>NC_071391.1:68829160-70079160 GCF_022682495.2 Desmodus rotundus | reverse complement strand
TGTGAAATTTCTCACTTTTTAAGATATGTTTCTACTTGTGGAGAAACACCATTCTTTCACAGACTCTTACTTGTCAGTGTCCTAATTCTAAGCTGCAACTCTAGACGGGAGTATTCTGGGGGGCTTCTGATTATGAATATACTCTTCATTTGCATCTCAATGTTTTAAATAGCTCACTAGGACTATAAACTTCATAAAGTGATATTTAACAAAATAGGAAACTGAGTCCCCAAATGTGAGACAACCGGCTCAGGTAGTCAGAGGAATAGCCCAGGCTGGGACCCAGCACCAACAGGAGTAATATGGAATTTGACTGTAATACATAATTTCTAAAGGAGGTTGGGTAATTTAAGGAGTGTCTGCTTTATTCACGAGCTCTTCTAATGAGGGAGCAGTGTGAGGGGTGTTCGCTAGACATCAATCCTTTTATAAAGGGTCCCTCAGAGAAAGAATTAGCTGTTCAGCCTGCATTTAAGTCTTACACGTGGTTTCAATTTGATATACTTACCCCTTATTCCTACATAACCCTATTTCATCTCTGTCTCTCTCTTCCCATTTTCTCTTATATTAACTCTGGTTTTAATTTGGGGGGCTCTCAAATGCATTCTTGCAAAGTTATCCTTTCTGTCAAGATGAGTACTCACTTTGAGTTTGTTCTCTTGGTTGCAAACTAGATGAAGAGTTTGGGGCATCTGGCACTGCGCATGAACAGGAAGGGACCTCTGCATTCAGAGTAGAAAAAATTGAATTTAAACATTTAGACTGCAGACAGCAAGTTAGGGACACTGTGCTCTACCTGGGGCCTGGGAAGTACTGGTTACATAAATTAGCAATCAGTCTATTTGTTAAGGTACACTGTTCCACATGTTTTCTGTTCATACTGTTTTCAGTTACAATATCTTCACTACCCACCAGGTGGCATCTGCTTCAAAACTCTCATAAATTCCATTTAGATTTCAGGACAAACAGGATACTGATACATTGAAGCCTCCCATAATTGACTTCTACATTCAATACCCAGAAAAAGGCTGCTAGAAGCTACGTAAGGGTAAACAATTCATTCCCTTTTCGGGGATAAGAGTCATTCTTTTCTCTTTCTAAGCCGGCAGCAGCAGCATGGATACCTAGGAAATCCTCAGTCATTTGAAAGGAAACATAATCAGAATTAAACCCAGAAGCTCTCTGTCTTTCTTTTTAAAAAAAATATCTATTATTATAGTTACTTTCAACAATAACTAAGAGCTGAATATTAAGGGCAGATTCCGAAAAACAAAGCTAACCTCAAATCTCTTCTGAGGGAGACAGAAGGAAAAAAGGGAGGCAGCTCCTGTAAGAGTAAGAGGTGAATGAATACACAAAGCTTTATGGATAGTTACCATATAGAGCCTTTTTCCTCTGCACTTTGTATGAAGAGATGGGTGTGATTGAATGACTTCTAACGTTTAATGACACCTTTGCTCCAGTGCTTTGTGAAGCTCACACATGAATACACTGATCCATTTCCCCATGATCCTGGGGCCCCATTCTTTTGTGTCAAACACAAGGAAAAAGGAGAGAGAGGGACAGAGAGAGACAAAGAAACAGCCAATGTAACCAGGCTCCAAACATGATTTAAACAACCAACTTAGTAAACATCAATCTTAGGACGCATTATGTGAAATGGAGCCATCCTCCAAAAGAAATGTTGGCTACATTTAAAAGATCACTTTGTCTAAAGAAAATGCCAAGCTGAATTTCCAAGCAGTAACTCATCTTTCTACAAGAAACTGACAAGACAAAAGCAACAATGTGAAAAGGTGTAAAGAGTGGCTTATCTGAAAAGAAAGTAATAGTGTTATAAAGCTGTTGCTTTTTTTTTTTAAGGGTCTGTTTCTCTTGTCCTTTATTATTTGTTAGGAATCAATGTGGCTATGAAAAGAGCAATGGGTTAGAATCAAAATACTTGTGTGAATACTTGCTGTGCTACTTTGTCTGAATTATGTCACCTCCCTGGACCCCAGTTTCCATCTATGTAACATTAGGGGATGGGACTAAATGACTTTTAGGTTTACTTTCGGCTTATATTTGTTCCAACTGGGCAACCTTGCAGCCACAGAGCAGCCTCTTAGGACGCAAGTGTGAGTGTGAGTCATAAGGAAGGACGGGGAGCTCGGAGAGTGGTAGGGTCTGGAACTAGTTTGTCAAAACTGAGCCACTGGAAAGGTATGCAGTAAGGAAGCATTTCAAAACCCTTTGAATTGCACCCCCCGCCCCCTTTAATTCCGTGGCTGTTTTCTGAGGGGGGAAAAGAAAAAGAAGCCCAGGTTTGGAAGTAAAGTCTAAGCAATGGATCTGTTTTGTTCACACTTTTAGCTAAAACATAAAGTGTCCTTTGACTATTCGATTATTTACGTGTAGCATCATGCATGTCCGTGAATCTCTGTAAGTTTGAAATTTTAAAATGCCTGACATCTCCTGCCTCAGCCACAGTTAATACACACAATGGATTCTTCAGAAATGCAGAGTTAGAACATTTGAAGCAGCTGAATACTGATTGAATACGGATTTACATGAACGCTGAAAGTGTACAGTATCAATAAACTGTATCTTTGACATCTTGGCTTCCAGAGGAACACACTTCCTTTGTTCATTCACAAATCTACTCTATTTCCACCTCGGATTTAATTATCTTCCCAGTTCTCATTTGCGTATGTGTAGGCTACCATTCACAGTATGCCATGCCCTACATGTGGGAGGCACAAATCTTTTCATATATTAAAAAAAAAGTGGACCAGGCATTTCTACTGCATTGTATGTGCTTTTGACAAAGCCAAAAGCACGCTAACTGCATCCCAAGAATACCAGAAGAATACGAGTGCCCTTGAACCAAAATTTGCTGTTTGGTGTATGAATCCCCATCACTTAGTTGAGACTTTCAGCTATGTGTCAGATGCATAAAAGAATTGATTTGAGGAATAAAATCAGAGGCTGTTGGAATTGGAGGAGGCTTTATAAAATAATCCAGTCCAATTCATTTTACAGATGAGGGACACGAAGCCCAGAGACGTAGAAGCTTTGCCCCGAATCAGCAGGATGGAGAGTAGCAGAAGTGAGACTAGGCCTTTACTTTTTTTTAACCTACACACCCATATCAGTTGCACATCCATGACTATCGTGCTCTCCAGCATCTGTCCACATCTTCGTCCAAAACCCAATAACCTCTGCGTGCCAGGCCCTGAGGTAGACATGCTGAAAAGATCAAATGTCCCACCCCTCAAGAAGCTTACAGTATGGTTGAGTTTGCTCTTCGATAATCTCTTGGGAGGGAAAAGCTAGCTTAATAGTTGTTGTTAATAAATGCTAAAACTCACATCACTAACGAATGTTCCGTTTTCTGTGTTCTCTAAATACAGCAGCACTTTATTGTTTTGGCTTTGGCAGAGAACGAGGTGTTCCATATTAGCAGAGCCTGCAGACCTCTGAAGGCAAAACTTTGAACAGAAATCTTTCTTAAATACATTTCCTTAAAGTGTATTCCATGTTTTCCCGCCTTTGGAAACAAAGGATAGTACAGATGACTTAACTTTTCTTCTTTTTAAACCATGACTCAGAGTGATCTCTTAGCAACAGATATTATCATACTGGACGGTGATGCTGTTCCGTGTCTCATTTTCCAGGTCCCTCTTTTAATAACAGGCAGTTAATACTCTTCTCTGCAAATTATCCTCACTTCTAGGAGTCCTTTCATACTCCCTTTCAATTTGCAGGGCCAGGAATCCTTTCATTAAAAATTATATCTTAAATCTGTGTCAGAGACAGTAAGACTTCAAGAGAGTGTCTGAGGTATAGTGTACATTCCTTTAGTGGCTAGATTTGATGACCAAAATTACACTTTTTTTCTGATTATTTCTAAGCTTAAAATGACATAGGAAGTGCTGGGGATGCCGTGTGTTCTGGGCCAGCTGGCCAGCCCTGCAGTCGGTCTCGGACCAGAACCTTTCATCTAATCCCCGGAGCAGAAAGCAATGGTGAGGCCATGTAAGTCCAAGCAGCTTCCAACAACAGCAAGATTGCCTCTTAGGGGTACTTGGGTTCAGCAGAACCCAGTTCTCTCTGTTGCAGTTGTAGAAGCCATAGAACTCTGCCCAGCTGCCCCACTGAGCTGGAGTCCAAGAGCCCCGGCCTCCACTTAGAGTGCGACCTACTGTCAAGTGTGGTGTCGAGCCCTTTACATACTGGGATTCCTGTGTTCTATACAACTCCGCGAAGTAGGCACTCCTGTGTCACTTCCAGAGGAACCCGAGGCACACGGACTTTAGGCAGCTGATCTAGGGTAAGCTGGCAAGTGGGGAACGGGGACTTTTGACTCTCCTTGTCATAGACATTCACATGCCCAAGATGGCGACTCTGCAAAACTATGACTAAAATAGATGATGAGATTGCTTAAATCGCATTAAATGTGTATCTGATAAGAGACTGAGTTGTAAGATGAGAGCTGCATGGTAGTAAAAAGCAATATTAAGAAAAAAAGACTTTAACCAGAGGGGAGTGGGGAGGGCACAGTGGGGAGAGGGGTTTACTGGAACTATTATAAAGGACACACGGACAAAATCAAGGGGGCGGGTGGAGGCAGGGGAGGGAGGTAGGTTCGGCTGGGGTGGGGTGGAGGGATGGGGAGAAAATGCAGACAACTGTAATTGAACAACAATAAAAATTAAAAAAAAATCTTGATTATAGGTCATTGCTTGTTCCTCTGCAGGCCTCAATTCAAACTTTCTAATCCTCTACTTTAGAGTTTTCTGCATATGCTGTATGGTGAAGTATAAGGTCAAGGAAAGCACCAAGAAGCCCATATTATGGAGTAAACATCGAACTAGATAAGAATACCCTCTGTCATGTATTCCAAACTTATGGGAGGCTGACCACGGACAGACACTTTCGTAGTCACCAAGGGTGTAAAGGTGGATAGAAGGTGGTCCTTGCCTGTGAGCTTCTGACAATCCTGCGGCAGAGACAGGATTTTCAATGCGTTTAGTGCTAAAACAAAAACACACTAAAGGTGCTATGGGAACATAACACTAAACTCTGCTCAAGGGGATGAGCAATGAGCTGGGATGAGTGGATTGAGAAAAGCCAAGAGGGAAGGGGAAGGGCACTTCAGGCAGAGGGAACAGCATGAACAAAGGCACAGAGGAACAGAAGAGCTTCAGGTGGCGTCTTCACCATGGCTGATGCCATGAGCCAAAGTAGTAAAGTGAGGCAGGAGCTTGATGTGCTGAAGTTTAAAACAGTTCTGTAAAATGACTCCATCACAATAATGGCCATTTTTATAAGTACAATGACTAAGTAGACGTATGACTAAATTTTCTGGCATAATAAGTAGACAAAACATGAAACTGAAAGGTTTGGAGAAAGCTAGGACACTACAATGAACCAGTGATGCTCTGAGATCCCAAATAGAATTCCACCTACTTGGAACCTGTTCTTGTGTTATTTAGCATGTCTTGATTCAATTACCAATTTTTGTCCCTGTGACTTTTCAGACCACTCATCCTGATTTTTTAAATTTAGAAAATATTATTTACATTATTACACAGCATAAGATCACCCACATAGCCACTTTATAGCATGTCAATGGGAAATATTAATGCATGCACAGAGGCCCTGGATCTAAATGAAAAGACCCAGTGACAAGAAAATGGGAATTTAAGTGAAAATTACATGGTATTGCACTTTTTTCTTGAGTACTAATGCTTTACAATGTGTTAAAGCTGAGGCCCTCTATTTAAAGACTGAAGTGTCATATCCAGTATTACTACTCCCTGAGAGAAAATTAGGGCTCCTTGGAAATAAATCACCTCTTTTCCAATCACTGCTAAGTTTTACTTTACTGATGGTAGGTAGTCTTGTGGCTGGGTCTAATAGAATTATTTTTTCAAACCAGTGACAACACAGCTCGGAGAATGAATAATCCAACTCTGTTTATTGAGTACCATGATCTGTTTTTCATGAGACTAGTGTAAAGTAGCAGTCTTCAGTATTATGGAAAGGGAAACTGAGAATCCAAGAGGTAAAGTGATTTCTGGGACTCGCGAGAAATTGGAGATGGAATCAGCAATCTTGATTGCCAAGTTATTCTGGATCTGAAATATGTACAGATGTATCCATGAAAGAAACTGAAAATGAAGAGGCAACTGTGCTGTGTGTTATCTGGTGAGTTTGGAAGAATAATTATTTGCTCTATAATTTCTTTTTAAGGAACTTCTCTGCTAGGTTGTCGAATTCCCAAGAAAACACTCACATAAAGGATTCAGTTAGAAATTCTGTGAATTTGCTTTAAGCAGATTGACAGCTATTCTTTTGATTACAAAAAGTTGTCTGCTTGGACGGTTCTTCCTCTCCGCTTTTGCTGGATGAAGAGAGAGTGTGATTTCAGCAGTTGGGTGAAGGACTTAAGTTCACAAGCTAGAGAGTGCGCATCTGAGGGCGGGTGGAATGTGGTTTTGAATGAGCTGGCATCGGGAAAGACACGCGATGCGCGCCCTTTTTCTCAGCAATGTCATCAGACGAGGAAAATATAAAAGTGGAAAGCAACTTTGAAAAGATTAATGCAGTCTCCTGCCCGGTCCATCAGCTGTTCAATAGAGAGAAGAAACGGAAACCAGATTGTTTCCTTGGAATATAGGTGTCTGCCACTAGCCCAGTTTGACACCTGGAAGTCCTGGTGTGAATAAAGATGGGAGGAGCCACAGGTCCTACAAGACAAGCCACTTTTTTTCCATATGAAGGGTATAAAAACCTATAAATCAGAATTTCAAAAACAATTTTTTTCAGGTAAGTAATTTCCATTCCAGACAAAACTTTCCTTCTTTCCTCCCTTTCTCTGTTTTTCCTTCTTCTCTCCTGTTCTTTTTTCCTCATTACTTCATTGTCCCCTCTGCTGTGAGGAAGTAGCTCAAATCAATCCTACTGAATATAAATATACTCCAGAAATAGAAACATCAAAAGAAAAACACATTTCCTTCTTAATTTTCTAGTAATTTTCAAGAGCAAAAGTTTTTGCTGTTCCTGTTTTATGCCGTCCCCATTGCTTACAGCAGTGTGAGCTCCAGGATCGCACGCAGAACACACTCTCTCAATGACCGACCGGACGCCCCTAACAACCATAACTCTAACAGAAAACAGCAAATCCAAGGCGTGACCTGACCGACTATTTAAACTCTGGGAACAGAGGGCTCTTCAAGGCAGTGAGACACATATTTACTGAAAACCTGCCCTGTTCCAAGTACGGTGAATGTTTAATGTGAAAGCACTTGTTAGCACAGGCGCTTCACCGAATCTACGACTCATAACCAAAGAGGAAACCGTCACACTGCGAGAGAAAAGTTCCATTTTTGGCGTTATTTAAAGGAAAACGTTTATTTAAAAGAAAAATGACTGTTTTAGTAATTGAGTTAAAAAGAATTCTACTGCTTTGATATCTCTTTCATCTATTTAATCAATTAAGACAAAGTAAATACAAAGTTTGGCTGGGATTGGACAGGAGTAATTTAAAAAAATTTTTTGCTTTTGGTGGTGTTACATAGGATCATTCAAAGGAAACAGAAAGTTGCTACAACTGAGATGTGGCATTTATAATAAATTGCTCAACCTCATATGGCCCAGACACTTGGCGATTTAACTGGTAATGCCAACGGGATGATGTAGAATTTCCTGTACAGTTTTAACTTCTCAATAAGCATGTAGGTACTGCAGTGAACCACAGGTAAAAAGTTCACCCTGGAGGGGGTGTGTAGGAAGTTCTCTGCAAAGCTCTAAGCTTACATAGGCATTTAGCTGGAAATAACCTTCGAAGAATGGAGGAGGGTATAACACATGTTAATAATTTGAAACTTAAAGAAGATGGGTTTTAGGGGCACATGAAGGGTGGCCGAGTTTTCTCTCAAAGGGGTTCTGAAATATGGAGCAGTGGAAGGAAGGGAAATGTAGACTCAGCAACATAAGCTGGGAGCACTTTAAGGGTATGGCTGCTAATTTGACTGCTTCGACAGGGTAGCCATGAGGGCAAGTGCCCTCATCACCACCAGCTCTCCTCATCTATTGCACCCCCATTTTTAAGACTTGTTTCAAATGCCTTATCAACTAGCTGGAGTTGCTCCCTGTTTTAGAAATCTCACTTTAACTTTGTACCTAACAGCATCCCACCCCCCCTCCCCGGGCCATCTTTAACTTTGTACCTACCTTCGCAAGCCCTTTCCTCCCCTTCAACCTCTCCCACATCAGATCACAACTGTTTTGATGACAAGGACCGAGTCTTACTCATCTCTGTCATACTGAAGCCAAATAGGATTTTGTTGCCTACCTTCCATCCAGTAAAGGCTTTTGAATAGCTTCCCATTGACTTTAAGATAAAACCCAAACAAAAATTTTAACATAGTTGGTACAGGTCCTTTACAATTTAGTTGCAGTCTGAGGCCACCCTTCTGTCAATCTCTTTGGCCTTCACTGATCTTTCCTTTCCAGCACATTCCTTCTCTCTCACTTGGCTTTGTGCATGCTGTTTCCTTGCCTGCAACATGCTGTCCACCCATGTCCATACCCCATCTGCCTGTTGCTGACTCTCCCCTCAGGGCTCCCAACCTTCAGGACCTCGTCCCTACCCTTCAGACAAAGTTATGCATCCCTGTGCTTTCCAATGCGTCCTCTCTCATAACTCAGGCTTTGTTTTTATTCCTTGTGTTGTGCCTGTTTTCCCAGCTAGACTGCAAGTTCTGGGAAATCATGGGCTGTCTCTATCTTTTTAATGCTCTACCTTCAGCGCCTAGGGCATGAAGCTTGGATGTATGGTTCTATTATATGAGAACTCAGTAAATTTTACTCTTTGAGTAAGTGAATGAATAGCTATTGTAATAATAACTACCATCCCCGAGAGCTAACTACGTGCCAATGAGTAGGCTACACACTTTATACACATTATGCCATTTAACTGTCACAGTGGTCCCATTAGTACCTGTAATACATATTATTACTCCTATTTATAGATGAGAAACCAAGTCTTAGAGAGGTTATTAATTACCCAGGTTACCTAGCTCAGAATGACAAAGCCGGGATCTGCGCCCAAAGCTGCCCCACTCCAAAACCTATGGCCTTTTATGGAGCTGCACTGTTTCTCAAATAGTTACCCAGTAAATGCTCATTAAACACACACACACACACACACACACACAGATTGACTAGGTTCTTCCAATTTGAGAGTCTCTTTATAATTGTATTTGACTTAAATTCATGTGAATAGAACAGTTTCTAATTTTAATAAAAGTCTCCAAATCCAGTCCTGAATTTCTCACTTTTGCTGTTAATACAATGTCTGCTGGACTAGAGTTCAACAAAGGGCTTCTGCTCTGTTCAGATGCTGCCGGTGTGCCTAGAAGCGAGATGAGTTCATGTCTGTCCCATAAGTTCAGGGTGGCCAGGACATCTTTTACCTAGGGATTCCAAAGCTCATGATCGGCTAGTTGTGAGACAACACTCTATGGCCTTTTCTAACTCTATTTTCCTAAAGATACGTGATTCAATGTACTGTCAGTTTAGTGCTGAGATTCCTAAGGATGGCAAGCTTTATTCTACAAGTTATGAAACATATAAAATTAGGTCACAGTACAGCAGCTGAGAATAAGAGAACTCCCAGCCAGCAGGGTGATTCAGTAATGGGCTGTTTGTGTTCCTAGAGGGTGGGCAGACGGAAGCAGAAGCTGGGTGACCCCTGGCCGTGTGCTCTCTAGGTAAGGATGCATCCACTGCGTGGAAAGTTAGACAAGAGAACTTCTAATGTCCTTTTGAATTCTATGAAAAGGACTATTTGATGAAATTTTTATGTAAATTATTCTGATGGCTCATCTGAATGTTGAAAAATAGTTTTAAAGTGTATGTATGAAAAATCTAAGCTTTGAATTCAGATATTCCTAAGTTCAAGTTCTCTCTCTACCCTGACCAAAGGGCAAATGTACCCAGGGCAAAGCTCTGGGCCTCTCTAAACCTCAGTTTCCTTATCCATGAATAATAAGTCACTATTACGTTTGTATAAGACAATATATTCAGACACTAGAATATACTTACAGGATCTTGTGTGAATTAAATAAGCCCCATGTACCTGAGTGTGTCATAAAACAGGGAGGATAACAGCATCTTCCTCAAAAAAACTGTTGTGAGGCTTAAATGAGTTAACAATGTAAAGTGCTTAGAACATTTCTTAGCACAGAGTAAACCTTCAATTGGTTTTAATTATTGTTATTAAGATGTTGGAAACAACTGATTTTTTCCTTTTTCATACATGAGTTTTATATTTTATAAACTCCATCACTGTTTGTCATCTTGCTTGAATTCTACGTGTAGAATAAAAGTTGAAAGTTTAGAAATGATAAGAATTCATGCTCTAAACCAGGAAGCCAACTTCTCAACAAGGGACTGTATTCTTAAGAAGCTAGAAGGAATGTTTTTGTGTCAAAGTAGACAGGAAATAGCTTATTTCCAGAACCTAAAGTATCTGAACAGAACTGATCTTTTTTATGATTTGAAAACTGTTTTGAATATATGTCTGATAGATTTAAAATGCTTATACACATTAAAAAAAGGGTCCGAGAAAAGTTACTAACAGAATTGCCCTGGTTTTATCAAATATTTATTCCAAAGGCCAAGATAAAGAAATAGAAAATTCTTCTACTAAATCGAAGTTAACAGTTGATAATTAGCTCTCAATGCACATCAGGGCAAATCATGTTTCTGTCTTTCTCTTTGTTTGATCTCTTGTGTCTTGCCTAGTACACACTCTGTCTCTCTCTGTTTCTCTCTCTCTCAACACACACGCACACACAGAGAAGAAAAAAGACAAAGAGAAAAGAACCTTAGCTTAGCTGTTTGTTTCCCAAAATTCTCTGGGATGAGAACACAGAGAGTCTACCAAGAAGAATCACAATTCATTCCATAAATCTCTCCAACATTCACGAAGGATGATCTAGGTCTTGTCTGGTGCTGGGGAGTAGCCTTTTAATGTGAACTTTTATGTGTCAGGAACTGCTTAACATACATGGTATCATTTAATTTAATACTTATAATAATCATGTGTGGTAGGTATTAGTCTCATTTTAAAGATGATGAAACACAAGGAGTTTAGGTACTTTGATGATGGTCACACGGCTAGGGGCTGGCAAAGGTGGGATTTGAACCAGAGTCTGTTTGACTACCCTGCTGTTAACCTCCCTCTGTGCTACCTCACATTGGGAGAGGTGGAGGGTGGAGCTCCTGCTGCTGGGATATGGTGACCTCCCCAGATGCTACCTGTCTGTGCTTGGCCCGGGCAGCCTCCTAGGCCTGCTCCCCTTTCCCTCCTCCAAAGAAAGATTGAAAACTTGCTCAGAGGAAAGTGTCAAGGACTGTTAATCACCTAGTTACCTCTCCCAGGGAGCTGAGCAACTCAACCAGCAGCAAAGCCAGTAGTTCTTCAGAAAGCAATGCCCCAGGGAGCAGGGGGGCATCTTACCTGCCTGTGCCCCAGTCTGATTCTCCTTGGCACTGCCTGGACCTTGCTGATGGGACACCAGTGCTGCAGGATCCTGTCGCTAACGGTGACAATGAGTGTGTAAACTGTCACCACATGCTGAATGACTCGCTGGGGCTGGCACACACTGCCCTTCTGAGGGCACAAGGCAGAGTCCCATCTTTTTCAAGGGAAGGGCAGCAGCTTCTGACAGAGGACAGGATCAAGGTCTTCAACCCCAAAGGATTCCCTGCCCATTGCCTGCAGTCACTGGGAACCCCCTACACTGGGGCTCATGGTGAAGGGAAGGTGAATGGAAACAGGAGGAAAATACAATGTAGGAGGATTGGACAAGTCACATTACAGTCAGCCTTGAGTCACTTATCTGTAAACACTTATTACACATTCTTTACTGGTATGGATCTAGTGATGTGATTTTTGGATAAGCATTGACCTAAAGTGAGACCAGATTCCACTGAATTACTGGACCAGATCTCTAGGAATAAATTATACTAGATAAGGACAGTAGGCTGAAAAGTCCTTTACTTGTTCAGCAAATATGGATTGAGCATTTTCTAAGTGCCAGGCACTATTTGGGCTGGGTAGGCAACAGTGAACAAAACTAAAAAAGCCCCTGCTTTCATGGTTCTTATATTCTATTGAGGGCAGATGGACACAAACAAAACCAAGTAAACTGAACAGTGTGTTCAAAGGTGGTAAGAACTACGGAGAAAACTAACCTTGGTAATGAAGACAGAGAGGTCCTGAGGGAATAGAAAGAGCAGACTCTGAGATGGGCAATGTGCTTGGTGCATGCTGGGAATGCAGGTGTGGCTAGAGGATCGAGCCACAGGAAGAGTGATGGGTGCTGTGGTAGGAGGAGGTGGGTAGTGAGTAAGTGTGTGCGTGTGTGTGCATGCGTGCGTGCGTGCGTGCTCCTGCACTTGTGATCTTGTAGTCAGATCTTGTTAAGCCTTGTGAGGACTTTGGCATTTGCCGCTAGGCTAGTGAGATGGGAAACGAGTGGAGGGTCTGAGCAGGGAGAGGCATGACAGACACACGGCCAGACTTCCCCGTTTCTTGCAGCATCTGACGTGCCTTCCTGAACAGGCATACTAGCCTTGCCCTTCAGAACTCATCCTTTAGCTGGTAAGCTTCCATCTGCATACATTTTTCTCTGGCTATAGCATCTCCAGTATCCATGCTCATCTCTCCAGTAGAGCCTGTCACTATTTTAAAAACAAGTCTTCAAGGCATGGAACTGCCTCTCAAAATGCCTTCTTCCACATAGCAGGGCATGCATTTAAAGAAATAACAAGGGGCCATTTCTGCCGAAGGAAATGTGTTTCTTGCAGCCAACAACATGGCCCTATAACCGTAATGTTTCTATTTCAGAAAGCAAGTCTATTATGTCAGCAGCAACCCTTTAAAGCCCAATGTTGTCACATGGTCCCCTTACTCTATGCAGGATAAGGAAGGCTTGGACCAATGAAACCCTCCTCCTGGAAATTATATCCCATTTTAACTCTGTTTTAAAATCATTTTGTAAACCTGTCATTGGCAAATAGGATTTAGAATATCAAACTGGCCTCCAAGATTTGCTATGAGAATCCCAGGAAGGAGAGGAAATGACTATGGACTGGGGTCTACTGAATTCTTTGAATGTAACGTTTCGTGCTAATATGAATGTTGGACCAGAGACAGGAAAATGCACATCCACTACCACCTGCCTTGTTTCAGTTTGCACTTCAAACCTCATTAGCCTTTCCCAAAGAATAACTTCAAATGTCATATTTTATAAGCTAGTGGTTTCAAGTTGCTTATTTAAGGTCTTGTTGACCTCTGTACATAGTTTTAACTTTTTTTTCCTGCTTTGTTAGCCTGAGGGTGACGACACCATCAAACATGCTTATAAATAGGGCCAAATAAATTGAAAATTCTCTCCAAGGAAAGATGGAATTTTATGAAGAAAATACCTGCCAAAGACAGTTTTTTAAAAACCTCACCCACTGACATTTCTGGTTCAACAAGTTTTCTTCTCGATGTAGTTAAATGTCAACAAAAGTGTTACTTTTGAATTATATGAGTATCCTGAGTCATAATAATAATGCATATATGTACATATGTACATTTCACTTTACTTAAAAAACATTTTATTCTCAATTGCATTAGCTGCATTTACAAGACTCTTTATTCAGCCATTAGAAAGAATTTTCCCCTGATGACTTTCTCTACTATAATAATTGACCTAAGTTGATTCTCTTCAATATGGCATAAGAAAGGCTGACTTTTCAAAAATGGAAGTAAAGCAAGTCTGTGAACTTCCCCTCTCCCAGTGCTTCCCCTAGAGCAGCAGTTTGAAACTCTGATGCACAATAGAATTTCCTGGGGGAGATACACATATCATCTATGGAGAGAGAGAGAAGGAGAGAGAAAGAGGAGCAGGCCCAACCTGAAGAGATTTTGACTTAAATTGTCCAGGTTGGTCCCGGGCATTTCTAAAAACACGCACTTCAGCTTGAGCAAAAGGGAGAGATTCTCTCCTTTTTTCTCTTTCTTTGATTCTTTCCTTCTTTCTTTTGTCTCCTTTTACTCTTTTTTTAAACCTAAAGTCACTATTTATTTGAAATATTTCTATTTTGTAATTGAAACAAAATTACAGGAAAATAATACAGTAACTTTAGAAGACGTAACAACACTAAAAATGACAGAGAAATCATATCGCTTAGATTGGTGCTTCTTGATCAGTTTAGATTTTCAAATTCATTTTGCAACCATAGGCAACTACCCAGGAATATGGTCAGTGCTAACAACAGATGAATCTCACTTCAGCCTCAGGAGCATTGATTGCTATAGTCTCAGACTTTTCTCTATTGTTCACGTCTGCCTCCAACGACTAATCTGTTGTAAATCAGCATCTCTTGTGTATCCGAGACTTGAATACACCTGGCAGGAGGGAATAGGTGAGCCCTCTCTCCAGGTTTTTACCTGAGGGTTAATTGGATGGAGACGGTGAGAAGAGGCTTGAACTATATCCCTAATTTATGTTCAGTTATTCAGACATATATGCAACCAAGTTGTTGAGAGGGGCTGGAGATTCCTGAGGGGTAACAATTCTTTATGACGGAGTTATTTAGCAATAGGATCAGAGAAAAAGAGGGGAGTGGTTTTGCCAGCCTGGTAACTGGTCCCTGAAAGTGTCGGGAACTAGCTATCTTGGCTGTGGCCTGGGAAGGAAAGAGCTGTGCGGAGAAGGACAGAGATGTTGCCCTGAACTTGGAATTGCTTTGGGATCCACAGCCCATGCGAATGTGTAGCTCCAGGCAGTGGGGGCCAATGGGGTCCAAACAGTCCCCCGCTGCCTGGATGGAGTACAGGAGCAACTCGCACAAGATCGGGATTCTCGGGTGACAAGGTGGGGTGGGAAGGTTGTGGCTTTTGAGATTCCAGTTTGATCTCATGTGACTTCAATTGTACTGAATGCTGAAAAGACTTAGATATTTGGGGCCACTAGATATTATCCCATTCTGTTAATTCCCCAGTCACCAAACCTCATCTCTCCCTTGTGTACTACCCCCAAACCCCATTTTCTTTTTCCACCCAGCCCATCTTGTTTGTGCCTAACATACAGAGATAGATTAAAAGAAGTCAACATATCACCGTTGGACATTTTGAAGATGAGTTGTCTTCTTGGACAGTCCATCAGACTAGTCACAGCCACAGAAAAATCGCCCCTCAGGGCAGCTGTCTCTAACTGTGTCAGCAGACCCTTAGGGAGGAGTCCTCAGTTCATTTATCTTGGCGGTTCGACCAAATACACTGCTAACCCCCAAAACGTATATTTTGTTAAAAAAATGAAGAAAGCAAATTAGGCGGAGTATAAGATTTGGGGGTACCAAGATTATTTAATTGTTCTTGACAAAATTTTTAAAGAGAATGAAAATTTCAAGTGGCTATAGAATTCTTCCGATTCCTCGCCAGTGGTCACCATATCCAATTTGCAGTGCCCTGGACTAGCCACTTGCTGAGTACAGATATCGTTATAAGTTAGGCCACATTTCTGTGTAGTTAGGACTTTCCTTCAGGGCATATTGGTCCATGGACCTTTGCATGCTTCTTACCTACAGTTATCTGTACACTTGCTAATATTCGGATTCTAGATATTTACGGGGAGATGCAATTGATCATCAGGTGTCCAGCGCTGATCTGGAAATCAGATCACTTCTAATCAGGGTTCTGAGGAGTGAATGAACTTGGAGAGGCCACTGAATTTCTCTTGCATTTATAAAAAGAGAGTCTTTTATTAGAGACATCTCTAAGACTCATAGCATCTCTGAAACACTGAATCTAAATGTGAGCATTTACACAGAAATAAATTAAACTATTTTTGCTGCCTTAGCCAGGGTGGTACGCAGCAAGAAAGAAAAGGAAGGGGGTCCAGTCTCCTCAACTTGAAAGAGATCTCTCTCAAGGACAGGGCTGTTTTTCTAAAAGACTGACCTCATTCTTAAACAGATTTACTGCAAAATGAACCTAAATGGGAACCAGGGATCCGATCTCACACCAAAGTAACTGTGTGTTTAAAGCAATAAACACCAAGCCAGCCTCTCGCCCTGCACTGCCAAAGGAAAGAAGACCCATCCCCAAGCCTCTCAATGTGATAAACTCCTGTCACCTTCTCACATGTGCCTCCAAGACTAAACTTGACTCTCGGCGGCTCCATTTCAGTTAAGCACTTTAGACCTCAGTCCAAACCCCTTCTTCTCCTAGGATTTGGCTCAAAATATTGATAACCATAAATTTCCATATTTATATCTCCAATCTGTGAGGACTTCAAAAAACTATTATGGAAACCAAGTACAATCTCAGGGAACAGACTGTGCATTTAATTTATACAATGAAACTTGGGCTGCAGCATTAATACTGTAACAATGCTGAATAATTTAACTGAATTGTATTATGTTCTTTGTGCTATAAATCCTTTCTTTTACTTTTGTGTTTTGGACAAAATCATCAATTTAGCCTTTCAAAAAGGCTTTCCTTTTGCTTTTATATTCTCCTGTACCTTTGACATCATCTCTATTTCTTTTTATTTGATTTTCTTGTTGTTAGATTTGCTCCTAATTAGAAGAGTCACTGCAGCTGAAAACAATGACAAGTTAATGGAGCGAAGCAGATCTACTACCTTGGGTGGCAGTTGGAGGGTGTAATTGGCAGTGCCTTCCACATTCCGGTTGGCTGGGGGCTGGGAAACATCAACGAAGTAGAAGGTGATACATCTCTGGTTGGCGTTTTATTTTTTCACTTATTTGTAAATTCCAGTATTGGGCTTAAAGCAATACAGCTTGAAGGAGCCATGCAGGTTACCTAGTCTAATGGTGTTCTATAGATGCACATCCAGCTCCAAGAAATTTTTCACTTGCTGATTGCACTAAAAAATAAAAATAAGGCTCACAAAGTGAGTTTTTCAAACAGCTACACTCACTCACTTTAAATAACGGTCACGTACTCTGCAGTTATGCTCTTCTCAATTTTTAAATGCTAAAATGTATTTTCTTTCATGAAACAATGGTCACAGTAGGTGGTAGTTGTTGGTTTAATGTCTTTACACAGGAAGATGAAATATAGCAAATAATATGTCAGTACCCCAAATATAAATGTGATCTTGAAAGATCAAAGTCTGGGGACTACATATCTGCTCTGATTAGCTCTTTCATTGTGATCTGGGGATGTGGGCACCGGCTTGCATGTGGCTGCCCAGCAGGTCAGTGGCGTCGGGGCCTGCGGCCTTGGGTAAGCTCCTATTCTCAGAGTACAGCAGTGTGTAAAGAAAAGTACATGCTGTACTTACCACATTCAAAGTTACCTGGAAACTATTGTAATATTATGTTCTGTTTATAAAGCTCTCGTTTGTGGTCTTTTTGGTCACATGAAAGTTACAGCTGACATTTGAAAAATGTAATTTGTCTCAAAACCAAACCAAAACAAAACACCAAGGCAAACAGTCCAAAAAATCTATCTCTTCAATAGGCTTTATCTTTGGAAAGGTCAACGTAGAGGAAAAATTCAGCATCAGTCTACTTTTTGTGCAGATAGGATGGTGGTTTCAAGGCCAACTTATAATCACTTATTCACCTTTGCAGCTGTGTTTGGGTTCCATCTTTCTGTCTGCATCAGGCATGAAGGGGCCCACTGGATGCTGGGAGAAATCAAAGGAGTGACAAGCATCCCTATATGAAAAAGATTTCAAGTCATTCTGACACAGGAAGAAAATTTAGATTTCTATGTCTGAGATTTCAAGTTATCTTTGCAAATGCCTCTCTCTAATTGAATCAGCAAACCCTTAGGGAAGAGCCTTCACTTCCTTTCTGTTGCCTGTGATGCCAAGAACACCAGCAGTGCTCAATAAATAATGGTCCATGGAGTGCAGGAGGCCAAGGAGTGGGCACAGCATACTTTGCTTTTGATTGTTCCTGTAAAAATGAATTAAATGACAAAGGGACAATAGGAATAGGCAACAAAGAAATGTGAGTGGAAATTGAGCGTGACTATTTCACTCTCTAAAGCTTTACTACAAAGACAATTATGCGTTAGCTTTCGGTTCTGAAGTTTAGAAATTCAATGTTAGATACCACAAAGCTGATAAATAGATGTCCCAGAAAACATGCAGATATCATTTCATGTTTTCTTCCTGATATAATATTCCCCCAAATGAAATCCATTGCCTAATATTATTGGTATTGTGCTATCCTGGCTGCACAGTTGAAATCGAAAAGAATAGGATTCTATTCATTATCTCTTATTAGCAAAGTTAATAAGTCAGGGAAGTAGCTAATATAGTTGTCTGTTTTATCCCTCAGAGTGCTCAAAAGTTCAACTTTTCCTTTTCTTACAGGTATTTCAAAGCTTGGCATTGTATGATGTCTTGTTATTATCTGCCTGTCTCCCTCCCAGATGGGGCAGGGTTTCTATCTTCTTCCTTTTCATATCCTTCAAGACCTAACCCAGGCCCATCCACACTCCATCAATTGTAAAACACATATTTAAGGGCTTATAACATGCTGGGAAGTGTGCTAGCTGCTGGCGATCGAGAGGTAAGACTGTCTAGTGAAGAAGACAGATAATTCTGGAAGGCAGAACCTAAACAGCGAGAAGAGCTGAGCTAGGGGAAGTCGGGTGGGGGTGGATCTGTCTGACCGGCTTCCTAAAGGAAGTGATGTTAAAGGGGAAACCTGACCGATAAGTAGGAGTTTCCCCAAGTCTAGTTTTCTTTGTCTTGTCAGGTTACTGGAAAAGCTGATGGGGTTTGTGGTGGGAACATGCCGTTTCATGCGTCATTGACTACAATGGTCAATGCGAAAATGTTTCTACCCTTCCTAACTGGTGTTCAGGTAGTACCTTTCACATTGATCGAACGCTAATACATTTGAGCTATTTGGCCTTGCTATGAAATATTCTCACAGTTCCTTAAACTTGAAAACTAAAGTGAACCTTGGTTGACCTTGCTTCGTGGGTTCTATGTAGCCACTTTTAGAGTCAACTTGTTAGTAAATTCTCCTCTTTCCTGACTTAGGGCAAGGAGTAGGTGGAAGAAACTCTTAATTTTGAAATAATTACAACTGAAAGTTATTGCTGAGGGCTGGGGTCCTCACAGTCACTTGAAATGCCATTCAGGCTGAGTCTCAGAGCCATTCAAGAGTGAGAGAGAAACAAATGCATAACACCTGGAGGTATGGGTGGTGTGCCTCTTGTAACACAGGCATGAGCGGAAGTGCCAGCCTCACTCTGTTTACTGTTTTCTGTCTGTGAAGTTTTCAATTCCATGCGTTCTACAATGTAAGCAAGATGGAGGGCTGTTTCCTTTCCACCAAGACACAGACAGGCACACACGCATGCACACACAGCCGCTCCGAGCTGCCGCTTTAACTTCTCACAGCAACTTCCTCCATTTGGGATGGGCTGTGGTCCCTGAGGGAGGTCTCGGCATCCGACTTTGGCAGGGGATCCCATTCCCATGGAAGTCGGGGCTGCCCTCACACGCCCAGGGAAGAGCCTGGCGGGGTTCTCACCCATTTGTCTTTGACTTCCCTGGAGAGCCCGTGCACCCGAGGTAGGCCAAGGAGAGGTCTCCTCTATTCCCCAACTCATGCAGACGCACAGGTGATTAGACCCTCTTGCCTCTGAGTATGAAGAAAATGAGATCTATAGAAACCTCCACTCGCTCATAGCTCAGCCCCCATGCTGCTCTGCAAAATCGAATGTGGGCAGTGCTTTACATACCAACTGTCCAAGTGGAGCCTGACCTTTGGGCCTTGGGACCCATGCTGAATTCACATTCACTTAGACTGACCCCAATTCAAGTGTTCAGAGAAATGTGAAAGAATTTTACAATAGCCACGCCACTCCCCACCCCCCAAACTGAATGACAGAAGGAGAAAAAAGCAAGTGGAGAAATTTGTGAGAATGGTTGCCTTCGTTCCGCATTTGCGAACAGAAACAGGCAATTTGTCAGAGTTAAAATTGCCTTATAAAGTATCTTACACAGTGGAAGGGATGCTCATAAATGCATTTTTTCGGGCCCAAATTTCCTTTCATTTCTCCCTTGGGATCTCTCTTTCCTACTTTCACGCCCATCTTTCTGACCCGCTGGCTTTCTCTGTGGCTTGACTAAGAGACAGTTTCACTGTCATCACACGAATGGGTTGAAACCTCAATTCAGGAGTCGCCAGGGCTGTAAGGCACTGCTTTTCAGAAGTAGACAGTTCCTTGGACAGTATTCACATATGTATGTAAAACACAAGCCTCAGCCCTGCCTCCCGGGGCTGGTGTGGAGTCCAGAGCGGAGCCTAGTGAGGCCCCTGCATCCGGCTGCCCCCATGGTGGGCTCTTGACCGTCCATGCTATTTTTAAAGACCATGGATCATAACCGTTTTATCTTGCTAAACGCAATAAATAAAAGTGAGTCCACAGAACTGGTATAAATAGGCACAGACATTGACAGACACTCAGGTAGTACCTGAGCTGTACATGTCTATAAACGACCGCTGGAAATGGAGAGCTCTGTGCCCCTTCACTGGGGATGTTCTGGCTGATGTCATTGCCCGTCTTCCCTTGGTCTGAGGGCCTGCCTCCCCCTGCCATGAAAGTTCAGCCCGAAATGCTCCTAGTCTCCCCAGTCAGAACCTGGAGCCAGGCGGAGGTGGCAGGCCCTTCCCTGTGGTTTCCACGGAATTCCGAGTGCTCCATGTGCTCCAGGGACTCACCTTTCTCTGTTTCACTGAACAGACTGGATTCCTACTTCCACTACGATGCCTGGCTCAATCAGTGTGCACGGAAAAAACCTTTTTTCTTTTCTTTATGTAATGTGCAAGAAATCACGGTTAGCACTCTAATAGCTCAAAGTCAAATAGGCTAGCCTGAGGACTTAATAAACTTTCTTTAAATTGTTCCTATGAGGGAAAAATGCATCAAGAGTGCCAAACAACCAAATTAAAACTGAACTTTTGGAACCCAATGCTCAGAGGTGGAGTCTGTTGAGAGAACAGTTACCTGCTTCTAACTTGTAACTATATGAAAGTTTCACGTGTCTGCTTCTGAGAGCAGTGACGGCAAGCAGGCTGCTCGGGCAGAGTGCTAGGCGTGCGCAGGGAGAGCTGACCCTCTGCTCCTGTCCCAGAAGCGGGCCGACTATGCCGTTCGTCCGTCTGAAGTGTGAAGTCCCCCAGGAGAGAAAGGCTATCAGAGAGCTTCACCCGTGCCAACAGGAATAAGATGCTTTGACAGTATTTGTTTGCTGGCACATTAGTTAATAACTGATTTGTAAAATAAACAATGGCTCTGCTTTCTTTCATTCACTTTTAAAAAGTCCTTTTCTATGTTTCTACCCCTTGTCCTTCGTGTTCTGTTTATGAGAGAACTACCAGTGTAGACTTTCAGGGAGTGACAGTTTGGAGTAACCTCTTGGTACAATATAGTCAGAAGTATCTTTCATTCCTTCTACTCAGTTCATTCCCCACTGATAATTCTGGATGTCTCTTAGGCAGGAGCTAAATGTGATAAATGTCTGAAAATGAACTGACTGCCATAGAAACCAAAATCCACCAGGGAGAAGGGCAAAACCACGAACATATTTTCAGTTGTAACCAGATCGAGTGTACTTGCCTAATCCCTAACAAATAGAGGGGCATAAAGAATTGAAATCTCCTTTGCACATAGCTCTGCTCCAGAATTTTGCAGAAAAATATTATAAAAAAGACTTCATGTACATGAAACTATTCAAGTAGGTGTTGCATTAACCAGAGTCTACTCACACACACACAGCGTACTGCGCCAGGAAATAGCAACTGTCTGACACTGGACTAAAGACACGGTCGCACAAATTCCTTGAGGGCCAGGACGTGCGTTTCTGTTTTGCGCCTGAGACACGCAGCATGTGGAGCGGGCTAGACCAAGCACACGTGCTCTCTGAGTTCCAGGGCCACCACCTGGTAGCTGTGTGACTTAGGCAAATTACTGCACCACTCTGCTCTCAACTTTTCACATGTAAAGAGGAGAAAATTATTTTTATTTTTTAGGAATGTCATGGAGAAAGCACCTAGCACACAGTTGGTGCTCAGTAAATGAGGGCTCCTTTGTCACCCTTTTGGGCACACTCTGTAGCACCAGGTATACTTATTAGGGCATTATCTGTTTAACAATTTTCTTTCTTGGTGTTTGGAATTTTTTTTTCTTACTACCTCAAATGGGTTATAATTTCTCTGAGGGTTGCAATATTTTACCTTTCATACACCCTTTGTCAGGAAGTTAACAGCAGAACTAGTCCACCACATGAGAGAGTAAATAACAAACAAGTAGTCAAACACACAGGGCTGAGACGCGGGGAACCTGCTAAAGGAAAGAAATGAAGGGATGCCCAGGATGGTGGCTGGGAGTGCTAGGATGACACCTGCGTCCGCAGGCCTGGAGAACACTGTCAGGACTGTTGCTGGGACAGAGGGCTCCTGGGGAGATGTATCCGGGAAGAGAAATGGAGCAATCATTTTGTCTGACAGGAATTACAGTGTGGGAAACATATTGAGAGATGTTTTACAGAATGGTTGGATTGTATGCGAAGGTCCAGCCAGAGATTCACAGAAACCACACACACACACACACACACACACACACACACGTCTCTCCCTTCCTTCCTGGAGATGAATTACAGTTACAGTATACTGCTGGTCTTTTGGAATTCTGAAAACACTGCTATGGATTTAAACATATTTTTGACATAATCATATTGTGGAAAAGAGGGACAGGAAATTAAGGTTGGAGATAAAACTAAAGTCTTCACCTATTAGTATATGAAGTAATAGAAGTTGCTTAAAATTAGTAAACCCAGAGGTTTTAGGTGTGGAAGAATTTAGAAATATGGTGGTAAATGCCAGAAGAGGCAACTCCAAACGATGAAAGTGGTTTCCTCTAGAGACTAAGAAGGGTGAAAGGAGGGGGTGTCCAAGAGTAGCTTTTGCACTTTAGCAATATTTGTCTTTTGATGTTATTTGGATGTGTTGCTTTGATAATAAAATTGAATTAAAAATGCAAACAGTAATTGCATTTTAGAGCCTTAGAATTATAGAATGAAGTTTTAACGAAGTAAACAAGATCTGATTACTAACGGTAAGATATTCAGCAACGAGTTTGGGTCCAGAATTCAAGTGTTGCATTTCTCATATATACCCACACTGCTCCCGCCGCCACACAGCATACCCAATTCGTTACATTCTTCTAGCAGCTGGCCTGGCTTTCGGAATACAGGAGGTGCTTAAATACTTGTCAAATGTATACTGACTGCTGAACTGTTTTCATGGTGATTTTTAATGAGCTTGGTCTGGAGAGCAGAGGGGTCACATCTGAAGTTTATAGTTTTGTTCTGTATGGAGGGATAAGATTATGGTTTAAAAGGATTTTTGAAAAGCTCTTCCTGAAATTCGATTCTGAGGGAGACATTCCACAAGTCTAACCTGCTTTACACAATGCGTGGGTTTGCCAGAAACTCGCTCAAGACAATCGATACATGAGTGAGGCACTCAGTGGGAATTTTAATTACGCACTCTTTTTAAATTCTCATTTATTCTATTAAAGTTGGCCCAATATATCCCCCTTTAATGACCTCTAAACTCTATTCTTGCAACAAGACAGGCCCTTGGTTAGAAAACTCTCTTGAAGGAATCTAACGTCCCAGGGAGATGCCTCAGGAAACCCTGGAAAGGGGGAGGGTGTAAACAAGCATTCTTGCTAAAACAAAGTGTGAAAACCATTGAGACAGAGCTTCAGAAACCATCATATCACTATCACATCATCTCAGCTTCCTGGGGAAAAATATTTACTGACTTCAGATCTAGTGTTTTGGCCTCAGATTTTATAATGCAGCTTAATAATAGAAACATCAAAGTAAAGAGCATCATGGTTTCTTTGCAAAATTTCCAGTGGAAGGCGTCCACCATATTACCTAATTCCCCCAATGATGAATGTACCTTTAAATTCATTTCCAGGAAAAAGTTTGACTTCGTTGATGAACTTGCATGCTTTCTTTTATATTGGAAAAAAAAAAGAATCCCTATATCCCCACATGATTTCTTTTTGCCTAGTTGCCTGGAAACTCAGAGTTAATTGAGGGCTCAGTTTTGGAATTCAGCCAGTACAAGTGTCTACTAACATTTAATTTGGATTCTTTTAATGGATTTGGTTCTGATGGTCCTTATTTTGTACAGAGAAGCAAGCGAACACTTACACAATACACACGAGGTGCAGGGCCTACATTTGTTGTATAGCTTATGGGTTATTTCATGGGAGTTTTTCAATAATCTTGCAAAAATAGGTGCTGTTTTCATTTTACAGGTGATACAGCCTAGTTTCAGAGAATTTAAGTAACTTGACCATGGCCATTTGGTCATTAAGATGCTTGCAACATTTTTGGAAGTAAACAATGTATAAATTCTTAATAATGTACACTTTGTATTCAGATCGATATGAGACATTACTCAAAGTATTTCTTTTCTTTTGACTTTAAGACCATACAGCTTATAAAATACACTCCCCATAACTTCTTTCCCTTCCTTCTTTTACTCTCCCCTCCTTTCCTCTCTTCCTGTGCCCAGATATTGGGACTTCCTCTCAGGTACTCTGTTAGCCCTTGGAGGTACAAAGATGAATTGTATACAGACTCTGTTCATAAGGAATTTATAGTTTTGTCGAAGGCCAGTATAGATATACCTAAATTTCAAGGTACAATAGAATGCAATGAGAAATACAAAATGCTTTGTGAGTTCAAAGAAGGAAAGAAATATTCCATGGTCCCAATTCTCTAGGAATTCACTGTTCTCTGGACCAAATAGATCCTGAAAAAAATTACAATACATGGTAAGAACTGTACTGGGAGTGTTTGCACTGTGTTGTACACACTGGAGGAGGGGCAATGACCATCACCTGTTCCACAGCTTGAGGAGGGTGGTACAGCCATGAGGGCAGTTAGGGCAGGGGATGGAGAGGGCCAGGGGCTGGGCTTCCAGGACGCCTCAGGACTGTCTAAGCAGGTGGACAGTAGGGAAAAGGTAGTAGCTGGGAAAGAGACAGTCATAGGGAGGACAGCTAGTCCTGTGAAGCAGACCTCAAGGAGTGACTGGGTCTGGGGTATGGCTGCAATTCTGGGGAGGAGGCCTGGCAAAAGCAACAGAGTTCACTGAATCCCCAGCCACTGGCCTCAGCTCTAAGGGGTGTGGAGCAGGGCAAAGTCGCTTAGACACACTGTCTACCCCGCTGAGAGGGGCATTGCAACAATGAGAGCACATGGGCAGCAGCAGCGGAGATGAAAAAGAGGAAGAGGTGTGGGTGGTCAGCACACAGTGGTGTCAGAGTAGCACCTGGGAAGGTGGGCCTAAGGGAGAGAGAGGAATTACCCTGACTGCAGGGGTTGTGAGTCTGGCAACTGGGAAAATGGGGTTCAAAGGGGTAAGAATGTTGATGGAAAGTTATTTTTGAAGGGTGCTGGGGACTTGAGCATGTTTGAAGACAGAGAGGTGAGAGGAAAGATGTGAGACAATAACTAATGGAAGAAGTCTTCTGGAGCTGGGGCTAAGTACAGCTTTGGCCTTAGGGAAGCCAAATCTGAGGGACAAGGGAGAGGGGACAGGTAATGCACAGAGATATTCTAAGGTTGGCATGTTCAAGATCACTAAAATGTTCTCGGCATATAGATATTGTGAAGGTCTGCTTGCCCCTGCCCTGGGCCCCTCCAGTGTATTCCCTATACTGTAGCTAGAGAAATTATCTGAAGAGCAAATCTCACTAACATTCAACAAGTTTGAAGTAAGCAACTACCTTGTGATAGGCATAAGTCATACCTGTTTTAAAAACACCCACACAATTGTTTCCATAATTTTCTATTGCTCTCAGCATAAGTATCTAAACTCCTTACTATAGTTGTAAGGCTCCTCATGATCTGGCCCCTGCTTATCTCTCAAGTCTCATCTCTGTCCTTTGCTGACCTTGTACTCCACAGTCCAGCCATATGGAACTGCTTGAACTCTTCCAAAAGAGCTCAGGCTCTGTCTGGAAGCCTTACTACCTTCCACTTCGTTAACTCCTACTCTTCCTTGAGAAAGACCCTTAGATGATACCTCTGCCAGGGAGTCTTTCCTGGTTTCCAAAGCTGTAATAGGAATTTCATCTCTGTGTCCTCAGAATACCTACCTCATAGTAACTTCTATCAGAAACCACATAACACTACATTATAATCACCTGTTTCTGGGCAGGGATTGTGTCCTGATCACTATTGGTAACTTATTGATGTTCCATATTTATTGATGTTTTCTGAAGGAAAGAATCACTTGGAATATTCTTGACAAAATTCTCTTAGTTGACTCTTACCCATATGATTGCCCAGGTCATAGGTCAGATTCCCCTTCCACAGGTTTGACCCGTGCGGCAGCTGAGGGTTAATTCTCTGGTTTCTAGTCCTGACAACTAGAACTGTTGGTGTGGGTTCTTGAGCAAAGGGTGTTTTCAGGGCAGACTAAGGTGGAGGAAGGTGCCAGGGCTACCTCCTATTTGTACCTTCTGAGGAGGAGAGGGTGAAGTGTTGGCATCCTTAAATCCACCAAACAGAAGAAAGAATAATGGGTCAATGGTACAACTCATTTGTCCAACAAATATGTTATGGGTGCCTTTTCCATAGTAGATGTATTAGGGATTAGAATACAAGACAGACACAATTCCTTCCTTCAAGTAGCTTGCAGTACAGCTGAGGAAGACACATGAGAGCAAAGATAGATGAGAGGGGATACCTCCTAAAAGAGAGAAAATGGAGGGAGCTACCAGAAAATACAGGATGGGAGCTAACCCAGATTGGGAGGCTAGAGAAATCTTCTGGAGGAAATGACTTAGCTGAGACTGAGAAAGCTTCAGGTTAGGTTAGCCAGGCAGAGTAGAACAGAAGAATGTTCCAAAGAGAAGGAACAGCATATCTGAAGACATGAGGGTGAGAGAAAGTGTGCTACTTTTTAGGAATCAGACAACACTTTTTATGGAGGGAGCTGGAGTGCACAGTGTGCGTGAATTTTGGGGGACAATGTCAGTGAATGGGTGGGAGTCAAGGGAGGAAGAAAGCTGGGAATGGAAACCAGTTAATCCAGTGTTTGGCAGGAGCCAGCTCATGCAGGGCTTTATATGCCACAAGGAGTTGGATTTCATTCTGAGAAAACGAAGACCAAAGGGTTTAGGCAGGTGACCAACATGATCAAATACCTATTTTAGAATACTCACTCTGGTTGCAGCTTGGCAAGACTGGAAGGAGGCAGGCCAGTAAGTGAGCACACAAAGCAAGAAGGGACAATGGTCAGAAGCTATTCTGGATGTTTTGCACCCAGATATGTCCATTCAGAATTAATTTTTCGGTGCCAGAGTCTTGTGGGATATAGAGATGGGCCTGCCAGCTCATCAGCCTCATGGCTTTCCCCAACATGGATCTTTTTCTAAGAAACATCTCTTCACCCTTGTTGCCAATAACAACTCCAGTGGCTAAATGTCCTCAGCACCCCCTTTCAAAGCCTGCCATAGAACAGGTCTCCAGGAGGTCAGGGAAGAGAGGCAAGTTCAAAATTAGTCTGTAGGCAAAGGGTAAAAGAGGAGAGGGTGCAGCCAAGGGTGGGAGAAATGGGACAAAGACACAGAGAAAGAGTAGAAATGTGAGCCAAAGACCAGAATGTGGAGCCCGCACCCTCATGTGCTCACCCACACTGACCTACCAGAAAGCGGGGCCGAAAAGGCTCGCTGTCTATGAGGTTCATGTTTCCTGAAGGTGGAGCTGAACTAAGCTCCTGGGAAAAGTAAACTGTGGAAAATGCCAGTGATTCAGGTGGATGGAATTAACAGTCCAAGGAAGGGGAAACAGGTCAGCCACCCCGTTCTTTCATCTCCGGGGACCTTGAAACTTGATTTTGCAGGATGCCCAGGAGAGGAGTTGCTGGCCTCCCCCTATTATGCTCTACTCAATTTATTGCTTGGAGAATGAGGCGCCACTTTATTATTCAGATTCATTGCTTAAAATGCAAACATTCAACCAGAGTTCTCTAATCGGTACCCAGAGAGGTGCTTAGGCTGTATGTGTGTGTGTGAGCTTGGTCTTCCCTGCTCAAAACATGATGTAGAAGAGTAAGATGATTCACTCACGTTACATCTCTCTGATTCTAGCAGTCTAAACATTTGTGCAGTCTTTGTTTCAAACCTAGTACTCCTTATAGTAAACACCTTCTGAATCTCAAGTCTTTGTCCCTGACTCTAATTAACATTAATGTGCAAATTTACTGATTACAGTGGTACATTGCCTAAATGGGTTTTTGCTTCCTTTAGATTTCACAAAAAGAAAGCACCCCCCACTACCAAACTGATAACAACTGACATGTGATTAGAAAACGCAAAACTAATTAGAATGGCTGCAAAGGGGATTGTTTGAGTCACCTACATTAATGCACATTACAGTTAAATATCTGTCAGATTTTCCATTAACCCTCTTGCATTTCCATCTCCAGAATCAAATCTACATCTTAACCTCATACCCCTTTCTCCTTGGTTGGAAACTTGGTGTTCAACAGGCTACATTACCCACTAATGCTTTAAATGCACAGCTCTTACTGATGGATGCAACACATGTACAAAGACCTTGGAATGAGAATAATAGAAAACATTCCCCTAACTGTGGATTTTAACCCTACCATGTTCTTCTTGGTATTGTGTTCATTTCTTTATTGTGGGATAAAGGAGTTAATTGTTGCTTTACACCAGTTCACTCTGAGCTATTACACGGTAAATGACAAAATAGAAATAAAAGTGGAATATCCAGCAAATGGAGTTATATTCTATAAAAGGTTAAAATAACATGTTCAAAGTTGAACTTGTAGACTTAGGGGAGAGGCCCATGTGATTTGGGCTCAGTTACCACATAGAGTGGATTGTGGAGGTTACAGACAATGCTGTATATGTGCCCAATGGGAATTCAGTAAGTATTAGGGACAGATGTCTTCTTCAGATCAAAAGCTCACTGAAAGGAAGGACCATGCCTTCCTGATCTTTTATCTGAGTGCAAAGAGAGTTCTTTGGGTCACTTAATCTTTTAATCTCTAATTTCTGGCACACTGTAGGTGCTCAATAAATTTTCATCACATGAATGAATGCAAGAGTTATGGTTTTACCCTATTGTTTGTTAAACTTTTAACAGTAATCCTGAGCAGGTTCTCAAATTTTGATGGATCACATTAAAGAAAAAGAGAGTGAATAAATTTCCTCATCATTTAAAAATCTAACAAAATCCTTGGGTTTTTGCTTTAAAAACTAAATCACATACCACTCCCTTTGGTTTTTCCATTTTTATCTGGAATCAGAGGTATCAAAAAGCCCAGCAGCAAATCAGCCTAGCAACAGAAGCAAGAATAAGCCTACAAGAAAAACGTACACAGAGACCAATGGACCAGAACTGAAAGCCCAGAAATAAACCCATATGTATATGCCCAAATAATCATTGACAAAGGAACCAAAAATATACAATGGAGAAAAGAAAACCTCTTCAATAAATGGTGCTGGGGAAGCCACATTAAAAACTAGAGTGATTTTTGTTACCATAAAAAAAATCTAACTAAAAATGGATGAAAGACCTAAATATAAGACCTGAAACAATAAATTAGATAGAAGAAAACATAGGTACTAAACTTACTGACCTTGATCTAAGAAAGAATATTATGAATTTGACCTCAAAGCAAGGGAAGCAAAAGCAAAATTAAATGAATGGGACTATACCAAACCAAAAAAGCTTCTGTACAGCAAAAGAAACTGTCGACAAAACTAAAAGTCAACCAACTGAATACCAGATATTTGCAAACATCACCTACAATATGGGTTAATATCCAAAATATATAAAGAACTCATACAACTCAATAACAAAAAACAACCTAGTTAAAAAATGGGCAGAGGACCTGAACGTCTGAGCCTTTCCCAAGAAGACATACAAATGGCCAACAGACGCAGTTTATGAAAAGATGTTCAACTTCACTAGCTGTTAGGGAAATGCAGATCAAAACTACAAGGAGACACCATCTCACACCTGTTAGAATAGCTATCATTAACAAGACTAGTAACTATAAATGTTGGAGAAACTGTAGAGAAAAAGGAACCCTCATTCACTGCTGGCGGGAATCTAAACTGGTACAGTCACCATGGAAAACAGTATGGAAGTTCCTCAAAAAAATAAGAATGGAGTTTCAGTATGACCCAGCAACTCCTGTTTTGGGTATCCACCCTCCAAATTTGAAAGCATTTATTCATAGCATTATTCGTGGTGGCTAAGACATGGAAACAACCAAAGTGCCCTTCAGTAGATGATTGGATAAAGAAGATGTGGTACGCATACACAATGGACTACTACTCGGCACGGATGGATCTTGAGAATATCATGCTGAGCAAAATAAGTCAGATGGAAAGAGTCATGAACCACATGATTTCACTCATATGTGGGATATCAAACTGAAAACAACAAATGGACAAAGAAGACAAACAAACAAAACCTCGTAGACACAGACAACAGTGTGGTGGCTGTCAGAGGGGAGGGGGGATGGAGGGAAGATGGAAAAGGGTGAAGGGATCAAATACATGGTTACAGAAGAAGACTTGACTTTGGGTGGTAACACACAATGCAATATACAGATGACGTATTATAGAATTGTACACTTGAAACCTATGTAATTGTTTTAACTAATTTTACCCCAATAAATTTAATTAAACATAAGCTTGCAAAATGATGCAAATAGCTGAATTTGAAAATACTCTGATTATTTAACTTAAAAAAATTTTATTTCCCCCCTTGCTCTACCACATTTTCATCCTTAAAAAAAAAGATTTTATTTATTTATTTTTAGACAGAGGGGAAGGGAGGGAGAAAGAGTGGGAGAGAAATTTCAATAAGTGGTTGCTTCTTGTACACCCCCTACCAGGGACCTGGCCCACAACCCAGGCATGTGCTCTCACTGGGAATCGAACCAGCGACCCTTTGGTTTGCAGGCTGGTGCTTAATCCACTGAGCCACACCAGCCAGGGCTCATACTTTCATCTCTGTTCTCAGTTGTAGTATCAATATCCAGAACTCTGTCTGGCATAAAGCAGGCACCCAATAAATATTTTTTGAGTGCATGAACAAAATAAATTGCTGGAGTTAAGAATGGAGCGGTACTCAATTTTGCCTGCAATCTTTAGTTTGTGGCTCCTGGTTGGACAGACTGGGAAACATAACAATCTGTGGATTCAGATGAGGCGACTTAAGCAAATTGTTTGAAGACACACTCTGCCCCACCCTGTGCATCAGAATTGGCTTACATTTTCCCCGAGGTGAAAGTAAACTGGGAATGTAGACAACAGTGAAATTTCAAACAGACATCACAGAAATGCCCTGTCAGCACAGCCCAAAACACCTCTACCCATTTTCTAACTTAAGCACCACAGTAGTTAGCATTGGACTTAAAATCAGACCAATTACTCTAAACAAGTTATTTAACCTCCCTGAGCCTCAAATCCTTACCTGTTTAAAAAAAAGGTTGATAATGTCTACCATTTGGGTTATTTTTATACAGCATGGAACTGGGACTAATGTTCAAACAAACCAACTACCTACCTAAAACTAACAAAAACATAAAAAATTCCCTTCTGCTAATTTTCCCAATCAAGATTCTTCAATACAAATTCTATTAATATGTGCCTAGAAATTGACTCTGAATCCTGGCTGTAGCACTAGTTTTGTGGCGCATTAAAAACAAATTTTTATTTCCTTTGTAAACTTAAAAGACAAATGGTAAAATATCAAAGATAAAATGAAAATGCAAAGACATGCTCCTGGCCTGCCATGGACAGCTGTCAGTGTGTCTGCACCAGCCCTTCCCTTGCCAGCATAACCCCGCCAAGGTGAGTCATAACAGAAATCAATGGTCAAAGGTCATCTGCAATGACCACTTAGCATCTCTTCGGTCTCTATTCTAACTTCACTCTCGATTTCATGCTATTTATACATTGGTTAGTTACTACCTTTTGGCTTCACCCCTGAGCTCTGAGTATACTGCTGATTTTGTTTCCCAGCTTTTTAAGGACTTCAGTTGGGTTTTGTCTTTGGCCCTTCAAGCTCCTAACCTCCTCTAACCTGATTTTAGCCCCTAAATCCAAACCCTGGCACTAGCCCAATTGCCTGATCCTTTAGACAACATCTAGCCCCCAGAAAAAGAGTGGTTTAGATGATACATTGCTGCAGAACCCTGAATTCATGATTATTTTCCTATTAAAAAATGTATTTCCAGCTGATTCAAGGTTCTATTTCTTCTCTGGCACTTTCACTGGACAACCATAGTGATTCAGAAGTGTTGTCCGTATATGAGGATTACAGTGGTTTCTCCACCCTCACGCAGGCCAATGGGAAACAGTTTTCTGAGTGTTAATGTTTAGGGTCAGATATATACAAAATTACCTTTAGAAAGAGGGGAGGAGAACATTAAGAGACTTGCCTGATTTAAGTCAGGGTTGATATGTAGAGTAATGAAGGGTAAACTTGGCTAAGTAGAGAGAACAGGGTGAGATTCTCGATCTATGATTGAGGAGCTTGGCTTCAAACTAAGAAGGAGATGTACAAATTCATGTTTCGGTCATAACAAACCATCCATTTACTGGCTGCCTTCCCTCTCAGAATTTTTAGAGATGGGAAAATTATAAACCAAATATAGAATCCACTTAAGTTTCATGGATCTAATGTTAAAAAAAAATTTTACACTGGTAAGTGTCTAATTAACGAGCCCTGAAAAAGATCACTTTTTGATTCAAGAGGTTAGTGTTTTTGGACCAAACTCTGAGTTCTGGTCAACCAGTAACTCTTTCACATCTTAAACAAGTTGTGAAGATAAATCAGAACTGCATGCATTACATCCCTCTCTTGCCCTCTCCCATAACCTTCAGATCAGAAAGGGAAGAATATTATAGCCAGGAGGTATTTCAATTTGAAAACCACCAAACATTAGCAAGACAGAGTCACTGAAGATATTTTGTGAAATACCAAATACCACTTGTTCTCCCAGTCTCTGGAGAAGAGGTAACTAAAAAACACCCCGGGCATGGAACAATAAAGTGTTTCCAACCATTCAGTTACGCTGCATCCTTCTCTCAAGTACCTCTAGGAGAACAGAGATGGGCACCCAACAAAGGGAGTGAGGACTAGGAATCCCCCAAATTCAGTCTCTGTCTGAGCAGGGAGATCTGTCTGGGTTCAGAGTTCTGAAAGGTGAGGAGAAAACCATATTTTACTAGGTAAATTACAAGCAACCAATGCACAAATTCAATATACCATTCTATAGCAGAAAGCCAAGATTTCTAGCATTTCTAGGACTAAAGGGCTCCAATTAGCAAATCCCATAGTACATCTTCCAATGTTTGACACAAAGTGAGTATGACAAGCAGAAAAAATTCGTGACTAGTGTTTTCATTTAGGATGTTTTAGTTGATAAACTTAAGAATTGCTTAATTATCAGTCCCTCCCCTCCCATGGGTTTGGTCATGAGTAACAGATTCAGCTAATCTGAAGTTAGAATACACATTTGTACTGTCTCCTGGGGATGGGAGAGTTAAAACTACTCTCTTTGGGTTAAGAATACTTGGCAATATACTGGATGAGACAATAAAAATGAGAAAAACCTTTGAAATATGTATATCCAAATGAGAGTTGTTTCTCAAAATTTTCATCTGGGGAAGAAACTCATTTATTTTCTGTATTGCCTTCAGAGAAAGTTTACAAAACAAGCTTGAAATGCAGCCCTATGACACCATAGCTATTCCTTATTTTTGACCCAAAGCAGCATTACCCAGCTTGTCTGTTTTCAAAAATCACCCTGACAAGAAAAATATTATTGCATTGGTAATAATCTGCCCAATGTACTAAAAGCTCTGAAGACAATTCCCAGGGAAAAACTCCTTAACTGTATTGAGCAACAACAGCATTATTAGAATGGGCCCAATCCCACAAAGGTGAATGCTTTCAAGAAGGCAGCACTTATCTGACTACAGAGCTCTTGTACATTCGCTTACAGCTCAGACTCAAGACTTCTGAGTCATATCTCATACAATCATTAAAACTGGAAGGGAAAATGTGGTTTAATCTATAAAACTGAAATAAAGCTTTAATGGGTAGCCATTACCTGTCTATTTAAAAGAGGCCTTTAGAAACTTCCGGTCAAGATGGAGGCATAGGTAAAAACAGCTCACCTCCTTCCATAACCACATCAAAATTACAACTCAACTACAGAACATCCATCACTCAGAACCATCAGAAATTGAGTTGAATGAATGTCTAACAACCATACAACTAAAGAAACCACAACCATCCAGACTGATAGGAGATGTGGAGTCATGGAGATGTGGAATGAGCTGGTCCCACACCCACATGTGGTGGATAAAAATCTGGGAGGAATATCTTGGGAGGGGTCCCAGCACCATACCACGTTCCCTAGTCCAGTGTTCCCATATTAGGAAGACAAGCCCCCATAATTTCTGGCTGTAAAAACCAGAGGGGTTTGACTTGGTAAAAGGAACTACTGGAATTCCAAGTAGCCCCTCTTACAGAACCAGCACATGGACTTACTCAGACTTACTCCCTCTGAGCTCAAGCACCTGGGCAGTGGCTTAAAAGTGCAACAGTGGCATATGGGAAAAAACTGAAGTGTCTGTCAAGTGAGAGCAGGGGGACAGCTTTCTCCCAGACAGAAGTGCTGGCAGAGGGCACTGTTCCTTTTCTGAACCCTCCCTCACAACAGAGCTACCCAGCCAGCCATACCTGAGACTCCATCAACCTGGCTTACATGGTTTGCTCTGCCCTGGGGAATCCTTGAGGCTCTGTCCCACCCAAGTTACAGCCCACTCAAGCTGTAAGTAGTGGCTTTTCCATGTAAATGGCTGGTCTCAGCTCAGGCTTCAATCTTCCTAAATCCTCTCAAACAAGCAACAACCAGCCTCAGCAAGCCCCCAGCAACAATACCTCTGGCTAAGTGGCCTCAGGCCTGGCACAAGCAGCAGCCAGCTTTGGATCACAGTTTGGCTTCACCAAGGCTAGCACAAGTAGCAGCCATCTGCAGATGTAGCTCATGCTGGGTGGCCCTGGTTGGAACACAGGTAATGGTTGACCCTGTCATGCACCACCCAGGAAACCCCAGAGCCCATGCACCCAGTGGACAGCTACAGACCATATCAGAGCACCACCACCCTACCGCTACACAGCTGATCCTCTCTGGAGGATCAGCTGTGACCACCAGGTCAATGGTCACAGCCAGTCCTGGCAGCTGACTGGCCTGGAAAATCCTTCCCATTGACCTGCCAAGAGCAATCAAGGCTCAACTACAAGAGGAAAGTGTACTCAGCCCACATGAAGGTTGTATGTCAAGTACCCAGCTTGGGTGATAGGTCAGGCTGTGCTACTGGACCCTACTATATTAGTCCACATTATCAAGACTGGGAGTCATAGAAGCTCTAGTTAATACATAGAAACAAATATAGGGAGGCTGCCAAAATGAGGAGACAAAGAAACTTGGCCCAAATGAAATAACAGATCAAAACTCCAGAAAAAGAAGTAGACAAAATGGAGATGAGCAATTTGTCAGATGCACAATTCAAAACACTGGTTAAAAGGATGCTCAAGGAACTTAGTGAGGAAAATAATAGCATAAAAAAGACGCAGGCAGAAATAAAAGATATACTAATGGAAATAAAGAACAATTTACAGGGAATCAGCAGTAGAATGGATGAAGACAAGAATCAAAGCAAGGATATGGAACATAAGGAATCAAAAAACAACCAATCAGAATAACAAGAAGGAAAAAGGATTTAAAAAAAAAAAGGGAATAGCATAAGGAACAACTATCAAGCATACCAACATTTACATCATAGGGGTGCCAGAAGCAAGAGAAAGAGCAAGAAATTGGAAATCTATTTGAAACAAATAGTGAAAGAAATCTTCCCTAATTTGGTGAAAGAAATAGACATGCAAGTCCAGGAAGCACAGAGAGTCCCAAACAAGATGGATGCAAAGAGGCCCACTCCAAAATACATCATAATTAAAATGCCAAAGGTTAAATATAAAGAGAGAATCTTAAAAGCAGCAAGAGAAAAGAAGTTAGTTATCTACAAAGGCGTTCCCACAAGACTGTCAGCTGATTTCTGAAAAGACACTTTGCAGGCTAGAAGGGATTAGCATGAACCATTCAGAGTCAAGAAAAGCAAGGACCTACAACCAAGATAGCTTTACCCAGCAAAGATATCATTTAGAATTGAAGGGCAGATAAAGAGCTTCCCAGACAAGAAAAACCTGAAGAAGTTCATCATCACCAAACCATTATTATATGAAATGTTATAAGAACTTATTTAAGAAAAAGGAGAAGATCAAAACTAGGAAGAGGAAAATGGCAATAAACACATATCTATCAACAACTGAATCTGAAAAACAAACCCAGAAAACAAGACATACAGAGAGAATCATGGATACGCAGAGTGTTCTGAAGGCTGCCAGATGGGAGCTGGGCTTGGGGAAATGAGTGAAGAGGTGAGGGGATTAAGAAGCACAAATTGGTAGTTACAGAATAGCCATGGGGATGTAAAGTACAGTACAGGAAATGGAGTAGCCAAGGAACTTATACCATGACCCATGGACCTGAACAAAAGGGTGGGGATTGCATGAGGGAGTGGGGGATGATGGGGGTAAAGGGGGAAAATTTGGGACAACTGTAACAGCATAATCAGTAAAATATAATTTTTAAAGGCAAAAAAAGATGCCTTTAGATTGAAAAACCACCACCTAACACTTATTAAAGGGCCTTCTTGAAAAAGTGAAAATTATCTTGGCATTATATTGGTCATATGCACCGGGAAAAGTAAACATTATCTAAGGGATTGGAAGATGTTTGTTGGTTTTGCCTTTAGTAGCCAGTGGTGTGCTTGGGTCCTTGAAGCTCAGGTGGGGACTTAAAGGCCAGCAGAATGTTATAGAGCTTATATGAGCAGTAGAGCTGGAAACAGGACAGATGCTGGAAGTGGCAGGAAGGCTCCCAAAGCAGGGCTGATGAGGCGCCAGAAAGATATATTTCCTGTTATAAGTTGTTTATTTTGGTGAGCTCCATAATGTTTACCCTCAGGAAAGTCAATAGTTACACAGATATTTTTAATTCTGTTAACAGCTCTGAAGGTTAGTGTTTTAAGACTTTCTCTACCCCAAAAGGACTTAATCTACTACGTGTATTATCTAAAACATGGTCCAATATTAAAAGAAATATTCCTTTTGAGAAATGCACAATGATCTACAGGTGGTCATTCATTTCCCAACAAATCCTACCCATTAGCTGTATAGCCTAGTGGCTGAATGCATGACCTTCAAAATAGACCACCAGAATCCTGGCTCAGCTACTTATTATCTGTGTGGCTTTGGGAAAGTTGTTTAACCTGTCTGTATCTCAACTGCCTCACCTATAAGATGAGAATGACAGTATTTCCCTCATATGGGTGAAGTGAGACACCCCAAGTAAGGGAGACAGAGTCATGCCAGTTATAGAGCGGCTGACTCTCGTTAATACCTCATTCTTTATTATTTCCATTTTTATGGTTCAAAGTCTGGGCCCAGGGATGGTAATCATTCCTCACTCACTATATTGCTAGACAGTAGAAAAATTAGTAATAGTTCTTTTTCATTCCTCCAAAATGATTTATGTTAGAATTTGAGACTCCAATGCCTTTCATACATAATGCTAATAGTACTTGTTAAAAAATTTTTGGTATCATATAAGGCTATTTCAATGACAATAGTAGTAATAGCCAACTTTATTCTAGACTCTTAGCTGAGAATTTGATTATTTCATTCTCACAAAACCTAGTTTTTTAAGAAAAATAACTCGTAACAAAATTTAAAGGTTAGGAACCTGAGGCTTAGAGAAGTTCAATAACTTGCTTGAAGTCACATACCTAGTGGATATCAGTAAGAATTTGAACATAAATTTATCCAAATCAAAATGGCTACAGATAAGTTGGAATGTAGTTCCACATTGCCGATTATTTTTAAATCCCAAAACTACCCATGTTAAAAATGGAACCACATTGTAGAATATACACATGACTCTACTCAAAGTCTATTCTTCAAAATTTACAATAGAAAAAACCACGTTTTAGTGAATAAGAGCTGAAAGCTTTAACTTGGTACATAGCTCTTGAATCCTAGTTGAGCCTAATTTTCTCACCTCTAGGGCAAAGGTTAGCTTGGCCACAGTCTGTGGTGCTGTGGCATTCTTTTTTGGGCTGTGACCATGAAAACTACTCTAGGAATGGGATTGAAATTAGGCCCCGTACCATCATACTGTCCTGACATACTGTTTTGATATGTAACGTGCTGTCTTTGTACTTGGACACTAACGCAGACCTGTCAAATTACAAGCTCAAAGCAGCATTCAGCCTCCCTCCGTCCCTCCCTTTCTTCCAGGAAGAGTTTCCTCTTTCAAGTTCCCTAAGAACTAGAATTTACTCACTGGTATATGCTCTGGAGGCAGAAAGCTATTTCTTCATACTCTTTAGGGCAGGATATAAAGTAACCACAGATTTTTGTTTTTGTTGTTTGTAGTCATGACAATTTCATTCTTTAACGTTTTGCTACCGGCATTACTTTCTCCAGAAGCCTTCCCTGATTTCCATTTGCTGGGTAATATACCCAATTTCTGTGGTGCTCCCATATCATTACCCTTTCTACTCACAAAATGATTGTTTTTAAAGCCTGTCTCCCTCTCTAGGCTGTACTTGCAGACAAGAATCATGTCTTATTTAAGGGTGATACTAAGTACCAACATGGAGTTGTAGAAGGATCTATTATGACAGGTTGGGCATTTAGACATTTTTAAAAGATTTTATTCATTTATTTTTAGAGAGAGGGAAAGGGAAGGAGAAAGAGAGGGAGAGAAAGAGGAGAAAGAGAGGCATCGATGTATGGTTGCCTCTCGCACGCCCCCTAATGGGGATCTGGCCCGCAACCCAGGCATGTGCCTGGACTGGCAATCGAACCAATGACCTTTTGGTTCACAGGCCTGCACTCAATCCACTGAGCCACACCAGCCAGGGTGGCAGTCAGACATTTTAACTGGTTGGTATAAGTGTAAATTGGTTAATAAATACTCTTAATATCCCATGTGGCCGTATGCCAGTACTCAGCATAATCACACTGTCTCGTACATGGTAGGTGCTCAGATAGTGCTTGTTGACTTGACCAGTTTCTTGACTCGATGCATAAACATTGCACACATCAGAATCTGATTGACAGCTAGATCTGTCAGTGGTGGCATAAATGATCACGAAACTTTTTCTTTCTTTATTCCTCACCCGAGGACATTTTTTCATTGCTTCCAGAGAGAGGGGAAGAACAGATGAAGGGAGAGAGGAAAATATTGATTGGGTGCCTCCTGTATGCACCTGGACCAAGAATTGAATCAGCAACCTAGACATGTGTGCTGACCAGGAATCGAACCCACAAACTTTCAGTTACAGGACGACTCTCAAACCAACTGAGCCATATCAGCCAGGGCAATCATGAAACATTCTTCATATTCAAGATCCCTTGATCCCTACAGATCCCAATGACACTAACACCCTAGGAAAAAATACTTGCTCATGCCTCCATGAGGCCTTCACACGGTTCCATTAGAACCACTGCTTTCTTTGAGGTCTTGATCCTGTCCCAATACAACCATAATAGTAACCAAAGCATAATGACCAAGACTGATGGTCGCTGGGTACTCTGTGTTTGGAGTGGTAGAGCCCTTACCTGTCTGTGTTGTTGGGAGACTTGGTATCCCAGTCCTGCGACGGGCTGATTCTGCATTTTCTGAAGCAGGATCTTTTGCTGAAGTGGCAAGGGTGACCTTAGCAAAGGCTGGTTTGACAGAGGTTGGGTGGGTGGGGGTGGTGGCTGCTGCTGCTGCTGCTGCTGCTGCTGTTGCTGCTGTTGCTGCTGTTGTTGCTGTTGCTGCTGTTGTTGCTGTTGTCGTTGTTGTTGCTGCTGAGCTGAAATCGAGCTCTGTGGCTGCTGCTGCTGCTGCTGGGTATAGTGTAGGAGAGAAGGCTTGTTCTGAGAAGGCAAAACAGAAGGCATCTGTTGGTTTGCTTGATCTGAGTTAAAATGGAACAAAGGCTTGGTGTTGCCAAGACGGGGCTCCATGGCCGTGTGTGAGCTGTTAATAAAACTTCGACTGAGATCCTGAGGCTTCTGCTGCATGAGAGCATCCAGGTGCCCTCCCTGGGCCGAGGGGCTGGCCTTATACATGTAGTTAGCCATGACTTTCGACTGGCTGCTGCTGCTAGCTACCCCAGGCATGGGGGAGCTCTGTGGGCTGAATGGCTGCTGACCAAAAGAAGGGCTGGGGATTTTCTCCTGCCCAAATGGACCTGGAGATGGCCCAGCGGGAGAGGGCAAGGCTGACCAGTTAGTAGGCTGGTGCTGCTGCATCCGGGCATGCTGCTGACGGTTGGCGGCTATCTGCTTGAGCTGCTGGGCGTGGGATACTTCCTGCCAGCTTGGCAGGGCCCGGCTTGCTCCTGAGGCTGTCTGAGGCTGAGCCTGGCTTTGAGGGACTGAAGGAACTGGGGATGAAGTCGACAGAGCCGAGCTGGCCATGGAGAATGCAGGGCCAGTTGATGGTGGCCTCAACTGAGGGGAGCCCGACGGGCCCTGCGTCAGACCTGGGGAGTATTCACTTTTGATCACTGTCTTCTCCATAGGCAAGGAGGGCCTGGGAGTGCTCCTCTGGCTTTGCTGACCCAAGTCAATGTTAAATGGATCATCCTGCTTTATGGTAGCATTGATCATGTTCTCCAGCTCAAGGTCACTCATAGGAGGCACAGATATGTTGGTTAGTTCATTGAACAGTTCCTGCAGTTCAGGGTCCATCAATTGCTCTCCAGAGTCATCTCCGTACCTGTTAGGAAAAATATTCTCCTGGGCCATCTGGTTATCCATGTGCTTACTGCAAGACAGAGTCTCCCCTGGTTCCTTCTTCACTTCTTTTAAGCCCATGCTAAACATGCCATTGCCAGGAGAATGTGTATGGGGAGGCAGGTTATTAGTCTTTCTCAGTGTTGCTTGGCTCATGGGCAAGGTCGCTGACATAATCTGACTTTGTCCATTATTTACTTGGAGGCCCCCTTGTCCTGCAGAGAGGTTCTCCCCAACACGGAGTCTTTTGATATCAAGGAATGAGTTGTCGACAAAGCCATTGGGCCTCTTGCTGTTGACAGGAGACAGGTTAACTATCTGTTTTCTCTTCAAGGAACCCTGGAGCTGAAAGACAGAGGGGGAGTAAAAAAAAAAAGAGCCATTAATCCAGAGGTGCTTCTAATCAAAACTGGTAAATTTAAATGTTTCTTCCATTTACACACAGGATGAATTTTTTTTAAAAAAGCACAAATAAAGAAGAGTGGAAGATATAAGGGAACCCACAGCAGCCCAAACAAAGAGAACAAAATAAAATGTTTCTGGAGGAGCAGATCAATTAGTGACTAGAGATCGCTGTGGCTCTCGTAGTCGCTGCACAGGCCAATGGATGAAGAACCCTTCATATATCATCACAAGTTATTGATAGCATCTACAGTTAAGCACCAAAGTGTTGTTGCTGCTTTCAGTTGCAGGCCAAAATACCCCATGTGCACGCACACACAACCCCACTCAGCTACAGATGACTGGCGGAAGGTCAACTTTGACCCGGATGGGAAATACTGAACAGTCCAAAACTGGGACACAATTTCCGGCTGTTTTTTTTTTTTCTTCACAGACTCAACCCTTTCATTACTATTATCCTCTAAGTAAATACTTAGAATTATTGTTGTGTCCACAGAGATACGCTATCTGGCATTCATCTATTTTTCCTCCTATAATCCTGTGGCTTTGCTTTCAGGCCCATGCAACAACAGAAACCGAAGTTTTTACTGTTTATCAAATGAGACACTGAGCACAGATTTTCCTGGGGATTCATTTCTTCGGTTGCCTGTCTCTGAATCTTGTAACCACAGCCAAGGTGTAGAGAGGCAGTACTGTATATTTCTACAGAACACAGGCTTTGGGAGCTGAGTAAGCTGAGTAAATTCCAACTTTGTCACTGAGTGCTAAGTGACCATGGCACTTGACTTAGCTGAGTATCAATTTCTTTCCCAGAAAATGGAGACAGTAGAACTTACCTCATAGGAAGAAATGAGATAATGCACGTAAAAGTTCATCATGGTGCTTGCTATAGTAAGAACTCAATAAACTATAGTTTAAATAAAAATTATGGCTCACTATATTCTCAAAGGGGAAGGTTTCTCTAAGTTACAACAGTAACAATGGAATGTTCAAGTATTTCATTCACTAACCCAATCATTACATTGTATGATATGAACTTCAGAAATTTTAGAGGAAAATTTAAGTTACAACAACCACACAGTCACACCAATAAATGAAAAAAGAAACATAAATGCTCATCATTGATCTTGAGATCCTTGTTGATTTGCCTCTAAAGTGAGAGACAACATCTAGCAACGTGTGGATTTTCCAGTCCAGCTGACCTACTTAAGTATTTAATGTTTGCTCAGGATAACTGTAAAATACCTGAGGCAAAAGGATACTTCCCAGATAGAAAGTCCTATCATTTCTCTTTTCCTACCTTTTCACTTACTACCACTGCACCACCCTCCTAAAGATTTCTAATTAACCTAATAAAGAAAATGTGACTGAGTGTTCATCACACGCCACGTATTGTAAACGTGGTTACTTTACTTTCCTTAGTCTTTACGACAGCCCCATTAGGTGTGTGTTATTTTATAGGTAAGGACACCAGGGATCAGAGTGGCCACATAACTTACCCAGTGTCACAGTTAGGAAGTGTTCAGCCTGGGCTTTAACTTGAGGTCTGCGTAGGTCTACCGCCTGTGTCATTTCCACTGTATTATGCTGCGGTTTGGGCTATGGTTTGCCCAGTGAGAAGGGGCAGGAGAAGTGAGCACAGAGACATCCTGGGTCTCTGGTAAAATGGCGAGGAATCTGGGGGTGGCCGGGATGCAGCACAGAGCCAAATGTGAGCAATATGCTTCTTGTCATCAAATCTGTTTCAATAGTACTTTATCTGTGATTTTGCCCAGTCACAGGTGGTATACAGTTATGGTGATGTGCCATGGTGGTGTAACTGGTTTTTGCCTTTTACCATTGCTAACTGGTCATCAGAGAAAGGAGCCCAACCCAAGCCCCTTTACCCAATCGGTTCCTTCCATGGTAATTCTGGAACTGGAGAAAAGGAAACCAGCCTCTCTTTGGGTGGCTGTACAGTGATTTACAAAACGTGTGAGCTGTTGTTTCATATGTCAAACAGGGCCAGAAAGTAAGTCTGTAGAAAGAGGAATGAAGCTTGTACCTCAGTGTGCAGCTCACCAGACCCTTCTCTGAGTCTCTGTCTTTGTGGACTCCTAACCTTGTCTACTCACTGATGTGGGCGACGTCTTCACAGAACACTGTCAGCCATCACCACCTTCAGGGTCTGCCCTCACGGGGTCAGAAAGAGCATAGAACAGGGTCTGGCCGTGTTATCTCAAGAGTGGCCACACTGATTTATTTCAGTGTCAGTTACATTTTGAAGGTTCTTTCACAACTAACAAAGAACAAACAAAGGAATACATTCTTTTTTCCAGGTTTGGGTTATCACCTTTGATTTATTTTCCACTGCTTTGGAAAAACCTGTTCCACCAGATTCTCCCATTGCTCTGCCCCTCCCTGGGCAGGGCAGTACATTCCCCAGGAAGCAGCACAAGCACTTTCTCTCAGCCACCAGGAACAGGGAGGCAGTGATTACGCCTCTAAAATTAGCAATGGTTATAGTAGTAGTGATAATCATAATAGTAATAATAACAACAAAGTCATTTATTGAGGGCTGTGTGCTAGGCATTGTGCAAATCTCTCTGTAGTGGTAATCTCATTTGATTCCCACAACTCTAAGAATCCTCACAACTCTACGAGATTGAGACTACAGTCACTTGTTGCTTAGCGACAGAGATACATGAGAAATGAGAAATGTGTTGTTAGATGATTTGATCATTGTGCAAACATCATAGAGTGTATTTTACGCGAACCTAGATAGTCTAGCTTACTGCTTCACTTTAAAGCATGCTACTATGCTGAATACTATGGAAGATTGTGACACACTTATAAGTATTTGTGTATGTAAACATAGAAAGGTACAAAGAAACATGTTATACTAGATAGAGTGTATGAAGAGGGAGGGGTGGGGTGGGCTGTGGAGGGAGGCACCATTGAAGGGAGGGAGACTAGATGTCAGAAGGAGGGAGGAAGAAAGAGAGCAAAGGAAGAGAAGGGGAGAGAAAGGGAGAGCAGAGATCGAAAGAGACCCAGAGAGATAAAGCTTGAGATGAGACATAATAAAAGGGAGAAAGGGAGTAGAGAGATTCAGGGATGGAGGTAGGGAGAGAGGAAGAGGGAGGGAGAGAGGAGGGAACTGAACTGGAAGGACAGAGAGCAGGCTCCTACGCTCCTCTTGCTCCCTCACCGACTCGAGCCCTGGCAGTGGGCAGGCGGACAGGACGCTGAGCCTCCTTGTGTGCTTAAACCACCCAGAGACAGCAGTAAATTCAAAATTGTGGTGGAGACCACCCTTTTCTTTCCACATCGCAAAACTTGTGTTTATAATTCACTGTAATCTTATGAGACCACCCTCATACGTGTGGTCTGTAGTTCACCCCAACATCGATATGTAGCGCATGGCTGTATTTCTTACCTACACCCTCCCCTTTTCACAGATGAGAAAACTGAGGTTTGGAGATTGACTGACAGTTCAAGATCACACCAAAGTAAACAAAGCCAAGAATCAAACCAAGTACCCCCACTGCGGAGCTTGTGCTGTGCAGTAAATGGTACCCACACCCGTGTTTTGAGGAGGCCCGGGATCCAGTCCTGACTGTGGCATTAACTTGCTTTGCTATTCTAGACAAGTTATTCTACCTCTATGGGCCATAGTTCCCTTCTTTATGAATAGGATTACCTCTGAGAACACTTTCCTGCCTGAACCCGGAAAATAACAGGTACTGATGGAGTAAGAATTGTTTAGGCATATGTTTGGCTGTGTAAAGTCACCGCCAAGTATAGCTGGATGGATGACTTAAGGTGGAGAACAGAAGTCTCCTTAGTGATGTTGTGGAAGACAAATCATGAATAAAAGACATTTCTCTAGGACTCCATTAGGTATTAGGTTTATCAAGAGAATTTTGGAGGTAGTCTGTGTTAGAGATGGAGGTGAGAGAGGAAGTGGGAAGGAGAGAGAAAGGATCTGGACTAGAATCTTTTCGCAGAAGCTTCTAGTCAAAGTCACGTCACCAAGACCCACCGAATGCACAGATGCAGCGGGCACCAGTGACTGGAACCATACTATATAAATGATTCTCAAAGTTCAAACTTTACTTTGGAGTATTTCCTTTGCTGAGCTAAAAATTCTTATCAGATACGTGGCTCTGAATCATGGCATAGAGTCTCTTAGAGTTCTGTGACAAAAAGCAACTTCTAGGAGGAGTAGAGGAGGAACATAGATAGTCACTAATACATTAGTGAGAAGTAGTTTATGAGAAAATTCAGTGCCACCTTACCAGGCCAAGAATAGTCCTAAGGTAGTGCCAAGGGAATAAGACTCAGCCAGGTAAATGATGGTGAATGAAGACATGGCTGTGTGTTGAGAAGGATGAGGGCAGGACTAGAGGGATATCGGGAGCTGCCCAATGCAGTGCTGAGAAAGATAACATGGAGGATGGGAGAAGGATAAGGGCAATGCATATCCCGAGGGCCAGAGGAGTCAACAACTTCCAGAACGCACTGAACAACACTGAAGGGACAGAGGGAAAAATCAGGGCAGACTCGGCACAGAGCCCAGGGACCATGGTAGTTTTAGGGGCCCTCAAAAATATTTTAATTTACTTTAAAACAGGAGAAAAAACCATTTAGGTCAAAGGAGTGTTTTCATATATAATAGGAACATGTTTATATTTACGCCAACACAGTTAGAAAACATAATTACAAAATTTTGTAAGGAAGAAGGGCCCTTAAAAGCCAGAGTACCTAATGCTCATAGACATTTCTCACTTAATAGCTACTGTATATTAAATGCTTATTTTAAAACAGGTACTCTTACCATCAAGACTATGTAGAGTCTCATTTAATCTTCTCACAGCTCTCTGAACATATATGGTGACCCTCATTTCCCAAGTGGAAAAACCGTGGCTCCTGACAGTAAGATTACACGGAGGATAATAAGGAGGCAGCCTGCCAACCCAGGCCCTTCTGGCTCCAAAGTCCTTGTCCTTAATCACTCACCACACAGCCCGCCTTCCCTTCTGCCTTTAACCTGACACACGTCAATACTATTCTGGACACAGAGGACACAGCCAAGACAAAAGGATACTAGAATGAAGACGTACGGGCAAAGGGGAGGCCATGTGGGACTCATGGGGAGGGTGGCAGGGAGAGAATGGTGACATCACTGGTTGGAGTGTGATGGAGAGAGCTCAGGACATCACCCTCGAGGCTCCAGCATAAGAAAGGGAGGAGACGAAGGGTCATGCGGTCGGTCAAAAAGATTTACTGAGCACCCAGAGAGAGTTAGTTCTGAGCCATACCCTATCACATCATCCCTGGCATGAGAGAAATTAGGCAGAGGGTTAAGCCAGTGGCAGGAGGTAAAGGCTTCAAATGAGCACAGCATCTCAACGCCTACATTTCCCATTACCTAGCTGGATGGAGAAGTATTTTTTGTTTGGTACCATAAATTTGTGCCCCCAAATTCTGATGTTGAATTTGTGACATTATGCATATAGTATCACCCTTTCACGAGCCACCCAAGGAAAGGGCTTCTTTGAGGAATGACTTCAACACAGCAAGTCTAGTCTGGTTTGCATACTACACAGGGCTCACTGTACTTTCCTTTGCTGAGATCCAGCGAACTGTTTCTTTTCACGCGTGTCCCTGTTCTGATGCTTCTACTTGAACACCTCAATGCTATTTGAGGTCTGCAGTCTCTGTGGGCCAAGGAGCAGGCCTGCTCAGGCCCTGGGCCAGACACAGCCGCCCGCCTGCTCCAAGTGCTAGGGATGGAGGTGCCCAGGTGCCCATGGACAAGGGAAATCCAGCCCACAGTGGAATTGGGGCTGGGGTCCCTTGGTAAACCCTTCTTTTTAAACAGCTGTGCTTTATTCTTCCAAAGGACTTGAAACATAAACTTCCCGGAGGGATTTGAAAACGCCATTATTGCACAATCCTCTGGTTTCTGTTTCATCCCCTGCCCCCTATTCCTTTCCACAAAATAAATGCATTCTTTGTCTCCTGGATTGCCCCAGAAACAGGGAATATGCCACACAAAGGTAACAATTCAGTCCATAGGTCACATATTTTTCTGTCTTTCTCGACGAGGTTTAAACACAAGAACCAAAGTGACCACTGCCCAGCTACTCAGGGGACTATCTCGGTCCCATCATCTATAAACTTTCCTCAGGCCATTTCACACATTGCTGTTCAAAAACTGGGCTGGGAATACATAACATTAGAAAGAAACCAACCCCCCCAATAATTTCTAATCTCGATTTGATTCTTGAAGTAAAAATATTTGGGATTCTGCAACAGTAAATTCCAGCTCAGCACTGTACCGGGAGGTGAAAGCAGTTCCTCCCTGGCTCTCCGGCCCCCAAACAAGCTAAATGTGGTTTTAAGGCGTTCGCTGCAGATGTCAAAAACTCCCCCTTCTTATCTGGCCCTTGTAGAGTTCTGAACTTCCCTGCATTGTATTTATGTCCATATAGTAATTAGGTTCGCTGAACCAGATTTAAGATCTTTAAGGATGGGCCCTGTGTCTTATTCTTGACTGGGTTCCTTTTAGCATCTACCACAGTTCTGGACATTTTATAGGTGATCAAACAGTAGTTTGTTAGTTGATCTCAGTACTTGGGAAGCTGGGTCCTTCGGACTACTGAGCAGTAAAACAATGGTAAGAAGAAGGCTGTGGCTGTGAGGAACATTTTTATATTTAATTCAAGAGCAGTGTAATGGCTACACTGGAGTTTTGCTTGAGTGATCACTTTTGTCTGAATCCTGAAGTCAGAGGAATGTGAAGCCCTGAGAATTGGAACCACAAGAAAAGCTCATTGTCATCCATGTGAATCAAAAGTGAAGGTGTACTCTGGCTGGTGTGGCTCAGTTGGTTGGAGCATCGTCCTGTAAACTGGAAGGTTGCAGGTTTGATTCTCGGTCAGGGCACATGCCTAGGTTGCAGGTTTGGTCCCCAGTTGGGGCACGTACAAGAGGCAACCGATCCATGTTTCTCTCTCACATTGATGTTTTTCTCCCTCTCTCTTTCTCTCTCCCTTCCCTTCTGAAATCAATAAGCATGTCCTCTGGAGAGGATTTTAGAAAAGCGAAGGGGAGCGTGAAACTCTGTGTTGGACCCAAGGTAGTGTGGAGTCTCTGGGTGAGATTCCAAGGAGGGATGCAATGCTGAGTCCCATCTCGACCCCAGGTGCCACGTGAATGAAAGCACTGGAGCTGATGGGTGCCGAGGCACCTTTCCTCTGCGATTTTCCATGCCTTCTACTTGTATTCCTTCAAGAATAAGTGTGAGCTTTTTGTTTTGGTTCACTTTCTTTTTGGTAGAAAGCATGTTAGATCTATCTGGAAAATCTGTTCCATAAGGTTTGGGCTCTGAAAACTGTGATTAATTTAGCCAACAAAATAGCTATTTTTTATGATAGGCAATAAATTTTAATATAGATAAATTTTTATAGGGAAGCAAGAGCACTGCAAATTCAGGATCTTTGTAGAGAAAACATATCAACATACTGCCCTTCTAAAGACACTAAATGCCAAGATCTCCCATATTCAAGATTTCCTGATCAACTCCCCACCCCCTTTTATCTTCAATGGCTGGCTTGTCGAAAGTAACTGGAAGGGCTGGAATTTGCCTCAGAAACACACTCATCATTAGCATGCAGAGAAAGAGCATTTCATTACTGCATCTTCTCAGCTCGAACACTTCCATCACTTCCCATTGGAGATTGTTCCAAGCTTATCATGAACCAGTCACTGAGGGGAAAGGGAAGACAACCATTGCAACTCTGCCCCAGAGAAGCAGGCATCCTATTTTATCGAAGTAAATGGAAGGCTGTGAGATCTTGGAAGAGCGTGGAATTCATCTGTTAATAAGCCTGAGATCTAAATGCTGCTTTCCTCCTGTTTATTGTATAACCTTGGGCCGGTCACTTCACTCACCTGCACGACGGGTTTTTTAGTGGGGATTAACAACCGTCTATGGCAGTGATTTTCAACCACTGTGCTGCAAGAATTTTTAAAGCATGTGATACCTGACTATTTAGTCAGGGGCACTGAGCTCTTTTCCCTTAGGTTGTCAAATAAAAAAAATGACAACAGCCAACACAACAATAGCCAGAGGTGTCAATAAATCAAAAGTATAACTATTTTTTGTCAGATTGGCAAAAAATATATTTTTGGTGTGCCACAGAAATTTTGTAATTAGCTTTTGTGTGCCGTGAGATGAAAAAGGTTGAAAACCGCTGATCAACGGGAAGCCCAGCCATGTTCCCACCTCGGAGATCTGCTCCATGACTGAGGGCTCTTTTTAGGGGAAGAGGCAGAACTTGAACTTAATCCTGTGAGACACGTCCCTCTGTCGTCCTGATTGTCATGTGCCAGGAAGGAGCTGGGCAAAGGCAAAAGGAAGATAACAATATGGGCTTTTCCTCATTTGTAAATTGGAATTTGTTTACTCGTTCACTCAACAGATACCGGTATTTATGCAGCACCAAGTATATATTCTGTGAGACTATATATTCTATGCCACAGGGTTGCTGTGAGGACCAAGTGGTTAAAGCACAGAAAGAGACTGGAAAATTGGTTGTAAAGCACAGTTCTCAATAAATGTTAGAACTAATAAAAACAAACACACTAAAAAGAATTCACCAGTCTGTCTGGAAACAAAGCAGAAAGTAACGATTCGATGGATTAGCTGCCCTGAAGAAGTGTGTGTGGGATTACGATTGTACAGGGCAGAGGACTCTGCCTGGGAAAGATGGGAAAGGGACCCGTGTCCCTCCCAGTGAAGTGCCCCCAAATATGCAAATGAAGATGATGTTTTATGAGTCTGATATACTGCTAGTGACAGTATAGACGAAACTTGTCTGGCAGGACAGGACTGTTTAGATTAAATTAAAAAGTTCAAAGTGGAATTATTTTTTCATACTGTTTACCACCTTAAATAAAGTCATTCTGGATCCATTCAGTAGTAGTCAGCGTGATTGACCTGCCAACTAGATTCTTAGTTATCCTGACTAGTAGCTGCAATTGTCTCGTGCAAGGGCCTACAGGGGCCATCTTTCAGAGAAGGACCCTGTTTAACAGCAAACTGAATAGACTGTTCTATAAAAGCCTGAAAAACTCAGGCACTGTGTGCATGAAATACTTTAATCATGACTCACTTTTTGCCCAGAATATATCGAAGCAAGTCCAAAGTAAATGCTATGTCTAAAATGTTGGCAATTCTCTTGAAATCTCCAAATGTCCTCCTCAGCAGAATGTACAATGTGTTATGTTTCATTACTCAAGTGGCTTCTCTTTCCCGCTTCGCTGGAGGGCCCACTCTGGAAGCTCTCATTCTAAGGGGCCTAGCTCAAGTCCATCTCCTCTGTGAGGCCTTCCCCTCCTACTTCCCCTCACATTCTTTCTTCCTGCTTTAATGGTTTGAGCACTCTCCGTCTCACATTATTTTTGGTAGTTGATTAAGCTTTGTGAGTTTTTCACTTCAATGGGATTCTAAGAAGTTAGCGGAAGAGAGAGTACCTTGTGGAGCTCATCTAATTGCACAAGCCCAGTCCAGCACTTGCCCGGGGAAGCACTCACTGACTGCTGATGATTTGACTTGTTGGGCAGTCTGTGGTGTGGGGACATTAGATGAGTCCGTTTAGGGGGCATCTATGGTTCCCTGAACCATACACCTTTTATAAACCGCAGGGCTGTTTCTTTGCAGCTCTGTCCAAGCTAGAGCTGCTGGGCACAGGGCAGAGCTGAAGGTATTGGAGAAGTAGGGAAATTGTGGATGTTTTAAGAGGTTGCTATTCTTTTCTTGTGCTGGTGGGAACTGGACTCATCCCAAAGTGTTGGCCAGTTTGAGTATGAGGAAGACCTAGATAGCAGAGACAGTGCCGTGATTCCATTCCAGGGTTGTTTACTAATCATTTGGGGGGTTGAACACAGGTACTAAAGAGCTCCCAACTTTCTTGTAAAATAATGTGAAATAGAGCCACCCATAATTCCATGCAGCATTCACCTTCATCTTCAGTTGCTTATCAGACTTAGATAGGTCCCGAAGGTCCCTGTCTCTGAAGTCACATACTTCATTCTTCTTTGGGCCCCCTCTGCTGTAAGCACAGTGAGCTACCTAGTATCTTGCGTTATATTCTGTGAATCTCACCCTACATTTTGCCTCTCCCCACTCCATCTGTTCTCTAATAGCAACAAAGGGGATCTCTTTCTCAAGTTCCAGCTATGTTACAGTTGAGCCTTGAACAATATGGGTTTGAACTATGTGGCCCACTTATACATGGATTTTTTTCAATTATATTCAAAAACTTTTTATTGCCTTACCACCATGAAGCAATTGCACCAACTGCATTAGGTTACCATAAAGCAATCATATTGCTGCTGCTTCATTATCGATGAATGAATCATTCTACCTGTAAATACACATGAATTTCTGTCTCACATTACCTTTTTATTTTTATGTCTAGTGGTAGTAAAATGTATAATATCTACAGTGTTTTATATCATGTAAGACAACACTGATGTGGGCACTGAAAGACGATTCACCTTGGAAATAGCATAAACTTACAATACGGGTACAATCCACTACTGTAAACGTAGACTTTTTCTTCTTATGATTTTCTTAATATTTTATTTTCTCTAGCCAACTTTATTATAAGAACACAGTATATGATATATTAACATACAAAATATGTGGTATTTGACTGTTTATGTTTTCGGTAAGGATTCCAGTCAACAATAAGCTGTTAGTAGTTAAGTTTTTGGGAAGTCAAAAGTTTAACTCAGATTTTTGAGCACCAAACCCCTGAGTTGTTCAGGGCTCAACTGCACTGTTTCGTTTTTGTTTTTGTTTTTGTTTTTTAACTCCTAAAACACAAAAGTTGATTTCATCTTCAGGTCTGGTGCATATAATGTTGCCTCTAACTGGAATACTCTCTGCTTCCTCTTTTCACTTTTATTATAGCAAGTTCCTCCTTTTCCTGTAAGTGGCACTTTAATGTGAGCCTAGCAGAGATTTCCCACGCCTATCTAAGATGCGTTTTCATCGTTTCTTTCCCATCTCAACCTCTTCATTGTTTCCTTTATAGTACTTAGTACAATTTCCAAATATTTTTATTAATTTGCTTCCAATTTTTAAGTTGGTTTCCATGTTATACAATGAGCCCTAGAGTGGGAGGCTTGAGCCCTGTCCATCTGGTTGACCACTTTATCTCCCTCTTGGTGTAACTCAAACAAATATGAGATTAAAAAAAAAAAAAGATTGTTTACGGCAAATAAAAATGTCTAGAAGGAAATACTTCAAGATGCTGAAGTGACTTTGCCCCAGCAGACTGGATCAAGGCAGACATTTGAATGAAGCTGAATCAACTACATATTTTTCTAGTAATCAGGAATTGAAACAAGACCCTCTCAGCAGTCTCTGTGCATTTGAAATGAGAGATATGTTTGCGGTGCCTGCACTGGGTCATTCTCAGCCTGTACAGCGAGAGAGGGAAAGTAAGGCTACAGAGATAGGAGAATGGAACCGATGCACAGGGAAAGGCTGGGATGAGAAGCCATCCACAGAAAGAGAGAAAGGGAAGGAGGGAAAGAGGGAGAGGGGAAGGGGCGGGGGAGGGAAAGAAAGGAAAGAGAATCCTGAAGCTTTCCAACTCCTGGTTCCAGCACTCTGGGAGACTCTACTATATTTTCTGTGATTGAGACACTGTAACTTTCCAGTAATTCTCTTTCCCCCACCCCACCCCACCCCACCCCACTTCTTACTTTTTTGCTTGCAATACTTTAAGGGGCTTCTGTTACTTGCAACAAACCATTCCCAACTAACTTTAAGGGGCTTCTGTTACTTGCAACAAACCATTCCCAACTAACAAGAAGATGTAATGAGGCCAATGACACTGAAATTAAAGTTTTCCTAAGGTAGATGTATATTTTTCCTGATTGATTAAAACTGAAAAGCTGAGTGGAGGCTAAATGCACACATTTGTTTTGGTTTCTCTCTCAGCTTTCCACGTGTGGTCATTACCTAGCTCTTCCACAGCCTTTCTGAAAGAAGAGCGTTATGAATTAAGAACAGGGCTGCTGTTCCATGACAGCAGCCTCCTAACAGGGTTTCCATTGTCTTCACATATCTTTACACGGCATTCCCAGGGGAGGTCCAGAGATCCTATCTTCCCCAAGTCTCCCCTCAATTCCCAAGAGCTTTCTGAAAATAAACCTGCCGTCTGAATCAAGTTTAGACGGCCCCGGTCTGCACTGTGTTAAATGGTTTGGGTGCAATCACCTGGAGACAGAGGCAGGATGAACAGACCTTTTAAGAGGTCCTTGCAATTTTAGGCTCATCTTTAACTCCATTACAAAGGAATGTTAAGCAGCATTTAGAAGGTAGTTTGGCAAAGTACCTGAGAGCACCAAACAGTTCCTTTGATGTTCTTGGCATTGATGTCATCATTCTTTTGAAACTTTTGAAGAAATGTATCTCTTATAGCAACTGTATCTAGGTTCAATATAGAGTGTTGATGTGTGTTTTCTCTGGTCGAATGTTAGCCAGAGTAACTATGAACCGTATGGACAGACACTTTTTTAGAAGGTACCTCGGCTTTCACTCCAGTCTATGTTTATTTTCACATCAAAGACACATCTAAGGGGAAATTGCTTAACTAGTCTATGAAACATGAAGAGGTTTACAGAGATATTTGGTTATAATTGAAAAAACCAAAACCAAAACCTACACTCCAGGCAATTTAAGTCTTTCATGCTGGGAAATGAGAATTTATTATGGCAGATAGAAAAGCTCCTTTGCTTTCCATGAAGGTCTGAATACCGACTTTTTAAGTTGGCGTTAAAATCCCACTATTTGCCATACATTTATGGGAAATGATTCTTGATGATTTAAATGACATTAAATGGGGGACAATAAAGCCTTTATATTGTTTGCAGTTTAACTGTGCTTTGAAGCAATGTCCTATAGCAATACAATGCCCTCACTTTGATCTAACTTGCTCAGCCCAGTAATTATATGACTGAGATGACTTCTCCACCTGACAGATTCCAATTCTTCATGTGTGGCCATATTCTTTGAAGAGAGAAAAAACCCACCTATGTTAGAAAATAACGCTTTAAACAGCTCAGAACTGTGAATCAAGGGCGACTCTCTGTCAAAGCAGTAGGCCTGGCAGAAGGCCCTTCCCTGCACTGTATGACGAGAGCCAGTCTTGCCCGGTATGTGCTTACGTTATTCTTGAAACTTATCTCTAAATAGGAATATGTTACAGTTACTTTCTGTGAGTTCATGTCATGATAAATCAACATCCATCATCTTTAAAAACGAGAGCAGACTGCCCTAACCTGGGCCTTGGGTTAACTGCTAAGTGACTGCTCCCTGATAAGAAAGAACTGATCGGCCTGCCATGAAAGGCCACGGGATAATCAGACAAGCAAAAGGGCTCATTTTGCACCATTCTGCAAAGAAAACTGTTTACTGTGTTGCTTGAGTCTGCTTAAAATATTAAAAGCACAATCTTAACTCAGGAAGCTCCTAATCCTCAAAAATATTACTGCTGTTTATTTCATTTGCCTTTTAGACACAACGCAGGACAGATTTAAACTGAGAAAGCTCACCAACTGCAGCCTTGTAAATTGCTTTTAATCCAGGATGTCAGCAGGATTGATACACTGGAACTTTGCCCCACGCCCATCCCCCAACCCCGAGACATACATTTTTTCACTGAACCTGGCTCACCATCAATATCTTATATTCACCAGTCAGATTTCTAGAGGATAAAATACTTCTCTAACCATGACCCATGATCTGCATGTATATGTCTTCATAGATGTCATTCTGATCTCAAAGAGAGTCTTTTTCTTCCACCAGTGTCTTTTCCTTACTATCTTCAAATCCCAGCTCAACATTCATTCTCAGAGCTCACTTCTGTTATTTTGTGCCCTAGTAAGCCATTCTAACTATGGTTTGCTTTCCTTGTGTATTTGATGCTTTGGGCTTATAATTGGTATTATACCTTCTCAGTGCCCCCAGCAAGATTGTAAATATTGTTTTGTGTCTTTTAATGTCTTATGAGGCAATATATTGTAGTGGTCAAGAGCCTGAGGTTTGGCATCAGAGACTCGAATTTCAGTGCAGGCTGTGTCCTCTATGGTGTAGGAGGGTTTGGGTAGTTAACTCCTCTGAGCCTCAGTTTCCTTCTCGGTATAATGGAGATAGTAGCTCCAACCCAGAAGTTGTAGTGAGTCTCAAATGAGACAATGTCTACAGAATCTGTACTCAAAATGTACGATGGCTCTAGTAGCTCTCAGTTGTCTTTAACTTCATTTGAAACGATTTTGCTAGATTGTATTGTGATAGCTGTCATATCACCGTGCATTTAAAAAAACATATCAAAATTGGGGGATTTTGTGTAGTCCTTTTAATATTGCAAATGGAAGAAAATATGAAATATTTTTGGCATATTGTGCTTTATTATTTCAAGAATGGTAAAAATGCAACTGAAATGCAAAAAAAAAATTGTGCAGTGTATGGAGAAGGTGCTGTGACTGACAGAATGTGTCAAAAGTAGTTTGTGAAGTTTTGTACTGGAGACTTCTCACTGGACGATGATGCTCCATGGTCGGGTGGACCAGTTGAAGTTGATAGTGATCAAATCAAGACGTTAATTGAGAACAATCAACATTATACCACACTGGAGATAGCTGTTATATTCAAAATATCCAAATCAATAAAGTTATTAGTGAAAATGGAAAATGTGTCTTTTATTTTATGGAAAAAAAAACCCCATACAGACTTTTTGGCCAACCCAATAATATTAGCTAAATAAATACCAGCTATTTTTAAATTTAGTCTTCTGGGTCCTCTCATAAGACCCAAATGAGTGTTTAGCATACGGCAGGAAAGAGGCGCAAACAGCATTCATTGAGTGACTACTCAGTAGAAGGTACTTCCCACATATTATCCCATCGAATCCAAGCTCCTCTACTTTCTAGTACTGTGACCATGGGCAAGTTACCTCACTTCTATACCTTGATCTTTCTCATCTATAAAATACAGGGGTTGGCATAAATAACACCCCTTTTTACTACAAAAATCTTTTACTACAAAATCATAAGCATACAATTCTATAACATAAGAATAGCAAACTTAAGCACACCATACTACATTTTAGGTGAAATATTCAAATTAAAACTATAAATTATTACACCCATATTACTACCCTACCAACTACACTCAAGTGGGCATTACTTCTGCTGGATTCTGTATATTTAATAATTATACTTATATCACAAAGTTGATGCAAGATTAAATGACTACATGGAGAGTGCTCAAAATAGCCCCTGACACAAAAAAGTGCCCAATAATACCACTTATTATTATTATTTTTTTATATTATTACTATTAAGTACTTAAAACAACCCTGACAGTGGATATAAGGAATTTCATTTTGTTGATGAGAAAAATGAAGCTACAAAAGTTTAAGCAACTTGACCAAGGTTGCCCAGCTGGTAATTGAGTCAGATTTGCCTGACTGTAAAAACTTATGCTTTTTATGAAATGTATTCACTGGAGGAAACTTCTGTTTCATGCTAGGGGATTATTCCGGGGAAGCACTATACTGACAGCTAGCTCCTCGGGGCAGTGGACATCACAGGCAAGGCGGAAAGTGAAGGCCTTGGAGCAGTGGGTAAGGGATGAGGTTCAGGACGATGCAGTACCATATGGCCTCTCTATCTTAGACACCGACCAGAGGAATGGTGACTTAATTATGAGTCCGTGGGTAGGCATCAAAGGATTTTAAGCAGGTGAGTAACCATGATTTGTAATGTAAAAACACACTTACAATCAAATATTTTCTGATGCGTTATAGGCAGGATGTCTTAAACCAGAAGAGCAATGAGAATATCTCAGCACTCAGAGACAGTGAGAACTGGACTGGAGCTAAGGTGGTGGTAGTGGAAATGGAGATGATGGGAAAGAACTCAGAAACCAAATGAACTCTGTGATCAAGTCCATGTGGAAAATGGTGTGTGTGTGTGTGTGTGTGTGTGTTTGTGAGAGAGAGAGAGAGAGAGAGGAGAGAGAAGAGAGAGAGAGAGAAATTAAGGCCAAATCCACCTTTCTAGATTAGTGACAGAGTAGATGATGGAGTCATTTGCTGAGAAAAAGAATGTAGGGAGAGGAACATGTTTTCTGATGAGCAAATAATGGATTCCAGTTTGGATATGTTGAATGTGAGATGTTGCGGGGCACGTGAGTAGAGGCGTCCCCTTGCTATCCAGATATCCAGACTTATAGATCAGGAGAGAGCTTTCAGCTCTCTATACAAGGTTGGTAGAAATGCACATAAGCATTCGTTGAATGAAATGTGATTGTGAGAGTCCAAATGGAAGTGAGGAATAAGAAGAGGGATGGGAATGGAACTCTGGGGAACATCAAAATTTAAGGAGGAAAGGAATAAAGTGGAGGAGATGAGCAGCAGAAGCTAGGAAGAGAGCTTTAGGGAGGGACTGAGCAACGTCATGAAGTGATTCAACCTCACTAAGACGTCGCCTGGTTAATAAAAGCAGAGCTACCTCCATCACGCTGGCGTTTGATGGCCGTTAGGGAAAGATGCCAAACTGCAATGTGTTGAGGACCGAATGGGAGGTAGCAAACGGAAAACAAGGTGGGTAGATTATTTTTCCTAAATGCTCAGGAGAGGTAGGAGAGCAGCTGTAGGGAACTACAGCAGTGACTGTCAACCTTTTCCATCTCGTGGCACACATGAACTAATTATGAAAATTCTGTGGCACACCAAAAATACATTTTTTGCCCATGTGACAAAAAATAGGTATAATTTTGACTCATTTGCACTGGACAACTGTTGTACTGGCTTTTGTCATTTTTTTAATTTGACAATCTAAGGGAAAAGAGGTCAGTGCCTCTGACTAAACAGTTAGGTATTTCATGTTTTAAAATTTCTTGTGGCACACTGGTTGAAAATTACTGAATTACAGCACAGTAGTCTGCCTTATCAGTTTTATATCCTTCATAGCAGCTGGTATAATCTTTTGTACTGTGTAGGTACACAGTTAAGCCCTTTTGAATAAATTATTCTGTCTTCTTGCCTAATCCTTTCACTTTATCTTCTTTGGTTTCTTCCATATTTTCTCCTCTTCTCCATCCCATTAAGAATTGCAGTGAGGCTGTAATTCCTTGATCAAATGCTATATGGAAAGCATGTAGTTTTCCTGTTTCTTCTGGAGGAGTTAAGTAGCCGGTATGGAAGAGGAACTGTAATATGCGTTTGAAGTCAGCCAAGATGAGGGAAGCCAGGCCACAAGAAACGTTAAGTATCATTGAGAAAGCAGAGGTGTTACATCCAGGGACTCTTTTAGTTGGGTTTCATGTTGAAATAAATAAGGGTAAATGGGAAAATCCTGTTTGGGGAACAAAAAGCTACCCAAAAAAGATTTTTAAAAGGTGATGGATGGCATTGGGTGGCTTCAATGAACATTTCAGTAACATAGATTTTCAGGATATCTAAGGATACTAAAAGCCTATTTAAAATGGTATCGTACTTGATCTTGATAACCAAAGGTAGTTCAAAGCATCAGGATTGGGTCTCATCGTGTGTCAAATTAAGGTCACATATGGGAATTGCCTTTGACCGGACAGTTTCATGCTACTGAATGCGAAAGATCTAATGAAGTTTGATCTTTAGGTGCCTATCATCATGTATTATCAAGCCCATCATTTTCCCCATCAAAGAAAATATGGTTAGAAAATAGAGGGAAAGAGGAGGGAGAGAACAATCCACCAACCCTTGATCCGTCTACGCATCAATGGAGGCCATCCCGCATTATCTGTGTCCTCCTAGCAGGCACACATCATTTCATTCCTTGCTTTCGCTTCTCAGCGTATTTTAAAGTTTCAATATCATTTAGGACCATTCTTTTCCCCTTCATGATATCTAGTGTCACAGGTGCCTTTTTCTCTTTCTTTATTACTTTTGGCAGTAGAAAGATCTTTTTTCCTCTTCCACTGACCTTTACCTATCACTAGCAAATTCATGGCTTGATGACAAGAGCGAACACAGTCATACGCAGATGCAACTCATCTGCGCACACAGTTGGTCTGTGCACGTGTGTCTGCGAGTGTGCCTCTCTTCTATTGTTTGACTCCTTTCAACTCCACTCACATCTCTCTAATCACAGTTTGGAATTCACCTGAATTTCCCTGCTGTGAGGGCTGAAAAAGCGAACATCAAGTTGCTAAGGCCATAGCTCTGAAAAGAAAATAGCACATCTTTATTGGTGGGACACATTAAAAGATATGAATGTGAGGTTTTTAAGTAAGATGCTGCATACGCATAACCTCTGGGTGCTTGATAGTGACACTGTCCCACATGTTGGCCATCTCCTTCATAATTAAAGGGACACTTTGAAAAAGAATAGGACTGTTTGATTCTTCACACAGAAACATTATTCTAGGAATGCAGAGCCCACAGCTTGCCATGCCCAATGCGGAGCATAAAAAATTGTTCATACAAATCTTTTCACGAGTCTCAGAGAGCCTTTGGCATTCTAGCTTCATTCTTCTCTGAGGGAGAAAATTTAATTTCTTATGATTTGTTCGTGTCCATTCTCAAGGTTATTTTTTTCCTTTAAAAAGTTGCCATAGCAACAACCCCCTATCACAGGGCATTTCTTTGAGTGTTGATAATGCTGCTTATTGAACAAGCGGATTCCTATGCCACATGGAAGGCCAGAGAGAAACATCAACATACCTGTTGGGAAAGATTAACTAAAATGGTGAAAATAAGCAATTTTTTGAAATGGAAAGGGAAGCATCAGTAGACGTTTCCATCAGACGGGGCACTCCATACATATCACAGCTGTTTCTCTAAACAAAGCCAAGCAAGCAGTTGCGTGGCAAACGACTTGACAGGCCCTTGGGTGAGGTGACAATGATGAGATGGCACTCAGGACACTCCCAATGAGCCTGAAGCTCTACTTTCTGCTCAGAACTCAGTGGCCGTGTTGTGCAGTGTGCCCCAGGACCTGAAGCAGGTGTCCATCTCAAGCAAGTGGCCTTGGGTCTGCCACTCTGTGGCTCTGGAGTGACACAGAGTTCTGCCTCCAAAGCTGTGTACATCCCCATCCCTCTCCTGGGGGGGCAGCCGGACTAAAAAGCCGGAGCTATTGGGTATAATCCTTGACCCACCTCGAATGTCACCAGCAGTGTTGGCGCTAACCTCAGTGCTGTCTGGGGAGCCCTAAAGGGACACAGAGGCCGCCCGCAGAACCAGAGGGAGACTGTTCTTACACTCTTTCCTCCCCTCTGTGATTCTACTTCCTAAGCAGGTGACAAGGGCTCTGATCCACTCTTGCCCCAACTTGCCCTCCACCATTATGTGTTTGATATTTATGCATGAACCACTCCTTCCTCCTACAGTTTTATTCGTTTGGTAGTACATCCCCAAGGCTTGATTTACTCATCGCTTTTTGTGGACCAACAAACATACCTGGCCTAACGACAAGTGTCCTCTGAAAGAACCAGTAAAGGGGAAGCCAAGAGAGAAAGTGTAAAAGCCACTGGGTTGGTCTCTGAGAAGAGCTGTGACTTCCCTCCGTGGGTCTGTCAGCGAAGGACCTGCCCTCTGCACTGTGGGCTCACTCTTTGTTTGAGTCATGGAAAATCAGAGAGCAAGAGGCAAGAATGCAGAAAAATGTTTGGCTTCATCTTTTATGAACAATCTGAATTCAGTCTGCATTTTACAGTGCAAAACAAGCATAGTTTTTCTAGAAGATAAATGAGGAGGAGGAGGAAGAGGAAGAAAATGAAACATAATAGAAAAGTCTTTAAAAGAATAAGAAGTGCTTTGTAGTTCTTCTTTCCTTCTTAATGACAAGCAAGGAATACTTACATTTAATCATGCTGTTCAAGAGGAAATACATCGTGCCAAAATTTATATGAGGAGAATTTCCCTGCTCTGCATTGTTTTATTTCAGACTGCTAGTTACTTTGAGTGTGTATTTTCAAATTCTTTCTTCAAATATCTATGCCCTGAGGCAGACATATTAACTCATTTTATGAGAGTCTCATTACATCAAGTAAAAATCCTAAGCCTGATAAAATGATTTACCCCCTCAATTTAACTTTTCTTTCAGTCTCCCACCAGCTTCCCTGAAGTGGGTTTGCTGCCAGGCTATAATACTGTTTTAGACTGAGTCATCCAGGCACACTGAGCAGCTTTTACTCTGCTCCTAATGCTTCCCGTCCCTGTTGTTTGAATAAAGAGAACGTGTTCTTCCATGGGTTTGCATTCGCAATGGTTACCAGTGATGGAAAAAAGAAAAAGGGGAGGCTTGGATCCAGAGTGTTTGGCCCCAAGGGAACACAGACTCCCTTTCTTCCCCACCTCCATGGCTCCCTAAAGGGGGATATAGTGCTCCACGCTTTTCAGCTCTGCTGACGCCTTTAAACCGCTGAAAGCATTTGAAGGCAGTAGCAAGGCCAAGTACACAATACTTCATTGATTCATGGGGTGGAAGTATTTGGAGTCATTCAAAAAGGGTGTGGCTAGAGACACCTCCTGGAAAAATTAAAAATAAAAATAAAACATTAGGGGAAGTCCTGCTCTAGGAAATTGGCAGGCCATCACCAGAGTTGTATGATTTTGAAAAAAAAATAGTGAAGAAATCATCCCTTGGAAGAAGATCCTGACCAGTCCTTGATCGCGCAGACTCTGCCACGAGGCCAAAGAGACCCCAGTCTGGGAGACAGACCGTGGGTCGTGGTGTGGAGTCAGTGTAGAGGTACCCGATTTTAACTTCTGCCACTTAGAATCATTATTTTACCCTAATCTGCTCAACTTCCATTCCCTCTTACTCCTTCCTCCTTCACTCAGAGCCTCAGTGTCACCTGAATTCCCGCAAATCACCCCCAGGTAGCTCCGGTGTTACAAGTCCCACTCTCAGCACTCTGGGTTCTGCATCTCGTGATCTCACAGCGACGGCCTCCCTGGACTCCTGTTGCTTTCTATTGTTGACTGTGTGTATGGGAAACCCTGAAATATTTTGGAAATAAAGAAGAAGCACCTAAAGTTTCACCAAACAGAGAGGCCATCACCATGAAAAGGGACTGTGAATACTGCCCAGTGTCACTGTGGCCCTCCTTGTTGAACTCCCTGAGAAGTGTTAAGTCACAGATATGAGGGCCCCACTTAGGTGTCCTTGTCAGCTGAAGGGGCTCAGGCCTGTCTGCTGAGAAACCAGGTTAGGATTAAGTGTACCTGCAATGTGGAACACAGCCAATGACTCCAATCCCAACAGATAAAGAAGGAAGCAGGAGTGGGGAGGGCAGTGGCGGGGAGAGGTGAGCAGGCTGGGATCAAACACCCAGTGACCAGGGTCTCCAGGGAAGCAGAGGGAGCGAATGTGGACCATCACTAGAAACCCAAGTTGTCAGAGTTGTTTCTGTTGAGGTTCTGAATCAGGAAAAACAGAGGCAGGAGAGGACATGCAGGTTCCTGTGCCAGCATAGGCCACAACTAGGGATTTCATAGAGAGAGGAGGTGGCAAGGCAGAGGGGGGCATAGGCAAAGTTTGGTGGTGTGAGCTGATTTTTTTTAACCTCACTCGTCTTCCAAATAATCTTGGCTCACAAATTAATTAAGTTGGCCAATATACGCCTCATCTGTTACCTCCTACAGGATCTGGTCATTGCAGTTGTTCAACAAACATTGAGTACTTATCTGTCAGACTCTGTCCTACACATGCAGGTTTTGGTTGTAATAAGTGGGCAACATAGTCTCTACCCTCAAATACTCAGTGGAGTTTAATGAGAGAGACTGACAATGCATGAGTAAACACAAAAGGTCAGGAAGTGACACATTCTCTGAAGACATATAAAGCAGAGTAAGGGAAGAGGGTGTGATATGTTGAACAGGATGGTCAGGAAGGACCGCCCTGAAGCCTGGACTCCAGAGCAGAGGCCTGAATGAGAGAAGACTACTCCCAACCATCCCAAGTCCCAAGGTCTCAAGTTGGGCCATTGAGAGGTGAAAGGGAGCAAGTGTCAGATCCTGAATCTTGGTGTATACTGGGGTAACATTTCAGAGCCCCTGTAGAAAGTGTGAGGAACCCACAGAGCCACCTCAGCACAGCTGGGCAGGTCAGACACTGGGTGAAGGGTTCGGTTCCCTGAAGGCTGGTAAACTGACAAGTTTGAGGCCAGGAAGCCAGGGACCCATTGCGATTGTGATGTTGCAAGACAGGCAGCAAAGAGGCACCGAGCTGCTGTAAATAACATGCTTTCCTAGCTGGATGCGGCACACTGCTTTTTTGTCTCCCTTTACACTCCTGTAAGAGTGAATAAAGTACTGCTGACATTCTACATGCTCTTTATTCCTAGTCAGACTCACTGTTCTCAAATTTGTACAGGAACCTTCCCACTGGATGGGTTCATAAAAGGGACTCAAGAGGATGACAGACGTACCAGAGATGACAAAGACACTACTAAGATATTCTAACCCAAACCACAGAAGGGCCATCCTGTGACACAGGGGATTCTGATTCAGTGGCTGCCCTGTATTACTGTGGATCCCAAACAGAGACAGCCTGTAGCACAGTGAACCTTTTCTGTGTTCGTGTTCTACCCTCATCTGACAACATGGCAAGTAGGAGGTCCTGGCTTATGTGTGCAATTGAGAAACAGGTTTTGTGTTCAGCTGCTAAGCTGTCTGGTGTTCAGCCACTAGAACATATGGATCCGAGCTCTCAGAATCTCCGTAGGACTGGAGGAAGAAGGTGGGAAAATGAAATAGGTTCCCAAATTGCTTTTGCCAAACAAATGATTCCTCTAGCTTGAATGTGCTCCTCTAAGTGGAATATAGTGTTGATTCATATGTGTGGCAAAGAGAATGAGGATTTCAATTTTCGATTCATCCAGGTATCACTCAATAGTGTATATATTGAGTACCTACTAAGTGCAAGGTACTATGGCAGCCATTGGAAAGCTACAGAGAAATAAAATATAGAGTACATTACGAATAACAAAAAACAAGAGCTACATTGCATTTTCTAAAAGAACAAAGGCAAAAATGTTAGTAAGCCATTAAATAAGTAGTAATGATAAATGGTGAGCTGGGCTGATGGTCACTAGCTCAGGTATCTGAATTCATTGGATTGGCTCAGAAGGTTAAAGCCCAACCCCTTTTTATGGTACTAAACACAGAGGCAATTGAAGATGATTGGAATTTAGAGAGGTGGAGATGAGAGAAAGACATTCAAGGGAAGTGAATCTGATGAGCAAAAGTGTGGGGAAGGGAAAACATATGAAAGTTGATAAGTCATGTGCAAAAGAGTAGTCTTGCAAATTTCCATCATTGGATTGCCTTCTGAAAGTGACATGGCCTTGCCTCCTTGATGTTCTCAGTACCTGTCATGCTCCAGGAGCATTCTCTGCCAGCTCCTGCACAGAGAAGTAGCCATCATAAATGTCTACCCCATCACTACCATGACCATATATCATTCTCTACTTAGATTAGACTAGCTAAGTTTTAGAACAAAGATGCTCTGTAATCTACCAAAAGCCCAATGAGTAAATACTTAAAAATTGTATTTGACCAACAATGAATAAACTCATACAACCAAGGAACAATAGCAGGTACAGTAAGAAGTCTGGAAAGGACCTAAGAAATAATTTGGTTTGGGGCCCTACTTTTTAGCAGGTGACTTTAAACCATCCCCAAAAGACATCTATTCTCTTCTTAAACATATACAGACCAAAGACTTCCACGACCTCTGTCATTCTGGCAAGAAATAATTTTGACAGCTAAGGATCTGTCCTCTATTTAATTCAACCAACATCTGTTAAACCTGTAAGTGTAAGTCACTGGCCTGTGCCACAGCAGATGCAAAGCTAGGTTACCTATGGTGCCTGTGCTCAGGTAGAGGAGGCAAGCATGCACACAGATAACTCTGGGCAGTGGGTGATAAGGGCTTCAGGAGAGCAGGCCAAGCTATAAGCTCCTTGAGGGCAAAGACTGTCTTTCATCTTTAAATTCTCAGAGTCCAGCACAGATTCTCAGCTGTATATGGTAATTTCTCAATAAATGTTTGTTTAACTGAGAAAGCCATGCTAAAGGCTAGAAGAAAACAACTTAGAGTGATGGATTCACAATGATAGAGTTGGAGCAATCTTCTGGGTCTGATTTTAGCCTTGAAGGGTGGGAAGGAACAGAATGAGTGGAGCAGTGATGTGGGGTCATCTGTCTTTTGCCTGCTTGTTAATGGAATGAATATTTCTGATTACCATCTTCATCACAGTATTTCTATATAATCAAAGACAACAAAAATGTCACCTCTGATTTACTTCTTCCAACGTGAACACACACTTCTTTAACTTTTCCTTTAGTACCTTTCCCCTGTTGTTTCATTTCATGTTTTTTCTATGAACCCTTCCATAGCTGCTCTGTATTAAAATGATTATGGCCCTCCTTATAACTTTACTGACTCTTACAAATTGTAAAATCACTTCTATGCCCATTAGCATATTGATTCTCACAGTAACTCTATGAAGTGAGTCAAGAAACTAATAGTTTTTCATTATAAAAGGCAGGAAGAAAGGCAGGTGTGGCATTGTGACAGGCAGAACAATAACCCTCAAAGATGTCCACATCCTAATTCCTAGGACCTCGGAATATGTTAACTTATATGGTAAAAGGGTCTTTGCAGTTTTGATTTATTAAGGATCTTGAAATGAGGAGGTTATCCTGGATTATCCAGGTGAACTGCATGGAATCACAAGGGTCCTTAAAAGCAAAAGTGGGAGGCAGGAGATTCAGAGTAAGATGTGAAGAGACCACACCTCTGGCTTTGAAGATAGATGGGAACCACGAATCGAGGAATGCAGGCAACCTATAGAAGCTGGACAGACCGGGGAACACATTCTCCCCTCGAGCCTCGGAGAGAATGCAGCCTTGCCAGCACGTTGAATGTAGGTCAGGGAGACCCATTTTGGACTTCCAACCTCTAGAACTGCAATTTAATAAACTTGTGTTTTAAACTTTAAGCCAAGTTTGTGGTCATTTGTTATGGCAGCAATAGGAAACCGATAGAGACATGGTTTTATGACTCGCTGAAACTCTCACATTGCCCGTAGTTATGAAAGCTGGGTTTAGAACCCAGGTGTCTTCTTCTAAGCCAAGCTCCACCTACCACCCAGCTGTGTCTTTCTTGGAGCTACTATATTTCCTCTAATTACTCTTTTCTTCCTCACAGATCCTCTTCTCTGTCACAGCACCTCGTTTATTTCCCTCAAACCACTTCAATTTGTAATGACATTATTTGAGTAGCAGCTGTCATATTTCTCTTCCCACTGGGATGCAAGCTCCACGAGAGGACATGGGCCCTGCATTTGTTCACCACGGAGTCCCACATGCCTACAAAACTGCCTGGAAAATAGGAAGTGTGCAATGAGGATTTGTTGGAAAAAATCAATACCATAATGATTTCTCATTCCAGCTATGAAGATGCAACAGCTGGGTGGCACTGAAGAAGCTGAGATGGTGGCCCAATGTCTATGACAAACCTAAAGCGTCAGGTGCAATCTGTACAGGCCTGCTTCTTTTGGGACTTGAGAGGAACCAGTTGCTGTCCCTTAGGGTCCTGGCGGAGGCCCTCTGCATGAGCTCAGGTGTGCAGCCAGAAGCCTGGGTTCACACAGACCACTCACTGGTCACGATTTACTACTTTACTCTCCTCTTCAATAAGACTGTCTCCCAGCCCCTTAAGCACGTTGTTTCCACTCTCCATCTAATTGTTTTTGGATAATTATATCATTAACTCTTTGAAATGAATAATAAAAAATAAATCATGTTTGTGTAGGGCTGCAGAGCAGGATGCCCGGGGTGAGCAATTTCCAGCTATTATACTTATGTCTTTTCCCTTCTCTTCCTTGTCTGTGTCCTCATTCCCCTCCTCTCTCTGACCTTCTGAATTAGAATCTCAGTCAAGCGGGGCCCAAGGGTCTGTATTTTTAAAGGGGTCCCTGGGTGATTTTGATGATCAGTGAGGTTTGGAAACCACTGACCTAGAGAATTGGGATCCTCAGAGACTAAAGGAGAAACTAAAGAATGAAGTTAAACAAATTACAAAGATCCCCATGTTCACCTAGTTCTTTGTTTCAAATTGCTCAAGGGGCAGTGCCATGCTTTCCTCAGTAATTCTAGGGCAGGTGCTGTGATTCTTTATCTACAAAATGGGGAAATGGTGCAAACAGAAGTCCTCAGGCAGGCAGCCAGATCCATCACTAACGAATAAGTAGTCATCTGAAGAAGCCAGAGTCAGGAGGGAGTGAAGGGTAATTTGGATGCCAATCCAGACCTCATAACCATTTCTAGAAGGAGAGGGAGCAAGAATTGTTTCTGAAGCTACCTACTTCAAGCTGGACCCAAGAGAGCCCTTCTACACCAGCCTTGGGAGAATCCAAATGCTGTCTTTGGCCTGGGACAGCCTGACTTCTTAGGGGGCTCCCAGATCAGGAGATAACGACACCACCGAAAATGGAAGGGAGCCTCGGTGTTCTCTTAGGTCTTAGAAATATGCAGACTTCAGGGAAATCAGAGGCAGTCATTGCAGTGTGTTCCCATTGACATGTAGGAGATGGCCAGTACTTGTTCAGTAATGCATTGAACTGCCTGCCATGGAGGAGGCCATTAGCACATGTGGACATGATCCCTTGTCACCAAAAAGGAAAGACTTGTATTTGCCTCATGTGCAACATTAGCTGATGGCAAAAAGCATTTAACAGACATGTACTTTGGTGCAGTCTGCATAAACCCTCAATAAACATGTTCTAAATAAGCATCGTATTTTTCACCTTACTTCAAATCTCAATTTCAGCTTCTCAAACAGTTCCTTGCTAATCATAATAAACTCATCTAGTATTAACATATAATTGTTGTGATTAATGGGTTAGTATCCTGGTGGCCTTCACACCAGCACAGCAAGGCATTGTTTCTGGTACATACAGAAAGAGGAGAAAAGACTGCAAAGGGAGAGATGGTAAACCAACAAACCCTCAATCTGCACCCATTCCATATTCCTTTCTGCCATGATTTTAATTGCCTGGGGGCTACAGCACAGATGAACCAGCCATTTCTTCAGACATGTAGGTACAACCATGCTTGACTTCCTGAGTTGCAGAAGATCTCTTTGAATTTCTAAGGCGTAAGTCCTTACCAAAGGGATACAAAACCTACTCCCCTGCCCCCACTGTAGGGAGTTGTTCAAAACTCTTCTGCCTTACCCCATGTTGTAGAAAGTCCTTAAGTCTGCATAAGTGTCCTGATGTATATGGGTCTGTGGGAGTAGCCATGAAGGGAGGAAAAGAAAATCAGACGGAGGAGAGAGCTGCATAAGAAATGCAGGTAGGATGAAGGCAAATCTCTCAGGCTGGTGTGTGTGTGTGTGTGTGTGAGAGAGACTTTTTTCCCCTGAAAAAATATAAGCCAATTCATCATAAGAAATTCTATCTCCACGGCTGCAGTAAACCTTCACACCTGTAGGCTTTATTTTGCACAGAGGACTCTGTAAAATCCAAGGCAGCAAATCGGAATTCTGTGCGGTTTAGAGGGAATGCAGCCACAGATTCCAGCCAGGAGGGAAAAGATCAATTATCCCATTCTTTACATGCCCAATCTTGCACTCAGAGAGCCCCATATAAGTGAAATGTGAGCCATGATCGTGGCCAGGAAAGAGGAAACATAAGCTGCAAACCTGCATTATATATAGGGAAGGACCTTTCTGGTGCTGGTGCCACAACAGCAGGTCTACTACCCACTTGTTTGCTGGACATGATGAGCAAGAATCTCTGAGCGATGTCCTTCCGTTTCAAGCACCTGAGCTGATCCACAGGCTGGCTGAATCTATCTATTCAAAACCATTCAGCACCAGGGTCTAGGCTCCTACTCTTGGATATGTTTGTGTGAAGGACAGTCAAGGAAGAGTGAGGGCCAAGGTGGTGAGATCTCATCTCTGCCTCATGTTCTATCACTGCCCACACTGTCCCTCAGCCCCTTGAAGGCAAGAAGCACCACATTTCCAAAAGGCGTCACTAAAATTTACCTGAGTGAAGTGTGCCTGAGCAACATTGAAAGTTTTTTCCTGGAAATCACACATCTGCCCATTTCTACACTTGACTGAGTCCAGGTCAGGGAGCTTGTCTGGTCGTTCACTGTGTCCCCAGTCCTTCAGGCAGTGTCTGGCACCTAGTAGGAGCTCAATAAACCTTGTTGAATGAAGAGGCTGGCAATTCACCATTTTTTCCAGGACAGGTTTAATAGTTGACATGCATCTGGTTTTGTGGTTGCATGCAGTGTCCCCAAATATGCTAAGGGACTTCTGTCCTGTAAGGGGAGACTGATTTCAGATGTGACATTTTTAGAGCCAGCTCTAAGATAAGGCTTATAACAGTCACTCAGGTTCTGTGGAATCCAGGTGCTGATGGGGGTAGTAAATAAAAGCAGTACCACTAGTGTAGAAGTTTTGAACAAGAGGACTCTTTCAGCTGCAAACAGTATGCAAAGATGGGGAAGGGAGGAAGAATGACACAGGCTTCACAGGCAGGGATTAGGAGTAGCTGACTCAGAAATGACTGTCCCAATTCCATGGGCCACCAATGGATTCCCTCCCTGTCCATGTGAGGTTCTGCTTCTGCCAGGGCTCAGGAGAGCACTGATCTCCCTCTCTCCCCGCCTTCCACACACAGCACTCCTCTGGGTTAGGCTCTGTGCTAGGAGCTGGAAGACAGGCATGAATGAGACCTGTCCCTGGCCTTGAGCACACACAGGCAGGTTGGCAAGAGCTGTGTTGTAAGCCAGTGCTTCTGGTGCATTCTGCTCTGTGGTTTGACTCCAGAGGGGTAAGGAAGGAGAACCTCCTGAGGAGAATGGAAAGAGAATCTTAGTCCTGACTTTATTGTTATCTTTTAGCAAACCAATCCCAGTTTCCTCACCTGTAAAGTGTCAATCATATCACCTACTTCACCTAACTTGAATGGTTGCTTGAAAGATTTACTGAGATAATCTGGGGGAGAGCACATTTAAAAAGATAAAATTCTATACATGCTAAGTCTCAGCATCATCACCATGAGTTGGTCTAAAGGCAAACTCATGTTTGCCTTAAGGCAAACTTAAAGGCAAACAAGTGTGTATGTGAGAGAGGGAGGGGGGTGGAGAGAGAGCATGCATATGCATATATTTAGTGAAAGGACATGAGGGAGAAAGGAGGAGGGTCACAGATCACGGAAATACTTAGAGTGGTAAATGTGGAACCAGACAACAAAGACTAAACCTTCCCACAATTTGCTATAAGAAGCTTTCTGTGTATTAAGCTCAGATGTAACTTTCTCAAGATGTTCTCAGTCCTGGACTTCTTTTGCTTCTTTGCTTCTTAAGTCACCCATTGATGATGTAAGTGCCACACTGACTGGCACTTAGCTCCTAATTTGGACCCTTTATTATATATCACATGAGCCCCCTTTTATTATTGCCTCTTGATAAAGCATTATCTGCTTGTAGCCATTAAGCCGCCACTTAGCAAGAAATGAAATTGCTGGCTTTTCCTAAAGGGGTTAATGAGGTGCCCCTGAATGACCGGAAAAGTTCATTATTTATACAGATTCTTGGGGAAGGGGGAGCAGGCAGGGAAGCAAATGGAGAAGAGAGAGACACTGAACAGAGACGGTTTCTGGTCCTTCACGCAGAAGCACTTCGCCTTGTGCAGGGTGACCTTTAGGCTGTGAGGCCCCTGAGCCACGATGCAGAGATGGTGAAGAAATATTTCATCTCTAACAGGTGGCGGCTGCTGGGGACAGGTTCCGATCCCAAATGGACCAACACTCACTTTACAAAATAAGGCCCTCCCATCTGTGCGCCTAAGTCTCTCCGAGGTCTGGGGCTCAGATGGTGAGGTGAAAGGCAGCTTCCACCCTGTGTGTGCTGGGTCGGCACACGTTATGAAATTCTAAATGAATCCGTACTATCTGCCTGTTCTCTGTGTCATGGACGGTTTGTGTTATTCATGACCTCTAGCAGCCCTTGACATGTTACTAATGGTGAAGTGAAAGGCAATGTGTAAAGGTCCTTTAGCAAGAGAAGCATAAAATGAGGCCCTTCATCATCTCTCCTTCCCTTGCCTTATCACACTCCAGAATGGCTTTTTTTTGGTGCCATGTTAGGCCAGACAAGAATGTGAGTCTAAAGAAGAAAGTAAGGGAATAAGGTACTCTTTAAAAGATTCTTACCTGCTGAGAATCAAAGGGCACAGGTTCTAGGTGTAACCGCACCTGTGGGCAGTGTTAGAGGGGAAGGAGGCCCAAGTCATCTCTGGCCTACAGAGACTTCTAATTCACCTGCAGAGAAGGAACTCAGACTTCAGGTAGAGTTTTTCATGGAGCATCAGGAAAACGCCTTCCTTCCAATAGTAATACTTTTGCTAATCTACTGACTCATGAGCAATAACTATCAATTGAATAAGCATCTATGACGTGCAAGGTATTATTCTGGGAGGTTTGAGGGGTGTAGGAAATCAATCATTCTTAGTCACCAGGAACTTACAGTCTAGTTGCAAAGGGAAGCTGAATGGAACTAGAAAGGTAAACTTTTGTGAGAGAAAATGCCAGCAGCTAAAGGAATAGGAGAGAAAGCAAGTGCTATATCAGGGTTTGGCTGGTGAAATTTTAGACTCTGAAAATTAGAGAAGGGGTCCGGCAGTACACTGTGCTTGAGTTGGACCCCAGAGACTGGGAAGCACTTTGAAGAGGAAGGTATTCATTTCAGACTGGCTGGGATACAATATAGACCCAATTACATATTCATTCATTCAACAAATACTTATTGAGAACTTCTCCTGAGCTGGGCCCCGTGTGAGGCCCTGAGGATGTAGCTGTGAACAAACAACAGAGACACGGTCCCTACCCTTACGGGGCTTAGAGTCTCACTGCAATAGGAGTCAGCTTGGAGTCAGCTTGGAGTCGGTGCTACAGGAGAGGCAAAAAGTTCCTGGAGTACTGGGGAAGCACCTGCTTCCGATTAGGGTGATTAAGAAGAACTACCCAGGGGAGACCTCATTTGAGCTGAGCCGGAAGGATTCCAATATGGGAGACTAAGTAATTAAGAGCAGTTCAGGGTGAAGGATGGGCACAAGCAAGGTCAAAGAGGAATAAAAGTGCGGGGCAAATTTGAGGATCGATGAAACCTGACTGTGGGGGTGTGGCCTCTATACACGGGATGAGGTGGGCAGAGGGCAGACCATATCTTAATGCCATGTGGCACTGTAATCGGGGCAGTGAGGAGCCAATGAGTGTCTCTGATCAGGCAACTAAGCTCGATGACAGGTGTGAGTGAGGACGGGGAAGCGATGGCGGAGAAGACAAAAAGGCTGGAGCGGCATGGTCAGTACAGTTATTTCGGGCACAGTCCCTATATAGGAGTCCCTATAGTCTCCTGATCGCTTGCTGACTCAGTATCTCAGTATTTCCAACTGAAAATTAGGGAAATGACACCCACTCTTTCTTGGAAGAAGTTCAGCCTGACAGGAACAGAGTATGTGTGAGCAAAATTACCTGAGCAGTTATGTGCAGTTTTGCTTCATCTGTTTAAAGTGGATGGGTGATTCGTTGAACAACACTCACGGAAATCACGCTAACGGGTCGGCCAGTGTGTTAAGACCATAGCTCTCCCAGCGTCGTGCCATTTCAATTATTGCTCAGTTAAGGGAAAGCCTTTTCTCTGGATTGAAAGGTCCACTATTATTAGATTACTTATTAAAGAGGACTGATAGGCTGAAGCTGTTTTCACTTAGGGTTTGTATGACATGTTCATAACTGAAATAGAGAGTTGCCATAGTTACCTGTGTGAGCTGTTAAACAGAACACAGTCTCTGCTAAAATCTCTCCACCAAGGTCAACTAGACATTTCAATCAGTACTAAATAATTTGCTGCCTAAATGGAAGTTAATAAAATTATTAAAACAGCAGAAGAAATTTAAATAATGTTAATATGGATGCATTTTATATTTATATATCCTTTAGTGACCAGCCATTTCTGTGGGGTTCTTACCAGCTGGAAATTCTGCCATATAACTGGACATCTGGAGGGAAGTTTAGAGTAAAAACACATTTGGATTTTGGCACAGATTACTGCCTTCGAGTCCAGCCCATCATTAACAGCTTCTGTACAGTATTGTTCTTCCTCTAGGGGCTATAAAAATGAACCAAACCTTTGTTCAACCTAAACTTCCTTTCTTGGTCAGCTATTCCTGCTGACTTCCATCCTAGTGACCCTATTGTTTCCATTGGAAATGTCAGAATGAGAGTACAGGCTGCTTGCTTTAGAAGTAGGACGTTCCACTCCAGTAGACCAAAAAAGAGGAAAATTGACATCGTTAACATGAAATAATCTTTAACTCAGAGCTTCTCAGACAGACCTCATATGGATAAGTCACCTGGAGGTCTTGTTGACCGCAGACTGATTCAGTAGGTGTGGGGTGGCGCCTGAGATTCTGTGTTTTCCTAAAGGGCTCCCAGGACCAGTTCTGCTGGTCCACAGACCACATTGTGAGCAGCAAGGCGCTAGCATGCTTCGTCATCTGTTTACTAGAATCATCGTACACATCGATGCTCAAGTGCTGCCACGCCATCTTCTTTCTTGACGCATATATGATCTGTCCCACCCACACAGATGTGAGTTTGCTGACATTAAGATGCTATCTAGGTCCCAATGATCAGGCCTCCAGGGCCTGGTGCCCCCAGGACTCTCCAGTACGTTTTGTAAAACCGTGCCTTCAATGTACAGTTAGCACATAACTAGAAGACAAATAATAGCACCTACCCAGAAGACAAATAATAAACAAGTAAATATCTCAACTGAGGTGTTAATGAAATATTTTCATTCTAGGGCAAAATAACATTTGCTTGATCTTTACTCTGTAACAATGAATGAAGAACAAGTGAAAAATAAATGAATCAGCTCAAGACCAACAGGAATTCCACTGACACAGGCCACTGACTAAAAATGTAGAGTAGGTGTGAAGACCAAAACTGCTTTTTATTCAAACATGGAGCCCCCTTCTAGTTTGGTACAGGCTAACATTTTACATTATAGCCTATTTGGGGGGCTTTTTTTGGTGGGGTGATACATTATCCAGATTAACCATCTACATGGTACAATACACTAGAGAGCATTTAATTCAAGAGTTATCAATCATCATACTTAGGAAAAGGATGTATAGAGCAGCTTATATGTTAAAACTAGAGATTTATATCACTCTATACTAGCTAGTATATCACTCTATACTAATTCCCCACAGCCCCCCCCCCCCAGTGGACTGGTTAAATTCCCACTTACCTTTTTCAAAGAACACTCATAATATGGGAGGTCTCTTCATTCTAGACCTGTGGCTCTCAAACCTTAGAGTACAACAAAAATCACTTGTAAGGCTTTTTAAAACAGAGTGCTGGGCCATACCTCCCAGAGTTTCTGATTTAGTATGTCTGTGGAGGGGCCTGGTAATTTGCTTCCCTAACAAGTTTCAGGTGGTGCTGACACTGCGGGTCCATACTTTGAAAACCACTGTTCTACATTCTTACTTCTCTTCCTTGGTTGAATACTAGAGTGATCTGGGGGAAGTTTCGACAATCCTAACACTTGTGTTACAATCCAGGCAAACTAAATCAGTATCTCTGGAGTCTGGAACCCAGCTATCAGCAATTTTTACAGCTTTCCAGATGGTTCTAATATTTAGCCAAGGCTAAGAACTACTTGATATAATGGAAAAGTTTCCTTCTTGCAGTTGAGGAGTACAAAATGATTATCTCAAGTTCACATTATCCCATGCAGCTTATAATGATCCCAAGAGCATAACTAAGGAGAATAATGGGCAGATAAAATATCCTATGGTTATAGAAGATATAAGCCTGTGAAATTTTTCAGATATATCACCTGATTTGAAGATTATTTTTTCAGCATTTATTCTGTGTGTGTGCTTGGTATTTGGACTCCAAATATGAGGAGGTTGCTGCCACTTCTCCCATGGAGGGCTTCTTGTGCAGAAGGCTAAACCAGAGGATCCACTGGCATCACTGAGCTGCAGAACATTCTTTCAAGTAGGCTTCCAAAAGAATGCCATTTTCTAGTGAAATGGTAACAGTTCAGAAACCCAAGAAGGGTACGTGATACTTTTCTCTCTTTCTTCACTCAACGGCTTGCTCTACCTTATACCTCATCACAATTTTCCACTTGGGAAGAAGTTAGAAAAGCAAAAGTAAGAAGAATCCAAAATGCTCTAAGTTTGCCAAGTCATGATATGTAGCATGGTTTGCTGTTTTAGTCTTGGAGAAATGGCCCAACACAGGGACATAAAAAATGAAGATCTAGAACTTGGATTTTTATTGCAATTAAGAATAATTTGGTGTAGTTAGAATATCTGCCACCTCTACATTCAAAGATTGAGATTTCTCTACAGGGGAGAAAAAAAATTTAAGGTTCTTTAACTCTATAAAGAAATATTCTCTATTCCCTACAAATAATCCTTCAGTCGTTGCCTGAACTACAAGAAGCAAAATAGTCTACCTGTTCAAACTGTTTCTTCTGACTTGAGTCTTTTTAAATTAGTAAATTTTTTTTTGAAAAAACCATGGACCCAAACAAAACACACGTTCTTGTAACTTCTGCCCATTATTTCTTTAAAATTTATTATTTATTTATTTATTGAGAGAAGGGAAGGGAGGAAGAAAGAGAGGGAGAGAAACATCAATGTGTGGTTGCCTTTCATGCACCCCCTGCTGGGGACCTGGAACTCAACCCAGGGAAATGCCCTGATGGGGAATTGAACCAGTGACCCTTTGGTTCACAGGCTGGAACTCAATACACTGAGCCACACCAGCCAGGGCCCTCTGCTCATTATTTTATAACAATCATCTAAGATCACCAAAACTAAGGCTATCTTTTTTTTATGTTAGAAATATGTATTGAACTCCTACCATACTTGGCATTTTGGGTTACAAAGATGAAATGATCTCTTTAAGTAAGAGACAAAGACAAAAAACACAAATTCCATAAAAGAAATGTAGATATATAAAAGCAGGAGTGAGCAGAACTAGAAGAAAGACTGAGAAAAACTTCAGAAAAGGCAGCATGGAAGATGTGTCTTGGAGAATGGGTAAAATTTCAGCAGAGTAGAGACAGAAAGATATTCCTGAAAGATATTTCTTGGAAAGGAAGAAGTGTAAATAAAGGTGAAGAATGATAAAAAGATAAATCTCTCTAGAAGACAAAAAACTTATAAACATATGTGCACCTAAAAACAGCTTCAAAATACACAAAAGATATGATAGAAGGGAAAAATAGACAACTAAACAATAATAACCTGAGACTTCCATACCCCACATTCAATAATGGATAGAATACATAGTTCAGTTAGAGAACGGAAGACTCGAACTGCACTGTAAACCAGCTAAACCTAACTGATTATATATACAGGGTCCAGCACGAATAATGTCCCTTTTTTATTACAAAATCTTTTACTACAAAACCATAAGCATATAATTCTGTAACATAACAATATCACACTCAAGCACGCCATATGACATTTTGGGTGAAATATTCAAATTAAAACTATAAATTATTACACCCAAATTGTTACCCAAGCAACCACACTCAAGCAGGTGTTACTTCTGCCAGACCCTGTATGTGATCAGTTATATATACACATATAGAACACTCATGCAATAAGAGCAGAACATCATCGTCTCAAGTGTGCATGGAACATCCTCCAAGGTAGACGACATATTTATGATTCCATTTATATGAAATGTCCAGAATAGGCAAATTAATAGACACAAAAAATAGATGAGTGGGTGCAAGAATTCAGAGAAAGGAGGCAATGGGGGGGTGTCTGCTAATGGGCATGGGATTTCTTTACAGGATAATAAAAGTGCCCTGGAATTAGACAGTGGTGATGATTGCCCAATTAAAAAAAATATACTAAAAGCCCATGGACTGCACACTTGCAGGTTAAAGTTTCCTGGTAGCCAGGATCACATGTCTGGCAAAAAAATAAGAATACTTAAATAATGATGTGCACATATACATATTTTATTCTTGCCCATATCACTTACAGTAGAGGTTTCCCCAAAAAGGTAGCCTGTGAGCAGAAAATTGGTGAAAAAATTTATATACACAATGAGGTCAGACATTTGTAATGTAGCTTATTCATTTATTCTACAAATATTTATGAGGACTTACTGTGACAGGCCTTCTGCAAGGAGCTAAGTCCTCAGAGGTAAGTAAGACAATAGTGAGCCCAAGTCTACGCCCTAGTGAGTCTACTTCAGGATCAGCCACATTTCAATCTCAAGAGATCACACAAGCAGGAGTGTGTAGTTGTTTTTGTGAAGCTACAGCATAATCAGCTGTTCACACCCGATTTGAAGAAACCATATATGAATGATAATGAATGGTCAGCATGAAAACAACAAAAAAGGGAATCTCAAAGAATAGGATCATGTTACTGTGTTTCAGCATCATCCACAGATAGTGATACCAGCTACTCTGCAAACATAAGTCTATAGTGCAGGCGGATATGGCTTGCTCTTAGCTTTCTGACCACAGCCATGGCTATGTTCCTGCTAAATACCATGGCTCCGAGTCTGTATCTAGCAAGCAATTTACAGTGTAATCTGTGTCCCTTACAGATAGGAAGGGATGAATTCATCAGATCATTTGGGTGTTCTGGTCTGCCACATGTTACAGTGCTCATTGTAAAGGTCCAAACTGGTATTTGGGTTCGTACATTAGGCTCTTCTGTGTTTGGTAGTGTGAGCTATTTCTGAAAGCCTGATAAAGTTTATATTAAATCCTAAACATGATGGTCGCACTTAAAATATTGCTACTCTGTGACTCTTAGGAAGAAATATTAGAGTAAAAATTGAAATATGATGACTTAAGTGCTAAATATCATTTGATAATATATGGTGAGTGCCTTCTACATACATGATACTTAGCTAGGAGGTATGTGAGATATAAAATATGTAAGACAAAACGACCTCAAGTGGGCTCCCCAAGATAAGGATATTTCTTGATATCTTTCATCTATGGTACTTAAAGCATTTCACACACATTAATTAAGTTCTGAGATTACACTTACAATTTTAAATGAAAAAGAGTCAGGATATAAATTTATGTTAATGGGATGCTTTCTATCAGATTAAAATACTTTTTATTTCATTATTGTGTATATGAGAAAATTACAAGAAAACCATTACAAAGAATGGCTCTATTAATATGAAATAAATGTCTGTTTTCTATAGGTCTATATTCTGATTGCAATGTTTGTTAAATGCCAAAAAGTAGCTGACTATACTTGAAAAGTAAAACGTTTTCTTATTTTTATTTGTCATTACTATTTTCTTATTGATTTTAAAGTTTCATAAGCACATAGGTCTGTTATTTTTGAGCCACTTGCATGTCTCCACACATATGAAAAGTAGCCCATGTAATCATTACGCACCTCGATTCTTTTCCCCGTGAAAGACCTATGTGAACATTCAGGCTTCTCTTGGTTGGTCCACTTGGCAGAAAACCAGTTTAAAATAGTGAAACTATTAAAATATAGAATAGAAAATGAAATGAGTTTTATGTTTTTTTAGAAACCTATTGTACTCTTGAAATGAGGAATATGAATGTTTAATAGAAGTCTTTAAAGGTTGCTTATATAATCAAGTAAGAATGATTGCTGACAATTTTTCTTTGTATTTGTTTAGTGTTTTATAGTTCATAAAGCTTTTGTACTGGATCTCAAAGATGCTTTGAAATTCTATTATTCTATGGATCTTACTCAAGATCATACAGCTTGTACGTGGTAGGGTACAGAGCTGTACTTATTTCCTTTATAGTTCTTACTTCAAACTATAAATACTTTATTATCTTTCTCCCCTACCAGGTTAAAGGTTCCTAGCACTTTAAGGTTCTAGAATTATTTATTTGCATAGAGTATCATGTTTATATATTTTAAATCAGCCAAACTCTTGTCCAAATATTATTTTAAAATAAAAAAATGAGTCAATAAAGTTTTGCTATATGTAAATTGGTCTATCCTTTCCTGCAAATTTCCATTTGACATCTCCAACTGCTTGATACATAGAAATTTTATGATATTCCTAATTCTTACCACATTGTGGTAAAAAGCAAATGGCATGTTCCAACTAATTCAGCCGTTACTGCCTTTATTTCTTTCCTCCAGCAAAGAGGGGTAAATAGAAATGGTTTCCATGGAAAGTCACAAATACTACTGATTGTTATTTCCTCATTTGCCACTATATCATGTATTAGAATAAATAGCAAAGGTTCCTTCTGAGTTTCAGGCATGTCCAGGGCGTTCAGTCCACGACTTCTGCAACCCACCAGGTGGCCCAGCGATGGCAGAAGTAGGGACAATAATAACAGGTGGCATTTACTGAAACTTAATTCACCCAATACCAGGTATTGCACCAAAAATTTATAAACATGGTCTCATATCCTCACAGACAGCCTATCAGATAGACCTTAGTACAACTACACCTTTACAGGACAGGAAACTGAGACGTAGAGATGTTAAATAATTTTCTCAAGTACCCTCAGCTAGTAGGTGGCAGAAGTGAGGTTGTAACCCAGGGTTTGTTGTTGTTTTTAAAATTTGTTTGAGATGTAATAATGATTTTATGGTATTTTCGTACTAGAGTTAGAAAAGTCAGTGAACATTTACTCAAAGTAGAGGTCAACTTTTCTTACAGGTTATAGCTTTATTCCCTGAATGAGAATTGGCATGCTCTTTTCTACATCTGGAGAGCGAGTCTTCTAGTTCACTGCTTAGGGTGGTGCTCTTAATTCCTGATAGTGATAGGCATCTCTGAATCAGAGCACCCATCCCTTCAACAACATGGCTCTCTTTCTGTGGTGTCCAGGGCTGGGGTTTGGGAAAGAAGAAATGAGGGATGCGTGCCTTGTAACCCAAATGTTCCTAATCCTAACACTTGAATGTTCAACCCTGAGGGAAGCATTTTCCTGGCCTCCCTTTGCCACAGGACCTTACAGAATCACCTGCCTCTGGTCTCTTGGTCAAATTAACCCTACCATGCTCACCTGATCTCAGGAGACCCTGGTGTAAGGCATGGGCCATGTAAGGCAGAGATCTTGTATTGCATTTTACCTTGTTATTACTTTAGGCATCAGACCAAGAGATCATTTTAACAACAACAGAAATAGCTTATAGATTATATTGAAATGAACTGTGGACCCCCTGCACCTAGCTAAGGGCCCAGGACACAGTAGGTACTTGGTAGATATTTGTTGAACTATATTACTATTGAACTGAACTTTGATAACAAACCCATTAGGTGAGGATCCAACATGGAACCAAGTAGTCTTGCACTAAGGTGCCAGTGAACTTGCTCTATATGAACATCTAGAAACACATATAGAAATCATTTTCTACATAAACACATCTAGAAATCATTTTTCTATTTGACAAATAGACCTAGAGTTGGATGAAGTCTAAGACATAAGTAGACCTATCATTCGAGGAAGTCCAAGCTGTACCTAAATATAAATCTACCATATAAACTTAAAACATACAGTTACAATTCTCTTTATTTTCCTTTTCCTCACCATCAGTTTTCTCTTCTTCCTCTTTTTTCCCTGCAGAAAGAGCCCTGTGATTGCTTCAGTTTGCCACTTCCCTCTGTCAGATCTAGTTGTGTGTACACATGGAATAATGCATACTTACATAAGAATGAGTTGAAGTCAATTTTGATAACAACTGAAAAAAATTATATATTTAAAGATGTTGTTGATTATGGAGTTATCACAAGTGTCTAGTTGGTATCCCATATTGGCAAAAAAAAAAATCCCAACCATGATTATCTCATCTTGGGAGTCTTACATAGCTTCCCCCAGACGACAACCACTACATGTGTATTTACTGAGAACCTTAATTCACACTTGTTTATTTCCTATTTTCACATCCAAAGTTGGGGAAAAGACTTTGGTGTATTCCCAGTTTGAGTTAATAGCATACTTCACATCCGGTAGGTATTTATTTAACTTTCATATAAGAAGGTAGGCATCTGTTTTTCTTTTGACTGATGACACAGTTCATTTTCTCCTAAATAATAGAGACATTTCAGAATGAATGAAAGCCTACTTTCTGCTTCATTTCCTGTAAATAACTTCATACTTACTTCAAAGCTGACCTTTTACTTAGATCGAAATTCATGTTACTAAAAACTTGCAGAGAAGAGAACTGAATCAATAGGGTGAACATTAAAATAATTGTATCTTGCATTATTTACTGTGCTCTGGGTACCTTTGAGCGTTTAACATTTCTGGGGATACCCTGAGCAGCTTGCGTGAAGAGTCTGCCAAAAATCACATCTGACTAGTGCCCTGTTATTTTTTCCACTGTTGTTTTTAAAAAGTGCCATCAGGGAAGCTTAACTGCAACCATTCTCTTTTGGTGTTGTCAATTTTCCATGAGTTCAGGCAGGCCACAGTACAGATCTCAGATACACAGAATATTGTAAGTGGAAACCAGCTTGAAAGAAAAGGAAGTGTTGTAGGTACTTAAAATCATAGAAATCAGGTAAAAAGGACAGACTACTGAATTGTACAGTGAAATCAAGTTAACTACATTCACTGGAAAAAGAATTCAAATGACCTCGCACTTGGTTACTGGAGAGGAATGAGGAGGCTTTAAAAATAGACACCACTGTTTTTGGCTTTTGTTTAAAATAGTAATTCCCAAGACTAAATTTCTCTTGCTGTCTTTTAATACGCCTGAATCAAAAGAAACAAATCTGACTGGTTTAAGAAAATCTTTAGGGAAAACTTAATTCCTTTGTTTTCTCAGCAAAGACTTTGGATAAGAGTCTAAGTTTACTTGAAACTGTGCATTTTGAGAACTGGACAACACATTTACTGGGAGCCAGAAAGAGTTCCCTCACATGATCTAAACTGTGGAATTCCTTTGTTTCTTGCCTCTCAGAAGAAGAATAACAAGTATTGTACAGTCCACAAACACACGGGCCATTCAATCTCTATTTTAATATACTACATGCACAATGCGTGTGTGTGTGTCTGAGTTCTGAAAGAGAGGGAGAGAGGGAGGGTGGGAGTGAGAGGGGACAGTATGGGTGTTCATGGTTAATATTCATCAGCTGGCTAATGTGTGTTGTTATGAGAAAATTAGGATTGGGTTAAACCTGAAAATTACTACATGTATTGGCCTTTAATACTTGGTTCCTTTATTTTTTAACTATCTTTTTTATGTGTGATCATATCAAAAGGCAATCTCTTTGCATGCAAGAACTCCCCTACCACAATTTTCTCCACAGCATTCCTGTATTCAGCAAGGTGGTATCTACAGAATAGCTCTTCGGCCTCTGTCATTTCTATTTTGAACGGAATAATTAGGAAATGGCCATGGTAAATGTTACCAACTTGGAGGTGCTAGGTTCAAAAGAAGTTCTTAATATATCTAGTCTAATAAAAACACAGGATTCTTCTTTTTGTATGACTTAAGATCCTTCTATTGTCATCCAAGGTGGAACACCAAAAAATGGTGAAGTGAAGCAAAATGGAATACGGAAGCATGAAGACAAATACACATTACTGTGTGCCATGCTGATACCCGTACTAGTTCACTTTATCCCTGAAACCTACTCCTTAGTCATCCATCCTCTTCAAGTGCTAATTTCCAGGCAGCCACCTGGGCTCATGTTACTGTCCCTGGACTTGGGAGATCTTTGTTCCGTTTCTAGCTCTAAAGCTGCGTGGCCAAAGGAAGTTATTTATGCCATCTGTAAAAGACAGAGCAAAATAACTGCTCTTTATCTTCTGTTCCACAAGGCTACTCAGGAAATTTATGAAAAATCTATTTCAGTGGCTGCTGAGCTATGAATGTTGAGCTCCTAATGGCTGCTAATGGGAGATCTTATTTCAGTCTTCCTGTTTTCCTTACCCCCAAGAGGTCAGCCAGTGTTCAGGAGAGGGTGAGAAAGATGGGGGAGTTGGTGAATAATGTTCCCGGGTGAACCACCAGGGGGTCAGGTTTGATCATGAATCTTCACTTGGAAGTGCTTGAGCTAGAAGCGCTTCTGAAGTGGGCTCTGGGAAAAGCCCCGAGAAGTTTTCTATGAGGGGTCAGTGGGTTTCTCTGGCCCCCAGAACTTGTGAATCCTCTGGGAAACTTTCCATTGTTCTAGCTTACTGGATTTGAATCCCTTCCTACCTTTCTCAAACACCTGTGGCTTTTTTCGAACATTTGGGGAAGATTCCTGTGCTCTGCCATAAAATAGTGATGAGAAGATTTCAGAATCCATTCCAAAACTTAAATGTGTTTTTTCAGTCTTTTAAGAAAGTGAAAAGTAGTTGGGTACACTTTTTTCATATAGTAACTTCCAACACTCTTGAATATCATTATTTAATTATTCTTTGTTGCCCAAGTCATTGGGTGCTTACAGTTCCTTAAAAGGGAAATATGCCAGAACCATGTTCTAATAAAACTTTTTTTCTATATCTATTTGAATGTACCAAGGACCAAATCAGCCATGAATACACAAATCTGGACACAAAGCAGGTATATTAAGCCTATTACCCATGACCTGTGTTAAAAGACAGTGATATCCAACAATAACCATCCCACATATTGGATACATAGCAATTCCTTTCTCTTGATATGTAAGAGAATACAAAAGTCTCCAACAATGTTAAATTCTTTTTTTATTGTGTATATATTTATTAATCACTTATTATAGCAAGAATGTTCTAGACCAAATATATAATTCTCTGTATAACAAAACATGTTTGAAATTTTCAGAGATGAATGGGGAGAAGAGTGAGGTCTAACGTAGTTACATGGTGGTTTGGCTCGGAATATCTATCCCAATTTCCTTCCAGGGTGAATTCCCCTTCCTGTGGAAAGCGGAAAGCTAAAACAAAAATCTTCCAATTCATTTTCAGCTGGTGATTCGAGTTTGATTTAGGTCCCACATCAGATGCAATCACATGAGACTTCAAATTTGAACTGAGATAAATTGGATATTGGGCATGTAATTTATTAACATGGATTACAGCAAATTTGGCATGGTTCTGGAGCCAAACTGCTGATTTAGCAGAAATGACTTCTTGGTTGTGGAAAAGGTGGCATAATACAGAACCCTGAAGCTATAGTGGCAGCTTCCTGATTGTGCACATGAGGTTTTCTGACTGGAGCACAGTGATGCTCTTCTGGAACCAGTAACTGCAGCTACTTAGCAGCTCAAACTGAGGCAGTCCTGAATTCATATATGCAAGAAGGGAGGCCTCCTGGTTTGACAAGAGGCTTCCTCATCCTGGCAGGAGAAGCAATGCCCTTGGCAGCCTTGTCCTGCAGTGCACACTTGGGAATGGATTCTGGAACCTCCTTCTATAGTTTTGTTTAACCATCTTCAGTTCTTTATGTAAAATCACAAAGAATCTTTCGATCCCTGGAGAAGGATAATTTGAAAGCCCAGAATCAGACTTCTTGGGCTGCATCTCCCCTGTAGCCCGAGATCATTTTGGTCAGCAGCCACTGCTGTTTTCGGAACAACAGTACAGAAGCTCAGTTGCTCAAGCTGATACTAGATGACGACAAAGACCAAAATAATACAAAATGCTCCAGCAAAGGCAAACATTAAGGACCTTTGAAATTTCCATCTCTGTTGCCTATTCCCACTCTTTCCACCCACATCTAATCTCTGTGATGCAATAAAGACCTGGGTACGTGGGCAGTAATGACTGCATCATTCTGTCCTTTTTTTTTCAAAAAAAGTCTATTGAATTAAGGAAGCTTCAGAAAACTAGGAAAACATTGAAAACCTTCAGAACAAAAAGTTCCCAAACCTGAGTAAATTGCTACAGAGACTTATCATTGATGATGTTCAACTTTCTTTATGTGGTTCATTGCTTCCTGCTTCCTTGGATGATTTTGTCCCTCTCTGTCTCCTCTTGTTTTGTTACAAGTGTCCAGACATTGGCATGCTTCATCTGAGACTCCATGAGACTAGGGGCAAGCACCAAAGCCAGGAGGGAGGGAAGAAAATCAGAAGCCTGCTTTATTCAGGTTAATTCATTTCACATTCTAGCCTTGGCCTGATTTCACCATAGTGTTGACAATTTACATTTTTCTTGTTAGTTACTCCATCTTTGAAGACTTAATGTAAGTCCAGGTAGATGAGGAAGAGAGGATGAGATGAAAACACCATTATTGCCTCTTAGGAGGTACTTAGTATGGGGCTGAAGCACACACTTCTGCCCAACATGAACGGGCTCAGATGAATCCAAGCCAGACCCAAGGGCAGAATGGAGAGCAGGAAACTAGACATGTGACTCTTAGATTTTCTTTGAGCAATGTCTCAAAAGATACTCCCTGAATTTTTCTGACTTTAAATCAGAACTTCTCAGCTCCAGTCTGACGCAGCCAAAAGTAATGCTGTCAGAAGTCAGACTTTTCTCTGTTGTGGGTCAGTATTTCCCCAAAGAACTTCCGCCACTTCCGATGGACATGGAAGACATATCCAGAGTCTAGAACTTGCTGATTGGGTGACCTGTCCTCCCTCTAAAATCCAAAAGGGAGACTGGACTGGGGCTCAGGACGTCACATAGATGGTTCCATCTGTTTCACGAGGGCTACTGTCAGGGCTGTCATTTTAGAGACATACTGGGAACACCACTGTCCTTGTCCTTTGAATGGCTGTTTGATACTTTTGACTCAGGACTAGGGTTGTGAGAGGCAGCAAATAAAGTATAGGACACCCAATTAATTTTGAGTTTGTCATTTTGTAGTATGAGTGTAATTCATTACAACATCTGGCCTAAATTCACCACGTTGCTGACAATTTATATTCTTATTGTTAGCCATTCAATACTCAAAGGCTTAAAATAAGCTCAGGTCTAGAGATAAAGAATGACATGACAATACCATTATCACTTCTGGGGAGGTGATTGGTTTGAGGCTGAAGTGCAGCACTTCTTTGAACAAACTAAAAAATGTATTCGCTATTGTTCAGATATTCAGATTTAATTGAGTGCCCTAATTTTATCTGGCAATCCTACCAGGACCCTTGACATCTCTTCTGAAATGCAGGGAAGTGATTGCCTAAGGACAGACAGTTCTTCAGAGTAGGAGAGGCTCCAGCTAGTGGCTCCATTGGGCTTAACCTCAGAAACAGGCATATTTGGGTCTAGCAAAGAGACATAGCGGAGGGAAAGCTCACTAAGGTCCATTTAAACAAGGAGCCAGAGTATTCTGAGGAAAAACTCAGTCTCAGGGATCAGAACCAAGACACATGAGTTTGAGCCACCATCACAGAAAAAGGGCTGAAGCTGGGCAGACCTCAGGCCCTGAGGCTTCCTTCTTTACCATCTCCAAAGGGCTGCGCCTGGAATGTCCTAGAAATGAGAGTGATGGTGCAAAGACACAGGAAATAAAATAAGCAAACGTATAAAATGATGCTGCATCAGCATCAGGGCCTGTGCGTCGGAAGGAGGAGCACCACCAACATGAATTGCAGGGAGCCTGGACATGGCTGCTTGTGGGTGCCACAGAAGTGCTGGCACCGCGGCTGGCATCACCAATGGGGCTGCCTCTGTGGACGCTGGCAGGAGCCAGCCATCATCACAGCAATCTGTGACAGAGCTGGAGGGAACTGGCCAAGGCAATGGGAGAGCCAGACAAGCTAGTCTGGGGAGACATTAATTTAATCATTGATTAAACACCTATTATAGGGCATGCAGCAGGCTAGGTGCTGCAAATATAACAATGAAAAGACAGGGTCCCTAACATCATGCTGCTCTCAGTCTAGAGTGGAAACCCACAAGTCTGGTGATGATCACAGTACGGTGTGAGGAGAGCTATAATAATTTGCAAGTGCGTGGGAGGGCCACCTAACTTCCTTGGTAGTATGGGGTAGCTGTCTTGGAGAGCTGACTTCTAAGTTGAGGTCCAATGAACAATAAGTCAGGAAGAAGAGTCCATACGGGATGCAGCAAAGAATTTCTCATCTGTTAGGGAGAAACTGTAGGGGCTACAGTGCCCATGTGAATGAGTGGGAGAATTAGGGAAGTCCTGACTTGTGAGCTGTCTTGACCTCATGTTTCTATTAACCTGCTGTGGCTGCTCCTCACTTGCTAATGGCTCAGTCTGAGGCTTATGCGGAGTAAACACTAGGCTAAATGTCAATGGCATGGAGATGTAAGACCTTACAATCCTTAGGTCCGAGGGCCATTTTATTGCAGGTTCTTGGAAGCACTTCACCAGGATGTTGATGTTGTATAGGCAAACAGTCTAATTTGCATTTTTTACACTTTGAAAGTCCTTTTGTAATAAAGAAAGTATTGCAAATGTCAAAGAATTAAAGTATTACTCTTTGCCATTGTCAGTTCTAGGAAGGGTCCACATACAAAAGCAACCTAAATGGAACATTAATGAGGTTATGTTGCTCCTCTTGAAGCATCTCTCTGTCAGGTTTTGCAAAGTTGATTTCTTTTCCTCTGGTCAGAGGAGCCTCAAAATAATAGGTTTCAGAATAAGAAAACAACTTTTTTTTTGTTTAATCTTAATAATAGGGTATTTCAGGTTTGTCTAATGAAAACCAGAGTGGATGATCTAACACAATCAAACACGAACTTTTGTACAAAAAGAAATAGTAAAATAACGTAGGACTTTGTCTAAATAAGACTTACAAATGATGCCAGCTAAATGGGAAAAAATAGCAGTAACCTTTTAAAACATTAATTTAGACTTTTATTGGAATACAAAGGATCTCTAGTGTCTGAAAGCAGGCATTGTCTCTTTTTTCATTTCAATAGAACTGTGGCTTGAATACAACACAGCAGGGTGTGTGTTTTCTAAAGTTGGGTCATTATCAGAGTGTTCACTGCCGTTTGCCAATAAGCCTTTATTTGGCAAAGCTTAAAACTGCTGACAAATGGGATTCTTCCTGTAGCAGTATAACATGGTACAGCTAAATATGCTAATTACAAAAAAGCTCCAAGGGCAGTGGGGAAATTCACAGTTTTGAGAAGATACACATGGACAGTCCTCAAATAGGAAATAGGAAAACCTCTGGGGCCTTGGTCATCTCACTCCTACTCCTAGCACTGTGGATTTTAAGCTGTAGGGACCTGTAAGATTATTCAAAACATTGTCTAATTTTATCTGAAGGTGCCAGGGTTTCTTATTTAGGCTCTGGAGTCATTTAAGAGACAGTTTGTACTTCTGTACACGGTCTGTGGGATTCTGTGGGTGTCTGTAACTTCCCTTCTTTATTCTAATTTGTCCCTGTTCAGAGACAAAAAAAAATTTGGAAGATTATTATTCAAAATTGCAAACATTAATTCTTTGCACAAATTTTGTGCTTTTAGATTCTACGAATGGTGATGGACAATTTCTTGGGAATTGGGAAGGAGGACCAATGTCAAATCACTTCATCACAGTCTCCAACTCCAGGAACCCCTCTGGAAGAACAGAAGGCTCGCTTGAACTGGCTTTCATGGGAAAATCTGTGCTGCAAACCTTGCTCTCTAATTATAGCCGGGGGAACATGAGGTTTCTTTGGAATCTGATGTAGCTCTCCACTACCATAATTACACATTTTATTTCAAACACCTAACTGCAGTGTTTGAAGATGTTAGCACAATTGTACTAAATATCATCCTGGAAGTTCTTGCTGAGGAAGGCTGGGAGAGAAGGAAGGAACAGGACAGCAATTGAAATGACGGGCTCATGAGGGCTCAATAACGTCATGGCAGGAAGTTGGATGGAAAGAAATGAGCAACAGGCTTTCCATTCAGAGCTCGGAGTCCGTGTCTTCTTTCTGCTGCCTAACTGATGTGGCCTTTCACTAACTAGGTAGAGCAATTAGCAACCTCCAGCACACTGCTGGGGAGGATCCTGAGTTACACTAACAAGGGCCTCAACAGACTTAAAACAAATATATACATCCAGAGAAGAAATTTCGTGAGGTGGTCTGGAAGAATGCTTATTTTGAGAAGGATAGAATCGGTGTCTGTATTACAGTGCTGGCTGACATGCCAAGTTCCGGGAAAGTCATCTAGTAAGCCCAGGGTGAGGGTTGGGACCAATAAAATGGTAGCGGTGAGTTCTGTTCAATAACACGTGGGGGGTTTAATCAGCTCATTCCACAGAGTTAGGGCCCCAGATCATGAAATAGTTCCTCAAATATTTGTGCTGCAACCCCTCTGTAGCTGACCTTAGAAGACAGAGAATGCTGGCTTGCTAGCTGATGAATAGCTCTATTTTTGTGGTAGAATTATAGGAAGTGGAGTAAACTGAGAATCACAGAAATAGTAACAAATAAGAATACTTGCTACCCCATTTGGGATCATCTGACAGGCTATCTGATAAGGTAGGTTTCATCACTGGAAGTCTGGGAAAAGGAGCCAGACGTGTGTGTGTGTGTGTGTGTGTGTGTGTGTGTGTGTGTGTATACATATACATATATACCAAGTACTACTCTAAGTCCTTCACAGACAATTCATTTTCTTCTGACACAAGCCCTGTGGAATAAATATTAATTTCCTCATTTTTTATTCCAAAAGAATCACTGGGGAAAAGTCAATGTAATTTAGAGTGGAGGCTGCCCTAAGAAATTTTCAGTGTATTGCATTCTTTTAATTCCATTGTTTTCTCAGTGCTATGGAATCTTTGTGATTTATTAATAATGTTAATAATAATCCCTTACACTCGTATGGCATGTAATATGAATGTTTTTCAAGGAATTTTCAATGTATTAACTCACTAGATTCCCAAAGATGCCATTATGAGATATGGGAAAGACAGGAATTATTACCTTCATTTTAAAGATGGTAAAACTGAGGCTCGGCCAGGACTGGAATGCTGCTTCTGTCGGTTGTACTAAGCCCTGCTTCCTGTTTTTGCCCTGGAGACTTTGAGGGAGACTGACAGTAGCCAAATAGCTACCACCTCAGTGCTAAACTCTGCACCAACTTGTGGACAAAACTCTCATTAAATGCTGAAGATCTTTGGATGGGGACCAAGAAGTCTCCTGTCACTGCAAAAAAATCTCTACAGAAACATTTCTCTCCCTTTATTCCTCCTCCTTATTTAAATGCTAAAATATTTGTCCCTCACCGTCTGGCTTATTTCACTTAGCATAATGCTCTCCAGTTCCATCCATGCTGTGGCAAAGGTTATAAGCTCCTTCTTTCTCTCTGCTGCATAGAATTCCATTGTGTAAATATACCATAGTTTTTGGATCCACTCATTTGCTGATGGGCATTTAGGTTGCTTCCAGTACTTGGCTATTGTAAATTGTGCTGCTATGAACATGGGGTACATAGGTTCTTTTGGATTGGTGTTTCAGGGTTCTTAGGGTATAATCCCAGCAGCGGAATTGCTAGGTCAAAGGGCAGCATACCATATGATCTCACCTTTAACTGGAACATAATCAACAGAAGAAAAAAGCAAACAAAATATAACCAGAGACATTGAAGTTAAGAACAATCTAACAATAGTCAGGGGGGAGTGGGGAGGGGACAGTGAGGAGAGAGGATTACAGGAACTACTATAAAGGACACGTGGACAAAATCAAGGGGGAGGGTGGAGGTGGGCAAGGGAGGTGGGTTCGGCTGGGGTGGGGTGGAGGGATGGGAAGAAAACGCATAATTGAATAACAATAAATTGAATTGTAATTGACATAAAAATTAAAAAAAATAAATGCTAAAATATTTACAGTGATAAGCCAGATAACATCTTGCTGCCTTGTGATTTTCTCAGGAAAAAGATGAGAAGCACATAACAAGATTGGGAATTTTCAATTGCCTGGCATAGTGGAAGGAATTCTCGGCTAGGAGTTAAGAGATGTGGGTTGGGGTCCTGTTTCATTCACTCACGTGAGCAGTGTAACCCATCACTTGTCACTTGAACCCTGCTGAGACTCAGTCACTTAGTCTATAGAAGGGACTGTCTTGATAACATCACGATGCATAAGGGTTTATAAAAATTGTAGACTTATATAAATGTGAAAGATTGCTACAAAGCAGTTTGTCACATACAAGCATGGTGACATTCAGTATGGTCACAAAAATATATGCATGATTTTCAATCTACTTCAAAACAAAAGGCTGTGTGGTCCCCTGGGGGTCAAGATACTTGAGTTCAACCATTGAGTCACTTAAGGGTAGGGGTCATGTCCTATCTATTCTTCCTCTATTCAAAAACCATTGAGGGAGAACCAAGATGGCGGCGTAGGTAGACACACTGCGCCTCCTCGCACAACCAGAACTGACAGAGAATCGAACAGCAAGGGGGACCAACACCAAGAAAATAGAAAATAACCATTCATCCAGACTGGTAGGAGGGGCGGAGACGGGCACCGGGGTGGAGAGGACTCACGTGGCTGTGGCGGGACTGAGACTGGCGGAGTGTGGGACAAATGGCGCAGGCAGTCCGAGCACTAGCAGACCCCGCGGCCCCACATCTGCGCAGATAAACCCAGAGGGCCGGACTCAGAGTGGCGGAGAGTGGGGCAGGCAGAGCAGCGGGTAGCACCCCGCGGCACCAAATTCACCCACAGATAAACCTGACGAACGCTAGGCAACGAAGCAGGGCAACGAAGCAGACCGTGCAACCCAGGGCTCCAGCTCCAGGAAATAAAGCCTCAAACCTCTGATTGAAAGCGCCCCTGAGGGTTGGGGCAGCAGCAGGAGAGACTCCCAGCCTCACAGGAGAGGTTGTTGGAGAGACCCACAGGGGCCTAGAGTGTGCACAGGCCCACTTACTCGGGAAACAGCACCAGAGTGGCCCAGTTTGATTGTGGGTAGCGGAGTGAAGGATTGAAATCCGGAGGAGAGTGAGGCAGGCGCCATTGCTCCCACTCGGCCCCTCCCCCTCGTACAGCGTCACAGCTCAGCGACCAGCGTTACCCCGCCATGGTGAACACCTAAGGCTCCGCCCCTTAAAGTAACAGAAGCACCAAGACAAAAAAAAAAAAAAAATGGCCCAAATGACAGAACACTTCAAAGCTCCAGAAAAAATACAACTAAGCGACGAAGAGATAGCCAACCTATCGGATGCACAGTTCAAAGCACTGGTTATCAATATGCTCACAGACTTGGTTGAATCTATTCGAAAAACAGATGAAAAAATGAAGCCTATGCTAAGAGAAACAAAGGAAAATGTATAGGGAACCAATAGTGATGAGAAGGAAACTGGGACTCAAATCAATGGTGCGGACCAGAAGGAAGAAACAAACATCCAAATAGAAAAGAATGAAGAAACAAGAACTTGGAAAAATGAGGAGAGGCTTAGGAACCTCCCGGACGCCTTGAAACGTTCCCACATCCGAATTACAGGGGTGCCAGAAGGAGAAGAGGAAGAACAAAAAATTGAAAACTTATTTGAACAAATAATGAAGGAGAACTTCCCTAATCTGGCAAAGGAAATAGACTTCCGGGAAGTCCAGGAAGCTCAGAGAGTCCCAAAGAAGCTGGACCCAAGGAGGAACACACCAAGGCACATCATAATTACATTACCCAAGATTAAACGCAAGGACCTACATCCAAGATTACTGTATCCAGCAAAGCTATCATTCAGAATGGAAGGGAAGATAAAGTGCTTCTCAGATAAGGTCAAGTTAAAAAAGCTCATCATCACCAAGCCCTTATTATATGAAATGTTAAAGGGAGTTACCTAAGAAAAAGAAGATCAAAAATTGGAACAGTAAAAATGACAGCAAACTCACAGTTATTAACGGCCACACATAAAACAAAAACGAGAGCAAACTAGGCAAACAACTAGAACATGAGGGTTGTCATTAAGGGAGTGGGAGGGGGAGAGAGGGGGAAAGGTACAGAGAATAAGTAGCATAGATGATAGGTGGAAAATAGACAGGGGGAGGGTAAAAATAGTGTAGGAAATGTACAAGCCAAAGAACTTATAAGTATGACCTATGGACATGAACTATAGGGGGGGAATGTGGGAGGGAGGGGGGTGGGCAGGATGGAGTGGAGTGGGGGGGGAAATGGGACAACTGTAATAGCATAATCAATAAATATATTAAAAAAAAAAAAGAAATGGGAGTGTCAGGCGTGGAAAAAAAAAAAAAACCATTGAGAACATATACATCTATGAGTCAGGGTCAAAGTCTCTCATTGTAGGTGCAAAATTGAAAAAGAAAAATTTTTTTAAAATTAAAAAAAATTACAGATGACAATAAGTAACAATTGCATGCATGACTGAAGAAAGGATAATATATATGCTATATAGCTAAACATTTTTGTCTAGACTTCCATCCCTATAAAAGGAGTGATGTGGCCTATTATCTCCCAGGTACCCTCAAATCCCAGATTTTTAATTTGTATATTGACGTGGCTTAGGAGACAAGCTAGGTCATCATGTGACGTGAATAAGGAGACATAAAAGCTTATGGCGTACTCTTATTTTTACACTTCCTGTACTTACTTTTTTTCAAAAAAAATTATCCTTGAATTCATAATAGTGGTGGGAAATGATTCATCGATGCATTAAATCCTCAATCAGGTATGTGAAAAATTACATTTTTAGTTTCTTTTTTTAAAAACCACAGATCCAAGTTATTGTCTCTATAGCTCAAGTTCGAATCTGTTAGATCCCATTCTTCCATGAACAAAGGCTGTGCATTTGAGCTAGAAAAAGTTTGTTTATCCTTTGCACAGAAGTGAAGAAACAAACCCAGTTTAGCTAAAACTTTCCTTTTCTCTTTCCCTCACTTTATTTCTGGCTGGGGCTATCCTTGAGCAAGTTTTGCACCACAGAAAACTATGTGACTGAGTTATGGAGGAAGGAACATTACCTTAGAGATGATGTAGATGTTTTGCAGTATGATTTCCAAATCTACCAGATACACATTTGGGGTGTATTGTTAGGAGGAAAACATGCATTTGGGGTATTGCTATTTTTTGTCTTGAAAGGGAGATTGTTTTTGCTACAGGACATAGAAAAGAAAGGTCTGATGCATGCTAGTCACATCACCTGCCACTCTGAGAGAATAGTGAGGGGCTTTAAACATAATTAAAATGAGGAGTAAAACCAAGTGTTTATCTCCAGTGCTCCAGATAGAAATATGTCCCCGCCCAACGTGAAGCATCTCCTTTAACAAGACTGCCCTGCATTCATCGCTCCTGTGCACACATGACGAGCACACCTCATCCGTCACGTCGAGACATGTTAAAAGGAACGCTCTCCCCCTGTTCCTTTCTCTTCTGAATAAGTAATTATGAAAAACAAATCATCACCATGTCTCTTTCTTTCTTCAGTTTTATTGGGTTTTGTCTGCCTGTCTCCCATGGACATAAAGAATTGTTCTGTTCATTGAGATCCAATGATTTTCTTTGGGGGTTGTTTCAGATAAAACAGAGGGTCTGATTTTGTCAGGAATGTAGCTCTGAAAGTCGCTAAGAGCAACTATGCATTTGAATTTGAGGGCAAAATGTCACTCTCTAAGTGAACTGAATGGAGAAAACACAATAGGAGTCTGTTAAAAACGCTGCTTTGGGCAACAAGGGAAAAAAAAGCCTGGATGTGACCGTTCTTTCTCAAGGCCTTGTAGGTGCCGACTCATGCTATGATGTTGAGGGATGCCCAGCATTTGCTATTCCTTTCTTTCTTTTCTTTTAAAAGAGGTTATTTATTTATTTTGAGGGAGGGGGAGGGAAGGAAAAAGAGAGGGAGAAACATTGATGTGAGAGAGAAACATCAATTGGTTGCCTCATGCACTCACCCCGACTGGTGGTTAAACACACAACCCGAGCATGTGCCCAACTGGGCATCGAAGCAGCAACCTTTTGCTTTGTGGGAGGACATTGAACCAACTGAGCCACACCAGTTAGGGCTGGATGAAGTGTTGGGGGTCCTATTTGAAAGGGAAAATGGGCTTCTAGCTTAAAAAGTATTATAATTCTAAAATACACATAGGCTACCTGATTTAAAAAAAAATTAAAAGAGCAGAATATAGTACTGTGCGTGCATTGATTAGATTATCTCACAAAGCAATTTGGGAGGCAAAGGGCAGAGGAGTTGAGACCAAGGTTTAACGTCATTTAAAAATGATGAATGGGACTCTGTCCAGGCAGAAAGCTAGAAAGGCATAAAACAGGCCTGTATAGCATGAATGCAAAGCCAGTTTTTGGATTACTTCACACATAGGCCTAATTCTCAGGCCGAGGCATCTCAAACTTCTTAAGGATGTCCGTCTTGTTGGCTTCTAAAGTCCTAACAACTAACATCGCCCTTACACTGTGACATGCGACCCACCAACGTGCATCATGATGCAAGTGCAATGTGCGTCACAGAAGGAAGGTCTTCAAACGTGAGGGATAAAGTCGTCTTCAGTTTACATCTGTCCCTGTCGGCTTTCTGTCTCGTTCTTTGTGTCTCTTTTTCTCTGTTGACTGTCTCTCTCCATTTGTCTCTCCCTGTGTCTGTCTATCCCTTTTTCTGCCTTTATTTGATCCTCTACCATGTTCCTGTCACTTCCGTCTATACAGCTTCCAAGTCATTGTAGCCAGTCCTCAATTGTCTTCAGTTGTATTCTGAAATTTCTAACTACTTTTTGAACATCGTCACCTGGATGTTCTGCACCTCAAAATTACTGTGTACCAAACTAAATTAAAGTCCATGTCTAAACAGCTTCCTTTCTACTTTGCTATCTTACCAACAGTGACAAAAAACAAAGCTATAGTGAAAAAAGCTTTGCTCCTCCTGATAACACATCCATTCATTCATCAAACATTGACTAAATCTCTATGATGTTGGAACACTGGGGTCACAAAGCTGAAAAAGATAATCCCTGTTCTCAAGCAGCAGAGTCAATGAGAGGTATGTCATGTGATTACACAGTGCTTTGATATGAGACCTCACAAGATATCTTGGGAGAACATAAGAGGGATACCTAATTCGGCCTGGGGGCAGGGGGTGGTTGAGGGTACCAGGAAGACTTCCAGGAAGAAGTAACACCTGACTTGAGTTCTGCAGGTTCTGTAGGAGTTAGCCTGTTGATGGGTTTGAGAGATGCTAGCGTTTCTTTCAGGACCAGCAACAGAACAGAAGCCCAGATAGATGGCCTGGCAACTCCAAGGACCTGTAAGTAGTTCAGGATGACTAGAGCACAAAGGGTTGGGGAAGGGGCATCCTCATAGCAGCCACACCCATGGTCTGGGAGTCTGAGGGTCATATGTGATGGCTCCCACCCCCCCTCACTCTACATCATGTAGCTGTCAAGCCCTACAAATTTAACTTCCACTAGATGGTCTTCTTCTCTAGTTCAGAACTTTCTTACCTTTTGTTGGGCCACTGATAAGCCTTGTCTCACTGTCTCCAGGCTTCCTCCACTCCAATTTTATCTCCTACTACAACATATTTCCAGAACCTGTCTACTAAAAGCATGCTTTATAGTCCAGGAGCACAGGTATCAGCTGGGAGTTTCTTAGAAATGACTCTCCCTAGAGAGTAAGCACATATTGCTGTCAACCTCCAACAAAATGCAAACTCATTCAGTACTCATTTTGTAACTTCTAAGAAATGATTTCCATTGGGTTGAAATTACAAGTATGAGAAATAACTTCCCCAAAATATCACAGCTACCAAAAAATACAGTGGACAGAGAAAGTGACCAACTATTTGAAGTTCTGTCCAAATGTCCAAATGTTAGACCTGATTACTCCCACTTACCTTAAATATCATAAGGCACAATGGCTGGCAAGAATTCTAGGTGTATAAAACACATCCTTTCCTTTCTCCCAACTAAAGAGAGGGAAAGTGGGAGCTAGCTGTAAGCCCTTTGATCCTTTTCTTCAACGTATGTAAAATTTGTAACTATGTTTCAGTCTCTTGACACATGAACACATTTACTAGAAATATTCCTTAGAGTCAATTTATATAAAGTAAGAAAGAACCATGGCGGGTGCAGCCGAAACGTGCAATGTTTTCGGGCTAGAAATAAATATCTTGTTCACAGAATGCTGATTTGGTAAAAGGAGAGTTTTGCTGGGAGAATACCAATGTAGTTTAACAATGCAGCTCAAACATGTTGGGGCATTCTAGGTGACCAGCTCTCAATGACAGGCCCTCAAGACAAGCAGCCTGCAAGAATCTCACAGATTGGAAGTAAGCAAGGGAAATGCTGGATGCATCTCTCCTAAGGTGGGGCCAAGGAGGGCACTGCAGTTATATTGAGTCTAATTATCATATTCCTATAGTCAGAATGCAGGGTAGTTCTATCCACTGATTTCCCCAGCAGAAGCCAGCCAGAAGAAAAATTAGGAGGAAGTTTTGTAAATTTTCTTTTTTTCATACTTAATTTGACAGCCAAGCTGTGGAATTTAGGCCCCATATAAAGAGTTTGCTTCTGTCTTTAGATTTTGTTGTTGTTACTGTTCTGCATGAGGTCCCAATGTGTTCAGAATAACTAGGAATCCCTTTGATCCAAAAGATGCTTACTTGTAGGCCTGGACTGTTCCTTGCACCATCAAAATGTGGTGATATTAGTTGACAGGTGGTCCATAGGATAGTGGTTGAGCATCTGGATTCAACCTGGGTGCAAGTCTTAACTCTGCTTCTTACTAACTGTATCAACCTGGTAAGTTATTGGAACTATGCTGCCTGCTGGATCTTTATTTGATATTCTGGTCATCATGAATTTATTAGCATTAATTTTGATTTTAAAAATACTAATGTTAAAATATTATTCATTTTAATTACTGAGTTTTTTTGGGCACCCTTTTAAATTTCTCTTCCAAGGAGAGTACCTCACTTTCCTTACTCTATCCATGGCCTCGTGGTGTCTCAGTTTACTCATCCATAAAATGAGATTTAAAATAGGGACCACTTCACTGGGTTGTTGTAAGGAATAAAGGAGATAATACACTTACAGTGTTTAAAACAACAAATGACCAAATATATGAACTCTTCCTATTATTTCTTTGACACTGCAAATCTATTCTTTCTACACTAGAGAAGAAGGCACATTGCAACAGTAGTTCTCAAATGTTAACATGCCTAAGTCACCTGGAGGGTTCGTCTCTGCTTCCTGACCACACCCCCAGAAATGCTGATTCATTTTTTGGTTCTATTTAAAAAAAAATAACATTGAGATTTTGATAGGGATTGCATTAAATCTATATATTGCTCTGTGTAAGAAGGCCATTTTATTTTTAAAAAATATTTTATTTATTTATTTATTTTTAGAGAGAGGGCAAGAGAGGGAGAAAGAGAGGGAAAGAAGAAACAGGAACTTCAGGTCAAGATGGTGGCATAGGCATACATGGCTCACCTTTTTGCACAACCACATCAAAATTACAGCTAAAATATAGAACAACAATCATTCAGAATTCTCAGTAATTGATCTGAATGGAAGTCTGACAACTATGGAATTAAAGAAACCACATCCATCCAGACTTGTAGGAGGGGTGCAGACGTGGGATGGGCTGGTTTCACACCCACATGTGGTGGATAAATTTGGGAGGGATATCTCAGGAGCAAGGAGTCCCAGCCCCACACCAGGTACCCCAGCCCAAGGTTCCAGTGCCAGGAAGATAAGTTCCCACAACTTCTGGCTGCAAAAACCAGTGGGGATTTAGTCGGTGGAAGAAACTGTTGGGACCTCAAGCAGTTCCTCTTAAAGACCCACACATGCACTTACTCAGACTCACTACTTCTGAGCTCCAGCACCAGGGTAGAAGCTTGAAAGGCACCAGTGGTATACAGGGAGAAACTGAAGTGTCTGGCATCAAGGCAAACAGAGGCCATTGTCCCTTATCTAAACCCTAGCCCATAGAGCTGGCAGGCTGGTGCCCGATCTGAGACTCCATCAAACTGTCTAATACTGTTTGACCCGCCTTAGAGATGCCCAGAGACTCTGTCCCACCTAAGCTGCTTTTCCATATGAATGGCTGGTCTTGGCTCATGCTTCACAACTGCCTAAATTCTATCAAACAAGCAATGGCTGGCCTTAATGAGTCCCAGGCCCAGCATAAGCAGCAGCAAGCCTAGATTGACAGCTTGGCTTTGCCTGGGAATCTCCAAACCCAGCACAAGTAGCAGCCATATCAGATTGATTTATAGCTCAGGCAGGGTGGCCCTGGGGAAAAACACAGATGGGGGCTGACCTTGGCTTGCACCACCTAGGAAACCCAAGGGCAGGTACACCCAGTGGACAGCTACAGACCATGTCAGAACACCATTACCCTGCCCCTGCACAGGTGATCCTCCACGGAGGGCAAAGGTTGGTGTTCAGTGGTCACAGCCAGTGTTCGTAGCTGACTGGCCTGGGTAAATCCCTCTCATTGATCCACCAACATCAACCAAGGCTCAACTATAAGAGGAGGGGGTACATAGCTCACACAAAAGGCACATCTTGAGTACCTAGCTTGGATGACAGGGGAGGCTGTGTCGCTGGACCCTACAGGACATCTACTACATTAGACCACACTACCAAGACACAGAGTCAAAGCAGCTCTACCTAATATGTAGAAACAAACACAAGGAGGCTGACAAAATGAGGAGACAAAGAAACATGAGCTGAATGAAATAACAGATCAAAACTCCAGAAAAACAGCTAAATGAAATGGATATAAGCAATCTATCAAATGCAGAGTCCAAAACATTGGTTATAAGGATGCTCAAGGACCTTAGTGAGGACTTCAGAAGCATACAAAAGATCCAGTCAGAAATGCAGGATACATTAATTGAAATAAGGAACAATTTACAGGGAAACAACAGAAACAACAGTGGATGAAGCCAAGAATCAAATCAATGATTTGGACATAAGGAAGCAAAAAATAACCAATCAGAATAATAAAAAGAAAAAAGAATAAAAAAAAATAAGGATAGTATAAGCAGTCTCTGGGACAACTTCAAGAGGTCCAACGTTTCCAACATAAGGGTGCCAGGAGAGAGAAAGAGCATGAAATTAGAAATCTATTTGAAAAAATAATGAAAGAAAACTTCCCTAATTTGGTGAAGGAAATAGACATGCAAGTCTAGGAAGCACAGAGTCCCAAACAAGATGGATGCAAAGAGGCCCACTCCAAGACACATCATAATTAAAGTGCCAAAGGCTAAAGATAATGAGAGAATCTTAAAGGCAGCAAGAGAAAAGTAGTTAGTAGCCTACATGGGAGCTCTTAGAAGACTGTCAGCTGATTTCTCAAAAGAAACTTTACCAGGCTAAAAGAAGGTAGCAAGAAATATTCAAAGTGATGAAAAGCAAGGACCTACAACCAAGATCACTCTACCCAGCAAAGCTATCATTTAGAATCCAGGGGCAGATAAAGTGCTTTCCAGACAAGAAAAAATCTAAAGGAGTTCATCATCATCAAACCATTATTACATGAAATGTTATAAGGGCTTATTTAAGAAAGAAGTCAAAACTATGAACTATAAAATGGCAAAAAAATACAAATCTATCAACAATTGATTCTAAAAAACAAACAAACAAAGCAAACATGAAGACAGAGACAGAATCATGCACACAGAGAGTGTTATGATGGTTGCCAGATGGGAGGGGGGTTTGGGGAATGGGTGAAGAAGTGAGGGGATTAAGAAGTACAAATGGTAGTTACAGAATAGCCATGGAGAAGTAAAGTACAGCTTAGGAAATGGAGCAGCCAAAGAACTTATACACGTGACCCATGAACATGACCAATAGTGTGGGGATTGCCTGAGGAAGTGGGGGATACTGGGTGGAGGGGGTCGAAGGGATAAGAATTGGGACAACTATAATAGCACAATCAATAAAATATAATAAAAATAAATAAATTTAAAAACTAAAGTTCCATACCCCATAAAAAATTGATGTGAGAGAGAAACATTGATTGGCTGCCTCTTGAATGCCCTCAACAGGGTACCACGCCCACAAACCCAGGCATCTGTTCTGACCGGGAATTGAACTGGCAACCTTTTGGTCTATGAGATGACGCCCAACCCAGTGAGCCACACCAATCAGGACTAATATGGCCATTTTAACTATGTTGATTCTTCCAATTCATGAACATGAAATATCTTTCCATTTCATGTGCCCTTTTCAGTCTTTTTAAATAATGTTTTCTAGTTTTCAGTAAATTGGTCCTTTGCATTTTTTGTTTATTCCTAGGTATTTTGTTCTTTTGGTTGCAATCACAAACAGGACTGTTTTTTAAAGAATTTTCTTTTTCTGAAGTTTTTTTGTTAGTATATAGGAAAACAGTAGATTTTTGTACATTGATTTTTGTATCCCATAACTTTACTCTATTTGTTTATTGTTTCTAACAGTTTTTTGGGGGAATCTTTAGGGTTTTCTATATACAAAATCATGTCATCTTAACTTTAGGTGTTGGGCACACAATACAACATGCAGATCATGTATCACAGAAATGTACACTTGAAATCTATAGGACCCTATTAACCAATGTCACCTCAATAAATTTAATTTAAAAAACTCTGATTCAGTAGATGTGGGGTGGGGTCTGAGAATTTGCATTTTTAGTAAGCTTTCAGGGGCTGCTGCTCCTCTGACACTCAAACTTAAGTAGTAAATGTAATTAAAAGGCTCCCTATTAAACCTTGGACAGACCCTTCACTAGCAACGCATTTGTAATTTATAACCAGCACATACACTTCCTCTGAACATGGCCGCTCACACAAATACCCTTCGTACGCTATTTCACAGGTTCATTTTGCTAAATAGAATCAGCTACCAATTGCCTCTGCAGCTTTTATCTCATATTAGTGTGGTTTTTTGCTTCAAAAGTTCTAGCGCTATGTCTTATCGCTGCTTATCCTGACTTTGTAAATGAACACTTAGAAAAACATGTCAGAAGTTTCGGAGACCACCCAACAACAAAGTCTTTTCAGTACTGGTTGGTAAAAAGGTTTAATTCCTCAGTTCAGCTCAACAAACTCTCACAGCTAGCTGCTGGGTGCCAGGCACTGTGGATAAAATGATGAAACAACCATGTCACGCACTCAGAGTGCACAGTCCTGGGGGGAGAGATGCCTGAACATTAAAGTTATAATTCGGGATTACACGTGACAAGATGGCAACATGCAGACAGTGCTGTGAAGGAGCAAAGAGGATGCCTTGAACTATTCTTCAGGTGTCAGGTAGGATATCCTGGAGGAAGGGTTAGGTGAAGTGACTCTTGTTCGCTCCTGAGGGTACCGCCAGGTGTCTGTGAAGCTGGGAGAGCTGTCACACTCTGGCCCCCTGGTGCCCAGCCTGCTCTGCCAGAGAGGTGCTGCTCCCTGCTCCTCCCCTCTCCGGGCCGGGTCTGGCGCAGAGGATCTCTGCTCCTCCAGGAGGTCAGAGTCATGGAGCAGTCTCTCCTTTGTGCCCACAACTGGGTAGAGAGGTCTGCCTACTTGGGAATCCAGTCAGTAGGAGGCTGCCTCTCCCACCTTAGTCCTTTCTGATTAATAATGTGGATGTTTCTCAATTTGTTTGGAACTCAGGTGGAATGTTGTCTATTGGGCTCCCTTGGAAACCCCAACAAAGGTTAGTGCCCAGCTGAGTCAGAAGGGGTGGACAGAGGGCAGACAGATTAGAATCCTACAAAGGAAATGGTCCTGGGAATGCTGACAAAGCCCAGCGCAGCCTCGAGTTCCATCCTGCCTTCTTGATGGTTATACTCCATCAAATGGTCCTTTATAGCAGGGCCATACTTTTTATTATGAGACCACATGCCCCTCATTTTCCTCTAACCAATACCACCCATCTCACAGGGTTGTAACAATTCAATAAGAAAATAGGCAAAGAAAATCTCTGGCTAAACAGAGCAACCTGATTCAATGTTTGGTCATCACCTCCATGCCACTTAGAACAGGGCTTTGTGCATATGAGGCTGTTCAATGAAGAATGCTGACCAGAGGTCGCAATCACTTCTTTAGAGCAAGGAGAAGAGAAGGTACTGTTGGCCCCTCCCCAGCCCCTCCCACTCTCCTTGAACATGTACATTGAGAGGCAGAGGCACGGTGGACTAACTCATGATCTAAACGTATCCAGCCACACAGCTGGACAAAACGATTGCAGCTGGAACAGTGGCTCTTGGTTGATGGATGTCTGAGACATAACTGCAATGTGGCCTCGGTGGATTATGCACCATCAAGTATTACAAGAGGAAACATAAAAGAAAACACAGCACATAAACAAGCTCTTGGGATCACTGACATAACAAGCTCCTTCACTTCACTATGGAAAACCCACAGAGAGAAAGGGTTATGTGGACTCCCCCCCATGAGTTCCTATTTCCAGCTCATCGAAGAATTGGCCCTCTGCCCGTCTGCAGACAGGAAATGCTCCTGGTTTGCTGACATGCTTCGCCTCCGTAACCCAGGGCTCCATCTGTCCACATGGTCAGACTGACTCTTCCTTAGCCACAGAGAGGAGCCTGTTTTCTTCTGACCTCCTCTGCTCTCAGCCTCAACCCCCTGCATGGGTTGGAGATGGTTCACATTGGCCCCTGGCCCAGGCAGCCTCCTCCCCCTCCACCCCTCACACACCAAAGGTTCATTAAATTAGTCACTTGGACTTTCCATAGTCAAGCTGAAGGTCACTTGCCTTAACTGTCAGCCAGGAAAGAGGTATCTCTGGAGGTAGTTTCAGAGCCATGTTGTCCTTTTGTGCGTGGCTTGCTCTTACGGCCTGCGTGGCTGCCCCAGCTCAGAGCACGCTACTGCCCTTCACCTAGAAGGCAAGAGCGCCCTCCAGGACACCAGGAGGAAATCAGTTCCCCGGTGACAACTTATGCTTCAATCCCTGACAGCTAAGGCAATTGCCTAAGTTTTCTATGCTTCATTTTTTCCATCTAGAAAAACAGGGATACTCAACTTCCTCACAGGGGTAATCTGAGGACATATTAACCAATTTCTGAAAACCACCTTAAGAGTTTGACCAGAGGAGCTAAAGAATGGTAACTGTTCACCAGAAGTACTCAGGCTGAATAAAAACAACAACAATAACAACAACAACTCTACCTACCTTGTTGGGGCTGAAAAACAAATTACTAGTGAAAGCAAACCTAGGTCTCTTTATATAATGGTTCATCTCCAAGCTGGAGCTTTAATATTATGAGGCAATAAAAACAAAACACAACAGAATCCTAGACTGGATGTTCTCTTGGCTCTCGCTCTTGCTTGCAGTGGTGGGTGGACTCGGTAATTACAGTGGCTGTGAAGTCCCCAGCCACGTCGCAGTCGGGCCATCAGGGCAGACTCAGCGCTGCGTTAGCAACAGCACTCACCAGGGAGAGGGCTCCAGTTACTTTTCCCTGGCAGCACTGCCTTGATTCAGCACAGGAAGAAAGTGGTAGAGAGCCAGACACAACAAGAAGAGGTTGATAAGCATCCTGTGTCTTGTACGTCTCTCGAGGCTGGCATTTGGAGAATATGGTGAAGTTTCAAAAATCCAGAAGCAAAGACACATGTAGAAGTGAGTCAGACCTCTGATGCACAAGCCTCATTTCTGACCAGGAGTGGCCCCTGGTGGAGAGACGGGCTGACTGTCCTACTTGACATTTCAATGTCCAAAGCCAAGGAATTCTCCCAAACACCTTCACCCAGTATCACTAAGCTTTTTTTCATGAGACATCTAATGTTTATCAGCCCGTGTCTAATCACTGGTGGTCTGTGGAGGAATGCCAAATGCCACAGTGGGAGAATACTTTTCATCATGAACCTTTTTGGGACTTTAGCAAAATATCATCAGCCTTCTGTTGAACTACACGTTGGCTCTCCTCCCCCCGCCCACTGGTCAGTCGACTGACAAGGACATGCTCATGCATTATGCAGGAAAATCATTAGAAATAACTACCTTTAAGTTATCTCTTACTTTACAAAACTTGACTTTTGCGAGTAAGTGGCTATTTTGCTCATCTATACTATGATCTTTCAATCTATCTTTCAATCTCTACATTAAGGAAACTAATAACTAATATTGATATAGATGGAGATGGCAAGATAGATATAAGGCTAGTAGATGTGTTTCACAAGAGATTTAGAAGAATTCAAACAAGAAAGAAGCTTAGGAACTATGTATTTGCTGTTTATCTCACTTCTGTGGGTATAATTTCTATAAATTTACTGCCTGATAATTTAAGATTGCATTTCATTTTTTCTTTCCTTTTGTTTTTTGCCCTAAAACTACCTATTTCAAATTTTAAGAAGTGGTCCCTAATTCTTGTATACCATTCTGATTTAATTCAATTCAAGGAGAATTATCTATTGTGTTTCCAGGGTTGTGTTTTTAGTATTCAGAAGAAATATAAATCACATTTCCTGTTCTCAAGGTATTCCAAGTCCTGTGGAGAAGGCAAGGCGAAACAGAAAACATGTTTGTCTGAGAGGATATGATTACTGCTGAAATGAATTACATGGCTAAGAGGTGCTGCAGAGTCCCATGTACGCCAAGAATTGGTGAAAAGTCATAGTTTATTTACAAAGGAAAGAGTCCTGATTCTTATAGTCTGCTGACATGTGTTGGTTTCCCTAACATAATGGACCACCCAGGTGTCTTTCTCTAGCTTTGTTTGGTTGGTCCTGGGGTGACCAGGCCCACACACAGAGATAGGTTCTGAAGGCAAGATGCTGCTCAGGTTGACCATCTGTCTAGGTTTTCCTGTGTGGCAGAGGGGAAGTCCAGAGTGATCACAGACGCTCTGAAAGGCCAGCTTGTGAGGAGGGAGCTCAGAACCCTCACGAATCCCCACTCCCGATGCCTCTGAAACACTGGCAATTGGTAGATGAGGCTGTTCCTGAAGTCAGAGATGATTTCTTTTGGCTGAGCAGAGGCTGGAACTAGAAAGGGCTAATTTATTGGTCTATTTTTTAATTTTCACCAGGTTCTAGGTAGAATGGTCAGGAGTGAGGTGACCATGTGGAGAATTAGCCTGGGGCACTGCTCCCCAGTGACCCTCCAGGTCTCATTAAAATTCTTATTTAGGAGAACCAAGATGGCGGCGTAGGTAGACACACTGCGCCTCCTTGCACAACCAGAACTGACAGAAAATCGAATGGCAAGGAAGTCCAAAACATACATCCAGACCGGTAGGAGGGGCGGAGCTGGGCACCAGGGCAGAGAGGAGTCGCGTGGCCGTGGCGGGACCGAGACTGGCGGAGTGTGGGACGAACAGGGCAAGCAGTCTGACCACTAGCAGACCCTGTGGCCCCACATTCGCGCACAGATAAACCCAGAGGGCCGAACTCAGAGTGGCGGAGAATGGTGGCAGGCAGAGCGGTGGGTAGCAGACCCCGCAGCCCCACACTCGTGCACAGATAAACCGGGACAAACAGTGGGCAGCGAAGCAGCCCGCGTAACCCAGGGCTCCAGTGCGGGGAAATAAAGCCTCAAACCTCTGATTGAAAATGCCTGTGGGGGTTGGGGTGGCAGCAGGAGGGACTCCCAGCCTCACAGGAGAGGTTGTTGGAGAGACCCACAGGGGCCTAGAGTGTGCACAAGCCCACCCACTTGGGAACCAGCACCAGAGGGGCCCAGTTTGATTGTTGGTAGTGGAGCGAAAGATTGAAATCCGGTGGAGCAGGCGCCATTGCTCCCTCTCTGCCCCTCCCCCACGTACAGCATCACAGCGCAGCAACCAGCGTTACCCCGCCCTGGGAACACCTAAGGCTCCGCCCCCTAAAGTAACAGATGTGCCAAGACAAAAAAAAAAATGGCCCAAATGACAGAACACTTCAAAGCTCCAGAAAAAATACAACTAAGCGAGGAAGAGATAGCCAACCTATCGGATGCACAGTTCAAAACACTGGTTATCAAGATGCTCACAGAATTGGTTGAATTTGTTCGAAAAGTACATGAAAAAATGAAGGCTATGCCAAGAGAAACAAAGGAAAATGTACAGGGAACCAATAGTGATGCGAAGGAAACTGGGACTCAAATCAATGGTGTGGACCAGAAGGAAGAAAGAAACATCCAGCCAGAAAAGAATGAAGAAACAAGAATTCGGAAAAATGAGGAGAGGCTTAGGAACCTCCAGGATATCTTGAAACGTTCCAACATCCGAATTATAGGGGTACCAGAAGGAGAAGAGGAAGAACAAAAAATTGAAAACTTATTTGAACAAATAATGAAGGAGAACTTCCCCAGTCTGGCAAAGGAAATAGACTTCCAGGAAGTCCAGGAAGCTCAGAGAGTCCCAAAGAAGCTGGACCCAAGGAGGAACACACCAAGGAACATCATAATTACATTCCCCAAGATGAAACAGAAGGAGAGAATCTTAGAAGCAGCAAGAGAAAAGGACACAGTTACCTACAAAGGAGTTCCCATAAGACTGTCAGCTGATTTCTCAAAAGAGACCTTACAGACAAGAAGGGACTGGCAAGAAGTATTCCAAGTCATGAAAGGCAAGGACCTACATCCAAGATTACTGTATCCAGCAAAGCTATCATTTAGAATGGAAGGGCAGATAAAGTGCTTCTCAGATAAGGCCAAGTTAAAGGAGTTCATCATCACCAAGCCATTATTATATGAAATGTTAAAGGGACTTATCTAAGAAAAAGAAGATAAAAAATATGAACAGTAAAAATGACAGCAAACTCACAGTTATAAACAACCCCACCTAAAACCAAAACAAAAGAAAACTAAGCAAACAACTAGAACAGAAACAGAACCACAGAAATGGAGATCACATGGAGGGTTATCAATAGGGGATTGGGAGGGGGAGAGAGCGGGGAAAGGTACAGAGAATAAATAGCATAAATGATAGGTGGAAAATAGACAGGGGGAGGGTAAGAATAGTGTGGGAAATGTAGAAGCCAAAGAACTTATAAATATGACCCATGGACATGAACTATAGGGGGGGAATGTGGGAGGGAGGGGGTGGGCAGGATGGAGTTGAGTGAAGGGGCGGAAATGGGACAACTGTAATAGCATAATCAATAAATATATCAAAAAAAATTCTTATTTAGAACAAGTAGCATACAAATGCTCAGGTAAACAGAGAGTTTGGTAAAGGGGTGTAGGTAAGACATCATCTGCTCAGCCTTGCCTTCTAGAAAAGGAAATAAGATTTGCTGTGTTAGGAGAATAACATCTTCTTTAAGAGAAATAGAAAATATAAAGCAAAAACTCTGAAAGGTGTGTTCTTGAGCCTTTCTACTGAACACAGGAGCAATCTCCCCTTCTGTCTCCTATTGACTAGTGGACAAAGGGATGCTGCTGTTTCTTATGATCGTGAATGTGAAGAATATTGATTTGTAAGGAATCCCCAAGGCCCTAGTGAAATTAATGTGATTTTCATAAATACAAATTGTACCAGAACTGTTGTCATAGAAACTTGAGTGGAAAGAACAGCAGAGGCATGAAAAAGAAATCTGTGGTCACTTTTGGTTCAGATTATATGGCCTCCTGAATCTTACTGTCGGGCTGTGATCTTTCTAACGCATACACCTCATCAAACGGCCTGCGGAGAAGTCCAACCCCGAATTACCTGTCCAGACTAATTTGCTGTCAGTCCCTTACCCCATCTCCTCTCAAGCCAAATTCAATTACCAGCCAAGCCCCTAAACCAGTCTTTCCCAAACTTCAGTGAACACAACACAGATTGCTGGGCCCCACCCCTAGGGTGGAACCTGGAAAGGTGTATTGCTAAGCAATTCTCAGGTAGTGGTGATGGTGACCCTACTGGTCTGGAGGGCACATTTTCAAAACCACCGTCCCGTTGCCTCTACTCTGGATACCAATCCACTTTATGTAAAATGATATCACATCTGAATGTATTATAATTAGTCGCATGTCCTGCACTGTAGTGTTAGGAAAGAGCATATATTTTTGTACGCTTTGTGTCTCTCTTGCTACAAAAAAGGCTTTTTCACTGCAGAAAGAGATCAATAGGTCCTTGTTAAATCAGGAGGAAACCAGGCATAAGAGATGACTGTCTTCTAGGCCTCCAGAAAGGCCTGGGAAGTTCTGTTTACAGGATCCCATGGAGCTACTTGCACCAGGAGGAGCAGTCCCTCACTCTTTCTTCTCCAATGTGCCTTCCCTTTTGCCTTCTATCTCTTCCTTCCCGTTGACAGTAAGGATTCTGAGTCAGAAAGACCTGGATTTGAAGCCCACTGTGATACTCAGAAACTTCACGGCCTGTAGTAACTCGGTTAACCCAAGTGCCAGTTTTCCCATTTCTGAGATATGGGACTAATAATTTCTAATTTACAGATTTCTTTTGAGGATTAAATAAAATAATACATATCATCTGTGTAGCTCTGTAAGTACTTACTCATACAGTATCTATTATTTATTGTAAATGCAAATTTGGGTGTGAGCACACTGTGTAGGTTGCTCTGCACGGCCCAGGAGTGACCCTCCATGAGCACTTGCCTATGAATTATTCTACCAGGTTTGACAAACAGCTGCAGGATAACTCGGGAGACACTGCCCCTTTTCATGAATATCAGTGACCCCAATTTCTGCCAAGGGGATAAATCTTCTTCCATTTCAGTATAATTTCTCAAGAGTCAATGGAAAGTAGGCATGTCACTGCAAGAAGCTGCTGGAAACTGCAGAGCTGGGAGCTGGGAGCCTCCCGGAGGACCGCCTCTGGGAAGATGCCGGTGCATCGTGACTGGGAACGTTTAGAACCTGAAACAGGAGGAATGCGGTGGGGAAGGCAGGGCAGTTAAACCTCCTCAGCCTCCCCCACACAAATCAATCTCAGAGGAAGCAGGCATTTAAGGGAAAAGTTCCTTTAGAATGTATTTCTATTTGTATTTCTATTACCTCATCTCGTAAATCTCATTCCCTCCTAGTATGATTCCTTGAGCAGAACAGCCCAGATCTTTTTCAGTCTCTTAATGGATTCATTTTTTGACTCTGTAAGACAGACAAAGGAGTCTTGGAATCCACCAGATGGGGCCGACCAGGAGCAGGTTAGGGGACTGACAGCAGGGTCACCTCTGCCTGAGAACGGATGACGCAAAGCTGACCCTCCGAATATCTGCAAGTGACTGGAATTTTCTACCTCCACGCTGAAAGAAGAAACGGCGGCAGTAGAAATATGACGGAGGGTCTACACTGTATCTTATTTAAGACTCCCTTGTCTCATGCTCAGCATTCACACGTCCTGCATTTTATCCAACAAGCACGGTGGTCGTATTCTATTCCGCCGTGCGCAGAGCGTCGCCATTCCCAGGAACTTCCCACGTTGCAGCTTCCAGATTGTATCTCCTAGTTTGCCTCCTGTCCCCCAAGTCATGAGAAACTGGATGGGTTTTGGTGTGGAAAATACAGTCATTGCAACATATGCTCTTCATTTTGTAAATGAGGAAATTTGGATCTTACTACAGGTTGGTGCCAGCACCAGGGAACTGAAGTCCCATTTTTATGACCTTTCATACATTACTCCCTCTGCGATACCATGCAGCTATCATATTCATTTTAAGCTTTTAAAAGCATTTTCTTTTTAAATTAAAGGAGCATTTTGATCCTGACAATACATCCCAGACCTCAGCTTTCTGTCTGATCGAAGCGAAGAAAAATAAAGTTAAATGATATGTTTATAACTCATGGAGGCATTCTCTTATCTCTATTTTATCAATCTGACTTCTTTTTCAGTTAGCGTATCCAGTTCTTTACACGCAGTGTATCAGGTCTGACTTGTTTTTGCATTCACAAGAGATTTATTGAATCAAGTCTTGGCACCTCCACTTGGTACAAAACAAAGTATTTTATGGGGCTAATAAGATACTTAGAAGTCTTCTAGCCTAGGTCTAGCACCTGCTAAGTTCCAGGAACTATACTAGGTATTAGAAGTTAATAAAAAATATAAAGACCCCACGTCATGGAACTTTCAGTTGAGCTTAAATGCCCTGAGCAAGAGGGCCTAGGAAAGGCTCTCGGGCTGTCCTGGGCATAAAAAGCCCCAGTTTAATTGAATGACCATCCTTCCCAATTAGCCATGAAAAACACTGCTTGTATAACTATGTCATTATCACTTCCTGCCTGGATTAGTGTAATCCATGATATGCAGGCCTTCTGTGCTCCAGCATTTCCTCTGGGGATTTGCAACTTTTGCAAAACCCCAGCTTTAGAATGCTGGCTGGAGCCAAGACTTCATTACTCACGTTACGCCTATGCCAAGCAAACTTCACGAGCTTCCTTTACAGTGGAGTGCACACTGTAAATGTTCTGAAGTGAAAAGAATAAGCAGAAATCTCTTCCCAAGACCTGGCTGTCTCAGCAGTTTAAGTACACACTTCCCTCACCCCAAGCAAAAGTTGGCAAGTGCCAGCCGCAGACAACATGTTTGTTCATCTCCTGATTCCTATCAAGAAAAAGCTAGATAGTGTAGAAATGATTCAGACCCTCAGTGGGATTGACTAGGCTTCTTCCAATGCTATAATTCTATCTTTCTAGAACAGCCACTTCCTGGGGGACTGCCTCAGATATGACAACACAACTGTCTCTATGCCCAAAATGTCATTCTTTCAATCATAAACTCACATTTCTTTCAGAAATAAAATAATACAGGAGGTCAAGTAGATATATTTCAAATGAGGAAACTGAAGCTGAGAAAGATAAGCTACTTAGGTTGCTTCCAGCACTTGGCCATTGTAAATTGTGCTGCTATGAACATTGGGGTGCATAGGTTCTTTAGGATTGGTGTTTCAGGATTCTTAGGGTATAATCCCAGCAGTGGAATTGCTGGGTCACAAGGCAGTTCCATCTTTAGTTTTCTGAGGAAATTCCGTACTGTTTTCCACAGTGGCTGCACCAGTCTGCATTCCCACCAACAGTGCACTAGGGTTCCCTTTCTCCACAACCTCTCCAACACTTGTTGTTTGTTGCTTTGTTTATGGTGGCCATTCTGACTGGTGGAAGTGGTATCTCATTGTGGTTTTAATTTGCATCTCACCTTTAACAGGAACCTAATCGACAAAACAAACAAACAAGCAAAATATAACCAAAGACACTGAAATTGAGAACAGGCTGACAGTGGCCAGAGGGGAGAGCGGAGGGAATTTCAGGGGAAAAGGGTGAGGGGTTTGTAGGAACAATTATAAAGGACACATGGACAATAATGGGGGCAGAGGGTGGGGGTGGAAATGGGAGGAAGGTGGGGAGGGCTGGGGGGTTGAGCTGGGGTGGGGGAAAAAGGTGGAAAACTGTACTTGAACAACAATAAAATAAAAATAAAATAACAACCAAAAGTTAAAAAAAAAAAAAAAAAAGATAAGCTACTTAGACGAGGTCACACCCAGGATTAGAACCCAAGTATCTAACTGATCTAAAGAACCACTCTGTCCTCTCTAATAAACGTTTCATATTCCAGTGACCTGTGTCTTTTACATTTTCGGAAATGTAAGGTTTTTGTTTTTTTTTTTTTAAATCTGTAGGCTGTCCAACTCTTTGGTGCTGTTATGGAAAGGCTCCTGAATGCCAAACACCATTTCTCATTGGGAATATTGCTCAGGTACTAACTCAGAATAGATTTTCAGTGCCAGAGCAGGAGAGAAGCCCATTAAGTGATGCTCCAGCGGCTGAAAATACCACGGAGCTTTCGCAAAACCAAGCTGCATGAACGAGATCAAAGAGCATTCTACTGCCTTCTGGTTATGGGTCACTCTATTTCTGTGAATCTAGTCATAAACACACAGAAATTCAGAGCTGGAAGGGACTTCAGAGATCATCTTGTCAACTCCTTCAGTTTAAAGGTGAAGAGAGCGAGACCCAGAGAATACTACAGACTTGCCCCCAGGCTATAGAACAAGTTACAAGGAAGCTGGTCTGTCCTTTTTCCCATGTCACACTGTCCTGTAACAAAAGGCCTATGCCACCTGATATATCCAGTGGTTTTTCCATCCCGGTACTGCACCGACAAGACTCGCACTATTTCGCTCTTTATATGAAATTCCCAAGAACACAGGAGATGCTCTGGATTGTTTTTAGTGATGCAGATTGTGACAAAGCCCCAAACTGACCTCTTCCACAGCGGGAGAGCGGGCGTAAGCAGATGCGCAAACCAGTGTACAGCAAGCCCCTGGGCACTGCACAGAAAGAGAAAGAAGAAAACCACCTCATCGTGACCCCAGAAGAAATCAAGTCTGAGATCTCATGCTCACCATTCATCACATACCCTTGACGTATGATACTTAAGACAGATACTGTGGCACTTTTATAACTAAAGCAAGTGCAGAAAATGTCAAATTCTCCTTTAAGGACAATAACCCTCTCCACAGAACTGATTATGGGAGAAGGCTGCCCATCCTTTCTATTTTCCTCTTCGCTGAAATTATGCACATATTTCCCCAAGTGTCTGGTGCCCAGAATTCCAAGGGCAAGAACTTTGTAAAATAACATTTTTTAATTATAAAAATCATGCATAATCATTATAGAAAAATTGAAAAATACAGAAAATTATTAAGAAGAAAACAAAATTGATCTATATATCTACCAACTATAGGTAAATACTGTTAATTTTAAAACTATATCTTACCAGTATTTCCTCCAGGCATGCATATATACATATTGTTTTGTAGCCTTATTTTGCTTTTCTTCTTCATGTTATAATTTACAGGAACATTCCTTCCCCCCCACCCCAGGTAGTTACCAAACTTCAGTGAGCATCAGAATCATCTGGAAGGCTTGTTAAGAATGCCGAGTTCTATTTCCAATTTTTGCTATAGTAGCTCTAGGGTAAAGATCCCTTATTTGCATTTCTCACAAGTTTCCAGGAAATATTTATATTGCTGGTCTGGGGAACACACTTTGAAAACCATGGTTGTATTACAGCACAACTTTAAAAAAAAAATGGCTGTATTCTATTAAGTGGGTATGGTATAATATCATAGGCATTTAGACTTTTCCTAATTTTTTGCTGTTACAAATAATAGTGTAATAAATAGATTTTGCTTATCTCTGTTTCTTTTTTAAGAAAGAGCTTTATTGAGGTATAATTCACATAACATAAAATTCACCAAAGTATACAATCTTTGATTGTTTCTCTTCTTTAAAATTTTTATTTATTGATTTTGGAGAGAGGGAGAAAAGAGGAGAAAGAAAAAGATGTATTTGTTGTTCCACTTACTTATGCATTCATCAGTTGCTTCTTGTACATGTCCTGACCGGGGATTGAACCCTCAACCTTGGTGTGTTAGGACAGTGCTCCAACCAGCTGAGCTGCCCAGCCAGAGCTAGACTGTTTTGTTAGGATAAATTCTTAAGGGGATTGCTGGGTAAAAGATTATGAGCATTTTTTAAGGCTCTTGATACGTATTGACAAATTGTCCTCTGAGGTTATACATAATTACATTCTCACAGCAAAGTGTGGGAGTCTCATTTTCGGATTTCCTGGGGCAACCCAGAGTATTATAATTTTAAAAACAGCTTTACCAATGTGAAAGGAGAAAAATCGTATCTGTGTTGTGGCTTTTATATATTTCTTTGACATCAGTTGAGGTTTGTCCCCATGTATTTGTGATGTTGTGAGCGTCTCTGCCTTAGGCAGGATAGCTGTGCAGGCAGCCTGCACAGCTCAGGATCGAGAGGACACCGGCCACCTTAACAACTGGTAGACACCGGGACTCTCCCTACGTAAAATGCCATTGCCCTACAGTTCTCATTGAACACCAGTCTCTCTCCCTCACCCTCTCTCCTCCCCTCCTTCCCTTTTTCCACACCCCCTTCCCCCACCCTTCCCCGTCTCTCTCTCTCACACACACAGCAAATTTTGAAGAACCTTCAGGCTACGGGCAGCCCCAGGGGAACTCCCACTAAGACTGCAAAAACACAGGAGCTTAAAAAACCCCCAACTGAATCCAGTGAGTCAGTGTTACTGCAATCAGCCAATTGAATTTAGTTAAAGGATAAGTGTTGTATTGTTTATGTGGTTCATTTTAAAAGAAAGTGGTTATTGTCCTCAATAGGTTTTTCGTGTTTTCTACTCTGCTCGGGGTGCAGACTCAGTCTGGTACATGCTCCCTCACCCAGTGGCTGTGGGAAGGAAGAGGACCCGAGGAGAGATCTTTGTAACTGGTGATCTTTGCAAACTTTCCTAACTTGCCACCACAAGGCCATAAGGTCAAATGCCAATAGCTAAAGCTTTGGTGGAGAATTTTGCATTCTAACTCTCTTCGGCAATCACCAGGGGGGAAATGTCATATATATGTTCACAGGTGAAAGAGAGGTGGTGCCCAAAGCATCCAACAGAGAGACACTATACGCTCTAGGTTTCAGCCTGAGGTGCAGTGTACTGTCTAGAGTTTTTGAAAAGAGTTTCCTTTTCCTGAAATTCTTCCCAGTAAACGCAAGGTAACTCTTCCATCAGACCAGCAGGATTTGAAATTACAGTATCTTTTTCTGCTTGGTCTGCCCTACTGACCGCTCACCCGCCCCTGCCAACGTCTTGTGTTGTGAATGGTTTCTTGGTCCTCTTCTCTTCCCCCTTTTACTCCCGCAGGGATGTTCTCTGCTCCGATCACTTCCCATTCTGACACCAAAGGTGCCAAACACCACATTTCCATTCCCAAACTTGCTCCTCATCTCTCTTGAAAAACGCCTTCTGGGAAGTTGTCTTCAACCCGTCCAAACCGGAACTCTTTAACTCTCTACATTGAACTTCTCCTTGTATTCCTATTTCAGTGAATGGCATCACCATTTATGTAAGAGAATTGTGTCTTATCTGGCTATTCTGATTTCACTCGGTCCCCAAATACTGCCTACCCTGCCTCTGGCATGCATCTCCAAGAGTCCCCTCCTCCCCCCAGCCTTTGTCTTTCCCCTAGCCCTGTGCATAATTAGCTCAGGCCTTCCTAATCTCCTGCCCTGACAACTTCGCCCCTTTTAGCTGGCTGTCCCCTTAGTACACTTTCTTCACTCTGATCCACCTTTGCCTTCAACACTGGCCTCCAGAGGTGTCTTCCCATTAAAGAAATCTGATCCTGTCACTCCCCTGCCTAAAGACAGCTGCCTGGAAAACTAATCTGAATTCTTTGGCGTGGTACATCAGACTTCGCACTACCACCCTCTTCTTCCCTCCTCACTCCACTCCCACCACCGCTCCTCCCTGGCATGCTCTGCTCTTAGTCACATCAAATCTTTGTTCCCAGTACAAGCTATTTTTACTCTTTTACCCTTCCAGGTTGTATGCATTCTCCTTCCTCTTCTTTGTCACCAAGTTTCCTCCTTGTCTTTCATTGCCAACTGAAATGAATCACCTCATTCATTAATTAATTCACTCATTCAACACAATTATTTTTAGCATTAATATCGGTAAAATATTGTGCTAAGTGAAACCAAACAGACAGGACCCCTGTTCTAATGGAGCTATAAATTTTCTCGAAGCCTTTCACGACACCTATGGCATTCATAATTTCCTCCTTATCCTCACAGCATTCTGTTCATAGCCCTGTTATAGCAGTTAATAAACCATCCTGTAATGACCTCCTTACAGATCTGATGTCTGGATTCCTGAACAGACTGTGAGCTCGGGGGTTGGGGGTGGGAGGGTTGCATCAATGACAGAGTCTCACCCATCTCTGTTCGAGGAGGCTATTCAACACAGTGGTTAAGACGTGGGTTACCGAGCCAACTACCTGGGTTCAAATTCTGCCTCTACCATTCATAAGCTCTGTGACCTCAGAAAAAATTTAACCTCTCTGTATTTGTTCCCGCGTTTGTTGAGTGAAATTAATAGCAATAACTGATAAAGTTGTACAAGTTACAGGAGTTAATATATGAAAGCAATTACTGTAGAATATGATAAGTGCTCTGTTTTATTAATTCCATTATGGTACCTAATAACAGAAAGCCCTCAGTAAAAGCTGACTGAACGAGTGGATGAATGTTATTTAAATATACTAAGATCTGTCTATCTATCTATCTATCATTTATCATCTATCTAGCCTCTTAGTCAAAGAGCATATCATCTCAGTCATGGGTATAAGAATGGTCAGGCCAGATGAAGCCCAGATAGTCTAGGGAAGTGATTTTCAGCTTAGTGTGCTTTAAAACCTCCTGGGGGAACCTGTTAAAAATTCATATTCTTGCCCCCTTGCTGACTTAGTAATTTTGGAATAGATCTCAGAATCTGCATTACTAATAATTCTGTGTGGATGGGTGGTCCTTGGTCCATGTTTTGAGGAATACTAGCCCTGGGGAGCTAGCTTAGGCTCTTTTCCCTACTGAGGGTCCCAGAACTACACATGGTCCCCTGAGCAAAAGGACTGGAGAGGTCCTACTGATCAAGGTGACACAGTGTCATGTGACTGTCCCAGGATCCTTCTGTGAAGACACCTGGGGAAGGAATGAAGTCCATAAAGCGCACTAGGTGGAGATCATCTACAAAGACATCTGCGTCATAAAGGTGTGCTGATTGGTGGGTGAATTTGAAAAATGTCTGAGTAATCCCACTTGGGTTATTTTCCAAGAATCAGCAACAAAGCAATATGGTATTTGGAATACATAGACGTTGCTATGCAGGGTTGAACTTTATCATCAGTTTCATGTTGGGTTAATGTATTATTATTAATCTGCCAAAATCACCTATGTGGCATTTAGCAGGTCACTTGCCCTTCTGGTCCTCTTTTTTTATATGATAAGTGGGTTGGGGTAAAGTTCTGAGTCCTTCCATCCTGTTGTTCACTGACTCCTGTGCTGGGGGCTGCAAACCACTGATGGAGGCCTGAAGGAATTAATGCCTCTCCTAAGAGAGAGCAGTTTACTCTGCATTAACCTCAGAGTCAGTTTCCCAATGTCAATCAAGAACAACATATCTGGGTTTTAAAAGGTGAAGACAGAGTGCCAGCTCCACCGTGCATCCTGAGCTAGCACTCAGCTGTAATAGGAACACAAAAGCGCACCTGAAACAAAGAGCCATTCTCCTCCCTCCTGCCCTGCCTGCAGAAAATCTGCTCCATCCAGCACTTTCTCCAAAGGCTGCACTATCCCATTCTCAGGCCTGGGGAGGGGCAACCCAGGAGGCAGGTGCTTGAGACACTCCTTCCTAAAGGGTCTTGCTGAGGCCACCTGTAGGAAGTCATCTGGTCACACCCTTGGGAGCACACCTAAATGTGCGAGCAGTAGTGAGTTCATAACTGTTTTTCTGGAAATCCAACTCCCATTCTTTCCTTTATTTCTGTTAAGCCATTGTGATATTGTGATTTATAATAAGAAATATACATCTGGTCTTTGTTCCTGTTTCTGGCATAGAGCTCCTAAAACTGTTGGAATTTCCTAAGTGACAAGGGCAATAAAGGTGTCTTTTGTTATGTCAATGAGGTAACTTTTGGACCCACCTAAGGATGGGGGCTGGTTGCCAGGAGAACCAACCACGTGATTAGAGGGTTGGAACTTCAAGTCCTACCTTCACCTCCTCACCCACTGCCACCTCCTGGGATGGGACAGAGCTGAAGACTGGGTTCAGTCACCAATGGCCAATGACTTAATCAGTCATGCCTATGAATACAGCTTTCAATAAAACCATTCAGGATGGTGTTCAGGGAACTTCCAGGTGGTGAACACATGAAGACCCCCGGACAGTGGCGTTCTCAGAGAGGACGTGGAAACTCCAGTGCCCGGTCCCCAGGCCTCACCCTAGGCATCTCTTCCATCTGGCTGTTCCCGAGTTATAACTTTTTATACTAAATGGGTACTGTAGTACATAAAATGTTTTCCTGAGTTTTGTGAGCCTCTCTAGCAAATAGATGAAATCCAAACAGGGGGTGTTTGGATTCTCTAGTCTGCAGCTGGGTGGAAGCACAGGTGATGACCTGGGTCTGGAGCTGGTGGGTCGGGTGACAGACACCTTTGTAAGATTGAGCATTTACCTTGTGGGATCTGACACCATCTCCAGGTTGGGTCAGAACTGAGTTGAACTGTAGGACACCAGCTGGTGTTGGAGAATTTCTTGTTGGAGTGGGAATCCCCCATTTTCCCCCATGGGAATTGGTGTCAAAATTGTAGCCATAAATGGGAGAAGAAAGAAGAATGGGAGATAAACTAAAACTTTTATTATTCCTGTGTTACCTACCATGTAGCAGCATCTCTAGTCTTGAGTTCTTTTGCCTACCATTATGTGAGTTATTATGTACTATATGTCCTTATTGAATGAATTATTTACAAAGGCAGTGGTGCACAATAAAAGTGGCTGTTTCAGAACGACCTCAACACAGTCCCTTTTTACTGGGTCAGGGCTCATCACATGGGGAGAGTGCAACTTTCTAGCCCTGTGCCAAAGTTTCGCACTCCAACTCTCCTTGGCTAGTGTTTCCCAAGCTTTTAACAAAGGAGGAAATCCTAACCTTTCATTATTTCTCCTTCCTCTGCCCATACCATGTGATGACAGACTTTTCTACCCAATTGCATTAAGTAATAATGTTTTTCCATTTAAAAATTCATCAAAGACACAGATAATAGCTAATCAATGCTTCTCATCTTCACCAGAGTGCCAGTGTAATCATTTTTATCATTTCAGTGAAAACACGGAAAATTGGCCTCTTGCTGAGGGTATTCTATCTTGGCTAAAGCACCTGGCTAATGCTGTGGTGAGAAAGGGTGAGGGAGCAGTGTGGCTTCTGCATGTGGTTTTTACTTCGTTCCCTAATTCTGAGTGGGTACAAACTACTTTATCCCTTTGTTCCCACATGTCTGTTCTCTTTCTCACCTTTCTGTACCTGTCTCTTCTTTTCTTCTTTCCTATTGTCCCCAAGGTAATTGACGGTGGGGCCAGAGAGGGGACAGAGGTGAAACCCACCTCAGGGAAGAGTGAACTGGCCTGCCAGATTGTGTGTGAGCTAAGGAGACTAACCCACTATTCATTGTGTGTTATTATTATCAGGCTTATGGAGCTGTAACGCCTCATTACATGTGTTTTTGTGGTCACTTTGACCTAGCTCATGCTTCTCTGCCTAATTTTCCCTGATGCTTCAAGACCCTGCCCATTCAGGGTGGGTGCTCCTCTTCTGTGTTCCCAAGATACTGCATATTGTATTGAACCACTGGTTTATTTTTCTGACCCTCTCTGCGATCTGTGAGAGTGTCTGTGCCCAGTGCTTCAGTAAAACGCCTGCGCATGATTGGCGGTCAACAAATGCTTTTTGAAACAAATTAATAACCAGGAGTCTAAATAAATGTCAATGCAGGCGTGAGATTAACAAAGCAGAAAACAGGCACTGTCCAAGTTAAACCTGAGTGCGACTCAACAGTGCCCCGGCGTCCACTAAGAGTCCAAGCAGAGCTGGAGACAGGATGATGGTAGGAGGCAGTTAATGGGTGGCAGTGGCCAAGGGGAAGGGGTGGAGGCAAAGGCAGTTCAGAAGCAAGGAAGGGCACTAGGAAGCTGTGCTTCCTGATGGGGTAGGAGCCTCTGCTAAAGGACCTTGCCAGCATCTTCTCCAGCTTCAACACTGAAGGCAGAAGACAGAGGACTGCTACACTAACCCTTAAATCTGACACTTCAGCTAGATTGCTACCTCTTTGATGGCAGAGAGCGTGCCTTCCATGTCTTTGATATTTGAACAATAACTTTCTACAGTACCTTGTAGAGAAAGATACTTAGGCAGTAAATGTTAATGTAACTAAAACACAAGGCACAATATATTTTGGTAAATAGGGCTGAGACCTTTGTCCTTCTTGTACAATGATGTGTCCCAAACATCCAGACTTGTGCTTGTCACATAACTAGTACTCAATAATGCTCGTGAATGAATAAATGAATTTTAAAGACTCATAGCAGGCCATGGTCTCTATGGCCAGAGTTGACTTGACAAGTATTTTCATTTAACCCTCATCCAGGTAAGTCGTGGCTTATCAGCAAAGCAAAAAGAGAGAAGAAACCGTGATCCAGGTGCATTCCTCACCTATCCCAAAGGCCCGACAGTCACATTAAGACCTACTTGGGTGACTTCTCTGCTCATTTTTGAAGCAAGAAAAGCCAGGTCCTTTTTCAAGTTACAGGAGCAAGGGAGCCTTGTTTCCCCACAAACTGGTCACTTCCTCCTACCTGAGAGATGAGACATTATGACACCGAAAACTCACGTATTGGTTCTAATACCTGAGGAAGGAAGCTGTGTCTATTAGACAAAGATGATCACATTTCAAACTTTGGAGTAAAACTCCCCCTCAAATCATGCATATTTTTGCCCTCAAATGTTGCCCTTAAAAACGATGCCATGAAAACACAATGTGGTAGTGTAATAAATCTCACACGAAACAGCGTCTGTATTAAAGGCATTTCCAGTCCCAGAGAGTGTGTGTTTACATTTCACTTGTCCTGCTACAACACCCTGTGAATTCACTCAGCTGCTTTTACTGTAATTTTTTAAAGTGGTGGGAATATCTTTTTGTGTATACATTATGGAATGAGAAACTCTTCCACCAAGAATTCAACACCAGCAAGGCACATGTGTATGGATGGAAAAACATGAGTAATTCCCTTTCATATGTTTTCCAACCTCTCAACATGTAGATCACCACACACTGAATGGCAGCCAACGTGCAACGTGCGAGTGTATTTCTAATGGGCATCCTTTTCGCCAGTTGCCATGGATGATAAAATCCTATTTCCTCCCTGACACTCTTCTCCTCCTTTCACCACAACACAATAATTTTTGGCATTTGCAAACCATGTCTTGCCAGATTCTTGCCTATGCAAATATGCCACACCTCCTTCCCTTTGCAATGGGCTCTGGAATCTGGGGGGCTGTTGGCACAAGATGGGTCCCAGAACACTTGGGCCCAGACTGCAGTGATCAGCCACAAACCACCTAGAAGGAAATGTTTTACCACCAAAGGAAGGGACTCAAACATAGAGAATAACTTTTGTATTTGTACTGTGACACTCAGGAAATGAGAGAAGAAAAGGATTCTCATGAAAAGGGTCTTTCAAGGAAGAGACTAGAAGGAGAAGCTGATTTTCTTTCTCTTCTCTCTCACTCTCTCTCTTTCTCTCCCTCCCTCCTTTCCTCCTTCCTTTCTCTTTTAAAAAATTAGGTCTGTTTTTCATATTTATTTATTTACATTCAATATCATTCTGTATTAGTTTCAGGTGTACAGCATAGTAGTTAGACAATCATATACTTTACAAAGTGTTCCCCCTGATATTTCCAGTGCCCTCCTGGCCCCAACATAATTATTAGAATATTACTGACTATATTCCCCATGCTGTGTTTTATATCCTGTGACTCTTCTGTAACTACCAATCTGAACTTAATCCCTTCCCCCTTTTCACTCAGCCCCCCAACCCTCCACCCCTCTGACAACCATCAGGCTGTTCTCTGTAGCTATGTGTCTATTTCTGTTTTGTTTGTTCGTTCATATTTTTCTTTAGATTCCACATATATTCCGGTCAAGATGGAGGCATAAGTAAACATGCTTCACCTCCTCGCACAACTACAGAAAAAGTTAAATTAGACTACAAAACAAAAATCACCCAGACCGTCACAAAATTGAGCTGTCTGGAAGTCCAACAACCAAAGATTTAAAGAAGCCACATTCATCCAGACAGTAGGAGGGCATGGAGACCCGGAGTGGCACAGAGAGGTGGTGGCGCAGGGGTCCCACATTCACATGTGGCAGATAAAAATTGGTTGGGAGCAAGGGATCCCAAACCCAAACCAAAATACCCAGCAGACCAGGGTTCCAGTGCCAGGAAGACAAATTCCTATAACTTTTGGCACTAAAAACAGTGGGGATTGAGGCAGCAGAATAAACTGCTGGATTCTCAAGAGTCTCCTCTTAAAGGGCCTCCACAGACTTAGAACTTACACAGACCCACCCCCTCTGGGGTTCAGCACCAGGGAAACAGCTGGAAAGGCACAACTGGCATACAGGGAGAAAGTGAAGTGCCTGGAAACAGGGCGAGTATCAGGAGACAGCTTCCTCCCAGGCATACTTTCAGAAGACAGTCTGCAGCATTGGTTCCCTTTGAGCCCTCCCACTACAAAGAGCCACGGAGCAGTGAAAGGCGTTGTCACACCCTGGTGACTACCTAAGGCTCCACCCCACACAATTTACAGGTGCCTTTTCTACAATGGGCCATGCTGCTAAGACAGGGAGTCAAAGCGGCTCTATCTAATACACAGAAACAAACACAGGGATGCTGCCAAATTGAGGAGACAGAAATATGGCCCAAATGAAAGAACAGATCAAAACCCCAGACAAAGAATTAAATGAAACAGAGATAACCAAACTTTCAGATGCAGAGTTCAAAACACTGGTTATAAGATACTCAAAAAACTCATTGAGTATGGCAACAGCATAAAAAAGACCCAGGCAGAAATGAAGGTTACATTAAGTGAATAAAGAAAAATCTACAGGGGACCAACAATGGACGGGATGAAACCCAAAATAAAATCAATAATTTGGAATATAAAGAAGAAAAAAACATTCAATCAGAACAGCAAGAAGAAAAAATAATTTTTAAAAAATGAAGATATTCTAAGAAACCTGTGGGACATTTCCAAACATACCAACATCTGTACCATAGGGATGCCAGAAAGAGAAGAGGAAGAGCAAGAAACTGAAAACTTATTTGAAAAAATAATAAAGAAAACTTCCCTAATTTGGTGAAGGAAATAGACATGCAAGTTCAGGAAGCACAGAGAGTCCCAAACAAGTTGGACCCGAAGAGGACCACACCAAGACACATCAAAATTAAAATGCAAAAGTTAAATAAAGAATCTTAAAAGCAGCCAAAAAAAAAAAAAAAAGTAGAGAGTTACCTACAAAGGAGTTCCCATAAGACTGTCGGCTAATTTCTCAAAAGAAACTTTGCAGGCTAGAAGGGATTGGCAAGAAGTATTTAAAGTGATGGAAAGCAAAGACCTACCACCTAGATTACTCTATCCAGCAAAGCTATCACTTAGAATGGAAGGGCAGATAAAGAGCTTCCCAGACAAGGTAAAGCTAAAGGAGTTCATCATCACCAAGCCATTATTATATAAAATTCTAAAGGGACTTATTTTGAAAAACAAGAAGATTAAAGTGGCAACAAATTCACAGCAATCAACAACTGAATCTAAAAAACCAAATTAAGCAAACAACCAGAACAGGAGCAGAATCATAGATATGGAGATCACTTGGAGGGTTATCAGCTGGGAAGGGGAAAGGAGAGAATGGGGGAAAAGTTTCAGGGCTTAAGAAGCATAAATTGGTAGGCACAAAATAGACAGGGAGATGTTAAGAATAGTATGGGAAATGGAGAAGCCAAAGAATTTACATGCACAACTCATGGACATGAACTAAAGAGGTGGGAATGCTGGAGGGAATTGGGGTAGTGGGCAGAGGAGGGCAAAGGGGGAAAATTGGTACATAATCAAAAATAGCATAATCAATAAAATATACTTAAACAGAAAAAGAGAATCCACATGTAAATGAAACCAAGGAGGAGCTGGTTTTCACTGGGACAATTACATTTTTTTATAGGGTCAGTTTGAGGGGACTGGGAAGCCCTGGAAATAAAGAACTAGGCTCAGGGCAGAAATCAAGTTTGCCCAGAGAGGCCAAGATGTTGAGAGCAATCCACATGGAAAAGGCAGTTCTAGGGGAGGAAAAGGGGAGGAGACAAAGCTGAGTGAGACTGAACTCTATGGATCACCGACATCCAAGAGGTGATATGAAGAAGAATGTTCAGTAAAGGAAGCAGAAGGGTTTCTGAAGCAGAAGAGGAGGTGGAACAGCAACTTGAATGCCATGGAAGCTGAGGGGAGAAAGGATTCTGGGGAGTAAGGAAGGAGACCATCAGCAATGCCAAAGGCTGCAGAAATGCCAAAAGGTAAGGGCAGAGGTTTCCTGGGTTTCTCTTCTCTGTCTTCTTTAAAGTTGCAACCTAACTCCTCATTTCTCTAGTTCCCGTCTCACTCCAGTATCATTCTGATTAGAATCGCCTCCCCTGAGATAGGCAGAAGACATGTTATTGTTGTTGCTCTTTTATTTTTAGAAACGTGGGCATTTTGCCTGGGCCACATGGCACAGTTGATTGGAGCGTTGTCCCATACACCAAAAGGCTGCAGATTCGATCCCCGGTTGGGGCACATACAGGAAGCAACAAATTGGTGTTTCTCACATTGATGCCTCTCTCTCACTCTCTCTAAAATCAATAAAAATATATCCCTGAGTAAGGATTAAAGAAAGAAGAAGAAGAGGAAATATGGTCATTTTATCACTTGCCTCTCTTTAGGACAAGGGGCCTGAAGGAAACATTTGCGGAGTGTCTCCTGTGTGCTAAGCACCATGTGGAGTAGGATGGTAATGGAAACGTTCAAGCAGCCATGACTTAGGGAGAGGTAAGAAGAGAGTTGTCAAGGCAGGAGCACGAGATGGCTGGGCCTCCTGTTCCAGTCCTTCCATGGGCAGGGCTCACTGACGTCTCTTCTTCATTCAGCAGAATGAAAACCCTGCCTAGCTCACCCAACTATTGTGAGGTCACAGAGGATCTCAAAGGCTTCATGAATGGAAGGTGCTATTAGGGGACTGCCTACCTTATTTGTACCAGAAGCCTCCTACCAATAGCATATCCTACATGCAGACTTCCCTGGGATATGGAAGTTTATAGTGATTTCCCTCATCTGAAACCCCACAGTCAACACTGAGACATCAATTATTTTTCTTTATTATTTAAGCACCCTATGAGTCTGATCTCCTGAGTGAAATGATAATCTCCTTGAGAAGAGGGACTGTGTTATATACTTGTGGGATTCCCACAAAGCCTAACATACTTTCAATTAATTGATAACCTGAATTAAATGGCTCTCCTGGCACCCATGATAATTCAAATCTGCTGCTACTATTTCCCTCTGATAGTGGATTTGTTTTAAGGACTGCTTTCTTGATTTAGCCATTGGCTACAGTAATAATCTTGGAGCCCACAAAGCCTAAGGCATTATTATATAATTGCCATCCAGCATTTCCAAGCTCTTTGGGAAACATGGGGCAAAGCGGCCCCTGCCTAGCATGCTACACAAGCCACAATGAACAAAGCAATGAGGAGAAAAGTAGGGGAAAAGATGGCCCAAACTCCTGGGGCTGAGAACTTCTTCATCTAAGCCTGCTAATAATTACCACAGAGGGAAATTTATTTTAGGAGTCTTGCATGCACCTTCACTTCTTCCTCTACCGCTTGTTTTGTGACCCAGAAATTTTTACCACCCTTGCAAGAATAAAGGAGTGTCAGGTTTTCTTGCATAGAGATACTATTCCTCATCAGAGGAAATGGAAACCAAATTAAACTTTGTTCTGCAATTTAAAAACATATCTCAAGTGCAAGCCAACAAAAATTTCCCTGGCTCCAGTTGAACTGGTCTTTGTACAGTGTGCAAAGCACATTGCTGTAGTAGCCTCTGTCTGTGAAAACGAGGAGGGGATCCGCAGACCTTGTCATCCTCTCCAGAGAATCAGAAGACCTGAGCTTTAGTCTTCCTCTGCCTCAGTGATGTTTACCCTGAGCACACCAAGGAAATGGAAAGTCAGTTTCTTGTGCCTGTGCCAACGCTGTCTGAAATCTCAGTTCTGGTGCTCACCTACTGTGAATGACAAATATAGGCTGTCTTCAATCTGCATGCCAAACATTTGCAAAGGAGAGAAACGGTGCCTCGACTTGCGTGATGTTTTCTTGTTTAGCATGTGGGATCACAGGCATTACCTGCTTTAATCCTTATACCTACCATGTAAGTTAAGTATTGTGACCTGAACTTTCCAGATAAAGATGAGGGTCAGAGATGCTGAGTCATCTGCCCAGTCAGGGTGGAAGTCAGTGTCAAAGACAGGACTTTAACATGGACGTGGGCAACAGCTTGGTGGTCGCCAGGGGAGAGGGAGCACATGGAGGACAGTACGGGGGAAGTAAGGGGGGTGCATGGACACCTGACTTGGGGCGGTGAGCACACAGTGAGGTGTACAGATGACGCGCCATAGATTTGTGCTGAGGGAACCTGTGTAAGTTTGTTGACCAGTGTCACCCCAATAAATTCAGTAAAAAGGAAAAAACAAAATGCTACTTTCCGCCATGTCAAAGATTGATGGACATTTTGGGGCATGCTTAAAAGTCTTTATTAAAAATTAAATCTGTACATGTTTAATATTTCATCTGACAACTTGTGTTTTTTATGATATTGTCAACACAATATACACCTTTTGTAGTTCATAAAAATCAGAAAATGTTTTTGTCAAAAGTTTGAAAAATATATTTTAAAAACAATTTCTTTTTTGATGGAAGCATTACACTCAATGCATTATCCCCCCCCTCAAGGAGTTTCTGTGAAAGCAAATACATGTAAGGGTGATGACGTGATCTTTAAATAAAGTTAGTAGCATCTTGGAAAAAAAAGTAAATAAAAATATTAAAACTAAGAAAAGACAGAACTTAAAGCAAGGTTAAATTTCCCGGCAAGCCCACACTTACTTAACACTATAATGTTTTCTCCATATCTGTAATATTAAGAACTTAACACTTGTTATAATTCATAGTTACTGAAAGATATGCTTTAAAGTTTAACTCAGAAAATGAATGTTATCCATTCTTAAATGCTCGCCATATGCTAGATACTATATTAAGTGACTTATATACTTATATTATTGTACTTGATCCTAACAAAGTTTCTTAGGAAAAAGAAACCAAGTGTCCGAGGGAATAAAGCAGGGGCTTGTGTGGAGACAGGAGGGAGCTTGGGTGCCCAGGGTCTAATGTGGGGTGCTGTTGATGGTCAGTAGGGAGGAATCCTTTTGGGTGGGGCACAAAATTTTCTTGCCACTGAGAAAGTCTCAGACCCGGCTCTGGTCCTATCGGGGGTCTGTGAGAAGACTGCAAAAGCGAGGTCAGTCCTTGCTGTTACCGAGTTGTATGAGACGATGATTGAGAGATTGGCATCCGAGGCTCCTAATTAAGGCCATCAGGTACTGCGCAGGAAGTAATCCTGCCAGTCACTCCAATCCTTCCAGGGTTTCAGGGGGCCCTGGGGAGCTCGGATGCAGTGACACGGAGGGATGGGAACTCGAAACCGAAGACTGCTTTCCTGATCGGCATGCCAGCAGGCAGGCAGGCGAACTGATGATGGGGCGCACTCTACGCCAACCGCTGTCCTAGGCACTAAAACCACAGAAAAGGAAAAAATACTCCTGTCTTTATAGGACTCATTGTCTGATGGGAAATAAATATACCCTTTATGGTCTTATTTCAGGCCTTAGTGGCCTGAAGAAGCAAGAGTTATATATGTAAAACAGACATGGAAATGCATCAGGAAAATGTCATTTTACTGAAAGCCTCTCCAGATATACTGTTGCTTTAACTCCTGATTGAACCATAAAAGTGTGGTCACCGCCAAATTGCATGGTGTTCTCAATTACTTGAGTTCAGTTGTCACTGGCAGGAGGCCCTTTGAGGATTATGAATCATTACCTATACCATGTTATTAAATGGGAAAAATATGTTATAATAGAATGTGACTGTCAATTTTCAGGGGCATCACAGTCCCCTGGGAACTGAACTGCATCACAAGAGGACAGGGATGACACAGGACGGGAGGAAGAAATGCAGGTGATATGTGAGTTCATTTGTTTTCATAACTTACATGGTAATGAGACAGTTTTTATCCGAAATAATATCAGTAGCATTCGCAGACAACTATCCAAATGACAGGCCACTGCCCAAATTACCAGATATCTTGATGCTTAATATTCACAACCGGAAAATGTGGGGGGATGGGATTTTACTTGGGGCTGAGTCTTTCTAGGCCACAAAACACACCTAGAAACACACCTTCCTTCATACGGAAGCTGCAAGGGCACTGATCCTGTTTCCATTGTTTTCAAATGTCTTTGTTTCTGATCTAAACATTTATGATAAAATTATCAGCAGCTCCAAGCCTACATTTAATCAAAAGAATGTCTATTAAAAATAGAAAGGGGGTGGGAGAGAAATGAACATCTATTTCTATGAGAGGAAATATAGCCTGGGAATAATTCATATTTTCATGCTTGAAGACACAGACAGTGGTATTTTTGAGGGAATTTTTGAGGGAAGTGGGAAAGGACTACCCTGAGACACTGGTTCTGTGTGCGTGTGTGTGTGTGTTTAAATATGACCTGCATCTGGAGTACAATTTAAATCCTGATGAGACCTACAATTTCACATTCTCTAACTTAAAAAAATAAACTGAATATTAAAATATCATCCTTTTATGAGAATTCATCTTTCTTTCCCTCCCTCCCTCCCTCCCTCCCTCCCTCCTTCCTTCCGTCCTTCCTTCCTTCCTTCCTTCGTCTTTCTGCTGACGTGAGCAGGCTCAGAAATCAACACAAAAACTGTGCGAAGACACATGAAAGGTGATTAGAAAAACAATAAAAGGCCTCCAATCCATGGGGCTGTGGAGCTCTGTCAGACAGCTTCGCAGGGTGGGATTAAAGACGTGGGCCTCGATTCTGTGATGAGCCGAAGTCAGCTGCCAGGACGAGGACCTGGCCACACATCAGTGCCTTGTTTCTAATGCCCATGGAGAGAGAGCAGGTGTACAGTATCTGACTGAGTGAGGGGCCGCCTCTCTGAAATCACCCCTGACTTTGATCAGGAGGCAGAGTCGGTAGTGGGACAAATATATTTGATCTGAAGAGTTCAGTTCTCCCCCAGCCAGTGTTTAGGGATGACCTCTCCATGCTGTTTCCCCAGCCCCAGAGAAACATCAGTTACTCCCTGGCATAGATCTGGATATGGCCGCAGGAGTGCTTCCCTGTGAGGTGAAAAATGAAGCTGGGCTACCAATCTCCTAAAACTACCAACACCACGAGGAATCAGAGGATGTCACAACAAGCCAGCCTTAATCAAGCCTGAGTTTGGTAAACATAAAAACATACGCAGCTGCGGCACGATATCTTATTAATCATCAGCAGTGTTCCAAGAAGTAGGTGTTAATCGTCTCTTGTGCTTCTCTGGATGTGCCTGGTCCCTGGTTTGGCTGCTGACTTGAACACGGATTAAATGTGAGGAAGAACGAAGGATGAGGAGGATTTCTAGGCAACACAATCTCTTATAAAAATGACATAGCCATTGTGGGAAGGTGATAATGCCTGGCAGAATTTTAATTTTGAACCCCTTCTGAAAAAAGAATCCAATTTTAATAATCGTTGCCTAATGAAATGGTCATCTTGTAGTGCTGTGGGCTGTGCACACGCCTGAATTCGATTAGACAGCACCCCGACAACGGGTTCATTCTGCTTTTGTCCCTAAGTGCTTAAGTCTGAGCGACTGTCTGTCAAGCCTGGATTATTCTGCCTGACACTATGTTTCTGCCCAGCAACACAGTACTTCATGTTGTGACAATGACCTCACCTTCTAAACACCTTTCAAATAAAAAGTCTGGTCTACCTGGGCTCATTATAACTAGATATGCCCACTGTTACCCTGCAATCTAAAGAGAGAGAAACAGTTCAGCTGTCCAAAAGGAAGAACATGAATAGATGCTATAGAAGCCAGAGAATGGAGAAAATACCCAAGGTTAAGTAACAGTATCAAACAGAAACTTGACTTCAGGGTCCCCAGCCTCCCCTTTTTGCTCTTTAGCCTCTCATCCCCTTTCTTATTTCTTTATCTCCCTCCCCCAAAGTCTTAATAACCTCAAGGTTTCTGCTTGCTTCTAGCCAAGCCCACATTCAGGAGATATCTAATACTGAGAATGGAATCAGAGGGCCGGGCCTCAGATGCAGGCTCCTTCAGTACCCAGCTCATGACTCTGGACAAGCCACATTCCTGCTCCGGGTCTCCAGAGGCTGGATGATATTTCAGGCTATTTCGGCTGCAAAACAAAAATAAAAACCACAAATCCAGGAACCATCACCCCTATCCCAGGCCATCTTAGCATATGTGGCTGAGAAGGAATCCTGGGAATCCATCAGGATCTGAGATGCTGCTTTTCTCTTTTCCATGCCTCACAGTCTCTCTCAGGACATCTTTGCTTCTCCTGCTGTGTCTGCCCCAGTCTCCTCTCACTGGCAACTCACCAGTTTTCTCAGAGAATGGCCACCTCAGGTTCGGTGTCCATGCTTGGCTGAGTAAGATCCTGGCATTGCTTCCCAGCACAAGACAGGACCAGCGATCGGAAGAAGTAGGGAAAGGCAGTTACTGTGACCACAGAGATTACAAAATCTCCAAGTTCCAGACTAGAGCTAAGAATTTAGGACTTTGAGGAATGGGGTTTTGGGTTCTATTCTGGAGCAATACCAAACGCAGGCAGGTGAAGATACAGAGGTGTCTAAAAAGGTCCTGAGTGAAGACCTGGAGGGGGAAGTAGTGACGACAAAGAAGGCAATGGAAGGCTGCTGCAGGCACGAGCCATAGTTTTCTCAAGGACTGCAGTGATAGCTCCATTTCATCTGTTCTTCTGACGATGTATTTTGACAGTGTCCCCCATAAGGGGGATTCATGTTCCTTCCTCCCGAATCTGGGCCTGAGCTGTGACTGCGCTGACACCAGAGTGGAGTGGAATTGGTGCTATGTGACTTCCCAGGCTGTGTTACACAAAGGACATAGCTTCCACTTGGCTCTCTCTTTTGGGCTGCTCACACGTGGAACCCAGCCCCCATATTGTGAGGAAGCCCAGGTCACAGGGAGAGAATGCAAGGAGGCGTTCTGGCGGAGAGCTGCAGCCCCCAGCATCAACCACCATCTGTGTGAGTGAGGGAGCCCTCAGAGGACTCTGGCCCTGCAGCCCGCAGGCCACTCCAGCTGAAGCCAAATGGGGCAAGGCCTGTCTGAGCACCACCCAAGTTACAGGTCCCAGGGTAAAATAAATGTCATTTTTTTAATCTACCAAGTTTGGGGCTAACTTGTTATCCAGTGACAGTAAATGGTGATTCCTTCATCTTTGCTAAAATATTGCTTAAGAAGAAGGCAGATGCACCCCCAGAAAAACAACAAGCCTCAGGGTTGAACACTGAGGTCCTGGGGAGGCAGAAGCTGCTGAGCTCCCACCTTGTCTCATCTCGGTCAATGCTCCTTCTATCAGAGGGTAGCTGGGAGCTGGCCACCCTCCAGATCAAGATGAGGTTTACACAGTCTTACATATGTTACAAGAACATAAACACTCTTCATGTCTGCTGGACCTATACAAACATCGGATAGTACATTTTGTGCAATTATAATAATGAAAACCTTCCATCACTAGGAAAACTTTCTTTTCTCTTTGCCACACTACTCCCCTCCCCCCTTCAACCTTTTACAATATATTATTTGAAAATAAGCCTAAGATGCAAAAAAACATAGCTTTTGGCAAAGTGTCAAGACAGATTGGCATCATATGCAAGAACTGTCATTAAAGCTGAAAATTTAGCTACAGTGGGCTGATGCATGGGCAGCCCAGGCTGATGGCCATCAGGGACAATCAAATCCCAAACCGAAAAGAAACAGAAGAAAACTATTCGGAAAGGGAGATTCTGTGAAATGTTTGGTCTCTGATAGATTCTTTCCCACATTTGTCCTCTACCATTTTTTCCTCATACAACATCACATGCAACCACTATCTACTCCTGCAAAAATCTTCCCTCTCATTATAAACTTCCCAAAGTCAGGCTTATGTCTCATCCACACTCTCTTAAGTGTGTAGAGTGACATTTTTTCTACCCCAGTGGGTATAGGGAAAGGAGACTCACTAATTTTAAACAGATATAGTGGAAAACTGATTACAAATGAGAAGACCTCAGTTCTAATTCTGATGTCTTGCTGGACTTGTGTGTGTGTGTGTGTGTGTGTGTGTGTGTGTGTGTGTGTGTGATTCTCTGTTTACTTCAGTTTCCACTTCTATAAAGCAATCTGAGATCTGTCTTACCTGCCTTCTAGGTTTTGGTTTGTTTCTTTTATTAAGTAGATATAAATGTTCTTTGGAAAGTGTGATGCTCTATAAATATCAAAGCTATGGGTCTGAGGATAATATCAACCAACTGCTACACTAAGTCCTCAATGTCGATGAGAGGTTCTACAACTTTAAGGAAAACAGCATATAACAAAACAGACTTCCCCATAGGCTAATTGATGTCAACAAGAGTTAAGTTTCTGTGGCTTCTCATCAATTTGTAATAAAATGGCATTGAACAAAATGGTGTTATTTAAGGCCCTGTTGTACATGAAATTTTAGGCACTCCCAGACCAAATCCTTATGCATGCGATAAATGTCTGCTTGTTTGTGGGCCCGCAGTGTGTAGGCAGACTGCTAAGTCCCTGTCTACTCACCAGCAGGTTTTATCCCGCCCAAGGTCTCCTTCGCCCCAAGCCGACCTTCCATCCAACTGACGCGATACCCCTCTTCATAGAATTAAAACTCAAAAGCAGGGCATTGCTACTAGAAGGTGGTTAACTTTGACTAATTTGCTAAGCACAGACTATGGCTAGTGTTTTCACTTACAATATTTCATTTCATCCTTACAATAACTCCATTATGTACGTGTCACTGTTACTCTTTAACACATGAGAAAACGTAAGGTCAAAGCTGTTAAGTAGCGTGCCCAAAGCCACACAGCTGGTAAGAGCGCAGACCTGGGATTCAAACCCAGGCTGTCGTTTTCATTTCAACGTGCGCCCCTTCCAGGGTGCGCTGTCCTGCTGGAGAAGCAATGAGGTGGCAGGTCTCTTTGCTTCTACCAGTGGAACAGGGTTCTATTTATCATAATACCAGTTAGTTATGGTGTTGTAGTAGGAAACTTTTTGGAAGTTTTTCTTCTTGAACATCCTTTCTAAAGCTTTTGTATTCAACATACCTGCTTATATTTTCCAAGATCATAAACTTTGCATTTCTTTTATTAATAGACTGTTCTTAGAGGAATTTTAGGTTTATGGTAAAGCTGCACAGAAATTACAGTTTCTGACAACCCTTCCACCTTGCATTTTTTACATTATTTTCTCTACTTCTATAACCAAAGAAATATGTTTTTCATAAATTCCTGTGCTACCTCTCACTGTTATATTATCCAATTGAAATTACCATATCCCATACATTTGCTAGAACTAGGTGCAGACTCAGATGGAAATCCGTAAGCTTGGAATTTGGACCAATTATGGAAAAGCTACCTGGCATATGTGAAGATCAAAAGTTTGCATTTGCCCTCTGAAAGCAGGGAGGATGACCCTCCCAAAGCAGCACGACAGACATCTCTTGTCATTGGGCTTGGCAAGCAATACCCCAGGAGCAAAGGCAGGAAAAAATGTATGAACAATGGTATAAAGGAGAAGATTTCAACAAGCTATCACTCAGTGTCTGTGTTAAACCTCGAATTTCAAATGGGGTACAAGGGACTCTAAATACAGTCATTACTTTTGGATTTGTCCAATCTTTCTAGGATTCATAAACATTAAATTTTTTATAAACGTTTTTCCAGGATGTGATCTTTGGCACTAAATCATCTGGGGAGGGCTTGTGATTTTTTTCCCCCCAGAGAAACTGTCTTGGGAAGATGAGAAGACAGAGTCCTTCCCTCACGCTCCGTGCTTTATTGGTCTAATTGGCACCCAAGTCCATTACATAAAGGCTCCGAGAGCTCTGATTTAAATCTATTAGGAGGAGGAGTGAGAAGCGTCCACAGAGGCCAAGCTGCTCTCCGCGGAGCTGCTCTTTACTACACTGACAAAGCTCAAAAAAGGCCAGGCGGCCGCACCCTGTGGCCCACCAGCCTCAGGGACCTCGGTTACATGCACTTTTGAGAAATAATGGGGCCTTCTAGAAAAGGAGCACTGAAGTGTTGAAACCGAGGTGCCTTCTCTTGGGTGAACAGCTGTGGGCCGACCAGGTGTCTCACTGCAGGTTTTTCTCCCTTTATAGCCTGTTTCCAATCTGTTTTCACAGGTGCAAGCGTGGGAGGGTGGTGCCTTTCAGGGAGGCTTGACCAGCGCTGGTGGGGGGCTGAGCACTGGGACTTGCACAGAAAGACTGCAGTCAAGGAAATTACCCGTGACTGCAGGAATGTTCACACCAGTTCCTCGGCCTTGTTCTTTCGGTCACTGCTGCTGGTTTGGGGTCTGGATCAAAGTGCGGCTGCAGACCAGCAGCGCTGCCGGTGCCTGCGAGCTTGCTGAAAAGCCAGAACCTCAGGCTCCGCCCCAGACCTGTTGGACCAGAATCTGCCCTTTTAACGAGCCCTGAGATGCATACGCAGATGTAGAGTTGGAGAAGCCCGGCAGTACAGACGCGCACGTCCCTCCTTCCTCACGGATGGCAGATTTACTTTCTTTAACGATCTGCGTCACACACCTGCACACTGGAGGTATTTACAGAGCGATAGAGTACAATTAGGTTTCGCTCCTAAATGAATTATATATTCGTTTTTACAAGTTGCCTACACATCACAGGAGGAACAGAGTACTTTTTGGAGTCCCTGGAAAGAAAGAGATGCACAAGACTGCGTTATAAAAGCAATAAGGGGATGGCGGAGGGGCTGGTAGAGCCGTTACCATGTTAAGTAACTCAAATGCTTCACCTCATTTTCGCGACGACTCCACTCTGTGGGAACTATTACTACCCTCATTTTACAGATGAAATACTGAGGCAGAGAGCTTGAAATCACTTGTCCAAGGTTACACAGGTGCTGAATGTCAGAGTGGCAATTTGAACCCAATGGTTTCGGGCTTCAGAACCCTCATCCCATAACAATATAATTGATGGTCCCTCATAGACAGAGACGTTTTACGAAGGTTACTGTAAGCACAAAGTATCACAGGCACAACATGATTTTATAAATGTTACCAGATTCAGAGAAATAGGTTTCACTGATTTTAAAATCATAGTTCAAATAAATGAATGTGAATCCCAAGTCCATCCTCTGACTTTCCTGCTGCTCTGAGTTTTATGTCCCTTCACCCTCATTCCAAACTGCCGGCCGGTTCACCAGTCCTCCGAGGGGCCTTCCTTACTTCTGGGAATCAAGCTGCTCACGAACATTTGCTTGATTGCCTTCTCCACACCTTCCTTGTGATAGATACTTGTGTTAATTTATATAGTGTGGCACATAGCAGGTGATTACTAAAAGCCACTGTCATTTTATTTTTCTTTAAAGAGTTTATTTATTTATTTTTAGACATAGGAGAAGGAAGAGAGAAAGAGAGGGAGAGAAACATCAATGTGTGGTTGCCCCTCATACACCCCCAAAAGGGGACCTGGCCTTCAACCCAGGCACGTGCCCTGACTGAGAATCAAACCCGTGACCTTTGGTTCACAGGCCAGTGCTCAATCCACTGGGCCACACCAGCCAGGGCAAAGCCACAGTCATTTTAGTAATTATTGCTCAGATACAGCTTCCAGGTTCCCAATTTTCTCAGAACTTCAAATTAACCCATTATCTATGGCAAAAGAAATGCATTAAAACTTCCTTGACACTTATTAAGTGCTCCAGAAATATTTTTATTTTAAATGAATAAATGAAAGAAAAAGGATATAAACCTAGCTTCACTTAAGAAATCAGTGCTTATACTAGCCCAGGTTGCCTTGGAAGTAAATGCTTCACCCCCAGTGTAACCTATCCACAGTGACAGGGTTTGGAAGCAGCCCAGATGTCCACTGGTAGGTGAGTGGATAAAACAACTGTGGGACATTTACACAATGGAGTACTACTCAGCCATAAAAGAGAGGAAAATTTTACCCTTTGCAGCAGCATGGATGCCTGGAGAACATTATGATAAGTGAAATGAGCCAGTCAGAGAAAGACAACTACCATATGATTTCACTCATACGTGAAATCGAACGAATAAACTGAACTAACAAGCAAAATAGAGACAGACTCATAGATAGAGAGCAGATGACAGCTCTGGGGGAGGGTTTTGCTGGGTGGAGGGATGGAATAAAAAAAAGGACTCATGTACACAAACAATAGTGTGGCGATGGAGTGGGGAGGGAATACAAAGCGGATAAATGGTAACGGGAAAAAAAACAATTAAAAAAAATTAAACGGCAGTGTCATGTCCAGGAGTGGGCCACCGAGTCCTTTTTCTCCTCTGTTCTGAAGGTTTTCACACTGGGCTATGGTCTCAGCGCTCCGGAGAGGCGTTTGTTCCTGACTCCAGCGCTGCACACACTGATTAATGTGGCTGGCGTTCGGCCTGGCATTCATGTGGCCAAGGTATCCTTGGCCTCTGGTTAAGTGGAGCTGTCCCTCTGATGTTTCTGACTTGGCAATGAAGTCTTAGTAACCAGAGTCATCACTACAGCACCCTGCTATTTAATCTTTGCTGGAAAGTGATGAAAACAGACCTCACTTGTGTGAGAGCTCTTCGGTTTAGAGAAAGCAGCGGGAGAAGTTGCCAAGTTTGAGCTTAGAAACGAGCACACGTTTGAAACCTTAGTTTTCTTTTTTCTTAAGCTTTCCCGAGTTGGAAGTTTATAACAGAGATACAAAAGTCTGATTTAAGCAGTTTCTATTACCTTCCTAACTCAGTTTTTAAAATCTGCTTCTGCTCAAAAGGAAAAGAGAAAGCAGTCAGTTCTCCCCCAGCCCTCATCCTTCCCCGAATAATCTAGACACTTAGGCAATCCTTCCTTTCCCTGGGGGTGTGACTGTAGAGTATTATTTTATTGACTCATAATTAAGAACTTCTGATGGGAAAACCAGTCAACAGGCAAAAATGGCTTGGGGGTCCCACAAGCAAAGAGGGAGCATATATGCTTGTTGCGCCAAGTGCAGAAGCAGGAAGGAGGAGACCTCAGAGAAGAAAACGTGCTCAAAAATACTAAGTCCTTTACATGAACTTTATGCCCTTTTTTGAGGAAGTCAGTTTTTTTCTCCATGATGTGCACTGAAAATGTGAGTGGTGGTTCGAATGTGTCTAAGACCCGAGGAGTATGTGAGCGCGTGAAATTGTGCGTGGGAGGGGACTGCCGATGGAAATTTGGTGGTGAGCACCGCGTGGGGGCAGAAGAAAGGAAGCACATGTGAAACGGCACTGAAAGGAAGTGTCACAGGAAAAACTTATGAGGCAGCATTCTATGGGGCGAGTCGGAGCAGCGTCAAAGTGCCGTGCATTTGCTCCACATTTAAGGACAAAATCCTACTAAACAAAGAAGCAAAAGCTTTCAAAAGCCCAAAGAACCACTGATGAGAAATCATTACTTCTTTAACTGAACTCACACATTCCTGGAATTCAGTCACTTCCTATTAGCCAAGAGAAGATTCTAGTTCAGAGCTGGGGACTGCATGTTTGTCTACATCTGGTTCCACTCATGGAAATGACCACCTCTGCACCCATTATTCTCTCGACATATCCAGTTTAATATAAGAAGTGATTTCCCTCCTGGTGCCCCGAGGTGTGGTTTGATGGGAGTTTGGTAATGCATGTAAATGGATTGTCATTATGTAATTAAAGCCAATAGGGTCTAATCTAAACTTCTTATAGAAAGGGTTTCTTTTTTAAAAATTAGTGGACATTTTGTCTAGTACAAGTTTGGTGCTTATTAATTTACTACTTCGTAAAAATTTATAGGCTATCTTAGTGTTTTTAATTTACTCTTAGGGGGGCAGAAATTTTAAAAATTCACTTTAAGTGCACGTTTTACATTCTCCATTTGAAATATCTAAAATAGGCCTATACACTATGTGGAGTAGAATAGAAAGAAAAGCGGTGTCCTACCCCTATGACTGATTTCAGGTAATTGAAAATCTGTGGCCCCGAAATCGCAGCACAATTGGGTAATTTGTGACAGCCTATCGGTTTTCCTCCCGACAGATTTACTAATTCACGTCATGTTCATCAAAGCGATGGCAGAGACGCACAGTGTGGGCTATTAGACTCCAATCTACCCGTCACCTTGTCCTCTGTAGATGTGCCCGTGGGTGTCTTTGTTGAATTACCCAAGAACATCTGTAGGAAGTGAAACCTTCATTCAGAAAAGAACACATCACAAAAGGAAATGGCTTTAAAAGGCGGAACTAGGTCATTTATATTTTTATTCATCTGGCTTAATTTATTATGATTATAAAATACGAAAGTTGACTAACAAAATTTTTCTTCTGAAGTTTAGAGCCAAAGCATAATGGGAATGTATATTTAAAACACTGGTACTTGTTTGTTTTCTTTTTAAAAAATCTTAATTCCTATTTTTCTTACCTCCATTTATCAAGGAAATGATTTCACACTGAAAAAATTTTAAGAGGAAATAAAAAAACACCACAGATGAAGCTATTTGAACATATTACTGAATTTTTGCTTTTAATGATGAGCCTAGACTCTGTGATATCCTTGTATGTAAGACGTAGACCGCTGACGTCGGGGAGGGGTTTGGGGAGACAGTGACGGGAGACAAACAGTGCCAGGCTCCGGTGTGTAATTAGTAGCCATAATCTCATCTGCCCCAAACCTAGGAAGAAGGTATTATCACAGAGGAGCAGTCTACTGATGAGACTTCACTGAACTTATCCAAGGTTACACCATTAGTAAGGGGAAGGGTTGCTTTTGAATTCCAGGTCTGCTTGAGCACAAAACCCACGACCTTCCTGGCTGTCTCTTTTACAGGGCTTCATAATGAGGTGCATACCCACATGGAGGGCCAGTTCATGGATGGATGACAACCCACCCACAAAGTTTCACAACATGCCACGGGCTCTGACCTTGTTTAGTAACTTGTGTTGGTGACTTGGTTAAGTTTGTAAACACATGCATAGTGTGAATTTATCAACGACACAGAGCTGAGAGCAATAAAAAATACTTGGAGTAACAGAAACAAGAGCAAGAAGATCTCAGCAAGCTGGAACCGTAAGTCAGCCCCAGAAAGATGATGTTTAACTAGGAAAATGTAAGTCTCTGTACTTGGACACTAAAATATCAGCTGTAGAAAATGAACAGGATTGGAGAGAAGCAATTTAGCAGGGTTAATGTGTAAAAAGGATTTATTTAATCCAACTAATCAAAACTTCACTGAGAGCCTATTCTGACAGAGACAGTGGGGTACAGAGAGTTCCAGTTGGCAGCAATCTCGGTGAAATCATGCGGCACGGCTGCCGAAACCATCAGTGTTGTCCATGGTTGTTATATAGGGTTAGCCCTCCTCTAGCCTGTTCCCATCAGATTCCCTGGGAATGTAGCTTTGTGTGCCCCCTTCTCGAAGGGGGATAGCCAAACTGATACTTGCTTAGAGGCCATGTCAGGCTAGAGGTGAAAGAACCTAAACTAGTGCTGTATAAAAACGAGGAAAGGACTGAGAATATTTAATCAGTAGAACACAGACCTAGGGAAAGCATAAGAGTTCTCTTTAATTAGCTGAAGTTCTCACATGTGAGGGAAAGGTTCCGTGAATTGGCTGTAGACCCAAGTTCTTGTCTAGGAACAACTCATGGAGTTGTAAGAGGCACCTCAGAGGAATGGACGGCCCTGGCGCAGGAGTTCTGTGAGCGTGGGTGTTAAAGCCCAGACAGAAGGCCACTGAAGGGGCTCTTCCGACTGAAATCCCTGTACTGATGCTGATTGGCTGGCATAAAAGGCATTTTCACACAAGTTCAGAAAACTATGTGAAGTTTGGACTTCTGCAGTCTCCCAGCCATGAATAAACACAATCCAAGAAAGGAGAGAGTGGCTTTGAAATCAAATCAGTCTCTGCAAAGCGAGGAGTCAAGGTGGGTGGAGGAACAGGGCTGGGAACCTGGGACACTAAGCCATGGGGTGGAAGCACCGAGCAGTGAGGGAACCACGTTTTCTCTGAAGGATGGGATTGGCTGTCACTTTCGAGAAACGCTACATGCAGCTCTCGCCAGACCCCTCAAGACAAGGTCCTCATCCTCCTCCTCTGTGGTCCTTTATAACAAGGACTATCATCGGAAAAGATTTGTTTCTGAACTAGGTCCAAGGAAGAAGCAGCCCATCAGACAAAGAGCCCTAGACGTAGACATCTTTATGGGACAAAGATCTCTTAATCGTACTCTTGATGCTTCTAATCAAAAGCATGTGCAATTCTAAGAAAAGCAGAGGTTATCGACGATAAGGCATTTTGTGATTTTATAGTTTTATCTCTTGTCTTCCATCCCAAGTCTCGTTAGCACAATTAAACTGTTTAAAGATAACTGTCTTCAAAAGATTAGGCAAAAGTTTGTGTCTAAGTTAGCATGTTTTGGAATGACCCCTCCTAGCTACTTATTCAGCTTTCAATTATCTGGAGTCAGAATAAGACTATCCTGCAGGCTTAGGAATGGCAATCAGGTTACCCGTACTTGGGGCATTTGTCAGCGTGAATGATCAGCTACAACTGGACATTGCCCGGTGACCATGAATCATGGAAACTTACCTGGCTTGCTTTCTGTGGGCCCCCGGGCCCTGCCTTTGTATGCGTCAGAACCGAGTTACTGTAAAAGACAAATTCTAGTGGAGTGTGTGCGTCAGGAAAATTTGCAATACTGGGAACTCCAGACATCACACCTCAGGAGCACCACTGAGACTCAGGTAAGTGGTTCAGAAACCACTTTGTTTATTCTCTGGCTCTTGACACCTTCCATTGACTAAAATCTGAAGTTGGGGGAATGGAATGGGGTGGCACTGGGTTTCTGCAGCTAGACAGACACTGTCAATTTGATCTGACTGCAGAATTCACTTGGCAGAGCACCGCGGTAAAGACTTGCTGATAATTTTTTTAAAACTACCCTATTAGTATAACATGCTTAGCTCCAGAAACAAGAAAAAAAATTAATAAAACAGCTAATCCTGGAAGTCAAGAAGACAAGTTATGTTTTCTGGAATATACGCAAAGCAGCAATGTCTTTACTAATTTCAAATGAAGCACTCTCCTTTGTAACAAAATGAAAATCTCTCTTTGAATGAGCAAGATGCTTCATTTTTCGTTGGTCTTTATCCTTTTTTAAAAAATAAAATATGAGGAACAGATATGTGACTGATCCATGTATTTTAACCAGACAACCTCCTCATTGTAGGTGTCTGCGTATACTACTTTGACCCATATTTTAAGAGACATAACAAAAGCAGCTAACAAATTCCACCATGTGTTTTTCCCCCCTCTTTTTTGTTTTCCTTTCTAATTCTCACTGTAGCTGTGTCTGCAGAGGGGACAGTCCCCAGAGAGGGTAGGATCCAAGTCTCTTGTTATCTGCACCCAAGCTTGTTTTTACACCCCTACTGTTCGTCTAAGTGGAACCAACTGAGACAAAGCACAGGTCTATCCATCAAAGGATGAACCATCTAGAACTGCCTGCAAGATAAGAAACAAAAAACTGATAGTCACAGAAATAAAAAAGAGAGACCAAGGCTCTGTAAGGCAGATCAGGTGGTCAGTCCAAAAAACTCATGCAAACAAATGGTCAATGGAATTGGAGGCCTGGCTGACGCAGTGGGGGTGGAGGGCGAGGGTGGGGGTGGGGCGGTATGGATTAACTAGACCAGTTCAGTTATTTTACTAATGGTTCAATTCAGTCCCAGTGTTTTCACTGGTAGTACTGTGTGTACATAGCCGAAACTCACATCTGAATAGTCAAATTAAAGGTGAGAGTTTACAGGTGAGAGTTTAAGGAATTCTCCAGATAATTTCCTTTGTTTCATTTTGTCTGAGCAAAAAACAAGTCACCTTAATGTGGAGCATCTATGTCAAAGAGAGAGTAAGTTTGTTTGCCTTAAATAATTTGTTCGCCTTAGTTTACAACCTGGGGTTGGCTGAGAGAAAAATCTAGAAAATCTGCAACTAAAAGAACCATATTTTGAAATGTTGCTTTCTTTTGTTCAGATGAGCTAAATGTGTCTCTCTTCTTTATTAGCCAACAGCACAAGAACTAAATACATTTTTCCTTGGGGAAAAATGTTGCTATAGGGCTGAATCCATTGACTCTTTCCCTCCCTTTATTCTCATGAAGAAAAGACACCGAAGGGAACTGGAACGCTTCTGAGTTTCAATTCCTGATCCCTCCCTGCCCCTCAACCTCTCCAGCTTCTCTGACATTTAAAGAAACACTGTTTTATATTTAGAATTAAAATGCTTTACAATTCCTAAGGAGAATAGATATAATTCTGTGATACATATGTTTGCTTCAGAAACAGGAGAGTAAAAATATTCAGACCCTGAACTTTTTTTTCCTGATTCTTTCTGTGGAAATAAAATTTAAAAAGCTAAATAATCTGAACAGTATAGATATCCAAGTAATAAAAACCAAATCTTTCTACCTTGTGCTTTTTCTCTCAATTGTAAGCTTTTTTTCTCTACTGTCCTGACCTCTGATAGAACCACGAGTCATGCTATTGATCATTCATGCATTCAAATTTAAAAATATACCTACATCTGTGCAAAGCCCTGTAAAATCTGGCGTTTCCCTGACAAAAATGTGATTAGTATATGAGCATTTGCAGCTACAGAGCAAGCCGCAGTGCTCTCTTCCATGTCACCTATGTTTACAAAACACCTCAACTCACTACTTGATGGAGCCTGGAGCTTCAGCGCAGGGGCACCCAAAGGGGGTTAGTGGCCAAAGGAGGAAAGCTCAGAGGGTGAGCTCACTCACGGGAAGGGCCCAGGTGGAGTTCTCCATTTCCACCAGTTGTAAAGAACAGAGGAAGATCAGCACGATTCTTTCATCAGCTCGAACACTCAGAAAACTAAATGTGAATTGTTTGTGCTTTCTGGGTGTCAGCTTCACCAAGAGAATTATGACTAATCTGTACTACCAAACGTACAGGCAGAAAGCAGACAAAGAGAGAAGCATGATTTACTAGGATCCAAAGAAGTTAGAGAAAAGTGGCGCCGAGTAACAGGGACTTTCACACCCACAGTGTGGACGACAATTCCACTTGACTTAGTAAGAAGGTGGGGGCCAGATTTGTGTACCTGAAAAGGGGGTATTAGGAGTATACTTGAAAATTATACTCTTATCAAACTATTGCCGATTTTTAAATAGCAAAAACCATCTAAAGGTCTGCCACCTTTCCTCTCTTGCCGGTTAACAATAAGTCACAAAAGTGTTAACTCTCTCTCTCTCTCTCCCTAAAGCAAGTAGGTTAATGATTCATTGTACAGCAGGTTTTGTTTATAGAACTGAAACACTGTCATTGTATCCGTCTAGAGAATTAAACCTCTCTGATCATGCATACATTCTAAAAGGAATAATTTCACTGCATATACCCCTACACAAAAGATTAATACTGAGCATTTTAAAAAGATCAATTAAATTTTTAGAGGGTAAATAGAAGTATAATAAAAAAGTGACTATCGTTAATTAATGCTCTGTACACACCACGTTATTAGCAACTTCATGCCTTTTCGAACAAAAATGGAGGAGACAATCAGACTGTTGTTCGTGTGCTTTCTTGCAGCAATTGAGAAAATTAATAGTTCATGCCAGGAGGGTGAGTCTCATTCTAGGAAAAGTTAGTTATTTCCTATCAGCCTCAGAAAAGGGCTCTATTTAAAAACTCTTTTGCAAGGTATCCACTGTTCTGGGCTGCATGAGCATAAAACTCCTCTTGGGGAGATGCTATCCCATTTGCTTCTTCTCCTACTTTCTGGTGGTCTGTGTGTACCAAGAAAAGAGACCTGTGCAACAAAGCGGCATGCGGGAACTGACCCCTGAGGCTGGCCGGTGGTAATGCAGATTAGGGCTGAGTATCTCACCCATTTTAGGGCAATGCCAGGTTAGGGAATCCCACAGCGCTCAAGTGGAGAACAGAGAACGCTCCGCCCCCAGGCCCGAAGCAGGAGGTCCACGCCTAAGTCACTGCCACCTCAGCTCCAGACAAGAAATCGTCCCTGTCTTTTATGTTTGGGGTAAATGAGGCCAAGCCAAATTATAATTTAAATGTAGTTTATCCTCTGCCTGCTCAGCCTCCTCAGAATTAATTCTTAGCCTCTCCTGTCTCAAACAACTCTTTTTTTTCCTCCCCACCTATACTTTCTATAGCCCAATAGTCTTCTCTTTCTGAACAGGGCCCAACACATCTCTATGCAAATATAAATCAAAGTGTTATTCTTGTGGTTCTTGCGTTTGAGACCTCATCTCTAAATGTAGAATGTTAAGCCCCAGGAAGCAAATGGCAATAAATATTTGAGGACAGGCGTTTACTCTGTGCCTGGCAAAATCACCCCAAGGTATGGCAGAGATGGGTGGCCAGCCCCAGTCACTGAGGTCTGAGAGGCCAAAGCTGCTCACATGCAAGTTCTGCTCTCGGTGTGGCCCGGTGAGGGCTGCCCCACTCAGTGAGACTCGTCGTCACATTCTCCGGAAGAGATAAAGACCAAACAAGACCGAAGTCCAGGGACACATTAGCAATAATCTATATAAAAGAAGCCCTTTGCCCCTCTTTCAACATAACTAATTTTGAATAATAGAACATAATTCTGGGTCAATTTTTGGAGCTGTAAATCCGGTCTCCATGATTCTGACCTCCATTAACATAGCTAGTATTTCAAATTCCACTTTAACAGTTTCTCTGACTCTTTGGGGGCTGGCAGGCAATCCAAGTGACCCCTGAGAAGCAATTCTTCCACATACTGCGGTCCCACAATCCTTCCTTTGTGTTCCATTCTTCATTACTCCTACCTCTACTGCTTCTCCCTCATCCTTAACCTGGGTCTCCCGTCAGCTGATGCTTGCACGCCGTCTACAATGTTCCGCATTGCTGTCAGCCACCTGCTATGCACTGGGCGGTGTGCTAAGTCTGAGGACACCAAACTCGGCCCACGGGGAGCTCACAGTCTAGCTAGAAAGACAGATCATTAAATAATCCCCTGCAGTCATTGCAGTGATGGCCGTGCTAAGGGAGGTGACAGAAGTTATGGGAAACTCGCTTCTGAGGGGTGCGGGCGGAGACTTCAGAGAGGCAGTGATGACTCAGCACATGGAGGAGTGAGCCAGGGAAAATGTGAGCGTGAGCATGGAGAAGAGTGCTGTGGAAGAGGGACAACATGGGTGACTTTCCAGAAGGAAGAGGAATGTGGCACAATTGAGGAAGTGGAAATTGTGTCTGGAGACGTGGAGGGAGTAAGCCAAGACCAGGTCAGGAGGAACTGGGTGGTAGATGGCAATGGGAAGCCACTGAGAGAGACTGATCTGGGAAGCTCTATGATCTGTTTTGTATTTCAAAAGATCACCAGTGACAATGCGAAGAATGGACTGGAGTGGTTGGTAAGACTAGAGGCAGGATGACACGTTAAAAGGCTATCAGCTGACTCTCCAGCCATGGATTCAATCCCCTCGACCACAGAAAAGTCACTCTCCCCAGGCCCAGCTCATGCGACCTCAGGGCTTCTCTGAGGATCAGAAAATGCTCTTTACATACTGCCTCAAGTCAGCCTCCCTGATTTGGGCCATATTACAACTCTACCAACAGGAACATACCAGTCAGCTCTTGAAATGCTCTGAGTCAGATATCATGTCTGCTCTACGTGTTTTCTGAGAAAGGAGTAAATTCTTGGCTAAATATCACCAGTTCCCTCCCTTTTCATATAATGTATTCCACTCAATTCTTTTAACCAGTACTGGGCTAGAGGAAGGGTCCCACGCCTCACACGATCCTGATAACTTACCTCTGAATTCACTCATATATATATATTTTTTCTAGTGTGGTTTTTGGAAGTGAAAAATGTACTCTAAGTGTGCTGTGAACAAGACAGAGTAGAGATGGCCTTTCACATCCCATGGAGAGACCACCAGTTTTCTGGAAAATGGGGAGAGCATTGGCAAGGTTCCAGAAAGGAGAACAGCACTCAGCCTCTCCTTCATTAGTCATGCCATCCCTGATTTTTGGCTCGTCACATAACTATCCCAAATGAAGGCTGCACTTTCTAGCCACTCCTGCCGCCAGGAGTGACCATGTGACTACAATTTGCATGGAAGCATTATGTGTGACTTCCAGGTAGAGTCCTTAAAGAGAGGGCAGCCCCTGCTGCTGCTGCTGCTACCTCCGCCTTCCTCCTGACTGGGCCCCTCACAGCCACCTGGTCCCAGCATGTGGAAGCCACGTGTGGAGGCTGGTAGAACAGCAAGAGAGAAGGAAGGTAGATCCCCGACACTGAACGGTCTCCCTCTCCTGGACCACACCTTGGGGCTCCTTTAAGAAAGAGAAGTAAGTATTTCTGTTGTTTAACTTACTGTTATTTTGTATTTTTGTCACTCACAACCAAAGCTAAGTCTAACTGATACACATTCCTATTTTAGGCAACTGATTGCTATGAACACAGCTTAACAATTTGCTCCTCTTACAACCCCAGTGTTACCAAATGTTTTCCGGCCTTCTCTTCTTGTTTTTCTATGAAGTCATTTACCATGATTCCTTCACTGCAATGATATGTTAAAAAGTCACCAAGGATCTATGTCCATAGGAAGGCTGACTTCAAGGAGAGATGCCGCGAGGCCCTGGGCTGCTGCCTCATTCCTCAGAGGCTGTATCCCCGCTAAGATCTGGGTGCCGGTTCTCCTGGGGCTGCGAGTCTATGAGCAAGTGATGACAACACCAAGTGCTTCCTTATCTGTCCATCACAGAGAACTTGTCTGGGGAGATGAAGCTGTGTGGGGCTCTGCGGACTCCACTGCTCTGGGAACCTGTTTGTCAGTGCTTCTGTCTGAAGTCTCACTGCCCCTCTTGTTCTTGTTTTCCTCGTATCCAATACCCTGATGCACGCGGTCTTGCTAAATCTAACTCTGCTTAGTCAAAAAGTTTCTGTTGACTCATGTGAAGATGTATCACAGGAAAACAGTGGTAACATTAATTGGCAGAAAGCCACACCCACCCAGAAATCTCCACATTTTCTATAAAAGATGAATAAAATAACGAAGGCAGAAGTTCCTCTACGCTTTATCAAATTGGACTAATGCCAAAATGAAGACTGACCATTTCATTCAGCATGGTTCAGCTTCTAGTTCTATCTGGAAGGGAGCCACTTATTAGCATAAAGAAAGCATTACTGTAAACTATCTCTTGAGCGATAAGGAGGGGAAGGGTGGCCAGGAATTGGATAAATTAAGAAATAAGAGTGTGAGTACTTCATACATATCTGAGGGATTCAGTTTATTGTTGCCTCCTACTAAAGACAGTAAAAACCTTAGATCAAACAGATGACAAGTTAGCCACAATAATAGTGTACACTTGACCCTAATTAATGACTTTGCCGATAATTCGTCTTTATGTATATACTCATCAGCCCATTTAGCATTCTAGATAACTGTAGCATTCCCTGGTCAGAAGAGTCCCTGGCTGAGCTCTACATGGGCCAGCTAGCAAATGGACAGGCTGTAGCTCGGACTAACTGCACTTCCAAGTCCATTTCTTGAATTAGATCTCAAAATAAACACAATTCTCCTAACAACCTATCAGCAAGACTTCATTCTTTTTCTTCTGTTTCTCTATGAGGAATGAATGGAATCTCTCTTGGGAATTATCCTGTGCCTAAGAGGAAAACAAGTACAAAAGTTCCCACATTTGGAAACTAAGAGCCTGACAGATTTCATCAGAGAAAGATGTCCTAAGTTAGTGTGTTCCCCACAGCGATGCTCCTGCAATCCATTATTTCCTTCAGGCCATGGTTCTTCCTCACTTTATCATTTCTTCCTGCTGACATCTCAGGGGCTTCTGGACTCCAACAAGTTCACGGCGCCAGTGATGCAAAGTGTGTCTGCGGTGGGGAAAATAGGGGTGGAGAAATGCTGAGATGGCACCGAGGTCTAACTGAAAATGGTCATTTCAGGAGGGAAAGCTCCAGAGTAAAAAGCAATCAGAGGGTAATGGCGCCATCTCTTACTCACACGACATGAGCAAAGAGGTGACAGTGGAGGAAAAAACAGGAAAGACAATTCCATGTAACAAAAACAATCAAGATGGTAAGCTCTATTTCTGGATTTCTTTGGTTTTGTGATTTGGAAGTAATGTTTCATATGATTACAATGACTTTTGCCACTTTTGAAAAGAAAAAGACTTTTTTTTCTTGTCTTTTTTTTTAATAAAAAAGATAATAAAGGCCTCTTTTGCTTATGGCATAAAATCTGAAAATACGTTGTAAAGTATTTTCATGAATGAATTCTTCAGAGCAATACATACTTAGATAGTTCTATGTTAACTACTTAGAATAATTATTTGTACCCAATTGATGGATCTATAAAGCATTTCTCTCTAGCATGCAAATGTGAATCTTAAGAAAGGGAAGTGGATCTCTGGGTACTCAAGGAAAAAAAGGAAAAAGAGTAGGAGAGAAAAAAGGGAAGAAGGGAAAAGGGGAAAAAGAGGAAGAGGATATTTAATTGCCTAAAGGGAATGTGAACTCACCAATTATCATAGTATCTGGCCCTATAAACTCTGCATCCTCCAGAAGTTTATTTAGCTTGAGGAACAATTGCTCTAAGTTTGGAGTGTTATTCAGTATGTTCCAAGTTGTGAAGCTACTAGGACTACTTCGTAAGGATGACTCACAACAAGGAGCCTATGCGCAGTCAAATAAGTAAAATGATTTTGAGAATAAATCAAAACATCTATGGATATAAAACTCTGTATAACTTTGATATATAGATCAACTGTGAGGTTTTCACATGAAAACCTCAGAAAAGGACTTGGGAAAATCTCTAAGGGAACTATGACACCACAGAAGCTGCATGCAAATCACAGACGAGGAGGAAGAGTCTATTTTCCACCTTTGTGGATGGCGTAGAGAGAAGTCACGCCAGCAGGAATAGCTTTTCAACACTTTTATTGGAGAGATCAGGTCCACAGGAAAGATGCAACATGGTCATCAGCCATGGAATCCCAGAGAAGAGTCAGGCATCCTAAGGAAAGTGCTAATTGCTTCGAAATATTTCTGCAAAGCTGGTAAAATCAGAACTAGGGAAGGGACAAGTAAAGCCTTGCTTTGAGCAAAGACATTTTGACGTAAAGAAAAAGCCATTGAGATGGCAGCCACCAGTGATTGTGTTGTGTTCAAGAGGTTACTTTTTTAACTTGTCCAAGGTGAACTCCCAAAGGAAACACCTAATTCAGTGCTTTGAACAGAGTAGGAATGCAAAAGATACCTACTGAAAATATGAATTGAAACTGTCTTTTTTTTATCATTTATGAATGACAATACAATTGCAAAAACACAAAAGACAACAATATAATATAACCACATTCCAATATATTCATTTAATCGACATATATTTATCGCACACTTACTACATGCCAGGTTCTGTTTTAAGCACTGAGGATTCAGTGGAATGCAAAATAAGAAATTCTCTGCCTTCATGGTGCTTATATATCAATGATCAAGGAATGGCATTTGGACCATTGCCTGAACTAGTAAGTTTAACACTCTCAAAAGAATGGACATTTTAATGATTCTTATAATGATTTCATCATGAATATACTAACCAACTGGTTATATACTTCCTCGAGAATTGCTGGCTCTTGAAAAGAATATTATAAGTCCTATCAAATTGGGCCTAAAAGTGTGCAAAATGTTTGTTGTCAGACCTGGCTCTATATTTACTAGACCACATTCATAATTCATATTCACATCTAGATATTTTTCAGTATCAGTTAGCCATACAACTGCTTGGTCCTTTTCTCCGGAGACATTATGTTGCAATGCAAGAGGTCACAAGTTACAGAAAAATATATTTAAACACCAAGGACCAAATGTAAACATAAATAATTACCGACTCAAACAAACTGCCTCTGTGGTGTAGATACTGAAATGAATCTGTAACATCATACTGAGGAATGAGTGAGCCAGTAAGGGTCAGCTGTGTATAAAAATACACAGTCTACACAAAGATCTATTTACTGAAAAGTTTACCCAAAAATTCAGCGTGGTAATTCTCAGTGATATAAAGCAAAGACACATTTTACACTGAAATCTTTTTCCTTTCTTATCTACTGTATTAGCGAGGGTCCTGACAAGAACTAGTGGGTGCATTCCAAGTCGGATAATTTGTGACGGGATTGAGGATTGATGATTGAGGTACAGGTAGGTGTAGGGGAATCCTAAGGGAGAGAGCAGAAACCCAGGGTTGATAGCTATGCTGCCACCATCCCCAGGCCTTAAGGACTGGCGGACAAAGAAGTTCCTGGAACCAAGAAGGAGAGAGACCTGTAGCACAGCTGCCTTGAAAGGATCAAGAACTTTCTGGCCAGAGCAGGGTGAAAAAGGGTGGCGATAGACCCAGAGGGGCAAAGAGAAGTTATCTGAAACATATGCCAAATATGTAATTTCCTAACCAAGTTGATTGAATATTTATTCGATATTTATTCAGTCCTCTGTGAGTCACGTGTAGTTGACTCGGACCTGACTGCCAGCGACCCTGTGAATGAGTGACGTCCACAGTGTCTCGTCCTCAGCAGCCCCGCTCAGCTCCTGTAGACTCATGCTTATGGTTTCTTCTATGGAGTCAGCCCATCTCACATGAGGTCTTCCTCTTTTCCTGCTGCCTTCTATTTCTCCCAGCATCGCTGAGCAGGACTATGTGCCTACCCTTGTACTTTGCAAGGACTCTGAAAGATCAGTAAGTCACCCTGTCTGCCCTCAAGGAGCTCAGAATCTCGTGTGGACACTAACCTACAAACAGAGAAAAAGTACATTGCTCCAGGCAAGGCCTATAACAGAAATATGAGAAAGTGGTATAAAAACTAAGGAGAGAGTGAGGAGGAGCTATCCTTTAGAAAGGGATATTATTAAGGAATTGCTGACACAGCCTTACCTGTGTATCGAGTTAATTATGTTCAGGATAATAAAGAGGTCACTGAATTATGGGTCGATAATTCTCCCGATACGTTTGTAAAGATGAACGTACATGCATCAAAAGGTCTCAGAAAATTCCCCAAGATTTTTTTTAAACCACAATTCATATCAGAAATAGTTCACTGCCTTCACGTTACAGGTGAGGAAATCTGCTTAAATTCATTATAGCAATTTAGTAGCAGAGAAAGAAGAAGGACCCAGGCCGCCTGGCTCCCTGCCAAGGTGGGCATTAGAGATTTTATATATTTGAATGTTAGCTGCAGCTAAATTAAATCAGTTACTTCCCTGCCCCTCACCACTGTGCTACTACATTTCATTTCTTTTTTATCCTTCCTTCTTCTTACATTGATTGGGTTTCTCAAAATTGGCATCAATGGAATTCTTAAAAATCAGAAGCTCAAATCTGTAAATCTGTTACTAAGCAGTAAACTTCAGTAATGTGTTTTTCACTCTACTATTTATATTAGCCTGTACTTTCCTGGTGTGATTTCTTTTTATATAATGTGTGAATTTTACAGTATGTCAACACGGGGAAATGCATAACCATATGGTTGCCACATAACTGAATGCTCAATCTGTGAATTGTTCTTTGAGCAATTACTGTACTGACCTAATTCTTGCCATTTATTGTTTTGTTAGTAACGACTATTCAGAGTACTTTAATAGAACAGACCTACCAATATACTTCGTTTAATCGCGTCTACAAGGCTGTGCGTGAACTCCCAGGGACCGTCCTGCTGGTCTTCACGTGATGTCTGGTACAGTGCAGATGCTCTATAAATGTTTCACTATCAAACATACCTTCAGTGTCTAGTGCCTAGGACATTTCAGGCACTGCATTTGAAAGACAAGTACAAATAAATAAGCCATGGTCACTCCCTTCAAGAGGCTCAAGCTAAGTTGAACTCAGTTTTACCGATGTGTATTGACTTACACTGTACGCCTGAGCACCAGGCTGGTGTAGACAGGGTGACGCGCGCAGGTGTGTGACTCGTGCTGCTTAGACTACAGTCTACGACACTTACTGTGTCACAGCCTGAGTTCACACGGCCAGCTGGATGATTCCCCTTGCAAAAGCCCAAATGTCACTGCTCCTGAGGGGCTGCATTCTACTCTTCTCCTGGCTGATGGGCGGAGGTGGTCCTGCCAGCAGAACCCGGTTTTGCCCTTTCCCCTCAGAGGTCAACAATCTGCCTCCCTCCTTCCACCCCTGCCTTCTTTGTTCCTCCTTTTGAAATAGCTCTGATTTCTGGTTTAGAGCAAAAACAGATGCACATTGACATCTTGATCCCTAAAAGGTAACAAAGCTACATTTTATTTTTGATCCTTCAGGTATTCTGTTCAGGTTTTCTAGGCAAGTCTTCAACAGAAGATTTTTACACATTTAAGGAGAAACAAGATTTATTTACATCACTAAAGAAGAATTGATATTTTTGGTAATAACAGTAACTTACATGAGCTTTCTGGCCCTAAATGCCTGACTAATTTGTGTTTTGATTGAATTAATATTCATTACAGAGCAGGTTAAGCAATGAAGTTTTTTATAGGTTACCCAGAAATAGTTGCTTCATCTTTTCAAAATCGTTTGTGAACACAGAAAACAATTTAGACAATTTTGCTTATATGTCTTTAAAATTTAGCTTATTGCAGATAAATGGATAATTGTGGTGATCAGTGACTATTAATACAAGAGCAAAGTCAGTAGTTCTGCCGGAAAGCTTTTATTATTGCAGGAATACTGAAATTGCCCCAGGCAAGAGCCATCAGGTAAACCATTTCATTCTGTCCTCCTTAGACTGAAAGTAAGAGAGTGCAGATGCTTTTTCTTTCATTCTTGCCTGAAAACCCCATATTCACATACAGTCGGCTAGGCCAGGCCACAAGGGCTGTCTCAGGGGTTCTGGAGCAACTCTGCAACCAAAATATTGTTTATTAAATACTTCGGAAATTCCTAGAAATAATAAAGGTATAAAAAGGAACACTGGGAAAACATATGGTTTTAAAAAGAATTTTCTACAACTTTAAGTTTGTTGGATAAAAGAAAGACACGAATTATATAGATCATGAAGTGTTATGAGGATAAAAAAGGGGAGGGAAAGACCCTGAAAACACCTCCCGACCTCCTGAAAAAACACAGTAAGGTTGAACCCCGACATTCTTCCAAGGTAACTTAAGGAAAGATGTTACATCCACTGCCCTTCTGTTTTCACAAGAGATTTACTCTGCCCCCAGTAAAGGGGCTTGTTTTCTTGTAATTGTGCCAGTTAGAGTTCTCTGCTGTAATCTGGAAATCTAGGGCTTTGGGGGACTCTGAGCAGTGCTTTTCGGGGTGTGCTCGTTCTGCTGTAACACTGTTTTGCGAAGGATGTCATTTCAGTGTATTCACTGTCCCACCTTTTCAGCCCCCAGAAGGTTACAGGGCAGATTCTGACCACATTCAATAGAATGTTAAAGGTACTATTTAAAGGTGAGGGACAAATACCATACGATCTCACCTTTAACTGGGACATAATCAACAAAAGAAAAAAGCAAACAAAATATAACCAGAGACATTGAAATTAAGAACACTGTAACAATAGCCAGAGGGGAGTGGGGAGGGGATAGTGGGGAGAGGGGTCTATAGGAGCTACTATAAAGGACAGAAGGACAAAATCAAGGGGGAGGGTAGAGGTGGGACTGGCTCGGGTGGGGTGGAGGGATGGGGAGAAAATGCAGACAATTGTAACTGAATAAAAATAAGTAAATTTAAATAAAAAAAGTCAGTGTTCAAGGCTGTTCTAGGGGTTCTTGGTTTATGCTCACAATTTCCCAAATTGTTTAGTAAGTTGTGGTCACCTTAATGCTATTGCTTCATCCTTAATTGAAGTTGGTTATAATCAAGTTTCAGCTAGCGGATATCCCACACACCACATGCATCACAGATTATGCCAACCTACATCACTGGCTGAGGCTGCTGACTCTTTTTACCCACACGTATGAAGCAGGCGTTTGGTGAGGGTGGGTCTGGGTACACTGGACAATGCCCATCCCCTCATTGCTCTGTCTGCTAGATGGTGATGTTGCCTCAGGACATGCCACTGTATTTAAAATAAGAGCAGTGCTGAAATCCACTTTATAGTGTGGTGCTTAACTGCTGTCCCTTAAAGACTGCCCAGCAGTATATGCTTGGCTGTGAGTAAATCAATGGTGATCATAAAACACAACACATTCCAAACCCGCCACAGACATACCTCGGAGATAGTGGGGGAGACACAGCTGCAATAAAGCGAGTTGTAATCATTTTGCCAGTAAAGGGTCTGTCTGCCTTCAATTTGTAAAAAAGACAACATCTATGGAGCACGATAAAACAAGGTACGCCTATAATCCAAGGGCTTTGAACTTTGCCATTATCAAATAGAGAAGGTACTTTCAGCATTACATATATTTTAAAGGTTGACATCCTGCTTGTATAAACAGTCATCACTAAATAGATGCCTCTCTGTTACAGAGTCAACAAAGAACTTAAAAAAAAAAAAGTCCTCACTTCCTCCCCAGGAAATGGTGTATGTTCAGAGAGGAAGTTGTCTTCCTGTTTTCTCCACACTAGCACTCTTGCGAGGTTTTTTCTAAGCTTCCAAACTCAGAGTCTCCATCACATGGAACAAGCCTGTCTTAACAACAGGCCAAATTTTAACTGCGGTAACTTTTTATAAAGAGATTTATTTCCCACAAATCACTAAAAGCATTATTAGCCTCATTTGTCATCTACTATCTTCTTAAAACCCATGTCCACCCCCACCCCCATCTCTATCTCGTTCAATGTACAGCGAGGGCACTGGATTCACCCTTCATCTATGGCAGTTATTTTGTCAACATTCTTTGCAAAATACATCAACTCGTAGTTTCCCAGTTGCGAAAGAAACTTGACAGGGAACCTGCTTTTTATTATTTCAGTCTTTTGTGATACAAACCCAATGTGCCTGGCACCCAAGAACAAAATATAATTCAAGAACGTTTTGTACATTCTGCTCTAAAATGTTAGCATTTCAGCATTGATTTGTGGGGCTATTAAACAGAGCCATTTGGAAACAAACAAAAGTCATTTTTCCTTTTCCTTGAGTTTTTACAGTCAGTGAAGGAGCTCGTGTTTCATTTATTTCACCTGTTGATACTTAAAGTAATAAAGTTCAAATAAACCTGAGAATTCAGGCAGGGTTTAAATGAGATCAATTTTGAGTTTGGTAACTTTTCACTTTTTCTTTTACGCTTGCTTCAATGTTACCAGTTAATAATTAGTTGTTAGTTATCCTAATTATCCATTAAGTCAAAGTTTTTTCAAAGTGTTGTCCAGAAGACTCTCTAAATCAGAATCATCAAAGTGCTTGTTAAAATGCAGATTCCTGGGTCTCAGACCCATCAAATCAGAATCTTTGAGAGTAGGCCTGGGATTCTGCATTCCGGTGGCTGTCCAGTTTGATTACCTAGGGATGTGATGAGGGCACACAGGGTTACCTCTCCCGGCGATATTTCTATGTTCGCAGAGAGCAACCAAAGACTTGAAAACCTTTAAAACCCTTAACCTTTCTTTCTTTTCTTTTCTTTTTTTTTATGGCAAAGTCTTTTGGGTCAAGAGAACGTTTTCTATGTCCCTTAAATCATAGAATAAAGGCAGCTCCATCTTCATTTACTCTACATAAATCGACTCTGGAGATCACAAAGTAATTTTTTTCTTTATTTGTTGCTTGTAACATACTGTGCTGGGCAGATATTCTGAAGGTAATTACCTGGAAAAAGGCATTTTGAAATATTTAGGCTTTTTTAATTGTGATTATTTTGAGTACATTCACACCTGAACAGTACTCACAGAAGTCACTACCAAATATTTTTTAAATTACCCTCCAACAGAAAACTGTATTTCCCACAGCCAGTAGCAGACCTCAGAATCTCACACTATGCTTAAATAATAAACTAGTGCCCATTCCTGGTAATTGTTCAATTTCAAAGAAATAGTTTTTCTTACAATTCTACCCAAGAAAAAGTTCTGGGTCCAGAAAACACATATAGGCATATTTTACAATAAATGCTCAAGATTTTGAGATTAAAGCAGACTTTAAAGGAAACTGGTGTTATAGTTAACTATACCTAACTTTGATGATTCTCAATGAATTTTGTTTCTCTTTTCTTCTCATTAATGACTACAGCATATGTCAAATGCCTTATCATTTTAGATGTGTCAAAACAGTTCATACAAATGTACCAAATGACTTGTCAATTACTTACTAATTAGTATAGCACCGAGGCGATTAAAAGGCACTCACTCATTGAACACGGAACAGTCAGTCAGACCTGTGCTCAAATAACTCTAAAACTTATCTGTTGTGTCCTCCAATGAGACTCATTTCACCTGTCTGTCAGCTGCAGGAGGAACAGGAACTGTGCCAGAGATGCTGGGAGGAGTACGTGATTCATGTTAAGTACTTGTCACAGCACCTAGCATATGATAGGGGACCAATAAATGTTATTGCAATTATTGTTACGTATTGCAATTGTCATCACTGTTTTCTTGTCTCTAGGCACATGTCAGACAACTGCACACCATGACACTTTTACAAAACCAACATACGACTGTGTCATTCAACTGCTAACACTACTTCACGCTGTAATACATGTAAATATAATTGGTGCGATTAACTTTTGAAATTCTTTTGTTTCTTCCTTTTCTATGGCATCATGTATGCACTACTTCCTCAAACTATGGTACTCTGACTTCAGTCTGTCCATTCACTGGAGTACATTTAGATTTAGAGTCTTCGGCTACCTTTAGATCTCATGTGATAATTAGAAATTTGGGGTCAGATTAGCTTAAATATAATGATTACTTTTTAAAATAATTTAAATGAATTAAAGTTAGGTGAACTTTAGAGAGACCTAGAAGTTGCTTAAAGCCATAAGGTACACACATATTTTTGAAATCCTAATTCTAAAATGTTAACATCTTGATGTGACATCAAGGCCATATATGAAGGCTCTTTTTGTTAGTTTGTGGGGTGTTAAGTGAATTATTTCGTAAGTGATTATCAACAATTGGATACTTTGCTATGCAAATAGAATAATAAACAAGAGTCTGTGAGTCTTAATAATAATCATAAGTGCACTCATTCAGTAAATATTGAATTCCTTCTATGTATGAGGCATTTCCCAATGTGATAGGGTCTTTGAAATAAAAAAGGTCTTCTCCAATGTGATGAGCTCAATGACTACATTAATATGAAGATATCACAATATAAAGTTATAAATAGAGTGCTCTGAATGCACAGAAGAAGGAACTTTGTCTTTCTTAAAGCCTAACTTGCGGGAATTTGAGGGAGTTGTAAGAGAACGGAAGATGAAAGGTACAGGCAGGGCCTTTGAGGAGACAATCACCTATGTCATTTAGGGTGAGCACTTGGGAGAGGGTGGCAAGTTTACTGTGATTGGAACATAATGGCCCGCAGGGAGTTCTAGATGTGGGAGTTCGAATCCTGGAAATTGTGAGTGTGTGTGGGTGTGTCTTTTGTAGAAAATGAGGATCTAGCAAAATCTTCCTAATAGAAGATCAACAAAGATAAACATTGGTTTTGTAAATTATCTCTAGCAGAAGACAGAGAGCAGATTAGATAGAATGGAGAGAATTGGGCCCCCAGAGAAAAGTTAGGACGCTACTCTAATAACAACAGGAAGAAAAAAGATGAGTGCTGAACTGGGGCAACTGCATTAGTGATGGGAAACAGGCCCAGGAAAGAGGTATTTTAGTATAGAATGAAAATGATTTGAAAACTGGATGGATACGGAGCACGGTCTAGGGGTTGAGAATGACAGAGTAATTAGCCTCCGGGAGGAAGAAAGTGTGTGGGGGGGTGTGAACTGGACAACAGCAAGCTCGTTTTTGGACACATGTTGATGTGCCTGTGTGGTTCAGGCAGAGATGTTCAAGGGGCATCTGGACCTGGAGGAAAAGAGATTCACTGGGAAAGATAATGGGCTTAGGAGTCACTATCAGGTAGATGGTAACTGAGGACACAAGCTTATATGTGATCATAAAAAGAGAAGACCAAGACCAAGGGCAGATCCCCAAGGAACACTAACATTTAAGGGGTTTGCCTGGGGAGAGGATCCAGCAAGGAGGGAACAATTAGAGCAGTACATTGCAATCTGGAAGTCCAAGCAGTGGAGGCTTTTAAAGAAGCAGAGATTGTCATCTTCTTATCGATCAGTAGCAGTGAGGTGAGTCTTGCCTCCCCAGAGACAGGGCTGCTAACAAGGAGTTAATTCACTGTCACTCACCACTCTTTCACAATCTCCAGAAATCCTAGCAGAAAGGAAATGGTTCCATGATAGAGATGGCAGAAGAGGGGAAAAAAGAAGGAACAGGAGGCTTAGATAACTCACAAATGAGTCATTAGCCAATAAAGAAGAGAGTCAGCAATATGACAATTCCTCTTGAAATAAAAGAGCAGAAAGGGCTCTCAGTTAAAAAGAACAAGTCTCCCTAAGAATCGAGGCAGCATGGTACCTTCAGCAGTAGCTTTTGAATCCCTGTACACTCCTTGGAATAACTCAGTAAGTGTTTGTTGGTGAGTCAATTTGGGTAAGACGCCACCAACGGGGGCCTCAGTGTCCTTATGTTATAATTAGGCGGAATAGTCCCCTTGGTCCTCACAAGTAGCCTATGTGGCAGGGACTGGTTTGGGCCCACTTTACAGATGAAGTAGCCAAGAGATGGAGTTTAGGAAATTTGCCCAGACAGGTGATAAGCAGCAAAGCTAAATTTCAAAGTTGGAGCCTTTTGTTCGCAAAGTCCATGCTTTGCTTCCCATTGGGACCCTCAGAACTTTCAAGGTATGTAAATATTTTTCATTTTATCCTTTTAAATGGTAGGCTATGAAGGAAGCTAGATAGGCATTGCTACCTCCACAACAGGTACAGAAATTAAGGATTTGCCTACAAGTATATGTTCAGTAATAGGGAGCCATAGAAGCCAGGTGTCCTAATTCTACTCTATTTTATGGCCCTTTTAAAGGTCACTAAATATATTACATGAACAAACATTAACTCCAAGACCAAAAGTAACATCTTGGAAAGAAACTACTGTTACCCTTAGAACTGCATAAAATATCTTTCCTTCCTAGATATTATAGCAACATAGAAATAAATAATCTGAGATTCATTAAGAAGTGGAGATAGCAGTTTAAATATAGCCCTCTAAAAACTAACAGCTTTCCTCCCATCATCTTACCAGTTAATCTTCCTGGAAACAGGCTGATATTTACTCATCCCAAGAGAGTGTTGAATTGTCTGGACTCCAAAGACACCAAGGATAAGGTTTTAAGTTCCCCACCATTAGTCATCACATGGGAAAAGTGACAGAGCTCTCTACAGGTGTTACGGCTTTTTCTCTGCCATGAAAGTGGCAGTTGAACAACATTCAGTAGGTTCAAAGTAGGAAAAGTCGTTAAGAATGCCATTTCCTCCTTAGAAGTGATCCGTTCCCCGGGTAAGATATGAAATACTTTGCCATCTCTAGACAACAGGATAAGACAGGCAAACAAGGCATTCGAGAGCTTTCCAAAGAAATGTTAGACAAATAGATCAGGTTAAAGTGGATACAGATGCCAACTTCTAATTATTTTCATTCCCAGTCTTGGAACAAAGAGACAATTGCAATGTGTGCGTGCGCATGTGTGTATTTTATATATATATATATATAAATTTGTGTATATGTATATGTATGTATGTGTGTGTGTGTGTGTGTGTGTATAAAATTTAACCCTCACTTGATTTATTATTGATGCTCAGAACTTCCTTCCTTAGAACCAGAAAAGAGTTTCTGACATAGGTCTTTGAGGCCATGCCTGTTATTCTGGTAAACTGATGTGGATGAAACACATTTTCGAGTTATGGATTCTAATTCCAGTATTTGCATTTCTAGCTATCTAGATTCTAGACAAGGTACTGAAGTTTTCTGAGCTTCAGTTTTTGAAGAGTCTGTAACCTGGAGAAAAGAGCACTGACTTTTCAGGGTTCTTATGAGGATTAAATGTGATAAGGAATGTAAACTCTCTGGAATCATTAGTTCCCATTTTCCTCTATGGCTCCCGATTCCTTCTGTGAAAGCGTACAACAAAGGAGAGAGTTGTCGATGTTGGGAGACCATGAACTTAATTCCAAGACAGAAAGTTTAAATAACCAAGAAAACTCCAGGAATTGTTGATGCAGTTATCTTCCTGATGAGAAATGCTCACTGTCACATGGAACACACTGTACACTTGCTTCTTGGTCCTTGGCCAAAATTTCCATCTTGCTTAGCAGTGGTTGGCTACCCACACTACGCTCTAAATATAGCCACCCAGGGTGGGGCAAAAGTAGGTTTACAGTTGTAAGTACATAAAACTCAGGGTTTATTCTTGTTTTATTATTTATTGATTTTTGTATTATTCTCCATGCAAACAACTGTAAACCTCCTTTTGCCTCACCCTGTATTTTACTAGTTGTCACCTAGCTGACGTGGCCTGAAACTGTAAAAAGTTGCCTTTCCCACCCTGACCAGTGTGGCTCAGTTGGTTGGGCATCATCCAAAGCAAAAGGTCGCCAGTTTGATCCCTGGTCAGGGCACTTGCCTGGGTTGTAGGTTTGGTCCCATCGGAGGGTGAATGAAAAGCAACTGGTCAATGTTTCTCGCCCACACTGATGTCTCTCACTCTCTTCTTCTCCCTCCCTTCCCCTCTCTTTACAATAAATAAATAAAATCTTTTTTAAAAATTGCTTTTTCTTTCTTAAATTCTCAGTTCATCCATTTGTACAAAAATGCCCCAAATACGCAGGCTTGACCTTTCATGGGAACAGAGATTTTGGGCTCAGGTCCACTTCGTAGGCCTAGGCTGAGGCTTCAGAAAGAATCACATGCCTTTTGAAGTTAGTTACACCTTTCATTCTCTAGTTGAGCTTGGGTCTAGTTGTCCTCTCTCTTTTCTTTGCTTCACTACACACCAAAAGACCTAATCCGTAAGAGACGAGCCTCTGTGTGCTCCTCTCTTATATGAGGAGCAAAGGAAAGCTTCTTGAGGAACTGCTGCTTGTAGCTCAAGAAATCCTGAGTCATTTGTGTAGTCAAATGAATTGGCCAGTTATGTTGGTACAAAGTTGAAAAGGGGATGGGCTGAGGATAGGGAGATTCCGATGCAAAAATAAACACTTGAGGAGGAGGGTGTGCTCCTTGAAGTGCTGAACCGGGCTACTAGGTCCCCAGCATTACCATCCTCCTAAGTAACAAATCTTTTCTGAGGCCTTATGACCTCCTTGACACCAGCATATGACACTGAACATTTTGGGTCCCAGACTCTCTTCCACTTCCTGTTATTTTTACTTGTCTGCTTTCTTCATGTTTTCAAAGGTCTTTACTACTATTAGCTGCTTCTGATCGAGACACTGGTCAGTAATTTCTTTGACGAATACACATTGTCATCCCCTCTTTAGGATGAGAAAATCTGAGGGAGGAAATGGTCAGTGGCTTGTTCCACGTGGTGTAGAGAGGTGAAGGCAGACCATCTGAGGGAGCCGTTCACTGACTAGCCCACTGAACCAGCCCACCGAGCCCTGCTGCCACCTGGACGAGCACCCGGCTCACACCCACACTTCTGCCTCCTCACCTGTTGCTGAGCAGAGCCCAGATGCACCCATCGCCCCTCAGCTGCCTCGGCTTCTGCTGGCTGTTCCCTCCCTTTAGGCTATTCTTCTAACCCTTGGACTTTTTATCCTCATAATCAAATTACATTATCAAGTCCAGAAATTGAAAAGTCACAGTTCACAACAATAAAAGCAACAAGAATGCTTCTCTAGCTTTTAGTTTTAGGCCAAAAGGGATCCCCAAATATATTTCACAGAATTGTAAAGGATGAATAGAAAAGTAGAAGGCTGAGACAAGTACTGCATATTTTCAGGCAGAGTTATATACTCAGTTTTCTGAAAGATGTTTTGTTTTATCTTTGGAGATGCATGTGTGCACAGTGCCCAGGAACGCACAACACAGCGACTGTAAAAGTTGTTCCTGAGAGCAGAATTGCCTTTAGGCACGCCCCCCCAGACCAGAGGAAGTTGTAACACTGGACACTGGGAGACTCCCACTGTAACGTACAATAAGAATGGGAAAATTTTAAACCTGTTCTCCCATGTAATCCCTACACTCATACTAGGCCTTCTTTTAACATCTATGTCCCAACTTTTCTGTCCTACACCATGTGCTGGTGACCTGCCAGGAAGAGGAGGCCACTGCCTCCTCCCCTCCTGATCCCGCTGTCACAGCCAGCTCAGAAGATTTCACCTTCGTTGGGCAGCCTTCCCCAGCCTCTCCCACAGAACGTTCCTCTCCCTTTCCTCAGGGAGAAAACTGCTACAGTTTTTGTTGCTGGTATCACTACGTTTACAGCTTTGGAGTGTCGGTGTCTTTACACGTGTATGTTGGGTGTCGCACCTGTCATACGATCTCACAGAGTGTCCAGGCCAGGGGCACACTCCAGGTTATTCAGTCATTGAACAAATGTGTATCGATCACTGGTGTGAGCCATATATCACACTGTGTTCTGAGAATGAAAAGCAGAAAAAGACAGTCCCTGGTCTAAGAAAGTGGAGCCCACAGAGGTAGGAAAGTGGAGAAACAACTAATTGGAATCCAATGTTAATGCTTTTTTGTGGAAGTATGAATGTAGGGCTGGAGCACCTCAGCAGAGGGGCACCCGACTCCAGGTGGAATGTTGAGGAATAGAGGTCAGAGGGTGATATCTGAATTGAGAGTTTTGGTTTTTTTCTTTACTTCTTTTCTTTTTTATCCTTACCTGAGGATGTTTTTCATTGCTTTTTTAGAGAGAGGGCGAAACAGAGAAACATCCATGTGACGTTGATTGGTTGCCTTGCGTATGCACCTGAACCGGGGATCACACACACCTGGACCTGAACCCACAACCTTTCGGTTACCGGACAACACTCCAGCCAACCGAGCCACACCTGCCCGGGCCTGAACTGAGTTTCGAAGGATAAGCAGAGGTGCATCCGGGAGACAAAGGGCAGAGGGTAAGCCCACCAGGGCCGGCAGAACATGAAAAACCATACAGGCATGAAGAGGCTATGCAGCGACGTGATCAGAGAATTGCGGCCTGAGTGGAGACCAGGAACGTCAGTAAGGCAGAAGGGGAGTGGGATTAGGAGTCGGAACAATACATTCTATTTCGATGGGTGCGTGAATGCACCCGGCACACTCACTTTGCTCAGTGCTTACTGCTTGTTCTATTGCTGTTCCTATCAAAGTACAACAAGAATTTGCTTAGCTCTTTTATAGCTTATCTTTTATAGTTAATGTCACAGAAATACTCCTCTTGCTCCCAGGACATTCAGTGAGAGTGAGAATGTCCACTCCTGAGCATTTGCTAAAGTTTCATGAAAGTGCAAATGCATTGCCCATCTAAAGAAAAACATCGCAGGTGACTGTCACGCTAACTTCACACAGCACTAAATGCTGCACTGCACGTTCCCAATGAGGGCATGGCAGGCAGACGGACTGAGAGACACCATGTTCCAAGTTGATGCTTCAATACAAAGAACACCATTCACTGGCTATGTATCCTAGCATCTTCCCTCATTGCCATGTCTGGGCTCTGGCTTTTATGGCTTTCTCCCTGTTTTACAGACTCAACCTGTAAGTCCTCCTTCCTTTTTGAAGGTAAGAATATGCCAGGTCAGAGATAATTGCAGGAATGGGTGAAGGTGAATAATGGTTGGCACCTTGCCGGCTGATTACATAGCTGAGAACATGTCACCCTAATGGAGTGCTCTATCTTCTGATAACCCCAGCCTGGTTCAGATACGTTGAAAACATGAGGTTTTTACTGTGCAGCCACTCCATTAACGCAGGCATCATTTTCTTCACTGCTCATTCTTAGAAATATTAACCCGGTGTAATTCAGTACTTCCTTGGTAAGCCTTCCTTAGGAAGATTAAAACAATCTTAGCGATTATAAACTATCTAGGTTCAGCAGATGTTGGCAATCTATGGGATTGTAACCTGACAAGATTTATGTTTAAATGTTACTTTAAGTCTCTCCCTCTTCAAGATTCCTTTTTGCCTTTCATGGTTTACCTTCTCTCTCAGAGTACATTATTTCTCTTCAGAATAGTTTTCCTCATTCGATAATTACCGGCAAGGTAGACATTAAATAGGTAAATGCATTTGCTTTCTGCTTTGGGGGCACTTGATTTAATGTTGAGTTGTTTTGAAAAAATGCACTAGAAAAAAATTTTGAGTGTGCCTCTTGAATTTTTCCACAGTGGTGTCAGTGACAGAAGGCAGCTGCAGCGTTGGATTTAACTTGGTTTAAAGGCTGATATTTGACTCCAACTCTAAAAACAATCATCATTCTTACAATCTGAAGGCATGTGCCTCCTCAGTGAACCCCACTTAATTGTCATCTTTAATGGGGGCATTACTTGGAAATGCAGTTTTCAGCATGTCTTTTTTTATCCTCAGGGTACAAGGCATGAAATGTATTTTTATCTTGATACAGAGCAAGTGACTTACTTGGGTCAACCCTGGCTGTTATTAGAAGGTCAGAATTTCTTGAATGAATATGCAAGGTATAAAAACACAGAGATTTTACACTGGCTCCACAAAAGTATCTTGTGATGAAACTCTTTTCCTGCTCCATCGGTTTCATGTTAAAAATGGGACACGTTTCCTGGGGTGTGTAGTACCAGCGATAATTTTTCTTTTCTAAGATGATTTGATGTCTCCAAACAGAGGAGTATTTATTTATGCCAGATCAATTTAAATCTCAGAATTTTCTAAATCCTCTCTTGCTACAATTGCCAGATAAAATATAGGAGCCCAGTTAAATCTGAATTTCCGATAAACAACAAATAACTTTTTCAGTATCAGCATGTCCCATTCAGTGTTTGGGACATACTTGTATGAAAAGATTACTTGCTGTTTACCTGAAATTAAAATTTAACTGAGCTTCCTATATTTTATTCGCTAAATCTGGCAACTCTGTATCTGGGGGTGGTTGAATTACGATTATGATTAGAAGTACATTATCCCCAAATTGCAGGTTTGCAAAACTCCCAAGGGGCCATTCTTGTCACAGGTATGTGTGAAAGTGGGGACTGTCTTCAGGCCGTTCCCAAGGCCCCAGGAGCCCTCTGGCTGGAGGTCTAATGGGTCTAGACACTGGAGACTAACCAGTCCCTCCCTTAAAGAATGTGAAAACGCTTAAAAGCAACAAAAATAATGCCCTTCACATAGTGGGCACTCACTGCATTTTTCTTGAAATCTTTAATGTTTATTAGTACCAGTCAAAATGAGTAAGATGAAAAAACATGACATCTTAAACACGTCCCTGGCGAATCCTCACCTCTCAGTCTAAACACTTCTGATTCTTCAGACCAGATGCCGATTCCACCTTGTTCAAGGGGCGTCCCCGCATCCCCTCAGACGTGAGTCCTCTACCACCCCATCTCGCCAGCATCTACCAGTAATGCCTTTCATTGGCCATTTCACATATTCTGCTTACTATTCTAACCACCACTTCATTCATAAATTCCCTGAGAAAAGACGTATACAGCAGTGGCATAGCACTGTGATTCACAGCATGAGCCGTGGAGTCAGACCAATTTTGGTTTTCAGTAATACTCTGCCTCTTTTTAGCCTTGTAACCCTGGACACACGCATGCTCAAAGTCTCAGAGTATTGTTTTAATCCCTGAGTAATAATACTGTTGTGGGTATTAACTGAGATAACATATGCGTACTGTCAGCTCTTAGTGAACACCGAGTGGTGGGAGACAGTTACTATCATCATCACATTATTCTCTTTTCTGAATCCACACTCTCCTCGGTGTCCACTGCTTATGAGGCCCTACATGACCTGAATGGACTGGAGAATCAGCGCCTCCGAATTCCCAGCTGCCCACACAGTGAAAAGTGCTGCCTGGACACTGACTGTACCACTTCATTCTCTTAGTTCTCTATGTCTCTGCTTCTCTGCACTCCTTTCAACCTCCACATTTCAACCACTGCGTTGTGCTCTGTTTGGTATCATGTGAGAAGCAGGAAAACTCTAACTGCCAGAGAGATTTGTTTCCTTAGTGGCACCGCGTGGGGAGCCCTCCTGGGGCTGGAGTCACCACACACTTCCTGCCTTACTCTTTATTGACTATTTGCTGCCTCTGTACTTTTCTCTCAGTCATCAGTGAGGAAGTTGCATAACTTAACTAAATGGGAGCCTCTTTCCTGCATCTGAAGTCATACATGTTATTTTTCCTTATTGTAACTTCTTTTAAAAAATACCGTGGAAAGTACTCTTCTAAATGCAAAATGATTTTTTTTGGCACCCTGGAGCATATGTGAGATTGGATTTTTAATGTTTTTATTTCCAGTTGTATTATAATCAGAGTACCTTGCAGAACAGTATGGTTTTCTTAATGAAGGTTCCAAGAGATTAGTTTATAATAAATTCATTTTCGTATCAAGACTCAGCAAGTATTCCATAAACATTTGTTTAGTCAATTAATGAACAAGTATTTACCCAACGAGTATTTGTTGAGCAGTTAGGAGATGCATCGCCATAAAATATGTTTGTAACACAGTGTTATTATACTTTGGTCACTGACAAACAGCGATTTCAGCACAGCACTGTCTATAATGCAGCCGCCCAGCAAGCCAGTGACATAAGCCCTGGGAGTTTGGGTAGAGTTCATGGTCTCTTATTAGTTAGATTCACAACAACTGACCTTGCCACTTCGTGGTCGCCCACAGGGAACAACAAGCTCCCATGTTCCTGCCTATTTTATTTTTGTTGATTAATAACTTTAAAGTCATTCCAGACCCATCAAGACGCAGAGATAGCCTTGGGCCTTTCCTTTTCTAGTGTCAGAGTTGGCTGTGTGAGCAAAACCCCAATCCTGCAGCCTCCGGGCTGACCCATCTGTTCCGAATCCCCTCGCCATGTGGGAACAGCGCAACACTGTGGGGCCAGGCTGCACTGGAGGTTAGAGACCCCACCTTTAAAATTATTACTCTGAAAAAAGCGGGAAATATTGTTTCAATTATAAGGATAAAATACGGACAGCCAGGAACCACTTGAGAAGCTGCACAGCAGTTGTCTTTAACCACAAAACTGAAATCACTATTTGGCTGTTTGCTTCTGCACAGTATAGAGAAGATCTGAGGGGCAGTTCAGTCAAGTTTTTTCTTTTTTTTTTAATACTGTTCTCTGGTACTGAATTTGCTCTTGAATGTTTCCAAAGTCTCAGAGTACTTCAGTATTAACACAAAACAGTCAAATATTGTCACATGGGCAGCTGTGAATGGAGCAGGTCTCTTGTACAGCAGTAGTGAGTGAAGTTTCCAGAGCCGCTTTTCAGGTGTTTCCATTCTTGACTGGTTTTCATTCCCTATTTCCAATACATCATTCTCTTGTGTTTCACCTCATTTCCTCCCGGTTTCCGACTCTACTTTGTCACATACTTACTTGGACCCTTGTAATCTTTTGTTTTCTCCTGGTAGAATCCGGTGACTTTATGAAAACCAGGCTATTTCGCACTGGGAAACATTTACAGGTAAAGACTTCACGCTGGCAGCCTCTCCCTCTGATTCCGGCCCACTAACTCATCCTCCGGGTCCTTCCACTCTTGCAGATGGTAGAGAGCTCAATCGCAAGTGATGCTTGGGAGAGGCACCAGCCTTGGAGCCTGGGCCTTGCACTTTAGAGAGCCATGAGGGTCTCAAACACACACGCAATATATTTAGAGGACATGTGGTCCCTTGGAATTCAGCGCTCAGTGCTGCACGGCCCCACAAACCACCCTAAACATCCAACCGCTGTGTGAGGAGGCCATCCAGGCTCCAGCAGGGTGATTCTCCTGATGTCTTGCCTTGTGTCTTGGGAGATGGAACTGGCTTCATCCTGAGGGTGGGAAGCTAGCTGTCTGTCTTCTGGAGGTCAGGGGACACGTCTTTGGAGGGTGGGGCTTTTGGGGCAGCAGAAGCTTTTAGGGTACGAAACAGACATAACTTGCCCAGTCTTTCCTGTCAGCATGAATACAAAGGATAACGAGGCACCATTTCCCAGGAGTGGCGAGCTGCCCGTTTGCTGCTGCTTTTCATGTTTGAATTCCTGGTTCCCAAGGGTTTCATACTGTGGCAGGAGAACATCTTGTGATCTGAAGCAATATTACTCTTTCTATTACTCTTAAATAGATGTAGGGCTACAAGTGACCTGTGCCATAGCAATCCTTTGGATCGACCATGAAGGCGAGAATTGTTAATGGTTTTGTCTTTACCAAAATCTTTAATAAGATTTCATTAAACTTACCCCCCCCAAAAAAATTCAGCTTCATCTGAATCAGTTTAATTTTACATTCATTAATTATACTTTGAAGTTTACCTTTTATTTTATAGAAAATTGATGATTTTAGAAAAGAACCTTTGAGAATAAAAAAATTATTTTTTATTTTTTCACCTTTATGTATAATTTACACTTTTGATGAATACATATTCAAATTGTGTACACTTTGAATAAAATTACATTTTACTTTTAATCTTAGAATCTAAAATTTGGATCACTATGGTCTATAAAAGACAAGTTATATGAAAATCTTTGTTATGACATCGAAATCAGGGATTTTGTAGAAATGAAGGTGATAATATATATTTCATGAACTAATTAATAATTTAAAATTTGTCTACAACTTAATGGTATTATTCATGGAAGCATTACCGGCCCAACCACAGAACATGCAGATGTGCACAACAATAATTAAATTCAGTCACTGGATACTTTGTTGACGTTTAGATATAACAATGATGGTTTCCTATATGTTTTTCAAGTGTGTTATTATGTACATATATTTGTCAATGTAGGAGGACAGAGACTATTTGATGTAACTATTAGCCTGACTTAAAACTTTTTAATACACATATGGCATGTAGGTCTCCATTTCTCTTGCCCTGAGCCCTGAAAATATTAGGGGGCAGATCTGCTGAGGTCTTTTCCTCTTTTTGAAGCTCAGAATAGTACTGTTATTTTGCACTATTTTTTTATGTTGATTGGCTTCAGTTCAATAGGACTGGATTTCCCCCCCAGTACCCTGCTGTATGCTCTCAGTCGGTATTCTGGTTTACAGAGAGGGACGGGAAGAGTACGAAACAAAGAGTACGAAACAAGAATACGAAATCCTTTGGGTCCCTAATCAGCTTCTTACAGTATTTTTTGACAACCTATACATATTTTTCAATATCTCTCATTTTTTATTCATAATACAGGAAAGAGTTGCACATGTATGTTAAAAACATGAATCTTTGTACTGTGACAATCCTAGATTTTAATTGCAATTTCAATGCTCACTAGAAGAGCGATTTAGTTCAACTATTTAAGCCTCGGTTACTTGATCAGTGAAACACTGATGAAAATATCTACACTGATAAGGTGCACTGAGGACTGGAGATAATACATGCAAAGTGCATTGTAGATAGTAAGTATTAAATAAATAACAATAATTATTATTTTTCCCACGTTTAATTCTTAAAGTGTCAATCTGATAGTTAATTCAATAATCCCCCTGTTGGAAACCCTGTGGTAGCTCTCCACTGCCCAGAGGGTATCTCTTTATGGCATTCAACTACTCCCATTCTTCCTTCCAGTCTTAAATTCCAACCTCCCTCCCTCCTCAAGACCATTCTCCCAGGAGATACATACTTTCCTACCTCTGTGTCTTTACTACGGGTAGAGTCTCCATGAGGGCAATTCCTCCTATTTGGCGGGCCTCTATCTGCCAAGACTAGTTCAAGTGGCACTTCTCTCAAGATATTCTCATTTTCCAATTCCAATAAACTTTTTTCTCCTTGTGTTCCCACTGCACGTTCTGTGCAGTCCTATTAGAAAGCTCATTACTGTGGACCTGGTATTGATATCGAGTTTTGTGTATGTGTCCAGCATCTCTGCTCCACCACCAGCTTCTTGGGGGTAGACTGCATCTTTCCCCCTTTGCACACATGCCTGTCCCATTCCCACAGTATGTGACACAGTACTTGGTACAAAGGGGATGCTCTTAATTATTTTAAAATTTGAATTTGTTGAAATCTACTTCAGACAAAAAGACAATAAATAAAATAAAATAAAATAAAGGCCATTATTTGGATTCTTCAAGTACTGCTTAATCTTATTCTCATGATTTTGTGATTTTTTGGATGCTTTTCTAAAATGGCATTACTTATACTTTAAAAGTCTGCTAATTTCCAGGAAAAGCACTTTGTCTAAAAGCATTTCTTATTGACAAATTGAACAAACATTGTGATATATTGTAGCACTTAAAAAACATGCAATTTATGTTAATATATTGGAAGGATTTCAATACTTAGGTATTTTAGTGGTTTTACACGTCCATAGAGTCTTTGATACTCCTTCCCTCCAAGGCAGGATCTACTTACCCTCCCTCTGAATGGAGGTTTGACTCAGTACTTACTCCCATCCTAAGGAATAGAATAAAGCGGAAGTGACAGTATGTACCTTGGGAAACTAGATGATAAAAGTGATTCTCTTGAGTCACTCACTGTGGAGGAAGCCAGCTGCCACATCATGAGCACAATCAAGCTGCCCTTTGCAGAGGCCCCTGTGGTGAGGTGTCCTGCCAACAGCCACCTGAGTGAGCTTGGAAGTAGGCCCTCCGAGCCTCCCTGCTCTCAGATGGCTGCAGCCCCAGCAGCAGGCTACACTGAAACCCCAGGAGAGACCCTGAGCCAGAGCTCTCCAGCTACCGAGCTCCCAGATTCCTGACTTTCAGAGAGGGTGAGATAATAAATGCTCGTTGTTTTAAGCTGCTAAATTCTGAGGTAATTCATTACATCATTCAGAACAGCTAACTATAGAGATATTATAGAAATATAAGCATTCTCATTGCAGATATTCATAGTTTTAAATCTATAATTATTCATTTCTGAAAGTAGCAAGAAAACTTGAGGTGATTATCAGAAGCCACGATCTGGAGCTACCTCTGGCTAACTGCAGTGGTCAGGACTGCCACTCCTTTGGCCAATTAGTTATTTAACGAATACATATTAAATTGTCTGCTATCAGCCAGTCACCATCCCAGGCCCTAGAAATACCAAGATAAATAAGACAGGGCACGTGTTTTTAGTCTTCATATTTCAGGGTTCCCGGTCATCTTATCCACCACAGACAATAAAAGGACTGATGTCAGTCCGAGGAGCCGTACCGAATTGTGCAAAGTTTTTAAAGAATTGTTTTGTGTACTGGTGAAAAAATATGAGTGGAATTCAAGGCTCTGGGCTGATTATGATTCGAACAGGTAGAGCTCCAAACCAGGCCAGCCGGACAAGCAGTGTCAGGCTTAAACCACAGTCGGTTGCCTCAGCACGTGTGACAACTGGAATTCTGCGCAGTGGTCGTCTGCCTGTAGTCCATCCACCACACGCAAGCACCAGCTCTGTCAATAGCGCTGTCCTCGGGGATGAAGGACAGTGACATCAATGGCAAGAAAAATATTCCATTAGTAAAACATCCCCTAATTAATACTAATCTCTTCCCTGGAAAAGCTGCTTCAGAGGAAAGATTTTTTTCCCCCCACATGCCAAAGTGACGAGCATTAATTTGGAAACTTTTCCATTTAGTTTCAAGAAATATTAAAAAGTTTCACTTAGCAAAAGTTAAAAATCTATCTACTTCCTAGCTCATGTGATATATACAGATAAGATTTTTTACAGCAATGTCAATTCTTAATTGAGCATATCAGTTCAAAGCAACTGCATTCAGTTATTCTAGGAAATTACATTTACCATTTTACCATCCCTCTTCCTCTGTGTCATAAAGTGCATTTGTCACTACCTATTCGTACGTAATCTTAGAGACCGTAGTGCAACAATGACAGATGTGGCTCTTCTTTCTGTAAAACCTTGAAAGCAAAGTCAGGTAAAATTAGTGGAAAACAAATAAAAAATGCATAAAGAACAGTGAGAGTATCTTCCTATCAATTCATTTGGGAAACAGTAAGAAGTTTTAGGTTCAGTTGAGGAATATAAAACACAATACAAGTGACAAACCAGTAGTTCACATTATCTGTTGATAAGTATTCCTAGAATCAGCTCTTTCCAGCTTCGGGGGGCTCTGGAACCTCCTGGTGCCCCCACCCACCCTACCAGCACACTCTCTTCCCTGCATAAGTTACCTGCTTTTAATCCTTCTGATCTGAATGCTTGTGTCTCTTTCTCTGGGAAATTCTCCTTGACTCTCCAAAATAATCACATTTTCTTAGTATGTGTATATATATACCTTTCCTTAATATTAATTACCATAGAGTTCATAGTCCCTCTAATAACAAGGCTATGTTTATCCTAGTACCTAGGCCTCTCTTGTCCCTATCCCCCTGCCTTACTATTACTTGTCACAGTTCACAGCTATATATTTATGTGATTATTTCATGAATACATATGACATCCACAACTGGACTGTAAGTTTCATGCCAAGAGAACAGAGGGGCTGGGTCTTTTTTCTTCTCCCTCTGTTTTAGCCGAGCGCCCGGCACACTGTGTTTGCAGTACGTGAATCTGGGAATAAGCGGGTAAGTGAGCAGTACAGTGTGTGTTCAGAACTTGACTCTAAAGTTAATCATATTTTGGTACGAAGACCACACTCTCACTATCCAGTTATGTGACCTTTGGCATACTTTTTTCCTTTCTAAGATTCAGCTTCCTCATGAGTAAAATAGTAGTGGATTCCTCCAATGACCGTCAGGAGTTTAAGTGAGAAAATGCATCGACCGTGTTTAGCTTAGTACCTGGCCTAGAATAAGAGCGTATTATTATCATTGTTGCTGTTTTTGCCTCAGACTCTGCCTCCATTGAATGAAATCATTACAAACCCATTTCCCTAATTTTTCCCTTCTGGTTCAGGAGGATGACGAGAAAGGATTCACTGAGGTATCTCTGTTAAGCTCCAGGACACTTCTGGTTTCCTGTTACCCTGGCTGCTTCGTCCGCCTGTACTGGCCTCCGCTGTTTTTACCCAGCCATCCAGCCAGGTTGCATTCTTGGTTTCCCACAACTATCTGCAGATACAGGTCTTTAATTTATCTTACTTTTCTCCTTTTTGACAGCACTCGGCTCCTAGAATTTGGCTTCTCTGAAAGGCCAAGCCAAAAGTGACACGAATTCACACTAAAAAATGGTTCCATTTTCCCAACCTCCAAATACTGTCCCTGGACCAATGATGTGCCCCCTGACTTTCCTCTCAGGATGACTTCCTGCCCCAACTAAGAGAGTGTCTGGCCAGAAAAAGGATGGCCACTGTCCCCCTATCCCTTTGGGACGATCTAGCTTAGGGGACAAATGAGTTTAGTCACTGACGCTGAGGAAGGCCTTATGCAAAGAGAGGCTGTGCTTGCTCAGTCAGCCGGACCAGACCAGACCAGACAAGCCTGATTTGCCTGAAGGTCCTGGCTCCTGGACCCTCACTGTATTTATAAGTCTTAGCGGTGTAACTGCGAATTCCATTCTGGTGATGTTGCTTCTGGCTGGCAGTTGGCCATGGTTTCCAGTCGTTCACAAGCAATTTTAGGGCCTGCTGGTATAGGCATCGAAAGCACCAGTCTCTCTTTTATGTAACCATGTGCATGCCTTCTCTCGTAAGGTTGTCTTTGATATCTTTTAAATATATGAAATATTCTCCCTAAATATGGCTACTTTTGGTTGAAAAAAATGTTTTTTTTTAATTTTCTCACCTCTAAAGATACTGCTTTGCAGAACAGTCTATAAAAATAGTAAGCTTTTACTGAGTTCAGAGTTTAAACAAAGAAAGGGAAAAGTAAAAGCAGTTTCTAAGCAAAAAAATGCAACAAAGACTTTACTTCTTACCAAATAACTTAAGAATGTCTGAACAAAAACATCCCAAACCTGGTTAGTGCCAAAATTTCTCAGATAAGTCAAGAGGGGAGAAAATCACAAATCTAACTCAAACCACCATGACGTCTAGGAATGGCAAAAAGAAAACAATACAAAATTGAAAATGTTCTTAAATACTTACAGAAATAAAATGTAGCCATTTCCTAGAAAGAGCAATTATTATTATACCTCTGAGCATTTTCTCATTATTACTATTACTTTTGGAAGCAGTTGGGAGAATCCTGCAGGAGTCCCATCTCTTCTTCCTCCAGGCTTTCCAAAACTCCAGGAGCCCAGAGAGCCCTCTGAATGACCCCTTGTTGCGTAGAGGCTCCTTTGTCGGACAGTGCCTGGGGTGTCACGTTATAAAGCATTTCCCACTATGTGTCTAGTCTTTTGAACTGGACTGTAAGTGTCCTGGGTATAGATATATAGCCTTCTATTTGTATTACCCCCACAGCACCTTGGTGCCTTCAACACAAGTGATCAATACATATAAACTGATTCATTCACATAAGAACTAACAAATGTTTTATTCAGACCAACAGAGAGTAAAAATCTGAAAGAGTATGTCGTTCCATTATACTGCCCTAAAACGTATAATCTGCTATTCCAGAAGTTTTCCATTATTTGGGGTACTTATTTAATTTTTGGAGAAACGGTGGAATCTTGGGGCTACAGAGAAATATAGTTGTTTGGCTTTCACTTTTCTGTAACGTTTTGTCTTGCAAAGCCATAGATAGATATCAAAGGTAGGAAGGTGGGTGTGGATCTGGAAAACACAAATTTATTCACTGTGTTTTAGTATCGTAGAACTAGAGAAACCTTTTCTGAAATAAAAAAGTATTATACTTAGGGTTCAAATGTTATTTTTATCAAGAATTAGTAAGTTTTCAGAATTGTTATCCTCAATATGATAATGTGAAAATTAAAATAGCTTTAAAAATACTTAATGAAATATGGACCATTTAACGAAAAAATTTTCATAATATAACTGATTGTCCCTTGGTCCCACTTTTTAAAAAGAAAATCTTGTTCTATTTAGAATATAGATGTGATGACACTTGTACAAAAAGTTCCAGTTCACATCAAAATGTATTAAAAACTTTTTCGAAGATTTATACATCTTGCTCTCTCGTACATGTGTGTATATATTTGTACATCTTGGTTCTACTTCACTGAATGCCCCTTAAAAGATTTGTACCTATTGTCATTTCAATGATTTATACATATTTCTTTTCAGTTTAGGAACCTGAACTAGTTAAAATGTTGGAAGAACAGGATTGCATCTGATTTTCTTTATACATCCTCTATGCAGAGGTTACGACTAGATACACAGAGATGTTAAATGATTTACTAAAGAAGCATACTCGGATGACTGTCTCTTGGATTTCTTGATTTTCAAGACTGCCAACATCAGAACACACTGATTCTGTTTTGGCCGATCTGAGATCTGTAGAGTCTCTAGGTTCTCTGGTTTTACCCGTATATATCTTTGGGGAAGGCTGTCAGGACGCAGGATGATACTAAGCTTAACGTGCTCTGATGTCTGTAGAATAGAAGTGACACTTGCCCGGCTAATTAAAACCCCACTTCTCTACCCAGATAGGAGATCGTCACATTCACTTCTCACTTCCTTCCTTATTTAATGTTCCCGTGGTCATATGAGGCCACCAAATGCTCAGGTCCTGAGCTTCATTTCCATATTTAGTAAATCAGGAAATAGTGAAAGATGTGTCTTGTGACACTTTCATTCCAAACTTAGACTAGGCATGAGTATTTAATAACAAGTGAAGTGACATGAATGAGAAAGAGGTCAATATTTTAATAATTTGAATTGATATCTAAGGCAATCTATAATTAAAAAGTGCATATGTAAGCTATTTTAACCAATATATTTCTCTCTCCAGATTCCCACAAGTGAAATAACTTATTTCCCATTTAATGTCCCACCACCTTTTCTTATCATAGCACCCAAATACTTGATTGTACTTGTTTTATATACCTATCTTTTAAACGGGAAGTCTCTAAGTAAAGGGACTGCACTCTACTTCTCTGTATATCTCCATTAACTTCAATAATGCCGGAACAGAGCAGCCGCTAATATGCTTGTGTCTTTAACGCTAGATAATAAATGTCTGTGTACTCTATGTCATTGCGGATTTTGTACTGGAGCTGGAAAGAGAATCGGTCATTCAATAGTTAGTGGTACCTACGGTAGGAGGAAGAAGAAGGCAACAGTGAGAGGCACCCTCACTGGGCTTGGGGCTAACAGAAATGAGGTTTCCCTACACACAATTGGAGCAAAGATTAAAAAAATTAACTTCAAGACTCGAGTGGAAACTGACCAGCTATAATAAAGAGTTTATGGAAAAATGTGCCATTAGACAAGAAGTTTGGTCATTCATAGGATCACTGAGAGACTCACAGAGTAATCATCCAAGTAAGCACTGTCTAGGGCCCAAGCTGATCCCACCAAAGGACATGACCTGCCTGTGGGCAGGCAGAATCTTATGGTAAAAATGTATCACCAGTCTCCTTGTTCTAATCCTCTGAACATTCCAATCATCTGACTAGCCACTTCTGCATCGATTCTGTGCTCACCAAGAGTTCTGGTGGTTATAACTGTAATCATGTAGCTTACTCAGAAGTAGATGATGCATTTGCCTGAAGACTTGAGTGTTTAATATATAATAGTAATAATTCATATTGGAAACCAATAAACTAGCATTCTAACCAGCTTCTGTGAATCAGGTAAAGAAGGCGAGGTTGCCTCTGGTTGACATAGCAACACGTGGTCTCCTAACATTCCAGTCATTGCGCTTGTCAGTCTCAGGGCCAGAGCTGGATTTTAAGGAATCCTGCGCCACGATTCCTCCCGTGGGTGCTGTGGCCTTGCCTGAGTATCACAGCTCTGGCTCTCAAAGCCATTTGCCTTTCCTTCAAATGGCTGAACAGATTATGTGCTTAGCACTATGCTTTAAACCACTAGACAGTGATCCAAGATAACGTGTAATTAAGTGAGGACTTGTTTGGCACAAACTAAAAGTGCTACAGAAATTCCGAGAAAGTAAGGAAGGATCATTTTGGCAGGCAGTTATCCAAGGAGGGATGCCTAAAGGCCTGTGGTCTTAGGAAGGCACTTGGCGTTTAAGTAGGATGTAGGTGGGTGAGGGGAAGGGGATTTCTAGTAGGAGGACATGGGTCCACAGATATGGAGGCCAGAACGCTGGGCCATGTTATTAGCCTTAGAACCACAGATTGGTCTGCATGCTATATACCTATACTCCCTTCAGAAATACCTGGAGATTGATGGGAAAAGTAATAAATAAGTTGTCATTTAAGCTTTGAACTATAAGCATTAATGAAACAAAACAAAATAAAATGAAACCCAATAACCTATTTCATGCCTAATTTCAAGAGAAGGATATTAATGTTTTGATTATTTGCCTTTAAAGACTAATTTTTTAATGCTCTCCTTTATGCAATGAGAACATTTATGTGAACTTTTAAAGCAAATTAAGAAGGAAAAAAAAGTAGTATCATCATCAAGAGGAAAGCAAGTGTGAATGCTAAAGTTATATATTATCCCAAATTCTTTCTGAAGACTAACATGACCCTAGCAAGTGAGGCTCCATGGTAGTTAATTACTAAAAAAAAGAAACTTTTAAATAGATAACTTTCCTTTCAATTACTCTCCAAATAATCTTTACAAACAGGCAAAACTTTTACCTTTGAAAAAGTAACATTCATAGCTTAAAAAGTTAGGTATTTATGTACTCTCTTCATTCTTTGGAATATTCAAGTGAAGAAGGAAATAGAAAATAATTAAAATTATTTTCTCCAGGTCAATGTTTGGTGCTAGAAAGAGAGGAAGAGTGAGGAGCAGCAAACAGAAATGAGGAGGAGCAAGAGGGAAAAGGAAAGAGGGAAGCAGGCTGAAGGAAGAGTCTTCACGGCTCAGAGGAAATGCTGGCAGTGAGCGCTCAATCAGAACCCCGGCCTCTCTCCCCGCTCCTGGCCACAGTCAACATTGCTTCCATTCTCCTCTGTGTGTTTTTCCACCCTCCACTGAAGTCTTGCTTCTGTACTGAGACCAGGAAAATTAATGCACTTCCCAAATAATCACCTTTCAAACAAATATCGTACAAAGTGTCCTATAAATTTGCCTTAGTAAGCGTGCGCTCCTCTAACTCCAGGATGTCTCAGGGTATCAAGTGGTGTTAATGGGAAAGAAAGTTTTCATTCCAGGCCAGCTATTCTGGTTGTAGGTACCCCCTCTGACTTGCCTTGTGGGATGATTGATTCTCTCTCTCTTTCTCTCTCTCTGTCTCTCTCCCCCCCACAGTGTGCACATGCATGCAAACTTAAAAAACTTCAAGCTTTCTTTATGTTTGAAAAATAATTTTCCATAAAGAATAAGGAACTTTCAGGAAATGTTTCCTGCATTTCCATTTCTTAACTGCTGCTAAACTGGAAAACTCTTTGGAATCCTGTTTCTGAAAAAACATATGCTTACATTTTTAAGAGATTATTTAAGTTAACAAAACCCAACAATGATGATAGAAGACCTCCGTTGTGAGTATATTTAACTTCTGAAAGGCTCATAGGAACATAAATCTTCCACACTTATGTGGAACAACAATCCTGAAGAATGATTCTTCAATACTTTGAAATTCTAATAAACTCTCTTTTCTCAGGAAAGCTATAAAAAGAATCAGTTTTGCCTGAGTCAGAGCAATCTTGTTGAACAAATAGCACCCTCTGGACCTTTTAAAAACTGACATTCTCCATGACAGATCAAACTTGGATGTGGCTAATAGAGACGCTCCCAAGGAGACTTTCACACTGATTTTCTTCCTTCAGATCTAGAGCAAAGTTCAGCAAACTATGGCCTGTGGGCCAAATTTGGCCCCTTAACTGTTTTCGTAAATAAAGTTTTATTGGAACATAGACACACTCTTGTTTACATGTTGTGTATGGCTACTTCTGGACATAAGACCAGAGTCGAGTGGTTCTTACAGTAACCATATGGACCACAAAGCCTAAATATTTACTGTTTGGCCTTTAAAGAACAAAGCGCGCTGTCTCCTGATCCAAAGGAATAATTTCCTTCTTGCATCACTGCTACAGACTGAAAGTCAGGACAATTGGATTTTAGACTCAATTATGTCAGTAAACTCCTTCATGACCTTGGACATTAATCACTGTCCTCAGGTCTGGCTTCTTATCTGTAAAAAAGGAGGGTTAGCCTGGGTGATCATCTATTCCTTATCAATTCCCTCTAAATTTCTTAGGTTACAAGGGGTGGGTAAGACCTTTCCTTGTAATATAGTATGGTTTTTTAAAAGGAATCCAAATCAATTTGAAAAAAATCTCTCTTCCAAACCCCAGTTCACAGTGAAATGTTTTACATCATTTCAAGCATTTAACAACCAAGTGATCCCCCCTTGCTACCGTATCACAGACATGCCAGAAAGCTGCAGACGAGAGCTGGGGAGCAAATGTAAACAGCAGTGAAATCTCTTGTAGACAAGGCAGCACATCTGGCCCACACTTTCCTACAACAGATGCGCTGCACTGCTCGTGCCAGAGATAAATGCTCTTTTCTGTCCTGGTTTTGGTACGTGAGCTTTCTAGCTCTGCTGCAGTTCTGGGATGCTGCGGGAAGTGGCCAGAGTCCTCTCACCAAAAGAGCCCTTTCAATTGATGCTGAGGGCGGAACTGCTCTGTTCCAGTAAGATGGGGCTGTGCACTGTCAGAACCTGGGTGCTATGGGACTATTTTGCATTATACAATTTCTCTCTGGACGCATGGCATAAAGCTGCAAAAGTAAAGAAATGGTAATAGACCAAGCATAGTCTCCTCTCTTCTAAACTCTCCACAGCGCTGAAGGATCGTTTGCAATTGCTGTCATGACAGAATAAAAGCCTTGAGGTATTACGTTTCCTTACACACGAAATCAGCTGAAGAGTTTTAAGTGGAGAGCCGAAAGTGCACTAGATCTCGGTGCTAGTGGCTAGGATTTTTAAACCAGAAAACCTGTTATCTTTAAAATAAATGTTTTTCTTCCATTTCTTTCCTGCCTGGAAAATAAAGGTGTTTGGGGGAAACTAACACCAAGTCTCTGAAACAGAAACGATAGGTTCTTGGTCTCCATAGCAGGGAACATTGAATAAGAACAAGCACACATGGAATTCAGGAAGCATAGTGGATGCTCTCTCACCTTAAAACATTATGTATCAAGACAGAAAGAGTGCCTAACCAACGAAGCCACTGGAGAGTTTTTATAAAACTCAGAGAGAACCCACGCTATGAATAGCATTCAGAGCTTGGTTACCACCTTCTCAGAAACAGCTGTCGTATGCTGAACTCCTGCATTTACATTATACAGTTTGGCCGGCACCTTTGTTTTCAACAGTGCCTTTCTCTGCGAGCAAAAGACAGTTGTGTGCACTGTCTACCATTGCTGCTGGATCATCTTCCCAAATCCCCAAGAACAGCACTATCTGCTCTTCTCTCTCACAGAGACACCTCTGAACTGCAGGCTAATATTCTACAGACCAAGCGTGAGCCAAAACGAATTTAGAAAGTCTAAGCTGGCATGTCTGCATCAGCCTAAGGACTTTCAAAGGAAGGCTGAAATGTTAAGCTGATTATCATAGCTGCGGCTCTTCCTTGTCCCCACTGCTCCCCTCGAGTTCTGTATTTTATAGTATTTTACCTTCTCTTCTCGGCCAGTCAGTACTCTTCTCATCCTCTCAGATCCTGCGTAAGCCCCATCTCTGTGAGCGCCCTTCTCTCTAGCCCCCACAATGCTCTGAGCACAGAAGGGGCTTATAAAGATTGCTGCTTTGTTTCGAAAGTCTTCCTGGATGACCTCAGCCCATGTTGATCTCTACCGTCTTTAACTCCTTTGAGATTTACCGTCTATCCCCCACAATTACCACCTTATTATCCTTGGCTCTAATAACCTGTACCACGTAATACCTTTCATTTCTTCTAATTGTTCCACGTGAGTTGGATTTTTCCTCCAATTAGACTGTCCGCTCCCCACGGGTGAAGCTGTTTTCCATAATATCTAGCAAACTATTAAATGTCCCATGAATACTTATGTTTCTTCCAATCAACAGCAGTTTTCACATTGCTTGAAAGGGTACCCTGCTTGCCAGTTGTGTTATGGGTGACTACAGATCAGACTTTTATATCAGCATTAGCAATACGGTAGTAAAGGTGAAACCTCCAAGTGGGATAATTTTAAGTGTATATGGGCCCACATGAAAGGGGTTACTTTGGTCATTACTTGCAGGGACAAATATCTAATATTTGTCTAAATATTTAGTAAAAGAAGAGCTAAGTAAACAAGGAAGGGTATCTACAGAATTCACATATAGTAAGAATACAAAATTTATCTAATTGATCCAGTATAGGCCAAAATGGTTACAAAATTTAACAATTCATTCCCTCATTCATTAATATAATAATCATGTCCTGTGTCTGGCTGTACTTATAGCTCATTTGGAAAGCTACATAATCCTTTACAGCATTCCTAGTTTCTTCCAGGCCCACAGATTGCCAAATTTTACACCTTGCCTGTTGTTTAGAATGCTTCTGCAATGAAAGGAATCTGCTAAGCTAATGTTTATTTCAACAAACACTTTGTTTGAAGCATCCTGACAACTCAAACATCTGTTTTTTAACTAGAAACATCAACCAAAATGACTTACTCCATTGATAATGTTCAGAAAATTGCTAAATATTCTGCTTTGTGCTGTTTGTTTGGATGCAGCCTAATGCTTTCCATGCCACCAAATTAGTACTTAAGTGGTTAAAGTAACCAAAGGAGCTTTTGAACACTCCATGCCAGCTGTATCCTAAAGGGAATTAGACCTGAAACACCCAGCTCTGAGGACAAGCAATGAGTACAGGGCGTTAGTTGTTTAGCTGTGGGTTTCATTGACATGGAAGAGACGACAAAACCGTTACGGACACTATTACAGAGTGTGACTTGGGAACTTCGTGCTCAGACCCCTCACATATGAAACCAGTGACAGGTCTGTATAGAGGAGAAGAGCAATAGTAAGCTCACCAGGCACAAAACAAAACAAAGCCAAGGAATGTTTGTGTTATGTTTCAAGTCAAATAACGTATTTTTTATTTCCAAGTGAGAGAAGATTTATTATTTCTGTAAGTGGCTAACCTCTGGAAATAACTTGGGAGACCAGCGAAAAGGAACCGATTTTGAATGAAACCTCTGTTGTGCGTCCAAGCCTCGCTGTCTCCACAGTGGCATTTCCACGACTGCTGTGGACGTCGCTGTCCCAAGCCCTCTCACAAGGAAGTTCAGGCTCAGCTCCTGGACCCACAACTGCTTCCCAATGTTAGATGTCATCGTAGCTAGTATTGCCACAGCCCAAACCTCCCTTTTAGATATGATATGATATTAACACTTGCGAATGTTTTTTCCAGCTTATTGAGATATAATGGACATATTGTATTGTGCATGCTTAAGGTGTACAGCGCGATGATTTGATATACAGCAGGCCCTCACATAGCTTTCTTTTATTCAATGCTGTTTCATTTTAACATCGATCAGAAAAAAAAAGTGATTCCCTGCTGGGGCTACTGTGTGGAGTTTCCCCCTCTCGCCTTTGTTTGTGTGGATTTTCTTTAGGGACCCGGGTTTTCTCCTACATCCCAAAGATGTGCACATGAGCTGAATCGTAGTATCTAAATGGTCCCCGTTGGAGTGAGTGTGGGTGTAGGGAGTGGCCCTGCAATGGAAGGGCGCCCTGTCCAGGGCTGGTCCTGCCCTGTACCCTAAGCTACCAGGACTGGCTCTAGCCACTATGACCCCGACCTTGCATAAGCAGGTTGGAAAATAATCTTGTTTTTATTAATCTTTCTTAAACGTATGTGTAGTTCACATTTATTTCAATGTTTAATATTAGAAGGGTTTTGGGTCTTTATTTAGAAGTTTGGTGTTTTTATGACCAGAAATATGCCATCAGAACTCAATCTTATTTATAGCAATTAGTACAGCTGGTTTCTTTTTATTTATTATATTTTTTTATTGTTGTTCAAGTACAGTGGTCTCCATTTTCCCCCCACCACTCCCCCCCCACCCCAGCCATACCCACCTCTCTCCCTCAATCCTACCCCCTCTGGCTTTGTCCAGGGGTCCTTTATACGTGTTCCTGACAACCCTTCCCCTTTCCCCCCATTATCCCCTCCCACCTCCCATCTGGTAACTGTCAGTTTGTTCTTAATTTCAGTGTCTCTGGTTATATTTTGCTTGCTTGTTTGTTTTGTTGATTGGGTTCTACTTCTAGGTGAGATCATAAAAAGAAAAACTGGTTTCATTATATGTCATTTTGCTTAAAGTCGCAGTTCCCAAGAACATGTAGATGATGTTAAGAGAGGACTTAATGTATATACTGCAAAATGATTACAGACAATAAGGTTCGTTAACACATCCATCTCCTCACATCACCCCAACATCACCCCACCTTGTGTGTGTGTGTGTGTAAGGGGGGAACATTTAGGATCCGCTCTCTCAGCAACTTTCAATACATATAACAGTGTTGTTAAAGTACACTCACCAAACTGTACGTTAAATCCCCAGAACTTACTCATTTTGGAACTGGATGTTTATGCCTTTTGACCATCATCACTCATTCCCTCACCTCCCCATCCCCTGGCAACTGCCAATTTATTCTGTTTGTATGAGTTTGGTTGTTTAGATGCCATATAAGGGAGATCATGTGGTATTTGTCTGCTAATGTTTTAATGAGACAGACATTACTAGGAGAGTAAAGTCAAGAAATGTGACTTATTCAAGCATCTGGTGTGAACAGAGCCACTCAGATACAGAACTGTTCCCAAAATGGGGTAGAAAATTAGAAAATTATTGAGTTACTGGTGGGATATAGTTGATAGAAATTTCTTGGAGGAATAGAACTAAGCAAAAAGGAATTTAATGGAAATTTTTGAAGGCTCATTACCCAAAGGAGTAAGCAGCAACTTTGGGCTTCAGGAGGCTGTGGAGAGACCAGAATGAAGAGGTATTCTGGTCAAAGTCCAATTCACAAACAGCATGTGACACCAGGACCAGACCTAAGAGACACAGACTGGTCAGCCAGGAGGAGGACAGTTGACACAATTACAGTTTCAGCAAAGAATGTAAATCAGGCTAAAATTTTTAAGAATGTCAGACTGCTTTATTAAATACCCACGCTCCCACCTTTGAACACACTGGTAAGTTACAGCCCCATCCTTCTGCCTGCCAGGAAGTGAATGCGGTGCTGTTCTCTAAATGGCTGGCCCACAGCGTGAGGGCAGATGCTCCAATATGTTGGAAAGAGGTGGAAAAGGCTCTGGGCGGCAGCTCCCTGCCGCCCCTGGGTGATGGCAGGAGAAGAGAGGGAAGTGAGAGTAGCTGTTGGCTCTCGTTTCTCTACGGTGGCTCTGCTCAGGAAGTGCAGAACAGAGTGACACAAAGACTTTGGGTGCTTTGGCCCATTTCAGAGTAAGGGTAGATCCTGGGACAGGAGCAAGAACTTTCAGAGTTTTGGTTTTCCTAACAACTCAGGCCATATAGACAATGTAATGTGATTATATTTTTTCATGGTTAAGAGTTGATACAAGGTTTAGTGAGACTTGATATACCTTCGGTTTCCTTTATGTTTTTGAATGCAAGATATAGGGAATCAGGGGGGAAAAAGTCACAAGCCCGGGTGTCAAATTCGAGGGCTACCATTTACACGCTGCCCGCTTGGAGCCTCCACCTGGAGTCTGTGTTCTAGCAGAAGAACGCAGGGCTCCTATGTCTTCAAGCAGAATGGTGGTCAGTGACCAGTAAATTCCCAAATATCAGCGCTCCTCACCTGCGGACCCCTCTCCCCAGCCCACTGCCGCAGCTGCAGGGACCTGCCCACCTCTTCTTACTATTTCCGAGCTGCAGTTTTCTCTTTGGTGAAAGAGGAATCTGAACAAAGTGGTCGTGGTGATCGATCGAGATAAAGGGAGTGTTTCTTGTCACTCTGGTTTCATAGGCATTACTAATAGTCTTTGAGGAAATATTAACCAATAACTTTTTTCCTTGTTGCTATATAGGACTTTGATTTATAATCTATGTTAATGACAAAAGCTAAATAAAAGCTAAGGGTATATACCTTTAACGCCAAATCACCATCAAAATAAATCATTCGGAAAACTTGATTAGCTGTTCAATTTTATCCTGTGATTATTCATTCCCCAGGTTTTCTTCATAGACAAAAATAGAAAATTTGGTTTGTTTTTCACAGTATTAAGAAAAGCTGAGGAACTGTCTGTGTCAGTGTTATATATTTAGTGGATTTATTATTATTTTTGCAATGCTTTGGCACCGCTCAATTTTAAATGCAATTACCGCATTATAATCTTGGCAAAACCCACTGTTCCAAATAATACTCTCATGTACAAAGGAGTCTTCCTACCAGATGAAAACTGCCAAGGGAAAGGTACTGTTATATTACATAAAAATGAAAAGTCTTCTCGCTGAAGTGCAGAATAACTATAAATTTCATTTCAAAGGCATACACTATATACACTCGAGCTAAAAGGAAGTTATAATTAAGATGTTCTAATTCTCCCGAAATAGTACTCCAGTACGTAATATAATTCACATGGGGTACGTAGGGAGCCTGGATCCAAGGGCATTTCCCTAGGCTGTGAACTAGAAATACTATCAGACTCAATAGGCTAAAATGCTTGTGCAACTCTTTTCAGATTATGACGATAAACGCTGACCACAGTGTGGTCAGAAAATTCCGGAATCATTTTATGACCAAGACAATAAGTTTGTATGAGGTAGAGTTTTCATAAAAGTGTGTGTTTATAAATGTCTCCAATAACTTACAATATTTACACTAGATTTGCCTCAAGATAATACTATGTACATGGTCTTTCTACCATAAAGCATTTCTTGCTTTAGTAGAGAAAGCAACTCTGAAATGACTTATCAAAATTGGCTTTCATTTTCTACTAGGTGATCCTTCTGGACAGACAAGTATATAGCTTTTCTTTTCAATATCTACTGGAAAACCTTTTTGAAACAATGCCAGAGACTGACGACTGCTCTCCTGTTGCAGTGGTTCTCAACAGGGGGTGAAATGTGTGGAGACACTTTTGATTGTAAAAATGGGGCAGGGGGGAGGGGTGGCCCCTGGTACCTAGAAACTCTGCTAAACAGCCTACAACGCACAGAACGGCCTCCACAAAAAGGAGTCATTTGGCCCAAACCGCTGATAGTGCTGAGGGTGAGAACCCCTGCCCTCTGGCTTGTATCTCTCTGACAACATACCAGGTACTGCCTGTTAACACTCACTGCCCGAGTCAGTGTGCCTGGGAAGGTCCTCCACGTGAAGGTCAACATAGGAGCAGAGTCCAAACCCTTCACTTCCTGCTGGGATCCCATAAGCAGTGCCCAGATCCAAAAGGACGGGCTCTTGGTTTGTTTCAGGCTAGATTTGTGGAACTTTCTGAAGCTGCAGTTTTGTTTTGTTCAATCATTTTAGTAAATATGTTTAAGTATTATTCTGGTTTGAACTAGTTTAGTATGTCTATTTTAAACATGTTTTGGTTCAGTTACAACAGTAATATCTGGGTGTTGTTCAGTTCTGGGTGCTGCACATTATCACAATTCTGGCTTTTGGCTACGTTGCTACGGTTTTTGGGCTTGCATTAGTGCCCGGGTGAGTGTGGCTGGAGCCTATCGCTGAAGCCCATCACCACCAAGGCTACTAGCACCTTCTGCATGCTGAAGGAGTCAACTTGCTCTTCCATTTGTTTTGCTGGAGGACTCAGTAATTCAAGCACGGAACCCAGTGTTTTTAGCATCCATTGACTATCTACTTCCTGTTGCTTGGTTTAAAATTCTAAGGCTTGACTAAGAAAAGTTACTTATTTCACATTGTACTTACAAAAAGGTACCACAATCTCAATGTTTTAAGTCTTCCTGAAACTGTTTGCTTGAGTACACTGTGAAGAAAAAATAAAGGAAAACTAGCTCTTAAAAGTCTCCAGGGACTTTTAAAAATGCCCCTTTACCCTTATTTTGCAATGGCTCTGGTTGTGAAATCATCAGACTCAAAAAATACTGGTGGAGTGTTGAGGGTGGGATTTTAGTGACAAGAGTTCTGTAAGGCTGTAAACAAACCGAATTCATTAAGAGGAAGAAACAGAGGTGGCAGATTTCATCATAAAATGGGGAAACATTTTCCAGCTGAATTATAGATACAGCACAAAACTCAGTCGTACATTTTTTAAGACTCCAGTTTCTGCAGGCTGAGACAGAACGTTGCAGTTGGCTCTGTTCATGAAAGCCATCTGCACCTGCTCACAAAACAGCTTAAAGAAAAAAAGTCTGTAGGAAGGATTTTAACTTATACAGACAATAAGGAATAGCCTCTGGCACACAGGCCCAGATAAAGGAGCGGTATGAAGCAAGTGTACCATAGCTTTTTAAAATTAGCAATAAATAATAATCTAAAATCAGCTTACAGCACTATTTCACTTTTACCTGTGGCAGACGCACTTGCCTGTTCTGGTTGTATGTTTAAAAGTTAGGCGATTAAAATTCAATTATACGGGGTTTTCTTTTTTATGTAGCCTAGGGTTGAATGAATTACTGGCAGGAAACTTTAGCTCATGAATTCAATCAAAAATGCTTTCATTTGTCAGAGCTGCTTCCTGCCTGTCTCCTTTAAACATCTGCTTCTCCAGTTCAGGGAGAAAACACACACACACACACACATACACACACCACACCCTCTTTGTTAAAATAATAAGCAAAATCCAAACTTCTCTTGCGAAAGTTACAGATTCTCTCTGAAACACACACTTGCTCCCAGTAGAGTTTATTTAATATATCTTTAATAGCTTCCTTGTACTCCTCTCTTCCTTTCCGCTTTTGAATTCTGGAAAATCTCAAGTTGACAAAAGGAGACATTTTAAAAATGCGAACCTTCGCAGGGATAAGCCTCGGCCCGCCTGCAGGCCAATGAGCAGGAGGCCCCGCCGCGAGGCGGGGAGGGGGTCCCCGCATCCGCGCGGCAGGCTCGCCTTACAAGGCCGGCGCTTCCTGCCCGAAGGGCCGCGCCGCACAAACACAGCTCCAGGGTTAAGAAAGCGGGAGGCGCTGCTCCAGGTCCAACAATCTGCGCGTGTCCGGGCGCGCGCCGCCTCCCCAGAACCATCACCTGAGAGATCCACAGCCTTTCTCGCCAGCCTCGGAGTGGTGTTTACCCCGCGGTGCCAAGGAAGGCCCAGCGGGTCAGGTTACCAGAAAGGCTGAAAGTGCCTTGCTCACAGCCATCCTTCTTTGAACGCGACCAAAGTCCTTTAGTCCACCCACCCGACCTTCCTTCCTCTGCGCCGAGGAACTTCTCTTTGCGAAACTGAACCAAAGGCAGACCTCGGTGGCTTATTTCTTTGCCTAGAACTCGTGCTGTTTCTCCCTCTAGACATGTCTAGAGGGAAAATTAGTAAAACCTGAAGCTGTACTACCGAAGGATCTAGGCCCCATTTACGATCTTTTAAAATATCATCACCCTCTTTGGAGAGTGTGGGTCACCCGAGAGGGAAAAACCACCCGCTTTATGAATGCTTACCCAGAATTTATAACCATTTTAAACTGTACAAAATGGTGATGCTTTAATAAGACATGGGACATAACACAACCAGCTGTTGTACCATGATAGAGAGCAAGAATGTTTTCATATCTAAGCTCTGCTTGTAATTCCATACATAGAAAAGGAAGCTTCCTGTTACTAACTATACTCTGACGAACGGAAGACCTTGAGCTGTAATGATTAGCAAGTTACTGGTATTCCCAAATGCACTACAATCAATACATTCATAATTTCTACATGCTTTATTATTGATCCTTAAATTTTTTAAAACGGGTGATTTGGCTAAAGCCATTTATTGTTATGATAATAATAATAACATCAGCTAACATTCCTGAGCCCTCGCTATTGTACCATTTGTGACGCAAAGTTCTTTACAAGGGTTATTGCATTTAATCCCCACAACCTTAGGTTGAACTGTATCACACACATTTGAAGACATAGGGGTTTAGATCATTAATATGCTGTAGGCCAGAGAGTTGGTAGGTAGTAAAGTTGTGACTTGTACCCAAAACCTGAAGCATGCACCCACTAATCAAATACCCACCCATTTACCTAATATGTAATGCCTATTATTTGGCAGTCACAGTCAAACAAATGAGATAGATGTACACAAAACATTAAAAAAAATACCTATTTTATACAATTGAAACATAAGGAACATGAGATAAACTGTCAGATGTCAGGTTAATAACGTACACACTAAACTGTAGAAACAATGAATAGTACAAAAATAAACAGAGTCAATGAAACCGGTATCGACAAAGAAAATCCAATACTCCTTTGACATACAAAATATAACATTCAAGGTATTTCTCCAAAGACCAATATTTTTCTTGAATTTTCCAAAGAATTTGCAAAAATAAATTCAGGGAGCATTTGGGAATAGCAAGTTTCCAAAACAAAACATACATAGCTAGATTGGTCTGTCAGTTTTGCCATTTTCTCTTTCAGTGGAAAGTTCACTGGACAAATTAAAATTTTACCCTGGGCAGGATGTGAGAATGTTTTTGTAAATCACAGTTTACGGTATATTAATGCCATGTGAAAGTTTTCTTTCCCAAACAAGAACCCACATGAAACTTGGGTATTAAACCTTAAATAAACCTTTCTTACATACCTAGAAGCCTCAAATCGAAATTACCTATAAATGGTTTTTTAGATTTCTTTTTAATTTAATTCCTGAGTGTGTAGGGCAAAAGGTTACATCCTTTATGTAAACTTCTGCTTTGGGTTAAAACCAATATATCCTCATTTTGAGGTTTCATTTGAAATGCATCAAGTTGGTTGATTTACTTCAACACAAGCTTGCATGGGTTATAAAATTGTGACCCAAATTAAACTATTTCTATTTTCACCAGAATCACGCGGTCATGTTTAATTCTTTGCATTTCACGCTCAATAAAAATGTGAAGCCTTATCAGATGCCAGGTCCTATAATAGGCACCAGGGACACAAAAGTACAGAAAGCACAGTCCCTATGCTAGAGAAAGTTAGAGACTCATGAAAGAGACCGACAGGTAAATAAATGTTAAGGACTGGATAAATGCCAAAAATGGAGCGGAACCCAAAAGTGCATGGACTCCTAAGGAAAGAGCGATCAATTCAGGAAAGGCCTCTTCTCTACAAAACATCTCATTCATCCATTCAGTGAACACTTTGCTTACTGGATTTCGAAGGATAACGAGTTTTTTACAGGTGGGGAAGGTAGAAGAAAGATCACATGCAAAAGCATGAAGTTCTGAAAGGGATTTCACGTTCAGGGACATGGTTGAAATATATACAAAATGCAACAGAAGCACTCGGGGGTCAAGTGATTGATTCTGTCTACGGTGTCAAGGAAGGCATCAGAGAAGAGAAGACCTGAGCTACCTCCCGAATGCATCACGAAGTCCCCTTGTAAACTGACAACTCCGAAAACCCTCTAAGGTACCGTACAGATGTAAGTATTCAATCCCCTTCATATCAAACCAGTGAGAAAGTTACTGTGACGTTTCAGTAAAAGTCCAGATGGAGTTACATGTACTTAATGTATTCGGTGAGCAACAAGTAAGTTTTCCCACGTGCGTCGTAGAGAAAGTTCAGACCACGCTTACAGCAGCATCACACCCAGGAATGTAGTCACCGTGGTGACTGATCATTGTAACTAATGTGTAAGTTTTGAGGTCTGCTCCCAGGACACCACTAAGGAGATGCACCAAGTTTGTCAATTAAGAATGGCACCTCCCTCAGACCAGCGGTTCTCACAGGATCCCCACCCTGTCTCAATTGTTAATTCCAAGAGAAACAAGGGCATGATTCATACCCCCCAGTTGCTTTTCTTTTCATGTGTAGCATGATCAAAAGAATAATTATACAGAGAGGAATTCTGCAAAGACAAAAATTGCGTGTGATCCTCCTTACATAAGGACCTCAGTGTGAGGCTGGAAACCCTCTGATTTGTTCCGTTGAAGGGCAGCTTCAGGTTACAAACAGGGAACAGGAGGCCCTCATTAACATCTTCCTAGCCTCCAACAACTGTAGAGTCAGCTCAACGCACCCACTTAGTTTTGACAAGTTCGTAGCAGATGCAGACCATGCAATAATAATAAACCGTAGTAAACAGTTTGATGACTTCTAAGGAAAGAGGCAACTCTAGATGAAGTTCGGAGAGCTTGCTAAGAGAATTCTGAGATAGGAGTTCAGGGGCTGAAATAATAATGTCACTGTGCTTTTAAACTCTTCCCACACACTCTTGCTAAACAGCTCATACTCCCACCCCAATCCGCATGTGTGAAGCCTAGATTAGAAAGGGAAAAGGTCATATTTCCTAAGGAGAAATCATAGCACTTTTTTTTTTTACTGAATTGGTAGAGTGACATCAGCTTTCTGAAAATTAATTTCCCTCTCGTTAAATCCAACTTTGTCCACCTTATAGATGCCCCAACTCCTACCTCTGCAGAACAAAAGGTTGCTGAAGAAAAGCACACACTCGAAATTACCAGTCTCACCCAAATTCTGGACCACTGACCTCAAGTGGGCCATCAGTGCCGCATCAATTCCAGTACATTTTCCTGGGTCCATCCCGCGTTACTCTGCCATGCCTTTTCTTCTCTCTTCAAATCTCCAGCCCCCCTCTGTCCAATTCTTACTTCTAGTTACTAGACGAACTTGTTTCCGGTTTCACTGAGAAAACAGAAGAGAACTTCCACATCCTCCCGTTAACACAGCTACCCACTTAACCGATTACTCACACCCGCCTTCTCCACTATGGGTAGTCACTGGGCACGTGTGGCCATTGATCACACGTGTCTAGTCCATACCGAGTTGTGCTTTTGTGTAAAACACATTGGATTTTGAAGATTTAATATTAAAACTGAATGTAAAATACTCATTCATAATTATTTTATATTCAATACATGTTTTAATGATAATTTGCAGATGTTAGGTTAAATAAAATTAATAAAATTAATTTCCCTGTTTCTTTTATAATGTGGCTACTAGAATTTTTAAATCACATATGAGGTTGCCATTAGGTTTCCATTGGACAGTCGCTGCTCTATTTTCTGCTGTTACTATGAGAGGACTGACCCATGCTTTTAGTTAGGACCGACCAGCTCCTCCCTGGGCACTAGAGCCCTTTCCTCCACCCCACCCAGGGCCTTCACTCCAGCCATTCCCCCGGCTGTCTCCTTCTTCACCAGTTTCTCCCCTCTGGTTGGATCATTCCCATCTGCACGCACACATGCTGCTCTATCTCCTACTGAAAGAAAGGAAAACAGCTCTTGACCACATATCTTAATTCAGTTACCCTTCACATCTTTATAGCACAGCTCCTCAAGAATACCGTCCACGTTCACTGTCTCGACTCTTTTCATCTCATCTCTCATGAATTCACTTCGGTTCCCACTCTTTCCACGAAAATGGCTCCTCTCAAAGCAGCGTGTGCTGAAGCTACAGGGGCCAACTGTTAATAGTCAAGAATTCTGTAAGGTCTCCACGAAAGCATTTGCTTAACTTTAGACTGGCTCTGAGGGGAGCACTCACGACATGGAAATTGGGAGACCCACAACTCAGAGTTTCGCTGTTGTTTTTCAGAGAGTCACCTTTCCATCACACCAGTGATTAAACATTACCAATGGCCTTCACCAAACTTTGTGATGAATGATCAGTCCTTAGCTTACCTAACGTACTTTTTAAAAAGATTTTATTTTTATTTATTTTCAGAGAGAGGGGAAGGGAGGGAGAGAAACATCAATTGGCTGCCTCTGTCACACCCCCAACCATGGGCCCTGACAGGGAATTGAACCAGCGACCTTTTGGTTCACAGGCCAGCACTCGGTCCACTGAACCACACCAGCCAGGCCTACTTACCTAATTTATTTGCAATGTTGGGCACAGACAAACACCCTCTCCTTCTTAACTTTTGTCTTCACTGGCCTTTTGGGGCACCATGTTCTCCTATGACTTCTCCCTCACTGCACAGTGCTCCTCTGTCCCCTGTGCTGGCTCCACTCCCAGACTCTGATCTCTACATAATGGAGAGTCTTAGCACTCAGTCCAAACACCTCTTGTTTCCTTTATCCATATTTCTTTTCTCGTATTTTCTGTGACCTTACATATACAAATGTAAACTTTTGGGCCAGACTGCCCTCATGAATTCCAGTTTACCTAGCCTCCCGCCTACTTGACATCTTCACGTGGTTGTCTAATAGGCATGTCTAATTTAACATTTCCAAAGTGAAAATTCTAATTCTCCCTCCCTGTTCTTCCCCGTTGCCAAAAATGATATTCCAATAATATTCCCAGCTCAACAAATGGCTGTTCTGGCTACAGACCACACATGTTGATTTAGCCTTGGTTCTGCTGTTTCTCCGACACCCTATGTGCAGTGCACTGGCACTCCTTTCGGCTCTATTTTCAAAACATCCTACCTTACCTGGAATAAGAGCTGATTTTTCTAATGGCCACAAAGCCCTATGAAGCACTCCAGCCACGTCCCTGACCTCACCCCCCACCCATCTCCCTTAGCTGACTCTGATCCAGCTGGCCCAGAGGCTTTGCACTTGCTATTCTCTCTGCTTAAAACTCCTCTCACAGATGGCTGCGTGGCTCCCTCCCTGACCTCCTACATGACCATCCTATGTGAAACTGATGTCTTCCATGGCACCATATGAAACACTGTACTGTTATCTGTTTGTGTGTTTCTCATCTGCCTAGCCTCACTCGGCAAATCATTAGTTTTTCATTGCTGTACGTGTACACATAGCACCTATAAGAGAACTTAGCATGCAGTGAAGGCTCAGTAAATGTTTGTTGAGTGAATGCAAAAACCAATGTCCCATCACCAGTTTGGGATCACGAGGAAGGTTACTACTACTTTGTGTTCTGTATAAAGCATTAAGTAATGGACATATCTTACACGGCAAAGTGTTTGATTTCTCAGCCAGGCTGCCTTTGCATACAGACTCAACAGTGAGGGAGGCTTTGTGGCCTGGCAAATCAATTAAATCTAACTTAATTCAAAATTAATGGTGACTCACTTGGTGATGACATAACAAACTCTCATAATATTGTCTTTTTAAAAGGGGGGTTTGAGGAATGTCTCATCTGAAAGCCCTCTCAATTTCATACCATGGGCTTGTGCCAGAAGAACTCTAATAGAATCAACCAGAATTATTGCCTAGGACCAGGGCCCTGGTTCATTTGTGGAGTGGGGTGGAGTAGGGTGGAGGAAGGGGTAGAAACAAGGAAACAAATGTGAAATGTTTTAACAATTTTCTATCACCATCATCAAAATACTTTTTACAAATTGTATATATGTAATGATGTTATTTTCACCTCACCCTTTTTTGTCTTCTGCCATTGACTTGCTCAGAAAAACTGAAGTTGAAGTTGCCCAATAAAAACCGTGTCTTCAAAACTCTTTAGTAAACTACAGGTGGTAGGGGACAGGTGGGAAGCAATCGCCTCATCCCCATCACCCCCAGGGTTTTCATGGGCTGGGGTGGGGGTGGGGAGTGGGTGGTGGGGGATGTGTTTCTGATCCTTCCAACTAGACTTCAGGAAACATACCACAATTCATACATGGTGACTGGCAGTCTATACTACTAATTTTTTTTCTTCAAGATAATGGGATAATTAGATAGATAGGCCTACATTTTAATGATATCATAACATTATTTTTTATGGGAAAGTATAAAAAGATCCAAATTCTTGCTTTATAACTGAATTTTTGAAATATAAATTGTTTATAAATTGGAAATGTCTGCATTATTTTTATGAATTCAGTTTCTGGTCAAGTCCAAAAGTCAGGTATGTCTTAGCCTTCTATGGTAATAGGATCAATCAGCAGTGATTGGCCCTCTGATTTATGAAGTATCAGATGTTCCATCCACAGCTGAAAATATTGAAGAAGCAGCGATGAAAAAAACAGCCCTAAAAATATGGAAAAACAAACCATTTAAACACCAGATAGCATAGCAAGAATTCTGGATGTATGGCCTGGCTAATATCCATTCTTTTCTACATACTTTGATCCACAAAATTGTGTTTCTCACGTTGTTGGGGAGTATATATTTCTGTGGCTCTCTTATCACACACACGCACATGCAGACACAGACACACACAGACACAGACACAGGCAATTGATAATGAAGTCACCGAAATTTATTAAGTACTGAAAATGAAAACCTGGGTTCTCACGATACCACACTCCCACTCTCACAACTCCCACTACGGTATCGTGTCTCTTTAAATAAATATTTAGTTCCTCAAAGTCTACTGCTGTTCCTTAACGCTATTTTGCATAATCCTCCAAGCACAGAAATACCAGAGGCTCTGCCTATAATAGATACTCAAAGAAACCCACACAAAGAGTGACTTTGCATTTCATGTAAAGATGAGCAAAAAAAAAAAAAAAACAACAACCCATCAACACCACAGCTTCCCTTTGTTTCAGAGAAAATGCCAAGGAAAACTGACTTTGATTTGCTGAATCTTCCTTTGATTTACCGTACTCGAGGAAAATCAATGCTAAAATAACTATTGAAAGCCACCCGAGATGCGCTGATCTCACATGACAAATCCCCAGGTATTCAGACATTAAATTGATCTTAGAATCCAAGCTCCCCTTCCTTAACTCCAACAGAAGAGACATCAAAATCCACGTGGAGTGGAAATCTTCATTCTAGACCACGGGGATTGTCGTTCTCTAAGAGCAGACAGAATATCTCCAATACAATCCTGTTTATGAAGCAGGTCAGCTTGTTACTTCTGCACTCAAGGGAGTGCTGCCTCTTTCTAACATCGGCTGCTGGGATTTTTCTGCTGGCAGCACACAGACAGAGGCTGGCCACCGATATGCGTCTAAAATCTTCAGAGGCTCATCGAACATCTTTCTCTTGCTTGAGAAAGAAAGCCTGGGATGTAACCCCCATTTCTCCTCAGGAGAAGGTAAAGCCATTCCAGCATATGTTTTCAATAATTTATGTTGTCTGACAGAGGAAAGGTAAATTCTCTCACAGGATTTATGGCACAATTCTTAGCCATCTGAGTTCTGTTTACTTCACCTTGTCTCATTGCTCAGAGAATTACAATGGAATGGCAGCACCTGATGTGGGGGCATCCAATGGCTCCATCACAGGGCGTTGTGGCTGTTTCCTCTGAAAACCAACAGAATGTATCGATAGTCTCAAAGTCCCCCTCTGACGATGGCACTCACAGACACCGTTAAGGAAGAGACAATAAACCCTTTAACCAGGTCTACAGGCTTAAACACAGTACACTGAAAGCATCACTTAAACTTTTTTTTTTTTACAAAGATAAGAACTTATATGGGACTTCTGAGGGAATTTGGATATGTCCTGCTACGGTTATTTTAAAACACACAGGGATAATTTAATAGAAGTAATAGTGGCAAATCCACACACAAAACACAAAAGTAGCCAAGATGAAGTTCTACTAAATCTATGCAAATAGTAGTAACACTTTCTAGAAAGAGTTCTAAAGTCAGTCACACACACAAACCTCAGTAGCAGCACAAAACATCCTTTGTTGCCGGACGTGAGAAAAACACACTGGCTTCTAAAAAAAGCCATAGGAAGGAAGTGGAAGAACCTCAGGGGCGAGTGGGAGTGTGAAAGGAATGCTGCAGCTCTTTTTTTTCTTTTTTTTTTAAGCATGTAAGTTTGCTGTGGCCCTTAATAGTAGGGCAGTAGTTCAAGTAAGCAAAGTAGAATCTTTGCAATACGTTCTTCCTATCCTGGAGGTGCCCTATCTGCCAAGTGGATGTGAAAATACTGAGAAAAGTATATTCTGGCATGGAATTGCCCTAAGTGAAAAAGTCCTTTAGAAAAATCAAAGGAACTCAAACACCTGTACTTGATTCTACTTTCACACATCTCAAACAACTTAGACTGTCAAAAAAAAAAAAAAAAGAATTAAAAAGTTATCTGAGAGCCAAGACAGGTAAGCAAAGCATTGTGCTGAGGTTCTGCAATGGAACAAATGGACTGTGTCTGTGAGAGGATGAACTGAAGGCTCTTTGGAAAACACAACTACGATCATGCCGCCTCCTGCCTCACATCATTTAATGCCTTCTCACGCTGCTAATGAGGAACGCCACATTATCAACACGGCTCCCAAAGCTCCTCCTGATCCACTGGCTGCGTATCAGCCAAGCCTGAGCCTGAAGTCAGAGCGCGCACTGACTGAATGATTATGGGAGGGCACAGAAATTCTTCCCATTAACCTCGTAATGACCCTTTGAGGTGGAGGCTCTTGTCGTCCCCATTTTTCAGACAAGGAACTGGAGAAGTGGAGTTACTGGCCAAAGATCATAAAGAAAGCTGGAGACACAGTGGCTGTGTCAGACTCTGTTTACTGAGGAAGGCGATATACATTCCACTCCCCATCGGCTGCCTCGATGACCAGAGCTAGAAAAGCTTCATCCTCACCTTCCCTGCTTTAGTTGTGTTCTGGCCAATGACACGTAGGCGAAAGTCCCCCAGAGGATTTCTGAGAAGGTCTTAACTTTTCTGATGAAAGGACCTGGCAGTGCACGTCATTCCTGTTCCTCCGGCCTCCAACGGGGCCATCGGGCCTGGGACCACCCCGAGACTCAGAAGCGACAAAGCCACCTGTTTGGAACGCAGAGGACGAGATGGAAAGAGCCTGGGCCTGTGATGAACCCAGGGAGCCCTGCACCTACCCTGGACTGCCTACTCTCATTCAGCCTCTTTGTTTTGTGAGGACCATATATTATACTTTATATGTTAATCTCAACAAGGCAGGCTTTCTGATATTTGAAGCCAAATATACTCCTAACCAATACAGCTGTGGGACCAGGATTCTAACTCAGGAAATCTGACGCGAGAGCCCACGAGTTTAAAGGCCCCATTCCTCCCCTCTGCATTCTCCTTCCGGCTCTCTTCACGGCGGCCACACCCGATGCTGAGTGCCTCAGAGCCACCGGGTTTCTCCCTGCCCCCAAACCTTTGCTCTTCCCTGTGCCCGGGGGAACCCCCTACTCATCCCTCACCTTCAATATCACCTCCTCAGCGAAACCTTTCCTGACCTTTTCACATCTTCCAAAGTCAATTCCGCCTGTAGGTGTGTTCGTAGAAACTTTGTCCCCTGCGACACTTCCATCACAAGGAACTGTGGAGGGCGGGTCACGAGCTTACATGGTAAGCTCGTGAGAACTGTGTTTCTGATTGTACATGGTAGGCAGCCGATAAACATTAATTAAATGAGTGAATAAATATAGAATAATTAATTCTATAATTTGGAAGGAATATGTTAATTCCTGAGCCAGATAGAGGGAGATAGGCAGTCACTCATCTTACACATCTGAAACTACCTAAGCGTTTCAGGCCACACACCTTGTTTGACTCTGTTTGCCACAAATATCTCAACAGAAAGAAAGAGGGGACGCTGAGCTGGAGCGGCTGAGTGCAAAGACAGAAGCTATCCCAGTGAGAAAGGAAGAAACACTGCCGGTCCCAAGGTGGTGGCAGTCCCAGAAATACGCAAGTACTGCGAGGGGAAAACCGTGAGTGGCAGGATGGGAAGCACAAATGAAAGCAGGGGTCACCTTGTAAAAACGCAACTTTCGGCAGGCCAGATACAGACACCACAGAGTAGTTTCTGCGATCTCGAGTTTCGCATTCAGCATTTTGGGAGGCTTTTCTGTGGGAAAATATTTCTAATTTTATAGTGAAGCTGTAGGAAAATGTTTCGATTTATATAAACTTTGTTTTATTGCCAAATTTCCTGCAGCCATCTATTCCAAGAAGCAAGAGATATTAGTTTGAATTATCTTCTAAAGTCACAGTTCTTTGTGTTTCTAGAACACTCTCATCACCCTGCAACTGATCTTTTTATATTCCTTTCTCCTGCCTTAGACTAAATTCTTGAGGGTAGGAATCTGGTGACTTAGTTAATTTTGGATTTTCGGCACGGCACACAGTACTGGCACAGAATATGAACTCACTGTATCTTGTTATTATGAGGAATAAACAAAATTCATAGGCATCTTAGGCATTTAGTAAATACATGTCAGATTGAATCTTTGATACAAGGCTTGGAATTGCTTTCCTTTCAAGGTATTTGTTCAGTGAGCGTAATTACAGAGTCAACAACCCAACAAAGTCTTCATTATGGGGAAAAAAACACTAGAAAAGAGTCTTGGAGTTTCAAGACAATATGAATTGAAACGACAACCTCCTTTTTATCATCTACATAGTTCAAGTGCAAAGACAACTCAAAACTGGAGATGAAAAGAAAAAGCAAATCTACAAGATTTCTCTGCTCTCCAATCCTGACCACACTGTCCTCTTCTCTCTTCAGTCTGTATCTTGGGCGTGATGGGAAAAGGAGAAGGTAAGAAGAGGAGAGACAGAAGGGATCAGAAAGATCGCCAGTAACAGAAAGGAAACGAATGGATTCGAATGTGGAGTGAAGGGGACAGTGAAGACCGGGCGAAGACTGGAGCAATAGAAAATATGAAGAATGAATGTCGATTACCTCTCATTTTTTCCATTTCTCCATTCTCTGTAAAAATGTGTGAAGATTTGGTTACTTGATCCTGATTTTATGGCCTGCTCAAATGTCTCAACTTCTTTTTAAAGCAATTAACTTAGTGCTAAATGTCTTTAATTTTTACAATAGCACGCTTGTGGCTTTTGACATCCCTGGGTCCCGTTCATTAAAACCCTCAACTAATCCAGAATAGAACAGTAGAGTAGCTTCAGGAACACCCTTAATGGATGATGAACAGAATCTATTTCCACACTTACGGAAAGTGAAACTTCTTTAGTGCACATCATAACCCGCCTGCCTCATATATGTCACGTGTTTTCATTTACACGTAGTACCAGTTAAACATATGCTGGTACAGCTCAGTTACCTGAGTGGCTTGTACAGATGTGAATGAAATCCAGTCCTAAAATGGGATAAAACTACGACCAAAATATATGAGTACCAAGAAAAAATATGTTTGCTTCAAATCTATAAATTATATTTATTTTCTAGTGTCTTAAAAAGAATGAAACTGAAAGAGACAGCTTGCAGTCTTACACGTGTTCAAAACCCACATCCTGTTGTTATTCTCTGCCCTGGCACAGAGAAGCTGGTTGGTGAACATTCTCATTAGGGTCCCATTAGCTCTGATTTGCAGAGGCTGCCTGCGAAGAGGGAAGTCCGTTCCTGCCCACCCCCTGCACACAGATAGGCAATGGCCCAGGCCCTGTTCCTGACCAGCACCATTTACTGAGTAAACAGCTAAGCCCAAGAATACAGTGGTCTAACCCAGTGAGTTTACACCTTCAGTTTCAAAGATTCTCCATGCCTCATTCCAGCCACTATCAGCAGATTCTAAATCACCCATGCGCTGAGGCCATCTGCCTCGGGCCTTAAAAGAAATTATAACGACAAGGAGAGGCCTAATGGGAGGCAGCCAGTGAGAATAAGAGCAACATGGTGTGCTCAGACTTTTGTTTCTTTTCATTTACTGGGTTGCAATGCATGTGTTTTTGTTTCAGGCAGATGTTGTTGATATCCCAGCCTTTTGTACAGGAAGCTGCAGAAGGAGGGGAAGATGATTGGTAGGAAACAGGCGGAGAACGTGCTCAGTGGGAACAAAGAATATTTCACAGGCCAAATGGCATTTTTTGATGGCCCACTGATTTAAAAACAAACAAACAAACAAACAATTTGCAACTCTTTTTAGAACCCTTCCAAAGCGTGAAAGCAATCCTAACAACCTATGGTCCAAAGAATTGCAGAGTGTTGTTTTAAACTTGTATCTGACGTTCCTCCTTTATGTTACTCTACTGAACAACCACAGACTCTTCCTAACGGCTCCCCGCATGTCTTTTTAATTTTCTGAGGAGACCGGCCCCCTTCAAGATGTTACACAAACTCAGCCCCGTTTTCCTCAGATGTTTCTTTTTTTTCTTCTTCTGAAGAGCATGTGTTGATAGACTACAGGGAATTGATTAAAATTTATTTTTTAGACAGTGTTTTCCCCTTGTAACTGTAAGTCAGCCTCGCTTGGAAGGAAAGCAGGGCAAATGATTCTAATGCACTTTGCTCCAGCGCTTCCATTTCTATAACCCTTTAAAATGAAAACTGTAAAGTGAAAAACTTGTCTCCATCTGGAAGCATTTACACACAGAGGTGTCTTTAGCTTCAGCTGTTTGTCTAGAATTTCTACTTATGAACTGTCTTGCCTTTCTCCTGTGAGTACGCTGAAGACAACTGCTTGCAAAATCCATTTTATGCAACAATTCAGAGGTTCCTTCAAACTCAATCAGGCTGGAAAAGCAAACCATGAGTCATAAGATCCCCAACACAAACATAAAAGTCAGAAGTCAAAGAGAAAGCTGATCTCCAATGGATGCAGAGGGTAGCTGCCAGTGAGTGTACTGTCCTCAAACCAGTTTCCTGCTTGGAAGACCTTGACTTCTCACAGTGAAGGCGTCGGCACTTTTTTCCTGAGCAATCTCACCGTGAATGACTGGGCTGAGTCCAACAGAAGGTGTCTGTCATCTTTTTATGGTTCAATATAAAGTTTATCTGAAGAAAAGCCTTAGTGTATGCTTTCAACATACTGACTTCTGATTTTTCTTTAAAAAACATCAGGATGTCATGTTCGAATTCCATCATTCTTTGAAAGAAGCTGGAAAGAAGGGTTGCTGGACGTCCACAGGGAAAGCTTATTTAACAAAATGTTCTGTAATCCTAGAGACACATGTGTCACATTCCTAAAGGCCAGTCAGTTAAGGGACGCCTCTGACAACAGAGGTTCCAATGAGATGAGGTATGTCTGGCTTGGGTCACTCTGTGTGGTGTATGGGGGAGGGGGAGGGAGGCAAAGTGGCAGAGTCTAGAAGTGGTAGAAAAGAACTAGAAAGAAAAGAGAATGTCGGCAACTTAGACATGCCCCGTGAGACCCAGCCTGTACTCAGCTGCCACAGGGACAACTGGAGAGGAGAGTCTTGGAGGAAAGAGAGAGTGGCGGACACTCTCATACCACACCCATCCTCAGTAGTCTTCTCCTTCGTCTATCTCCTTTCTACAAGGTAGAGCTAAATGTTTCTTTTCTCAGCTTCCCTTGTTCTTGGAATGGAGGAGAGGCTTGGCATGGTTCCGGCCACTGAGCTAGAGGTGTGCTGGAGGAAGGTGTGCTTTTGGGAAACCGTCAGCTTTCCCGAAACGGGCACATCTTTACTGGCCCTACTCCCTTCATTCTGCTCTGAATGCCAGTGTGACACCTGGAGTTTGAGACTAGGAGAGAAAGGACAAGAGAATGACAGAGATACTGACCCTGGACCATGATACGGAGTCACTGATACCATCAATAATATATCTCCAGAAATAATGTAATGTGGGGTTAAAATCTCTGTTTCAAACACGGTCGGTTTTCTGTTATCTGCAGGCCCCTTTTTCCTATTCCCCCACAATATTGTAATTGATTTGTCTGGGGAAGCAGATCAGATAAGAAGCTATTTATTCTAAGAAAGCTTCTTTGGGGAGAGGGCAGTTTTGAAAAACCCGACCAAAACTGAGTATCGTTTTGGAACGTAACAATTTAGTATGTCCTTGAGCTTCACAATTTATCTCAAATTTTATGCCTAAAGCAATTTAGCGTCATTACCCCATACACTGGTTCATGACATTTATTTAGATAAAAGACAAGACATCTTATAGTCACAACCATAGAGTTACTGTATTTTTCAGACTACTAGACGCACTTCCCCACCCCCAAATTTGGGAGGAAAGTTGGGGTGCGTCTTATAGTCCAAATGTAGCTTACATTTACATTGGTGAAATATTATGTTATTTATGTCATTAAATATTTTACCACATTTTTTGCTTCAAATTTTTTTCCCTATTTTCCTCTTCTAAAACCTAGGTGCATCTTATAGTCTGAAAAATACGGTACTTTACAAGTCTCTAACCTTATTTTTGTGTTTGAGGCAAAGGAGGAGTAAGGTAATGGGATACTTGGCTTACCCTCCATCCTTTTTATCATACTGGACCATTTTCAGAGAATTTTAAAAGAAATTCAATACAATGAATAAAAAGAGTAAAATGATCTTGACTGGTCACTAGTGAGCTACATGACATTGTATAAGTTACTTCAACTCCCAAAGCCTCATCGCTCATCTATAAAATGAAGAGTTGGGCTCAGTAGATTGGGTGCCGGCCTGCAAACCAAAGGGTCACTGGTTCGGTTCCTGGTCAGGGCACATGCCTGGGTTTCGGACTAGGTCCCCAGCTGGGGGTGTGCAGGGGGCAACAATGGATGTATGTCTTGCACACCCATGTTTCATATCCATGATTCTCTCCCTCTCTCCCTTCTTTCCCTTCTCTCTAAAAAATAAATACAATCTTAAAAAATAAGTAAATAAAATAAAATGAAGAGTTGGATTAGGTAATTCTTTCAGCTCCATGTATTAAGAAGTTTGATATAAGCAACAAAGTTATTCAACCATTGGCAGTTTTATAATTTTTTGCACTAACATGTATTATGACATATTTATAATATATCACCATGAATACAAATTTAAATTCTTAAAATTTATACTTGATAAAGTCAGAGTTTATAAAAGTCAATGGCATTCTCTAACCCAGAGAGCATTTATTTCCTGGCTTATTATCTCTACGCTAGCATTTTCAAAAGGTGATGTGAAGCCCTTGCATGTTGCTGGGTCCCACCCAGTATGCACAGAACCAGAATATCCGAGGGTGGAACACAGAAAGGAACACAGGATGCCTTATCCCAAAACATCCTGCGACGTCCTGACATGTAGAAAAGTTTGAGTACCACTGTTCTGGAAATAATTCTTACTAAAAGTATGAAATTGAACTTGAGCCCTGATTGGTGTGGGTCAGTTGGTTGGGTGTCATTCCACAAAGCAACAAGTCACCAGTTTGATTCCCGGTCAGGGCACAAGTCTGAGTTGCAGGTGCCTTCCCTGGTTGAGGAGTGTGTGAGAGGCAACCAATCAACGTTTCTCTCCCACATAGACATTTCCCTCTCTCTTTCTCCCTCCCCTGCCCCCTCTAAAAATAAATAAAATCTTAAAAAAAAAGAAATTGAACCTGAGTAGATTAAAAATTATATAGTAGGTGTTATGATAAAAAAGAGTTCTACCACAAAATCAGTTCTTTATTTTTCTAATGGTGTTGATTCAAGGTAATTTATAATGTTCTCAAAAACAGATTTAACTTAGCCATCAATTAGCACTATTTACTGCATAAATAAAACCCACAGGACTCAGTGTGAAAACTTCAACCAGGATCTGGATTACTACTCATTTTGCTTGGTTTCGTTTTTCCCTTCCAGTCACCATATGTGTCTATTTTTAAAAGTCAATCCATTTTTTAATCCTTATATTAGTGCTCAATTTAATTTGCTACCCAAGAAATGGCTAGTTTTTAAATCAGCTGGTTGCAAGGGCCATACTTTTATGGTTTACTATAATCTCACCTTTCTGCATTTTCTGGCTTTTCAATCTTGTCATCGTTACCAAACCAAGGTATTTGCGTTTACTTTGCATCCATGTGTTTATTGAATTCTATTTGGCTAAGTTTGATGGGAATCATCAGAATGCTGTCTAATAGTAAACTTCTTCCTAGGAGTTTAAAAGACAGTGTAGGAATTTCTATTCTAGTTGATGTATTTCATTGGGTTGAGTGCTATAATACCATGGTATTATAAAGCTACACTTTATTTCTCAATTTATTTCTCAAGAGTACTTTATTCCCCCTAAGATTAATTGTACTATCACTTTAATCAGCTGTGATCTATTCAGCTTTTCTTTTATTACAGATTAGTAAAAATGCTCTCCAAAATACCATGTCAAATTCAGGTATGTTGTGAATATACTTTCTATAGCTGCGAAAAGCAGGAGCAAGCTCAGTTAAGAGAGACTAATGTTGTTTGTAGTGCTTCAAAGCCAAAAAGGCCATTTAAAAGGCAGAATAAAACAAATCTAAATAAACACACTAAAAAAAGGTTAAAGCTATTATAATTCCAACAATGTAACAGCAATATTAGTCATTGCTATTTCATCACAATAACATGTTCAGCATTTCTAAAATGTTTCTCAATCAAAAAAATGTTCATGTATCTTGCAAAAAATCAAACTATTATTGAGTCACACATAGGACCTTAAAAGGAAGTCTGATGCTCACGCGGAAGGATGAGCAGCTACGGGGCTGGTGACTCCACACCGATAACCTGCATCCACTTAAAGGGGGAGCTACGCTAGTTCTGAAAGAAAGGAGAAGTGGAATGGGGTCCTGACAGGTTGTACACACCTAAGCACAAGGGGAATTCCTTTCACTGTGTACTGTGGCTCTGTGCTGTGGAAGGAGGTTGGTGTGCTCACAAGGACCATCTCCCCGAGTAGTCAAAGTGGTGGGTCTCATTAGACGGGCACCCAGTTTGAAGTCGAGAGACCTGAGCATGCGTCCTGCCATCCTTCATTTGTAGCTGTGTAGCTCCAAGCATGTCACAATCTCCTTGAGCCTGCTTGTGCCCTCATAAAAGATCTGTAACATTAGTGTATTAAAATACCTCCTTCTTGGGGCTTTGGTGAGGAAAAACTGAGGTAATGTGTGGAAATCTCTCTGAAAGAAATGTTGGTTATAGTTAAAATTCAAAAAGGACGGGATCGCTTTCCCAGATCTTATCGTCTAAGCTGTGGCCAAGCATGTCTGAGTGTCTCCTGCCCGGGCTGTCACCCTGCATTTTGCTCACACTTGCCTTGGTGACTATCCGTCCCCAGGTAAACTGGTGGGGTGCTTGGTCCGATGCAGAGTTCACAGGCCCATCGCCTTTGATAAGCCCTCTTGCAAACCAACAGGTTGCCGGCTGGTGTAGGACGGGTCACAAGGTGTGGAGCCCATCAGTTCATGTTTTATCCCACCCAGACCCCCTCCTCAGCTCAGCATCTGGAAACTCTGACTCCTGTGTGCTGCTGGAACAGAAACGATGGCCAAACCAATACCTACCTCTGGCAAGAATGTGCACTGGAACCGAAGGAGGCAAAAATAAGTCATGCGAACACAATATGCAAGAGTGTATACAAATATGCTTTATGGCTGAACTTGAGCTCTTTCTGATTGTTAACATGTCCCGTCCTTTTGTGCCACCCACACAAAAATGTGCTCTATTAGGAGTCAGAGTCTATTCCTGACCTTCTTAGTCACACTGGGCAAGCCATTTTAATTTCCCTCAGCTTAATTTTATCCATTTTGCAATCTCTCCCCATCCAGTCCACTTTACTGAGGTTTGGAATTATGTCTTGTAAGTTAATAAAGGAGGGCCTGCAAGTGAAGTGTTTGCAATTGTACTAGCTGTTGTTATAAAGTAAGAGTTGTGATGCTAACTCCTTAAGATGCTTCTGAAAAGGTTGAAAGTAGTACATATCACTGCCATATTTAATACACTAAATATCTTTCAGTCACAAAACATACAACCTTCTGTCAGGAGAGGATTTCTAAAGAGCAAGACCCTCTGGCTTTGAAAAAGTTAGCAGATATGCAGGACATCATTACTGAGGTCAGAATGTTAACCTAAGGAAACCAGTGCGTTCCAGTTGCTACCCAAACAAACTGCATTATTTACTCTTGAGTGCACAGAACATGTAGTGCCAGCTGACTTTTATTAGGAATTTGGTAAAGATTGCTACAGAGGAGGACAAGCTAGAGAAGAGCCCAAGAAATTGCCAGACCGAGCATGCTCAGTGCAGAGTGTTTCAGTCCATCAAATGGACAGAAACGTGGAGGCCCTTTCCCAGCCTCAGTGCTTGGTAGAGATAGTAGGCCGGGGCTGCAAGTGTGGTGGGAAAACAAATGACGTTTTCCCTATGAATTACTCCTGCAAGTGGTATAATCTTTTAAGGGAATAACTAGCATAGGGTTTCTGATGTAGCTCTCAGCACTGAAGTCTGCAGAGTGGAAACCCTATTCGAAAGAAAAGGAGCAGATGACTCAGCAGTGAAGACTGTCCTTCCTACGTCACTACAAAGCTGGACTTTAAGAAGATGACAGTCTTTGAAGAGTATATTGGGGTCATCCTGAGCTGCACTGAGAAAGTGAAATTGACCACATCTCTTTCTAATAACATGCATCTCCAAAGTCTAGCTTCAAATGCTGGCTTGGCCTCACAGGTAGAAGGTAAATGCTGATGGTAGTATCTAGGTGCTTAGAGGCAAGATGCACTTCCTCTGGGTCTCCTTTCCCTCGTTGGTGATTAAGTATGGTCCAAGGAGATGCCTCAATGAATATAATACTCATGCAAGTGTGTAATAGTGATACTCCTCTGTGATGGAATATTCAAGGCATATAAATAGAAATATTTGAGGCTTACTAAACCATGAGTTTATTGAAAAGCAAATCGTCTATCGAGCACATCACATATTCTTGCACATAGTAGGTACAGGTAATTTTTAAGGAAATGAATGAGTGGTTGTGCACCTTCTGAGAAAGGGTATAGCATTTCTAATGCACAATTTTGTATATGTGCAAAACCCAGCAGAAAGAGGCAGGAGAGTTCCTTGCAGATGTAGTAAATTTATCAGCTACTTGGACTTTCATGAAAAATACACAGTATTTAAAGAAAATGGTAAAAAACACTAATGGAATCAGTCAGGGCTGAGTGAATGACTGAAATACAGAAAAATATTCTGATGGAGAATGAGCTGATTAAGCCCTAAGACAATAGAAAAATTATGTCTTTATTCAATGAAATGTCTGTCTCACATATTAAGATTGTGGCACAAATAGACAAAAGAGAAGAAATATATGACTATAGATGTTTAATTCAACCAACACAAATATGCATGTCCATTTTTACACAATGTGGAATTGCTCAGTTTCTAGCTAGGGGGAAAAAGAAAAAAGGCATCGGGAAAACAATAACCCCCTCCCCCCAAAAACCACCACCTCTACAGTTCCCCCACGGCAACCAGAAAGTGAAACTTATTAAGCAAGTGAAATGTAATTACCTACTGTGAACCGCACGTGGTGCTGATTTGCACTGCACACTCTAGGTGCATTATTAACTGCCCGGTGCTGCCCAGAGGTAGGAAGAGACACTCTGTGTAGGGGTGAGCACTGACAGGCAGAGAGAGAAGGTGGTCACTGACTGTTCCGCCCTCCCTGCAGGGGCTCAATTCCTCCAGGGGCTGTTTTCAGCTACTCATGCTCCAAGCTGGGACTGTGACTTGAGTCTAATTATGGAAGGGCTGTCCCTCCAGCATCGTGGGAGGTACCCCCACTGTGTGTTGTGGGGGGAGCAGCACGAATCTGAGTCTTTTTACACCTCTCTGGTCCTGGCTGTGCTTGCTTATTCATCCCGTTTGTTATTTTTATGTGCTGTTCTGAACAACTCGGCAGTTTCTCCTTTAGGACAAGGCATTCTGCATATGCCACCTGTTGAAACCATTTGAAATGTGATTTTACTATAGCTCTGCAAACATGGGGATAGTTTTCTTTCACGGGGAGAGGCACATACATGTAGAACCTGCAGGATGCCACCTCTGCTCTCTAGAATTTGTTTATAATAAAGGTTGATGCTATGATGGTATTTGGATGTCTTTATTTAATTTTGTATTTCCCCCTCTACCAGAGCATCATTAAGCATACATCTTAAAATGTAGCTGAGTATATTTTCTCTCTTATAGCTTCCGAGAACCAAACATTTGTAACATCAAAAGCCTGACTCTGGAGGACGATTAGTATGTAAAGAAATCAATCAGATGCCGGATTGGCTGAATGAACGCATATTTGGATTGAGATAAATCTCTGAACACAAAGAAACATACTCAAAGTTATGAATCAATATAATGTTGGCAACATAATCCACTTCATTCATGGACCATAGTAGTGACTTGGTCACTTTTATTGAAGCTGCTAATTAGAGGAATCAAAGATGCAGAAATTGTTTTTAGAAATTTGAAGTCCCTGTTATTGAAGATGGTTAAGAAAAATCACTGAATGAATTCATGATGGGAATTTTGTATTGGGTGGATTAACCAGGTTTCCTTTCAGGTTTTTTACAACGTGTCTCTGATTCGGTGAACATGGTGAGCTCTCTAGGGCAGCCGGCCCCATGAAGCAGCATCACAGGACGCAAACGCTTCAGCTCTCCGTTCAGCCTCGGTGAAGATATTAACATGGCCGTTACCGAAGGGACTGGTTAAATATCTCCTTCTATTTCCTTTACTCACTTTGATATGTCCTGATAAATTATGTAACATGTTCTTCATTTGGCTTCCAATCTGTCCTCCTTCATCTCTTGCCACTCCTTCTAGTCTCCTTTGGGGGTTCCTCCCTATCTCCTTGACTTTGAAATGCTGGGAGTCCTAGAGCACAGCTCATAGACCCCTCACGGAGCCTCACGGTGTTAAATAATATCTATGATTCTAGTTGCCGATGACCGTCAAATGTGTATCTCTAACCAAGACATCTCCTCTGAACTCTCGAGTCATATATCCCAATGATATCTCTGCTTAGGTACTTAAGACTGTTTAACATGATCCAAACTGAGCTCTTGATGTATTCTCCGAACTTGATCCTTCACAGTCTTCTTTTTAATGAAGAGTAGCCCTGTCTTTCCAGTTGCTCCAGTGAAAAGCCTTGGTATAACTGTTGATTCCTCCTTCCCACCTCACATTCAATCCACCAAAAGCACAGATATCCCTACCAGATATCCAGAAACTAACAAATTGCACCACTTCTGACAAATTGCACCACCAGCCTTTTCCAAGGCACGATCATTTATTTGGATTAACACAACAGACTTCTATAAAATCTCCTTTTCCTTTGTCCTTTCTCACTTCAATTTTTTTGAAAGCACAACAGCCAGAATGATCCATTGCAAAACTAAGTGAAATTATTCCATTTCTCTGCTTAAAACTCTCCAGTGAGTTCCCACCTCATTCAGAACAAAAGCTTAAGTCCTTACACTGGACAAGGACCTACGCAATCTGCCTCCTACCTCCTCAGATCCCATTACTTTTTTGACATCACCGCATTTCTGTCTCCGTTACCTATTGCTCCAGCCAGGCTCATCACTTTGCTGTTCCAGGAGCATATCGGGCACGCTCCTGTCTCAGAACCTTTGTGGTTTCATTCAGCCTGCCTGGAGCACTCTTCCACAGGACACCTGCTTGGCGCTCTCCTACACCTCCTCAGGTCTTTGCTCAAACGCCACCTTCTCTGTGAGGCTTTTATGGCTTTTCTATTTAAAATTGACTTCTTCTCCACTGTATTCTTTTTATTTTACTTTTGTTTGCTTATATTTTGTTTTCTCCATTACAATGTAAGCTGCATTAGAGCAGGATTTTTGTTTATTTACTGGGTGCCTACTACAGTGTCTGGCACACAGTAGGGACTTAAATATTTGTTGAATGAGCTGGTTATATATATAAACGTCTTGGTCCACACATCTAGATACTATTCTGCTTTCCACACTACAAGGCTTCCACGACTTCACGAAGGTACCCACCTTACTTGGGTCAGAATTTTCAGACATTTTTAAAAATGTAAATGCTCAACTTCCTAAAAGTTTTAGAAAACAGGCCAGTTTATGAGCTAAAGGCAATAAAGCAACATATATTTAAATACCTTCCAAGAAAAATCTCAGAAGCCCACCAGATTTAGGTATCAAGTCCTTGGCAATGTTGCTTTGCAAAGACTGGAAATGTAAGGAAGCTCTGGAAGTCAGCAAACACTAGCATTTGGCCTTAAACTGATTTCACACACACAAAAATGGCACTGTGCCTTAGGAGACCTGGAATGCAGCATTACAGGTTTTCTCCAAAACAGCTTCATTTACTTAACATTACTCTGACCCTTTAGCTTCTAACTTGCTGCACAATTAAGCTATTTAAGCCTTCGACTTAGCTCTCTTTGTGCTACAATCTGGGTCTAAAGTGAAGCAAAAACAACCCTACACCTTACAGTTTTGCTAAAGTTTGTTCTGTCCCATGAAGATGTTTGCATATGCAAATGTTAGCACCACATCTGATTAGCATGCAATTGCATGGCTGAAACTATTTTTATTTCACTCCTTCGTTCAGTAAACATTTCTTCAGTCTCTACTGAGTGTGTGTCTCAGGCACACTGAGTCAGGTTTTTGTTTTCCTTGCCTGTTTCAATGCAAAAAGGTTTTATGTAGCACTGATTGCTTTAAAGTTTGTTACCACAGAAACGAGAGGAAAGTCACAATCAGAACTGGCATCAAGTTGCATTAAAAGTTCAGCACTGCTTTTGACAGCAATGAAAAACACTCTGAATTCTGTACTGTTTATAAATCAAGGCAATAATGTTGTGCATGATCTTTCTTATTTTCCCATAAAAACTGTAAATGATTTTGAAAGAATAGTTTATTTACCTCTTGAAAAGTTAAAAAAAAAGTCCAACTTAGATTAAAAGGGACGGAATTTACTGGGTTTCATCAATATTTGACTTGGGAAAAACTACCCAAGCCCCAAATAGTAATTTCATTCAAATGAAAGTTTAAACAAATGATCGTTAATTTTGGAAAGCTTTTTTCTTTCTTTCTTTTTTGTAACTTTTATCTCTATCCCTTTATTTTATTTATTTATTTTTATTTTTAATCATATAAAAATTTTTATTGGTTAGTTTTAGAGAGGAAGGGGGAGGGGGCAGAGAAAGAGAAACATTGGTGTGTTATTCCACCCATTTATGCATTTATGGTCGCTTCTTGTGTGTGCCCTGACCAGAGATTGAACCCGCAACATTGGTGTGCTTATTTATTCATATTTTTCCTTTTTATTGCAACTTATTCTCCAAAGTGCTAAAAAGAAAAAAGAAAAACAAACACATACTGGACTTAGGGGTGAGAAGTATAAGTTTGAGTCCAGATAATTCAATGTAATAGCTATGTGGGTAGAGGGCAAGCTCCTTTGTGGCTGTGAGACTCAGTTTTCTCATCTGCCAAATGGGGTGATACTCCCCAGAATTTGTTTTGAGGATCAAATACAGTAACTTTTGGGATGGCTGGTACATAAAAAGTAAAGAGCTTTCCAACTGCAATATCAAATTTGTGACATAAGGCAAGATGCTTGCCTTTCCTGGGTTGTCATTTCTCACGAACCAAGTGGGGATTAAAAAGTATGATCCCCGGTTGGTTCATCTGCAGAATTCTTAGGACTGCTGTGGGGGTCAGTAATGTAAAAACTACTTTTACATTATTATAACATGTAATTCATGCTAGTTCTAAGGCTGTATCATTGCATTGTCCTTTCTCCTTCCCGTCAGTTTCTGAAATCCTCTCAGCATTTTCATTTTATTCTTAGTTTTCTTTCAAGGCATTGCTCATCTTTTCCTTTATAGGCACCTTAACTCATACCTCTCTTTACTACAATGTTCCTGTTGTTATATTTTTAATTCTCTGTTATTAACCATAAAATTTTAGTGCACTTCTATTTTTGCTTATTGTTTTTGAAGCATGTAGTTATTTCTATTGTGAATTAAAAAAACAGAATTACTGTATTAGGTCACCTATCAATTAAACGTATTTCTAATCACAGAGTACCAATGTGGAATTGCATTTGAAAAATTATATAATTTGAAAGAGAAGCTGCAAAAGAGATATAGCTCATATAAACTGTTATTTTTACACTTCTACATTTTTTACATTTTTAATCATTTAAAAAGATACTGTCTTTTTGTAAATATTAAAACAATACAAAAAGGCCTAATAGGAGAATAAATACCACCTGCATCCAACCACCTAGAGATCATTACCATAAATAGTTTGGTGAATTACTATCATTCATCTCATTGAACACATATGAAACGTATATTTTTACATAAGTGGGTTATATTATAAATGACATTTTGTAATCTTTTTTGCAAAGTTACACATTTTATTTACTTAAAATTTTTTTCTTTTTATTGGATTATTTTGGGTCGCACTGGTTAAAAAAATAATACAGGTTTCAGGTCCACAACTGTACACATGTCGTCTGTGCAGCACACCGTCTGTGCAGCACACCGTGCGCTCCACCCCAGGTCAGGTCTCCGTCCGGCACCGTTTACCCCCCCCCCCCATACCCTCCTCCACTTCGCTCCATCCCCATCACTCCGGCAACCACCACACTGTTGTCCATGTCCATGAGTTTTTCTCACTTGTTCTTTTGCTCAACCCTCTGTCTCCCTTACCCAGCCCCTATCCCCACTGACAGCTATCAGCCTGTTCTCTATCTATGATTTTGTTACTATTTCGTATATTCATTTTGTTCATTAGATTCCACATATGAGTGAAATCATATGGTGCTTGTCTTCCTCTGATTGGCTTATTTCACTTAGTGTATGTGAAATGCTTTCCAGGTCCATCCATGCTGTCTCAAAGGATGAGATTTCCTTCTTTTTAACCACTAAATCGGATTCCATTGTGTAAATGTACCACAACTTCTTTATTACTCATCTACTGACGGACACGGGCTGCTTCCAAATCTTGGACATTGTAAATAACGCTGCAATGAACATAGGGGTGCATAATTTCTTTCGAATTAGTGTTTTTCATTTAATATCTTGTTGAGTTAATTCCACGTTAATTTAACATATGTGTCCTAAATTTCAATGGTTGCATAATATTCCATTGTGTGTAGATACATTGTAATATAGTCCGTCCATATGGGTGAACGTTTAGGTTACTTCCGCCTATTTAACTATTACAAACAACACTGTAGCCACCCAGACCCCTTCAGAAGCATGGTTAAAACACAGTGATAAACCAGTTCTTCCACACATCCTGACTTTCCTTTATATCTAGTAACTAAGGAATCTTTTTCTGTTACACAGTACTGACCACGTCGCATCTTAAAGCAGAGTCGAACATCAGTGCTGTTGAAAGTACAGCTCTCCCCGCGGACACTGGGATAGTGTAGAAAAGTGTGTTGTCTGACATTTATTTTCACTAATGTAAGCATTCTTGTTGCAAAAATAGTAGCACTTTTACAAAAATGTTTTCTTATGCTATAAATCAATAAAGATAAAGACTCTCTTCAGTTTTTGCTCATTTCTATGCCTGCTTTAACTACCTAATAGGATTATAATTTGCAATATCATCAATACCATTAGTTCCTTTATGAGCAAGAGCTAAACATTTTAACCCATAGAGGACCCTATTCCCACCCTCCAGAAATTTACATCCCTTCAGAACAAGGATTTTGCAGTGACTGACAAATGTCTATCATGGTGAATATGTTAAGAATTCCTAATGTTCAGTCGAGGAGGAGAACAGGGGAATCAGTTTCCCCTCAGATGCTCTACTATCTCATGTCCATGGAAATAGGTGCAGAATTGCAATGAAAAACTGTGAAATAATACACAACCAGTTTCCCGGTCCACCCTCCATTTCTAGAAAAAGCCAGAACTGGAAGGTGAATATAGTGTAAGAGACTTTTGTTTCATTTTTTCCTTCAAACTTATTCATTCCACTTCGTGGAAGGCCCTGCATATGCACGCTTGGTCACTGACACCTCTGAACTGACAATGTTACACCCTTGCCACTTCTCACCCCAAAACAATGGCTTCTTTGCCTGTTCTGAGAGGACAGCAGGAACAGGTTCTTCCTCTTGTCACAGCTTAATTTTTTTTTTTTAGCTTAATCCCAAAATCCCAAACAGCAATGTCACAAGGGAACACTTTTAAGGAAAACAATGTCCTTGTCCTTGAACAGAGTGCTTCCAAAGCTGCGAGTGATGTGTTAGGGTCATGCCAGCCTGTGTTCGTGCCCCTACTTCCAACCACACAAGATTTTGTACTTGAGACAGAATATAACTAACTACCAGCTTCTGGAATCTGTGCAGTTAGGTGAACCCACACATTTAAATGCCCACATCTTTAAAACACTAGTCAGGCTGAAGTAGCCTGTGAGATGGGTACCGAAATGTAAAGGAGGAGAGAAAAAAGCGTAGTTCTCCAATCCCTTAATCATTTCTGCTCTTCTCTCCCATAAAAGCAAATGATATGGCTTTTCGGACACACACACACACTCACACACACACACGCTTTAATCCCTGCTCTGTGTAGTCCAAACCTAAATCTAGACATTACTGTAAAGAATGTTGTAAGGTTCATTCATTCATCCATCCGAGTGATATTTATCAGGTGTTTAGGTCATGCGCAGAGGGTCCTATCTAGAGCCGGGCGCAGGCCTCTGCACACAAAACAGGGTCTATGCTTTGTAAAAACTCACAGTGGGAGAGATAAGCAAGCTGCTCAGATCTATGATTCAAGGCAATATATTTTGTGTCACTTCAATGCAACAGAGCAGTGTGAAGAAGCGAGGAATCACTCCTGGAGAGTGGTAGGCTCAGGCAATGCCATTTTCACCTGGTCAAATACTACAGCAAACTCAAGACTACTGTAGCCAAAATCACTTTAAATAGAATAAAAGGTGTTTTAGCAGAACTAAATCTTGAAGTGCAAACCTGGTATTGTGCAAAAAGTTAATGATAGCAACAAAATAGAAGTTCCACAGATAGAAGGCCCACTATAAATATTAGTATATGTACTTCTGTAGTTATAAATTTTTCTTTATAGGCAAGGAAGTAGTTCTCAAGCTAGAATGATCATTAGGATCACCTGGAGGGCTTGTTGAAAGAGTGGTAAAACCCATCCCCAGAGTCTCAATTCAGGAGGCCTCGGGTGGGCTCAACTATTTGCATGTGTAGTGAGCTCCCAGGTGATGCTACTGCTGCTGTTTAGGGACCACACTTTGAGAACCACTGCCCTAGGGAATAGCTTAGGTGCTATGCGAATCTGATTTTGTGACCATTTTTCATATCAGAGATAGGTCCCAGCTTTTAAATTGTGCTTTTTTCCCCTTTAATGTTTTACTAAAGGAATGGGGAAGAAAGTAACCACTTCATTATAGACCTGACCTTTTGTTAAGCTAGGCAACAACTTCCTGTGTGGAGTAAATTAATCTCTTTCGTGCATGCTTTGTGCTCTGGAAAAAGTAAAACAGATACTGTTCACCATTTACCAAATGCTTTTCCTGTTGCTGGCCCCTGTGCTAAGCCCATGAGAACAGGTCTCTGTCCTGAGGGAGCTTACCACATAGTGAGGCGGACAGCCCAGCAAAACAGTCATTAGAGTTCGATGTCTTAAGTGCTATGATGGAATACCATAAAACATATGACCAACTAAGTATTATGAGTGGGTGAAAGAGGAGCAAACGCAAGCTGGTGAGCGGGCGAGGCGGTGGATCACAAAGTGTTGCCTAATAAGATGACTCAGGATTCCCTGAGCAGTGAAGGATGAATAGGAGTTTGTTAAACAAAAATTGGAAGTGCTTTCCACATCAAGGAGACGGCACAGCAGCATCAAATACACTTTGCCTTTCCAGGGCTGCCAACAGTTTTGCTCAACGACATCCTATCACACAGGTCTTTGTGGGCTTTGTTAATGAGTTTAAACTTACGATAAACATAACATTTTCAAAAGATCACTCTGGCAGCTACATATTGGAAGAGATTAGCCTGGAGGCAGAGTAACTGCTTGTAATATTTTTGTAGCAATAAAAGTGAGAAAATGTGAGATCTGGAAGAGCTACCTGTGACGGTGGAGAGGAAAAGGCAGACGACACAGGGATTGGGTCATTATAGAAACTGAAAAATGAGTAAGAGGGTGGGATTCACATGAACTCCCATATTTATGTCTGAGATGAAAGACCATCATTCACTAATACAAAGAATATGGGAGAAAGAACAGATTTGAAGGAGAAACTTCAGTTCAGGACAATGAAATTGGCAAGACTGTGTGTCATCCAAGTAGACAGAGCCATTACGCAGCTGAGTATGTGGCCTCAGAGGGCAGGAGGAAGGTCTCACAGCTCTGAGCTGCTACAAGGACACACAGAGTGGGCGGGTCCATTACAAAGCTGGTTGTGGATAATATTTTTCATTATGGGGAGGGAGGCGACATCAAGAGGGTCTCCCCATTGCTGGGTGGTCATTTGCAGCGTGTAATGCGTAAACTTACAATCTGTCCTTATGATGATCCTTTGTTCATTTCTACAGTCAGCGCATAGGAGAACAAAGGAGATATTGTATATCAAACTCCTTTGCAAACTACAAAGCACTTTACAAAATGCGAGGGAAGACAGGGAGGAAGAAAGAGGACAACTGACAAGCTTCTCAGAACTTAGCCAAGGACCAGGGTATTGAATGTGGTTCTCCCTTGTCCTCCATCGGACATCCTCCAGTCGCCTTATATGTTTGGCATGAAAATACATTTTGCTTTTTTTGGAGGGGCCACAGCTGTGACTCACCTGTATCTTTGCTGACCGACAGGTCCGGACCACCTGGAAAGGCAGCGGGAGTGAGGGGGGTGCTCTACAGCCTGCCGCCAGGACGGGAGCAGCTGTCTCAGGCACTGCCCTGAGCGCCGAGGACCTGTTGTGACCCACGGCGTGTCTGCATCCCTGGGGGAGCGAGGCACTTTATAATGAGTTTTTTTCTGCATTTCAAAAAAAGTCATAGAGAAAATGGTAACTGCAGGAGCTCATTTCCCTTATTTGAGTGAGTGCTTTATCAAAAACAATATTTTATTCGTGCTGTTTTACCCTAGGATCAGTTCAAGTCTCAATGAATCTGTCATGTATAAAATATATTTATAAACTGATCCATATACAGACTGAGCTCGACATAGCCATTAACAGACTCACATACAATCATCCTTCCATTTCAGGTGTAAACTGTTGTGCCGTTTTGCCCAGTTCAGACACAGGTCGTGGCTTTCAAACTAATTTTGGAAAGCAGACACCGTGTAGTTGGCAGGTGGGGTAAAAAGAAAACAGAACAATTAGTATGCATGCCGCTTCAACTAGAGTTCTACTTCTCATGGAAAGGGGTAATCGTCTACTGATTTAATTTTTTTAAACAAGACTTTTAGAAGCAGGCAATGAATTGCCAGTAATTTTCCCACCTTAACTCATAGTAATTTGTTTCCTGCCAAGTAAAAACCTACAGATCTTAAAACCATTATTGAATTCTTTCTTTTGACCTTTGCTATGCCAAGATCCATTTCTTTTGTCTTCAGTTTTCACTATTTTGGTTGTTTTGTTCCGTTTGTGTATCCTCTAGTTTTCATCTCCTTCCTAAGAGGGCAGGGATGGTTTCATGGAATTAAAGAAATTTGTAGTTGAACGAGATCTCAGTGCATCAGTAATATTCCTGACAGATGGTTAAACGGGTCTGGGCTGGATCCCTGTGTACGACGAACGACTCACCCTCTCAGACCAAGCTAAGTCATTACCGAAGGTCCACCACACGTGCACACAGAGCTGCTCTACTGGTGACACGAGCTGGAGCACTGTGTTGGGTCATAGTGAGGAGTTACAGCTAAAAATCCTTTCCCTCTGGTGTAATTTGTTACTTGGTCTAACTGATTTGCATGATATTCTGTGGTATAAACCTCTCTCATTTAGTACATACATTCCCTACTCTCAACTATGAGCTCTCAGAGAGATAGGTATTGTGTCTTCACTTCTGTACTCCCCAAGCCTAGCAGGCCTTTGATACATTATAAGACCTCAGTATATCAGTTTAATTCTCGGATGAGGGAACTAAAGATTGCCATGATAGTTCCTCAAATCGTGAGTATATTAAGAAACGACATTAAAATGAAGAGTAGTGTACTTAGTATTTGCATGCAGCTATTCAAATCAGGCACACCTATGATTCTGTTTTAAAATGTACCACAAAACTGAACATTCAACATCGTGATCACTTGGTGGTAATACTGAAAATAATACTTAAAAACCCAGAAGGGGGTGAGATCCACAGCCCCCACAAGGAGCGGTGTGAAGGTGATTCCAGAGGAATGGCAGGCAGCAGAGCTGGGGGGAGGGCAGACGGCGCACGGGTCACTGAGCGTTTGTCCACAGGGTGCTGGGGCGGCCGCCAGGGGTCCAGGTCTGCTCTGGCGGGGGAGGGGAGGCAAGGAGGGGCGGCACTCTCCTGCGGGAGCTGCAGAGGGCTGGCTAGTGGAGGCCCCCTGCTATCCACCCAGGGTTCCCTGGGGTCTGGGCTCACAGTGGTGGGAGGCACTGGTTGGGGCAAAAGGGGAAATGGGTTTTGCCCCAGTTTACCAGCTGAATTAACAACCCTGGTTAGCAAAAATATTAAAATAGGCTGTTGATTTTTTGAGATATCATTGTTGTTCAGTGAAGTAGAGTAGATACCCAGTTTCAGACCCTCTGCTCTAATGAATAAACTATTGCAAAAACAAAATAAATCAGAACTTTAGAAATGATGGAGTGCACATATTTGGGGTACAGACTGGCCATTGTGAAGGCCCCTCCATTGTGCAAGAGGATTCACGAGAGAATTCTTTTAACCCAAGCCATTTGAGCAGATTTAAGGTTTTTTTTCAATCTGCAAATTGGTTTCAAATGTACCTTTCAAGGACATATCTACTGGGTGGAACAAAACATAGTCATGCCCACCCTCATAGACCACGTGAGGCCAAGTCAGGTACTCAGTCAAAACAGAGTTGAAGTTTGCAGCCTTTTATCCTGAGTTTTTATTTTTATTTTTTAAAATCTCCTGTTTAAATTTTCTCTGTGTCTTAATGTTAGATTAGAAGATATACTTTTTGCCTGACATATTCATTCCAACTGCACAGGAAAAAGTTAGATTTCTTGGATTGAATAAGGCAGGAAATTCGGCTATGGCAATATAGCCAAGGTCAGATATCATCATCCTACAATCTGTAATGGGGTTGAATTTTATAATTCAAATCTAAATGAGGTAAAAAATTATCTACCAAATTTCAGAGGTAACTGGAACTTCCTCTATGTATTAGTGAATTGCCTTAGTTCACAAATTGAAATGTGAACGCAGTGATTCCCCCAACTTACTTCCCTCCTCTTTCACTTCAACCTTAAAGTATACACTTGCAAAATTTCTTGCTCCTATATTCTCCTTTAAAGGTCAGTTTCTAGCAGACAATTCAACTAAGTGCTGTATTTTTCCATATATGATGCCAGGGAATAGAAACAAGTGAGATAGTTTCTTATATGATATAATTGTTTCCACTAAAAGTCAGGAAAGCAGGAACCAATCCATCAACAAGGGCAAACAAAAGATTGTGCAACCCACAAACTTTAACTTTTGATCACTTATAAAATAGAAAGCTACATAAGCCATACACTGAAGAGACGGTAGCCATCAAGGTGTAGGAGCTTTCTCTTCTTTGTTCACTGCAGGATCGTTAAACTTTTTACTCTCTCCTGGTCTTGCTGTTTGTTCAACACCACAATCACAATCACAACCCTCATCTATTTTAATCTCACATCAGTTTTTAAAATGGAATTTAAGAAGGGGCATTCATTTTCCAGCACAGTTTTTGCAGCTGTGTGAGTTTAGCATTATTTTCTGTGATGTCTACCAGAACATTTGGCATGGGTAATAGAAAGGAACTATCAAGATGGCCTTATACCAACAAAAATTATATGCAAGGATTGTATGCTATAGTCTTCTTTCTCCCTAAGAGTGAAAATTAATACTGATGAATGATTACTTTTGTCTGCAAAGAACTAAAAACTACTGAGTCTGAGTCTCTAGCTGATAAGCCATTAAAAAGGTGAGAAAAGTGGTTGAAGCCCACCACTGAAGAAGCTGGAAGAGGCACACACTGCTTCATTAACCCACTAGACCAACCAACATTTTTCCTCGAACTTCCAAAGTCCAGTTGGCTTCACAACAGACAACAGTCATTCTTGGTTGACTTTATTATACACTAGTGATTGAATCCTATTTTCCTTTACGTTTTCAATCTGTTCTCCATTTGCTCATTTATCTTTGCCTATGATTCATTATTCCAACCTAAAAAATGATCTCTAACTCCCTCCCTGAGGACTACTTTCTTCTTTACCCCATCAACATTTTGGGGAGGTCTTTGTGTCTCCTGTCTCCACTTTTTCGTTGCCTGTTCAATCTATAATTGTCTTCCGTTCAAGGCTTTACTGAAACTGCTGTCCCTTTGCCCTCTAGATGGTCACAAATATCTTACTAATTACCAAACTTTTCCTTCTGTCCTCATCCTCCTCCATCTCCGCAGCATTTGATACTATTAATATATAATGTCACCTTCATCCTTAAGGCTCCTCTCTCCTCTCTCCCTTGCCTACTAAAGAAAAACCAGTTCCCTACCCACACCTTCAAAATACAGGCATTTCCTTTCAATTTGTCTACTTAGTAAGACCTTCTACACCCACAAATTTTGTTTTTGAAGACATGTGTAGCTTTTAAGTTATTGTCTCTGAATATGAATCCTCTCCAGAGTCCTGGATTCGTATTTTAACTTTCAATAAACATTTCCGACTGGCTATTTCACCTGCTAATACTTCTAACTCCACATATTCCACATCAAATCACCATCTTTAGTCTGGATTTCTTCCTGTTGTTCTTACTTTTTGGGAAATGGTTTCACCATTGCAGTTGAATGTTTCTTCTCTTTGATCCTTGAGCACTGAACTCGTAAGCCGTTTTCCCAAGGTGAAACTTAGAAATGTGACGGTGAATCTAGCAGTGAATCTGCATGCTTCCTTATGATTGCAATAACTATTCTGCACTTTGAGGACCAGCATCAAGCTCATGGTGCCAAAGCACCTGACATCATTTAGTTCACCTTACAATCAGTGTTTGATGCTGACAATGTAGAACTAGGACTCTGCTAGCAAAACAGCCTTAATTTCCCAGGAAAACTGGCTCCCACAATTGGGGGACTTGGTGACAGAAGGACATGAGCTGTGTTCAATGTCTCTCTTGTCTTTCCCACAAAGGCTCCATGAATGCTCCTCCCTGATGAAGAATCAATCTCTTTGGTTACCCTACTCATTATTTTATAACAGTAATAAACATTTACTCAGCATCTGCAAAGTGGCAGACATTGTCTATATGCTTGTAAAATATTTTCTGTTAATCCTCATCACTAGCCTATGAGGTACCCACAATTGACTACTGAATGGTGCCTTATATGGTTGCATGGGCTTGTGCATTGGGGCCCCCCTTACAGCCACCTGCTGACGCTAATCTTCTCAATTGCACCTCTTGGCCCTGGTAATGGCTACTTTACAGATGAAGATGTCAACCAAAGAGAGACGTTAGGAAACTTGTCCAAAGTTACAGAGCTACTAAACCAGTATTGAGCAAGGTCTCAAACCATGTAGACTGACATTCTGGCATCTAATTCTCTGCTTAAGCAAGGTACCAACCCCCTCTGCTCATAGCTCTTACAGCAGATACCATAAATACTTGTTTTTGTGCTTGTGTCCTCACTGAGAATGTGAATCTCACTGGGGGAAGAAGAGATTCAATGTCACAAATGGTTATTCTTGGTATATAAGAAGGGCCTAGAGGCTGGAACATAGTGGCATTCAATAAGTTGTAGTTAATGTCATTCATTTTTATCGTTCTTACTACAGAGCTGTCACTAAGTAAGCTCTTAATTCCTGTTTGTTGAATAAATGACTACGCTAATTCTTCAGTGTGTCAACTGAGTACACATAAGACCTGATCTCAAACAAACTATATGGAGAGGATGTTAAATAATTTTTGTTCCATATAAGCTTACTGGTCAATCTCTGGGGCAGAAATTCATTCAAGCATTCAAATGTGGAACTAAGCAATGTAAATGTATCTTTACATGGTCATCATGTCAACCCATGATTGCAAGGTGGCCCCCCAAATTTTCAGTCATGGGTAGATGTGGAACAACAAAAGTTATTCACAAGAGAGCAGCCTGACGAACTGTTCCAGGGATGAAAGAGAGTTGATGTAAACAGAGATACTATGCAAAGAAATCAGAAGCTAGTGCTTATAAAATCAGAAGAAGAAAGGTTGATAACTGGACTTACAAGAATAAAGATTATTGTCATCAGATGGTTACCTAAAGGGAACCCCAGACGACCTGTTACGGTAAGAGTGCTAGGCCATGGGAGAAGAGTTCTCTTAACTGTATTTGGTTGACAACATCTGCTAAAATTCTCCTCAACCAATGATCACGGTCAGAAACAGATAGGTCCTAAGGAAAAGCTGTTGGTAGCTAAGAGGCCCTTTGGGGGAAATTTACCTGATGAAAGCCCTCTGGGGGATGTAAGGGGGATTATGTGGATGCATATGTATACTTCTATTCTTGGACGGGATACATTTTTAAAAGTGAGACAAAGTTCTATGTTTGATGCCTTGCTGGTGGCTGGTGACCAATCAGTGGTCTTGGAGTAGAACTGGCAACCTAAAGCAAAGGTACACTAAAAAAATTAATTTTACATAAATGCATTATAAAAACATCTATGTTGATATTTGTCCTACATTGTTTTAGTTTCAAACATTTCTAAAAGAATTTGTAAATTTTAAATATAATATTTGCTTTAGAATCAAAACATATGGAACTGGAACAGTCCTAACCGGCAACCTAGTGTAAGTATCATTTTACAGTAACAATTACAAAGCGGATTCATTAAATACTCAGTCACCACTGCAAGTGGAAGAATCAAGCCATCAATGTTATCTTTCAATGTTCTCACCATCATAATACTCTTCTTCTGATACATTTTATTGTTTGATTCCATGTCAGGAGATTAAATGTCTAAAAAGTGAAGGAAAAAAACCCAATCCTACATTTTAATGCTAACTCACAGAGTGCACTAAAGGAAGGGCTTCTCAGCTGATCACTAAATACAGTTTGCTTACAGTGTCGTGGACCTGAGACACTGAATCAATCCCAAAAGGGCCCCACGTGAACTCTGAGACTAAGTGAAATGGTATCCTGATACACTTTCTGCTATGTCACTGAAATAGTTACACTGGGTATTATAAATCTACATGACAAATCTTGGAAACCACCTGAAAACCACAGGAAATATTCTATTCTTGCTTAATATATGGAAATAGTTGATGGCCAAAAAAAAAACAAAATTCAGAGCTAATGTGCCGTATCTTTTGACATGAAGAGGATGCTGTTACTTGATGCTGGATATCTGCTGTCGGGCAGCATGGTAACTGGCTACCCTCTAGAATAAGGCATAAAACAGACAAGCACACTTTCCAACTGGCCTTTTACCATAAACATCAACTGCTAAACAGCAAATGATAATATCATGATTATTCAGGTCATCTTAAGTCTGACTCCTTATTAACCTCCAATGTAAATTTAAATTAATTTGTGAAGCTGGTAAATGTTTGGCATGCAAACACTTAGTTATTATGAATTTAAGTTAATTTTAATGATTTCCAGAAAGTTTAACAAAACTATAAATCAAGGTTATTCTGGAATGGTGATACCTAAATACAATAATTTTTTTAAGTGAAAAATATAATTTATTAGCAGAAACTAATAAGCCAGCATGTGTTGAATTCCTGATATATGTGTTTTGATAACTAAGTTTGTATTTTCCAAGCTATCTGGTAGAGAGAAAGCTGTCATGGGGGAAGGGGGAAGTGATATGGATAGAGATTGCTTCATTTTGTAATCACTTTTGAGACCTATGTTCAACTGTAATGCTTTAGTCGTGAAACGGCAGAAGGATAGAAGAAGACTCGGAGGGACATCGAAGCATTTGTTCCTACCTGAAACTTGGCTTTCTACAACCACACCTAGGGATAGGACTGCTGTGTTTAGACTGCAATTTTTGGCAATCCTGTGTAGAGTCTACTCTCACCTAAGTAATGTCACATTGATTTAACTGTAAGTCGATCGGACTTCAAGAATGTCTGCACTTTATATGATTAGACAGAATACAAAGTTCTCTAGAACATATTGACTCAGTGTCAAGGAACACTTGTACCACGTTGCCTAGAATCTTAGTAGACACTTCATAAATGTTCGTGAAACTTTATATAACTCATGTGTAAATGAATAAATGATTTGCAATTGCTGATAGATTTGAAATATAGAGTCCAGAATTTTAACATATCCATAAAAGTAACCCTCTTGATTTTTTAGAAGCCTAAAAGCATCACATTTTACTTAAGAACATACTATTCTTAGAGGCATTAACCATCTCACACTCATTTATTTAAATTAATAAACCTACTTGACTTGGGATAGTTTTGAGAGACTTTGTGGAATATGCTGTGCCATTCGAATAGGGAAACATGGCCAGATTTATTTTTGAGACCATGCTTTTCATTTGGCATTATGGATTTATTTGGTGTGTCTAACATTTTAAGTGAACTGGGTACATACAACATATATTCAAAGGGACAGAACTTTCTTTCTTTGATCATTTTCAAGTATTTTTATTACTTAATATCTTTCTTATTATTTAAAACTACTTAAAACGTATCTAAGGAGACTGGGCATAAATCCCAACTAAATTAATAACTGGAATCAGAGAAAAAAGTCCTCTAATCCCTCTCATTTTTCTGAAAGTTATAAGCAATGTATTTTTATTCTTTCATTAACCTTCAGCAGAGAACAAACATCAAGTACCCTTGGAGCCCCTCTTGTTGATGGTGATTTCCATTTAGTCCTATAGAATAATGGGGAAATGTTGGTACTTTTAACCACATCTTATGCTCTGGGGGCATTTAATGGCCTGTGTGCCCCTCAGGCTTTTCTTACTCTGAGGTAATAAAGCTGGACTCCAGAGAGATGCAGTTACTCTTTCCACCAAGTAGAGAACCACTTGATTTACCACACTGCTGAGCAAAATGGCACCCTCGCGGCCTGAAAGACCCAGTGGGGAGAATGTGACATTAAGTACTAATTGCTGCTGCTGCTACTACTAACGTTAGTGCTGCTGCCGAAATAAGAGTGTTGCTTCCCATTCTGCTTCTTCTACGAGACTGAGGTTAGCACGGTTCATCCCCGTGGACGGCCCACTGCCAGGCCAGCCCGCTGGAAGCAGAGAGGCCAAGCTGACTGCTGAGACGGTCAAGATTTCAAGGCTCTAATGCGCTCCACTGTACTTGAACCACAGTTTACCTCCTTCACCCACAAATGCATCATAAATGCTCACAAATCCTAACAGGATATGGCTGCGTAGAAGTATATTTTTAGACGTTTGACATACCAACTTTTCCTCCTTTCACAAATTGGGATGGAGACTTTGTCAAGTGGTCCTATACACTGTGTGCTTCCTGAAAGGATATTTACCCAAAATCAGCCTATGTCTCAACGATCCAGAACCACCGTGACTAACAATGTTTACTGCCCTGTACTATAAAATGGCAAAGCCTTCAGAGGCCACTCCACACATGCCATTCATGTCTGGCTATTGGGTTTTTCGTTTTTGTTTTATTCTGCTTTTTATAGTGTTCCTGCCTTCTTCCATCTTTATCAGGCTTTTCACGTTTTGCTGAGATCATTATGCCACACTTTTGTAGGTGAATCTGATTTCTGAAGGCAAGAAAATTTCAAAAGGAAAACTTGTCAGGTAAAGAAGGGCTTGGAAAATAGAATTGGGTTTTCTGATAACCATGGGGCATCTATATTAGTTCCTTGCGAGCCTTTCGTGGCTTATTGTCTGGTTCTTAGCTATATTCCATATTGTCGAGGTTTCAAAAAAAGTAGCGTCCAACTAAGTAAAATCTTAGCTCGTGTGACTCAAAAATCTGTTTTTAGTGTGTTATTTTCCCTTTCATTTTATAGTTTTTGTTTTTCCCTTTATTGGTATTACTCTACTGCAGACCCCTTTGGATCCTTTCTAGAAGCAGATATTTATCGTTTATATCTGCTTCTGCCTCTTGTGTGTATACATGTGTGATACTGCGTGTGCACACAAAGGTATGTGTGTGTCTTCATGCCTATGTGCTCAAATGTGTGCACTGTCTTTTTATTCGGAAAACACTGTTTGCTAACCAGGGTCTCTTTGAAGGGTGGGAGTGTGTCTGTCACGCTCAGGGACAATCACTTGCTTACTGTGGTCTGCACCTCCCGGAGCTTTATCACCTTTGCCCTGGAGCCCCGCACTACACCAGGGGCTGGGCTCCGGGATGGCTGGCTTTCCCTGCCATAGATGTTTGGGCTGTGAGCAAGCAGACCTTTATGAGGCCTGTGAGTCTCCCCTTTAACATTCATATCAGTTATTAGGAAAAGCACTATCCTTGGGAGTCTTTAGGAATACCGGAGTACTAATGTTGTCTGAGCACTTAGCACATGCATGTAACAAATCACTTCCTGCTGTTGTTGCCATATACCATTTTACCTCGTAGTAAAGAACTATGGTTGTCTTTCTTGGATGAAATTTAGCTAAATCGTTTCTTTCCTTTTCAGCTGATCAGATTTACTATGGGAAAAGGCAGCATATAATGGACTTAGTCCAATGTAAAAAATTAGCTTTATCAGAGAATCATAAAAATTTAGCACTATAAGGGACCTTAAAAACAATCCTAACAAAAATCCTATAGAATGGATATTATTATCGCAGTTAGTGGCTAAAAAATACAGGAATAGTTCATTCAGCTTGCCCAAAGTTATAATTATTAAATAGAGCAGTCATTGTGTGAAACTAGGCCTGACTGATGCTAAAAACCAGGTTCTTCCCACTGTTACACTTCACCATGCCTCTCCTAGTAGAAACACATATTTTTATTTGTTGTCAAAAACTCATTTAGCTGGGTTAGTCATTCCCAGCAACATGTTAAGACCAGCCTGTCCTTTTTCAGTAATGATCTAATCTTTTTCTATTCTTCTACTCTTTTCCAAGCACTGATGCCTGACTATCAGGAGGGAAGGCAAATTCGTGAATTAAGTCTGCTGTTTCAATGGCACAGTGTGAGTTTATGGAACTGGGATATAAAAACATGTGGAGAAATAGGGAGTAAAGTGTAGCTGCCTCACAGAAAGCTGCTCCAAGCAACAAAGGCGGCAGGCAGCCCTGGGTCAGTTCACGCTAGAAAAAGGAGATCTGCCATATGAGTTGGTCATTATTTGTGGATTTCCTATTTGATTTTTTTTCAAATACTGTGCTGCCTTTCAAACAGAAAGTAAAAATTTATCTTGTGGACTATGCTTGAAAAGGTTACCCACAACTTAGAATATGAACATTTTTTCAAACTGCAACTGTGAAGTCATATGCAACCACATGATCCTTAAAAAGCTTCTCTAACAAAAGTGGACAGGATGCTACCTTTGTCACAGCCCAACTATCTACGTTTTTACTATTAGTACGTCCATCGTCAAAGTTTCTGCCCAGTTCACTAAGAGTGTGACCCACACGGGAGATCAGGAGTACGCCCGTTCTCACCCACTTCCTCCAGGTGAGTGTGAGCCTGTGGCAGACTGGGATGTACAGACATAAAACTGACTGAATCAGATCTTGTAAAATTCTGTTATACCTTTGAAACCATTCAGCAGAGTGAATAATTTTCCTCAGTCTCTTATACACTGAAAGGGAATAAAATCATAGGGCTGCATTTTGGGCCATCTGAAGCTTATTAAATCATGCAACTTTTTTGATGCACACTAAGATAATAACTATAAAAATGTCAAATGCTTTACTGAAGAAAGTTTGAAGCACAGCAAACTAAAAAAAAATAAAAAGCAAGCAATAGCAGCAACAGTAAAAGTTCAACCTTGAAGACTTAAGCAGTAGGGACTCTCAAAAATGTCAGACTGAAAAAATTGGACCCAGCCCGGCAGCCCACAGAAACACATGCAGTGCAATAATCATTTCGATAGCATGCCGTTCTCACATGGCAGCCCAATCCGAGGAAGTTCAAGGGAAACAGAGCCACATTGGCACCGACTGGTCAACGTTTCAAATAAAGGTTAAAACACTGAAGATTGAGTGTGCGTAGCAGAGAAGCAGAGGAGAAAACTATAGAAAGAGCCGGTGAATTCTAACTGGCCCAAACATCCAAAGGGTAGCACTATGTGGATTGGCTAAACACTTTCTTAGCCCTTTATTTAACCTCGGCTGTTCAAGCAAGAGCTGACCATCCAGCTGCAGCTAGAAACTAAATGCTGAGTGCCCAAAGTTCGGAAATTACTCTGGAGGGAGACCACTGAATTTTAAGTATTATTTTCAGCATTAGCTTAGCTTTCATTTTTAAATAGTTCTTCAAAAGACTTATATGTTCATTCTTAATTATCCCTGCTCCAAAGCAGTTCTGTCCCCTAGAAAGAAGTACATCGTAATGAAAACTTACACAAATGCCAAGCTCAAATGTTTTCCTTTTGCAAACAATGCCAGCTCCAGAAACACATTACAAACAGCTGAGACTGTGAATTTTATCTGGCCAGAACAAGAACGTTCACGTATCAAAGGTAACCCATTCCACTGTAAGAAAGAATTTACTGATTTTTTTTTTTTAATGTGTATCAATTGGTTCTAAAGAAGTTGTTCATAACAGCAAACCACATGGTAAGCTTGGGGTGGAAGGAAAAAAGCAAATAATCGTTTTGTGAAAATATTCACCTTTTCATCAATTGTAAGTAACTGATCAACAACATCCTGTTACAAGCACCTCCTGTATGAATTTTTACAGGGAGAACTGTAGGGAGTTCCAAAGGAGAGAGATAGCAGAAATTACCACTCCTAAGGAGCTCACTGTTTATTCAGACGTACAGCAAATAAACGTTCCACAAGAATTTTAACCTTGTATAGTTCCCATATATTTTGATAAGAACGGAATCTCCTCCAGAATAAACAAAGAGACAGCATTTATGGAACACTCACAATATGCTAAGGGCTGTGCTTTATGCTTTGCATGCATTCTCTCAGTTTATCAATGCTGTAAGGTCAACACTATTATTATCTCCATTTACAGATAAGAAAATTGAGGCTCAGGGAGGCTAAGAAAATTGCAATCTGTCACTAAGTGGCAGCATGGGATTTGGGAACCCAGGCTGTCTGGTTCCCAGGCTCCGTGTACGTAACCACCAAAAAAATTTACTAGGAAGAAAGGTATTTGAATACAAATTAATTTTGTTCCCTTTGGCCAAGAAGACTGAATTCAGTGAAGTGACTGCAACATCAATGTAAGGGCACGTTGAGGAATTTTTCCCAAATGTAGAAACACATTTTCAAATGATCTTGTCCAGCTAAAATTTAGTGAGACACTCCACCAAAACTGAGGTAACACCAGGTGAATGAAAGCCTATTTAGCTTGGAATTAACTTGAAATATGCAAATTTAATTTCTGTTACTAACTCACTCTTGCAATGGTCAGAATTTTTCTTAAAACACTGGTATTTTAAGAGAGTTTTAAAGAGTAATAGAAAAACCGCAGGTGAATAAACTTTCAATAAAAACAGAGATGGTCAGGATTAAAATGCTTTACTATATATAGAAACATCAAAATGAACAGGCATTTTTCAAACTGACTTGCAAGCCCAGATTCACACCAAACGCATTCAAAGCTTCTTGCTGCCTGCCCAGCGAGAGGGGCTGTAAACAAAGGCTGATAGACACACTCTGTGACGCGCTGCTGAAGGCCTAGGAATTCTCCTGCAGTTCAAAGCAGAGGCGCTACAAGCCCGTCACCTGAAATCTGTTCCATGCCCAGATCCTCACAAGCCCACGTTATTACTTAATCTGGCCGCATAATAGTAATTTAAACGTGCAGTCGTGTTATTTGATAAAATCCCTGCTGATATTAAACTACATTATGGTTCAGTCAAATGACGGCTGTTCTGCTGAAACACACTCACTCACCCACGAACATACATGTACCAGGCGGTGTCTGATGGTGGTGTAAAAATAAACTGCAAAGCAGGAGCTGTAATACAAATACTCGAGAAAACGGCGAATCACTCGTCTGCAACAGATTCTCCTCGGTAGGTTTTGTGCAACTGAAAACAGTGGCTTTCAAACTGTTTTGACTGTCGCCCACAGCAAGCAGTGCGTCTAACGTCGCACCCAGAAGACACACACGCAGGCAGGCAATGGGAACGCATTTCAGAAAGTAATATTCTTACTACATGCAAAACACTAATTTCCAGCCTATTTCACTTTCAAAATTGTTGGCTACAACTCACTACTTTGATTTCATGACCAACTAATGAGTCACAGCCAGCAAGGTGAAAAAATACCACCCTAAAGTATGTAACTGCCAGGTACAATGTTTAAGGATAGACAAAGGGAAAATAATCCTTTGGGTTGGTGGCCAGGAAAGTATTCAACATATCTGAGTTGGCCCTTGACCAATGAAGGAAAAGCATCCACTAGACAGATGGGAAAACTGAGAAAGAGGACAAGTGCCCTGTTTGCTTAGTCACTTAGTCCCTAGGACAATCCTCACACGAACTGAATGCTTATTGTGGTGCCCAGCCAACACTGTCAAGCTTTCCTATAACTAAAATCAATGATGGTGACAACCAGAGGGAAAGGGGGACGCAGAAGAAGGCATGGGGGCGGTAAATGGTGACAGAAAAAGGCTTGACTTGGGGTAGTGAACACGTACAACATGCAGATGATGTGTTATAGAACTGTACACCTGAATCTTACATCATTTTATTAAATAATGCAACACCAGTAAATTCAATAAAAAAGGAGGGAAAAGCAATGAGTCTTAGCCATTCACCTGCACACAGAGCCGGCTGGACGAGCTTTGTCTCCCATAAGGACATCACTGACCTCAGCGGCCACTGCAGCATGGGCAATGCTGAGGCAGGGCCGGGCCCCCAGCTGTGATGGGGAGTAAGTGAAAACGCTCTGGAGCGAGGCTTCAAATGCTTTAATAGAACAATCTTTTGTATTGAAAAACTTAAATATTTGAGACTATAATTAAAATAGAGGTGTGGAGTTGTATTTGTGATTATTTTTTTTCAGAGACTCATATCAAAACATTCCAAATGTTTTGGAATTCCAAAACATTTTTTGTATTCCAAACATACACAACATAAAAACAATGATAAAATAAACCCCCATATATCCAGATTCAACAGTTAACGAGATTTTGTCACACTCGTATATACACATTTTCTAGGTTGTGATTGTTCTTGCTGAAGTATTTTAAAACAGATCCCAGATACAATTTCACCCTCACTTGCTTAGATGTAGCTCTAAAATATATATTTTATATAACCACCATGTCATTATTGTACTTAAAAAATTAACACTCCCCTAAAGTCCTTTAAAACACAGCCATACTCAAATTTACCAGACTCTCTCAAAAAATCATTTTGCATTAATTAGTTTCCTAGAATCAGGATGTAAACAAGGTTAGCATATAACACTTGGTTAGCATGTGTCTAAGTTTTTGTAGTCTAGAGTAGCACTCTTCTTCAATCCCAAGCTTAATTGTATTGCAGAAATTTTATTTGCTGAAAAAAATCAGATACATTTCCTTGTAAAATGTCCCACATTCCAGATTTTTCTGTTTAGTTTCTCAGGAATCATTTAATGTATTTCTCTACCTTCATATTCTGCATGAACTAGCATTTAACTTTAAATGCCTGATAAGATCCCAGTTCAACATTTTTTGGGTGGGTGGGAACATTTCATAAGCTGTGCTACTACTTATTATATGTATCATGCCAGGAGGCACACAATGCTACGTTGCTCCACTGTGAAGCTGTGATTGATCAGTGAGTTCAGGTGGAGACAAACTGATCCAGTCACTGGAAAATTTTCTGTCAATATTTCATCTAGTGGTTTAATTCACTGATGACTTTGCATGAATCAATTGTTTCCCAAGGGTTTGCAAAATGGTGGTCTAATTCTTCCCTCCGTATATAATTATTAGTTACAATTCTGTGAAGAACGTCTCAACTAGAGTTTTTAGATACACAGAAATATGATTACTAAAGGGAAGGCAGGATGAATGCTTAGGTCTCTCTCTTTAACTGCCAGTTTTCAGAATAATGATTTTGAAAACAATGAGGATTAACTTTTTTTAAAGGATTTAATTTATTTATTTTTAGGAAGAGGGGTAGGGAGGGAGAAGCAGAGAAAGAGAGGGGGAGAAACATGGGCTGGATGCCTCGCACACGCCCCCAGCTGGGGACCTGGCCAGCAACACTGGCAGGCGCCCTGACAGGCGTCAAATCCGTGAACTTTAGGTTTACAAGCGGATGCTCAGTCCACTGAGCCACACCAGCAAGGGTGGATTTTCTTTTTGTTTTGTTTTAAATGTATCGATTGTTAGGTATTCTGTGTGTTTCGAATACTTATAATCAGAATTATTCTTGATAATAAAATTGTTGCATCTTTAGATTTAGCCATGTCCCTTCACATTCTTTTGTGTCTATTTAACAAGACATCATTAGGATTTGTGATGTCTCTGGGCTTACAGCCAATACAAGATGTTCCATGCACACCTTGTATATCTCTGGCCTCATTTCCGGAATGACTCATTCGTTCAAAAAGCTCTGATACCTTTTAGTGAAAAACCTGATTCCTTTCAGTGAAAAATGGTATGAAGAGACCACAATCTAGGCATTAGGAGTGCTTACTGTTCCCCTTCTCCGTAGACAGAAGTATGTTTTTGGAAAAAATAATCATGGATTCCAATTAAAATTTAACACTATAGGATTTTCTGATTGGTTTTGGACTGAAACATGGTTCCCAAGAACAATTAACATAGGTATTTATTTTATCTTACAATATATGCAAATGATTTCAAAACAATGCCAACAATATTACTACCAAAATGGAATTATTGAATAAAATTTCAGATTTCTCTGTAGCTTTATTTGCTTTTGGAATGTATATACTCCACCACGAAAGGCACTTGAAACATTTTTCTTCTCTATTAATCATTTTCTTTTTTGAAAAAACCATAAAGAATCCTTTTCCTTTCTTAAAACTGCAAAGCCTAACACCAGTGAAATTATAGCAGTTAGAGGTCTGGTCAAATCTGAAGCCCAAATTATCAGAAAATACTTTATTAATTCCCAATAAAGGAGAAACAGTGACGTACCCTGGTCTCTAGCATCTAGGATGTAAAAAGAACAGGTTCAAAATGACCAGCTAATCATTCTATACGTGGTGTAATCTAAGATTCGCTTCCTCTTACTGTTGTTGCCTTTTCACAATCCATGTAGAGCATAGCAGAGCATTAATGAGAAAACCCACAGAGTAGGCACTCAATAGGTATTTGCAGAGTAAAAGAACAATACAATGGTAAATTGGCATCTGTAACAGGAACAGACTTTCTTCTGTGTGTTTACTGACTATAAAATGAAACTTCCATAACAACTTTTATGTGCAGTCTGTCACCTGTTTTTGTCTTCACAATCCCGAAGTCTAAATACTTCATAAAAAATATTTTCGGCATGCCAATGATATTTTATTTTCTATAGGGGGTGGAAATACAGAAATGTCTCATGTGTTCAAACTTCTTTATAAGTGCAGTTACGGATTTTCTCCTTCATTTAGAAAGACTAATCCTACCACCTGCCTTAAGGCCTATTGATTACCTATTACCTATACCCCATCTTCTTTATCTTCTCCTACTGATTACCTATTACATGTGCCACACCCTCCCCATCTTCCCATGGCATTCCTCCAGTTTCCCAGAAACCCATTATGCCCGGGAACCATAAATATGTCAGTGTGCGCCTCCCCTCCAAGTCTGTGCGGTCATGTTGAAGGCAACTAACTTCCTGCAAGACCGATGTCCATCTTGACAGCTATGTGATGTAAGAACATCTCCTGTTGCTTCAACTAATAAGCAGTATTACTTTCTGACTGAATTAAAGTAAAAAAAATGAAATGCATATATATGGCAAGTGATTACCATCATTTAAAGAAAGTTTTCTGAAGAAAAATAACGAATGTGGAAAGATTGAGAATTTGGGAGGCGGATGCTGGTAACCCATGATATAAAGTTCTGGAGTAGGGATGGGGAGAAAATGCAGACAACTGTAATTGAACAACAATAAAGTAATTAACAAAATGTATATTTAAAAAATAAAAAAAGTTCTGGAGTAGTAGAAATGTCTGAGATAAAGGTTAGGCTTGAGTAGGATAAACAGCATTCCTCCCTCTGAGACTCAAGGAATGTGTAAACATGAGGTAGGTATTCTCTGTTTGGGTGGCATTGAAAGGTTGTGGAGTTAGGAGTTGATGGTCTGTTTTGTCTGTAAGTTATATGAGGCAAAGCCATTTGCAAAGAGTTGGAATTATATAACAGATAAGTGCTGGAAGATAACAGATAAGGAGCTAACGAGTTTTTGTTCTGTGTTAGTGTGCTAGGTTAAAATATGTCATAATTATATGTGTATATTTTATTATATACAAGGTCTGTCCAGAAAGTATATAGCTATGTAATATGAAAAATAGAGACATTTATTGAAGAAGATACAAGATACAAGAAACATTGTACACAGGACAATGACACATCAGTCCCCTTCAAAGTAGAAACCTTGGGACCTCACACAGTTCTCCCAATTGCCATCAGCTGCCCCCTTGTGTTTTCCTGAATCTCACTGAATGGTCTGAAATCTCTTCCCTTAACAAAGGTGATTTTAGTTTTGGGAAAAGCCAGAAGCTTCAAGGCACCAAATCTGGGCTGTAGGGGGGCTGAGCCACCTGGGTGATTTGATGTTTCACCAAACAATTTGCTTGAGACATGATGCATGAGTGGGCACATTATTGTGATAGAGCTGCCAATCACCAATTGCCCATTGCTGTGGCTTTTTGAATCATCCCAGTAGTTTCTGCAGAGGAATGTTCAAGCTTAACACACAACTTGATGCAGAGTTGTTGCTCTATTTGCTCAGTCATCTTGAATGCAATGGCCACACAGTACATGTGTTCACTCAATGGCATCTACCGCCCCACTGACCAGTAGAGTGAAGCCATCATTGTTCACACATGCACATTCCAGTCCACTCTCTTGGCTGCTGGGTTACATCAATGTCCCGCAAACCATTTTTGTTATATTAACAATCGACTTTTGCTGAACAGACTTCGTATGCATGCATGTATTTTTATGTCATTGAATAATTTTTAACAAAAATCAAGTTGGCATTAATCTCTTAATTTTACAAAAGAGAAAAGTGTGGCTTGGAGAGGCTTGATATGTGCCTAAATGTACAAAGTGGTAGAGCCAGAATGTAAAGGCAATCTGTCTGATTCTAATCATAAGTCTTACGGGAAATAAAAGAGAGGCATCAAGTTAAAAGACCATGGAATGTCATTTATGGGTTCTGATAAGATCAGAAATTATACATTCATAATAACACAAATGTACAGCAGGTAATCAGAAGGCAGCGTTTAAGATCAGTCCAGTATTCAGAGGTTTGCATGGTAGATGAATATAGAAAATGCTGCCAGTGCCCCTCCCATATATTCTTGGCACTCACCTTTCCTGTGTATGCTGACAACTTCTTAACACAAGCAGCTGAGACTCTGTGCCTTAGAGCTTTCTCTAGCCATGTAAGCAGGCTTGGCCCTCAGTCAAAAGGCAGGCAAGAAGTTCTAGGGAAGAAGTTCCCCTGGGAACAGTGCTCAGCCTATGACCCATGGATGTTGGTGGATAGATACCCAATGTAGCTTGCCTCTGATGGGAGGGCAACTCAGAGATATGTTCCTCACAGTGGCCCAGAGGTCCAGGGTTGAACTGAGTTCTAGTTGCCGACAGCAGCAACCTCCTTCTTAACACACCCTGCAGTGGCTTCCTTCTCTTATGTTTCCCTTCCCCATGCCTTTGCCCATACTTCCCAGAATCACCTCCTGAGTAAACTGCGGGCACTCCATTCCTCACCGCCCCTTCTGGAGAATCAAAACCAAAACAATGGAGAAAAGGGATAAAGAAGTCAAGGGACTGTAAGTGCTGGTAAGAGAGTAATTTTGCTGCCAACCATGACACCCAGTGTAAGTAAAATGAGAACAAAAGTCCGGAGGAGTTCAGGAGAGAGAGTAAGGAGCAGCGAAGAAGAGACGTGAGCTGAGGTCTTCACAGGGATGATCAGGAGGCTGTGGGAGGGGAGTAAGGACTTTGGAAAGGTGGAAGTAGATAAGAGATAGTGCGAGACTTGGGACTGAGATTTCAGGTAGGACAGTTTGAGGTGCTGATAAGGTCAAGGGCGAAGCCATGAATCAGTTCCCAGGGGAACTGAGCGGAAGGCTAATGAAAGTGGAGGTCATGAAACTAAGAGCTGGAGTGGGCAAAGTGTTTCCATCAGCAACATTGAGATCTGCTAGGATGACAGCAGGACTTGGGAAGAGAAGCCTAGGTAGGCTGTCAAATCATGGAAGTGACCTGAATGTAGGCAGACAGCTATGGCAAAACATGTTAAAGGCGATACAGCTGAATGAGGCAAATTTCAAGGGGGGAGGGAGAGGGTGAAAGAAGTAGTTTGGAACTAAGATCATGCAACACCACTTCCTAAGGGTGTTGAGGTATATAGGATTTCTCCAGTGTTTACCTGAGAGAACTAAAAGGAAGGAAATGTTCTTAGGGAAGAACCAAATTTTCCCGAAGGCCCGGAGGCAAAAGCAGCATACTATGTGGAGACAGAGGATGTGGAGAAGGTTTTTTTTTTTTTTCTACAATGGAAAAGAGTTTTCAGTGTGCACAGTGGAAAGAGCTGGAAGGGAAGTCAGCAAATGGAAGATAAGCTGGTGGAAGAAAGGGAGGATCCCTGTATCAGATGACATCATATGAGAGGATTCAGGACCCCAGAGGCTATGGGGGGTGAGTAGGAGGGGTTGAGAGACAGAATAACTGGGTGAAAGGCCAGGATGCAAGTGGCATGACACGACATTTGAGAGCATGGACTTTGGAGTCAGACTTAAGTTCTGGTCTGGTATTGACTCCGGGATCGTGGCCACTCTGAGATCTTGGTCACACTATATAAATTCCATGTTTCAGCTCCCTCAATTTTACAACAGTAATAGTTACCTTGTAGAATTATTTCTAGGATGAAATGTAAAATGTTTAGCCCAACTCCTGGCTCTGAGTAAGCACTCAATAAATGTTAAATACTTTTAACACAACTAGCCATGTGTTTTTCAATAAATCTTTTGGTACACCAGATTTTAATTGACCAAGAATCCCAGGTATGGTTAGGATCTATCGATGAGAGAGGGAGGGAGGGAGGGAGGGAGGGTGGAAGAGAGAGAGAGAGAGATCAGTTAAAATAGATTCCTTTTTCTTAAAAATTAACAATTCTGAATCTGTATATATGTCAGCTTTTCTGTCACCAGAGCTGGGACTAGAGGGTGGCATGGAATTTAAGAAGACAAACCTCAATGAGTGCATGACTTTAGAATGAGTGCTTCCTTAAATTTTGTACCCTATATGCCTCCCTTGCTAGTCCTGGCCCTGTCTGTCAATAACCCCTGTTTAGACTAGGTGAGTAGTTAAGACTCCAGAGCAGAGCCATTCCATATACAGACCCTGGTCGAGCCAATACATTGAAGTACACAGACATGAATTAAAAGCAGAATGACTATCTCGCTATCTTGTGGATGGCCCATGACTAATTGATATGAAAAAATATTATATTTCTCAGAGTTTTTCACTAGAATTTATATATACTAACAGATTCCTATCTTAAAAGATACGGCTCATTACTGTTTCAAATTAAGTTAAAATACATATATCATGGTCAACAGCATCCTAATAAATCCAAAGCTGGGAAAATCAATCAGCTCCTTCATGAATTGTGCTTCTTGGATTCACACTCAGATACTACATTCAGGCATTGACACATTTACTTACACAAATTAATAGCACTGGCAAAGAAAATCTAACTTGAATCATAATTTCACATATTTTATCATCATTATCACCTGCTAATATCTATATAACTTAGCAGTTGCTTTCTGGCTACAACATAAACATTGAAGAGCTAGTACAACTTAATTCTTTACACCTTTTAGTCTTTATTTGGGTTTAACACACACTTTTTTGGGTGTGTGCTAGTCACTGTGCAAAGCACTTTCTCATGTGCTACTTCATTTAATCCTCATCAAAGCCCATCCATTTATTGAGACACAATTAGTTTAAAGACACAATTTGTTTTCATGTCCTGTTGTTTTATACCATCAGTATTTGCAACATGTGCCGTCCTTTGCAGCCATCAAATGGGGAATGTTTCTATCTCTATCCACGTTGACTTCCTAAGGCATACATTTTATTGATTAAACTTCATTGACTTTAAAAGTATAAGAAAGTTAAGATTATAAAGAGAAAAGAAGACAAATCCCACAATGTCCTGTACAACTGTTTTGGCCTGTTCAGCATCCATTCTCCTTTATTCTTTGTGTACAGTATCGTCCCTGGTGCTCCGAGGGGGACCACCCCTCTTTTTGCATTTGTCTTGGATGACACTGTCCAGCAGGGTACCGCCTCTCCTGGTCATAAAGTGGGCATATGATCCAAGACAGACCCAAGGAACTCTCATTCCCTGGAGGTTGGGGACAATGACACCTGAACAGAAACCAGGTGGAGCTGATTCTTCCCCGAGAGGTACCCTGGAGACAGGAGTCTCCAGTCTATTACCTGGAATCTCAGAGATGCACTGAGTCTCCCTACCCAAGGTTTGATTATTCAGACTTTCCGTGGATTCTGCAAACAACCCCATGCCCTTCCTTCTAATACGTTATTTTATTGATTACATTAGCCAGAGTTCCTGTCTGTCAATGGCAACCAAAGAATATATACTGATGCATACCATCTTAGTGCTTCTAATTTATACCTCCCTAGGATTTTTCATATTCCTGTGTTTGGACAGGTAAAATTCACTTAATTCTGTTCCTGTTATACATACTGATATTTTCAAGGGTTTTTATTATTCTTACAAATAAGCCTAGCCTACAATGATGATTTTCATGCATATCACTTTTTCCACATTTTGGATTCTTTCCTCTGATAGAGTCCCAGAAGTGGAATTACTGAGTCAAAGGGCACAGATATTATTATGACTCTTGAAAGATATTGCCAAAGTGCTCTCTAAAGGGTGTCTGACAGTTTATAGTGAATTTAAGGACTCATTTTTATCAAACTTATGGTCAACATTGACCATCCATGTAGTTTTGACATTCTGCAGTGAATATTTTCTATACTTTCCTGAAATAGTAGAACATATGATTTCACATTCTCTAAGAGAGATACTGCCTACTCAGGCATCCAAAATTTTTTCCTCAAATAATGGTATATTCTTTAACTTTTATAGAATTATCACATAATTTACCAACATAAACACAGCTTCTGTTAAATTATAAGTAATCTCAAAGTACAATTGATACAGTTTCCTTTGCTTATCTTGCTAGAATTATAATTATCTCTACAGTAAAATAGCAAATGTCCCTAAGGACTGGGCTATCAAGGAATGAGCCAGTGGGCACTGGTCTTCCACGACTTCTCATGTAAGTGTATACTAACACGAAAAACTGTGGAGACAGTCCTTCCAATACTTCCCTTTGCTGCATCTGAGAATTTTTAAGTAAAGGAAAGCAAAGGGGTTATTTTCCTTTGCTCTTTTGAGCTATTTCCATGCCAAAAGTGTACCTTAACAATAATGACTATGTGATATGACTTTGAACAAGACAGGCTGAGCACAAGAGATAAAATGTGTCTCATGAGAACAGACCCAAGAAAAGAGCCCTAAAGGGAGACCAACGAGCAGCATGTGAGGCAAGCTGCCCAAGCTGCCCTTGGCACCCACAAAAAGCCAGGGTACTTCCCTACGACTCCTGGGCTTCTTGAGCTGACACCGTCCCCATCCCACATGACCCAGATATCTGAGAAAGTAAAAAGAAAAAAAAAATCCTAAGAACTGCTGCTGTGGGTCAGCCAATCCTATGAGCAAATAGGTTATGCACAATTACTATGTGTGAGGAAATGGGTGCCAGGACCCAGAATGGTTCTCAGTCCCCGTCAATGTGGGCGCCTCCTTCGAATCTACGAAAGCTGCCCTGGCCCTCCTTCTTACAGGTCAGCTTCAAGCCTCTCTTGGTCAGAGTGTCCTGATTCTAAGGAGGGGACACTGGTTCTATTGCTGAGGCCAGGCTCACTCTCACACTCCTCAGAATGAGAAGCGAGGCTGACTTCTACCACAATTACAGTTATGTTTCCGGTAATAAGCCCAGAATCTCCCTGACTTCGGGATCCACAAAAGTCGGTGTCCGTCTGCAAGTCTAGAATGTTTTCTGTTGGTAAGGGGTGTTCCTTAAGGATTTTAAGCAGGAACTTGATATGAAAAGAGTTGCATTTTAGACATTTTACTGGCAAAAGGACAGAAGAGAGTAGTTTGGAAGTAAGGCAACAGTTAAAATGCAAAGAGGGAAATGGGCCAAGGTGAATTTAGAAAGAAGAAAGAGATGCCCCCCACAGACACCCCACCCATCCATTGCTGTCTCCTGAGAGTGACACGGGGTTTGTTTTACACCTAGAAGATTATCCTTTTACATTTCATGGCTTCTACTTCAAGAAAATTGCTAATACTCCCCATTAGCCCTAATTTCCTTAATAACCTCTCATAGTTCTGTGAGTATTTAATGTGTTCATAATTCTACTTAGAACAGGCAGAAGAGCTATGGAGACCAGAGCAGCAATCTGCACCAAGTTCTCCAGAAGCACGGCCCAGAGCACGGTGAGACTACACCGGGGTCGCCCAGGACGGAGGGTCTTTCAAGAAGAAAAAGCTGAATGCATCTGTGCTGTGGTATGCTCCTTTGTGTTATGCTATTTTTGCTTCTATTAAAGGAGCTACTGACTCAATCACTTTTTGAAAATTCCAAATTCCAAGATGTTTGATGCGGTCCTGGTGGACATATGTCATTATATATTTGTCAGAGTCCGTAGAATGTAAAACAACCACAGTGAACGCTAACATAAGCCACGGCCCTCAGGTGACAATGACGTGTCAGTGTAGCACATCCACCCATTGCAGATGCTAAGGAACCACCCCTCCAGTGCAGACATGTTGACGGTCGGGGAGGCCGTGCTGCACGGGCCAGAGAGTGAGTGAAAAATCCCTGTTCGTTACTTTCAATTTTACCGTGAACCTGAAACTGCTCTAAAAAACTAAAGTCTATTTAAAAGAAGATGACGACGACGACGACGACGACGACGACGACGACGACGATGACAGGCTGCATCTATGTTAAAGTACATGTGAAACTGTACTACACGGAAAACCTTCGGGGGGAAACCTCATCCATTCTCTTCTTCCCCAAGGCCTAGATATCTGTAAGGTACTATTTGAGTCACTAGCAAAATAGAGAATTTTTTTTCTATATTAGAGAAAGTTTCCACAACTTACGATTATTCTGAAAGTTGTCAGAACTTGGAAATACAGTAACTGAAAATTAAGATAGATGAAAACATCTGTCTCCATGCAAACTATGTCCCTCTAAGGTCAAATTGGGTGAAAATAAATAGCTAACCTGGCAACCAAATAGAACTGCAAAGCAACAAACACAAGTATAAACACTCTGTAAAGTGCTTCCAAAAGGTAAAACAAAATGCTCCTAGAAAATGAATATTAAAGAAAAGCACTAGAGACAAATAACTTCTGCGGAACATCACATGCTTCCTTTATTTGTCCACCTGATAAAGCCTTTCAAATCTTATTTTAAAAAGAGAAAATGCACATTGAAAGTGTATTATCTGAAACTTTCACTTTAGTATTTTAAAAGATGAAAAATACCTTTCTTGCTTTTATACCACAAGCTATAGTTGCTTCTTTTCTCTGTAACACACATATTACCCGCACCTCGATGAAAATGTTCGGAAGGAGACGAGGCACTTCAGTCGTGTCTCTGTGACTCAGAGGCCCAGGCCCACAATATCGAATGAAGAAGAGTTAACATGTTGACATCTGTTTTAGGCTAAAAATGGAAATTGTGAAGCTCTTCTCTCCTCTTCCAAGAGTTCCCTGGAAGGGATCAAAAGGCTTCAAAAGACTTGGCACCGAGGGAACTTCTAGGCAATGTCTACACAGCACAAAATAAAATGGAGATTTGGCATCTTCCTAAGGAATTAAGCTATGTTGACTACTGCAGAAAAAGAAAACCAAACAGGTCTATGGCTAGCTCCTTTTATGACCTGAAAGGACAAAATAGTTCACAAAACTCCAGAATTTTCCTGATGTGGACCTCTGTGTTGACTTTCTGTACAACCTCGATGGAAACCCCTTGTGTTCGGTATGGTTGGGCAATTACTAAACATCAGGGCTGGGCCAGGTACCATGCGAGGCACTGGTGGTACAAATGGCTGAATTCTCTGAATAAGAGAGGCAAAGGAATGTCCGGGGCCTGAATTTAAGAGTAGCCTTCCTAATCTTCCACTTTCTTTTTTCCCACCAAACCAATGCTGCCTGTGAAGTTCTGCTTTTCTCGAGGCTGAGTCGAGATGAACTAGCATTTGCGGGAGGAGCAACTGTTTGAGAGCACGGCATTCTTAACAGGAGGGTCTTTATATGTAAAGCAGAAGTATTTTTGGCTTTGCCTTTCAGTTGGCGTGAGTGCGAATAACTGACTTGTTTTTCCCTCCAAAGTTAAAAGACCAAAACTACCAAAATGTTGGGTTTGTTTATCATTTCCAAGTTGAAATAAAGCATAATGTGGATACTCAGTGCTCTATCTTTTCCCGATTAAAGCGATCCTGCCCTTTGAATTGCACAGGATCCTGTGCTGTGCGGCTCACTCACAGGGCTGTAGTAAGTCACAACAGCTTGGCACCTCGCCCAGCAAAACACAAACTCTCCTGAAGTCCTGAGCTTTCCCATGGCAACATCACAGTCACCAACACAGCAAACAATTACTACAATCCCTACTCCCGCTCCCCTGTTCTAACAGCAAAGGATATCATTGCAGCCGGCCTCCTAGAACTGTGCTCATTATCATTTATGAAAGGAGATAGAGACGGAGATCAAGTTGCCTTCAGCCTGAACTTAAAATGAGATCAAAGGCAGGAAAACTACAGGAGCTAGGGAAGTTTTACTTATACTTTCACTCTAAAAGAAAAGAGAGAGGCTGTATGTAAAATATATTCCTTAAGGATTAATGTGTCTTGCTGCCCTGATTACCAAGTGGCTCTGGCTTCCCCGCAACCTTCACACAAAACTCCCATTCACGTTAGCCCAGGCTCTCTCCACAGCAGCGAGGAGGGGGAAATGCCATCTTAAAGCTGCAGCTCCGACACATTCCTGAAACTGCACAACTGGAACTGTTTTCAAACCTCAGCTGCTTTCTCCAGTGGAATGCTTATTCTGCTCATCTAGGAAGGCCGCCTAGCAGCAGTAGAGCAGGGTGGCAGCTCCCTATGGCAGATTAAAGCAAACGCCACTTCCTTTATGATTGCTTCTTTTCAGATTCAAATAACATCCTTGGAGGTGACAGTCTCTTCTCTTAAAAAGTGTCTGGGCTCCCACAGATCCCCTACAATGATAATCTCTCCTTGTGTATTAATATGATTTTTAGTCCGCTGCTGGTCCGTGAGAGTACAGGAGCAGAACTAATAAAAACCCAAGGGAATGACTCAAAAGGGTGGCTATCATTTTCCTGGGGGCTGGGAGGCAAGGAAGAGAGTCCCTGCTGCATGTGGTTGGGAGTGCCGAGGGTTCCACTGTGAATTACGGTGAAGCTCTGCACGCGCTCCTAATTCTGGACTCAGATCTTGGGTGGCGTTAAAGATCACATTTGGGATTCCCTGACCTCAGAAATAAAATAAAATCTCACTTCGGCACTGTACAGTTTGGGAAGCTAGTCCATGTAATAAAGAATATAAGATATTAATGACAAAGTATGGAAGTAATTATACCAAGATAGTTCAAGAATATCCGAAACCAGGAAAGAAAAAACTCTAGAGACTTGCTAAACTATAGTAGAGCTCTCAAATGTAACTGAAGTCTTTTTAACATACTTATGGATGACTACTGTGTCCTTCAACACTCTACATGTACACAAACACTGACCCTCCAAATCTATCCCAGTGAAAATTTAAATAATCAGGGCATTACTTTAAATTCTGGTATCAACTTTTCACTTATTGCATACTCAATTATGTTTTATTCTCTATTACCCATAATTTCACAAAGCTCACAATCTAATTAGGTTGCAGTAAGAAATCTATTATAGACCCAAAGTACTGAGCTTGAAAAAAACAAAGATATGGATCAGAGTTGCTGTATCACCCCAGAATATACTTTCCAAAATTATTTCCACAGCCAATTCCTACTCTTTTATGTCTCCACTTAAATCTAAAGAAAGTGCGGGCTCTGTGGTCAAACTTACCAAATAGTATTTTTGGCATATTTACTTGTTTTTATTCCATCTCCTTATTAGACTCTAAAGTCCTTGAAGTCAGGGGTCAATGCACCTACACTGGTATCTTGGACACAATGGATACTGTCGAGTGAATGAATCCTTCACTGATACACAGTGAACAACACATATACTGTGTGTGTTCTGCTCTCCATTCTCTTGTCTAAATGTAAAAGTGCTGCAACATAAAGAAATAAGATGGAACAAAAATAATTCATTGGTTAAATTCAGCAAAATATAGAGCTAAAAGAGAGAGAAAGAGAGAGAAAGAGAAAGAGAACCAAGTGTCTTTAGTTAAGGTAGCTGGCCATGTCTTTATCAGTATGTCTTGAATTTTCGGGATGACTGTTGTGGGGTTTGGGGAGAGAACCAACTCCCACTGAAATGAGTAATCCATTGTGTCTGGCATCGTGCGGGGATCCGGAATGCTACTGTACTTACTGTGCAGTGTTTGACAACGCAGTCACACTCAGAGGCCAAGGTCTCAGGCTGCCCTTCACTTTACCCCCACGGATGTGGTTTCATAGAGGGACTCCAGTAACTGCATGATCACACATTATTCTGCCCGTAATTACAAGTGATTTGTTCTTGCCTGAAACCATGGCATCTGCACAGAGATGCATCTGACCCAGTATCGAGATTACGGAGATCATCACGAATGATTGCGATGATGATGATGGTACTAACCACTATCAGCACTACGACTCTACCTTCTCACTTAGTCCTTATCCCAGTCCTGCTAGGCAGGTTCTATTACATCACCATTTGAAAGAGGAGGGAATGAAAGCCTTCGAATTAAATAAGTTCCCTCAATTTGCTTGTTAATACTCGGTAGAGGTTGGATTCTAGTGCCCAAGGCCTTCACTATTATGATATTCCTATTCCCAAGTGGATGATTTTCAAGATTCTTAAGTTTCCAACATTTCTACGATTACAGTCAGAGAGAACACTCGCTTCTTGCTCTTTGAAAAACTAATGTCACATTCGGAGCCAAGAAGTCATAACAAGGGTTTAGCTTATGCTGTGATTATGTCAAAAAGGAAGCTCTACCACACATATAGTGAGCTGATATGTAAGGAGACTAGTCTAGAGAACACAGCCAAAACTATTATTGTGTCAGAAGTTTAAAGATTTTTTTTAAACTAAGTAATCTAAAAATCAGTATGTGGAAAGCTAGAGTCACTTAGAAAGGATAAAAATATTGAAACAACCTTTCAAATTCATTTTGCTTAAGAATTTATTAGGGTTTCTACCATCTCATCAACATTACTACCTTGAGGATAACTGAAGTATGTCCTATTTCACCCCAATGTGACCTGAAACAGCCAGAAGCATGAAATCCCTGGAATCATCTTTCAAGTTGTCACACTGCTGCACACAAGCTGAAAAATTTCAGTACATGAAAGAAAAATAAACATTCTCATCCTATTCATAAAGCATGGTTTCTTGGGTACACTTTCTAAAAAAAAAATTATTAAAGCAAGAAACAGATAAGCCTCTTCTCCCTGGTCCTTTGGTTGGCAATACTACGGCATGAGTAATTATAAGACGCTGTCTCATATACAGCAGAAAGCACTGAACTGAAGGGGCTTGACTCTGGTTTGGCTGTTTGCTCCGCCTAAGGAAACCCAAACCAAGTCACTATATCTCTCTGAGTCTGTTTCCTCCTGTGTAAAAAGAGGAAACATCTTTAGTAGTTCTTCTGATTCTGCAGGGTTGTTGTAAGGAGCAAATGAGAAACTGCTTTGTAAACTATAACTTGCTACGAAAATGTACAGAATGCTTATAACACATATTTTTACAATATTGTTTATGCAAATGTGGATGAATGCATTAACTATGTGACAGAAAAATAGCAATAAATAGCCCAAGGATCGTGTAACAATAATAATGGCTAACATTCATGGAGTCGCAACTATGTCTAGGCATGAGGCTAAGCACTTGATATGTATCATCTCATTTAAATCTCACAATAACCCTTTTGAGTTATTATTCCATTTTATACATAAGGATACTGTACCTAAGAGAGGTTAAGTAATAGACTCAAATTCAGGTTCCCACAGCTCTTCACCACTCTAGTATGTTTCATGATGCTTTATTTACATTGGCTAGGAGTTCAAGAAATCATGTAACACCATTTCTGGCATACAGCAGAACGATAAAACAAAAGAAGAAGCTGGACAGTGGGAAGAAATAGAACAAGCAAGACAGTCTAACACACTTTAATTCTTTTTTATGAAACCAAAAGAAATCCTTATTAGCTAAGGTATTTCTGGAAACCATCTTATAAAATCAAATTGTGATCTCTGGGATATCTCCAACCTGGAATGTTAGTCACCCCCGAGACGTGAATGCACAACCTGCAAAGATCCCCCCCGTGGGGACAGCGGAAGTGGTAGTGTGGAGACGCCACTCCAGGGTTGGAACTGCAAAGCGCTGGAGATACAGTAAGCTTGTGGAGCCTCGATTGGCTTCTCATAGCTGAGGCCAGCAGAGACATCTCTGCTTGATTTTCCCAGTTCATTTGCAAGTTCAAAATATAGTCTTACACGCAGAAACGGTGCTCTAGGACCATGCATACCAAGGTATGTTCAGTGTACTTAACAAGTTTTTGGAATCCAAGTTGCTTACAATAGGGGGGCTACTTCTGTGATATTGAATTTTACTCTGAATTGGACAATTGAGAGTTACCTGCATTTGCTTTTCTAAATGATTTTCCCCAGATCCTTCTTATGCTTTTTATCAGGAAGCTTTTTTCCATTGATGTAGTATTTCATTTTAAAAACAAAGGTACCCATCCTTGCCAGTGTAGTGTGGAAGCATAAAGAAGAAAGCTATAGATACGACATACAGACCTATATAACTGGAATGAGTGAAAGGCCCCTATTCCCCAATCAAATGTATCATCTCACAAAAAGAAAGTTCAAAACAAGAGGAGGCTGTGTCAGGCTCGCTCCTTAAGGACATTGTCTTTTCCAATCACCCAAAGAGAATCCAGAAAGGTTGGTTTTGGGGTATAAAAAGTGATTGCAATTCAACATTAGGGACCTAAAAACACCACCGGATTCGTTTGTAAAGCTGCTTTATCAGAGGCTGCACGGACAATGGCAGGACCGGGGAGCTCCTACAGCGTGCGTTTCAAAACTTAGTCACTCTTCCAGCTAAGGAGGCTTATTTTAACAATCGTTGCTCAACTACATGCTAAAATGAATTTCCCTGTAGGAGATATGAGGGAGGAGCCAGACAGTAGTACTTGAGCTATCTACATTTCGTTGTTATTGTAGGAAAATACACATACTATAAAGTTTACCATTTCAACCGTTTCTAAGTGTGCAGCTCTGTGGCGTTAAGTGCATTCACACTGCTGTGCGACCATCCCTGCCACCCGCCTTCACTCAGGCTATCGAATTCGACCTGCTGCAAAAAGCGGCCAACTTTTTAGTGCTTTCTTAGTAGTGATTAATTCCAGCTAGTCAGGTACTTATTGTGACATAGAAATGCATGAATTCTATTGGAATCTGAACTAGTCCATCCTTCTATTAAATATTATATTTGTTGTATATTTGTTGTAAATTCTTCAACAGAATTTCTTCAAGAGCTATGACTCCTCTTTCATTAGAAGAATTTCTTTATTTCTTCCCAAAAGGTATGTACCAGACAAAATAATAATTTTTAAGATAGTGAGTGCTTGTTAAATATTTTATATGTATTAATTCAATTAGGAAGTGAATTAGGAATTTGGGATACATTCATGAAGCTTTGAAATACCTAATTATCACTAGTATCCCTATCATCCCTGAAACTGAGACACAGAGGTGAGATGAGTCGCCTAGGGCCCACAGCTGGCACGGTGTAGAGTGGGGGTCCCTACGCCAAACTCTGACTCCTGAGGCCCACAGTCTAACTCTGTAAGTGACTCAGGGAGCCAGCTCTCAGCAGCATCAGCATTATCTGGGAAGCTGTTAAAATGCAGATCCTCAGATCCCACCCCAGACTTGTAAAATCAGAAATTTAGGATGGAGGGGGCAGCCATTAGTGGTCTAACACGCCCTCCAGGTGATTTGGGGGCTCAGTAAAGTTTAAGAACTACTGCTCAAAAAGGGAAATGCCTCATTGCATTTCCCTTTTCTCGTTTCCTTTCTCTGTGCCAAGTCCCATCACACGTTCTGGTCACACACAGTCTCCATTTCAGTGCTACACCTAAGCCTAGCCTCCCAGAAGTGGCCCAGTTTTCAAAATGACTCCTCTCCTCCCTCTAGAGTCTTTCTCCCCTTAAAGACTCCTCTCTCCTGCCCCTGGTTTCTGCTATTATTTAATGATAAACAAACCCTACTAGGCTTTCGTTCTTTATTCACTGAATAAATATTTATAGAACCTTATACTATTTTAGGTGTTTTTAGTAAGTAAACTCGGTATTTAATATACACTCACAAATAAAAGGCGAAGATACCTCCTATAGGTTCTCATACATTATTAAAAATGCAAATATTTGAGCCCTATGCCAGAAATTTGGATTTCCTAGGGTTCAGATGGGACCCTGGAATCTGCATTTCCTCAAGCACTCCAAGTGATCCTGACGCCTGAATCAGGTGATCTGTGTACCCTGAAAACACGCTGTGAGTAGTTTGATCAGGAGCACACAGCTATTCACCTGGATTCCCTCCCTCCCTCCCTCCCTCCCTCCCTCCCTCCCTCCCTCCCTCCCTCCCTCCCTTCCTTCCTTCCTTCCTTCCTTTTCAGGTTTGCTTGTTTTCTTCCCACAGTGGGATCTTTGCAGGCGATGGTTGGGATATGAAAAAGGAGAGGATGAAGTCCTGTTTATTTTTTGCTTTTGTTTCCCTTGTTCAAGGGGATCTATCCAAAAATATTTCTGAGACTGATTTCCAATAGCTTACAACCTATGTTTTATTTTAGGAGTTTTATGACTTTTAATATAATATTGTATGTCAACTATAGTTCAATTAAAAAAAAAGGAAAGAAAAAACTTGAGGCAAACTACATAGAACTTTTTCAAGAAAGGAAAGTTTGTAAGGTCACGTAGGGCCAGTTCTGCAAAGGAAATGTTGCTTAGCTTGGACCCTGGCTGATGAGATTTAAAGATGAAAACGTCGCCACAATGAGGCAAAGAGTCAAAGGGCAAAGCCCGTGCCCCCCCAGCGGGGCCAAGAACCTCCTGGTTAGAGGCATGCAGCCTAATAGGCCCTGACACAGACAGTCTGGGATTATTTCAAAGATACCACACCTTGAATTCAAACTGGTAGTTTGGAATTACTTTTAAGTTATCTTGATATCTCCCTTCTTTCTAATAAGAACAAGACCAGTTTGTTTAACATTTCCTCATACCATAGATTTTTCACATGAGGCCTCACCCACTCCCACACAATAACAGCATCCTTCCTGTGGGTTGGTGACCAGTGCCGTATCTAAGAGGTATAATGAGCATTCTTCACAGTGTCGTTGTCATTGCCTTCTCTTTGTTTCAACTACTTCTGCTAAGATAACCCACAACACAGGGAGACTGAGCAATGGACAGATTAGTTCAACTTTTTTCTCCCCTTTCCAAGATACCTCCCAAATTCCTGCCCTGTGTCACCTACTGTTCCATTATTCTGTTTAGAAGATATGTAGACTCATTTGTACCCAGAATAAATATTTGGCACAATATGGTCCGCAGGGAAAGTTGCCGCGGGAGTGGCAGGAGCAGGCAGGGCTCCATCCCAGCCCCCTGCGGTCCACATTACAGGCAAGAACACGAATGAAGTCAGCAGTCTGAGCTGGAGGCAGGTGTCCACAGCAGCCAGAGAGGAACTGGCTTCTCATTTGCAATTTAAAAGACCAAACATTTGTCCTACTCAAAACAACAGGTGCCAACTCTAGAGGTTCTATCAAGGTACACAGGCGGCACTAGGAGGAATTCTGTAGGACGTATAGTATGGGGCCCCTAATCGAATTTCAGCAACCTGGGTCATTATCCTCCATTTCAAAGAATATACTAAGAAAGAGGTTCTCATAGACAGGTTTTGCTCCCCAGAGGACAACTGATTACTGATCAAAGCACAGTAACATCTATAAAAGGGGCTGAACAAGTATTTATTGAAAGAATGAGGAACTAAATGTTACCAAAGGCTGTTTTGTGGGAGAAGATTGTTGTCTTTCTTGTGAACTTCAAAGATTGAAAACGACATCCCCAAACACGCCCTAAATAACCCACAATGGCTGCTTATAAAATATATTTGTTTCATCTCATTTATATTTTACGCTTACATTTTCATTCAGCATACTACATCTTGGGCTTAGATTTCCTATATGCTTACTTAGTTTGCCTATATGTATATTGTTATATACAATATACCTATTGTATAAAACAGAACTACCTTTTATTTATTCTAATGCTATCCTCTTTCAAACTTTTTAAAATTTAAACGAGTTCTTTTGTCCTAGGATCTTGACAACGGCTTCCACATTTCTATTTTTTTTTTCATAGACCCTTTTAATATTCTGTCCCTTTGGAATCAAAGAGTTTTAATTTCTTCATTTGTCCTCATGTAGCATTCACTCACCCATTCTGATAGGTCAAAATACTTGCTCTCCTCCTTCCTGGTACCCAGAAGGCCCAGCAGAGGGGAGAAAAATCTGGCCTGTCCTTTGAGACACTTGGCTCAGAGTCTCCCCATCATGCTCAGCGGGGCTGTGCCTCTTGTCCTAAGTGTCAGCATGCATGAAGGTGCTGGCTGTGAAGAGGCCATGGAGACCCTGGTCCTGTGGACGCAAGCTGCTGTTTTATAGCAACCCAGCTTCAGAACTCATTTCTTCCAGTGGCCAGACCAGCAGTCAGACTTCAGCCACTACGGAAGCCAAAAGCACCGGTACGCCTGGACGCACAGTGCGCCTTGCTCTCACTTGAGCAGAATGTAGGCCTGTGACTTCTCTGTGAAACAGAATGAAAACATCTCTGGTTCCTTGAATTTCAGTTTGGGGAAGTGAGTTACTTGTTGCATTCTCCTGCAGTTTCCTTCCACAAAGTAGTCTAGAGGGATGAATTTATTTGGAAAGCAGTAGCAGCTATTCCCACTAATCCTTCTTCATACCCTACTCTCTGGAACACAGCAAGTCCGAGTACTTGTTTGCTCATCCAGCAAGCAACGCTCCAACACTCTGATGGGCACCATACACGCACTGGTGAAAAAGAGAGCAAAATGGAGTTTGTGTGCTAAAGAGGGCGAGGGACCAAAATGGAAAAAAGTAAATAAACAGGGACAACACAAACTGTCTTAAGTGTTGTAAAGACAAAATATAAAATAACAGGAGAGGAACTTCTTTAGAATCAGTGTTTAGTAAGATTGTCAGCTACGTCGAGATCTAAAAATCAAGTGGGAGCCAGCCGGGTGACCAGTTAGAGAAATAACATGATAAAGGGCTCTACAGAAGGAAGGTCATTTGGAGAGGTAGGTGCTCCACACGTGGCTGGGTGAGCAAGCAAGGGCGCGTGGAGCTTGTAAAGTACAGCAGGGAGCAGCGTGTGCGCAGGGCTTACAGGCTTGGGTAAGGAGGTTGGATTTGATTTTAAGTGCAACGGGAGGCCACTTAAAGAGTGTTAAGCAGGGGTATGATGTGAACAATTTTATGTAGTAAGAAAAAGGGTTTTTGTGTGTGTTTTTTTTTCCAGTTGAACTCCATCTGTACTAAAAGGGAGATGGGTTAGATGACTGTTGTAGCTGTTGAGGATAGAGGGGGCTCAGGCCTGGGCCAAGGCGGTCATTAGATGGGAAATTCAAGTTCTGTCTCGGAGGCTGAATTGAGGAAATGATCCAACAGACATAGAAAGTCAGAGAGCTAGACGACTGCCTTGCTGTTAGGGCTCCGCACCTTCATCTTAGAGTCAGTGACTTGGCATTCATTATCTGCCTAAGCCCTCTGCTTTTACTTGTCCTTCAGCCTCAGGCCTGCATTCCACGGATACTCCTGGGTGCCCAGTTCCTTCCTGCATTCGAATATGATGCCTTTGGGAGGTAGTGAATTGTTCCATTTAAGTCACAGGTGGAGACAACCGATTTTCCACAGAATGCAAGGTGCACACTTGCAAATCTCTACTTCTGTGCCTTCTAAAGCTCCCAGAAGACACATGGAAGCATCCAGAGTTTTAAAGCCTCTAGTTCCAGGTCTTCCAAGCCAAAACAATGTATCTCATGTCTGACTTTCACAAATGCCTAAATATTTAAGTCAAGGTGATTTCAAAGCCTTCCAACACTTGGAGTTACCCGTAGCCTGTGCCTCCAAATGTGGCCTGAGAACCTTCCCCAGAGACCCCACTCCAGAGCTCCTGAATTTCTGCTGGTGGAGCCCAGACAGTTAGCATGCTCTGCAGTGATTGCTAGATACAGTCACGCCTGAGAATCGAAGCCCTAGAAGTCGCAAATATCTCCTCCTAATAAAAATAATATGATGTTCTAACTTGATGAATTTAGAAAATTGGTAGAGTTCAGAAAGAATAAAAAATAGTGTTTCCTGGAACCTTTTCTTCTCTTCCTGCTCCTCATTCTTCCCCTTCTACTCCCCCCCCGCAACCCCCCCCACCCCACGCAGCCTTCTCGTTTACTTGGTTTTTATTGTTCAAAGTGCTAAATGATTTATATATTCTCAGTTCGCTGTTATTTCCATTTTCTATATGAATGGGCTCGGACAGATTAAGACATACCATCCCTTGAGGTCACAGAGCCAACAAATATCAGGATCAGAATTTAAACTCAGGACTGCCTGGTTCAGAGCATCCATTCTGTCTTCTCCAGCCCTCTCCACCCTCGTGTGTCTTTAGAAGCTGAGCCCATGACACTGCCTGGAAATTGGTCACATCTGTCCATGTCTTACAGTGGTTCGAGGGATTATGTATCTCCCCCACACACATTCCTGCCCAATGGAGGCAAGGGAAATGAGGAGGTATTTAAAACATACAGTTCTAAACTACCAGGTATCTCTAAGAATTATACCGCCCCCTACAAAAACACACCTACCTGCCTAATTTGTATATTCTTTCTGAACTGGCAGTTACGAGGGTCCCTTCCCTCTCCTATGATATCACTCCACAAGGGAAAATGAGAGCGGAGCTGGGAGCAGGGCCACAGGCTTCCCCAACTCGGGAAGGCAGGTACCTTTCTGGTAGGAAGTTAGCTGTCTGCTCAGTGATGGGTGGAGGAAAATCAGGGGTTTCCCAGCTAGGTGCTTGAGACTGACAGAGTCACACAGAAATCCCAAGCACATATGCCTTTCTTCTCCAGGCCCCTCCACTGACAGATGATTTATTGGCAAAGTATATTCAACAGAGAAAGAGCATCAGTAAGAAACCACCAGGGGGTTATGAAAAGCACGTTCACATATCTAGATGGTAAATTCCTGATGATAAATCAAAGGCTTTAGTACAAGTTATGAACCTCAGATTGAGTTATTCTTCTCATAAAATACACACACTAGTGGCAGAGATTAAGTACGGGAAGTAAGAGCAAGGGAAGCTGCTCTGGGAGTAAAGTCACTCTACCTCTTACTGTCTCGGACAGTTTAGTTAGGGTTGAACTAAGGGGTCATTGCTGATAGCACCTTGGGCTTGTGTGTGGTACACAGATAGACTCAGAATGAGGAAAAGACAGATAAAACTGAGTGTTATCTATGTACCTAATCCTATGATAATCGCTTTCAGTCATTGATTGCTTACAACTCTAAGAAAGGTGCTATTGTTATCACCATTTTACAAAGGACAAAATTGAGGCTCAGGTGAGGCAAACAATATGCCAAGGTACCACAGAAGAAAGCAGGAGAGTTATGACTCAAGTCCAGGGGGGTCTGACCCCCAAACCTTAATTCTTAAGTAATGTACTTTACTTCTTCACCTAGCTATCAAGGAAAAGTAATCACTTATGATAATTAATAGAAGAATGTGATCACTAGAGAGATTCTACTGCTGCTACATCTCTTAAAAAGCCTGTCCTTATTCTGGCAGATAAAGAAAATAGCTACCCCTCTTTCTTGTGAAGCTGATCAAATGACCTATGGGATTTGCTATATGAAAAGCAGGATATAAAACAGGATGTAAGACTCATGACGGTGAGGATATTTGTTTTATGCCCTGATGCAGCCTAAGCAGTATATACCTGGCACTCAAGAAATACATGCAAGATGAATGAATGGCCTACTTTTAGAATACTTAGTGGCATAACCTTCACTAATGTCACAGTAGAGTACATGGTAACGTGGGCTATTAGCCAATGTTTATTCATCAATGTGTCCAACAGCCTCTAAGATGCCCCCTAGTGACCCCCACCTCCTGGTATTCACATCCCTGTGTAGTCCCCTCCCACTGTATCAGGGTAGGCTTACGGGGCCAATAGAATATGACAGAAGCAAAGGTGTGTCACTTCTGAGACTAGGTTGTTAAAGATATGGCTTCTGTATTGGTTCTGTCTCCTTAGATCACTATCTCTGGGGCAAGCCAGCTGCTGTGATTTGAGAACACTCAGGCACCATATGGAAAGGCCAGGATGGCAAGGAACTGGCCAGCAGCCAGTGAGGAATTGAGTCTGGCCAACAATCACAGGAGTGAACTTAGAAGCAAACCCTCCATCCACAGTCAAGCCTTCAGATGATTGCAGCCCCAGCCAATAGCTTGTCTGCAACCTCATGAGAGACCCTGAGCTAACGGTCTTGAATTCCTGACCCTTAAAACTGTGTGAGATAACAAATATTTATGTTTTCAGCTACTAAGTTTTGGAGTCATTTGTTATGCATCAAAAGATAATTAATACAGTTAATTAATCTTGTCATCTTATATATATTAATATTGTCATCTTATATATTAATCTTGTCATAACTTGCGAACAAAAATCATGCCTAAAACTTTTACAGAGAATTATTAGTTTATGCAAATTCTTCTCCCTCCTGCAAGTTTTAAAAGCATAAATATGTGTATTTCTGATCCACTATGGCCTCTTTTTCTTTGCTACTCACTGAACAGGCATGCACATATGTAGCTACAGTACTGCACGGACGCTGAATTATGGTTGTTTGTGCCGAGGGAGGTCTGCGATAGTGCCCACCTCCCCTGTGGGAGTGAACAGCTATTCTTACAAGCTTTAAGGAAAAATCTTCCTGCTGACATTAAATTAATTTCAATTCTATTTTAATTTTTTTTTAGGAGTTTACATTCCATAGTAGAGAAAATAAAACCATAAAACAAAGCAATTAGATCCTTTTCAGATTGTTGTAAGTATCATGAAATTAATGAGCATATCATAGAAGGCTGGCCCTGAGAGAGAATCGGTTGAGATTTTTCTGAATGCGGACAAGTACTTAGAGTGGTAGCTCACTCAAAAAGTCATGCAAGGAACATTCATCAGTGAGAATCACCAGCTCATCCGCAGAAACTACAGAGAGCTTTCCAGGATGGTCCATGGAGATAAGAGACACAAACTAATCAAGACTGTTTTATGGCAGTGATGCATTTTCCCAGCAAAGGGATGTTATGAGTTAAGGTATATTTATGAAATACTTGTGGCTCAACAAAGGGAACATGGAATGAAGTAGAATTAACTCCTTGTTATATTGATTGGTTTATGTCACCTGTCAGTTACTGCCCCACCACAAACCTAACAACGAAGTATAATCAAAAGTCTGAGGACACACTGGGAGGCCAGGAGAAGGGAGTCATTATATGACCTCAGTCCCAAAGCAGCTCTTTTCAGCTGACTAAAGAGTATAATTTTGAGATAATCCTCTCGCCTTCTGGTATACCCCAGCTCATGGCAACTCAACAAGAAAGCACTTTTATTGACTCTGGAGATAACTCCGGTAGAACGTTCAGTCCCATCCCAGAGCAGATGTGACAGGAATAGAGTGAATGACTGCTGATGTGGGGTTAGTAGTATTTCTCCCCATTCCCTTCCCCACCTTCTTCTGGAATGGAAACATTGTCTTATGAATGTCTGGATTTCTATACAGTGATAGTCTTCAATTCATTATTACTTTAAGAAGATGGGGACATTAAGAGTTCGTGTGTTGTGGACGCACACCCACTGGATTTTTTATTCCTTAAAGATAACTAGCCAGCATTTGTAATAGAAGAAGGCCCACCAGAACCAGAAGATTCTTGTATTTAAAGTCACTGGGAAAAAGAGTATTTGAAAAGCCAGAGCAGGAAGCATAGCAGCAACACAACATATTACATGAGAACTACCAAGAGAAGTCAGTGTCTTCAGGGCAGAGCCATTCAGGGAAGAGGGAGAGAACATGAAGAAGCCATGTGCTGGCTGGTGTAAGTGCTCCTCTGCTTGGCTTGTGGGGAGGAAACAAATAAAAGCAGACTGGGGGTAAAACAAATAGGCTCTGTGTGGAAAAGATGCACTCTTCCTCTAGCCAGAGGATTTCCAGGCCAAGCATGTCCAGCAGCAAATGGCTGCCCCCTTGGCTCCTGACCCTTGAAACATACACACTCCCAGATCTTTTTACTCTCTTCACCTCATAAATGCGGCCAAACTCTAAAGCTCAGTGGCTTTCTTCTGCTGCAAGACGTTTCAAGAAATGCTTAAACCCTCCTGAAAAACTGGCATTTCTCCTGTGAGGGTGCGGGAGAATTTCCCTATACTACTTTGAGAATCTTAAAAAACAAGAGGAAGATGCCAAAGTTCAACCTCTCCATTTTAACATTTAATTCCTGAAGCTCCTGTATTTAGGGCTGTAGGTCACAATCTTCTCAAAAGATTAATCTGTGTTCTCTTAAAGTTGATTAAATGCCTTCCAGAGATAAATAGTCATATTTGTGATACTCTTTTCTTTACTGAATTTCTAGATATGACTTTTTAAGGTCCTCAGACAGCAACGATACATTTATGCAAAAGCAAGTCAACGCAAGTTTAGAAATTTATGTTCTCCTGTTGGGACTAGTAAACTCTCCAGAATTCAGAGTGTGCAAAACACATATCTATAGAACACTTTCTTTCTAAATATAGAGGACTTTAAGGGCATAAACAATTTACGCAGCTTAACTGGACTGCCTTTCTGGTCAATTGTGTGTACGAGTGTGGCAACCACCACTCTCTGCATGCATGTTTGATGGGCATGTGCCAAAGTAAAATCATCTAGCAGTTCCATTGTTTCCTCCCCTCAAATTACCAATATGATTGGACCATCAAATTAAGCAGCTAAATGCCAAATTTTCTTTTTTTAGATCATACACATTTTTGAGTTAGATGAGTGGAAAAATAGTCCTGAAGTCTGGGCTTTTCATTTTTTTTATAACAACTTTTCAACAGTTCAACCTCTTTGGTAAATATGAGTAAAGAAAGCAAGCTCCCAGTCACAGCACATGTTTACAACTAAGTTAAAGGCTCTTAAAAATAGGGTGTTTGATGGTCCACTGCCAAAATACGAACTCTAGCAGACTGGACTGCACAGCTAATAATAAAGAGTCAGTGTTACTATGAAAATCCCCAAGACCAAGCTCCAACTGAGCTTCATCCTTTTCACCGAGAAGTTCCCCACAATGACACAGAGACATAATTTTGGAGTTAGAGGTCGGGGTGGGAGGGGAGGAAGGCTCAGAATGGTGGGAGGCCACTTAAACACAAAGGAAAACGTGGCTGGACTGGGCTCAAAACTAAACTGCAAAACAGAACGAAAACAGTTCAGCTGCTACTCAAGGACTGCTTGCCTTGTGGAAAAGAGGAAAATGTTTCGATAGATAGTACAAGTCCAAGGTAAAGGAAATACGTTAGGTATGAAGAAAACTACACGTGCTTTCTGGACAGAAAGGAAATATTTGGATCTCTTAGGAAGAACCGGCGGCTCTGTGTAGAGTGAAGAAAACCACACGACTCTAGTGTCAGTGGATTCTTCTTCCTGCCTCACATCAGGCTCTTTGATCCCTGGAATCCTTGGAGAATATGACAAAACTATGGGATGTGTCTACATCGAAAATGTAAACACGTCATCACACCTAATTTTGCATTCAATTCAGGTGGTTCACACACTCAAGACACTGTATCGCGTGCCATTCTAGGATAAAAGGAAGCCATTGATATGAAGAAAGCATTTTCTAAGAGACCATGAAACCACTTCTCCCTGGTACCTGAAGTGGGGCTTGGACTTGACAGCTCAGTATCTATTTGCTAAAATTTGTAATGATGCAGCTCTAGCAGGATTTGGTGCCCAAAAGAAAGTTCCACGGATACCACTTAATATTTAGGGTATCATTTCCCCATTTCTACTTTTTTTCCTGTCTCTGCTTCTACTAAAAATGGATTTCCTTCGGAATACTGATCATGAGTAATAGTATCTCCAACATTTTCACATAAGAGGGGTTGGGGGCAATTTGATTTCAAGCGTGGGAGGGAGTGCTGCTGAGTTTGCAGTGCCCTTTACACATACTGACGGACCCTCGGTCCCTTATCAGGGCTCTCAGAGAGAACACAGGTTATAATGCCTTCACTTAGGAACTTACAATTAACTTATTTAAACCTAACTTTATTTTATAAATGGATGTAAGGCCCCCTCACAGTGTAATCAGGTCGTAACACATTCTCTCCACAGGAGGAGTTACTATTTCACCAAGAATCTATATTCAAGATCCTTCAAGTTTGGGTTCCTGAATCCTGAACAATCCAGCTGGGGGCTTGTCAGCCATGCTGCCTTCTCTCTGCCCAGGGCAGATATCAATAATGGACCACCATGGCCCTCTTTCCCACTGAGCTTGCATATCGCCTTAGAATCCTCCCCAGTCCTCCAGCTGGTTACTACAACTTACCCTGGCATGCAAGTTGAAAGGTATTTGTCATTCATAAATCCTACATGTTCAAGTACTTTCTATCTCTTAAAAAACAGGAGACAGGCGACTTTCTCAAAGAGTAATCTGTGGACCCAAGGCATTCATTCTGAATTTCATCTGTACCTTAGGTGACAAGGTAGTTATAACTGTTACTGACTTGCAAAGGTCTTGTTGCATGTGGCTTCCAAACTTAGGTCTGGATCATGTGTGAGCTGGGGTCTGATACTGCGTGTGTAACTGCCTTCTGCACGCAGTAGGAAACCACAGCTGACCCCCGGGCAGTGGTATCACCCTGCTCCGTTCAGATCCCGACTCACCACTCTTAGCTGAGTGGCCTGAGCACGCTCCTTCACCTCATGCCTCAAGTTCCTCATCTGTCAAACGGAAATAAGGTCATAACTACTTCACTGTGTAATCGTGAGGAAACATGAGTTAACATTCGAAAAACACTTAGGAGAGTGCCTAACGTGCTGAACACTTACTAAATGTGATTTTTAAAAAAATACGTTAAACCGAAGGGGTACCTTGAAGATCAGTGTTTCACATTTGGTGCGTGGTACGTTTAGTCACAGAAATATGCAGGGTTGGGGTCCTTTAAAAATCATGCTTGCCACAGTTTAACTTCAACAAACATTTAGCAAATGTTTGCTTATTAGGTATCTGGCACTATTTTATGCTCTGGAAATACAAAGATAAATAGGGCACATCTCCACCTTCAAGCAAAATCCCATCTCTTTTGAACTCCTGCATTTTCTCCAGATGAGAAAAGACCTATCAGCCTAAAAAACATTTAACTTGGATAAGAGTGGATTCAAAATCACTTTTCAGCAAAGGGTGCAGGTCTCTCTCTTAAGCTCCATCTAAGATATCCATTCCAAAATAAGCAACAGCAAGGAGAAAAACTTAGACCAATCTTGGTTTCAGAGGTGAATCTGCTTCTCTGATTCAGGATCAAGTTTCTCTTTATAACAACCTTTAGCCTTCTCTCCCCAGACCTGCGAGCTGACTCCCTAGACTCATGTGAAATAGAGAGAGCACAGTGGGGGCTTTCATAAACTAAAAACTTTTCTTTCCTAGCATGTATTCTTTCAAATTAACAAATTTTTAAAAAGAAAAAAAAGACTCTTTTTTTTCAGCCTCCCTGATTCTAGACTTGATGTGCCCTGGGTGTCTGACATCCTCATTCCATTCATGGTTGCCATTCTTTCTGGGCGAGTCATTGCTTCAAAGTATGCGTGGGTGTGCTTCTGGAAGCCCAAGACATTCAATGTCCTCAGCTTAGATGCAAATTCAGTGATGAATCTGTGGCCCAGCTACTCAACTTTGCCAGCTGTGCACTCTGCATAGGCTCCGGGATCAGGAGGGCAGATTGCTGCTCACTAGCGGAGTTAGTCCGGCCAGTCCAGGCCTTAACACGGGTGTAATGATACCACAGAGAACAAAGTGAGGTCATCTGTGTGTTCACATTTGATAAACTGCAAATCTGCCATTCAAAAGTAAGGTATTATTAACATTCTCAACGTCTCAGAGTCCATTTCCCATATGTAAAATTGTAAAAGCTACACTTGCCTTATTCGTAGCATAGAGTTTCTGTGAGGACTATCTGGGTTGTGTACATGTGAGACGATATCACTGACTATCGCAAATGCCAGTTACTGCTTCTGCTGCCTCCTGAGGGCCTGCTAGGCCTCTGCCTCCTTATGGGCCTGATGCTAATTTCCTGACCCTTTTCTGCTTCTACAGCTAACGAGAGTTCATATCCTTTTCCTCAAAACATGCCTTTCAGCAGTCTCTCTTTCATTCTCAAACCTCAGTGACTTGTAACAAAATGATGACTGTAGCTCCGCGATGATGCTGACATGACCGCCCTCCTGCCTACGAGCTTCGGAACCAGTGTTTTGCTCAGGCTAGCCCAAGCAGCACACAGCCGGCACCGGGAAGACCGCTGTGCGGGCAGCTGTCCGGGCTCGCGGCCGGCGCTGGCCAAGGAGCCCGTCTTCTCGGGGAGCCATTTGTTTATGGTTATCACTTTCCACTTCGCAGAGTGTTTCCCAGATTTGCTTCCTTTTCATTGACCCAAAGCAACCTTCAATCAGCCACTTAAGGAATAAAGAGCTCTGCATTATTGTATCACCAGTTAAATGTATCTCATGCACTCGTTTGTTAACTCTCTGTTTTCCCCTCCCCCGTTAAAATGTAAACTCCATTAAACAAAAACTCTCTCTCCTGTGTGGCCCAAGGCCTAACACAGGATCCAGCATACAACAGGCACTCAACATATATAACTTCTAGTCCATAATCCTTTTCCTTCACTAATGTTTTCTGGTCTTGAGAGACAGGGCTATAGAAGTTCAATCTGAGCAGAGTCTTCAGAGATCATCGTGCCCCTGTAGCTGTCAAAGGGGGTTACAGCACCTGGACCACGTTTTTGATTACACGAAGGCATCTCTCTCTCCCTCTCTCTCTCTCTCCACACACACACACACACACACACACACACACATGTATATGTATGTGATTAAAAACTAGTGTTTATATTTAAAGTTATATATGCTTTAGTGTGATTAAAACTTCGTATATATATCTATATATATATATCATACATACATATTTTATATATTCACGTGTTTACCATAATTAAATAGGAGGTAGAGACCCCGGAGGCCCACCACATGTCACTTCACTTCTCTTTCCTACCTCTAGCCCTGAAAGACTTATAAAAGCATCTCTAGTTTAAAAGCCACTGATCTGGCCATTCACTCAGCAAACACTTATTGTGGACACAAAATGTTCCAGGAACTGCTAGGGGCTGGGGATGCATGCGGGGAGCAAAACTGTAAGGTCCCTGGTCTCATGGAGCTTACATTCCAAGGGGTAAAAAAGAAAATGCCCAAATAAATAAGGAATCGACTTAAATTCAGGTTGTGATAAGTTATGAAGACTATAAAACCTCTGTGAAGGGATAGAGCAATGGGGAAGTGGAGAGAGAAAGAGAGATCAATCATGTGCGTGGACATTAGTTACGGTCGCCATGGCAAGGAGAATAGGGAAGCTGAGACAGACACCTGAACACACTGGCCGAGCAATTTACAGCCAGATGCAGAAGCTCATCTCCCTACAGATCTAGGCCTCAGTTGTATTTCAGCTCCAGGCCCAGAAAAGCAGCTAAACCATCTGGGCAAAGCCAGGACCAACTGTAGTGACCAATGACCCCCTGCCCTGGTGCTGACCAATCATGGAACCATGACCCTGAAATGACACACCTGGAAAACAGATGAATATTTTATTGATATCCTCCCCTGAGAACTCCCCTAAGGTTCCCAACTGCAAGAGAGAGAGAAAAACCTTCAAGACAAAAGACCCAGCATGCATTGTCCCTCTGGGGAGCAGACCTGTGCCTTTCCCTCCCCCCCTACTTCCCCCACAGGCACACATCTCTTAAACACTAAGGGACCCCGCAAGACTTGCAATCAGGGGAGCAGTAGGCAGCGGCAGCTCCTCCTGGGCTAAACCCCAGAACCTGCCTCGAAGGCCGCCTTTTCTCTGACTTCCCAGTGAGCTAAAGCAAACACACCTCAGCCATTTTTTTTCCTACAACATTTTTAGAGAGCCAAAGCGGCCCAGCCTGGGCTCTCCTGTTGCTTCTTCTATGCTAAGTCCTTCCTTGTTTCACTGTCCCCAGCTTTGATAAACGTATGCTCAATCACCTGGACTCGTACTGTGAAATCTTTTCTGCACAATTTCAAGAACCCACATATTACCGGCTGGTCCTAGGCAGACCCGCTCAGGGCCAGGTCCCCTGTCCTGTAACAGCTGGGGAGGTCTCTCCAAGGAGGTGATATTTGAGCTGAATCCTGTGTGACAAGAATAATGCAGCCAAGCAAAATGCTGAGGAATCCAACCCTTTGGGGCTGCATAAGCAAAGGAGGAGTGACTGACCCCAAGGTCATCCTGTTGGTTAGCAGTAAAGCTTGGTCTCCTTCACTCTTACCACAGTGAGCGGATGATCTCTTTCCTAGTTTCTGCAATTTGGCATGCTCTTGTTTCTGCAGCAATTTCCTTTAAAACTGATCTTATTTCCCATGCTCTTTAATGCATTTCCTCCTTTTTAGTTTGCTTGCAAAGTCACCCATGTACCCAACGTGTGTCTGTACATACTAAAAATAATCACGGTAGGCAAAGGGCATGTGTGTGCATGTGTGTGTATGAGGGGGGTTTGGGGTACATTTCCTAAGCAAAAGTAAGACCCACCCTATGGGAAAAGAAAGGAAATTTGACTTCCTTTGTCTTCGTATTTTTAAAAAGAAAAGCCATGTTTTATAGCATAATACCAAGACATTTTCCTCTAAAAATCCAAAAATCTTAACAGAAGAAAGGCCGAGGAATTTAGAAACTGCAGAAAGAAAGTCACCATCCCTGTGGCTCTCATCTGACAGACAATAAAACCGAGTGTGCCTACCCTTTGAAACAAGTTAAAATGACAGCTCAACCAAATGACCCTTTTGGCTTCCTGCTTGTGACATCTTGCTTCGTGAAAGAAAATGCCCTGGGCTGGCCTGGAGCCTCAGATGTGACCCACAGACTTGGAAGATTCTAGGAGTCTTCAAGATGCAATTTGAAGAGCTGTGCTCCAACTGAATCAAGAGATAGGAAGGGAGGTGCCTGTGCTATCAAAGAAATGCTCTAGATTTAGGATTTGCTTGGGTGAATTTTCCTTTCTTGGTTTGTCTGGAGCAGATCCTGCCCATTTCTTTTTTCCAGTTTTATGAAATCCCTAAACAGATCTGAGTTTTAAGGGCTGAGAGCTGCCCTAGGGAAATAGGTGATTACACTCTCTGCTTAGGGTCTTAGTGATGAGAAAGCAAACAAACGGAAAGGAGGTGGCGGATTGAATCCCCCTCCTCCAGGCCAACTTCAATTTCTCGGTGCCTCTTGTTTCCAGTTCCCCTTTATAGCAGATACATATTTAAAAAATGAAGTGGTGCCCTGATTGGTGTGGCTTAGTTGATTGGGCATCATCGGCAAAGCAAAAGGTCATCGGCTCAGTTCCTGGTGAGGGCATGTGCCTGGGTCTCTGGTCAGGGGGTGCGTATGAGGCAACCAATCAATGTTTCTCTCACACATTGATACTTCTCTCCTCTCTCTAATGGTGAGTAAATAGAATCTTTAAGAAACAAAATGAAGTGGTGACATATATAAAGTCCCATCCACAAATTAATCAGCACTTTTCAATTGCTACGTGCATGTGAAAGCTGGACGAATAAACAGATGGAGAGACCGATGTATATAGTAAAAATACTAGTCAATTCCTAAGGAAAGAAAGGTCTACAAGAGTATTTTCCTTCCCATTTTACACTTTATATTTCATGTAATTATTTTCCAGGGGGACTGAATTGGGAATCTCTATACCCACAGAAATGTCACAAGTGGAGTTGGGGGCATCCGGAGGGAAAAAAATCAGTGTTTCCTCTAAAAATAAATTTGATGAATCTAACTCCAGCCCTATAGTGTTTCCCATACTGGAGCCCTAAACCTGAACAAGTAGAATGAGACCTGGAGAGATTTGTTCATTATTTCTAAGAAGGGTGTTAAGCAATTAAAACGGCTGTGGGCTTTCCCACGTCACAGCTGGCCCTTGTTCCCAAGATCACTTCGGACCCTCCTCACTAGTGCTTGTTATTGAAAAACAAAGCATGACCACCCTTGCCACCCTTCCTTCTTTGGATTCCCCCTAACAGATATGTTTAAGAAGAGACTGAAATTTGAAAAGCAAAAGAAAAATATCAGCGAGCTGATAAAAACTGATCAACTCAGGGGCTGCAGAGGTGACCCAAACCACACACCTGGGAGTGCCCCTTGTTTTCCCGGGGGGGAAATAAGCACAGGGAGGGAAAAGGACTCGACTACGTTGCCCTACCAGTTAGTACAGGGGGAGCACAGGCCCTTCGACACTGAGTTCCCAGGCCTGTGCTCTTTTAGTAGCTCACTAATAAGTATAGTAAGTATAATATAATACCACTATATCACTTTCTCTTTGTCTGTTCGTTCATGTGAAATGTAGAGTGGGGAAAAAGTGAGGGACTTCGAGTAGTGTGCTGCCCCAAAAGAGCGATAGAGTTTAGAAACACTGCAGTTCAAGACAGAGCACGCTGTTTCCCCTGCATGCTGTGCTAAGCTAGCAAAGTCTTCTGTGACCTAGAAGATCGAATGCAATTACATTGCCCATATATATTTGCTATGCTGTTCACCTCTCCCAAGGGCAGCATAACAGTACAAGGGGAGTGACATCTTTATGAGGTTCACCCTTTTCTACTTTAAGGACAGACTACTGAAGGCAGATGTGTTCTCTGGAGCATAACAAGAATGCTGGAAATTCGGTAGTTAGGAGGGATGACGGCACCCGACCCTCATTCAGGAGGGAACAAATAAATTGTCCAGGGAAACAGTGGCCTGGGGAAGCCTACGAGAATATTGATGTCCATGAAGTTGAATGTGAGATGACAAGGGGGTGGAGGGCGGGCTCAAGTTACAATACAGGGAAAAAAGACAAAGACAAAAGCAAGGAAGCTAATGTTTGTTAAGTTCTACCACGTGTCAGACAACACAGCAGGTTCTTTCTGTATTGTCTCATTTTATCCTCACAACCTTTTGAGATAGTTTCTATTATCATGAAAAGCAGAAAATGAGTCTCGAAGGTGTTAAGTAACAAGTCCTGGAGTACCACATCTAAAGAGGTAGGACCACCTTCCCTGCTAAGGTTTTCTGGATCTGATTCAGTTACCTTTGTTAAGTGATAAACTACCCCAAAATTTAGTGGCTTAAAACAGTGACGCAATATTTCCCATGACGCCCTAGCTTGGCAGGGCCATCACTCTGCTGATTTCTCCTTGGCTCACACACTGATACGGCACACTGCGTCAGAGGACCAGCTAGGGGAAGGTGGCCTCACTCTTGTATTGACAGTTGGTGCTGATGAGGGGCAGGGGCACCTTACTTCTCTCCATGTGGATGCCCATCTTGCACTTGGCCAGACCAGCTTTTTTACGTGGTGGTGTCAGTGTCCCAAGAGGGCTTGTTCTATTTTTTAACTGCTTTGTGGAGGTATGATTGACATATAAAAAGTGTGCGTATCTAACACACACAATTCTGTAAGTTTGGGGATAAGCATGCACCTGTGAAACCATCACCACCATCGAGATCATAAACACATCCATCGCTTCCCAAAGTCTTGTCCTGCTATTATTATTATTATCATTATTATTATTATTGTGGTAAGAACACAACATATGATTTATCCTCTTAACAAATTTTAAGTCTAAGAGAGCTTCTTAAAGCCCCTCCTCATAAGTAGCACAATGTCATTTCTGTCACATACTCTTGGTTAAAACAAATCACGAGGCCACTTAAGATCTAAGGAGGTAAATGGCACCCGCTTTTCGCTGGGAGAAGGGGTAAAGTCACGTCACAAAGGGATGGATGGAGACATTGTGACCACTTAAAAACAACCTACTGTAGGCTCTAAACTCCACGCTCTTTCTACTAGCAAAATTTTAATAAAAATCCAAAATTGCCCTTAGTTTTCCTTTTATGCGTTTACAAAAAGTTCTTAGTAAAAGGACTACTTTTCATAACCTGGAATACTTGTCAGAAAACATGAGTTCTAAGCCTGTCTCTGCTGCAGTGAGATCGTGGAGCATTTTCTTTCAAACAGGCTTTCATTTTTTCATCTATGAGAAAGAGTTTGGTCTGTTTTCTCTCTAAGGCCTGATGCAACTCTATCAATTGATAGAAGAGCTTCTTACTTTAGATCAATATGAACTAGCTTCCTGGGAGATGGGCAGGGTGGCGATAACAAAGTAGAAATGAGATGGCCTCTATTTTGCAATGTACTCCCTTTCATTTCTGTGGTTGTAGAATTTGGGGAGCAGTGAGCAAAGGACACCCCTGCCCACGAGTGGTTAAATGCTTCCATGACCTGAGTGCTGCTCTGACCATTTCCATGCATCACATGCTGAGTGGGCACAGGTCCTCTGGCATCGTGTGAAGGGCTTCGAGCCCTGGTTGGACAGAACGGTTCCCCTGCAACACACACCCCGCACCAGCTTAAGCAGACAGTCGGGGTGAAAAGGCTCCTTAGCGGGTCTCTTCCTGAGGGAAATGCGTAGCTGGAAGCTCTCTCAGAAAGATATTGTTGCCTAGTCTATGGAAGATCAGGTTCCCAAGGAGAAAACTAATGTTTAATTTAGCACAAAGACAGCTCAGAATCTTTCTCCGGGGGGTTGGGGGGGAAGCACTGAGCCTGCAAACAGATCCACATGCAAAGAATCTAAGCGAGAAAAGGAAGCTCTTTTTGGTGCAATGGCTGCAGCAATTGGGTGCAAGCCTGCTGGTTGTTTCTGTCAGGAGGACCACTGCTCTTTCCTGTTTATTCTCATGTCTGCACTTTGCACTTTTTCAACACTTCTGTGAAACAACAAAATGGGATAGTGCCGCTAGCACACACTTTTTTGCTGTCTGAAATTACACGAAGCAGTGTGGCCATCAAATGCACAAGCCTTAGCTGGTTTAGCAAGTATTGGTCCACTTCGATGAACGACAACAAGAACCTTAGTCTCTCAAACTTCTTAGCCTTCTTAAAAATGCTCTCTTCTTAGAGAGCATTTTTATTTTTACATAATTCAGACTTCAGAGACCTCCAGAAATGAGCAATGCATGCTTAAGTATGGAATCGTCATTCCAAAGACACAGTACAGTACAATTTGTATTCAATTAAGCTACTTCTTTGCACCATGGTTACCACGATTCTAAGAGATTATACTGTGTATCCAAGAGACTCCTGGCAAGTTATTAGCAGTTGCAGCAAACTTTTGCCTTAAGGAAATTTTCTGAAAACAAAACAAAACAAAACTCCCCTCAAACATGTAATTAACTTTCTATTCAAATCCATCACTTTCTATTCAAATCCATCGGAATTACCTGAAGAGAAATTTGCTGTACAATGAGGAATTCAAGGTGCTGGGCTTCTTCGTGTGGGTGAGAGTTATGAGTAGGCTGAAAAAGACCCACAAATATACCTCAGCCACATTTCTGACAAAAGAGGATTTTTAAAACGACAATCTGAACCATCCCATGTTACTCTATAAACCTATCACAATGACTCAGGAAGCAGGGACGCTAGAAAAACAATATAAAACAAAACAAACCCAACATGAGTTTGACTCTCGCTTCTGAAAAAGGGGGATGTCAATTCAAATGGTGGAGCATAAACTAACAAAATTCTGACTATATTCTTCGCTCTGAGTTAGGACCAGTATATCCATCCCTGCCCAGACCTCATCCACCAACAAGATCACTCTGACGCTAATCCTGTTACTCCTTCACAGTAACATCGTGCTTTCGATTAAGAATTATCATCACTAAAACCGGCTTGGAAGCCTTGGCAGTTTTCCTCATGTTTCTCATGGAAAGTCACACTTTAGGAGGCACCGAGCAAAGGCGGGATTCTAAACTGAGAACCGCGTCGAGGACACATGAAATTTTCAACATGCTGCCGGGGAAGAAGGCAAAGGCCAGTGGCCCAGCCGCTGGCAGTTACTTGCAGTGAGCTAACTGACTCTGAGCAACTTGCGCCAGGGATCCGGCTTTCGAGAGCATAAATGTAAATCTCCACAGCAGGAGGCTTCTAACTCTGTGGCTCTGGGACCAGATTCACTTAAGAATTATTCATCAGTCTGAATTAATAATTCAGTTAAATGGTAAATTTGGGCTATTCAGTTCTTAAGATTCCAAACTCTGAATAGATGGTTTAAATTTCCCATTTATCCACAAAGCCCACAGGCCACACTCGCTGGGCAAGTGAATGGAAACCCAGCCTCTATTTTAGAAGTAAAAAGTAAAATAAACACTCACTCTGGCCAAATTCTAGATGAGGACTCCTAGAATCCCAGGGATCGAAGAGACAGCCATTGATCCTCTTATCAAGAAGGACGCTATTTCACGATTCCGGGAAATGCTGATCTAGCCCGGATGACCTCTCCATATTAAACTATTCAGGGAAACTGGATACTATGATATCCCTGACATTTATTAAAGAGAAAAGCCACATCCTTCTACAAAGTGTCCCTGACACACTGTCGGGGTAGAATTCAGGGCTGGGAAAACTGTGAATCTGATTTGAGTACATCATGCCTCAGATTAATAATAACAGCAGCTAAAACGTATTGAGCCTCTAGTAGGTGGCAGGCAGTTATCTCATTTACTCAATGACCCAAAGTAGTTAGTTCTATTACAATGATTCCATTTTACAGATGAGGAAACTGAAGCAGGAGAGGGTGACTGACTTAACCAGGAAATATAGTTATTAAGTGCTGGAGCTCACCCCTGACCACAGGCTCTTAACTTCTATGCTGCCTTGCCTCCGTAAACAGCCAATTCTCACATTTCTCTTTCCAACCCCACCCACTCTCTTTTTAGACTGTGAATACTTAGAGGGCAAGCGTGTATCTCATTGCCCATCCTGGATACATTAATTCTCATAGCTACACAATAACCCTTTATTGAATTAATGAATAATTTCTCCAAACTTTAAAAGCATCTATATCCACAATCTTGATATGAAATGGCAGAACCTTTGCTAAGGCCATTAAAACCCGTGAAGAACGTAGTGTATGTAAGTTCTGTTCGCCCACTTTCAGAGCCATTCCTTTGGCAATTGGTTGTGGTAGGGCCTAACACTGGCCTTCCTCAAGCTTTGTGGAGCATGCGTGAACTTCTGTCTTCATCCCCTCTATGGAAATGAAACAGCTTTTATTCTTTCACATCTCTTCTTTAGATTGTGTAGGAAAGGGTGGGAGCTAGCAGCCATGGTAGACAGCCCACTCACTAGCTATGGTCAGCACCCCAGCATCATGCCTTGAATCAGGGAGCGAAGGAGCTGTTGGCTTTTCTCCTCTGCCATCTATTCCATATGGTACCTTCCCTGTGTCCAAACAGGGTAACCTGGTATTCCAGTAAACTTTGGGGAAAGTAAGAGATCTGTAACACATCTGCATTAAAGAGCAAGCAAGAATAAGTAGACCTCAAAGATTATCTGGACTCTCAGCCTTTCATAAATTTCTGCTTACATTTTTTTAAAAATGAAAACACCTTTTCCAAGTTAGTAAACAAGCAAACACATCTGTTGGGAAGATTAGTTTACACATTAAGAGAATACACTTTTACCCACAGGGCAGTTAGTTCTCTTGGCACTGGGAGGCCTAGTGAACCTAAGACGACAGGTGGGGTTGGTTCTGCTTCTTTTAGTTTCTCTTTCTGTGTCTGGCTAGTATGCCTCCTAAAACCGTCTCTTTTTGATGCCAAAGGCCAGGTCATGTTGTACATAATTCACTGTGAATGGGAGAAGTGTGTACATAGCAAGGCATTAAGCAGCTCAGGGACCTGAAGAAGGTAATACAGAGCACTTAGACAACGTGCTAGGAGAAGAGGCTGCTGGAGGGGAAATATAATACTTGTCCTCAAGTATATGAAAGATTATTATTGCTTCACCGATGCTGACTCCTCTGAGATGTTCTTCTCTACCATTTTCCAGGGCTTCTGATTTTACTCTTGCCCAGGCTCCAGACCCTCTAGGAAGAGGCTCCTCCTCATCTGTCCCCTGCACCAGTCAACCCAGACACAGGGCAGTAATGCTTCACCCTCTGTCCCCGAACACCTAATGCTCATGCCCATCCACACTCGGGCACCCCAGTCCACATTGCCACGTTCTCTCCCTCCTCACAGGCCCTGCTGGGGGCCCACACTGTCCGCAAAGCTCTCCCTGGCCTGGATTTGAATCTCTCCTATCGACTACTAACAGTACTAATGTTTTGAGCATCTATGTGTCAGGCACTACTATACTGACCAGTTTGCTAAAGAATATTAGCTTTAATTACAGAGGGAAATACTGATGCCCCAAAAGAATAAAATTATTTCCCCAAGCTCATACAGCTCGTAGGTGTGAAGTAGGGATTTGAACACACTTTGATCTATAAAATCTATGCATTAAATTCTTCCATTTACTCTATCTCAAAGCCTCAGTTTACTTTTTTTGTGAAACAGGGCAAAATGTTGCTTACTCACCTGTTTGGGTTTTTTGTTTTTTTTTTTTTCTTTTGGCAAGACATTATGTAAAATACGTAATAAAAATGCCTTGTATATTCGAAGGCTCAGTAAGTATTTACTCCTCTCTGTCTGATTTTCTATATCAGTTTTGGTTCATTCTACCTAATTAGTACCTTTGCTATTAATACTTTATCGATGTGGTCCTGATTGGCCTACCAGACTGTAAGCAAGCAGGGACTATGTCTTTAGCTGTATTTCTATTCTCCAACAGAGCCTGTTCCAGTATGAGGGAAATTAGCATGAAAATGTATAAGAAAGAATTTAAAAATGTTTTCCTTAAACACAACCCTGCCTAGGAACATGCACGAGGATGGATTAAAGGACAAGGAAGTGGTAGAATCCACTCAGAAGTGTTTAGCTGCCATGCAGAGCAGGACTGGATTTTTTTTTTCAAATTTCCTTCTAGGCTTTCTGAGATTAAATTGCAGTGATAAATACACAAACAACACCAATGAAAGCAAAAATAGCTAATCACGGCCACTCTTTTAGTCATATTTAATTGTTAGGACCAAGAACACTCGAAAGCCATGCTTGTCTCGGAACTTCCCAAAGGTGCACGGGCATAGGGAAGCCATACAATATTAAACTTTAAAGCTTAGAAGAATGTGATGACCATCACATAACAGTGATATTACTTCAAAGAAAGCAGGTGACTTCTATAGATAAACATTGACCTAAACAAACAAGACATCTTGGCGGACATAATAACATCGCTTTGCTGTTGAAGAGAGCTTTCTGTCAATTTTTAAGAAAGGATTGTACCAACTTCTCTCCACTTGAACTCTTTTGCCTTTGTGAGATCTTATAATTGTATTTACTTGAAAGAAGTAGTAGGAAGGTCCTGGATAGATAAGAACTCTCCCTTTACTACTCTGTTCTGGAAAACAGAACAAAAAGAGGTCAGTTCTCAAGGAACTGATGGCTGCATATATAAATAATGTAAACACCCCTATCGCCGTCCTGGGGAGGACGTTCATCACACAGAGAGCGACAGAGCTGAGACCTGGCTAATAAACTGTTCAGTTCTCAGCCCCCTATTTAGAGCTTTCAAATTTTGAATTGTCAATTGGAAACTTGATTATTATCAGTTAAAAATAACCAGGGAACTCTGGCAATGATTTAACTTGTTTGACTTTCTTAAGCTAACAATTAACATTTTAGACTATTGTTGACAAAATATTTAACTTTCCCATGCCACTGGTGCAAACGACTTTTCTAGTATTCCCCAGGTGCCAGGGGGGGGGGGGACACACCTTTCTGAAGCTGCTCAGGTTCACGCAGGGGCCTGTGAAAGACGAGTATTCAGAGACCCTAAACACTTCCCCAGCATGGCCCATGTTAACGAGGGTTTTCTGGGACCTTCAGGAACACTTAAGTACACTGATAACTCAGTCTTATCTTGACAGCGCTGAATTTGAAACACCAATCCCTCTATTTACAATAAAAGCTGTTTCACCATTTCAACAGACAACTGAAAGCTTAAGTGTACTTTTAATCCCTGGAAAAACGGGTATTATGATTTGTTGTTCAGTAGTTTATTATTAGTGATATTAGTAATGATGCCTTCATTTCTGCAGTGCCTTATTTTTTCCAAAGCTCGTTCGGAAACACACATTCGTTTGCTTCTCTCAACAACCCAGGGCAGTGTTATTGTTCTGCGAGCTTTACAGATGATTGCTAAGTAACTTGTCCTAGGTCGCCCAGCTGGTAGTGATCAAGCAGGCACAGAACCGAGGGTGCAGACTCCTTGTCTGATCTGCTTTCTTTCCTCCACACTACATTAGAGAAAAGATAATCTCTGAAGCCAAAGATGACTTGTAACCACTTATCTACCCATCCTAGCAACAGTGGATGCAACAGAAAAAGAGCTTGTCTCAGGCAAAAGGGAAAGATTAATAATGCACCACAGAAGCTCTAAACCGTACTGTTCCATGGACCAGCAATTATTCAGTTTTACAGTCCATTCAGAGATTCAAACATACTTCACCAGAAAATGATTTAGTGCCTAAAGCCCGCTCCAAGTGGTTAGAAATGCAGATCTGCTTAAAGCCTTACAATCCAGGCCCTCTAAAAGGCTCTGCTCCGACAGTCCCTGCAGCAGTGGGGCTTCCCCTGAACTTGTACTTGAGCTAAATGAAGAAACTGGCTGAGTAAGGGCTGCTGAATTAGGCTCTCAATGCGGACGGAATTAGAACTGGCGTGGAGGTAATTCTTGCATTGTTCTTGCATCTTAGGCTATTAAAAAAGCTCAGACATTCTGTATTTCTTGCAGTGTAACACCCCTCAGAGTCAACACTACCCTTTGGAACAGAAGTTCCCCGTTCACCCTCATTCAGATAGTACCAGTTATACACAAGGCCTCGTGCTGGCAGGTATGCAGGATGCAGAGCTTTCATCCGAGGACACAGTATGCATTTGATTTGAGATCATCAATATTCTCTGCCTTTCTCCAAAGGGTGTTTAGGGCCACTTATGGCATAGGGATTAACTACGAAAGTGATACATTCAACATACCCAGAAAGAAGTAAATCTGGTTATGGGCACAGGAGCAATACAATGAAGAAAGAATTCTAACACTCATTCTGCGCAAAAGGCCCCTTTAAATTAATAGTATTTTGGAAAATAAGAGGAGCCGAGTGAAGTGAGACCTGCAGGTCTAATCGGCTTGGTGAATCACTCCCAAAAGCCCAGGCCTCCCTTCACACACAATGTTATCAGGTTAATACAGTATTTGTATCACCATCTCTCCAGTGCCCAGCTGAGTAACAAAGCACCAAATTTAGAAGCTAAAATGGAGAAGGGAATTTCCAATAACCAAAAGGGGAGTGGTGGGTCACCTCTTACAATCCCACACGTTTTCAATGAAAAGCAACCATTAAAAGGGAAGTGCTCTCTTTACCCCTAACTCACAGGGCCCCTCACACCCTCACTGCATTCAGAGAGGGCAGACTGCTGAGGGGCTGTTTTAAGTGATGGTTGGTGGTTAGGAGACAGAACTCAGATTCCCTTAGACCAGGGTAGTACAGCAGGTACCTTTGGCTTCTGTAGCAGTGAAACCTTCAGTCGGGAAAGGCCAACTGAAAGGCCACTGTTCTCTCACTTCCTCCCAATGTGGACATTGCTAATCGTAAAGTTACAATACCACTGAAGTTGGTTTCATTTTGCATCCCAACACCCCCAAGTTAAAAAAAAAAAAGGCAGCCTCACGTTACTTCCAAAGCTGGGGAAAAGCAAAAACCAAAAGAACAAGGTCATGAGCAGACATGCCACCTTCCTTGCAGAGGCTAGGATGTGACGCCCACATCCAGCGCTGGCACCCAGAACAGAGATCAGTCTTCTCCGCCGAGCAGGGCTGGGCACCTCGCTCCCTGCATCGTCCCCAGAAACACTCACCAGGAGACCGTGAGGCACACAACACCGTATTACTGGGAGACTTGCAGGCAGATTATAAGTTTATGGGGACAACCAAGGCATTGAGATACTTTTGGCTGCAGATGCCGGTGACATACACATGCATCCAAACCTCATTCTTCTTGCCATTCGCCATTTGAGTGATCTTTACCCACCCCCTTCACCTCACCACCCCGCCTTCACAAAACAAACTCCCCTTGCTCTTTTTCTCTGAGGGAATTCTGGGCAGAGGTGGGGATAGAGCAGGTGGTCGGGAAAGGAACTTAGTTCTTGAAGCTCTTAATATAACCCCACAAACTAATTTTATTCAAGGATAAAACAGCAAACACTCTGAAGTTTAACTGTTAGCTGTTATTTTTCATCTGGAGTCGGCGCCAGGAAGTTGCAGTTCCAGGCATCCCAAGCAAGAAGTGTGTGTGGTGTGGGGGAGCACCCTCCCAGTCCCCAGAGTTTCTGGAAACTTCATCCCCACAGACCCAGACCAGGGATAACGAGGAGCCACAAAGAAGCATCCTAGGGACTGGTCTGCAGGGTGTCCCTCCCCCTAGAGCTCCTTTTTAAACTTCTTTGGAGAAGTTAGACACAGTGCCCTCCTTCCTTTGGGATTTTTGAGTACTTTTCGGCTTGCCGGGCTATTTCCTGTTGCTGACTCTCATTAGGGCTGACTTGGGCAAACTCAGCTGTGCTGTGAGCAGACACAGGACTTCAGAAGCCCCACAGAACTCAGAAACGGAGGAAGTTCGCAGGCTGCCGGGCTGCAGGGCAGGGCTCCACCTTCGCCCCAGAGCCCACTGGCCCCGAAGCTTCGGAGGAAAGTGGAAAGCCCGCACACGCAGGCAGGCTGTCACCTGACCAGGACTGGCATCAAGGATCAAGGGATAGTCCCTCTGGGATGGGGTGTGTCTGTGCCTCTGAGGAAGAACTTCTAGTCAGAAACTTAATCACAACTTTCAAGTTTGATGTCCTGTCACCAGAAGTGGCTGAAGACAAGGTACTTCCTAGGGTGATAGCACGTCAATAGCTCCTTTGTGCCTGCCCTCTTTAATAAAGGCCGTAATCTGGCACTCACTGCAGTGTCTACGAAAAGAAGCTGCTGGATGGGAGAGAGCACTGGGGTGATCTATAGAAAATCACGGACTAAGTCTCTTAAAAATATTCCTTCACTGGTCTGGGATATTTCCCTCCAAATTTTATTTTTGCCTGAGGGGACACTCAGGGAACTTCTCTGTGGTGCAGATCACCAGTTGGGTTCTTAGCCCAAGGAGAAGGGGAAATGGGACAAGAAGGAAAAGGCTTTGATAAAGGTCACTTCGACTCTTTTCAGGCTGAAGAATGGCTTGTTGGGCCTAATGAGGGCTGGCTAGCCAAAGCAGGAGTACCCTTGAGACCTGGCCTTCCTCAGCAGCTCAGACCTTGCCAGACTGTAGCCACCTCTTCTACAAGCTGTGGACCTCAGAGAGCCTCTGGAAAACTCAGGCTTCTTACCACTTAAGAAATACCCTACATGTGGAGGAAAACCTATGCATGAGTACCAGCAGAACTTGATAAGTAGGAGTATATGCCACACAAATTGCACAACCAATGGCCTTTGAGGCAGTCAGGTGACATCTTGGCCCCTTTCATTGCTGTCCACTCCACATCAGGCCAAGGCAAGCTCTACCCTCACAAAAGGCCACACGGCCACAGCCAGAATCATGAGAAAACCAGGTGTCTTACCGCAATCAGGGCTGAGTTCCTCTGGTCTCCCGGGGTTGAAGCTGCTGGTTGCTGCTCTCCATCGATCCCACTACCGCCACCATTATTGCTACTGTTCAGCAGGTGCTGCTGGTGGTGATGGTGATAATCTGGTGGGGGCGGTGGGGCTGCTGTTGCTGATGCTTGGGAAGCTATAGGCGGGGCAGCAGGGGGCGGTGGAGGGGCCGTAGTGGTGGCAGCAGCTGCAGTGGCCTTGGTGTGTTTGCCAGTCTTCCTTGCCCCCTGGCCATGCTGGACAAGGCTCAGGAGCTGCAAGGTGCTCTCTCTTTCCCGGTCTGAGCTCTCAGCTCTACCACGTTCATAGCGTCCTTCACAGCTCAGGTGGTGCTGGCGGCAGACGGCGATCCGAGCCCGGAGGCGCTCCACAATAGCACTGTGCACTCTTGGGGTGACTGAACCCCCTCCAGGGAGCCCCGCCCCAGGGGCCCCTCCTAGCCCTCCTGTGGGGGCCTGTGGGGGCGCTGTGTCCCCCATCTTGGTGGACACAATGATTGCTGCCTCTGGGATGGTGAGGTGGAAGGAGGCTACTGCTGGCTATTGCAGGAAAATCTGTCTTGACAATGCGAGCTCAGTGTTCAGGGCCACATGAATAGAGGTCTTCAGAGGTTGGGGGTGCAGTGGAGGAGGTGTGGGGGAGGGGCGTTAGTAAAAAGAGGATGAGGAGCACGAATAGAAACCAATTGCAGAGGATAAGTTGGAAACGAACCTCGATCAACTTACTCTAATTGCATTTGACAGCTCTAGAGAAGTTGGACAGAGTTGGTGGGGTCCTCCTGTCCCCACCAAGCTTACAAGAGCCACTAGGTACTGTGTCAACCTACAATGTGGGGGTTAGAGCAAGAATTCAGGGATTGTCAAGCCAGAGACAGAAAGAGCCAGCAGGAATTGAGGGAAATGAGAGAGGTATTAATAGAGAGCTGGACTCCCCCTCACCTAGTTGTTTCAGAAATTCTTTATGGAGCTGCTTCTGTTGAGAAACGCATTACTACCGGTCTATGTATCCCGCAGCCTTTACTCTTCCTCAGGTTAAAAATAAGTGCTGTTTGAGAAGGTTTTTGAAGTCAGTGTTGAAAACACAAAAATCAAGAGAGACTGTCTTTTGGCTTTTAATTTCTCCTCCCTTCCCCTTCGCTCCGGTGTTTTCTCCTCTTTGGGGACAGTGGGATGTCTTCTCCCAAAAGAGGGAGACGGCTTCTCAATTGTTAACAATGTCAGTAACTGGACTTTTGGACCATGCTTTTCTCTTCAGCTAATCCAATCACCGGTGAAATCCTCACTCCTTCTAAGGTTTCCTAGCCTTAAATGAAAGCAGTCTGAAGTCACTAGCCACTGAGAAAGATCCTTCAACACATTCCCCCCCTCCCGCTTACGTTTCTATTCCTCACCCCGGCTCTATTCTAATACAGTATCGAGAGAGACAAACTCTTCCGAGAGTAATTTACAAACGATGGTCAAACTTACAAACTTCCAGCAAATTTCACCGAGTCACGTCCAGACACTTTTCTGTCCACTTTTGTACATTCCATCCCGGCCAGTGGATCTGAGGGTCTGGACTCGCAATAAGCAATGTGCTTCTATCTCTTGTATTGCTCCGCTTTATAGATGGGGGGGGGGGGGGAAGTAGCTTGTATTTTCCTTTCTCTTTCCCGTCTGTTGTTAGCCGCTTTGCTGACCACTGGCTCCACTGCCCCGAGTCACGGCGATACACAGGCTTTCATTGTGCTCCGATAGGAGAGGGAGAGAAAGAGAGAGAGTGAGACAGAGAGGGAGAAAGAGAGAGCCAGCAAGCTGCAGATGGGGGGGTGCAGGGGGTGGAGGGGAGGGCGAGCGTATCCGGGGCTCCCTGGTGGAAGGCTGGTGCCACTGCACGAGTGAGTAATTGCAGCCAGGCACCGGGGAAAGGGGAACGCAGAGGGCCTCCCAGTGGCTGAAGAGGTAAATCCCAAAGCCTGCGCGTCTCCCCAGCGCTCGCTTAGCTCAGCCTCAGCCTCCGCAGAAGGGGCAAGGCGGGGGAAATCCCCCAACCTCTGCACAACCACTTCATCAGCTGTAAATATTTAAGAAATCCCCAGCCAGGGAATGTATTTTCCCTTTCAGACCTACATTACGCACCTCCTGAGGATATCATTTTCATTTTTCAATATGTTGTAAATGATACCACTGAGCACCCTAGCGAGAGCTGGGTGAGCACTGAGGAAATGTTCATTAGCAGACTGTGTGAGTGTGCGCGTGTCGGAGTGGGGAGAAGGGGGTGGGCAGGAGAGGAAATCACATCCATAGCTCCTAAAGGGCAGGCAGGTGTCCCTGGACCTGGGCGATCACAAGTAAATCAAGAGTGACAAAATATTTTACGATGAAATTACCAATACTAGTCCTAGAAAAAGGAAAAAAGTGTCTTTTGTTGTTGTGGTGGTGGTGGTGGTTGAAAATGCAAGATTGCCAGTGACAAAACAAACGCAAGCTCCGAGGTCTCCATGGCTACCTGGTTTACACGTCAGGAGGGAGGAAAATCAATACCTAAGCAGATGAGTTTCAAGAAGTTTTAAGAGCACAAACCAAATCGATCTCTCACACAGACTGATGTCCCTCATCTTCAGATGACCCTGTCTTTAAGATCCCAAACTATGCATTGAATTCTGCTTGTCATTATTAGTTATGGAGAATAAACTAGGGGAAGCACAATATTGGGATAATTAGCTCCATAAGTACTGTAACTGTGTGTCACTGGAAGTCACTGGATTTGAGGTCTCGAGCAATGGCACTTTAATTCAAACCAACCTTGGCATCTCAGTAACAGGGTCCCGCTTCAAAGTAAGATATGAATAGAAATGAGTGGGTAAAATCAATGCAAACACTTACAGACAACTTATTTGCAATTTTAGTTCCAGATAAGATGGCCTAAACTGTTCATTTTATTTTCACAAATCTGGGAAGGTTAGTTTGGAATTGAGGACAAGTACATTGTGATGGAAGGAACTTTTATACTTTTCATTGGAACATGCTTCTATCTGCCCCTCCCCAGCCTAACTAAGTTTCTCACCACTCATTTGCAGAAAGGCGTAAATATACCTGGGTTAGGTATGCAGATTCGAATGAGAACTCTCTCAGGAGGTGTCATTAGAAAGTGAAGGAGTTTTGATCATTTTATATTTGATTTTTAAAGAGTCATATTAGATATCACCTCTTCTATTACTATGGGTACTTTATATTCAGCAGTCACAGTTGATGAGAAAAAATGCAGTATTTAAATTTAAAACTTATTGTTCACTCTAGTCATGCAGTAGTGTGGGTTTTGATTAACATGGAGTCCTTAGCCAAATCTGCTCTTCCTAAATGATGTCAACTTTGATTTCTATGCTAGACAGGGACATCTTAAAAACTTGTCAAGCAAGGTTTTAATAAATTTTCATATTATATTCCAGTGTTTTCGAACCCTTCTTTATAATGTCTTTTGCACACATTTACCCTTTATAGCCATTTAATTTCAAGCTGACATCATTATCAACCACACCTTCATTTCCATTCGTTACTATTTATTTACAATCACTGTTTTAGGCACAGCCCTTAGCAAGTATCTCCCTTATTATAAAAACAGTCTGAAGGGGTAGGTATTATTAAGCCCATTTATAGATGAGGAAACTGAGGTTCATCAAAATTAAACTATTTGCTCCACTACATGTAACTGGGAGATGACAAACTAGGACTTAAACTAAAGACTGATTTCAAACCTATGCTTTCTTAACCATTGGGCTACTGCTTCAATACTGCAGGGAAGCCGGACTATTCCCAAAAGAGCTCAAGGGCTGCAATTACATCTCAATCAACATGCTGGAGTCCAAACAAGTCCAGTAATACCCCCAAGAAATGAGTGGTGAATTGAACCACTCATCTGAATATGAGAACAAATGAGGAAAAATCGGTCAATTACTTTCAACTCTCCATATAGTAAAGTATATTTTCCTTGTTTTCCCCTTTTTATGATGCTTTCCCCTCCCTTATAACCCTAAAGCTTCTGTAAAGCCTTGTGCATTCTTTCAAGCATTACTTCCCTTTCACTTGTCTTTCTTATCATCTCTACTACCCATAGCTACCGATCACCAAAGCATCTAACACTATAGCAATGAATGCCCAGATCTAAAACATTCACAGATGTGTGAGATTTATGTTTACAAAGTATTTTTTAGTGCCGTACCAAACAATGATATAGATAAATAATACACTATGTCCTAATACCTATAAAAGTTAGTTCTATTTTACATTAAAAAAAATAATTTCTTGCTTTTGGCCTCCTGATCTACACTAATTCTCATTTCCTAAGAGCCTCTTTTTTGTTCTTCGGTGTTATCATGTATGAGAAGCCTCTTGTATTCTCTCTCCAAACACCCACTGAAGGAGTTTGCTTGTTTGCAATGACCTCAGACATCAGCAATAAGGCATGGACTCCTCACATACCAGCATCAGTATTTTCACCACTTGGTGAGCTTCTGCTACTTGTTGTTTACAATAATAGGAATAACTTCAGAAATTAATTCAAAATATTAATATTGATTTGATGATTAAATAAAATGTAGCTTTTTGTGTATGCACATACATGAAGTCCAAGAAGTGTACCGCATAATAGATGAAGCCAGGTTCAGCCAACATTTGAAGAAAGAAACAAGTACCTAAAATTCCACACTGAAACAGATCCTGCTAGAATACCACCTTTAGGAATTAAAGACACAGAACACACAGGGTCCCTTTATTCACTCTGAAGCCATTTTACTTTATTATGAGACAATTTAGATGTGCAAAGCAATGCAGATGCCAAAATATATGCTTTTTTATTTAGGGACTTTGTTATTATTGATTTTAGAGAGAGAGGAAGGGAGAGAGTGCGAGTGCGCACGAGACAGTAACATCAATTTGTTGTCCCACTTACTTATGCACTCACTGGTTGCTGCTTCTGTGTGCCTGACTGGGGAGAGAACCGCCTTTGAGTACGGGGGTGATGCTGTAACCAACTGAGCTCCCTGGCCAGGGTCAAAATATGCTTTTAAACTATTTCTGGCTGAATCTCTCTCTCTGAGATTTTCTGATTCTAACATAAATACTTGCATGGGAAAATTATGGATAAAAATAAAATACATCTTAATCATTAACATACAGACAAAATTGAAGAGAAGAAAACACTGCAAAGCATGAAATACATATTATGAAATTATTCCTGAAGTAAGGGTTAATGCTCTGGAGGCCTGAAATCTGCTTTACTTGGACTGGGTAACCCTACAGTCTGGTTCTGAGCAAGGGGATTGAACTGAACAAAATATTGAGGTTTCTTCCATGGTCCACTGATTTAAATGATAGTAGTAAAAAATATATTAGTGAAGGTAGAATAATAAATCGATATGGGCAGGGATTCAGCAATAAATACATGTCTATGATGGTCTAAGTACATTTTAAAAATATCTTTCTACTAAAGTGACAGGACATGAATGGCTATTCACATGATAATCATCTGTCATAAAGGTATTGTTATATAACTTCAAAATACACTTAAAATTATTAGGTTTATGTTTTCTATGTACAGCAGATGAAAAGTTTTATTAGACTGTAGAGTGCCACTTCATGGAAATTAAGATGAACATGTTTTAAACAAGATATTTTGCCATGAAGATAGAGATAAAATATATAAATGTCACATGATACAGAGAAACAAAAGTCATGATCTTCACATTTACAGGAATTTATAAAATCTTCTCTGAAGGCAATGTGTTACAATTCAAACTTCTCATCTTGAAAGTAATCCGCATCATTGAGATATTCTTGAAGTTGACCATATCTCTGTGTATACAATAAAAAAGCTAGTTATTTTACTCAAAGCAACGAACATAAGCTAGGCCTTTTCAATCTACAGACACCAACAGGCACAATTTCATCTCGTGGTAATCATGAACGAAAACCTTTTTAATATGAACAGGGGCTCAATTTCAAATGAGCATTTCTAACTCACATAAAACATTGGGAAAAGATCAGACTGAACATTATTATTAATTTTGTAACTTTCTTGTGAATTATATTTTTATATCATTTATCGAAGTATTGCAACTTCAGTAACTTATTAAAAAATTTGTTGAATGTGTAACATATATCAAATATTCAGCTAATGACTAGGGAAAAAAAAATAAATTTGCTTTCCCTATCCCTAATGAGAATGGAGTCAGTAGTAACATACCAACGACAACCAATAACGACGCCACAAAAAAGTACAGACACTGTTCTGAGGTTTCAGAAGGGGGGGGTGTCATGGTGAATTGAGGTGACAAGGAAAGAGTGGCACATAAGCTGTCCTGGGAAAAAAAGATTTGTTAGGCAAAGATTTGGTGCGGAGGGTTTTCGGTAGGACACAACAGTCCATACAACAGCGACAAGACAAGGAAGTATGGGATTTTACTATAATCAGGTTTTTTAGAGGAACAGAGAGAGAGAAGGCTGAACCAAAGAGGTTGAGGTCAGGGAATAAACAGTATGAAGCGCTAGGTTAAGAAGTTCAAGAATAATGTGGTAGTCAGTACAAAGTTGTTAGAGGTGTTAAGGAAGGAGACGGACAAGATCCAAAATGTATTTTTTAAAACATGGTAAAACACCCATTCTAGCAGAGTCTGGCAACTAGTTAGCAGTCTCCTGTAATAATTTGCTAATGACAGCCCGAATCTGAGTGACAGCAAGGACGATGGAGAGTTAAAGATAAGGTTAGAACACGAAAGAGAGGAGTCAGGATGATCTGGAGATTTCAAGGTTGACAGAGTTTAAAGTGCTTACCTCAGCTGAGGGGATTAACTGACTAATGGTTTCTTACTCTACTTATGAACTCTGGTCCTACTCCTAACGAGGTGATGACCCTGACTTTTGTGGTATAGGAAGGGTTTATGAGAGTGTATGTGCCTTCCAGACAGGGCCATGAAACCCCCCCCCCCCACTCCCAAACACATCTTCCTTGATCAGCTTCCCTGGAAAGGATGAAGAACAGAAGCAACCACCTACGGAGTCACTTAGGGATTCTCTTGACCTGGTACCCATACAGGTTCTATTACATATAAGTACCCTAGGACTAGAAGCCTATACTTTAAAAGTATGAGTGTTCTAAATGCTTTTCATATTGTTTCTTTATATTATTTTTTCTCTTACTAAATTTATTTTGGAAAATTGCAGTCTATCTGAGCTATACTAAGGAAAGGAAAGTCTTGCTTTTATTACTAACAATAGCCACGCACTAATAGCACTTACTAATTGCTAGGCCCTATATCAAATGCTTAAAAGGTGTTACTTAATCTCCACAATCAAACCCTAATTATTAATAACCCTAATTATTACTATTTCGTTCCTATTTTACTGAAGAGAAACTTAGGCTTACAGAAGTGAAGAAACTTGCCCCCAAATTCTACTGTTAGAAAATATTTAAATCCATGCTTTTAACTACTGTTGTATGCCTTTTCTGAGATTTAAAAGGTGGGGGCAGGGACACAGCTTTAGTATGAAAGAAGAAAAACCTCTTTAAGGGAAAGTGAAACTCAAGAGAGAAGGCAGTACTGCCTGGCTATTCATTCTGTCTCCCTAAAGATTCTGTTTTTATTATTTTTCTTTATTAAAAATTTGGAGAGTTTGGGTCTTATTATGTCAAGCCCTTAGTGCCAGATTGCTGATGAAGACTGTTGGAATTATGGGAATGGAGTATGAGAAAGAGGTCAGAACATAAACGAAAAGTTCGGAGTCTTCCACTCAGAAGAAGCAGTTAGACCTGGACAGAGGAACGGGTTTGCCAAGGGAGAGTTTTGAGGCTGAGAAGAGGACCGAGTGCAACATTTACTTTTAAGCAGGGGTCTTCAACCTTTAATGCGCTGAGAATCACCTAAGGATTCTTATTGAGTAGGTCTGTTGTGAAGCCAGGGACTACATACTTTTCATCAGCCTCTAGGTGGTTCTGACATAGATAGTTTAGGGCTATGTTTTGAGAAACATCAGTTTAAGGAGTGGAAGAAAAAACTTTTTCAAGTTAAAAAGGGGTGAAGAAAGAGAACAAGTGAGAGGAGTTTTGGGACGTGGCAGGATACCGAAACATAACTTGAAATTCTTATTTACATAACAATACTTATGCAATACATTTAAATTTACTTTAAACGCATCTATAAAACTGAAGCTTGATACTTGTACAGACATACATTCTCCACTTCCTCGTGTTCACCCCCCAGCCTGACCACCCTACACTCAACTGCCCTGCAAACCACATCATCATATGCACCTTCTTCCTGACAAAAAAGTTAGAATTTTGCCAGCGCCATATAACAGTATGTTTTTCAGCTCTAATTTAGAATGAGACATATATTAATATACTTATTGGTTTTATTATAATTTTATCATTTGCTCTTCTTTTGCATTCAAGTTGCTCCTAACCTTTAATATAATTAGGTGAAAAACAGAGCTTCCTAGTTGAACTGTTAGAAGGAGGATCAAGAAGAATAAAGTCAGCCTAGGTGGCAGGTTTTGAGGAAGAAATGCTGAGATATCCTGAGATGATGGAAGAAAAATGCTTGGAGGAAGAAAGAGCAGATAAAGGAAAAACCAAGATGTGAAACAAGCTGGAGGAGGAAAGACAGGAAGAAACAGTCTGTGAAAGGTAAAAGGATGGGTTGACATAATAACTGGGAGGCAAGACCAGGAAGAGACACAAATACACACCCATTCAATAGCATTGAGCCCTGGCATTCTAAAGGGTGAGAGTAACCGTGGCCATGAAACTGCAGCCAAAGCAGAAGGCAAGCATCACGCCAGCACGCACAGAGTGCCGTCACTCACAGACACAGACACAGACACAGACACACACACACACACACACACGCTGAGGGGCAGGCAGCGTGAGGCTGAAAAATGTCAGAGCACCCGACCAATTCGGAAATTTAATCACAGCACGAAAAGCTGCATATGGGTTTACACTGGCTATAAACTTCCTTAGTTTCCAGAAAAATCTTCTGAGAAGGTCTATGGGGAAATTTTTTAAAGTAGGGGGACTACAGAAAGGAAGTAATACTCTTTGATACTTTCTGTGCAAAAATGTGCACACTGCCCTAAACATGTACGATCCCGAAGCACCTTCAATGGCCAATGCTAAGTGTTACTCTCTAAGCACAGTATGACACTTGGCTTTCTTTTCCTAAGAATATTTTTTTCTCTTTCCACATCTCTTCTGTGGTCTTGAACCCTGCTGAGCTTTCTCTGAGGCACTTAATTTGAAAATGGTTTTAGTTTTTTTCTGCAAAATTTTATTGTTCTTCCCAGATATATTATTACATTACACATATATACATATGTATGTATGTGTGTGTGTGTGTGTGTGTATATATATGCACAGTGATTTTCCTACACCCAGTACACAATTCTATAAAAATATGCTGTCCCAATAGGTCTTTCACATCCTCTAGAGGGTTGGAAACACTCAAACGCATCAATAAAAGCACTTAGGAACTTAACGTTATCTAGCAAAATGAAGACAGGACTTACTGGATAAGTGATGGGTCCTCCCTAAGGCAAACCGAAAAGCACAGAGGACAGGGAGGAAAGCACTGGGAGTGAGAGAAGCAGAAGCAAAGTAAAAGATAAAAAGCTGAAGAGAGTAAACTGAGAGAAACAAGACTTAAGTGTCGAGATGTGGGGAGCAGGCAGAGTTCACTCACTGGGTGGTGGTTCGCCATGGGAGGGTAACTGCCAAAAGGGAAACCAATCTTGACGTCATTTTCTAGACACAGAGACCTCTGCCGAACACGACATGTTCTAAGAAGTTCCTGTTTTCTTGTTCTCTTTTTTCTTCTCTTTGCTCAAAAGTTTACTCTCTAAGCTATTCTTCTTTTTTATTTTCCTCTTTCACAAATTCTCCTATGATATAAATAACCCAGGCAATGGATCTCAAATCAGGCTTTTTTTTAAAGATTAAATATACTGTTTATCTGGGTTGCCTGAAAATCTATTATATGTTCTGTCTTACACATTCACGTAACTAGATATGTTTTAAAGATTTCACACTAGCATTCTGTCAATGTACATAAACATTCTGAAAGCTACGTGAGCAGACCAGAGCTCGTGAGCTGCCAGCAGATCTTTAGGAATCCAGTGCACTCTTCAAACCCCCACTGGATTCCTGGTATCAAATTTAGTAATTGACAGGATATGGGGGAGTCAAAATCAGTGCCGTGGCCTGAAACCTCTGCTTTCCCCTTGATCTTCAGTTACAGGGCTCCCTGCTAAGTCCCATGTCCTCAAGAAGAGGATGTGGGTGGTATTAGGACTGGCAGCCGAGATCCTTTCCTCAGATTGGCACCAGGTGCTTCTTCACTCTCAGGTCACAAGAACTGTTCTAAAGAATAGGAAGCAGACAAGCAGAGGTGAGTCCTGTACTTTATCAAAGAAAATAAGGGGGCTTAATATATATCTAAGGAACACCACATTTATAAAAGTGAAAACAGAAAGTCTTCATTAAGGGACAGTATTATTGCTGATTAAAATTGATCTGATGAGCTGAATGAATGCTTAGAACATTAGAGCACCTCTTTAGGGTAGGACAATGATAAGCATGAAGGGAATGGGTGAAAAAAGAGAAAATACGAAGACAGGGAGGGAAGGAGAGATTCTCTTTTAAATTTCGCTGACTTCTGATCATCGGTACCCTTTTGCTGATCACAGTTAGGCTCCAGAATCTACTGACTGAGACGGTTACTTTGTATTCACCTCACCTCCTCAATCCAGCCACTCTCTTTTGACTGACTGAAAATTCTTTCCACTGTTTCTTTAACTTGTTCATCTTCAACTTCTCCTGTCTTTGCCATGGAGCAACATTCTTGGTACAGCTTGAATTTAAAATGTTTCAGTTTATGATAAATTTTGGTACGTTCAGCACAAATTCTTCCAACAATAAATACCTAAATCAAGAAATAAACACAACCTGAATGTGATGTGAATAATACAGCAACGAATATACACACTTTCCGGTTTTCAGATTTTAATCGCAAAATCTAATGCATTATATATTTTTTAAAATGTTTATGCAATGATTCCATTACCATCTCATTTATATAACCCAGTTAACAAGAATTGAGCACCTGCTCTGTTTCAAGCACTGGAAATACATAAGGGAAAGATGTCCGCCTATTAGGAGAGCTTATAGTCTCGGGAGAAAAACAAATGACTATAAAACAATGTGTCAAATACTAAGCACAAGATGCTATCAAAATACAGAGGTAGGACAATTAACTGAATGCAGAGGGGAGAAAGCTCCTCAAGTAGGTGATGCTTGAACTATGTCTTTGAAAGACAGTTTGGGAAGGAGGAGAAAAATGGCTTGTAAGACAGAGGATGGGCACACCTGAAAGCAAGCAAAGCATGCAAGCTACTGTACGTTCACGGTGACTGAGTTAAAAATGCCTGGATCATGGTAATTTTCTAGGTTACAAGCTAGAAAATATCAATACTAAGTACTGGCAGTGTTTTTACTTAATACTTTTTTTCTAAAAAATTTTGTAAAGTAAAAAATAACTGTTCAGTCATATCTGTGTCTTTAATTAATGAGTCTGATCTGTTATACTATCTTAACATTTTATTGTTTGCAAATCAAGAATTTTAAATTCTACATTTATATGGACTTCTAGGATTTTATAATAAATAATACTCTTCTTGTGAAATCAACTGACAAGGAGATTTCTCTTTCAGAATAGTATGAATATATCCTTTGTTAACCCACCTACAGCTAAAAAATAGGAAGAGTGTCGCTGCACTGACCTAATTAAATATAACTATACCTACATTTCTTCATTCATTGTAGGAAATGAAACAGAAAGGGCTTCAAACATTCTAACACGATTAATCTTATTTTCATGGAGTAACCTTCCTAACCTCTGCACGTGTATTTGTCTCTGTGTATAGATTCACTAATGGGTTAGACTTTTATGAGTTCAGTACAAGTGATACAGTAACAACATTGATCTATGTAACTTTTATTCTATTTGACAAAAAACTGTACTGTTTTCTTGGAGCCCCACTGCAAGGGATCACACAAGTGATGAGTTCAGCAAATAATCCAAGAGTATAGTGGCAAAAATGATTACAAGTTAAATGTGATAATTGGCAACAGTCATGTTTGCTGTGTCACCCTGTGAAGACAGTATTTGGGCCAGCTTACAATCTTTTTAAAAATACCTAAATGTTGAAGAAAAGCATGGTCAGATTTCTGTTCACATTCTGTGTAAACCTTTCTGTTTTTCAGATCATTAGAAATAATCAGGTTGCTTCCTCTAAGTATCTTCTGCATTCCAATGTTACTAAATCAGTCATATCCATTACAACAATTTACTTGCCAATGACTTTCACTTTGAGTAAAATAGTTGCAGTGGCCACTAGGGGTATCCTTTGTCTCTCCATTTCTACCATCAAAGTAGACTGAGGGGAAGTCTCTTATGGCTGTTCAGGATAAAATATAGGGATTCTGATTTTAATTTCCATTATACTGTTTCCTACAGAGGAATTTATCTGTACAGATTTTTAAAAAAGATTTAATTTATTTATTTTTAGAGAGAGGGGAAGGGAGGGAGAAAGAGAGGGAGATAAATATCAATGTGTGGTTGCCTCTCATACGCCCCCTACTGGGGACCTGGCCTGAAACCCATGCATGGGCCCTGACTGGGAATCGAACTGGCAACCCTTTGGTTCACAGGCCAGCACTCAATCCACTGAGCCACACCAGCCAGAGTTGTAAAGAATTTTTAAGTTGGGACAAGAGGGAAGGAAGAGGTGTTTAAAAATCCTTATTTAATTTTTTTCTGATATGTAACAAAAATATCTATTGAAAACATTAAACATTATAGTTTACTTCTTTCTGTTTCTAATTGCTACTCTCCTAGCATCTACTTACACTTATGTAGGTCAATAAAACCAAAATTACCTTTAGAATATTCTCACACTATTTTTTCCCTCAAAAGGGATCACACTTTATATGGAAAAGCCTAAGCCGTTCTTAGTAGGGCTTTACAGAAAACAGTAAATAACAGCTGTATACTGCAAGAAGACCTCTCCCCTCACCACACCCATTTTTAGGGTATTGCTGCACCCTGTTAGACCTTACGAAGTAATGTAGTACAACACAGTGTGCACTGGAGGATTCCACTTATGAAAGTACTAAAACAAGTAAAGCTAATCTACACTGTTAAGATAGTGTCCTTAAATGTCCAGAAATGTTTTCAAGACTACTTTTAATTATCTAACTGCATTTCTAGACATTAAGGACACCATTCTAACAAGATAGTATTGAAATCACTGGAGAGATAGAGATATAAGTGCTCTGATGATTGTTCTCAGAGCAGATAAAGTGACGTATACATGATTATATGCACGGTAGCCCAGTTCTATAAACTGATAAATCTGAGAATAACTGAGCCTTAGGGATTCAACACATACAAAGATATAATTGGAAACAAAGCTAAAAATTGTTACCAAATTTTCTGAAAGCAGAAGATGGTGAATTGCAAATTTGTTAGATATAGCCAATGGAAGTATAAATTAACATTGGTTAACAAACTAAGGCAAGGAAATATAATGAAACATGCATTACGTACATCTGTATATCCAGCTAATTGTAGGTAACTTTTTAAGGTATTTCTCACCCTGGCTGGTGTGGCTCAGTGAACTGAGTGCCAGCCTGAGAACTGAAAGATCTCTGGTTCGATTCCCAGACAGGGCACATGCCTGGGTTGTGGGTGAGGTGTCTGATTGGGCGCCTGCAAGAGACAACTGACCCATGTTTCCTTCCCTCTCTTTCTCCCTCCCTTTTCCTCCCTCTAAAAAATAAATTTAAAAAATTTTAAAAAGGTATTTCTCTAGCTCTTTATAGAAGTTAAATATGAAGAAAAAAGATCCTCAAGAAAGAGGAAGGATGGGATGGAGTTTGTTTACAATACTAGGCTTCTGGAAACATGCAGGGGTGTCCAACCCGCAGCCCTGATGGCTGTGAATGTGGCCCAACACAAAATCATAAATTTACTTAAAACATTGAGATTTTTTTTTTTGATTACACGCCACAATGTATTTAATGTGTGGCCCAAGACAACTCCTCTTCTTTCAGTGTGGTGCAGAGACGCCGAAAGGTTGGACACCCCTGATAGTGCAACACACCCAGCCAAGGGATTCTACTTCCTCTTGGCCCATTTTTCAGCAAGGACACATTATCCATCGCTACTTGGGTCATATTCCTGTCTTGCCCCATCGGACCTTAAGCACCTTGAGGAATCTGGACAGACTCTGGGAAAAATTAAAAATTAATTCAAGACTGTTGTCAGTCCTCCCATCTGCCTGTCAGATTTCCCATCTCTCTTTCCTCCCGGTGATTTCCTCATCCATGCCCACAATCTGGTGGTCCAAGGCCTCTCATCTCAGTATCCTACCCAAGACTGCTATAACGAAAATTACTTTCTCCCATTAATTCCACTTTCCATCAAAGCATCCCCTCTCTCAAGAAGATAGTATCAGATAAGAAGAAAAGTTTTACCATTAAACAAATTCACTAACAGCATTCTTTTAAAGTATTAGTTGCACCTTAAAAGAAAACCCCAGCAACACCAAGGAGTCTCAATTTATGTAACTATAAGCAGTAACACAAAATGGAAAATTAGCTTTGAAAATAACCTGAGGGTGGGTGTGGGGGTGATCAGTCTCTCTAATGCTTTTGGTTAAAAAGTTTTGTTTTTTTCCTCCTTTTCTTTCCCCCCCCCTTTCCTTTCCATACATGCATAGACATGGCAGTTCAGTAGGATATAAAAGATTTTAATAAATTATTCTTCCTATAAAGGAAAAAATTACTGAAAAAATATAGTATTAAAGAATTTCAATCACACTATCTTAATATAAAAGTAACTAGTTTAATGCTTGCATATAGCTATACATACAAATACACACATTTTTACATAGATGCAAGGTAGTGTATACATTGCTGCTTATTTCACTTTTACCTAGCATTGTTTCATAACCTTAAAATATTATTTTAGTGGTTGTATTATATTCTACGACAAAATGATGATAGCTTATTAAATCCCCACTCAAATATTTTATTTGGATTATTTCCATTTTTGTACTGGATTGGCCAAAAAGACACACTTATCATTTTCACCAATAACTGTATTGATTTGGATACGTTGAGTATGTTGGCGTCTCCCATGTGGTATAACATTGATTGTTCTCAGTAATATCTTGATTGGATCTCTATCAACTTCAATTGGTCTGCCTGATGATAGACTGTCGTCCACAGAGAAATAGCCAGCACGAAACTTCGCAAATCACTTTGGACATGTTCGGTCAGTCACAGCACCTACTCCATACACTGCACAAATCTTTTTTGGCATTTCAGTTGCATTTTTACCTTTCTTGAAATAATAAAGCATAATATGCTGAAAATGTTGCTTACTTTCTTCCATTTTCAATATTAAAATGGCTAGACAAAAATTCACTAATTTTGATAAGTTTTTTTAAAAAATGCATGTTGATATGACAGCTGTCACAGTCCAAGCTAACAAAATTGTTTTGAATGAAGTTAAAGACAACTAAGTGCTACTACAGCATTTGTACAGAAAAAAAAAATGAACTTTTTGGCCAATCCAGTATTATAACCAATGCTTCGATGAACTTCATGATTATGTCATTTGCTTTTATTGAATTATGTTGCAAAGAACAAACTTACAGGCACTGAATACGTATAGCTCTGTAACTCTGGCTATATAAGTATATAGTTATCTAGTATCTAAAAAGATGTATCACATCCTTTCTTTCTCTAGGAATCTTTCCATGAAATTGCTAGTTTCAACGCAACCTTAACAGAATTGCATTTTGTCACTTAATTTAAAAATACTTTGCTACTTGAAGAGCTATTGACTGGCATCTTTGGGTAGTTTCAGTTGTATGCCTTTAAATAGAAAATAATCATTTTCCAATATATTTGTTAACTTTTATATTTTTCCATTGTGTGACTGGTGTATTAATGTTCCTTGCTTTTATTTCATGAGATCACCTATTTCCTAGATATTGTAATCAACTATTTTATACAGAGTCTCTTTCACTCCACTTTTCAAGATTAGCTGTAGACAGCAAAGACAGTGAATATCCAGCAATATTTTTATCTATAAAACAGAAAATTACCCTTAAAGTATTAAATCACTTTTATTAAGAATCTAGATGTCTTATCTCATAAAGTTATGAGACTGACGTGCTGCCTACTGCGCTAAGAGGGCACCTTATCTCACAGAGTTATAAACCAGTTTTAAACAATTGCGAAAGCCGTATATGACTATGTCGAGAAAAGAAATGTGTCTTTATAGTAACTTGCCGAATAAAACACTAAAGACTACATCTGAATTCGTTATTCCTATACACACTTTCTAGAGATTCTTACAATTCAGATTGTTCAGAGGGACCTGGTTAATTATTGCCCAATAATACTGAGGAATCATACTACCCAATCTAACAGAATTCAGATGGATAGTGTATTTGTATTTAAATAATTGACTGGCAGTATTTAGAGTCAACTTTGGGTTTCTAACTAGTCCCCAAAACACACACACCCTTCACAAATATACAGGTTCACCAGAGGGAGCTTTCAATATCAATAGTTTTATATTTGTAAATGCAGGAGTTTTACATAAATTAAAAAAAGAAATAGAAGTAGTCTGCACCTGCACTTTTTCTCTCTTCACATTGTACTACTTTGCTCTTGTTTATCAAATACTTTTCTTCCAATGTTTTCTTCAGTTTTGTCTACTCATTAAAAATTAACAGCACCTTAAGTATGTGATAGCTGTTCTAGACTGACACACTTCTGATATAGGCTAGCTTGGAGCATGGTTTTCTTTCAATTCTCCTATTAGGATGAGTAGGCCTTTCAATTACTTGCTTGTGGACTGTGAATTTGGTAGATTATACAGTTTTCCACTTGGGTCCAAATTCTCCTTTGGACCCAAACAACATCTGCTTCTTCTGCCCTAGTTACCTCTCTTTTTATCCTCACCCTATACCCTCTCCCCCCACCCCCTCCTGTTTGGGTGAAGTGTACTTAACAGAATGTGCATGGATTTTAGTATCTGACTGAATCGGGAGTAAATCTGCTGGTGAGACATATTTTTCACTTTCAAAAATTGTACTATCTTTCCTTGTACTCTTTTCCCTTCTCCTAGTGCTTTCTCCATTTGTAAAAAATAACCTGGGGTTACTTTGCAAGCTTAGTATTTAAAATACTGAAAACTAAAAGGAGAGGAAAATACCTGTTTATCATGTGACATAAAATCATCTGTTTCCATAGTCCTGGTATCATACAACTGTCCCGATAAATGCACTGTATATTTGCAGCAGCGATGCAACCCACAAGCCTGGCAGGAACAATTTTCGGGATTCTTCATATGGACACTTACATTAGAATAATTTTCTACACGCTCCTGAAAACAAACAAACAAAAATGTATGTAATTAGGCTATGAAGAATTAGAATGATGACAACAAAAAGAACCTAACCAAATTAAAAGCAACATTAGGACTCATAATAACAGGATGAAATATAAGAGCAAACACTGGTATTGAATATTTCTCATTTTAATACTGAGCACACAATAAGTATTTGACAAGATATTTTTATATATAAAATGAATTTAAAACTTAGAAATGTTAAGTGGAAAAAACCAGGCTAGAAAAAAAGTTAGTTTCATATCCTTCATGAGTTACTATGAAGTAGTGATTTATCACAGGTTTTCTTTTCCTTCCTCTCATCTCTAGTTAGTGTTAATGAGGAATTAGTTAGTTTAAAATAGGAAGCAATGAGCAGCAAAAATTCAGAATATAATAAAAGATGAAATCATTTAGGTTAGTCAACAACTGGGAAGAACAAGATCACATTCAGTCTCCATTGTGGGAATTGTATCATATTTGCAACAAAATATTTCAGAAATAATTTAATCTTTGTTGGTTATTTACTAAAGTACTATGAAAATAAACAAGTTGGAACTAGGACTGCTAGGTGGCCAGTATTGAAATGGACAGTGTAACTGCTGAGCTAGCACGAGTAAACAAAGAGAAAATATTTGGCATTCATAAATAAGGTTTATTAAGCTGTGTAATTACTTGTGCCTGAGTATTCTTGCTTGCTCTCTAGACCCGTGCGAGAGACTCCTGTTCTAATTAGTAGTGTAGATTAGGTTTTACCACAATATTTGAACTGTACACAATGAGCATATTTAATCAGGATTACTAATCCACTTTCACATTCTATATTAACTAAGTATCCAACAGACTGATCGTTTCTACATTGGATGATTCACAACACGGCCTTTTGTCTACCTTTACTATTTTTCATATTTCATGACACTTCATGACACATGTCACTTACAGGCTGACTTTCAGAGTGAACAGCTGACTAACTACCTTCCCTCCAGCTTCTGTGTTACTCAGGGAAGCACATGCTGAGTTGAAAGCTCTATCAGCTTGGTTCCCTGAGAGACTACAAGCAGAGCACTCCTGTTGAATCACACTGAACATCTAATATAAGTTAAAAATAAACTTTGTTGAATTAACCTATTCAAATTTTTATTGTAGGTTTTTTTGTCACATTATTTAATTTTTGCAGCATAACCTAGCTTATCCTGACCAAGATCGTACTCAATCATCTATGTCTCCAAGTTTTTGAGCTAATATTTTGTTGTATCTTATAGTTATTTGAACATTGGGTTATCCAAATTCAGCATAAGCCTTAGTATGGTAAATCATAATATAGCATAATGGTATGGGCTTCAGAATCAGAGAAACCGTAGAAACCTGGTGTTTCTAGGTTTCAGTGGCTTGGCTCATTACTAGCTGTGTAACCTCATATCACTCAATTTTCTTAGTCACAGTTTCCTCATCTCCAATGGAAGAAATAACAGGGACCTCCTAATGTGGTTGCCTTTGAAGACTGAATAAGATGCTTTACTTTGCATGTAAATTATTTGGCAAAACTAAGTAATCAATGAATAATCCTATTTTTCTTTCTATTAAAAAAAGTATTTATATCATGTTCTAAGAGCTGTACTATCTGCTTTCTAAGTAAGTAAATATTTCCCTTTAAAATAAGTAAATATTTTCTGTATCTGAGGAAGAAACTGGAAATTAGAGAAGTTAAAAACACTCACAATCAAAAAGACACCCTAAACTCAAGCCATCCTCCCAAACGAAGTCTTCTCTTTTTGTAATCCTGTAACTGGCCTTTAACTGAAACCATCTGTGGCTAATTTATCATTAGGTAATTTAATGCTGAACAGGCCTTGGGTGAAGCCAAATCTCCTGACATAAATGAGGTAGAGTAGCTAATGATTTAAGTGCCAGAAGGGCGTTAGGGAACTTGAACTTCACTTATCTTGCCATTTTCCTCTTGCTAATGATCATTAGACGATAGAATGTTAGAAGTGGAGAGAAAAAAGAAACCTTAAAAATCATATAGTGCGCTCTCTACTATTAGAGATCATAAAAAAGAAATCTAGAGGATAATATGGAATCCAATAAATCTTATAAATTAAAAAGATGGTTTACTCAAATTGGTACAAAATCTTAACATGGAAAAGGATGTTAAAGACAACAGAGGCATTTATTTTCCAAACTGTGTTATGGAAATCCGTTATCCTAGGAGGTGATGAGTATTTCATGAAAAGGAACCTCATAGTAAAACACAAATTTGGAAATATTACATTCTATATGGCTCTCTTAAAGATTTACAATATAAATTCACACACTAATTCTCCTTGAAAAGTCCTCCAGTTAAGTTAAACTCAGTTTCTCAAACTTCCCTAACTTTTCTGAAGCAACAAGAAACATCCTGTGAGACAATCTCCTCATTTTAAGACATGAGCTCAACCCTTCAGACCTTCTAGTTATTCTTCATTTGGAACTACTTAATTATTGGATAGAGATAATAAGTGTGAATGATTAAAACAATAATTGCCTTTAGAAGAGGTAAGAAACAACGAGCTTATTATGTGAAAAGAAAAATGCCAATAATTTAGGAGATTACTAAGCCTGACTGAACACTGAAATCCTGAGAGGTCTCCCACTCCCCGTGCACCGCAGAGATTAAAAAATAAATGAACTGTATACCTTATACTGCTCTTTCCAACGACTTCTGGAGGATAAGCTCTCTAGACGAGGCTGAACGAAGCGGTTATCCAAATAATGAAGTGATGTCAGCATGTCTTGAGCATATGATTTTTGCCTGGTGCCATCTGTTTAGGGGAACAACAACGACGACAAAAAATCCCAATCACTTTGCCCTCATGAAATATTTAAATAACTGAATGCTTAAGGATTTCTTCCCATAGCTTTAGGTTGGTTGGTTAGAAGCATTTTAAATTAAAATAAATTTTTAATGATGTAAAAATAAATCATTCCATCAGCGCATTAGGGAGAAGAAAGAGCCATACAGGCCTTCTAATTGTTCCTTGAACACATCAAACTGACTCTTTCCTAAGGGTCGTTGCCCTTGCTGTGCTCTCTGCTGGATCCACGCATTGCTTCCTCTCTCACTTGGGGCTTCTGTTCAGGTCACCGCCTGAGACACTGTCTTTGACCAGTCTAACATAGACTTTCTTTTCTTTGTCCATTTTGACCTCCTTGTCTACTTTGTTCTTTGTTTTCAAGAACTAATCAGCAGTTGAAATCATATTGTTATATATTTGTTTACTCATTCTCTGTCTCTCCCATTAGACTTTATGCAACATGAACGGCAGGAATCTGACGTCATGGTCATTGCCATATCGCCAGCCCTCAAATGATCCCTGGCCCTTAGTAGGCACTCATCAAATATTTGTTCAACGGGCTGCGAATGAAATCTTATTTTGGCACTCAGGTTGATATTCAACACAAGATACTTACAGTGTTTATTAAGTGCCAGATACTGTCCTAGATGCAAGGGATAAGTATATAAGGTATGTTTCTTCTCATACTCTTGGAAGGGAGGAAGGTGAAAACACATTTTCAATATACATATGAAAAGTGTATTCACATCAGTACCACCATACTCAGGATAATGACAGTACAAATGAGGGAGTGACAAATGTTACTTGAGTGGGTCATTGATATTTTTGTTTTTAATCCTCACGTGAGGATTTTTTTTTAATTATTGATTTTAGAGAGAGAGGAAGGGAGAGCGAGAGACAGAGAACACTGATGTGAGAGCAAAACATTGACTGACAGCCTCCTGTATGTGCCCCAACCAGGCATCAAACCTGCAACATTTTCGTGTACAGGACGACACTCCAACCAACTGAGCCACCCAGCCAGGGCTCATAAATAACTTTAATAGTGAAAATGAGTTTACACTCACCTGGAAAATCCAGGCTAGAAAGAGATTATATTCTAAGGAGGAACAGTATGAGCAAAGGCACAAAAGCTTAAAACAGCGTATCTTTTGGTGAAATTCAAGGAGCTTAGAGAGGCTGGGGTAACACGTGAGTGTTGACTATGCTGCTGTTTTAAGAGTATGTGTCCTGTATTTTCAGATTCACTGTAAGCTCCTAAAGACAGGGGACTGTCACACATTTCTTTTGTACTTTCCACTTTTCACAAATAATAAACACTAACAAGTTTTTTAAGTGGATGGACTTTTGGTGCAGTTGATTCTTGAGGGAATAACAACTGGAGGGTCCTAGAATGGGTCTCCTCGGTTTTGTTATATACTATAAATGGTTGTATAAAATTGGAAAAAGAAAAAGTTGTTACATTCATATGATTAACTTACCATACAATGTTCCCAGAAATGATTCATCTAAAGCATTGATCAGAAGAGCCTTCACAACTCTTTCAAAGTGAGTATAGTGGTCACTAAAAGAATCTGAAATTAATTTGAAATAAATATTAGCATCTAGTAGACAAAAAAAATCCTGAATAGGTTCATTTCTCCAAAGCTAAGAAATTAATACTATAAATAGAAGTATTGCTTAATTATTCTAATTTTACAGCTGCCTCAGTGACTTCTCTAGTCATTGAACAAATCTCCATTTTTCAGATTTACTGGCTTCTCATCCAAAGTTCCTAGTTGTTATTTCAAATAATCTTCACTTTCCAAACTTATTTAGGCAAAATTAAGAGATACGCTGTAAAAACAAATCAAAACCGTTCCCTGATGACCTAAGTTTAATTATCAACTTGACAATTAGAAAGACCAAAAGAAAAACACCTTCTATAGGTGGATTGTTCAAACCATACACTACGCTTCTAGTAAGTTTTCTTTAAAACATGTTACATACACCATTGTCTGTCAAACTGCTATCATTGCCAGAATTCCAATGACTATAAAAACTCCATTTCCTTTTCTGCTGCCCCAGATTTAGAATTTTCCACATCAATTTAGAAAATATATCTACTATGCTTTCTCGTACCAAATATATAAGCCTACTTTCCCACTAACCCAATCTGGTGCACGGAACCATCCGTTTGATGAGTTAGGCAGTGATTAGAGAGAAGGTCCCTACTACTTCCCATTGCTCTTGGATTAACGTTTACTATTGCTGTGGAAATGTTCTCCATCAAACACGACCCCTTCCTTGACCCCCCAAATCATAATAGAACATTTGCTCTGTCTGGGCATCTGTGAAGACATATTAAAAGCGGTCTATTTCAGGAAAAGTGGAAGATGCCTGGTAAGGGATTAAAGGAAAAGAAGACCCATCCACGAGTTGAGTCTGAGCTTTGCTTTCAGTTGAAATTAAACAAAGATTGGGATTCAACATGGAGAAACATTTAAATGTATATTTTAGTTACTAAAAGGGCTGTATAGCTCCTTTTTTAGAATTTAGGGAATTTTTAGTATACATCTTTTTAAGGAAACACCTATTGAAGTATTAAAGTGAACAAAATAAAGCAGTAGTAAAATCAAATGACAATAGCAGAAAATTTGCACTTTAGAAGGCCTATGACTAACTGAAAATTACAAAAGAATTGATCATAGCCATTTATGAATATATTTTTTAAAATTATTAGAATTGGAAAATGAAATACTTCAAAAAATTCGACTTTGACTAGACTTTCATCAACCTCTGTATATAGTATTATAGTGTTAGTAGATAACTTGTGAGTGTTAAAATGCACTTAAACTGTAATACTTCTTAAATTTATTAAGGAAAAACTATTCAGGGAATATTAATAGATATGCTGAGAAAAAAATCAAATCCATTCTCTGTGCACCTAACTTTAACTATCAAATAAACTGAAATAGAATTTTTACCTCACTGAATTTTTATCAGTTTTGGATGTTACTTGCCCGCTATGGAGTTTGGGAACTGCTGCTGTATTTCAAAGACCCTGAAAGTGTCTTCTTAGGATTGGGATTTAAAAAGCAGAGGATCAGAACCACCTGGAGTTTTTTCCTAATCACAGAATCCCTCTGCTACTAACATGTGCCATAATGACCTTCAAAAAAGTCAGGAAGAAGGCCTCCATTTCCTCCACTTCATTGTCCTTGAGTGGACAGGTAGGTGGTAAAATTATGCTCCTGGCATCTCAAATTTTTAAAAAAATGTATTGAGCAAGTTTATGCCAGGCATTGTTTTATGCACGTACATACATTGCTTTACTTCTCACAACAAGCCTACTAGGTACTACCATGACCTTCCATTTATTTTTAGTTGAGGAAATAGCAACAGAGAGGATGTAAAACTTCCCTAAGATCACACAGCTAATGTTAAAACTAAGGCTGGAAACCAGGCCGTCTGACTCTTGATTTCATGCCCCTATCCTCTATAGGTAGATGTTTTTCTGCATGGGGTTTGATATCATTATATTTCAGAACAAGAAATTTTTAGACTTGGATGGAAAATTGGAGAAAAATTCAAATATCTCATCTTAAAATTAAGAAAAATGACATAATGATGAAATAACTTACCGAAGGTCACACAACTACATAGAGGCAGAATCAGGATTAGGGATCAGACCTCTCCAGAACTCTATTCAGTGCTTTAACTCCTCTATTGGGTAGAGTTCTGTGCAATGTCCTAGGAATATTGTTTACAACTTTCCTCCATGATTATAAAATTGTTACCGGACACAGGAGAAAACCAACAATATTTCTGGTTGTGCATAATTTCCCCGCACCCAGTCACGGGACAGTCTAGGCATTCTGCCGATTCTCCACGCACCCTTTTATCGTGCATTAACTTCACATATGTGCGAAGATTTTGTTTCAGCACCATCTTCCCACTGATGCGGTGCTCGTTCTCCTGTCAGTACTACGCTGCTTCACTTACTGCAATTTGGTGGTAACTTTATATCTGGTGGGGCAAGCCTTTCGATTTACTCTTTATTTTCAAATTTCGTTTCTTCTTCCAAATGAACTTTAGGATTGTTTTGTTAAGTTAAATCATACAATTACAGAATAACTTCTCATACTATTTGTTACCGTCCAGAAACGTGGTGTGTCACTCCTTCCCCTCATGTTTTCTCTTCTGTTCCACAGTAAAGTTTATTCTTGTTCCTACAAAGCTATGCTTAAGGTTAGGCCTAGAAAGTGTATCATGTTTGCTAGTATAAGTGGAATGTTCCCTCATTTTACCATCTAAATAATTGATAGTATGGTCATTTTTCTGAGATCTTTTACTAATTCCAAAATACTAAGATTCTCTTAGATAGTTATGGAAAATGAGCTTCCTGGGACATTACAGAGAAAGAGAGATTGTTTAAGAATTCCTGGGCACTGACTCTGCTTTCTTCCCCAACCCCAGGGAGGGTGTGGTCTTGCTAGTGCTGTTTAAGAACCAAGGGAATGTTTATAAATATTCTCATAGGTGGATTTGTGGCTGTACTTTCTTCTGGAATGAAGGTGTAAGCTCAGTGTAAAAGGACAGAGGCAGAAGAAGAAACTGGCTTCTTTTTCTACCCTTAACAGGTCTTACCCCGATCCCACATAGGGGAAAAAAAGGACATGAGAAAGCCATGGAGACACACACTGCCCCTACTTTTGCTCGCGATCTATTCACCTCCTTTCTCCTCACTTCTCTATCCTTGGTTAAAGAAATCAGAAAGGTACAGCTTTTGTATATATAATCACATTATGTTCAAAGAATGTCTTTTCTCTTTCAGTAGTTATATTTTACTTTCATGTCTTGTTACACTGTTCAAAACACTAGAACAAAGTTAGTAAAAAGATTTTTGTCTTGTTCTTTATTGTGAATAATTTTTCACAGGCATGTCCAGTGCTTCATTGTATGTATGTTAGCTGTTGGTTTAAAATATTCTTTTTTATTTAAAGGACATATGTTCATATCACTATTTTTTAATACTTAAAAAACTAGATATGGACATTGAATTTTATCAAATGCCTTTTTAGAGTCTGTTAAAATTATGGTACAATTTTTTCTTAACATTAATGTTAGATTAATATGGCACCTAAAATTAAACTATTTTTATAGTTCTAAAAAGAATGGTTAATGTTTTCTTTATTCTTGTAATTAAAAAAATTTCCTTCACAGGCCTTTTTGCAAATCCATTTTCATCATCTTATTGGGATGTGTGCCTCTTTAATCTGCAGGAACAGTGTGTTCGGCAACTTGCTCTTCTATCATCCTTTAGATTCTCATGTCATGTGTCTTTCTATTCAAAAATATGGTATGCTTCTTAGTACATTCAAATCTTTCCCATGTCTCACTACAGTTATGTATTTTTCTTCCTTTAGATTTCCATTTATTCTCTATTTTCCTCCCAGGAGTTTGTGAAATAGGATCTTCATTTCTATTCCTTTACTTACCATCTTTTCCCTCAGAACTAGCTTCTTTTTCTTCTCTATGCTCGAAGAACTTTGGTTTACCCTACATATCATTGGTGAGATTTTCTGTACTCTTAATTCTGCTCTTTACCACTTTCAATATAGATTCCTGATTTTAAACTTTTAATTTCCTGGCAATTTACCTTTATCTTACCTAGCTCCCTTTCACCTCAAATGACACTCATAACTTCCTATTTCTTTTCCAAAAATTCCAAAGCAAATGTTTTATATAATTTTTCACAGGCATTTTCTTCCTCTGAGTTTCAGAGCAATGTTACCTTTGCCTTTTGCAAAAGTAGTTCACTGGTACTTCTTACTTATCCTAGAGCAAGAGGAAAAGTTCTAGGATTGAACATTTAATGTAAATGGACATGGAATTATTCTTGGGCATACTCTGTGCTATGTTGATAGAATGGTTCCCTTTAATTGCTAGGTGGAAACTAAGTTAATGTCCGCTCTTAGTCCAACTTCCAGTCTAGCAAGTATTTATGCAAGCAAGGCACTAGAGATGTAGTTTTGTATCTACCACTGGGTTCTCTGTCACTCTTGAGCATACGACAGAGTACTGGAAAAATAATCTTCAGTACCTACAAATCTGAAGGTTATTCCTCTACCTGTATACAATATTTTTAGTAAGTGAACATTAGATTTGGAATAAAATGGACCACTGCAGTCTACCCCTCTACTTTCTATCACACTTTTTCTGGGAGTCGCAGCCTCAGAATACATATAGAAGAATATAGAGGTTGGTGAGAAGGGAAAACGACTGTGATTTGCTTCCTATACTGGAACAATTGGGGGGTGGAGAACTAATCTATTCTGAGGTGTTACTGATGTACCCACCACAACAGAGAAAACAGTAATTTTACATCCACTACAAAACTCACTTACGCTACCTCTCAGTCATTTAGTTTTGCACAAACTGACTCTGAGGTGTCTGAGACACCTTGATGAAAATATTTAATAAGATGATGAAAAACTGGGTCATAGCCTTTGGAGAAATCTGCATTGGAAATAAAAGTTGGGGAATTTTTGCCTATACACTGGATTGAAGTTATGGGGCAGAGACTGCCTAAAGCTCAAGCAAAATAAAGGTGAGGATGGAACCTTTAGAAACATCAATACTTACATGATAGATGAAAAAGAGGAAAGCAATATTATAAAGGGAAAGACAAGAAAGAGTGGTAGCACAGAAGCTAAGAAAGAGAACTTTCTGAAAGCAAGAGTAGTCAGTGGTTGGTGGCAAAGCACATAGCAATATCAGGTTAACATACTGTATATGAAATGAAGAGCATTTTGGCAACTAGGAAATTATCACTAACTTTAGTGAGAGCAATTTCACTGGATTGATGGGTGCAAGAGCCTGAATACAATGCTTTATGGAATTATGGGGAATCTTGAAAAAAAAGATTTAGAATAGTGGCTAAGGGAAGAAAGGCACTGAACATGGTAAAAATTAAGACAACGTGTAAGAATAGAGGCAGAAGTTAAAATTAAGAACACATATTATAATATGTATTACATAAAAAATGGATCACATCTTCCTCTAATGTGGAGATGCTCAGTAGTAAAAGCAAGCACAGAGCTCCTTGGTATTAACCTAAATGAGCTGAAAATGTATGTCCATAAAGAAAAAAACCTACACATAAATGCTTATAGCAGCTTTATTCATAATTGCCAAAACTTGGAAAGAATGTGTCTGTCAACAGGTGAATGGGTAAACAAACTGTAACACATCCATACAATGGACTAGTATTCAGTGACACAAAGAAATGAGCTATCAGGCCACGTTAAGACATGGAGGAAACTTAAAGGTATATTAAGTGAAAGAAGCCAATCTGAATAGGCTATAGGTTCATTTCTCCAAAGCTAAGAAATTAACACTATAAATAGAAGTATTGCTTAATTATTCTAATTTTATAGCTGCCTCAGTGACTTCTCTAGTCATTGAACAAATCTCCATTTTTCAGATATTCTGGCTTCTTATCCAAAGTTCCTAGTTATTATTTCAAATAATCTTCACTTTCCAAACTTATTTAGGGAAAATTAAGAGATATGCTGTAAAAACAAATCAAAACCGTTCCCTGATGACCTAAGTTTAATTATCAACTTGACAATTAGAAAGACCAAGAGAAAAACCTTCCATAGGCTGTGTGATTCCAACTATAAAACATTGTGGTAAAGGGTAAAACTACGGAAACGTTAACAATATCAGTGGTTGCCAGGAGGGCCTCAGGGGAGTGAGGAAGGATGAACAGGTGGAACAGAGGTGATTTTAAGGAGACTGAAATTATTCTGTATGACATGTAATTGTGCATACTTTTAGTGTCACTATACTTTGTCAAAACCCATACTCAGCCATAAAAACGAAGGAAATCCTTTCATTTGCAACACATGGATGAACCTTGAGGGCACTATGCTAAGTAAAATAAGTCAGACACAGAAAGAAAAATATGTATGGTTTCACTTATTACGTGGCATCTAAAAAAATAAGTGAACAAACAAAAAAGAAACCAACTCCCAGATGCAGAGAACAAACTGACAGTTGCCAGATGCATAAGTGTAGGGAAGAGTGAAAAAAGTGAAAGGGATTAAGAAGTACAAGTTTCCAGATATAAAATAGTCACAGGGATGTAAAGTACAGCTTAGGAAATATAGCCAATAATATTGTAATAACTACTGTATTTTTCGGACCATAAGGTGCACCTAAGTTTTAGAATAGGAAAAAAAAATTTTGAAGCAAAAAATGTGGTAAAATATTTAATAACCTAAATAACATAATATTTTACCAATGTAAATGTAAGCTACATTCAGACTATAAGATGCACCCCCATTTTCCTCCCAAATTTGGGGGGGGGTGAGTCTTACAGTCCGGAAAATACGGTATGTATGGTGTCAGATGGGTACTAGACTCACCGTGATCACTTTGTACGTTATGTAATATGTGTAAGCATTATGCTGTACACCTGTAACTGACATAATATTGTATATCGACTATAATTTAGCAATAAACTTTTAAAAATACCAAAAAAATCCATTGGATGTACAACACAAACAGTAAACCCTGACGTAAACTAGGAACTATAGTTAGAATACTGTATCAATATTGGCTCATTACGTCATATGCATCAAACTAATGCAAATTAGTGTGATGCATATGACATAATGCATCAAATACTAATGTTAGTAATAGGGATGTTGTGTGTGTGTGTGAGGGGTTGGATAGGAACTGTATGTACTTTCCACTCAGCTTCTCAGTAAATCTAAAATGGCCCTTAAAAAAACAAAAGCAAGCACAGAGGGGTAGAACAGAGAAGGAAATTAAAATAGTTCTTACATGCTGGACTTCTATTTTCATTAATTATCAGGAGTAGGTGTGAGTGGGTATCTTTTAGCAAATGTTCTATCACATTCTAGATATTATAATCCAGGACAATAGGATACCTCCTGATTGTATTTCCCTGACATTCAAATATCCAGGTGGCAGATAAACCAATGCCTATTGAGCTAATAGTCATCAGCTTTCAATACATAGATGCCCATCACTAACATCTCTATACTGCTAAATTTCTTGAAATTTGATATATGCCTCAATCTTCTATTTTGTTATAAATCATGAGGTTCAAATTGAACCATCATAGAATTAGTTTTTGCCCTTATAAAGAATCTGGAAAGAATGCATTCTTTAAGAAAAGAAGTATACATCCAACAGCCTGTTATTCTATCAAAGTTGTACAACATCATAAAAACAACCTTTGAATTTATGTGTAATTATAGGGATCAGAATAACACATACTTAAAGATATCCTAAATTTTCACAGTCCTATTATTTATATTTTCATTAACTACATGAAAATACAAAAGCTTCTAATTTCCAATTTCTGATAGGTTTCACAGAGTGACGTATTCAAGTCCTGAATACAAACCAGTCGTCTGTAGACCCCTGTGAATACCCAAGTCCATTTGTGATCTGTGAGATCAAAGCAGTAACACTGAGACAATCATTTGCTGTTTTTACTGTTGGGATTTTCACTGATGGTGCGTAAGTAACTATAGGTAAGGCAGCTACTCCCTAACATAGCAGTAGTGCCAGACTACAATTACTGAAGTCATCACTGCTATGCACTCTGTAAAAAGGCTACTTTCACCTAAGAATGTCCTTGACGAAGTAGTGAAAATTACTAATTTTATTAAAACTTGAGTCTTGAGTATCCGTCTTTTTAGTACTCAATGGGATGAAATGGGACATACGTATAAGGTACTTACGCGGCATACCGAAGTATGATCAATCACACTTTGAGAAAAAACTGAGTTGAGAGCTGAAAAAGCCTTAATTATCATGAAACACCATGTTTACTTGAAAGAATGACTGACAAACTACAGTTATTCTGGCATTTGTCAAATATTCTCTCAAAAGAGAACAAAGGGAGCCTGTCATTTCAAGAACTCACGTTTTTGTTGCCAAAGACAAAAAAAAGAAAAAGAAACAAACAAACAAACATTTTTGAGTAGAGGGTAGAATTTTCAAAAACTTTTATCAAATTCCCCAACCTAAAGAATTTTCTGATGAGACTGGTGGTAATATGAACAAATGTGTTTTTAAAAATATTGAACCATTGAATGTGTCAATATTTGGAAGATCCATATAACCCAGTGAAGCAGTATTTTCCAAATGACCAATGCAAAATGATGTTACAAAATCATGCATTGCTAAAAAGATCCATTCAAAGTGCAAGATGGACCAATGGATTAAAATGTAATTAAGTACTAAAATTTCACTTATATTGTTTCAGATTCCATATTGCGAATAACCTTTAAGAAGCTATCAGATGTCTAATTTTTATGTTGTGCCAAAAGAGAATATCCACAATTACTTTCAAATATGTACTCCTCCCTTTTCCAGTTATGTGTGTGAAGTAAGATTTGTTTCATCTGTGTCAACAAAAACATCACAACAGACTGGATGCAAAAGCACCAATAAGAACCCAACTGCTCTGCCTCCTATTAAGCTGGTCATTAAATATATTTATCAAAATGTAAAACAATGTCATTCTCACTTTGGGTGGAAAATAGTTATTAATAAAAATGTTATTTGTTTGTTTAATGAGTTTGTTAATGTTATTTTTAAGTGAAATAATTAATAAATACATTTTAAACTTCAGTTTTGTGTGTCTACAATGGTAAATGTTGATAGCTATAACCACAGAAACAGAAGCTCTCTGGGGTCCTCAATAATTTTGAAAAGTATAAGGGTTCCTAAACCACTAGACTAAGCTATTATCAATCTGAAAAATTAAAGTTGCCTGAAAATAAAGTCACAGGTCCTAACTGATTTAGAACATGACAGTAACAGGCTGATTTTATACTTAACATAGTATCATGATTAGAACAGTCATAAAACATTTTCTTGATATTTAACTTACAAAGAGAATTTTGTTTTACTAATTTCAGTTGTGATGTAGTCAAATTTTCTCCTTGCTGATTTTCATTCTTTCCATCACCCTCCTCATCTTGTACTACAAAGCCATCCATAACGTAATCATCTCCATCTTCATCAGATTCATAATCATCCTCTTCCTCATCATCATTTTCATTACTGCTTGGGCAGGATTCCTTTTCAGAGTCCTAATTCAATTAAAACATATTCTTTCAGTAAACTGTACATTTAAAATTGTCAGTATGGATGTGAAATTAAAAGATTAAATCTGAACCTCCCCAAAATGATCCATAAAAATTTCATATTTTAAGTTTAAAAAAATTTTTGTCATGTTAAATGTTGACATTTGAAATCAAGAAGAAAATAATATACCTTGGCAAGTGGTATAAAGTGATTAAAAGAGATATTAAGATTATAAGTAGAAGATACAAACAGGAAATACCATACAAAACAAAGTCTTAATTTTAAAAGAATGATGGACTGAAGTTCATGATAAAACTATATATTAGATTCAATACTGTAATCAAACATGTTCATGGATACTTCATTAAAAATAAATTCTAGAATTAGAGAAATAGAATAGACTCAGCACTAAATACTTAAAAAATTTAAAAACAGTAACAAAACCAACAAAATGTAACACACCTCAAAATCTCTACTACTATTGCGTCTCTGACGAGATCTTTGTTTTGAGAGTTCTTTCAGTTTCTGGAGTTGTTCTCGTTTTCTTGCAGCTGATGTTTTTTCAGATTGATTTTCTTCTATCTCTGCTGAAGAACATTCATCTTCAACCACTCTACGTGGACGTTTAACACCTACTTTTTTAACTAGGATATCACTGTTGTCACTCTCATCACTGTCAGACATTACAGAGGAGATTCGTTTTCTTTTCCCTCGCTTAACGTGTTCCTCTTCTACATCCTCCTCTGTTATTTGTTCAGTGTATTTGTTAAGACCATCATCCTCTTGACTTGAGCGCATTTCATGATCTGGTAAGTCAATACTACTATATTTGGTTTTGTTCTTTTCTTCTTCATATGTTGAACTGTTGCCAGTGTTAACGAGATGCTCACAGTTGTTTCCTTCACTTTCACCTTTAATCAATTTAAGCTCTCTTTCATTTTCTGGCTTTTTATTACTATCAAGCCCCTTGTTACTAGCAACTTCTTCCTCACTGTCAATACTTTCATCACGGTCAAGGTCTTCATCACTATCAAGACCTTCATTACTATCAAGGTCTTCATCACTATCAAGGTCTTCATCACTATTAAATAATTGTGAGATACTTCTTTTAGTCCGCCTCCAGTCAACTCGAGATTTCTGCTCACGTTCTTGAGTTTTAGAATTTTTCCTTGTTTCATGTCTTCTAACTTGTATCATTTTCACTTAAGCTTCTACAAAATAAAGTTTTTAGGAATATAATAATGATAACTAGATTACAACAATGAATGCATTTATGGTACAAACTGTATTTATTTGGTATTATAAAATGGTTCACAAAGGTAACATCACATGAAATATGAGTGAAGATGGCAGAACATTTATTCAACAAATAATTTAATGAACATCTATGTAAGCATTATATGAACATCTATTCTAAATTATGGTATGTTCTGAAAGAGATACATAGAAAACTCATGGTCCTATTCTTTAGACTATTATCCATTTGTAGAAGTAAAACACATAAACATATATAAGAAAAATGCAAGGCAGTATTCATTTAGTACCAAGTGAATGATAATAACCGATAAAAGTGTAAAGATGCACAAAGATTAGAACAGCAAGTCCTTCCCTAAAGATTTTATTGAACAGATATGATCTGATAGACTTCTAAAGGACTGGTTATATTTGAACAAAAATAATGAAAGAAAAAAGTGATTTCAGGCAGATAAAAATGGTAAGGTCAAACTTTGTCATTGAGAAAGAACACAATAAGTTTAGTAAATAAGTGTGACCAAAACAAGTGTGAAAAAAGGCTTTATGCTAGAAAAAAAGATACCGGTATAGAAAAGTGAGGTGCGATTACCAGAATGACTCACCCTGTAAGCAAAGAAGAATTCTGAATAGAGATATGACATGAATCATAACATAAAGGATCAACCAATTTATATTAAGGAAGTTATAAAGTAGTAATTGAGATAAAAAAGATAGTGGTGCAAAGGTAAGAGATAACCCATACACTAAGATTGTAGCCTCTATATAATTTAGTAAAATGGCAATGGCTTTAAACCACTCAAAGTTTAAGATATAATATAATCCAACAGAAAACTTACTAAAAATCCAACAACGTAATCAGGTGAAAGATCAAAAGGTTCATAGTGAAGCAGAGTATAGTATTGGGAAAGGAAAACAAATGCTTTAAATTTCTGAATCAGAAAAGGACGAACTCCATTAAAATTGTAACAAGCATATAGCAAAGGAACACAGAGACAAGATAATTAGAAAAACAGTAACACATATACTTCTGTGTTGCTAAGGAAACTAGAAATATCACAATGTAACGAGACTGACATCATAATACATGTATAAGAGCTTGTGCAGTTAACTGAGGCCTATCTCCTTCAGAGAAATCACCTTATGAGGCTGATTATTCCAATATTTCCACTATGGCACAGAATATTCCTAGAGACTTTCTAGAAACCATTATATCAAATATATATATAAATATATGAAAATAACCACACTTCATTTTTTTACCCCAAAGAGTGGTTTAAATACAGACTTTTATTCACTTGTCTCAGTTGTAAGAGACCACATAAGCAGCTTCCAGAAATTACTGTATTTTGCCGTGTATAATGCACACTTTTTGCCCCAAACTTTTAAAAATTTTTATTGTTATTCAATTAGTTGTCTGCATTTTCTCCCCATCCCTCCACCCTACCCCATTTGCCCAAATTTTTGAGAGAAAAATAAGGATGCACATTAAACATGGCTAATGATAATTCTGTATTGATACGAAATGTTTTTTAATTCTTCTATTTATGCTTATGCGTTAAAAGTGTAATGCTAGAAAGCAGTAATCTTATCCATATGCAAAACAATACCCTGGAATATGATAATTGGTTTTGTTTTTAAATATAAGTAAATAAAAAACTGAATTAAAAAATTAAAATGAAAGATCTTTTTCCTGAAAGTTTGGGCTAAAAACATGGGTGCGCATCATACATGACAAAATATGGGTAAATCCAATTTGAAAAGATGAAGATGAACTTCCATTAAAGATATTTTTAAAATGTGCTACAAATTCAAAAGGTAATTAAGAAAATTTATAAGCAATGGTATTACTGAACCAAGTTCATAGCTTCTCAAAATGAGTGAGGGGAATAACCACTCATTTGATTGTACAAATTCTGGTATATTTATAAGGTAATATGATTACTCCTATAATGGTAACAACTCATATAAAATCAGAACAATGGTTGTTAAGATTATACACCAGAAATTATAGTGTAGGCTGAAGTTCAACAGTAACTGCTACAAGATATATTCAGCACTGTAACAGCAATTTAACAAATCCTAGTAAATAGATCAAATATTCTGCTATTTGAAATTATACTTGAGTTGTTTCTTATAGAAGTTTTATTATATTAAATTTAGCAAAGAAGAAAATTGTGTGTGGTCAAAATTACCCTTTAAAAATACTTTACTCAAAGTGTTTTTTTTGTATACCATACTGCTTCAAAATATGTCTACCCAGTTTCTCCTCCATGTTTTAAACAGATTGCTGTTTTTTCTTTTTATTAAATACTGGATAACTTAGGCATCTTATAATTTGAAGCCATGTAGTACAAAGCAGTATTTGTAAGCACATATAGTTAAATTTGCACACTGTGTATGTGGTTTACACTGTATTGAGGATGTAAGGCTTTCTAATAAATCTGAATAGGGAAAATAATGAAAACAAGTTACAAAAACAAATGATAAATATGGCTTCAGCAGACACACTAAAGCAAATATGGGCAGTAGGAATATTAAAGTGAAATATTAGTACTCAAAAGTGGTTTCATATATACCACTTCGTAAGATGATTATCTTACAAAACTATACTATGCTCGAGAAAGACATTTATCATATCAAAAAGTGATTCCTATAACAATGATAAAAATAATTAAGATGTCACAGTATAAAAATACCAGTGGTTACACAATTAAGCTATTAAAAAACGCTTTTCATACAGTAAATTTTTAGTGCATTTTCATAAATATTTTTATATCTGACATAATCCCAAAAGGAAGATACGATCATCTTTATAAAAACCTACGCCAAGGCCATAGAGTTTAAATGACTTACCAAAGATCACATAGCTTGTTAGTGAGAGAGGAGGGATTAGAAACCAGGTCTCCTGATTCCTGGTCCGGCGCTACACAAATGACTGCTGTCAATATTACATTCGTACAAGGTAGTAAAAATTATGCCTTTAAAAGTCATTATTTTACCTCTCATTCATGCTAAATTTTAGTTCAGAAATAATCATTAAAATAGTTTAAATTAAAGTTTACAAACATGTTTCTTTAATTATGTTACTGAATTTTGGTGCATTAGTTAGGCCAGAAACTTCTGAAAATCTGTTATCCAATAGGAAAAGAATGTACTAAAGAGATGAAAATTTGCAGACTTCCCTCTACCATCTTACTGATTATACTGATTGAAAATTTTAAGGGATTTCTCATTAGGTCAAAAAGTAAAAATTTCAAAATAAGGCATTTTCTAATGAGAAAACAATGTATTTTGGGAAACTTCAGTGTTGAATGTTTGAGGAAGTACATTTTATTTAATTAAAATAAGTCGTTTTATTTGGCCAACTGCCAAATTTTCAGGGTCTCTCATATTTCAAAGGTACCATTTTGATCAACAATGTCACAAATTCTGTCACTAAAAAAGAAGATAAGTTGAATATGGTTGGCTCCTCTTTTTAAAATTGTGGATACTTTTACTTTGTTAGCTGAGAGGGAGGGCTGAAAGAATGACGACAGAGGGGAAAAGGGAGTGAACTGGACCTGAGAGAAATGAGAAAGTAAAGCTAGGCTATGGGAAAGACATTTCTTGGTCTAGAATTAAAGAAGAATACATGCAAATGGATATAATATCTACATATATGCTGAGTATACACTCAATTTCTTGAAGTGAGAATTTAATGAAGCTTCTCTAATGACATCTTACCTTTAGGCAACAAGAAAAAAAAACAAGAAACAGACTCCAAACATAAAACATTAAATAAGTGAATGAGGATGACTTTTGTGCTTCTTGGTTATTATCATGTGAGACGCATCTACTTAGCTATGCTGACTGCCAAAAAATGTAAAGGCGATAATCCGTATTGCTTTTGTTCTTTTTCTAACAGTTAACTATAAAACTAATACAGGGAACTTTAATGCCACCCGCATTTCTCATCAGAATATCCTTTCTTCTATAATTGAGGTTAATTAATCCTTAAGAAAAGATTCATTCTAGGAATCACCTACTGGACCTATAAACAATGTAGGTGGCAGTTTACACTTTAGGATTTGAAGCGCAGTAAAACCCCAGCCATTACCTGAAATTCCACCAGGAGGGATACAATCCTATTTGTAAAACATCATCCCTCCTTGATGTTTGCTTATATATGACAGTTTAGAGGAAAACCTTAATAAGCCAAATAAATAGTTATTTCATGTATTCCACGTGCCAGCACACGAACGGAACTGTGGCATTACTAGAAGAAATCAACAACAGGGTCTCTGCTCCCAAGGAGCTCACAATCTGATGAAATTGCTAGGGACATCAAACCGAGTCAGCATAGTACATGACTTAAGGGCTGTAATAAATAAATTGATCATATTTCTTCCATTGGCTGGGAAAACGAGCAGCACACGATGGACGAGGAAATAGGAAAATATGAAGAAACACAAAAAGACAGGAAAGCCAATTTCCCCCCACTTATTACCACGGTCCAATACCCCACAATTTCGCAGAATGGTTCCTGCCAATTTAGCGTCCCAGACAGCTATAGTATTCAATAAAACCTGTAATACGGAAGGTAATTCTTTAAATCCAGCAGGGATGAGTGACAGAAGGAGGAACAGATTCTCCCGGGAGTAAACACCTAAGTCATTTTCTGGATTACAAACCTGGCTTTTAGGCGGGACGCAGGTACCCGGCGCAGCACACCCGCCAGTCCGCTACTCAGCCTCTAGGAGGGAGGAGCGCCGTCGCTAGGGAACTGCACCCTAGGACCACCGTTCTCGGTGACGAGCGCTGGACAACACAAATTCCAAACCGTAGTGCAGCTCCGCACTCACAAAACAAACAAGGGTTGGGTAAGGCCAGAATCCCGCCAAACCACCACTCCAAGTCCGCGTATCAGCCCCGCCCAGTTCCCCACCGCAGAAGGAGAGTGCACCCCGCCCGCGGAGGCCGCGCCCCGGGCTGTTCCGCCCACCAGGAAGGCTGCGCGGGAATTTTCATCCAGGCCTATTTTGAGGCGCGGCTTCCCTTGCCCCTACCGTAAACCATCAGTAACCGGAGCTGCGGCCCGAGCGAGTCCCCGCCCCGAGCTGGCCTGCGCCGCCCCCGCGCCCTAACCTTTCAAAGCGCCTCCTTCTCCGCCTCCGCCTTCGCCCCAGCCCCAGGGACTCCTGACAAGCTACGCCCCAGCTCGTTCCGGAGACAAGGGGAAGTCCCGCCTCCGAGGGACAAGGGGCGGGGCCAGGAACGGGAGGGGGCGTCTTCCGGGAGCGTGTGCTGTGGGAGGAGCGGTCGCTGCGCGTTAGTCTGGAGTGGTGCAGGCTCCTGGTTCCATCTGAGGTGGGGAGAGGGGCCGGGCGGGCTGTGAGGGACCGGGAGGACTGTCCGGGCCAAGTCCAGCGCGGGGAAGTTGGGCTTGTGGTGGAAAGGGCTGGATGCCGGGGAAGGAATCAAACTACCGTTCCCTTGGGGAAGGGGGCCAGTCCCGGTTCCCTGCGTCTTCCGCTCTGTGCCTTAACTTTGGGGTGTGGCAGGGGTTAGTGACGGGTGTCTCCCGGTATCTGGGCGTGAAGGAGGATTGTGGTCTCTTTGGGATCATAGTGTTTCCCGCGGCCACTGGGGGAATAAAACAAATGTTTGTAATCCGGGTTATCCGCGGTGACTCGGGGCCTCCCCTACCGTCCACCTAAGTTAAAGGCCTGTTTGCTCAAACTTCCCTCTCACTTTCCTCTGTTTTCTCTCTGCCAGCCACGCCCAGCCGGGACAGGTTCAGGCCCCCCACGTTCCTGCTGAGGCCGACAGACTAAGTGTGTAACAGCGTGTTCAACTGAGTTTGTGCGATAGAAGAATTTTGTGGGCTGCTTCAGTTAGAGTGTAGGGAGAGCCCCAGAGCCTCACCATGTCTGGGAAACGGAAGCGAGTGGTTTTGACTATAAAAGATAAGCTTGATATAATAAAGAAACTCGAGGATGGAGGTTCTTCTAAACAACTGGCAGTGATTTATGGAATTGGTGAGACAACAGTTCGGGATATAAGAAAAAATAAGGAAAAGATTATAACTTATGCAAGCAGTTCTGATTCCACAAGTCTTTTGGCTAAGAGGAAATCTATGAAGCCATCCATGTATGAGGAACTGGACAGAGCAATGCTGGAATGGTTCAACCAGCAAAGAGCGAAAGGGAATCCTGTATCCGGACCCATTTGTGCAAAAAGGGCAGAGTTCTTCTTTTATGCATTGGGAATGGATGGTGATTTTAACCCCTCTGCCGGTTGGTTAACTCGTTTTAAGCAGCGGCACAGCATTAGAGAAATTAACATTAGAAATGAAAGATTAAATGGTGATGAGACTGCTGTGGAAGATTTTTGTAACAACTTTCGAGACTTCATTGAACGAGAGAATCTGCAGCCTGAACAAATCTACAATGCAGATGAAACTGGACTCTTTTGGAAATGCCTACCTTCTAGGACTTCAGTAATCAAAGGTAAATGTACTGTCTCTGGGCACAAGTCAATTGAAGAAAGAGTCACTGTCATGTGTTGTGCCAATGCAACAGGTTTACACAAACTTAAACTTTGTGTTGTGGGCAAAGCAAGGAAACCTCGCTCCTTCAAGTCAACTGACACCTCAAACCTGCCTGTCTCTTATTTCAGCCAGAAAGGTGCATGGATGGATCTTTCCATTTTCCGACAGTGGTTTGACAAGATCTTTGTGCCAGAAGTTCGAGAGCACTTAAGATCCAAAGGCCTGCAGGAAAAGGCTGTGCTTTTATTGGATAATTCACCAACACATCCAAATGAAAACGTCCTTAGGTCAGATGATGGCCAAATATTTGCTAAATATTTACCGCCTAATGTGGCTTCATTGATTCAGCCTTCCGGCCAGGGTGTCATAGCAACAATGAAGAGGAACTATCGTGCAGGTCTTCTCCAGAACAACTTGGAAGAAGGTAATGACCTGAAATCATTCTGGAAAAAGCTGACTCTGCTAGATGCACTTTATGAAGTAGCAATGGCATGGAATTTAGTAAAGCCCATTACCATTAGCAGAGCATGGAAGAAGATTCTCCCTACCATAGAGGAGAAAGAAAGCTTGGACTTTGATGAAGAAGATATTTCACTGGCTACTGTGGCCACCATTTTACAACACACCAAAGGATTGGAAAATGTGACTACTGAGAACATTGAAAAATGGTTTGAAGTGGACAGCACTGAACCAGGGTATGAAGTATTAAGTGACAGCGAAATCATCAGAAGAGCACAGGGCCAGACAGACGAATCCAGTGAAAATGAGGAGGAGGAAATAGAACTGATTCCAGAGAAACATGTCAATCATGCAGCTGCTCTCCAATGGACTGAAAATTTATTGGATTATCTAGAACAACAAGGTGATATGATTCTGCCTGATAGACTGGTGATACGTAAACTTCGAGCCACCATCAGAAATAAACAGAAGATGACCAACTCCAGTCAACAATGACATTTCACTGTTATTGTTTTGGTGACTGTGTTCATAACTTTTAACCTCTGCAATAATGGCTTTATTTTGTGTGTGTTCTGAATTCTCAGGCAGTCCTATCAAATACAGGTACAAAAGTGTGTCTGAAGTGGTTTCAGGATTGTGCTTTGCGTCATCTCTGTCTCTTGTCCTTTTACTTGTGCAGATAATCTGAAGCTGGTTCTGTATGCATATAATTTACATGTACACGTTTTCACTTTTGTAGACCTCTTCCATAACAGTGGCATTCTCTAAATTTTCTAGCAAAAATTAACAGATTGAGCATTTTCCTAAAGTCTTCTCTTTGATTTGTGACCACTGTCACAGTAATCTTTTGCTAACCCTCTTAAATAGTTGGTTTGTGTGTCTGTATATGCTGAAAGTATGAGGAAATATCTATATTGTTAGATTTCAGGGTGATTGATCTATAATAATTCAAAATGAAGTTCAGTAATAAGGAAACAAGGATTGATGAATTCCAAGAATAACTTAGAAAAATTTTTGGATGGCACTAACGGGAGATTTTTCTGGAAATGAAAGTAAATATAATACAGGAAGTGATTGCTCACTTAGTGAGAAAACTATTGGAAAGCAGGTATATAAAAGATTGTAATCTATTCATTTGTAGAAAACTGGAAGTTGAAAATTTGGGGAACTTTATTTATACAAAGGGAAGAAATTGGTTTCTTTTAATTGGGTAACAGTATAGGTTTATTATTTATTCATCTAATTATAGTACAGGTTTTGTAATGTTACATGTGGTATTGTTCTGTGAGCTCCCACCTTTTATGTGGGGGAACATCTTGGGAATTTGAAGGTTATTTTTTTTACTGTGTACTTAATATTATGTAAAATTTGAAAAACAACTGGTCATACATTCCCCTTTTATTACATATAAAAAGAAAAAAAATAAAGTTTTTATTATTTTTAATAAGCCATAGACCTGCTTTATGAAGAGAGCAGAAATAATTAGGGAAAGTGCCAGGTTCTTAGGAATTTCATCATTTATTATTTTGACACTTATAAAACATTCTAGAATTTATCAAAATTTTGATAAATTTGCATTGTAAATTTAGGATGTTCATTCAAGACATGAAAAAACTTTACCTATGGGAGTATTAATTTAATTTATGATTTAAAAGCAAAGTGTGTCCATATTTAATGTTTTGGCACCAATTTTTTTTAAAGTAGAATTTTTAAAAAGTAGAATTAGACATTTTTTAATTTTATCATTGAAATACTTTGCATTTTATAGTGCCTTCTTAGAATTCTAAAGCTTCAAAAAGATTTTTCACTTTCCATAATTTCTATTATCTTCATGATATATGTCCAGGTTTTTTTAAAGACATGTCTGTGATGAGAATTTGAAAGTTGTTTGTGTTGCATAAATTGCCTCTGTGCACAGAGGGGGGAAAGCATCAGAAGTTAACATAGATATTGAAGCAGATAATTACATCTTCTATAAATGAATCATATGTAAATTGATTTTTCATTTTTCTAAAATGAAAATACTAAAAAGCTGTTTGGAATTTGTCTGGATTTGCTCACTGTTTTAAAATTAACCTTGTCTGTGAAATTCAGCTGTACCATTGCCACCTAGTGGTTAAATTAACATTACTGTTAAGCTGTGTGGTTTTAAACTTCAATATCTAGTAAAAGGTTCACTGTTTTGTGGCCTTGAGAGTGAATCTTATGACTCTTCTCTAGCCTGTGGGAAACTTTGCTTTCTTTGATTTATAGCTATTTGCTCTTTTCTGAAGCTGCCAACACTGGTAAGCTAATAGTTCTGTTTTGGACCTTTCTATCCTTAGATAATTATAAAAGCTGCCAATTATTGAATACTATATTATGTTCTAAGCAGTGCACTCATATAATCCTCAAATTGTGAATTAGGAGGAACTACTGATGCTCAGTTCACACTCTTTAATTGCTGAAGATCACCACTTGGCTACAGGTAAGAATTTAAACCCAGGTGTTTGACACCAAAACCTGCACTTATCCAGGGTCCAGCAGAAGTAAGGCTTGCTTGAGTGTGATTGGTAGGGTACATGAATGTCTCGCATGAGATGGACAGCAATTTGAACATGTCACAAAAAATGTATGGTGTGCTTGAGTGTAATATTGTTATGTTACAGAATTACATACTTAATAATGATTTTGTAATAAAAGATTTTGTAATGGAAAATAGGGGCATTAATTGTACCAGACCCTGTATTATCCAACCTAGGCTAACCTCTTAACCTTTTCAGATCTTCAACATTTATTCCTTGCCACCGCCTCCACCACATGGTACAGTGAACTGAATTTACTTAACTATTTTCCAGTGCATTTGTGGCAGCAACTGCCTTTTCCTTTACCCTTTAATGAGGTTAGTTTTCCTCTTTCACAAGTATGAAGTATCTCTATTTCCCTGTTTATCCACAACCTAACAGCATTTGAAACTTGGATCATCTGCTTTCTGGTTAGCGCTGCTCAGTGAGGATGCTTTCTCCCTTCCCAATTTAAAACCCACCACTGGGGAAAAGTTCAGCAAACATTATTTCTCTTTAGTTCATGAGGCAATCTCAAAGAGTTGGCACAATACAGTACTAACATGAAAGTTTTGCTGGACCAAAGATACCAGAAAGCATTGTTACCAAAAGCACGTGAGCATGTATGTAGTCAGATCCACAGAGATCAAAAGGAAAAAATCAAGCCCCCAAACAAGATATGGGGAAGGGAACAAAGGTTAGTTTCGAATAGGTGGTTAGAGAAGAAAAAAGTTCAAGGGAAATGTGGTTTGCAGTGAGGTTCATTTAGTGATGTGATTGCAGCACCCATGCCCCAGGCTTACTAGTGTGTGCTGCACGTTCATAGATGGTCCCTGTGACCCCCCTTTGTTTTCCTTCTTTCAGTTACGGGATGCTAAGAAGTTAGTGCCGCACTAAATGTTTGGTCAGTAGTTGGAACCATTTAATGGATGATGCCGGAAGATGTTTGTGTACTGTATCTGCTGCAAAGTCATAAATTCTTAGTTCACAATTCCTATTCCCTTACTGTGCCACCAGAGGTTCTGTTTGGCTTTCCATTTCTCCACTAAGTAATTAGTCACAGACATGTTCTCTGACCAGTCTTGCCAGGTTTCTCCATTGATGAGCCTTGATATGTCTCTCAGAAAACCAACTGTACATTAAAATACTAATTTAAAATACACTCTTAGTAGCCAAGAATTCTGTAAGAGTAGGTTTACCTACAGGGGTTGATGCAGAAAATTAGAAACTTGCTTTTTATGAGAGTTTTGGGGCCTTTGGGAGTAGATGGGTGAGGGAAGCGGAACTCTTTGTCTGTTTTAAATTCAGTGAAAGGCTTGTGATGACATAGGACTGGATCAGAACAGTTTTTGCTCAAGTGGTGATTCATTGGCCTGGACTTCTTCCATCTTGTGATTTTTGCATTTGCTAGATGCTTAGAGTCTTCTGCATCCAGTTAGCAAATAGGAAAAATAATAATGAAGAATATACATGAAGTATATACTTTTTAAGTTTCTTCTTTCAAAAGTGATATGTATTATTTCAGTTCACATTCTAATGATGAGAACTAATCACCTTGCCCTACAATGATAGAGGGGGGTTTTGGAAATGACTCCCTAGCTAGTTAGCTGCTTCCTAGTGACACGTTTATGCTATGGTAAGATAAGGCACAAATTTTATTGAAAGCACTTTCTGAAATAAAAATAATGGCAATTATTCTCAGAGAATCATTTTCCCTTCCCTAATCTTTAGTGAGTTTGTAGTCTTTTATGGAGGTGGTACTCTTCCAACTTTTGGTCATTCTTAATTGCGAATTCCTTACTCTACAGCTGAGTAAGACTGTGCCTGAAAGACTATGGTCTCTGCTTATACAGCACATGTTGTGGAAAGTATAAAAACATTGGCTAAGGTTTGGTGGGAAGTAAAGAAACATCGGCTAACGTTTGGTTGGAGCCATTGATAATGAGAATAAGGAATGGGCATTATATCCTGCCAGATAGGGAACCTGGTAGTGTGTTTTCTGAGGGTGGATGATCCAAATCCCTCCTCCTGTTACCAGCTACCAGGGACATTGTGCTATGATTACCTCAAGCTCTGCTCTGTCTGAAGACAGTTACCGTTGTCTCTTGTGACTAGCCTGCAGGGTGGTAGTACGTGTCTGGACCCTTGCGCTAGGCCCCTTGTTGGTTACACTGTATCTGGACTTCTGCTTCCAGCTTTCACTCTTCATTATATGGAACACAATTTTCTCACAATTTATGGTCCTCCAAAAGTTTACCTTCCTGTTTTTAGGATGGCTATACTGTACTAGCTTCATTTAAAAGTATAAATTGTCTATTTTTTATGTGATGGATCTAAGATGAGAATAAAGCATCTGCTGTCTCCATTTATTTATCTTGGTGTCAGAAGTCCCCAGTGTGTGATCTTGGATGAATCTCTAAATCTCTCTGATTCAATATATCTCTACAATGGGAACAATAATAGAGATTGCTAAATGAGTGAAATAAAATAATATATACTACTTTGCCAACTAGTATGTTTGTTTTTATATTAATAGGGAGAATAAAGGAGAAAGGGAATCAAAGATGAAGAGAAGAGTGGGAGAGTAAGGTAATTGAAAGAACAGGAGTTTGTGGTTGAAGGGAGGGATTATAGAGGTAGAGATTTGCAACTTTAGATTAACAATGTATTAAGCCAATTTATACGATAGGGTTCTGACACAACTTTTTCAATGCTTTAAGCTGCTTTCCCGTATTATGTGGGGACTAACTCTTTTATTCACAGTTACCTTTTTAAAATATTACAATTATATGATGTTTGTAGATTCTCAATTTGAAGACATCTCCGAAAGGGGGCATTTCACTAAATCATAAAGGTATCAAAGCAATAAAGGATCAATTGTGGTTGAAATCCCTTCCAGGTATGCAAATCAACATTTTATTAAAGAATACACTGTAAAGAAAAAAATAAATCTGAAAAGGAGAGATGGATAAGTAAAGGGCTATTGAATAGATTAGTGACAAGCATCTGAACAATTGTTATCTCTTTCTGAATGAGGAAAATAATTGTAAAAAACATAAAACATGAGTGATAACAATGATGGCAGATTTGTTTTTAAAACTATTTTTGAAAATATGATCATGTTGAAATGACCAAGTTGACTGAGAACAGCTGTGTGGCTTCCCTTACCACTAAAAAACAGTAACAGTGGGAATCTACCTTTTCATTAATAGCATTTTGACAAAAGATGATAGAGATGCTTGGTATTGATGCCATTCTGAAATTAAAAGAATAAATACTATTAAGAACCAGTAGCTCTTCTATTTTTCCCTTTATACAGTATCTTTTGTGTGTCTATCTGACAAAGTATCTTCCTTTACAGTAACCTTGCTGTTGTCTGGAGACTGAGCCTCAGTTCTATGCCTTTTGCTGTTTGATTTCCATATCCTCACACAAAATTTACAGGGGAAGACCCTGAGTAGATTTGTTTGGTGTCAACTGACACAAGTAACAGAGATTGTAAGTATGTATGCGAGTGGGAAACTGTACAAATGTATAAGAAAGATTTGTAAAGAAAAATCCTTGTTGCAGAAGAGTGTAAGGATTCCAGGGCAACTGAAAACAAGAGGCAGCATTTGATCATACACGTAAACACCACCATGACTTGTTTTCATTGAAGTATTCAGTGCTACCTTATTTTTACTCTGTATAATACAGATATCTTATAAAATGAAATAAAATTTCCTCCAGAATATATATGGAGTTCCTCCAGAAGTACGGAGTTTCACGTCACTGGTAGAGCTAAAAGACTGATTCGACTGGCAATTCACTAGAGGGTTAGAGAAGGGGTTCACTCACCACGTTGCTGGTTGGATGAGATGCTCTTTCCAACTCTGAGGCTCCATGATTCCTTCACACTGAAGGGTTGTAGGGAGAGCACTGATCAAATTACTGCACAGCAATAGGACTACGTTCAGAAGCTTTTATTTGTGCAGTGAATATCTACTTAGTGCTTACTATATGTCAGGCACTGTTCTAACCCCTAGGGTTCTAGCTTTCAGAATAAGTAGGTGCTTTTCAGAATGTAAGGCTTTTATTTAACTTCTCCAGTTTCAAAGAATCACATTTTGCCATCAAAAATATACCCAGTCATTTAGATGGAATCTAAAATAAAAATCAAGACAAATCCAGAGAGAATTAGACAACAAACATACAGAGAGACAATATGTCTCTTTTTCAATGACTTTTTTTTTTTTCGTATTGAATTTCACAGGGATTGTGACTGCTTCTGCACTTCAGCTAACTGGTTGAACTTTTCCTCTCCTGTTCATTTAAAGTTATTAACTATGTTGCAATAACAATGGATATTATTTACTATGTGGAGATTACTTTCCCAAATGATGTACAAGTAGTATATAAGTAGCTCCTCATAAAAATATTGTAATATGGTGTAGGTAGTGTAAGTAACAGTTGTACCCCTTTTTACTGAAGAGGGAGCTGAGGCATGAAGAGACTAACTTGTCTAAGGTTAAGCAGCTGTTAAGAGACAATACGAAAAGGCTATAAGAAAAAGCCAGATACCTTGCTTACTTTCAATTTTGCATTATTTATTAACTTCATACCATATAACTTTACTAGATAAGAAAATCTGTATGCCTACCACATGGATTCTCATTTTAGTTTTCAATTTTGGGACATGACAAAAGGAATTGATTATAGTGAGATGGAAGAAGTTACAGTAGAAGCTTATAAATGCTTCAGCAACACCAATCTGTCCATTCTTTTTGATTTTCCTTCACAGACTCCTCTTCCTGTCCCTTCTCATTGGAATTAAGGTATTAGAATTTTGTCTAGCTCCTCCCCCTTGCCACTGAATCCCTGAGTGATCTTATCCCAGACATGGATTCTGTCATTACTCTAAATTTTTATAAATCTCAACTCTACATTTCCAAGTAGGACCATTTTCCTGTGTTCCAGTCAGTATACCAACTATTCAGGTCAAGTGAGATTTTGAATTGTACTTTAAACTTGTTGTAATAATTTTCTTTTTATCTGTAAGGTTAATTTTTGTAACTAGAAGTGACATTTAGTTCTCTAATTTTAAGAAAATCTACGTGATCTTATTTATATTTGTTTAGTTGATTCGTGCTATCTCAGTGAGGTCGTAAATTAATTATTACTAAGGTAAAATTAACCTCCTATGTCCACATAGATTGCAGTTTAGGTGAACAATAGTTTTCCACAATACATTTTCTAACAACATAGTTTCCTAGAAAATCTCAAATTTAAAAAGGAGTTTTTGCATTTATTACATCAATTTTCAACAGTACAGGAATTTTTTTTTTTTTTTTTTTGGTGTGCGCCGTTTTTAGGACAGACCCTGATGCATACTCCAAAAATTGTGACAGGGCTCAAATAAGGGTTGATTAGCATATTTATGACAACTTGTTTGTAAATAGTCACCAAACCTTTCTCTTTTTCCCCTCTCATTAATAAGATGTAATGCAAAATCTATTGAATACTGTGTGTACACAGATATAACTAGATTACCTACCACTCTTCAGCCTGGATCTGATTTAGGCTACATGAGCACAATTCCCAAATTGAGTTTGTTTTCATCTCCCCATAAATTTTACATGCCATTATTATCGATAATAAAAATCTATGTGAAATATCTAGGCAAATTCATAAAAACAGAAAGTAGATTAGATGTTCCAGGGTGGGGGCGGAGTATTGCTTAATGTGTTCTGAGCTTCCATTTGGGATTATTAAAGAGTCAGGAAATACGAGTAGCCGCGACAGCTCCACGGTACTATAGATGTAATAATTATCACTTCATGGCACACTTAAACATGGAAAATTTTAAGTTACATGTATTTTACCATAGTAAATAAAGCATATTTAACAAAAAAAATATATAATGGTTTGTTGTGAGACTTACATTCTTAAAACATCCATGACAATAGATCTCCTTTCTTTGGATTTCTAATTTATAGCATCTGATTCCTTTAAACATTTTTAGCCAAGGTAAATGAAAGAATTTGTATTGTAGATGAGTCTTATAATTATCTTTTTGCTCGATGGTGTCTAAGAGAAGAAATAATGGCTACCACATAGACAAATCAATGGAAAAAACTAAGTGAAGAATTGTTATACAACCAATATATAAATTCATTTATTTTAAAAATCATTTACTTGACATTTAAAAAGTATATGCATATAAATAAGGCATAACCCCTGTCAGGAAATTTAGGCTCATAACTACATCTTTAATATTAAGATCATGTTCACCATTACTTTCCACATCCAACAATAGGATCTTGGACCCTGTAGATAATGGAAAAACCTTGTGATAAAAATCTCTTAATATATAGTAAGTAAATTATCTTGGGTAACTAAACTACCTCGATGTATACACCTTAAGCAGAATTTTCTTTGAAATTAACAATATTATAATAAAGCTCTAGTTAATTTCACAAGCAACTCTGAGTAACAGTCATTTAAAAGTATTATAAAGCCCTGGCTGGTGTGGCTCAGTGGGTGGAGCACCAGCCTGCAATCTGAGAGGTCGCTGGAAGGTCGCTGGGTCGATTCTGGATCAGGGCACATGCCTGGGTTGCAGGCTGGGTTCCTGGGAAACAATAGATTAATGTATCTCTCTCACACTGATGTTTCTTTCCCTCCCTCCCTCCCTCCCTCCTTCCCTCTGTCTCTCTCTAAAAAAAAAAAATCTTAAAAAATTAAAAGTATTATAAAATGTGACATGATTACCTGTTTTTTTGTTATTAGTAGGATTGATATTTAGATTTATAAAAAAATATGCAGAATGTATAGGGAGTTCCCATACACCTTTCCTTCCATACCCTTGCAGATTACCCAATTTTTAACATCTTGCATTAGTGTGGATCATTTATTATAATCAGTGAGACAATAATGATAGAGTTTTGTTAAATAAGATGCATAGTTTACATTAGGGTTCACTCTTTGTGCTTACAGTTTTATGGGTTTTGACGAATGTATAATGTCAGGTATCCACCATTTCAGTGTTACACAAAATAGTTTCACCGCCCTAAAAACCCTGTGTTCCGCCTATTCCTCATTCCCTCTTTGCCTCCTTTCCTCCTCTGAAGCCTTGGTAACCATTGATCTTTTGACTCTATAGTTTTGCCTTTTCTACAATGTGGCAATTTTAGAATTGTAGCCTTTTCAGATTGGCTTCTTTTACTTAACAATATGCATTTAATGTTTCTCCATGTCTTTTCACAGCTTGGTAACATTTCTTCTTATCATTGAATCATATTGCATTGTATGAATGTACCACAGTATATACATTTTCCTACTGAAGAGAGGTCATTTTGATTGCTTCTAGTTTGGGGGCTGCTATAAACATTCATAAACGAGTTTTTGTGTAGACAGGAATTTTCAACTCATTTAGGTAAATATCTAGGAGTGCAATTGCTGAATCACATAGTAAGACTGTTTTGCTTTATAAGAAACTGCCAAACTGTTTTCCAAAGAGGCTGCACGATTTTGCTTTTTCCATTAGCCATGAATTATGTTACTCCACACCTCTCTGGTACTTGGTGTGGTCAGTGTTTTGGATTTTACCCATTCTAATAGGTATGCAGTGATCTCAATTTTGTTTTAGCTTGCAATTCCCTAATGATATTTGATACTGAGCATCTTTTCATTTGCTTATCTGCCATGTAGATATTTTCTCTGGTGATGTATGTGTTTAGATCTTTCCCCCACTTTTTGATTGGGTTACTTGTTTTCTTATTGTTGGGTTTTAAGAGTTCTTGGTATATTATGGATGTAAGTCTTTTTTTAAAATCAGATATGTGTTTTGCAAATATTTTTTTCCTAGTCTGTGGCTTTTTCTCCCCCTCATTCTCTTAATGAGTGTCTTTTGCAGACCAGAAGTTTTAAATCTTAATATTAAGTATAACTTACCAGTGTTTTCTTTTATGGATTGTACTTTTGGTGTTGTATCTAAAAAAGTTATCACCAAAAGCAAGGTCACCTAAACTTCCTACTGTTTTATCTTCTAGACGTGTTACAGCTTTGCAATTTACACTTAAGTCTATAAAGCATTTTAAAGTTATTTTTGTAGTGTGTAAGGTTTGTATCTAGATTCGTGTTTTTGCATGTGAATTTCTAGTAGTTCCAGCATCATTTGTTCAAAACACATACAGATACACACTACAAAACTCCGCTCAAAACCCACAAGTACACAGCTAGCAGAGACGACATAACCCATACTCCAGTGACACATTCTAAAGTGGACACCACTGTTATAGATTTGCTGTGTAAATGGGTTCGATTCTAACATCATTTGGAAGCACAGGATATTTTGGGAATCTTAAATTTTGGCTAAGAAAGCACAAATTTAGGTTTCTGGAGAAAATTCAAATAGCTTTATTAAAAAAGATATTTTAAATAGCGCAACACCCCCATCTTGTGGTGTTTTAGAATCCTGGCTGCTTTTTCATGGCATTTTGAGCTTACCTATTTGTAGGTAAAATAGAGCCAACTTGATTATTCATGGGAATGGGGGGAGAGTAAGCACAGAGAAAAATAAATCTATAATTTATCAATCTTTTAAAATTTTCATAAAATTAAATATAATTGACATGCTATAAGATTTTTATTCGTCAGATTTATTCCTATTTTCTAATTAGTTTTTTTAAATAGTAAAGACTTTGGTTGCCCTATCTTAATTTCTGTATATGATTTCATGCTCTTCAACTACTTAAATAAAAGAGTTACATTAGTAAGCAGTAGGTGCCTATTATTCACAGTTGGCTGTTCAGTGTTAACCTTAACTGTGCTGGACTCAGAGTAAAAACCTAGAGGTTACCACATTTGTATCTACCTCTTCTTAAATGTATTGCCTGGAGGTTACTTTTAAAAATATATATTAGATGCACTCTTGTTATTTATTTTACATAGTAAGAAATGAGGGTCACTACCATCACCAGCACCAACACTTACTTTGCTACATTCCCTTCCCTCAGACGGGGACCCTTCTGACCACCTATTATATGAGGTGAAGCCTCTAAAAATGCATGCCTAGCAGTGCAAATGGCATTTAACTCTGTTCTGCATCATTTGAAGTTTGTTTGTTGATTTGGCTCTTTAGCATATGAGTTTTATTTTTAATTAATCCTGGACTTAGTAGAATTCACTGAAGGGGCTCTGCTGTGTCAAAACTGGGGAACTAAGAACATAAAAGTAGGAAACATGAGATGCAGCCCCTAGGCATCAGATGCTTATAGAGTAGCTGAAGGCACAGACACGAAGACATAGACAGACACACTAGAACCACATTAAAAAGTAAGGTAACATAGTTATTTTTAAATGCCACATCACAAACTACATTTTGTAGTTCTTTCCTTTTGCCTTTGGCCTCAGTCCTTCAATTTATCTGATAACTTTAAGGGGAGATTTACTGGGCACTTAACTATTTTCATAATACTCTACTACTTGCCATGAAGGATACAAGTAGGAGGTACAGGGGGAAAAAATCAAGACCCTTATAACCTAGCCGGGATAACTGTCTTAGAGAATATAAATGCCTACAACTCCACATAACATCCTGAAGTTATGAATGGAGGGAACGGGCGGTACTTTTGTCTTTGTCAGTTTCCTTATGCATATATGAATATATTTTTATTTTAACTTTTTAAAATTAAATACAGTTGACATAAAATATTATATGATTTTCACTTGTCAGGGTTATTTATACTTTTGAATTAGTTTTTTTTAAAGTGAAGACCTTGGATGTCCTGTCGTAATTTTACATCTGACTTTATGCTCTGCAGCGGCAGATTCTCCGACACACGGAGTATTGTAGACACGGAGATGGGAAAAGGAGATTATGGAGCAGCAAAATACTAAATACTTGGGTTGGTGAAGTAGTGTTATGGATTTTTCCTTCTGTGGTATCTGAACTTCCTCTGCGTGTCCTCTTCAGCCTCCCCTAGGTATTCTGGGGAGAACATCCAGTGGTGAGTAGGCAGGGAGCTACATGAGGCGCCTGCAGCCCCGTGAGAAGATACAGAAAGCCTGGGTTTACACAGCTGCCGGAGAAGGGAGCCTGTTTGTTTTTTGTTGTTTGTTTGTTTTGAATGTTGTAGTTCCCTTCACTCATTCCAATCTTAAATTCAGATGCAGAATCTGTTTTGAGCTGTGACAAAGAAAATTACCATAATTTGCCGTGTGTGTAATACACAGATTTTTGCCCAAATTTTGGAGGGAAAAAATGTGCATTATACATGGGCATAATGATTACATACCATGGGTATAATAATCTCACGTATAATATGCACAAAAACTCGGGTGTGCATTATACACAGCGAAATATGTCATCAAATCTGTATTTAAACTTACAAAGGGGAGGAGACAGTAGTAGCTCAAATCTGTCTTCCAGAAAATCTGATTTAAGTGGCCTGGGCACACGCATTCTCTCTGTATCTCTTTTTTAAATCTTCACCTGAGTATATATTTATTGATTTTAGAAAGAGAGGAAGGAAGGGAGGGGGAGAGGGAGAGAGAGAGAGGAGGACAGGGAGAAGCAGAGAAACTTCATGTGAGAAACATTGATCACTTGCCTCCTATACATGCTGTGACCAGGAATTGAACCTGCAGCCTAGGTTTTTGCCCTGACCTGACATGGAACCCACAACTTTTTGGTGTACAGGATGATGCTCCAACCAACTGAGCCACCAGCCAGGGTCACAAGCAGTCTTTAAAGGACTTCAGGTGATTCTAATGTACAGCCAAATTGAGAACTGCTATGTTAGAGGTTAGTGTGGGAGAGATGGCCACAGCAGCAGCTCAGGTGATTCAGTGGTTCCCTAATTGTTGGCAGCAGAGCCAAGAGTCCAGGTGCTCCATGGATGGGAGGGTAATTGTAATCCAGACTTAAGAAAGAGCACTGGCACCAGCAAGGGGGTGCAAATGCTATGCTTCCTGGGGAGAGGGGACCTGAGCTCTTGCTGTTAGGTAAGTGGGGGCTATGATGATCTTGGCTTTTCAGGTTACATAATAATTCCCATGAAAAGCAGTCTTAAGAAAGAAAGAAAATTCTGGGAGTTTGGAGTCACATGATGCCAGAAATATTCATGAGTATATTTGATAGCTCTTAAAGATATTCCCCAAATTCATGATGTATGAATGAGTAAGAAAGATAAGGAAGTCTGAGAGCCTTTCCAGATATAAGGAGAGTAAAGAGATATAACAATGAAACAGTACGTGAGCCAATGGACTGGAAAATGTGCTATAAAGGCCATTATTGAGACAATTGGTGAAATTTGAATATGGAGAGTGGATTAGTTAATAGTGTTGTGTTAATGTTAAATTTCTTGATTTTGAAAATTTTATTCTTGTTTTGAAAGGGAATGTCCTCATTCAGGAAATACATATAAGAGTATTTAGGAGTCAGGGTTATAAATGTCCCCAACTTAAGCTCAAATAGTTTAAATAAATGGCGTATACCTGTGAAATATATCCAGAGAGAATGAAAAAACAACGGAGGCAAAATGAGGCGATTGATGAATCTGTATACTTGGTATCAGAAATTCATTTTACTACACTTACAACTTTTCTGTAAGTTTGAAATTATATTTTTAAAAAGTTAGCCGCCCCCAAACAAAGGGAAACAAAATGAATCCACATGAGAAGAGTCTCACACCAAGAGAATTGAAGGCAAAGAAAACATCTTTGAAGTGGGAAAGGCTTGGAATGTGATAGGGACTAGGGAAGGTCAGTATGGCTGGAGTGTGTTGACAAGGCTGTAGGACAGCAAGTCACAAAGAAGAAGATGCAATAGGAGCAGGGAGTAGATGCAATAGATAACCTGGTTCTCATCGCAGGAAGGTGGGATTCAATTCTAATGGGAAGTCACTACAAAGTTCTGAGTAGGATGTAACATGATACACTTTACAGTTAATTCCAGGGAATGATTTTTTTTTATTGCAGCAGCTGAGGCTCAACTGCAGCCTCTGAATAGTTCAATCACTGTATATACAGAAAGCAGGAAAAGAAATAGCTAGGCCTCTTGGGCCCTCTCTGCGGGAGAAGGAGGACAGGGTGGAAAACCCACGCAGGGACAGGTGGGCCAGCTGAAAACAGTAGCGGCCGCTGCCCACCCCTTGCCATGCCTTGCCGTTCGTCATACCACAGAACCCAACACCACCGCAAACCTTCATTTCACGTTCACAGTTCTAGAAATGTTCCAGTCACATTACACCTGGTCCCACCATCAACACCAAGAGCAACAGCAGAAGCCCACACTTCAACCCTTTCCAAAGGGAGACAACCCCTCCAGTTTCTCTATTCTGTTCCAAGCTCAGCATCATTGGGTGAGAATTGTTTCACGGGGTCATATTTGACTGTGGCTCTTCCTGTCCCTTCCGTTGAAGGCTAAATAACAAACTTAGTATTGGAAGGGAAATGTGAACTTGTGCCTCAACCCACATTAACTCCCGCAGCAGCTGCCCACTATATGCAAGTTATCAGGTGGCCCTTCTCAGCCACTCCTAGCTGTGTTTATGCTCACTCTGTCTGGTGCCAAAATCCTTTCTCTTTATACCCCACATCCTGAACTTATGATTACATTTTAAGACAGTGGAGAGTCAGGGTGCCTCCCCTGGGGGACAGGGGCTTGTGCTGTGCCCAACGGTATGCTCAGCTAATTTTGTCAGACTTCTCTTTGTGATGATGAGAGAATGCAGATTACACGCCTCTTAATTTTAATCCTTGGTTTCTGTGTGTTTCCAGTTAGTCCAGTTGCTTAGATTCTTAAACGTGACATTGTGGAATTTGTCTTCACTGATCTTTAATTACAATAAAAATTTCCTATTTCATGGAAGGAGATCAATACAGTGATGTAGCTCTCTTGTAAGACATGCTCTGTCTGCTAGACAGACATAGCAAAGACCTCCCTGCTCTCCTAATAGGTTGATTTCCTCCAGGGGGCAGACTGAGTTTTTGCAGGCTCTGTCTGCCAGATCTGTTGCCTCGGCGCTATTTCCCGGAACGAGTTGGGGAGGATTCCCCTCCTGAGGTACAAAGACAGGCCTCTGCGTGTTTTGTTTCCCAGCATGCTGTGTCCTTCTCATCACAGAACACGACCTCTGTAAAGGAAACAAATTCCATGCATTTGGGATATAAATGCACACTGTAGCCTGCCATACCGTCCACCCCACCATTTCTCCCCCCAGTGACAGAGATGGGTGCGTGACCCTAAATCAGGGCTGTCAGACCCTTCCGCAGAATTCCTCTTCAGCGTTTTCAGAGAGGATGTTCTCTTAAGACTGGAGCTGTTAGGCTGGGGGGTTGTAAGGCTTGGGGTGCCGGGCACCCCCATGCCTGCTACAGGCAGAGAGTCTGAGGGACAGCTCTGGTAACAGTGTGTGTGCACTTCATCCAGCGTGACTGAAGCCAGTGCTACCTCTGGATTTTTCAGCGAAGTGACCAAAAAATACCCTTTATGGTTTAAGCGACAGCCTGTCACGGGCAGTCATGAGTCCCCCCTGGTCGCACCAGGGCTTCACTACCTCAGCTAAACCCTTCGCTGGCAGGTGTCTGGGGGACGGGGAATCGCTTTAGAAGTTAAGCAGTCGCAGGGTGTTCTTGGCCAGGTGGGGGTTCTCCCAGGCAATTACAATTCGTTTTATATCTCATCACATTGCTGTGGGTTAGATTCTGAGAAACCTCATGAGCTTATAGCAAATGCCAGAAATCTTGTTGAGTCGTGACGCCGGAATCTGGACTCTGCCTTTGAAGTTTCTCTCTCTGAGCAACAGAAGCCAGGCCTCTCCCCATAGCTGTAGGCCTCAGCTTAAAAATGTTGTTCTTGTCTCTGCCTTTAAAACAACAGACAGGAAAGGGAGACAAATATATTTTATTCTATATAAGTATTATTTAACAATATTTTAATTAAATATTAAAGAAGAGGATTTTTCCTTTTACCATTTTAAAATCCCTATCAATAAACACTTTAATTTAAAAGCTTGAGTATATAAAATTAATTTTTCAGTATATCTATATTGTTTTAGCTAGTCTGTAAAAACCAAAATTTTGTATTTGAAATGTTTATAATTTTAGAAAGTCCTTGATTCTAAAATTCTCTAATCAGACATTGTAATTTCTTTTACCTTTATAAACTATGATGTTATATTTGTATACAGCCTTTTGCCTTTGAGTTCCAAAGAGCATTTTAAAAATATTTCATTTCTGGGTAAGTGAATGAGTGGATTGTAGGTAAAAATATAAAGATTGTTCATAGTATAATTTAATAATTACTTTTTAAAGTTTAAATTGTATAAACTGCTTTTATTAGGAAGGAAAAATGCATCAATAGTTTAAATAAACAGGAGAGAAACTACTGAGAGGTAAACTAATTTATTCACAAATGGTTTTATATTAATTAAATTGTAATACATTTACTAAAATAACTTTTAGAATTGTTTTCTTTGCCAGTTGATTTTGACCAAATTTCCTATGCAAGTTAGTTCTTCTGATTAGCTTGCTTTAAGGAATTCTGAAATGCAAAATATAAATTTCTGACATATGATAAAAATGAAGGAAAATATACAGGTGAAGGAAGTATTTTTCAAAAAAATCAATCACATCTTATTTAAATAGATAGTTCTATAGTGATTTATTTTTGAAAATGTGCTCTTAGCAATTGCCTTAATTTCTATTACCAAGTAAGAGATCCTAAACTCAGCGGTTTAAAGCAACAGCCCTTTATTAGTTCACAGTTCTGTAGGTCAGAGATCGGGCGTGGCATGGTTGTGTTTTGTGCTCTGGGTATCACAGGTTGAAAGCAAGGTGTGCACCCTGTTGGTACTTTCTGGAGGCTCTGGAGAAGAATTCAGGCTTTAGGAAGCCTTCAGAGCCTTATGGTAAAGGATTGATGTTCCTATTTTCTTACTGGCTGTTGGCTGGAGACTGCTCCCAGGTCCACCCATATTCCTTGCCACTCGGTCCCCTCCATCTTCAAAATGAGCAACAAAGAATCTCGCTCCCACTGAACCCCACCCCTCATGTCTTTAATCTCACCAGCAGGAGACCAGTCCTGTTTTAGTGCTCACCTGCCTAGACTAGGCCCACTGAAGGCTCACTGAAGATAACTTCCCTGTCTTAAAATCAACTTATTTGGGACCTTTATTGTATCTACATAAACCTTCATAGCAGCTCCTAGATTACTGTTGGATTGAATCACAGGTAGAAAAGTTTGTATCCACTGGCGGGTGGGGAAGAGAATCTTGGGAGTTATCTCAGAATTCTATTGCAGTGAAATGTGATGATTGGATTAAAAAATCCATTTAAAAAATATGATTCCTCCTGGCGGGTGTAGCTCAGTGGACTGAGCAAGAGCTGCGAACCAAAGGGTCACCAGTTTGATTCCCAGTCAGAGCACATGCCTGGGTTGAGGGCCAGGTCCCCAGTAGGGGGCGTGTGAGAGGCAACCACACATTAATGTTTCTCTCCCTCTCTTTCTCCCTCCCTTCCCCTCTCTCTAAAATAAATAAATTTTAAAAAATGATTCCTAATACAAAATGAAAGATTAGTTGAAGATTTGAAAGTTATTTTAAGAGGGAGTTAAAGCCCTGGAATTCAAGTAGTGGTATTCCCTTGGTCTCCCAGGCTGTCCACCCCCGGACACAGAGTAATTGCACAGTCTGTGTGGAATCCACTCCAGTTCCTTTGCCCCTGAGACATGAGTCTACTGCTCTCCCTCCAGCAAGACATTCCCTACGATATCACCTGCATTGTGCACCTCCTGTCATCCCTCATAGTGCACTTAGGGTGCTTATTAAAGGAAACCTTGGGAACCTGTAGGCAGACATCCCTGTCTTGGAGCAGGGGAGGGCCCTCACTTCTGCTCTCTAACCTCACACATGGCCAGTCACAGGGAAGCAGCCCCCCTGCAAGCCCCTTCTCTTCCATCTCCACACTCTCCTCCTCGGAGCAAGAGATGCAATCCCAAAGGCCCAGCTGCCCTTCGAATCAGTTCCCTTTATCTCTTCTGAGGCTAAGCTGTGAAAACACTTCCACATATTCTGCCAGCTATGTAATCTCCTTTTCACATTTCAAACTTCAATATGCTCTCTTAAAAAACAAACTTACCAAAACCTCCCCCAAAGCCAAATGGCATAAGCAGCTCCACTTCCTAGAGCCCAGTGTTCTAATGAAGTTTCAAAATGTTGTCTCCGATCATTAAGGAAGTGTTAAATCATGTGCCATGCACTGTTTAAGAACATGAGGAAATGTGTAAAATTGCCATTTTTCTACTTATCTGTCATCCCAGCATGGAATCAGCTTGTATCCAGAGACTCACTCATTTCCGAATCTTGTTCATTAGTCGTCACCGCTGTAGACAGGTTTTCTGCCTCGGTGGTGAGTTAGGGACTGCTGCACCTCACGGGTTACCCTGATGCAGCCCTGGTGCATCAGCGCCGGCCACTTGTCCCTGAGTCACCAGATCCCAAAGTCTGTAAAGCCTTACCAGCAAGGCTGTCGAGGAGCGTTCATGTGTGAGGGGTTCAGTGCCTGACATTCTGGGTTCAAATCCCAAAACTTCTGCTTAGTAGCTGGTCATTTAATGTTTAGTTTTCTATCTTGTGAGATGTTCTCTTAGTGTGACTGGCAGATAATAAGTATTGATACTTTGCACGTGAGATATTATTTCAGGCACCTGCACTTCCTGCATTGAGAGCTAAGCCTGTTGGTGCGTTTCTTATATTTTGGCTGAGAAACTGTCAGAACTGGGTGAGTAGATGAGGCTTCTGTGATTTTCAAAATATGTCCAGAATCTAACCGCTTCTCCCTATTACCACCCCACCCCTGCTTTGGTCCTGGCCATCAAACCTTTCTTACCTTGATAATTGCAATAGCCTCTCAACTGAGTCCCTGCTTCTCTCCTTGCTCCCCTGCAGTCTGTTCTTTATACGGCAGCTAGGACGATCCTTAACAACCGGAGTCTGATCTGTTCTCCTCAGAGTTCTGCAGGGGTTTTCCACCTTACTCAGTGTAAAAAGAGAAGCCCTTTCAATGGCCTGTTGGTCCGTCATTATTTGGTGCCCTGTTAACTTTCTGACCTTCTTCTGCTCACACGGCCCCTGCCGTGCCGGCCCTTTTTCTGCTCCTCAGACATGAGGTCACCCCAAGGTCTTTGCACATGTTGTTTCCTCAGTCTGGGGTGAGCTTTCCTCAGATATGTCATGTCCTTATATCTTTGTTCAAATGTCCCCTTCTCAAAGAGGTTCACGGTGACCCTCTCTTCTCACATGTCTGATCTCCCTTTCCTTGCCCTGCCTTTTCTCTTTCTATAGTTTGTATCATAATCTCTACACATTATATATTTTACTTATTTAGTATGGTCATTAGTTTCTGCCTCTCTATTTTATATATATATATACATATACACACATACATACACACACATATGTATATACTGGGTCTGGCAGAGGTAAGGCTTGCTTAAGTGTGATTGGTGATTGGTAGGGTACATGAATGTCTCACTTGAGATGGATAGCAATTTGAACATTTTACCTGAAATGTCATATGGTGTGCTTGAGTGTGATATTGTTATGTTACAGCATTGCATGCTTATGATTTTGTAATAAAAAGGGGCATTATTAGTGCCAGACCCTGCATGTATATATACCATATAGGCAGGGATATTTGCCTGTTTTGTTCTCTGATATATCCCATGTACCTAGAAATACACCAGATGTGTAGCAGAGGATCAATGAGTATTTACTGAGTTAAACAAGGATTGGAGGTTGTGCTGCGAACACAAAGACAGAGAAAGATGGATGCAATGACAGTTTAAAAGCTGGTATATTACAAAGGACAATGCAGAATTTTAAATAAGAGCATGAATCAAAGAGGCAGAATTCTACAAAATTTAATTATAGGAACCAAAGTACCATCGGAACCTGTTAGTTTTACATTCATTTTTTCAGGCATTTGTAGATATGTAAGTAATAATCTAGGGTGCCACGAAGTGCCTGATTATAGGTTGAATAAATATATTTTGATTGACTCACTGTCAATCCATAATATATTTATTATGTCAGCTCCATAATTGTCAAAACTCAGGGGTGTCTGTGAGACAAACCTTAATAATCTCTGCAGCGCAAGCAGGTGGAGAAGGGGCTGGGACCGAAGATCGATCGATGATCTGAATTATAATTTCTGCCTGAGAGGGCGCAGTGGACAGACCTCGCCTGGACTTTAAATTCCTACAAACAGGGATTCAAGTTCCAACTCTGCTCATTTGCAGCTGTGTGGTTTTGGTTAGGATGTATTACACCTCAAGCCATCAATGTATTATGCTTCATAGCAGTAATATTATCCTGAAAATTAAAGATAATTTGGTGAAAGTGCTATGTTTATTATTATTGTGGAATGAATATGGAGAAGTTAGGCTTTATTTAGATTCAGATTAGTGTCATGGGCTGAATTATGTCCCCTCCGCCCCAACTCATATATTGAAGTCTTAACTCGAAATGGACTGGATTTGGAGATAAGGCCTGTAAGGAGGTAATTAGGGTCAAATGAGGTCAGTAGGGTAAGGCCCTGAGCGGATGGGATTAGTGTCTTTGTAAGAGAGTCTGCTCTCTCTGTTGTTCAAGCACAGAGCAGGGTGTCGGGGAACCTTCAGTCCGCACTTGGGATAACACTGGGCAGGCAGTAAACCCTGAAGATCTGGAAGTCTCAAAGCCTTGTAGGGACTCCTGGAAGTGGCCTGGGATTCTGGGCAGGGTTCTCATTTCAGCAGGAAACTGGACTGCTGCTCAGAATTCGAGGTGGAAGACTGGCAACGGATCAGGTGCACGGCCACAGAGAAGGGAGTGTGATTCAGACTCAGTCCAGATTCCCCACGTCACTTCCCTCTATGCTTTGTCTTGTTGATGCCCTAGACAACGCTGAACCTGTGGGCGAAGGGCCCTGGTGCCCAGAGCTGCATGGGGCCCTGGGCGGTGAGGGATGGTGCGTCCTCTTGCTATAAAGTGCTCGTCCCCACTGGACTTTACAGAGCTTTTAGAGGCAAAATCTAACACCCTTCCTTGCACGTTAACATGTGGGTTGTCTTATAATTACAGATACAGGTTTGTATCATTTAAAAGTATTTCATATATAATTCATAGACTTAAAGGTGCTTGTCTAGCTATATCTAATGGACTAAATTCTCTAAAATACCATTGAAAGTTACACGATCTCTTTTATGATTGTTGTCTGGGTAATTCTATTAAGTTGTTGTCCTTTACTTGAGTCTGAATTGTAGTCCTCAATGCACGCTCTTCATTTGTACCATCAGTGTATCGGTTGCTTAGCATTGATATTTCCTGCAGTTTGAGAGGTTTATCCTCCAAATTGACTGTTGTCATTTCCCTTGCTTGGGGAGCCAGAGTATCTGAATTGTCCCTAATTAGAACTGACTGCTGTGGCTGACGGAAAACCCTACAGGCAGTTGGGATCTACATAAGGAGTAAACTTAGTTTTCTCAAGAGTCAATACTTTTTCATTTGTTTCATAATAATTTAGAAAGTTCCATAAAACCTTTTACAGAAATAATTATGAAAAATTTCAACATATAAAATGCTCACATGTAAAACTTATTTACTGCAATATGAAGATTCACTCAAACCCATTCTAGTTGGTATCCTTTCATGTAAGAGGCTTAAACTCTCCAGCTATATTTAATATTTAATAGAAATAGTTGAGTGAAAGAAGGCACAGTCCTTAGCTTTGGGCAGCTCATGGATTAATAAGAAGAGAGGCAAGTTTGGAGGCACTTACAGTGCAGTGTGAAATCTGCTATTATAGCCCTGGCTGGTGTGGCTCAGTGGATTGAGCACTGGCCTGAGAACCAAAGGGTCGCTGGTTCAATTCCCAGTCAGGGCACATGCCTGGGTTGCAGGCCAGGTCTCCAGTGGCGGTGTGTGAGAGGCACCCACACATTGATGTTTTTCTCCCTTTCTTTTTCCCTTACCCTCTCTAAAAATAAGTAAATCAAACCTTAAATAGAAAAGGAAATCTCCTATTGGATATAGAGGGTGCTACAGGAACAAAGAGGAGCTGCACTCAACATAATTGGGGGTGTCATAGATATTTTCTTAAAAATATGATACTTAAGTTGACCGTTGAAAGATAAATGCGGGAAGGCTAATAGAACAGTGAGACACTACAGGCAGAAGGGACAGCATGTTTACAAGTCTGAAAAAGCAGGTACACTTGGCGAAACTTTGTGGTTATAAGAGTAAGATATTGCAGGTGATGAGGCTGAGGCCAGACCATGAAATGTTTTATATTTTTATAAATATAAAAGAAGAGACACAATGTATTTAAAAAAATTGAGTGTTGTGATTATTTCTGTACTTTAGAAATTTCATTCAAGAATAATGAACACTTTAAAGTATATGACTGTCTACCCACTATGCTATATACCTGAAACTAATACAAAATAATATTGAATGTAAACTGTAATTGCAAAAAATAAAAAAGAATAATCACCTGGCTGGCGTAGCTCAGTGGACTGAGCACAGGCCTGCAAACCAAAGGGTTGCCGGTTTGATTCCCAGTCAGGGCACTTGCCTGGGTTGCGGGCCAGGTCCCCAGTAGGGGGCACAGGAAAGACAACCACATATTGATGTTTCTCTCCCTCTCTTTCTCCTTCCCTTCCTCTAAAAATAAATAAATAAAATCTTATTTTTTAAATAAATCAAATCTTTAAAAAAGGAATAATCATTGTATCTACCTATCTTTTCTCATTTAACCCTCATTATAATCTTGTGTCAAGCCAAGTATTTGTAATGTATTGGACTCTACTAAAATATATTAATTTTGTGCTATTCTCTTATATCTACTTCTTACATTTTATCTGTATTCAATTTTCAATTATTCACACTAGCTAATAATGACAGGAAAGCTGTCCTGTTAACTTGTATAACTGTCCCTCTAACCATTTATTAGTCTGGATTGTACTGGTTAAATGGCAACACATTCAAAACAAATTATGTGGCTAATGAGAACGGACACCAACAGTATTCTTTGTCCTCATGTTGAACAATACCGGATTAAACATTGATTCTTGCCTTTACATTAATCAGTGTTGAGACCAGGTAAAAATAACTTTGTTGTTTTCTTTAAGAAATGTCTGGTCATGAAAGAAAAAAAAAAGCAACCAAAGAAAAAGTAAGGTAAGTCAATGAAACAACTTACTTGTCAGGACTAACAGCTTGCTTATGAAGACTTGCATTGAGACCATTGCCTCACTGTGTCTACCAACTTAAAGCTATTTTAATCATAATAAAACAAATCTATCCCCAATCTCAACCAGTTCCCCACTTGCAAGACTCATCTTAAAACTGCCCAGCCAAGACCCTCAAACCCTCCATAAGCTCTGCCCTATTTTTTTATTTTGAGCCGTTACTAAGTTTCTATCAGGGTGGTATTCTCCCTTACTGGTCCGCAGATTTTTCTAGTGTTTTTTCTTGGGAGAAATATACAGTCAATACTATTCTGCTGTAAATCTGTGTTGACATTCTATTATTAGAATGTAATTTACTCTGCACTATTCTGATACGGTTACCACAGCAATGTTGCTCATCAGATTATTTGAAGACGATGAGAGATGCGGACAGGTGAGAGGATGCACTGCAGACGCAATTTCATCAAATGATGTGGGGTAATAACGGGTGGCAGAAAGCATGTTGAGATTTTGAGTGGTGGGGGACAATTTCATTCGTCTGCTAAAGTGGACACTTCATTTCTGAGCCGTGCGAAGCTCTAGTATATTTCTGGAAAGGAGCAGAAGGAATTGTTTACACAGTCGCTCAACAGTTCTCTATGGCTCCTCACTGTTCTCGTGATGAAGCACAATTTATGGTGTTTGCAAACCTTTATTTTCTGACCTCTGCTTACTCCTCCTTTTTATCTTATGCATCCCCTTCCCCATAATTCATATTTTTCTATCCATACATCCATTCATTTTGCAAACACACTAGGTACTTGTCTTCAGACCTTTGCACATGCTATCTTCCTGTTTGGACCACATTTTGCCACACTTACCCAGTTAACCCCTATACTTCTTTTCTGTCTCAGCTGAGTTACTACTTCATTTGGGGGTTGTTTTCTGAACCTCCAAGACGGTACTAGGTGCCCCTCTCATTGAACCCTCCAGCGGTGACTTTCAGCCTTTTTCCTCTCATGGCTCACACAAAATGATTACTAAAATTCTGCAGCACACCAAAAAATATGTTTTTTGCTAATCTGAAGAATAATAGGTATAATTTTGATTCAGTCACACTGGACAGCAATCGTGTTGGCTGTTGTCATTTTTTAATTTGACAGTCTGAAGGAAAAGGGGTCAGTGCCCCTGACTAAATAGTCAGGTACTGCATGTTTAAAAAGTTCTTGCGGCCCCCCAGTGTGCCATCTGTGACATGTTGGCTGGAAATCACTGTCCTACAGTACTCTGTGATTTTTCTACTACCTGCCCTGGTATTTATTACAGTGCACAATCATCAGAGTTTACCTGGCTCTCTCTTACCCACTCCAGACAGTAAGCACATGGAGAGAGAGATTATATATTATTTTTTCTATGTGTTACCTACCTAGCACACTGCCTGCACAACAGAGACATAATAAGTATCGACTGATTGCATGAATAAATACTTCCCCTGCTACCTTCGACGAGCTGAAATCCCTCCTTCACCCTCCAGGCTCTCTGCTTTTGGTGTCAAGGCCATCTCCTGTTGGAAGTATGCCCGATGTGAAGCTTTTGAAATTTGTTTCACATGTTGATTTTGCTGTAGTGAAACACAGTTCTCCCTGCTTCATTGTTTTTATTTACCAGAGAGATACTTGCATTTTCGCTCGTCACAGGACTTGAACTAGGAGAGCAAATTTTAAAGCCGCAAACACCTATCTGGTCTGTGTGCCCTCCCTCATTTAATTCGTGTACTCTTGTTGCACACGTTTCACTTTTGTGATTTGGACTCTCTCCCTCTTGAACATGCAAGCTTCTATTTTCTTTCCATGCATGAGCCCAATTCTTTTTTTTTAAAGATTTTATTTTTAGAGAGAGAGGAAGGGAGAGAGAAATAGAGGGCAAGAAACATTACTGTGTGGTTGCCCCTGTGCACCCTCCACTGGGGACCTGGCCTGAAACCCAGGCATGTGCCCTGACTGGGAATCGAACCTGTGACCCTTTGCTTCGCAGTCTGGTGCGCAGTCCACTGAGCCATGCCAGCCAGGGCTGAACCCAATTCTTAGGATGCACGTTGTCCTGGTGACCTAGCTTCATGACATCAGCACAGAGGTTCCTTTGGTCTTCCATCTTGGGCCCTCTGCCTGCAGTCCCCACATCCTAACCCCTCCAACCCAAGGGTTTATTTTTCATTAAATTGCACGGTTGCCTGAATTTCTCTAAGCCACCCATGCCATTGAAGCACATTCCTCTGTGTTTTTGGAGCAATCAGTGAGTCTCTGTTACCAGCTTAACACAGGGCGTGAGAGAAGCTGAGCAGACTTGGTGTTATCGGGGCAGGATCAGCACCTACGCTCCTAGTCATCTTGTGGTGACTTCACATAGAAATATCAACTGCAGTGGAATTAACTTTATACAGGGGAAAGGGTGTCTATACAGGTGAAAGATGTGAGAGCCGGCCTGAGGATTCAAGCTGTGGTACAGACATTGTGCCAGGCACTAGGGTAGTGAACAATTCAGCCTCTGCCCTGGAGGAGTTTAGATCGCAGAAACGCTTTGCAGCGTTCTAATAAGTTTCCCACTCCTAACATCCAGTTTCCAGGATACTCTGCCACAATGAATAATTTTCTTGCATTTTCAGTGTACCGTCCATGCCTACTTGTTTGTAGTAAATCATTCAGAATAAAATACGAGCCTGGAACGGAATCCTGCCCGTGGAACTAACGAGGGTGGTGAATGACCAAATGGAGGAGAGGCGGAGTCGCTGATAGACAGGTGGTGCGGAGGGGCCTTCGTGTGGAATGTTACAACCACTGTAGAGGGAGGGAAGGGAAGGGGACCGGGAGTCTGTCAAACCAGACCCCTGCTCTGGTTTGACAGGTTGCCAGGGTGGGAAAGTAAACCCAAATAAAAAGTAAACACAGTCCCAAAGCAGCCAGTGAGAGCTTAACTCCCTGGGAAGGCTACTTCTGGATCAGCCATCTGAGCCATTGAGTCTCAGAGCCTGGGATCAAATTTCCTGCTGGAAAGACTGGCATGGAAGCTTCTGGAAACTGTCCTGGAGACGCCATGAACTTCAGCCTTCGTGGGGCAGCAGGGGCCTCTGTCCCCTGAAGTGGACAGTCTTTTGGAACTTACTTGGTGCCATCTCAGTGGCTGAGGAAGAGGAGCTCACAGAGGCCACTGTGGACCCCTGTCTTTGGGAGCACGTCCCTCTTCGAAGCACAAACATTCACCGAGCACCATCTGCCAGGCGCTGAGCTGGGCACTGGCTCGTATAGCCAGGAATAAAATGTAGGCCCTGTCCTCATGGAGTGTCCAGTCTAGTGGGGGACACACTTTCATAAATGAAAATTATGATGCCATGGGGTGCATATAATATTGGGGTGACAAGTTTACTAAAGATGTCAGAGCAAGGGGCCCTCTCCTTAATTGTGAAGTTGAAGTGGAGTACAGAAGGGGAATGAACACTCTCAAATCTTCAGATGAGTCTAAATTATATTTTAATACCATCTTATTTCCAAATTGTGCCTCCTAGCTGATGTGGCCATGGGAAAAACACCTATCAAATATGGTTGTATGTCCCGCTGACTTCTGATCTCTAAAGAGATGGGGTGCATGTCTTCCAGCACTCTTTGTAATTACACTCAGCACCCTACTCTGCTGGCTGCTGATAATGCTGGCATGCCTCTGACTGAAAAGCAGGAAGGTACCACGCTGACTTCATCAGACCTCTGCACTGAAAATAGATCTTCGGTGAAAATGTAAAGACAAGATGTAAAATGGGGCTCTCATTTTGATCCATATCTGTTGGTATAACTGATGTCTATTGTCAAGTATTTTACCTCGCCAGCATATTTTAAGGACTGACTCTTAAATAGGCTTCAAGGGAAATAACACTGCATAATAAAAAATCATAAAATTTAAGAAGATGGATAAGTTTATAAGTAGCTTGGGTTGAGTGACTATGTAGCATTCACATGATTCTCTTTACCAGGATAATGGAAAGTCTTTCCTTCCTAAAATTAGAGTTGTTGGGAAGAGGGGAACACTTGTTTAAGAATTAGCCTTTCATGAATTGAAGAATAGGTGATAGATGTAACTCTAGTAACCAGAAATTACTGGAACTTGTGAGCGGAAGAGATAGGGGAGGTTTCTGAAATTGAGATAGAGAGCAGGAGCTGCTCATGCTTTGTGAAGAATGCTATGGAACCAGGTAGAGCAAACTGGTTAACAGGATGAAGAGTCTACAGCCAAAAGAAATGTGTGGAGTTCCTGGGTGTTTTCCCTCTGACTGACTGATCTGTTCCAATTTACTTGACTTACTTATGATTAGTTATTAAAAATACGTAAATATTCTATAATGTTTTTGAAGTAGGGTGATCACTCTTGTTGCATTAGGTTGTGTGATGATTCCAGAGCGTGAACAGCGCCTGGCACAGAGTAAGTGCTCAATGAAGAGGGACACTTCACTCTTTCCAGTGTCGATGATCGTCAGCATTATTAAGTGCTGGGGCTAAGAAGGGAGTGTTAAGAAGAATTTTACATAATTCTGCCAGGAGAGTGTGCTGAGGGAGAAGAATACATGTGTTCTTACCCAGGAAAGCTAGGAGACTCCTAGCTAGGAGCTCGTTCTTGCTTAGAGTAGGTCTTGAAAGAATGTGAGGCTAGCAAAATCCTGGAATTTCAAGCAGTAACCCCGAGCAGCAGGAGAGCAAAGGCAATAGAGTGAAAGAAAAATTACGAGGTGAAGAATCTCACCCTAGATAATATCATTGGACCTGTGAGTCCAGCTGTGCCTGAAGTCGTCACTACCCCTCGAATTCTTGAGCCAGTACATTCTGAGTGTGAGCCTCTTTGAGTTTTCTAATAATGCAACAAAAGAGTTCATGTAAAAAACATGAAACTCACATGTTTTAGTTTTTGATAAAAAGAAGAGTACTTTCTCCTCTCTTTTCTTGTCTTGAATGTAGACAGGAAGCCTGGCGCTGTATTAGCTGGCTATCAGCACGAGGCACACAGCTTGAGGGAGAGGCTGAGAGAAACGTCCCTGGCATCCCTGTCCTGACATTGTAAAGCCACAGAAATGATACCATCCTCACTTTTTGTATTAGTTCACTGGGGCCACCATACAAAGTAGCACAGACTGCATGGCTTAAATTTATTTTCTCACAACTCTGGACAGTAGAAGTTTGAGATCAAGGTATCAGCAAGATTGCTTGCTTCTAAGACCTCTCTCCCTGGTTTGTCAATGGCCACCTTCCTCTTGTGTGTTTACACGTTCTTCCCTCTGCGAGGGTCTGTGTCCTAACCACCCCCTTCTTGTAAGGACACCAGTCCTATGGGACTGGGGCCCACACTAATGACCTCATTTCAACTCAGTTAAAGATGCTATTTCTAAATGGAGTTGCATTCTGAGGTATTGGGGCTTAGGACTTCAACATCCAAATTTTTGAGAAAACGGTTTATCCCATAACACTTTTATTGCAGAAAAGCAACATCTACAACAGTAACCATATTTTTACATTATTTTCATTAATATTTTAGTAGCTAAATGAAATTGTTAAGCACTGATGGAAGAAGTTCAATCTAATTTCTATTTCTGCGAATATATTTCTTTTTGATTACTGGGAGCTAGGCTATGAACTCATGTTTTGTTAAAACATATAATCCTCAAGAGAAAGGCACTTGCAGACAAAAGATGCCTTGCTTCTTAGTTCAGGGAACACGTTCATTTTGTGTTTTTTAAAAAGATGGATTTTTCTAAAAAACCAGGAAATAAATTTAGAGCTTTAATAGCTTAGAGAGACCATAGGAGCAGGGAACATTTTTTAAAAAGCAGTGTAGGCTAGGCTTCATAAAATTACAAGATCCCAGTTCTACAGATGGATATCTGACCAAGAGGATTAATAGTAACTCCTTCCCACACCCCAGCACTTTCTGACTCCTGGACACCAAAGAGACAAGCAACTCGCTCCTTTCTCCAAGACTATATTGCTATGTTCGGTCATAAAACTTGAGTTGGTAACTGCAATTGTTAAGGTTTTCAACTACACAGTGGATACATTACCTTTTTGCTTAGAGAGCACTTTAGCAGAACTACATCTCCCCAGGGGGTGAAAAACCTGGGTAAAGTTGGATTCTAGGTTTGTCAGGTGAAAACAAGAAATACATCTCTAAGTGCTGAAGAGAAAATCGAGTTTTAAAATATTGTCTATGAGTTGTTTTCTAATAGTTTCTAATTTCTCACAGAGGCAATCGTATTTGAAATGAGATCTGAGTATTAAAAAAAGCATGCATTTGAAAGTTATTCACATGGATAGAAGAAAGCATTAATAACTTCATTCTTATATTAAAATATAAGACCTGATACTACATCTCTGCATGGGTTGAGCTTCTATGACTTTTTAATGGAATTTTAGTTTGAATAGGACCAAAGGGGAGAGGGCTGAGCTGGAATAGAACGGAGACAGCTTTTTCATCAGCTGCACTTTGTCCAACAGAGGGCACTTGGAACTCACATATATCCGCAAAGAGCAGCAGCCGCAGCAGCAATATTTAAGATATCCATTTTCATTGCCATGGCGATTCTTAATTAACACGTAGCATCAGGTGTTCATTGACACTGATAAAATGAGGTGACTGTAACCTTGATTAATAAAATGTGTAATCATTTTGGAAATATCAAGAGTTAGGAACTTGTTAGATATTTATTCTTGTTGATTACACTGGACGGCCATCAATTAAAAAAACCCTAAATTACAGATTATTCAAGCTCCATTTCCTGGCTAAAAGATCTATTTCTTCTTAAAAATAAAATTGATTTACGTTTGTGAATATTTAAGGATAAAAGAGTAACAGGCTAAATATATCTTTTATTGTTATGTGAGAATTAAGTTGTTTGATATTTCTCAATATCAATAAGTGTCAGTCATGGGGAAATGGAGCTTTAGGATGTTATTTATATACTTCTAAAATTCTATCTTTTTTTCCGAATCCAGATCAAGAATCAAAATGAGGAAAATGAAATTTTCTGTTGTGTTTACAAGGCAAAAGCTTTGATTTACCACTAGAGGGCACTGTTCACTCTGTTATCTTTCTGAAACCTTTAGCTATCAAGCCTCCTATTCAAATGGAATGCTGCATTTACTAAGGTTTGTGAATCGTGTAGGAGTAATCAGAAGCACCCCACAATTCTGGAGAGATCTTCCCCTTCCTCATACTTCTGTTGATTATGACGCAAAGTCCTTGACTGCATTAAGTAAACTGGAGGGATTCAACAAATTCAGATTGTCTGTGTAACTATCCCTAGGATGTACTTCAGTTTCATAAACTTTTTATTCTCATAAAATAGATGAAGTACAAAATTAAAAAACTTTGTTTCTCCTCTCATGTTTCTACTTTTGACTTTTTGATCACATTTGTACTATATCTTTGTGTGACGTTTTCAGCACAATGCCATGGAGTTCATTAATCTCTCTCTCTCTCTCTCTCAAGTTAATGAATAAATAATTGATCTCATAAAATTCCTGGTCATTGCACTCTGAGAGGGATTAGAATTTCCCACCCCAAAATATACCTTTTGGGATATTGATTATTTTAAGCTGTTTATTTTAAATAAAAGACTCAGAAAGAACTTTTAACCCTCACCCTTTACCTGCCTAAATGCATTCTGATAGAAAAGCCTGCTTCAGGAAGGGAATCTCAGCATATCCACCGCAGCGTGTATGAATTAAGTATGGCAGACAGGTTGAATCTAGCAGAGCCTTTTTGCTGGGCTCCTGTCTGTGTCCCACTGTTTCTGGCTGGCCCAGCGAGAGTTCATTTACCATGTGTTTGCTCTTTCTCATCTACCTGTGAGTTGCCTACTTTCTCTTTCAAACCCCTGATCCCTGCCTCCGTCTCCTTTGTCCGGAATGAAGATGAGCCACAACTGCCCAATGCTTCCTGGAGTCTCATAGTCTATGGAGACCCCATATTACATACTTAGTAAATTTAGTCATTTTCTCCTGTTAGTCTGTCTCATGTGAATTTCATTATTAGTCCAGCCAGAAAAACTTAGGAAGGTGGGAGGAAAATTTATTTTTTCTATCTTCACAATGCATTTTCTCGAGTTGGTTAGTCGTATCACCAACCTGATGTTTTATAATTCTGGTTTCTAGTAAGGCATGTAGTACATTGTATTATTTGAAAATATTTACTCCACCTTCTTCCCAGTAAGAGGAAAATATTGCCCACTGTATCATGCTAAACTTGGCCAGGGAAATGTGAGAAGTAATGATACCACTTTCAGGCAAAGGCCTTAAATGTGATTTAATGCCTATTGCTCTTCCTTTCTGTCACGAGAATGCACATGTTATGCACTGTGGCTGCCCCTGCAGCCCGGGTCTCTCTCTGCATGTGAAGATATATGGGGCAGACCAAGTATTCATAACCAAGTTGTAACGGGGTGCAGTAAGCCCTCCAAGAGGGGATTTGTAATGGGGTCCAGAACTCAGGTGTCTAGCAATGTAGGATAATAGGCCTGGCTGGGGGATTGGTCATATGGAGCAGGGCTATGGAGAGGTATTTTGCATATCAACTGCAGCAGGATAGCTTCATACCTGATATGTTAAAACAGTTATTTTGCATATTAACAAGTCTAGGTAGGGAGATGGGAGTGACTTTGACCCATGATGTAACTGGGAGGCAGGTCCTCCTAGTTTCAGCACCTTCCTGAGAGCTTGGAGATGGTTCAGTATACCCCATGGGGCCTGCCTGCCCGGACTTACTATAGCAGCCAAGAAACTGCAGGAGTGCTGGCAGGTGTGGCCGATTGTGGGGGGAGTCGGAAATGGGGTCACGGAGGAGGTTTCAGGCTGGGATTTAAACTAAAGGCTGGCCACTGTGAGGAGTCAAATGCAGGACTAGGGCCAGACACAATACAAGACTAAGGGGAACAATGTGAGAGCATGTGGGAGGAAATGGGGTGAAAGGACCTCTCTGGTGGGCCAGGAGAAGGTGCCATGTGGGTTTAGATTAAGAATTGGAGGTCCCGGTGACATAGCTGATGGTGCCGGGGACTGCGGGAGGCCTGCCAGCTGAGCACGGATTACCGGGAGGAACCAGGAGTCTAGCTGAGCTATGGACTTCTATGGACTTCTGACTGGCCTGGTTGGGCAAGGGGGGAAGGAAGTACTGTGTGTGTTTGTGGGTGTTTTAAGGGACTTCGGGATTTTAACAGCAATATTCTGCCATTACTCTTGAATAAACTTTTGAATAAATAGTTCCTTTCCTTTTCGCCAAACTCTGGCATTGAGAGCCACAATTGCTAAGGGTGGCAGGCAAAGGTGAACCTAGGACAGAAGGACCCCGGGGAAGGGGGCTTGTTTCGGTAACAGTATCTGGGTGCCCCCGACGGGTCCAATCTGTAACAAAGTGGTACTTGCTGACATGTCACGTGGGTAAGAAATGTGTTTGTTGTTATTGGAGTTTTGAGGTTGCTTTTAGTGCAGCAAGCTGACTAATATAAAAATTGATATGAGGCGTGTGGTGCTCTTGTATGAAAATAAAAATAAGTGGCAATTGCCTCAGGATAAAGCTGTAGGTGGTGAGAAAACTACTAAGCAAACTGCAAAGAGTGGTGATTAATGTAATGTAGTTTTCCTGCAGGGGCAGTAACTTGGGAGGCAGATAGTGTTCCCAATAAACTTACGGCTTTGGCTGGAAAGGAATTTGAACAGGATATTATTAAAGCAAGTTAGTTTTTATTAGCTGCATTTGACAAGATATTTTAAAATAAAACAAATTTAGAAAATAACTGGCTCATTTGCAGGAAAGGATAGAGGAGAAAAATAGCCTCAACATCTGGGGTTTCAGAGTTGAAATGTGGGACTGTTTTTAATCTTCAACTGATAAAAGATGAAATCGAGAGATGTCTGGCCCCAAACCAGTGATTGCAATGTGGGCTGAAACAGAAGCATGGGAGTGGCCACAGTTTCTAACGGCGTGACCCTGCGATAGCTGGTAATGAAGCGCCCCCAGTGAAGTCTAGAGGGGAAACATGTCCACCAAAGGTTGTGGTGGGGGCTACCGGCTCCGGGAAGTGATATCAAATAGATACATATCTAATACAATCTTTGAAAGAGTTAAATCTCTGAGCACTGTAATCTTTAATTAAAAGAGATTGTGACTTTTTGAAACTCTCTGTGCCCCAACTTCCTTGGGTGAGAAGCAGGCTGCGAAAGCTGCTCGTTCTCCTAGGATGGCATAGTCTTCAGTGCCCTTGTGAGGTGCGCCTAACAGGGATAACGAAAGAAGAAGAGAGATCCTGGGGGATGACATCAAAAGCCGTAGAGAATGGAGGGCAGGGGAGCTACCTGCTGAGCGCAGAAATGAAGCTCCTCGAGGAACATTCCCTGCCCTAGGATGGAAGCTTCATCATGTTCTTCCTGCAGAATTTCAAAACTGCTCTGTGCACCAGTGATTGCCAAGTCCTTCCCATTCTTCCTTTTTATGAATGGGGATGTTTACTGTAGCTCCGTCCCTGTTCCAACATTTCACATGGCCGTCTGTGGGTTATTTTGTACTTGAGGTAAGACAATCATGAGATCTTCACCTGATCTCATAAAGGGATGAGACTGTCTGAGCATATTTCTTGGAAGTGATTAATTTTGAGTGAGAAAGAAAAGTAAATATCCACAGAAGGTAATCTGTGATAATTTTTATTATTGTTTTCAAATATTTATTTCCCTCTCCTGTCATGGGCAGAGTGTGTTTTCCTGCTCCATTGATGTTGGGCTAGTTTATGTGACTTTTTCTGACCAATGGAATATGAGCCAATAAGACACACTACATATGAGCGGAAGCTTCAACTGTGGTTGCTTCTTGTTCTTAGCCTCTGTCATGGGCATGAGAGGAGGGGTCACATCTTTCTCTGAGGTCGCTGAATGAAAGGAAATGTGGAGCAGAACTGGGCAGAGCCGCAGCAGCCCCACCCTTCCTCAGGTGCAGACACAAGAGCGGGAGGAAAAGGTTTGCTGTCGCAAGCCACGGAGACTTTGGATCGTCTGTGTTAGGCAAGCTGACTAGTGCAGGGAATGAGGTCGTATCTGAGATTTCCTTCGCAGTTTTGTTCAAAGGGGATAATACAAATATTAATTTGCATTTTTAAAAAACAATGATTTTAACTACAGCATTCCAAGAAATCTTAGCTTATATGACAAAATCAAATGTATAATATTTTTCCTTATTAACGTAGAGTAATAGTTGCTGATGTTGAAAACTCCAAAACAGTGTATTTCTAAGTAGAAGATGATTCTGTGAGAGACTAAAAGGTTACTGGTTTAGTTTAGTAGGACTCTGTGACATATCTGTGGTGAGACAATGAGGCAGATCAAATCATTTGTAATATGTGTATCTACAAAAAGTGGATGGGACACTTTGAAAAACTACAAATGAATTATCGACATAAAGAATGTTACTGAGAAATGTCTGTTTATATTTCTCAGTTCAGCACCTAGCCAGTGACTCTCCAACTTGGTCGTGTGTCACACTCAAGGGTAGGATCGTTTGCGAGTGTACATCCCATGTGACATGATACTGGCAGTGAAGCAGCACTCGCTGACAATTTTCCTCTTCTACAAGTTAGAGTGAATTTGTATGATTCACTTGTAATAACACCAGGTTTCCTTTCATTAAATCACACTTTCTAATGTGAGAGAATATTGGATGGAGTTACATGGAGCACCTCAGTGAGCTCACCAACTCTCAGGCTGATCCTGGTTGCGTTTTAGGCCATAATATAAACTGCACTCGGAAGCGCGTTCCACAGAGCAGCTTCATCTGGTGTGAATGTGAAGCTGGGACAAGACTGAAATCCCTTGAATTCCTGTAAGAGTTGATGTGGCTTTTAATGGAGATAAATCAAAGATCAGAGGTGGGGCCTTGCTCTTCTGGAAAGTGGGTGAGTGGGGAAACGGGTGGTACCAAAGAGTAAGCTAAGAATGTCAGGAAGATTCTTCTGCCCTGCAAATCTTCTCATCACTTTTTTTTTTTCCTATTTGGGTCAATACAAATCATTTTGTAAAATGCAAAAACCCACCAGAGAAAGTAGATTTTTAACTTTTCTAATGCCATAGGGAATAATTCCCTGAGAGTTAGGAGAGAGCTTTCTGGAGTGGGGAGTGTTAAGATAAGGACCTGGGTGAGGTGACCATAGAGAGCCGAGCACAGTCACAACCACAGGTAACATGCCACAGCCGCCAGGTTCCGGACAGTTAGGAGAGAGTGAAAGAGCAGATAACGCCAGTGGGCGCCTGTGGTATTTGGGGCTTTGGGAATCTCCCTCCAGACTCCTTTTCTTACCTCATGGTGAGCCTTTCGCCTGCACTAAATCCCACAGAACGTGGTGAACCCCCAGGCACATCCGTCACCGCGCTACTTCTGCTCGGACTGCTTGTGGAATTCTGTCAGCCGTGAACACACACTGACCCTTCAATGCCCACCTCACTCGTCTCTGCCCCCGTGACGCCTGATGGATTCCCTCAGTGGATTGAGCCCCTTTCTTCCCTCTCCATTCTCACTCTCTAGGTACTTGTCACACAGTACTGTCACTATCTGCTTGGGTGCTGTGGATACATTGGGGACAATGTCCAAGGCTTAATCACATTTGTAGCCTAATTCACTCACTTGAACATCTTATATATAATGGATGTACAAATAAAGCTTATTCTTACATTTTATATAGATGTAAAAATGGTGGTGGAAAACTTTCAAAACAAACTTTATTCACGGCCAAGTTTTCTCTAGGGTGACACCTGGCCACGAATCATTTTGCTCGCAGATTTTGGTACATGATAACAGTGCTAGACAAATTTCAGTGCTGCAAAGTATCCTCCCGCCTGTCAGAGATGTTTGGCTGCGGCTGACAGTGGGTGTGCGGTCAGAAGTCCTTTCCATGCTGCCCACCTCGTTTCTGACTTACGGACACCACAGTTGTGCAGAGGGCTTGTGGATCTTGGAGTCCTGCCTCCTCCCCCACAAAGAGTGTTGATTACTTTGGAACAAAAACCCTCCCTCTTTCTGGCTGTTCCAGGCCAGTCTGGCTGCAGAGTGTTATGGACATTTCCCACCTCTTTTTTTTTTTCCCTGCTCAAAGCTGTGTTTTCTTTTTTTTAGGGTACATTTCTTTTGCTTTGACCCACGTGTGGTCACCCCCAAATCTGGCTTGTAAAATAGCGCTGTTCGGGGATCCTGCTGTCATGCACTCTGAGCACATCCTGGTTGGCGACGCTGGCGGCAGAAGGCTTTGCTTTTCTGCCAGCTGCACTAGTTTTGCTGTTGAGCTGTAAAGGTGCCATTATTTCTTTCTTTATTGGAGAGGGTATGTGTGTATGTGCAGAGAGAGCGAGAGAAAGAGTGTAATACAGAAAGAGGGTGGGGAAGGGAGGGGAGGGTGAGAGTAAGAGGTAGTCTCTGCTGTACGATGTTAAGAATATTCTTTTATTTAGGCTTGGGTTAAACTGTGAACTTGATTGACAAAGTGCCTCTCTGCCTTCTTTGGAAATTTTCTGCCTCTCGTTGGTACTTTCACATTCCTGTCATCCACGTTTCTTGGCTTTTCCCAGTGTCGCACCTCACTGGGTAGTGCCAGTGCTGTTAGTAATTGCTGCCATTTATTGAATACCTATTTGCATAAATACTGTAGATGTGGTATGTGTAATTATTGCACATGCATCACAGTAGAGAAACAGTACTAGTGGCAACATTCTCTAGGTGAGAAAGCTGAGAGTCATATGGTTTAAGTGACTTGCTCAGTTACCCTCTGGGAAAAAGCAGAATGTAGATTTGGGATTCGATCTTCAGGTTATCTAATTCTGAGACCCATATCTTTCCTCTATGTTACACCATTGTTTTCTAAGTTTCTCTCCATCACCCAAACCCCTCGCCTCCCCCTTCCTAATGTCTTTCTTCCTGAGGCTAGAAAGTAATGGGTGAATCAGAAGTTCTAATCTCAGAGACTGTAGCACTTAAGATAATGTGCTTATTCTTTCAGGAGACATAACACTTTCACCCATTCAAATGATCTTTTATTCTATTCCCCTAAAGGTCCTGAAGGAATGATTTCTTTGAGAACTCAGCAGGCACAGACACCTGAGCCAGTGCTCCGTTCAGAAGGTCTTTTCAGTGTATCTCCACCACCCTGGAGAGTTGTGAGTGGTGCTCCAAAGCCAGTAAGATTCGGGTGCAGGTGAGGTTCTCGGTCACTACTTGTTTCCCCTCGGGCCTGACACCACAGTAAAATATCATTCACTAAGTCTACCTAGCTATAAAGAATCAGGGAATCTTGGATTTGATGGAATCTTAGAAACAACAACAAAAAACAACCCAATAATCCCTAATCTGGAGCATGCATAAGAATCATTTTTCAAGTTTTAAAATTACAGATTCCCAGGCCCGATACCTCGGGATCCTTGGTTTGTAGATCCCAGCTGGTGGCTGGGTTCAAGTGGAGAATCCAAAGTGCAGTCAGGTGGGGACCCCCTCATTTAATTAACTTCAATGATATATAAGTGCTTTCTTGCTTGATTTAATTTTCTACTTCTTCATCTTTGCATCCCTGGGAAATACGCAGAAAGCCGAACATGAAGATGATTTTCTGCTCATTTCCACAAAGAAAATCAGTGACAAGGGTATTGAATTAGGAATAACTAAGTGTTCGGGCTTATTACTGGAATAGTGTCCTGTGTGCGTTTTTCAATATATTTTTTTCCAACGAGATAGTTCACCTCTTTCTGTGCCTCTTCTTAATTACTAATTATGAGGACATAGATGCTCTTGCATAAGTAGGTCAAGAATTTCATAAAGATTATTGGACTTTTAGTTAAGATTATTTGACTTTTAATTTAGAAGAAATTTCAGGGAAAAAAGGGGGAATGGAGAGACAGAGACCTGGGATCTAGCTTTGCCACTAACAGCTAGAAGCTCTGAATGAGTCAGCCCACGGCTCTGAGAGACACTTTCCTTGTGTGTCATGAATCAGGGGACTCGGAGAACCCTTTCAGTTTTGGGAGCCCAAACCATCACAGTACTTTACCTTATTGCCTCCTTGAACACGGTTTCTGAAGAGCTGTGAAAACGACCCCAGCTTTTGTTATGTCCTTTCTCTGAGCTCCTGCTACACTCAGTAGCCCACAGTAAAACAATAGCTATATTCTGATATACTCTGCTGTGTCACTGCATTTGTCTTTTAAAAGATTCCAAGATATTAGAGAGGCAGTGTCATTTCACATTTCATTCATTCCCTGCCCCCCATCCATGGAAATTGTAGAGTTGAATGTAAGTAAAAAGAAAATAAATACAAAGAATCATGAACTTTTAGAGTTGGAAACCATTTTAGAGACCATTGGTTTTGCCCACTTCCTTTTGCGCGGAGGAAGTGAAGGCTAAGGGCTGACGATGCACCCCCAGGCGGCCAGTGGTAGAATGCGGGCTCTAACCGCGGGTGTTGACTTCCAGGACAGGTGTATTTTCTCTGTTACATGTCTTTTGTTGGCTGATTAGAAGACATAGATTAACACCATTAGCTTCAACAAACTGGTTATATCAATGATTTGCTGTGGATTTCTCTAAAAACTCTGTGTATTGGAAGAATTAGATCATTTTATATTGCAGTTTATTTCTGTATTTATCACTGAACACCTCAAACTACCTTAAAGATATATTCAAACTGGTCTTAAAATTGGCATATATGATCATCGTTAAGGAGAAAGGTATACGAGGTCTGTCCAGAAGGTTTCCAGCCTTGTGATATGAAAAATACAGACATTTATTGAAGAAGATACAAGATACAAGAAACATTGTATATAGGACAGTGAGACCTCAGTCCCCTTCTAAGTAGACACCTTGGGACCTCACACAGTTCTCCCAGTCACCATTGGCTGTCCCATAGTATTTTCCGGAACCTCATCAATGGTCTGAAATCTTTTCCCTTTCAAAGGTGATTTTAGTTTTGGTAAAAGCTGGAAGTCCAAGGGCTCCAAATGTGAGCTGTGGGGGGACTGAGTTAACTGGGTGGTTTGATGTTTTGCCACAAAACTCTGCACGAGATGTGATGCATGAGTGGGCATGCTGTCCTGATGAAGCTGCCAATCACCAGTTGCCTATAGCTGCAGCCTTCTATATCATTTGAATAGTTTCTGTGAGGAATGTTCAAGCTTAATGCAAAATTTGATGCAGATTCATTGCTCTACTTTCACAGTCATTTGGAATTCGAAGATGACACAGTACACATGCTCACTCCACGGTGTCTACCACCCCTACTGACCAGTACAGTGAAGTCATATTGCTCATGCACGTGCATTCCAGTCCACTAGCTTTGGCTGCCAGGTTACATCAATGTCCCGGAAATGGTTCTTGTTATATTAATAATGGTTGGACTTTTTCTGTACAGACCTTATATAATGATGCTATTACTCTATTTTCAAAATATGGAGGGGGTGGGGGATAGTAGTTCAAGGTCACAAAAGTCTATTATAAATCAGGATAGGAAAACCAGCTTCATATTCTGCATTCAGCAGCATACACTTTACCTTGTCTAAGGGAATAGATTTTGTTTTGAAAAATGACATAATGTGATTAACATTTTTCTTGCTTAAAGTTAAAAATAGAAAGTGTTGACTTCAGTCATCAGTTAGTTGTTGGGTATGGAGGTAGAGGGACATGGATTCAGCAGGGCCAGCTCAGCTTGTTTGTAACCAAATATCACTCGTAAGCACCATTTTCTGACCCCTATATTCTGGGCTGTCCCTTAACTGCTGGATTACTACACTGTCAGATTATTTTAACCTTGTATTTTTTTCAGTTGTTAGCCTTGGTCTATGAATAGATTTCTGAGAATCTCAAGTTCTAATAATAAAAAATGATCATTTGTTTTTCTCCAGAGGAATTAAATCATATTAAGGCCTATTATTTTAATCACTTAAAATTAATTATTATTTCTGAAATTTGTCCTCATATGGTATAAGGTAGTGGTGCTGTCTTTTTAACTTATATATGCTGCTGATGTTGCTTTGTGTCATTAGTTCTCGGCCAGGGACTAGTTTGCCTCCTAGGGACATTTGGCAATATCTGGAGACAGTTTTGGTCATCACAACAGGGAAGGGGAAGGGGTGTGCGTACTAAGGGGACCTAGTGGTGAAGGTCAGAGATATTGCTAAAATTCCTCCAATGTGCCGGACAGTTCCTTACAACAATGAATTACTTGGCCCAACATGTCAATAGTGCTACGGTTGAGTAACCTTGCTTTATAATATAGATTTACATGAAGACATTATCTATATAGATAAGAATCATTACTAATAATTTAAATCTACACACATTAATCTACACCAAATAGTAAGTGTCTGATACTGTGTTAATCTTGCTCGTCACATTCCCTGAATGTGTCAAGGTTATAAACTGATATTTTGTTCTCAAAAGAGAATGAGGACTCTCCCATTCCAGAGCAGCCTTTTATGCCCGAGGGCAACAGCGTCAGAGAAGAGTCTCTTCTTGCCTGCAGAACCCCCTTTAATTCTAAGCTCTGAAAAGAGTGACCGAGAAACTAGATTTTGCCATTTCTACACTGTGATTATAGTGCTTTTGTTGGAATGCACCCTTGTTCCCCACCTCACTCTGTCTTCAAATCAAAATTAGCCTCAGGATTGGAAGGAACTTTGGCCGTCATTGAATTAATCCAACCCTCTGCTTCTTTGCCTGGGAGGTTGTGGGGCTCCATCTTGAATGTCCCTAGTTTCTCTTTGGCTGTCTGATCCCTTAGATTTGTGGCTTGGGCCAGTGACCATTGTTAGCTGGTGAACTGAACAGCGCTTTGTGTGCACAACCTTACATTTTGTAGAGGGTGCTGCGTGTGTATACAGTGCCTGCGCACAAACACTGCTGTTCCGTCCAGCTGGCCAGCAGAGGAGGAGAAAACACGAAGAGATTTCACAGGTGGAAGACACATCCTTTGCTCTCAGGAGTTTACAGCTTAGTTGGTGAATCCATAAATGTGGACGTATATGTCAATTCAAGAATCCTTAGAATCCTCGTCAAACGTGCATTTAATGCCCAAATCAAGTCTCTGCAGAGTTAACTGCAGGGAAGTGCTCCTGTTTTTGGGCCATTCTGGATCTGTCGACTATAACTTGAAATAAATGGTTTGAATGGTTTGGAGAAAAAAAAAAAGAGTATGAGGACTCCTGAACAGGCCTGCTCTCCTTGTCAAAAATAATATGAATATCAAGGAACTTGATCAGCATTCCCAGTTCTTTGGACCATTTTATTAATATTTTCAACACGTATGTCCTAAAAAGTAATTCCACCAACTGGTCAGCATCAAACTAGGCAAATGATCTCCTAGCCCTGAATCTCTGATACAGGCTATCAATAATATTCATTTAGTCATTGCTGCCACAAGACTTCAGTGCTAATTCCATTTTTAGTTACTATTTGTAACAACTATTAATAGAGAAATGAGAGAGAAAGAAACTTAAAAATTAAAAAGAATTTTTTTTCAGCTAAAATCTAATCAGTGGCTCTGTGGCTGCAATTCCCAGTGCATTGTGACTCTGCCTTTAAATGTAATTTTAAAACAGCTGTAATGGCAAATTAATATTTTTGTATTAGTTAAGTGATTATACACCAATCGAAACTGAATACACACACTATTGAGCTTATAATTATATTTGAGAATTTCACAGATCACTTCATCTTCCTTTAGGACTTCTTGAGGGTTCCCTGGCTATCACTTTTCTTCTTGAAGGGAGTATTTTAACAAATGTTTAAACATGGTTACATTGGTTGAGAATAATTAAAGTCAGGCTCAAATGTGAATCAAATGGCTGATAAGTTTCCAGGGTCTTCATTACTCAGATCCTGGTCAAAATCAAGTTTAATAGTGAGTGAAATTTACTATCGATAGCAATTTTCTGGTGAAGTTGCAGTGACTTATCTATCTCTATCTGTTTCTTAGTGGACAGCACTTTAAATCCCTGCTCTCTCCTTGTCATAAAAAAGACCAAACAGTAAATGAGTGGGTCATGACGCAGTGGCCAGGGTGAGAGGGGGTCCTCGTAAGGGTTCGCAGTGAGCTGTAAAAGATTGGGATCTGGTTACCTTTTCTGGGAACAAACTGAGGTCACAGAGCATATTTATTTCTCTAGATGGGTGTGTTTCTCTTCATGGAACTTGATTTCTTTAGCCTTCACACTGTAACTTTTTTATAATGCAGCTTGCTATTACATTAATTTAATTATATTTATTCAACAAATGTTTATTAAGAGACTACTATGATCTTCCATTTATAACAATGCTGTGCAGTAGAAGCTTGAGGGAGTGCATGGCAAGTGTGCCAGCTTGTTCGTGATGTCATCGAGAGAGCATGGTGGCAGGGTGGTGACAGGCTGAGGCTTTGGCGTCAGACAGAGCCAAACACTCTGAAGTGTTCACAGCCAGCTCTGGGCCTTTTACCAGCATATGACCATGGAGTGTTTCTTACCTTCTCTGAGCCTGGGTTCCCTGATTTATTGGTCAGGAAGCTCCTTGGTCTAGTGAGCTATAACAGAGACTCTAAAACCAGGCTGTGCACTTTCAATGACCTGTCACAACACTTGTGCAACATTAGGTAAGTGCTTTAACCAAGTTAGGCTCCTATTTCTCTTTTGAAAAGTAGGATTAAATGGCATCATGTTTTAAAAACTTATCATGATTTGTAGCCTATAGCAGGTGGTCAGTCAATGACAGGGTTCATCACCACCATCATCATCACCATCATCACCATCATCACCATCATCACCATCATCACCATCATCACCATCATCACCACCATCATCATCACCACCATCATCACCACCATCATCACCACCATCATCACCACCACCATCACCACCATCATCACCATTGTTGTCATCATTGTCATCGTCATCATCAGATAGTAAACACTATCTCTAGAATTATTTAATCAGAAGCTAATTGGTTAGTTTTAGGCTCATGTCTAGTGTATCCATGCACATAGGACTGGTTTGACTTAGATTGCTTCCTTTGTGATTCTGTGGATAACATCCCAACAGTAGAATTGTAGACCTGTGGCATCTGGGCAGAAGAAAATTGTAGGCAAGAGCACCCTCGTACCATGCGAGTGACTGCCTCTTCTAGAGAGCTATGAAGCTGACACTTGAGAATCTGAATTAACTTTCTCCTCCCAAGGTTAAAATACTGTGTTCTGTTTCTTTAAAACATTTTTCAAAATTACAGTTGCTCTCTTTTGAAGCATCTTGAATTCTACACATTTCCCTTGAGTTACATAATCCAGAAATGCTGCATAAATTCTTTATGGTATCATGTCTGTTGTTTACACATACCAAGAAAACACATCCTTATTTTTCACCAAGAACAAAACTATTCTTGACGTCTATTTACCTTGAGGTCAGGTATGTCAGTGGCTCTCTCTCTGTAGCTCCATAATGTCAGCTGTTTCTCATCTTGAATTTTCGCACTTTGTTTCTTATTTCAAAATGCACTTTTGCACTAGTTGAAAGTTATTCTTATTTCTGACTCCTTCTGCCACCAGGGTCATTTGGAAATCTAATTTTATCTTCTCAGGGTGACTGACTCACCCCTCTCTGCCACCTCTAGTGGCTATGATATCTGTGGATTTAAAGAAAAGCTCTTGCTTTCTCAGATGAGTGATGGAAGAAAATGTTAATAGCTTCAGGTCCAACATGGTCTTCTGTATGAATTTTAGTTAAAAAACTTTCATGGATACAGCATCATTTTCTTATATCAATTAAAACTGACAGAAATACTCTTATGAGCTGAAACTCAGTTAAAATAAAAAAAAATACTCTTATGCACTATAGGGATTGCTTAAGGAAAAAGTTTATTCACACCAACTAAGCACTGGACATTTCAGGTGGGCACATTTGAACCAGTCTTTTGGAATGGAGTAGGGGTATTTTCAGTGACCCACAGTGGGGGCTGTAGATGCTATTGAGTGAGCATGTGTACTGTGTAGCAATCACATTCAAAATGACTGAGTGAGTAGAGCAAAAAATATGCATCAAAGTTTGCATTAAGTTTGTACATTCCTCTGCAGAAGCTATTCAGATGATCCAGGAGGCCACACCTATGGACAACTGGTGATTGGCAGGTTCATCCTGACAATGTGCCTTTAATTTATTTTCAATTAAAATACCTCACTTAAGCCAGTAGTCAATACCATCTGAAATATAGCAGAGAACTGGAAAATAGCTTCAAAAAATCCTTAACATTGCATTCTATGGGCCAGATTTTATCCTTGCAAGCATTTTATCCTTGGAAATTGGGAAGTTCTCTGGTGACCCACATTCAGACTCTATTTACTTTTCCTTTTCACATACTATATTAACCAAGTCTTTTTTCCCCCGGTGTTCTGATGCCTTGCCATCTGGGGCCTTGCTGACTCTGGGAGGACTGTCCCTGCCAGCATTACCCAGTTCTTAGAGATAATAAACCACTTGCCTGGGAGCAGGTTTTTCAAAAACAAGCCAGCCAATCCAGAGCCCACACCCCCAGTCACCTTCTTTATCTAGCTCTTCCATTCTGGGTCACCATCCACCTGACCTAATCACCACAGGATGAGGTACCTGTTAACCAGGGCAGCCTCTCCGCCCCCAACCTGCTGGAATTATTCAAATTAGCCAGCCTCGGCCTGCTTACCCTACCTAACCTGTTCCTTCCTAGGGAAACCACAAAGGCTCTTGCCCACAGTTCCTCCCTGAACTCTCTGTGTCTTGACTGACCCTGGTGCTTCCCCATGTGCCTCTGCAAGGTGTGGCAAGCCCTCTCTTCTTTGGAACTATGCATAATTCACCATCTTTTCAGTGACAATTTTCTCTTGATCTCTTGGTCTTATCATACCTAAATAATAATAATACCTATTGAAACACTTATGAGGTCTGTCCAGAAAATAGCCAGCCATGTAATTTGAAAAACAGAAACATTTACTGAAGAAGATACAAGATACAAGAAACATTGTACATAGGACAATGACACCTCAGTCCCTTTCAAAGCAGGCACCTTGGGACCTCACATAGTTCTCCCAATTGCCATCAGCTGCCCTGTTGTATTTTCCTGAATCTCACTGACAGTCTGAAATCTCTTCCCTTTCTAAGGTAATTTTAGTTTTGGGAAAAGCCAGAAGTCACAGGGTGCCCAATGTGGACTGTATGCAGGCTGAGTCACCTAAGTGATTTGACATTTTGCAAAAAAACTCTGGATGAGATGTCATGCATGAGCAGGCACATTGTCAGGATGAACCTGCCAATCACCAGTTGTCCATAGGTGTGGCCTCCTGGATCATCTGAATAGCTTCTGCAGAGGAATGTACAAACTTAATGCAAACTTTGATGCATATTTTTTGCTCTACTCACTCAGTCATTTTGAATGTGACTGCTACACAGTACACATGCTCACTCAATAGCATCTACAGCCCCCACTGACTAGTACTGTAAAGTCATCATGGTTCATGCATGCGCATTCCTGTCCACTCTCCTTGGCTGCCAGGTTACATTGATGCCGTGCAAACAGTTAAAATGGTTGGACTTTTTCCAGACAGACCTTATACATCTAAAAAGTTTGGCCTTCTAGTTTCCTAAATTATGGCTGATGTAGGAGACACAAGCTTTAACTAAAGGATCCCTTAGAGCCACTTGTGTTGGTAGTGCTACAGGATGCCATTTCTTATTGGTTGAATAAATACCTTCCTGCCAGTGAGATAAAGAATGTGTATAAGCAGGACTTAACTTAGACTGGCTTGAAAATAAGGTAAACTATGCATCTTCCTGGTTTATTTTATATACATTTTTGGGTTTTTTTTACTGCACTTTCATCCTTCATCTGTTGCCTCCAACCTCACATTTTGAACTCATTTTTGCATGTGCTGCCTCCGGCTGCACAGAAGCTCATTCCCATTCTTGTATTACTAATGATAATAATAATAACAACAGCAACACAAAAAATAATTTAAAAAAACCCACCATAAGACAAACTGTATACTAAGTGTTTTATGTTTCTCATTTTGAACCTTGCAAGAAACTCTAAAATATAGCATTTGTTAGCTCCTTGTTACAAATGAACAAACAGACCTTATGGTAGCATATAAATTGCATCCAATCACAAAGCCAGTAACTAATAGAACCTGGGTTCATATGTGTGCTTTGTAAATTATCTCTTCTATCTCACATTACTCGCTATAGTTTGTATATGAACATACTCTTTTAGTGGTAGCTTAAAGAGGACAAGGATGTAGCTAATGTCTGGATGGCAGGTAACTCTGTGCTGTAATCCCAATGAATTTTCCTGTGCAGAATTAATTTATTCCTTCTTAATGCTTAGAAAGCACATATCACAGTCATAATTATATTAGAGATAGGTGTATACGTATCTTCAAGTAGCTTGTGGGTCCTATGGAAGCAGAAGCTCTTCCTCCTCTTTGTGTTTGTCACAGCAGTTAGCCTAGGGCCTTGAGCTTAGTAAGTATATAATCAATACTTGTTGGATTGATTTGAATTGAGGATCAAACACGTTAATGCATGTTAAATCCGCTTGTATGGCACTGGCCACTGGAAGGCAATGTGCTTGTGTGAGTCATGGTCTGTAGAGAGGAAACAGAGGTACAGGTGCAGGGGTGGGGGGCCAATGCCAGAGATTTCACCTCTTTTTAAAGTGAAATAAAGTTATTACCAGTGTCATGGTGGGATTTTACTTTAAAATGGAATTTTGCTAGATGCCACTAGTGCAGACTTTTCTAAAATTCCACTAAAAACTTTATCTTAGGATAAAGAAAAAAAAAAGGATGAAACCTTATAGGAACACTGAAAGCAAAAACTTTTAGAAAAAAGTTGCCAAAATCTGAGAGTAAGTTACTCTAAGAGGGTGGTTGTGATTCTATAAGTTAGTTGGATTTAGTTACAAATAAAATATTCCAACAGTGCCTAAAACAAGGATATTTATTGTTTAATTAATGAATAGCCTGAAGGTAGGTGATCTCTCTATACTTCAATTGCTCACATCAAAAAACCACTCTCTTTCATTTATTCTGTTTTTCTCAATGTGTTGCCATTGTCTCAGGTTTTAAATTTTTTAAATTTCTTTTTTAAACCATTTTTTATTTTTCAATTACAGTTGACATACAATGTTGGGAACCACCCTGCCTGGTTTCAGAGGCTGTAACCCCCCCATGGTTAAGGCTGAGTCAGAGCTGGGACCATAAGCCACTAAGGAGACAAAGCTTATCTCCCTGGCAGAAGTGCCACTTCTGCCCACTTCACCCTGCTTGTCCCTGAGCTTGGCCAGTTAGCCAATGACGGGTAAGAATCCTCAAGGGAGGATCAACCTAAGACAGGCTCTGGTCACAGAAGAGGCCCTCAGGGAAGGACTTGGGGGGCTGTGGAAAAAGGGGGTGATGGACCCTCGCCCCTTGGCTTTGAAATAGCCTGAGTCCTCATTCTGTCTGCAAGAAGTCTCCTAATCTCTTGGCTGCCTTAATTCCCTTGCCTGACTTAAGCCTGAAGCAATAACAGAGGGCAGTGCAGTCCTGTGCTGGGAGGGGCAGATTCCCTGGGGAATCAGGCCTAACAAAAATACATACATTCCTGTGAAACCTACTTAATTTGTACCCTCAGTTTAAGAGATAAGGGTCCAGACCTGAGATGAGTCTGGCGCCTAAAGTTTTATGGCCCTCTCACTAATTGGCTGTAACTCAGAATAAGCCCTCAAAGTTCTCTGTAAATCTTGTATTGTTTAACCCTTACTGGCTGACAATGATTGATGAGATTTATCCCTATTCCTATGCGAATGAACCTAATAAAAGCCCCTGGAGAGAGAGGCTCTGAGCCCTTCTCCCCTTGAGAGAGGCGGCCATCTTTCCTCCCCAAGCAGATCATGTCTTGGTAGTCTTTTTCTTCATCCGTGGCGGACTGGGGGGGCTGCGTTAAAGCCCCCCGACAATACAATATTATATTAGTTTCAGGTGTACACCCCAGTGATTAGACATTATATAACTTACCAAGTGACATCCCAATAAACTTGTGCCCATGGATACCATATATGATTTTTTATAATTATTAGAATATTATTGACTATTCCCTGTGCTGTAATTTTCACCCATCCACTCACCCCATCCTCCCATCTGGCAACCATCAAAATTTTCTCTGTATCTGTGAGTCTATTTCTGTTCTGCTTATTCATTTATTTTGTTTTTTAGATTCAGTTGTTGATAGATAGGTATTTATTATCATTTTATTTTTCAGGGTTTTGATTTTTTTCTTCTTCTTAAAAAAAAGACCCCTTTAACCTTTCATGTATTATTGGTATGGTGGTGATGGACTCCTTTAACTTTTTCTTGTCTGGGAAGTTCTTTATCTGTGCTTGGATTCTAATGATAGTTTTGCTGGGTAGAGTAATCTTGGTTGTAGGTACTTGCTTTTCATCACTTTGAATATTTCTTGCCAATCCCTTCTGGCTTGCAAAGTTTTATGTTGAAATATCAGCTGATAGTCTTATGGGAGCTCCCTTAACTCACTGCTTTTCTCTAGCTGCTTTTAACATTCTCTCTTTGTCTTTAACCTTTTGCATTTTAATTATAATGTGTCTTGATTTGGGCCTGTTTGGGTTTATCTTGTATGGGACTCTCTGTGCTTCCTGGACTTGTGTCTCTTTTTCCTTCACCAGGTTAAGGAAGTTTTCTGTCATTATTTTTTTTCAAGACAGAGATGGGGGGGGAGAGAGAGAGAGACAGAGAGAGAGAGAGAGAGAGAGAGAGAGATGTTATTCCACTTATATATGCATTCATTTGTTGATTGTGCCCTGACCAGGGATTGTACCTGCAACCTCGGTATATCAGGATGACATTCTAACCAATGGAGCTACCCAGTCAGGGCCTATCATTATTTTTTCAAATAAGTTCAATTTCTTGATTTCTCTCTTTTCCTTTGGGCAGAAATTTTTTAAAAAATTCTTTATTTTTTTTTCTTGTAGCTCTTCTGATTGGGTATTTTTTACTTCCTTATATTTCAAATTGCTGATTTCATTCTTGGCTTCACCTACTCCACTGTTGACTACCTACAAATTATTCTTCATTTCAGTTAGTGTATCCTTCATTTCTAACTGTTTGTTTTTATGGTTTTCATATCCTTTTTTATGCTGCTCAAGTTCTAACTAAGTTCACTGAGCAGCCTTATAACCACTACCCATGCACAGATGATTTTCCACAATAGTCAGTGGTTGGTGGTCTGAGGTTGGTGATCTCAGCCAGTTCTTGCAGCTGATTGGCCTGGGGGTAAATCCCTCCCATTGGTGTGCCAACAGCAATCAAGGCTCAACTACAACAGGGAGGTGTACACAGACTACATGAGGATGGGTGCACCTGGGGTGCCAGCTTGGGTGATTGGGGAAGCTGTGCCACTGGACCCTACAGAACACCTACTATTGTACATTAGGCCACTCTACCAATCCTGGGAGCTGTAGAAGCTCTACCTAACACATAGAAACAATCACAAGAAGGCTGCCAAAATGAGGAGACAAAGAAACAAAATGATGTCTCAAATGAAAGAACAGAACAAAACTCCAGAAAAAGAAGTAAACAAAATGGAGACAAGCAATGAACTAGATGCAGAGTCCTTAGGTTTTCATTACATTATCCAAGGATAGCTGCCACAGCTACAGACATTACGTTCCAGCATAACAGTATCTCAAGAAAGAAAGAAGAGGGAAGGATCAAGAATAAGATGGTTTCCTTAGATGTTTCTCTTTTCCAGGGAGGAAAAATTTCTCCTCCCCCCTCAAACCTTTATGGCATGGTACAGGGTTATATGAGTACACCCTAATTTATTCACTTTTAAAGGTAAATTAAATTGTTATGACCAATAATTAGTCTAGGGATAAGCTCATTGTCACATACACATGTGTATACATATCATGGTTCTTTTAGCAATGAAGAATGGGAAAATGGCTCTTATATAAACAACCAACAGTTTTTAAATAGGATAAATAAAAGAATTTTGTCACATGCTTTGCCTCATAAAACATTGCAAGAACATTAGAAGATACTCCTTCACCCCAATGTCTGGACAGAGATCCTGGATCAGTGCCCCCTGGGAAACTAAGTAATGGTCCCTCAAATAAATCTCAAGGTACACTATTTGAGACTGTTAGTTATCTGATTCACCCAATTTTTTTCTGATTTCCCATGCAACATTTTCTATATTTTTAAAAAGACTACATCTTCAAGAAGACAACAGAGATGATGTAAGAGAAACTAAACACGGTCTCTTATATTCTTGGAAGTATAGTGTTTACAAATAAAAGATTACATTTGGGAATAGGAATTAATTGGAAATGGTGATTTATGGAGATTATAGTTTTTCATAAACTGTATTGCTTTAGGGTGTTATAGCATAAAATTATTGGATTATCTGAAATACTATATTCTGTTTATGAAAAGAAACAGTACTGTGCATGAAGGCATGCTACATTCTAGAAATTAAGTAGATTTTTAGGCATATTACTATGTTTAGTATTAATCTTTGAGAAGGCAATTTGACAAAAATAAAACCCCAAACAAATTAAGAGTTAACCAAATCCATTGACATCTACACATCTCTTCTATAGTCAAGAATTTCTTCTTACTTGAGTAAGACAATAGGAAAAAAAATATCAAAGGGGCTTATGCATAACTATTATAAAGCAAGGAAGGAAACATTATATTAAAATTCAGAAAGAGTATATCTTTTAAAATGATTAGTACAGGTCACAAAAGAATAATTTAGACATGCTTGTTCTCCATAGTATAGTACTTGACATAAGGTAGTCACACGGAGACAACAGACGAGATGGTAAATCAAGATAAAATAGAAATGGGGAGAACCATGATGGCGGCATAGGTAGACACACTGCGCCTCCTCACACAACCAGAACTGACAGAAAATCGAACTATAAGGAAATCCGACACCAAGGAGATAAAAAATAAACATTCATCCAGACTGGTAGGAGGGGCAGAGATGGGCAGCTGGGCGGAGAGGACTCATGTTGCTGTGGTGGACCGAGACTGGCGGAGTGTGGGACGAACGGTCCAGGCAGTCTGACCACTAGCAGACCCTGCAGCCCTACAGTCGCGCGCACAGATAAACCGAGAGGGCAGGACTCAGAGTGGCGGAGAAAGGGGCAGGAGTGTGGAGGGTAGCAGATCCCACACCCCAAATCCGCACACAGATAAACCGGACAAACGGCGGGGAACGAAGCAGACCGTGTAACCCAGGGCTCCAGCACGACAAAATAAAGCCTCAAGCCTCTGATTGAAAACGCCCGTGGGGGTTGGGGCGGCAGCAGGAGAGACTCCCAGCCTCACAGGAGAGGTCGTTGGAGAGACCCACAGGGGCCTAGGGCGTGCACAAGCCCACCCATTCAGGAACCAGCACCAGAGGGGCCCAGTTTGATTGTGGGTAGCACAGGGAGTGACTCAAATCCGGTGGAGAGTGGAGCGGGCGCCATTGCTCCCTCTAGGCCCCTCCCCCACAAACAGTGTCACAGCACAGCGACCAGCGTTACCCTGCCCTGGGGAACACCTAAAGCTCTGCCCCTTTAAGTAACAGAAACACCAAGACAAAAAAAAAAAAATGGCCCAAATGACAGAACACTTCAAAGCTCCAGAAAAAATACAACTAAGCAGTGAACAGATAGCCAACCTATCAGATGCACAGTTCAAAACACTGGTAATTAGGACACTCACAGAATTGGTTGAATTTGGTCGAAAACTAGATGAAAAAATGAAAGCTATGCTAAGAGAGACAAAGGAAAATGTACAGGGAACCAATAGTGAGGCGAAGGAAATTGGGACTCAAATAAACGGTGTGGACCAGAAGGAAGAAAGAAACATCCAACCAGAAAAGAATGAAGAAACAAGAATTCAGAAAAATGAGGAGAGGCTTAGGAACCCCCAGGACATCTTGAAACGTTCCAACATCCGAATTATAGGGGTGCCAGAAGGAGAAGAGGAAGAACAAAAAATTGAAAACTTAATTTGAACAAGTAATGAAGGAGAACTTCCCTAATCTGGCAAAGGAAATAGACTTCCAGGAAGTCCAGGAAGCTCAGAGAGTCCCAAAGAAGCTGGACCCAAGGAGGAACACACCAAGGCACATCGTAATTATATTACCCAAGATTAAATAGAGGGAGAGAATCTTAGAAGCAGCAAGAGAAAAGGAGACAGTTACCTACAAAGGACTTCCCATAAGACTGTCAGCTGATTTCTCCAAAGAGACCTTACAGGCAAGAAGGGGCTGGAAAGAAGTATTTGAAGTCATGAAAGGCAAGGACCTACATCCAGGATTACTGTATCCAGCAAAGCTATTATTTAGAATGGAAGGGAAGATAAAGTGCTTCTCAGATAAAGTCAAGTTCAAGGATTTCATCATCACCAAGCCCTTATTATATGAAATGTTAAAGGGAGTTACCTAAGAAAAAGAAGATAAAAAATATAAACAGTAAAAATGACAGCAAACTCACACTTATTAACGACCACACCTAAAACAAAAACAAGAGCAAACTAAGCAAACAACTAGAACAGGAACAGAACCACAGAAATGGAAATCACATGGAGGGTTATCAATAGGGGAGTGGGAGGGGGAGAGGGGGGGAAGGTACAGAGAATAAGTAGCATAAATGATAGGTGGAAAATAGACAGGGGGAGGGTAAGAATAGTGTAGGAAATGTAGAAGCCAAAGAACTTATAAGTATGACCCATGGACATGAAATATAGGGGGGGAGTGTGGGAGGGAAGGGGTGGGAAGGATGGAGTGGAGTGAGGGGGTGGGAAATGGGACAACTGTAATAGCATAATCAATAAATATATTAAAAAAAGATAAAATAGAAATGGGTGATCTAAGAAAGCATTGCAAGGAAACACCTTGGCCTTCCTGGGTTTTACTCAACTGATAGATCATCTTCTGCTTCCTCACATTTTCTACCACTAGAAAACATACCTCTTGTGTTATATTGTTGCCACAAAGTTTAGACAAAATTTCTTCATTTGTTCAATGAGAATCTAATAAAACAACATTTGTTAAAATAGCTAATGTTTTGCAAACTTGGGATACTGTAGGATGAGAATTTAAGTCAAAATCTATATTAGTAAAAAAATGTTGACTTATGCTGGCAGTCATAAGTAATCCCTAACTCTTAGTGGCTTAAAATTACAAAGTTTTATTTGTTGCTTAGGCCATGTGTCCATCTTGGGTGGGCAAGGAAGGCTCTTCTGTATGTGATCTCATTCCAGGATTTAGTCTATCAGCACAGCCACTATTTGGGACATTGCCAGTCATCATAAAAGAGTAAAAAGAGACCTCTGCATGGCCATGCCTTAGCAGTTAAATGTTCTGGTTCATAAATGACTCACGTTCCTGGTATTTAATACTCATTTGCCAGGTAAAATTTAATAGCCTCACCACATCAGAAGGGAGCCAGGAGTAAATCTTACTTGTGATTGGAGTGGGAGAGACTGGAAACTTATAGTGAATATTAGTCACGACAATGTTTCTATTGGTCACATTCTACTTATATGATCACAAATATTTGGCTCATTCTTTCCTGCAAGCAACATATACTCTCTTTTTTTCTCCAAGGGAGAAAATTAAAAATTTCTGTCCAGTCATAACATCAAGTCATGGTCTAGGGCCCTTGGATGATCTATGGTGGTTTCTAAAATTGCAGGGGTTGGAGGAGGCCAAACTGGTTTCTTCATTAGGTACAGATGTGCCTCCTCCTGATCCACAGATCTGTAAGCTAAAAAGGTTAGTCATCAATTTCCCCATACAGTGGTTGGGCAGGACAATCAGACTCAACATTCTTGTTTGGAAATGGAAAGAAAGGCACACAAAAGTCATTGACTCATAGTGATTCTGAAATTCTAATAGATAGAAAGAGCCTGCTACCCTGGGGATGTGGAATATTTTTTGTCTTAGCCCTGATTCTTGTTCCTAGAAGGGGTTCTCCAGTCCACTGCTTTCTAGGTCCTTAGCTTTACCCTCTCTAAAGTTCTTCCTTTCCCATTACCCTCCTCGATACCATCTCAAAATGAGGATTAGAGAATATGCTTCCCTTCCATTTGAGCTGCTTATCAGTCTGCTTCACTCACAGAGAAGGTTAGGGGTCTAAGAGTCATTTTAAGTCTTCAAAATTCAATCATTTTTTCTCCTCCTCTCCTCCCTGCTCCTCCTCCTTTACAGGATCCTGGTCTATTTGACATTACAGGTGTTTTAAAAACTCAGGCTTTGTATTTATTTGATTCCAGTCACTTCCATTTGCCAGTAGACATACTTTATATATAAAGGGAGAACCACACTTTAGGCTTTTTTCTTGTTGAACAATTTTAGACAAATTAAAAAGACTTACATGATTTCATCATAACTGATTTAGATATTTTAACAATAAGTAGAAGGAAATATCCCTGTTTAATATTGCTATTACACCGAGTTTAAATTATTCCCATTTGGAATTGAGAATGCATAGACTTTCTATTTTCTGTTATTCCTGCTTACAACTGGGCCAGTTCTTTTCTGCGCCTATCCTTTTCCTTCAATACTTTGTGAAGTTCAACAAGCAGCACTGGGACACATCGCTACTGTTCCAAACTCTCCCTGAGAAATACAAGTTTATTAGGCATAGAATCTCTTATAAATTATTGCATCCGATGTTGAGGTGGTAAATGTTTAATAGCCAACTCTCCAGGAATAAAAAAAACACTATGATTTGTAGTGTTTCCCAATTTCAGTGGTATAAATTCTCCCAGATTCAAGTTAGCAACATGGCATCATAAATCCTGGAGCTGGGAAGAGATACTCACAATTAGCTCTCTCGGGCACCAGGCAATTTCAGCACACACTGATTGCAGGTGATCATTTTACCCAGTGTTTTGCTATTACATAACATGGAGTGTCATCCTCCAGGTCTTTCTCACAACATGCTGGCTAGCCCAAAGCCAATACCATATAGGTTAGATTGTTTTATGGCATCTCTATACTTCTAGGTCCCAATTTCTGTACTGTCTAGATGATATCACAGTAGCAGATAAGCCAAAATCTCAGTGGCTTAAAACAAGAAATATTTCTCATACTTCCATGTCCATCAAGGCATGCCTGGGGCCTATGCTTCCTGTGTCCATACCCCAGGACCCAGGCTGTCAGAGTGCCACCATCTGGAACATTGCAGACCAGCCTGGCAGAGGGGAAAAGAGCTACAGAGGGCATGGAGCTGGCAACTAAATGAGTCATCCTCAGAAGGGATGTGTACACTTCTGTTCACAGCTCAATGGCTCGAATTAGTGAAAAAACTACAAGGAAAAGAAGGAGAAAAAAAGCTGTGTATTGCATTGTGTACCCACACCAATAAATTTAATAAATTAAAGAAAAAAGCTGTGAACCCACCATACACCCGGAAGCAGAGAACAGGAAATATTTGGCAGTCAACACTAATGGCTGTCACAACTCCATAACGGCAGAAATACTTAGAGCTACAAATTTTCTCCACTTGCCAAGCAACTCCAACAGTTAAAGTCTTACATAGCAGATTTTAATCAGTAAAAATTAAGAACTTACAATATGTACAATATTGTATATATATATATTGATATGATATCTAGTAGATTAAAATATGATATCTAGTATATTAAAAACCACACAAATATTAAAATATCATAAGGAAATAAGAAAATTTCTATCATCAAAATCTTCAAGTGGTGGGTTTCTGAGTTTAAAGCATTTCCCCCCCCCCAAATTTATGTTTTGCAGCTACAAACATGTACTTCCTTTATAATGAGGAAAAATCAGATATTAAAAATGTTTATAGAATTTTGCACAATTTATTTTAACACAGCTATGCAAAAATACAATCAGAGTTGAAAAACCTAGATAGAAATACATCAAAATATTCTCAGTGTGTGTTTGTAGGTGATCGGGTTAGGTATGATATTTTAAAAATATTTTTTCTTTTTAAGATTTTTTGTGATTATTACATTTTGTTATTCCATTTTTAAAATGACAAATGGGCACTTTTACTTAATTAATTATAATTTCATCCTTATAATTAATGGTAATATCATTATAATTATGAAAAAACACATTTCACTTAAATTTTCAGTTTTTCAATGTTCCCACTATTACAAGGTCTATATTTAGTATCTCTCATCTCCACTTGTGTTTGTTTTGAAAATTTAGACCAAGTTGGGAGGGTGGCCACTGAGCACCAAGTCCCAGGTCTTGACTCCAGTTTATAAAGTACTCTCGAAAGCAACATTAAGAAACCAAACAATCCAATGAAAAAATGGTGAAATACTTACACAGCCACTTTACCAAAGACCATACATGGAGAGTAAGTAAGTACAAATGCCCAGTATCATCAACCAATAATAGGAAAATGCAAATTCCAACCATGATGAGATATTAGTACACTATTACAATGGCTAAAATTAAACACACTGCCAATATGAGGTACTGACAAGAGGTAAAGCATCTGGAACTTTCACATATTGCTGATGGGAATGCAAAATGGTACAGCCACCCTGGAAAACCGGTAGCTCCTTACAAAGTAAACATGCATGTACCATATGACCCATTAATCTCACTCCTAGGCATTTAAACCCTTAGGAAATGGAAATTTATAATCACACAAAAATTATACAGAACTGTTTATAGCAACTCTACTCATAATCATAAGAACTGGAAACAACCCAAATTACCTTCAACCTGTAAATGCATAAACAGACCCAGGTACAGTCATATAATGGGATACTATTCCACAATAAAAAAGAATGATCTAGTAACAAATAGATACCTTTTCTTTATTAATAAATTATAATTTCTTCCTTATAACTGATCGTAATTTCATTGTACTTATGAACACGGAGCATCTTATTTGGATTTTTTATTTTCTTCAATGTTTCTACTATTAAATTCACAATATCATGGATGCATCTCATATACACTGAGTGAAACAAAGCCAGTTTCAAAAGGTTACATACTCTATGACTCTGTTTATACAACATTTTCAAAAACCAAGGTAGATATATATACCTAGCCATATATATATAAAGATACCTATAACCAGAGAGGTATTTGCTATTGCCAGGGGTTAGGGGCAAGAAGAAGCAGAGGGATAACAAGATCCAGTTGGGGTGGGTGATAGAGTAAAAAAGACCCAGGCCAAGTGAGTCCTATTCAAAGGATTTCTTTAGAAACATGTCAGTCATTTTTTCACATTTCCTTTCATTTTCACTGTAGAACTTATTGCTACTTACACAATTATTTGTCCATTTACATGATTAATTTGCTTACTGAACTTCTCATCCCATCGTTAAGTCTGCTCCAGTAGCAGATGAAGCCAAAGAGAGCAGGGTTCTGGTCTGTCTTTTTCCCCACTGTCTTCCCAGCGCTTAGAGCAGTATCTGGCACGTAGTAGGCACTCACATACTTGTTGAGTGAATGAATGCTAGACAATGGACCGTGGTCCATTTTGATCAGGAAAAATGATCATCCAAAGGTGCAGAATGAGAAACTGCCTTTGTAGGCAAGAGCTGATTCTTCCCAGGACCTCATGGTCAAAGACATCAAATCTGAAACACAGACAAAAGGCTTAAAAGGATGAAAAGAAGATGTTAAGAGCTTCCTAAATACAGCAGTAATTAAGGAAATGATTTGTAAAACTGAACAATGAGAGAGTAAGGTGTACTCTTATAAACTTCAGGAGATCATTTGGTCAAGCTGTGTGTGGTCAGGGGACAGAATCCTACTGTCCCCATTGTCTCTGCTGTTGTGGTCTCTGTAATAAGGCTGCATCTCTGGATACTATGTAGACTCTCTAGTGTGTGTTTGGCTACCCTACAGTATCACACTGTGTGTTTGGAGCTTTTTGAAGGTCCCAGAGGGGCTACTGTTCTGTTTAAGCAATTACGATGTCAATTGAGGACAACACTTGCTCCTCTGCTTCAGAAATAAAAATGCCCAAGGGTTTAACTGAACAACATACAGCATCCTGGATAATGGATTGGTTCTTTAAGAAAAGCAACTTGAGAGTTATGGGAAGATGGCTTAAAAGAGAGCACTAATCAAATATGTCAGTGAGGGAAAAAGTTATTATTCAACAGAAAAAAAGTTGTGCATTGTATGTCACTTCAGCATTAGTTTGAACAACATAATTCTAAAAAATTTTCTAAAAGTTCCAGTTAGTGAGGCTTAGAATATTTTATCTTCAGGTAACAACGACTCTGCAAGGCCCAGCTTTTTCATGTCACTGTGGCTATTTGGAGATAGCCTCGTGTGGACATCTTCCTACTGAGCTGGCAAGTAAGCCCGGCTTACTTCTGGTGTTGCCAGTCTATATCTCCCATGTTCACCTGTGAGAAACCCATTCTCTTTGGGGCAGGAAAGGAAACTAGAACTGTTTACACTATGATAATTTTTGTGAGCTCCCAAGTCATATCCTCAGTGAGATCTCTCTGGCCACTCTATCTAAAATTGCTCCCTATTGACACTCCATGTCCCTTACTCTTGCTTCATTTTTCTCTTTGTACTTACCACTGTCTAAAAAAATACATTGTTTGCTTGTCCAACTCCCTGCCCCCGAGTGTGAGTTCCATAAGGGCTGATATTCCTGTCTGTTTAATTGACAGCTTTATTTCTAAGTGTCTGGAACAGTATCGACACATGGTAGACACTCATTTAGTTTTTTTGAAAGAATAAATTAATTTATACATTGAATTGGCAGAGCCCTCCAAAACAGCCTCATTAGATTCTATAATATGATGCTACTATTATTGAAAATTTGTCTACGAATGATTGCCTGCCTCCCTTACAATTCATAATGTAAACTCTATAATGGCAAGTGTTTTGACTGAAAATTTTTTGAACATAAAACAGCAGCAGGGACTTTTTGAAATGAATAAAAGAATATATGAAATCATTTTTGGAACTTTTCTTTCAGAACTGCATTCAGAACCAGTCTATGACCTGAATATGCAAATGAGCCTAGTAATTTCTCATGCACATGTTGCTGGGTTTAGTGAGCCATTACTAGAGCAGAATAATGCTCACATCATCACTCTGCTTACGGACAATTTTCCATATATCCTGTTATGGGCAAGGAAAGATAGGAAAGGTAAACAAACAGGCCTAAATCCTGTCAGATGACAGTTTCACAAAATTTGACTGCAATTTAATATCTAGGGGCATATTGGGATGATGAACATTTGGCAAGCTACTTGATATTTTGCTGTGGAGTGTAGCAAAGACTAGCTGAGATTCTAGCCTTCAAAAGCTCTGGGGAAGTGTACGAACATTAACTATAAAAATCCTTAATGATGTCTCCAGAGTTTATTCTGCTTGATGTCTGACTGCCCCAAATGCCTCTCCTTCTAACATTAATAGTCTTTTGTTTTTAACTAACATATCAGGAATGTAAAAAGGAAATGTAAACCACTTTGGATATCTAACAACATGATTTATTTATTTTCTGTTCACTGCTGATAGTAGCACATTTATATTTCATGGTTTCTGCATTCAAAGTACTGTAATATCCAGATGTGGTCGACTGCTTTCAGGACCAGATGATAAATAGCAATGTTCCTTAAAGTTAGATAGCAATGCTAAAGAACAATCCATTTAGCAGCAAATCAAAAGATTTATATTAAATAGAAAAGTCATATTAATCTTGCCTAGGTATCTCTGGTGTCAGGATCTTTCTTGGAGGGAAAGTAGAGAGCATTCTGTGCAGAAAGTGACTTACACTATGGTCTGGAAAGAAAATGGTGTAAAAATAAGGTGAGAGACTTGATATATAATTTAGAACTAGTTTTTGGAAACACTACATAATGGAATATACTGTATCTCAGCTCACAATTCCACTAGTTTAGCAGCCAATCAAAAAGTAGGTGAGCAATTTTGGGGTGCATCACTATCTAAAGCAAAGCCTTTGTTAAAGACACAAATGGTTCAATTACAATTGAATTTTTTCCTAGAAGACGATGCTTTTAAAATGCCATGGTGATGTACGTGTTCATGCTACCAGCTGGTTCTCAACACTGAAGATGATTTTCTGATGTTGCTGACCATGGTTGTTGCGGATCTGCGGATGTTGTACCCTAATGATCTAACTCACGGGTGAGTGTCTTCAACAGGAAAGGAGTTTATATAAATTCAAACTATGCATTTTCTTATTTTTTTAGTATACATGCAATTTTTAATTTTTTGTAGATTTTTTTTATTTTTTAAAATTGATCTTTAAACATTTCTATTGAATTTATTGGGGTGACATTGTTTAATAAAATTGTGTAGGGTTCAGGTGTGTAATTCTCTAATACATCATCTGTATATTGTATTGTGTGTTCACCACCCCAAGTCTTCTTCCGGCATCATTAATCCCCACTTTATTCTCCTTTACCCTCTCCTACTCCCACCTCCAACACCTCCCTTTCCCTCTGGTAATCATCATACTGTTGTGTGTGGTTATGAGGACATTTTTTCCTTAATCCCTTCATCTTTTTCACCTAGTCATCCAACACTCCTCCTTTCTGACAGCTGTCAGTCTGTTTTCTGTATCTATGAGACTCTGAATAGACAGACTATACCTAGTGAAACTGAAGCAGTAGTCAAAAAAGTCCCAACAACAAAAAAACCCCCTGGACTAGATGACTTCACAGGTAAACAGTATGAGAAGAATTAACACCTGTCCTCAAACTTAGGGGTCTGGCATAAACAACACCCATTTTTATTATAAAATCCTTTATTACAAAATCATAAGCATGTAATTCTATAACATAACAATATTACATTCAAGCACACCATTGATGTTGTAGGTGAAATATTCAAATTAAAAGTATAAATTATTATACCCACATTTAAACAATTTTTAACCATTTTTTAAATTTATTTTTAGAGAGGGGGAGGAAGAGAGAAAGAGAGGAAGAGAAATATCAATGTGTGGTTGTCTCTCGAGGGCCCCCAGCTGGGGATCTGGCCCCAACCCAGGCATGTGCCCTTCCTGAGGATCAAACGAGCAACCCTTTGCTTTGCAGGCCAGCACTCAATCGAGTGAGCCATACTAGCCAGGGCATACACCCATCTTTTTATCCTAGCAACCACACTCAAGCAGGTATTACTTCTGCCAGATCTTGCTTTCAAAAACCTCAAAAGGAGGGAAGATTTCAAGCTCATTCCATGAGGCCAGCAGTATCCTAATTCCAAAACCAGATAAAAACACTATAAATAAAAGAGCAGTATCCCTGATGAACATGGATGTTAAAATCCTCAACAAATATTAGCAAACCAAATACAGCAATACATCAAAAATATCACACACCATGATCAAGTGGGATTTATTTTGGGAATGCAAGATTGGTACAACATTTGCAAATCAATAAATGTGATTCAGCACAGAAATGAAATGATGTATAAAAACCACATGATCATATGAATAGATGCAGAAAAGCATTTGATAAAGTCCAGCACCCAATTATGATAACTCAGCAAAATAGCAATAGAGGGAACATACCTAAACATGATAAAGTCCATATGTGACAAACCCACTGCCAACAATACTGCTAGGGAAAAACTACAAATGTTCCCTTTAAAGATAGGAACAAGACAGAGATATCTGCTTTCATGTCTGTTATTCAATGTAGTACTGGAAGTCCTAGCCATAGCAATCAGACAAGAAGAAATAGAAGGCAAGCAGATCAGACAGGAAGAAGTATAACTGTCTTTATTTGCAGATGACATGATATTATACATAGAGAACCTCAAAGATGACATGAAGAAACTACTAGAACTGAAAATGAATTCAGCAAAGTATCATCATACAAAACTAATATCCAAAGATCAGTTGTAGTTTATATGTCAATAATGAAATATCAGAAAGGGAAATTAAGAAAATAATCCATGATTGCTTTAAAAGAATAATATCCCTAGGAATAAATCTAGCCAAGGATATAAAATATTTGTACTTGGAAAATTATAAAACACTGAAGAAAGAAATTGAAAAAGATACAAATAAGTGGAAGCGCATACTGTGTTCATGAATAGAAAGAGTTAACATCATTAAAATGTTCATACTACTGAAGCAATCTATAGATTCAACACAATTCCTATCAGGATTCCAATGATTTATTTCACAGAATTAGAACAAATATTTCAAAAATTTATATGGAACCACAAAAGGCCCTGCAAAGCACAGCAGCCCTGAAAAAGAAGAATAAAGTTGGAGGAATCATGCTACCTAATATCAAATTATACTATAAGGCTATAGTAATCAAAACAGCATGGTACTGTCATAAAAACAGACACATAGAGCAATGGAACATATCAGAGAGCCCTGAAATAAACCTACATCCTTATAGTTAATTAATATTTGACAGAGGACAACAAGCACGTACAATGGGCTAAAGATAGTTTATTCAATAAATGGTGTTGGAAAAATTGGACAGATACGTGCAGAAAAATGAAACTAGACCACCTTCTTATACTACACATAAGAATAAATCTTGGACATTGCTTGTAGTAATATTTTATCTGATATGTCTCCTCAGGCAAGAGAAGCAAAGAGAAAAATAGACAAATGGGACTATATCAAACTAAAAAGTATTTGCACAGAAAGGGAACCATCACCAATTAAAAAGGCAACTCATGGAATGGAAGAACATATTCATTGAAATATCTGATAAGGGGTTAATATCCAAAATTCATAAAGAACTTATAAAACCGAACACCAAGAAAACAAAACAACCCAGTTAAAAACTGGGCAAAGGACATGAATAGACACTTCTCCAGAGAGGACATACATATGGCCAATAGATGTATGAAAAGATGTTCAGTGTAACTAATATTAAGATAATGCAAATTAAAATGACAATGAAGTATCACCTCACAGTAGTGAGAATGGCTATCATCAATAAATCAACAAACAACAAATGCTGGAGAGGATGTGGAGAAAGGGGAACGAACCCTTTTGCACTGTAGGTGGGAATGCAGATTGGTGCAGCCACTGTGGAAAGCAGTATGGAGATACCTCAAAAAATTAAAAATGGATCTGCCTTTTGACCTAGCAATCCCACTTCTGGGAACATATCCAGAGAAACCCAAAACACTAATTTGAAAGAACGTAAGAACCCCTGTGTTCATTGCAGTGTTTTTTATAATCACCAAGATATGAAAGCAGCCCAAGTGTCCGTCAGTAGATGAGTGGATAAAACAACTATGGGACATTTACACAATGAAATACTACTTGGTGGTAAAAAAGAAGGAACTCTTATCTGTTGAGACAGCATGGGTGGACTTGGAAAACATTTCACATACTGTAAGTGAAATAAGCCACTCAGAGAAAGACAAATAACATATGATTTCACTCATATGTGGAATATAATGAACAAGCTGAACTACAAGCAAAATAGAGACAGACTCAAAGAGAGCAGGAGGATAGCTATAGTGGGGTGGGGGGGCTGTTTAGGAGGTGGAAGGATTGAGTAAAAAGGAGAAAGGACTCATGGGCATGGACAACAGTGTGGCGACTGTGGTGGGAAGAGAAGCATAAGGGGGATAAATGGTAATGGGAAAATATAATAAAATTATGTTGCTGAAATTTAAGCAGCAATCAACAGTAGTACAGACATCATATCTGAGGCAAAGTTTACAAACTTAAAAAAAACACAATTTTTTGTATTGTAATTTAAAAGTCAATTTTTATTTTATTTTTTATTATTGTTTAAGCTGTGACAGTTGTTCCCACTTTTCTTCCTTTCCCCTCTCTCACCCTCTCCCTACCCCAAGGCAGTCCCCACATTGTCATCTGTGTCCTAGAGTTGTGAATAAATGTTCCAGGGTTAACCCCTTCATCATCTTCCATCCCATCCCATCTTCTCTGCTCCTTTCCCGCAGCTGTCATCCTGTTCTATGTACCTAAGCTTCTGTTACTGTATTGTTCGTTAGTGTGTTGTGTTCATCAGATTCTACTTGTAAGTGAGATCAGGTGGTGTTTTTCTGTCCCTGAAGTCAATTTTTAAACCACGCTCCTTGGATCATTGCTTCTCTTTTCTTGGCTATTACACATGTCTAAGATATGTCTCTGGTGCAAGATATCTTAATTAATCTTCCCTTTGTAAAATAAATCTCCATAGATTGCGCTACACAATTAATCCATTAACTTGATGCTGCTTTATTTTTGGCTACATGTGTGTTGTCTTATCTTCTGAACCAACTACATGACCCTTGAAATCAGGATATAAAACAGAACTTCTCAGAGATTTAAGGATGCTAATAAGTGTTAAACAAAAAATGATATAAAAACTAATATGTGTGAGAATTACTGAGGATTATTATGTGAGTTAAGCTACTGCTTCAGTGCAGAACTTTGAGCCTTCAGTGCAATGTTTAGACATTGTGGCTCTGGAAACAGGATGCTGAGGTCCAGACCTCAACTCTGTTAAGAGCTTTATGACCTTTGACCTTGGATAAATGGCTTAACTTTGATGTGCTTTTGTTTCTGCACTGTAGAGTGAGTTACCTCATACAGTATTTATGAACGATCAATGAATTAATGCATGTGCAGTTATCATTAATGTGTAATTGTGAGTTTCTACAAGAGGATTTCTTGTGCAGTTTCCATGAGCATATCTGATCAAAGAGCTCTTTGTTTCCTGACGTATCACACAAGCAGTGTTCTTGAAATTTAAGTCCAGGGACATGTCCTTAAACCATCTGCTGTTATTGCTGGTGCTTAACACATTCTTTTTCTTTCTTTTTTTCCTTTTGTTGAATTCTGAGTTTTCACTGCAAGTTTGTGCTTCCTTCAGCCCTCACAACTTGTAAGTTGTCAGATCACTTACGGGACAGTCGAGCTGGGAATGGGAGTCCCTGAGCTCATTGTCTTCTCTCACTACTTTGTCCAGTGACAATAGGAGCCACCAGCCAATCTCATTATATTAATTATTTCCCCCCAGATGTTCAAAAGAATCATATGCAGTTACCCAGCTCTTGGCTTAAGTGGTTGATGGGAGTATTCCATGTTTTGCATGTCTATTGCCAGACTGTGCCAAGGACTATCAATGCTCTCTTTACCGTTGGAAATAGCATCGTTAGTATCATCATTATTATTTTTCTTGTACATTGCATTGTGTGCCCACCACCTAAAGTCAAATCATCTTCCATCACCATATATTTGGTCCCCTTCACCCTTTACTACCTCCCAACCCTCTTCCCTCTGGTAGCCACCACACTGTTGTTGTGTCTATGAGTTTGTTTTTTATACCACATGTGAGTGAAATCATATGGCTCTTAGCTTCTCCTGACTAACTTATTTAGCTTAGATGATATTCACAAGGTTCATCCACATTGTTGCAAATGGCAATAGTTCATCTTTTCTCATGGCTGAGTAGTGTTCCATTGTGTGTGTGTGTGTGTGTGTGTGTATAATCACAATTTCTTTATGCAGTCGTCTACTGAAGGACACTGGTTGTTGCCATGTCTTAACCACTGTGAATAGTGCTGCAGTGAACTAGGGGTGCACAGGGATACGAACAAATGTTTTCACATTTGGGGGGTACATACCCAGAAGTGGGGTTACTGGGTCATATGGTAACTCTATTCTTAATTTTTCGAGGAACCTGCAGACTGTTTGCACAGTGGCTGTACTGGTTTACATTCCTGCTAGCAGTGAATGAGGGTTCCTTTTTCTCTACAACTTCTCCAACACTTGTCATTACTTGTCTTGTTGATGATGGCCATTCTAACAGGAGTGAGGTGGTATCGCTGCAGTTTTGACTTGTATTTCCCTAATGGCTAGTGAAATTGGGCATCTTTTCATGTATCTGTTGGCCATTTGTATGTCCTCTTGGGAGAAATAACACATTCTTACTGATTAATATTCTTTCTCTCTTTGATTTTCTCCAGCATTTTATTTCAAAAAATCTCAAAACTACAATTGTATAGAAAAAAATGTAGTACAGTAACTATCTATATGCCATTTGCTTAGATTTTAAAATTATAATTTTTTCACTTTTGCTCTTTCTTTCTGTATATTTACCCCAGGAACCTAAAATTATAATTTTTTCACTTTTGCTCTTTCTTTCTGTATATTTACCCCAGGAACCTTTGAAAGTGAATTGAGGAATTTGTGACTTCACCATGAATTTCCTAAGAACAGTAACAGTCTTCTATAGGTCACATACCGTATTTTTCAGACTATAAGATGCACCTTCCTCCAAAAAAATTTGGGAGGAAAATGGGGGTGTGTCTTATAGTCTGAATGTAGCTTACATTTACATTGGTGAAATATTATGTTATTTATATTATTAAATATTTTACCACATTTTTTGCTTCAAAATTTTTTTTCCTATTTTTCTCCTCTAAAACCTAGGTGCGTTTTATGGTCTGAAAAACATAGTAATAATACTTCAGAAAAGAACAATAATTCTGTAATATTATCCAGTCAATATTTTAAATTTCTCCAAAGAACCCTAAATGCCTTTTTTATCCGCTTTAAAAAATCCAGGAAGTAATTAAAATGCATACTTTTATTTTGATGTTAGATCTTTCTGTTAAAAAATTATCCTTTAATCTAGAATAGTCCTCTGATTTTCCCCTGACATTGAGTTTTTTCAGCTTTATTGAAGTATAATTGCCAAACAAATTGTAAAATATTTAAAGTGTACAACGTGAGGATTTGACATACATACATTGTAAAATGATTACCCCATCAAGTACATTAACATGCATCACCTCAAATACTTACCTTTTTTGTGAGAATATTTAAGTTCTATTCTCAGCAAATTTCAATTATACAACACAGTGCTATCAACCAAAGTTACAACGTTATACATTAGATCCTCGGTCATTATTCATCTTACAATCTAGAGTGTATATCTTTTTACTAATCTTTCCCTACTCTGCCCTCCTACTCTCTGGAAACTACTTTTCTACTCTCTGTTTCTATGAATTCCACTTTTTCTTTTGCTTGTTGATTTTAGATTCCATGCATAAGTGATACCATGTAGTATATAATGCCCTTAAGATTCATGCATGTGGTCACAAAGGACAAGACTTCTTTCCCTTTTAAGGCTGAATAGTATTACCTTAATGTGTGTGTATGTATATAAATATATATATGTATATATTTACATTTAAATATATACATATATATATTTCTTTATCCATTTCACTGTTGATGGAAACTTAGGTTGTTTCCATATCTTGGTTATTATTAATGCTGCAATTAACATGGAACTACAGATACTTCTTTGATATAATGATTTTGTTTCTTTTAGATAAATGCACAGAAGTGGGATTGCTGAATCATAAGGTGGTTAGTTCAATTTTTAATTTTTTTGGGAACATCCATACAATTTTTCATAGTAGCTGTACCACTTTGCATTCCCACCAACAGTGTACAAGGGTTCCCTTTTCTCCACAGACTCAACAGTATTTATCTCTTATCTTTTTGGTAATAGACAACCTAACAGATATAAGGTGATATCTCATTGTGGTATTGATTTACATTACCCTGATGATTATTGGTGCTGAGCACCTTTTCATGTGACTTTTGGCCACTGGTGTCTTCTTTAAGTAGGTTTCTATTTAGTTTCTTTGCTCATTTTTAAATAGGGTCATCAGGCTTTTTTTTTATGTTGAATTGACTGAGTTTGTTGTATGTTGTATATTTTGGATATTAACCTCTTCAGATATGTGGCTTTCAAATATTTTCTCTTACTCTACAGGTTGCTTTTAAATTTTGTTGATGATTTCCTTGATTTGCAGAAGTTTTTAAGTTTGATGTAGTCTTACTTGTTTATTTTTTCTTTGTTGCCTTTGCTTTTGGTGTCAAATGCAAACAATCATTGCCAAGACCAAAGTTAAGGAGCTTACCCCCTATTTTCATCTAGGGGTTTTATGGTGTCGGGTCTTATGTTCAAATCTGTATGCCATTTTGAGTTGCTTTTTGTGTGTGATATAAGATAGGAGTCCCATTTCATTATTTTGCATGCGCCTGTCCAGTTTTCCCAACACCAGGTATTGAAGAGACTATTCCTTCCCCATTTAGTATTCTTGGCTTCTTTGTTGAAAATTAATTGACTGCATATATGTGGGTTTATTTCTGGGCTCTCTATTTTATTCTGTCATCTACCTGTCTGTTTTTATGCCATTACATTACTGCTTTGACTGCCATAGCTTTGCAATATAGTTTGAATTCAGGAATTGTGATGCTTCCAGGTCATTCATCTTTCTCAAGATTGCTTTAGCTATTTTGGTCTTCTGATATTGATTTATTAAAGAGCTCTGGTCAACTGTCTTCTAGAATCTCCCTTTTATCTAATTGTTTTCTTCATAATGTTGGTTAACTTGTTTCTCTAGTTTCTTTTGGAACTGGAAGTTAGGTCCAGAGTTTTGATGAGATACAGGTTAAACATTTTGACAAAAGCCCTTAATAGGTGATTATTTATATTTCACAGCATGTCCCATTCTAAAGCATTTACCACATTGTTCCTGATAAGTGATAAGTATGATCACCTGGTTAAGGTGGTGACTCCCAGAAGTCTCAATTATAAAAGTGTATTTCCCCCACCTTGTAAATTTTAAATAGTTAATAGTGTAATAGATTAGAATTTATAAATTTCTTGGTCCTCAGTATATATATATAGCTTATTTTTATCTTATTTAAGTATGGTTGGTATACAGTAGTATACTTATTTAAGGTGTACAATAGAGTTACTCAACATTTGTATACCTTAGTATAGTTTGTATACAATAGTATATTCATTTCAGGTGTACTATGTAGTTACTCAACATTTATATGCCTTATCATGGTCACCTCAGTAAGTCTAGTAGTCACTTGTCATCGTGCAAACTTATCACAATATAGTTGACTATATTCCCCTTCACCTTTTTTACCCTCTCCACTCTGGCAACCATCAGTTTGGTCTCTTTCTGTGAATCTGTTTTGGTTTTGTTTGTTCACTTTTTAAAGAGACCACATGTAAGTGAAAACATATGGTATTTGTCTTTCTCTCTCTGACTTATTCATTCATATTGTTACAAATGGCAAGATTCTATTCTTTTTTATTGCTGAGTAATATTCCATTGTATGTGTATGTGTATTTGTGTATAATCTTTATTAATTCACTATGGATAGATACCTAGGTTGTTTCTATATCTTGGCTATTATAAATAATGCAGCAATGAACATAGGGGTGCATATATCTTTTCAAATCAGTGTTTTCATTTTCTTTGCATAAAAACCAAGAAGCAGGTCTTGACTGGTGTGGCTCAGTTGACTGGGCATCATCCCACAAAGGGAAAAGTCGCCAGTTTGATTCCCAGTCAGGCACATGCTTGGGTTACTGGTTTGGTCCCCAGTCAGGTCATATATAGGTGGGGACCCACAAAAGCTGGAATTATCTTCTGGAGGGTGGGTCCCTTGTAGTACAGGCTTCCTCCTCTAGGTGAGTGTTCTAGGAGCCCATCTGTATCAGTGTACCACTGGCATTGTTATGAGAGGCTGAGTTTGGCTTCAGTGAACTTTTTGAAGACTCTTTTAATACATTTGCCCATTTCATGATGGGTGATTTGCAAGTGCACCTGCCCACACCACACTGTGTGTTCAGCAGTTTTTGACCAAAAATGGCATGACTTCCATACCCCACCCCTCTATTCACCCAATCTCTCCCAAAATGACTTTTTTTTTGTTTCTCTGGGTGAAAAAAGTCCTCAAAGGGAAATGTTTTGCTGATGTGGAAAAGGTGAAACAAAAAACAGCAGAAGCACTAAAAGGCATCAAAATTGATGAGTTCCAAAACTGTTTTGAGCAGTGGAAAAAAACATCTTGATAGGTGTATTGCATCAAATGCAGAGTACCTCGAAGGTGACTGAAGTTTAAACATGTAAGAATAAACACACAACTTTTTATAAATAAATTCCATTTTTGGGTCCCCCTTGTATGAGCAGCAACCAGTTGACGTTTCTCTCTCACCTCAGTTTTTCTCCCTCTTTTCTTCCCTCCCTTCTCCTCTCTGTAAAAATAAATTAATAAAATCTTTAATAACCCAGAGGTGAGATTACTGGGTTGTTAATAGTTCAATTTTTAGGTTTTTTCAGACTCTCATACTGTTTTTCATAGAGGCTGTACCAATTTTCAGTCCCACTAACAGTGCATGAAGGTTCTGTTTTCTCCACATCCTTACCAATAATTGCTATTTTTTGTTGTTATGCCAACAGCCATTTTCACTGGGGAGATGTGTCTTTATGTTAATAGCCATTCTCACTGTGGTTTTGATTTCCATTTCCTGGATGAGTAGTGATGTTGAACATCTTTTCATGTCTGTTGGCCATTTGTATGTCTTTTTTGGAGGAATATCTCTTCATGTCCGCTGCCTATTTTTTGATCAGATTCATTTTACCAATGCCTTTTGTATTCATGGATAACCCTTGCCTAATGCAAATATCGGGTCTAGAAAATGGTTACATTTTCTAATTCTGTTGTTCCATGTGTGTTTATTAGCGGGCATTCTTTTGAGATATTTCCTCTATTTTGACTGGTGAGTGACCTAAGGTGAACTTACAGAATGGTGTGAAGAGCAGTCACATCCTTGACTGGCTTAGGTAGTTTTATAATGGTTGTAAAAGAAAAAACAGCAGAGCTCTTCAGAGAAGACAGGGCTAACCATTAGGGGACACACACGCACACACATGCACGCAGACACTAACTGTAGATTGACCATATCACAGTCACGGGGAGGCTCCTGGAAGGAGCCAGTGAACCAGGACAGCCTGTTTTATATTGGTACCATAACTTCCTTGTTTGACTTTTCCATTCTATAATTTGATTAACCTTTCTCCTTTTCTCCTCATCTCCATGCTTTTTATCTTTTTTTCTGAAGACGTTACATTTATAATCAGCCTACATCTTTCTTTCTCAGGTAAATTCTTAGAAGTGTTAGCAGACAGTAGAGAAGGCACGATCAGAAATACAAGAATCAAAGACCCAAAGACAGTGGAAAGTATAGGGTGCAGCAGAAGTAAGGCCTGCTTGAGTGTGGTTGGTAGGGTAAAAATATGGATGTAATAATTTATAGTTTTAATTTAAACATTTCACCTATAATGTCACATGATGTGCTTGAGTGTGATATTGTTATGTTGTAGAATTACATGCTTACAACTTTTAATGAAAGGTTTTGTAATAAAAAGGAGTGTTATTTATGCCAGACCCTGTATATACCACAGGCAAAGAGGGTTATGGGAGGAGTTTAATGAAGGTGTGGGCAGGATGAAGATAACCCACAAAGGATATGATAGTAGCCTCAGTTAGGACAAGTTGCCACCTCTAAGACCTAGTATCAGGAGCAAGTGGTTGTGTGGAGAGGATCACCCAAAGGGGCAATAGATTTAGGTGGAGGGATGCAGCCAACACACCTAGTCTGGCAAGAGCTGGTGAATAACTACCCTGACTTCACTCTCCTAAATTATGTTCTGCAAAGAAACTTTGTTTTGCTCATTTACTTACATGCATAGCAGAAATCATGCCAGGCATGTAGGAAGTGCCCAATAAATTTTGTTTAGTGAATAAAGAATAAATGAGTGAATGAGTGAATGAATGGAAAAATGGATGAATGAGTAAAATAGACGCATGGGACTCTTACTGAATTCTTTAGTTTGTTTTTTTAAAAAATCAAAAAGCAATTCCACTTTTTTTGCTTTACTAATGCATATCAATGCCATGAGATCTCATTATTTTATTTTTAGAAAAAATGATCAATAAGTACATTGTACCAGAAGACCCTCACTGGGACTTTTGAGTTGAGCACATTACTTAGCAAATGCTAACCCGGGAACTTGAGAATATTTAGTGAACCTGCTGAAGTCAACATTAATGCAACTCAGACCAATAGAGAAACAACTATCTATTAACCTCAGCATTGTGGGGTCCAAAAAAGCTTTACCAACTATTGGGTTTGTAATCTGTAAAATAAATCAAAACATAACAACAGTTAACCTTGAAAACCTTTTGATTACCTCCCAGGGGATAATTTTCTTGAAGGCAGCACAATGAGGTAGAAAAAGCCAGTGTTCTGAATTAAGCAAAACTCAATACCAAACCCTTGCTCTGCTATGTTCCAGTTATATAACAAAAAGATATTCCTTACTATTTTTTAAAAATCCCAATTTTATCATTTGTTAATTGGGTATAATCTCACTTGTTTTTTAGTATTGTGTCAAAAATTAAATGAGAAAATATATTTGAAGATTCTTGCATGGAGCATATGTTCTATGCATGTAAAATTGTTGCTTTCCTTGGAATTTATTAATTTTACATTCCCTTTTTTGATTTTATAAACTTTCCATAAATTCTTGATGATATTATATAATTGATCAGTTTGGAATCAATTGCAATAGGCTTCATTGAAAAAAGAAGAACAATGGCATGTTTTTATATAACTTTCTCTCTTTATTTATTCTTTGAACCTGAGATCTAGAAAAAGTCCCTATCCTGGGATGGCAATAGCCAAAAACCCAATTTAAAAATCAAAATAAAGATAAATAGAAATAGAAGTGTTGAACCAAAGTCCTAGAATTCTCTTATTAAAGTTTTAAATATTTTATATAATTATCACATTCTATTTTTCTGCTAGAAAAAGAAATATAACCAATTTTTGAACTCTTCTATTCTTAGTAGAACTCTATCATTTAACACTATTTGTTTTGTGACATACAAGGAAAAATAGTAGCTTTTGTGGGTTTTATTGTTTTTGTAAAGGATTAGAGTGAGCTTGAGTTAAAGTGAGTTGAGCTATTGGAAGGTAAGTTATTTCTTTGTGGACTCTGAAATAACATTTAGTTTTCTGGAAGAAGTATATAAATGAGGTTCTAAACAAACAAATAAATCTCATATTAACAGATACTTTACAAAAGTGACTCATTCTTGATGGGATTTATTATTTATTTTTAGAAGACAAGGCTTTTAAGTATTTATACATAAATTGCTTTTATTTTAAACACACCCTCTTTTTCATTAATCATGTTTATAAGAATTATTTGTTGGGAAGCTTTTTCTACCCCCACTTCAAATCACAGTGCAGTATGGTTTATCGCTTGAAGCTAAGCTACCCTGCCCTCAGGGTCCAGGTGTGTCCAGACACCTCTGTGAGGCTGGCACCATGTTCTCCTAGCAAGAGGGACTGGGGAATACCTCTGAGAAAGACTTACAATAAGGGAAGAAAGAGTCCAAGTGCATAAGCCTGGTCCAGGGGTAAAACTAGGGTCCACTTACCAGAGAGGCTACAGGCCTAAGGGAGGGGAAATGAGAGTAGAGATTGGGGATGAGACAGACACAGAGCTGGCTTTGGGTGCTAGAGGGCAGCAGAAGTCCAGCTGTCCCATGAGTGAGCAATGTCTTTCTTCAGGAGGGTGAACTTTGGCCAGGGTTATTAAGGCTTTCTATGATACTATCTTATGTAGGCATTTTACTGATCTAACACAGGTCTGCAAATTATTGTCCATCCCACTTTACTTGTAGGGTTGTGAGTTTCTAGCAAGAGGGAAACTTTCCCTCTTGCACAGGTTTGAACCTGGAGACAGTGGAGACTGAGTGCTGGTGCAGGCATCGTGCACAATGGGGGCTCCAGCTGGTCAGCTGTGTGGATGGGGAAGGAGACAGAAGCACTGAAAATGGCCTTCCCCTTGGAACATGAAAGCCTCGACACTACCCCTGTTTTATAGTGGCCTCATCTTTAAACTTAATGAGATATGAACCATCTACATTTTGTGATGTCATTTGACATAACACATTTTTGTTTTTGTATTTTGGAATACTAGCCAACATTTTTTGAGGAAGAATATTTAATAAAATTTGCTTACTAAATTCAAATAAATGTTATTTAAAATAAAACCTTAGCTTCAATAAAATAAAATATTTGCAGAAGCCATCAAAATATGCAGCAAGCAGAGTGGAGCTCTTTGAGTAAGTTGAAATGTTGAGAAAAACACGTGATTTACTGCAAATATTGCTCCAGTTCACACATTCTAGTTTCCGCAGACTGATCAATCAGCTTATCAACTTCTTAATACCCACTTTACAGTCTCTGAGAAAGATCATTTCCCCAGAAACAGTGAAAAAGAGTGTTTGTAAATGTACACATCTATATATTACATATATAGATTGCTGTCTAACCTCTTGAGAAGTCTTTACTGGAAAAATCTTTTCAGAAAGCAGGTCATTCCCTTCTTTAAGTTGTTTGAAGGAACTTGTCCCTAGATTTCAAATTTCACAAAAATATATTTCCCTTGCTACATAGAAAGTACTTTGTTTTTCAATGTTTTCACGAAGCTGTTATGAGTCTGACATAAGATGCATGTGAAACGTTCAGATCTTTGGCAGATATAATGTAACTATCATGATTGAAACCAACCACAAAACTCATTTTTCAGCCCTCTTCCGTCCCCTCTATGAAACATTTTGACTACATCATCAGTTTAGAATTATACAGCTTCACACTGAATTTCACTGTTACCAAGTTCATGAGTAGATCTAGAAAGAATTCTTTGCAAATTTTCTTTACTAGAAATAAACTTCACATGTCTATTTTCTAGTTATGTTTTTCTAAACTATCAGACGTAGAGAAAACTTTTGAGGGCTAGCACTTCTCATAAAACAAATATTTGTTGAATCAATGAGTGAGTTAGTAATGTTAGGAGTGGATTTACAGTGCAGCTAATGAATGAGCTTTAGCAAGGTCCTCACATGGTCTTATTTTTGGAAAATTTACAAAAGCTGTATTTTCAAAGAGCAATTAACAAAAAGCTAATTGCTGTTTCTTTTTCTTGATTTCTCCTTCATCACCTGTCTGGTTGGTGACAATGGAGTGTCTGTGGGCATTGTGGAATCTAATAGGAAATGAAATTTTAGACACATTTAATTTGGATTTGGTAGGATATTTATGTGGATTGCAGTTACTTCTTCACATAGATGAATTAGTGCTAGATGTCACTGCAGAAATGGCTCTCGGTCTACTACAGCCTCTGTGCTAACCTACTCAGCATTGTGTTAGGAAAACCCAGTGCTAGAGATCTTCGTGGTGCTGTACGAGTCCCTACAGTTCTTGGTACCAGGAGGGTATGGGTAGCAGAATAGTTATTAGTTATAAAATTTGAAAAGCGGAAGCTAGAAGCTAACTTGGGGAGAATTTTTAAAAATCTTAAGTAGAAGATTCAATTTACATTGATAACCAGTCAAAATGACTCTTTTCAGTAATATATTTGCTAATTGAATACATAATCATAAATGCACCATACTTTCACATTTTAAATGGGAATTTCATGAGACAGAATTTATTAGAATTCATAAAGGCATAAACATTAGCATCACTATAAACAGCAATGTATATGGAAGTAGCATGGTGGAGGAAATTCTCAAATTGGCCAACTTTTTAAAAGGTCATATGACCTTACCAATGAATTGTAGTGTTAAAAAATTATAAACCACACAGTAACATAACCAAATTTTAATCAACCAGGCTATAGGAAAGATTGAATAATCTTTTTATTCTTTTCATAGAAAATATTACAAAATCATTATTCCACGAAGTTAAAGAGTACACAGCCAAAATGTAGGATAAGTGTGCTCTAGAGGAGTATCATGCATTTCATTAATAAAGATGTTATCTCACTTTTCTGTATTTGTAACATTTGTAGTATTTGTCAGTTTTTGATATCTGTAAGTTGTGGTAGCTTCATTTCTCATTTTAAATAAATGATAGCTTTTAATCTAATTTTATATTTTTAATTAAGGAGGTGACCCAAATTCTATATGTTTCAGGCCCCTCAAATCTGATATACCCCTATATATGCAAATTATCATAAAGATTTTACGAATGAACTTTATGGAAGTATAATTTGTATACACTAAAATGCAAACATTTTATGTGAAGAGTTTGGTGATGTTTGACAAATATAAACAGTCATGTAGCTACATCCCCAATCAAGATAGAGAATATTTTATTCACCTCAAAACATTTGCTTGTCCCTTCTTAGTCAATACCCATTCTTCGCCCCACCTTTAAGAAACCGCTTGTCTGCTTTCTGTCACTGTAGATAAGACTTTTCTTTCCTAAAGTTTCTTATCCATTGAATTAAATAGTATGTTCTCTTTTGTGTCTGGCTTCTTTTGCTCATCTTAAAGTTTTCAATATTCATCTTTGATGTTATAAGAATCAATAGTTAATTCCTTCTTGTTGCTGAGTAGTATTTCTTGAGAGACATTTGGGCTATGCACAGTTTTTGTCTATTATGAATAAAGTGCTGTTCTTGAACATGATTTTCTGTGGAAATATATTTTTATTTCTCTTGAGTAAATAGCTAGAAGTGTAATTACTAGGTCAAGTGGTCAGTTTATATACATTTTTCATATGTATGTATATATACACACATATATATGTACACATGTGTGAAATTTTAACTTTTCATTATTTTGTTGTGCCCACTAAAAGTCTAGCTCAAAATTTTATTTAGTAATTCAATAAATATTTATTATGCACTGTGCAAGATACCAGGGAATCAAAGATGAATAAAACACAAACCCTACCCTAAAGCACACACAGAATAAAAATGCAAAAATTTCAAGGCTGGAATTTCTCAAGAATGGTGGTCAGGAGAGGCATACGCTGGGTCTTATTGGAGATAGGGGAGTTCATCTCCTAGGGGAGATAGGCAGGCTTTGGATGAGGACACAGCAGGCAATCAGAGGAATTTCCAAGTGCAGAGGTGTGGTATATGGACATATCATGTAGCATGGTATAGCTGGGAATCTGGAAAAGTATGGCATATCTGGGAAACTGCCAGTGATGTGGTTTTGCAGGGACAAGAAGAATATTAGATGAAGATAGAACAGGAAGTTGGGCAGATAAAGGAGCACACTGAATACTAAGAAATGTTTTTTGAGGCCTCATCTCACCACATATTCAGCTAATCACTTCTTTACGTATCTGTCTTCTCCACTGTACGTTCCTAGACGCAGTCTTTGCTATCTTCAGTGTGTAACACAGTGCTTGGCACTTATCAGGACATTAGAAAATTAGAGCTTATGCAAGAATGAGTGAACAAATGAGAATGAATGGAACGAATTACATTTTCTGTCACTGAACAGGTTGAGAAAAAATTCTTCTTTGCCAAAGACCTATGAAATATCCTTTGTGAAGACACATTAGAAATACATATTTATTTCTTCACTGAAGCAAGGTCATGCGTATAATCTTCTTATGAGCTTGATTTATTAATTTCAATTGTCTTTATGATCAATACTAATTTCATGGCCTCATTGACTTTAGAGTGATCTGCATGGATGGCTGAGATAGTTGAAAAGAATGGATCAACTGTGCTTCGGTTTCCTTAATTTTGTGGTAAAATTGGCCTTAAAATTGTAGCACTGAAAAAAAAAATTCTTTGCTTAAGAGAAGCTAGAAGTCTTTATATATTGTAAGCTATCCAATCTCTTCACCATAAATTGATACTGTATTTTCTAATGAGTGTTTTCATTTGTGCTGGAGCTCATAAAATTCTATTATCTTTTTGCTCTCAGTTATGTAGACTTAAACAAGCAAGAGTGCACCCTTATTTACTAAAAAATGTATGCTTTGGCAATTTGTTTTAATAATAGGTATTTATGTCATTGCTCCTTCACTTTGGTAATGGCAAAGTAAATACAGAATGGAAGAGAAGGCAGCCTGATAAGTAAGGAAGATATTTTAGAAGAATAGAATGAGAGCAAGACTAATTAGGAGGGAGATTTGGGATGTTCTGAATTGTTAATGAATTAAAATTGGAGTAATTATATAATTAGTCACCTAAATCAAGCTACTTCTGGGAGGGAAGGGGCACGACAAATAATTACGCGTGGACAATAGGCACACAGAGAAGGATGGTCACCGTAGTTAAAGTGCTCCTTCCGAATCTTTATGTCTCAGATAGTTGTCAGTTCTCCTCACTACCTTACGAAGTTCTAACCTGCAGGTTGAGGAATATTTATAGCTCTTTAACTTTTTTAAAGTTCCCACAAAAACTTTTCTGAATGGAATGACTGTTGTGGTTCAACAAGGGAGAAATAATAATTTCTCCCTTCAACAAGGGAGAGAAATTATTATTTCTCCCTTGTTGAAGGAATAGAAATATTTTATTTTTAGAGAGAGGGGAAGGGATGGAGAAAGAGAGGGAGAGAAACATCTATGTGTGGTTGTCTCTCACATGCCCCCTACTGGCGACCTGGCCCACAACCCAGGCAGGTGCCCTGACTGGGAATCAATTCAGTGACCCTTTGGTTCACAGGCCGGCACTCAACCCACTGAGTGAGCCATACTAGCCAAGGCTCCTTTCTCAATTTTTTATTCTACAAACATTGACCGTGACCCACAGGTGCTCTGTGGGCTGTTGGAAATACAGCAGTGAACCAGGTATGATCAGTGATCCTAGGGCCTGAGAATGGAGATGGGTAGTGAGGTGAATATGAGTGAGAAAAACTTTTCATGTGTGTCTGAAGGTACTCCTTGGGAGAAGTTAAAAAAATAATTTCAACAGTACAGCACAGCTGACTTAAATGTTAAGAATTCCAAAGGAAGATTTGAAAAAGCAGTGTCTGTTTATATGCATATGGTGTCTTAAGCTTGTTGTTTTACTTAATTACCAATGTTCATCCTTCTTAACTTCCTAGCATTAAATTGTCTTGTTTTTGGAAAACTCTTTGATATTCCTTAGCATTTTTCTGTAGTTTGAACTCAATTTGTAATTCTGATCTTGCTTTTGAAGTATTTTAAAAATGTCTTAGAATCTCTTTTTAAAAAGCAATTTGAGTTTTATTGATCTGCAGAGCTAGGGTTTAAAATGCACAGATAGGCACTTAAATGCATTTTGGTAATAAATGTTTTAATATTAGATGGCTTGAGAGTTATTAAAGAGAAAATTGAGTTTTAGAATAAATCTGTTGTGAGATTAAGATTGTAATTGTAATATCTTGGGTTTGTATATTTGGTGAGAATGCACTTTTTTTCTGTTGTTCTTTGCCTTGTACACTTTTGTACAAAAATTAAAACATATTGATTTTTTATTACTCTAACACACACTATGGAAAAAGACTACTTTGATAGATGAGGAGGATATCAATATTAATAAGACAGAGCCCTCCCTTTAGCTTGTGTTCTATCAGAGAAGAGAATCTCTGGTGGAATAATCTCTTTGCTTATATTCAGGCAAATAAATGCTGTGCAGCATTTCATTAGCCAGTATAATGGTTAAAAGCGAGGGCTCTGGTGTTTTCAAAATCCCAGGTTAAGTATTAGTTGACCAAGCCATGTAAACCTGGATAATTCATTTAAACTCTCCCTTTGTTTATCTCTAGGCTGTACCTGCTTCATGGGGAGTTTGGGAGTAATAAACAATTTACAAAAGTGCTTAGTTCAGTACCTGGTTCTCTGAACTGCTCAGAGAGTGCTAGGGATTATGATGTCATCTCTGTGACATTTAGGTTCCACAGGAGGGAGGGGTCAGCTGTACCTGAAAGATGGCATTAAAAAGTAGTTCACAAAGAAGGAAGATGCAAGGTTTAATGTTCTGAATCTATTAGATAATGAGAACAATTGCTTGAGGACCAAATATTCATGAAACAGCTTGAGGAAACTATGAAGCATTCTTTTTGGAAATTCTGAAATATGAAACTGTCATGTAAACTACCTCTGGTCTGATCAGCAAGTGACTACTCCATTCTTTCTGCAGTGTCCTCTCTCTAGGTCCAATATATGGGGTGGGAAAAGGTAGGTTTATAGTGAGTGCACTATACACAGTTTATTTTTGTATTATTATTATTTTCCACTTGAATACCTGTAAACCTACTTTTTCTCACCCCTATATTCTTAAGGTACCTAATGACTCCTCACAAATGAGTAGTTAAGATCTCAGACTTTGACCTTCTTTGGAAAGAGGAATGCAAACAGGGAGAGAGATTAGACCTCTTACTAATGACAAGGGCAAAAGTTTAGAATGTGCACGACATCAGCCTATTGATCTCAGATCCACTTCTCTGTTTGGATCTGATTATTGCAAACTACATTGCTCAGGCTTCTTTGTACTGCTTTCCAGTTAGGCTTTTCACCAGGAAGCACTGGATATAGATAAAATAGGTAGTGAAAATCTATAAATAAATAGTTAATTATAACATAGAATAAACTCGCTCTTCTAAGAATAAGCATATGATGGAAGGAAGGGAAAGCTCTTGCTCTCTCTCTCTCTCTCTCTCTCCCTCCCGCCTCTCTCAGCTCCCAACAGAATCCAGCTTCCACTAGTGGCTAAGCCTTGGAGCTTCAGTAACTGTTCCACTTCCTTTGTCCCTCCAGTCCTAGTGGCTGGTAGTGTCCTATAGGTGCTGATCTCAGGGTAGCCTCACCTTTGCCTGGCCACTCCTTCAGTAGTTCAGAAATTTTTGTAAATAATTTCTCTTATTATGTTGTCTGTGTTGAATCATGTGTCATAATTTTGTTTCATTTGTTTGTTTGTTTTTGACTGGGCACTGACTCACACAGAGGGTAAATGTTGAATGTTTTGTTGTTCTTGGTAGTTCTTGACTGAGAGTTTCTGTGGCTGATTAGAGTATGTGCAAGGAAAAATTAACATGGTGTGATAATTTTTAAAAAATCACCCAGAATATTGCAATCACTCAAAACTTGCAAAAGTTTTAAGTCAATTTGCCACTATCAGAGGTGACAGACTTGTACAATGTTTTGACAACTGTTGTGTTTTTTTTGGGGGGGTGACAAAAGATGTTTATCTAGGCTTGAGCCCTTGATAACACCCATACATATAAAAATACATAATCTAAGTCCCAGCCTTCCCAGTGGCCCGCTTCCCAGCTGCTCCCTTCAAAGCCCTGGAGGGCCACCGTTTCCTATTTCCTGAAGGCAGTGGCTGGGATTGAGAAAGGGGCCCAGCAGACAGGAAAGGAGGTGGCAGGCCTGGTGACCTTGAAGCACGTGTATGAGATTGCTCGTGTTAAAGCTCAGGATGAAGCCTTTGCTGTGTAGGACGTGCCCCTGTCCTCTGTTGTCTGCTCCATCATTGGCTCTGCCCATTCCCTGGACAACTGTTGTTTATAACAGGGGTCCCCAAGCCCTGGGCCGTGGGCCGGCACAGCAGGAGTTGAGCAGCAGGTGAGCTAGTGAAGGTTCATTTGTATTTACAGCCTCTCCCCATCACTTGCATTGCCGCCTGAGCTCTACCTCCTGTCAGATCAGTGGTGGCATTAGATTTTCATAGGAGCATGAACCCCACTGTGAACTAAGCATCAAGGGATCTAGGTTGTGGCTTCTCATAGAGCGGATGCAATTACAGATTATCCTGAGCAGAGAGGTCTGACTGCACAGAGACCACAATAAATCAACTCCTTGCAGACTCACACCAAATCTATCAGTGAGTGGCAAGTGGCAATTAAGCTGCATCTGGCGGCAGGCTTTAAGTCAGAACCTGACACTTATTTTAGTCCACGTGTGGCCCGCCTGTTATTTTATTTACCACTGCTGGCCCTGCTCTTTCCCACACTGCACATGTGTCTCAGTCACAGTTTTGGTAAGCCCACATGCTAACCATAGCCAAAATGAGTAAGAAAACAAACATCACTGGAGGCTTCTTTGAAAAGGGAGAAAGACCCAATGATGAGATAGCAGAAGACTCTAAAACTGCCAATGAAAAGAAAGCTACATTAAAAGAAAATACCAAGAGCCCTACTTAAATTACAGGTTCGTTGCAATAGGTGATTCACATTCTCCAAGCCCACCTCTATAATATGTGCCAACCTGCTAGCCAGCAAAGCCTTCAAAACTGCTTTGCCACATGGAGACCAAGCACCCTGCATTAAAAGACAAGCATTTGGAGTTTTTCAAAGGAAAAAAATGTGAACACGAAGAACAGAAGCAATTTTTGAAGGCTGCCGCTTCATCAAATGTGTCTGCACTGATAGCATTATTCTTAGTGGCTAATCACATTGCCAAAGTTCAGAAGCCTTTACTATTGGTGAAGAGTTGATCTTATCTGCTGCTCAGGGCATTTGTTGTGAACTTTCAGGAACGGCTGTAATTCAAAAGGGGGCATGTGTTCTTCTTTCAGCTAGCATCATAACTAGACAAATTGATGAAATAACAGAGGATGTTGAGGCACAATTGTTAGAGAGGATTAATGAGTCACCGTGGTTCACAATCCAGGTTGATGAGTCTACTGATGTTGACAGCAAGACAACGATGCTTGTTTTTACGTGACACATTTTTCAGGAGTCTGTGCACTAAGATATAGTATGTGAATTTTTGTTTCCAACCAACAGCACAGCTACAGAACTATTCAAGCATTTGAATGATTACATATCAGGAAAACTGCATTGGTCATTTTGTGTCCGTGTATGCATGGTGGAGCGGCTGCCACGACTGGATGGCTGTCTGGTTTCACTACTCAGGTCAAAGAGGTCGCTTCTGAGTGTGAATCTATGCACTATGTTATCCACAGGGAAATGCAGGCTAGCTGAAATATGTCACCTGAACTTAACAACATTTTGCACCATTAAAATTATCAACCACATTAAAGTACATCCCCTTAACTCACGTCTATTCACACAGCTCTGTGAGGAGATGGACACAGAGCACACACGTCTTCTCTTACACACAGAAGTGAGATGGTTTTCCAAGGGTAGATACTGGCCAGAGTTGTTGAGTTACAAGAGCCACTCCAGAGGCTTCTTTTAGAAAAACAGGCACCATTGTCAGTACATTTCAGTGACACAGAATGGACCTCAAAACTTGCTTCCTTGTGTGACATATTCAGCCTGCTTAATGAACTCAATCTGTCACTTCAGGGGAGAATGACAACTGTGTTCAAGTTGGCAGATAAAGTGGCTGCATTCAAAGCCAAACTGGAATTATGGGGGTGAGGAGTGAATATTGGGATGTCTGACACGCTTCAAACATAGCAGAGATTTTGAAAGAGACTGAGGCCTTCCTTCTCCCAGCTGGTGCATGGTCACCTGTCTCAGCTCTCAAAAGAGTGTGAGCATTATGTTCCAACCACAAAAGACCCCTGAAGTGGGAAGGAATGGATCTGCGACCCATTTGTGAGTATGCCAGGTGAATCAACTTTGTCCACGCATCTTGAGAGTAGAGACCATTTTTATTTATTTGTTTTATCTTCAATACCTAGCACTTCACCTGCTCAATGAATTAATATTGAATTACTATTTCATTTTGTTTATCTTATAGTGAATAACTTATATTTATACCTCATTTACTAGTCTGTAAGTTCTTTGAGGGAGGGAAGCAAGAAAAGTGATACTTTCATTTTATTCTGTTCTAGATTCTCAACTGCTTGAGATGGCAAATGACGGTGGCCTTAAAAGTATGTTTGAGACAACTTTAAATCTCCATAATTTCTAGATTAAAGTCAAGGCAGAATATCCTAAGACTGTCACAAAAGCACTGAAAAACCCGCTTTCATTTCCAACATCCTATCTTTGTGAAGCAGGGTTTTCTGCTGGGACAGCAACCAAAACGAGGTTACAGAGTAGACTGGGCATACGTGACACACTTCCAGAGTCACTGTCTCCCGCCACTCCCAGATGCGACTGCCTAGTTGCAGGAAAACAAGCTCCCACTGATTCTCCATTATGATGAATTGTATAATTATTTCATTATGTATTACAATATAATAATAATAAAAATAAGTGTACAATGAATGTAATATACTTGAATCTTCTAAAACCCCCCGCTTTTCCCCCCACTTTTCCTCCACCCCAGCCCATGAAAAAATTGTCTTCCAGGAAACTGGTTCCCAAGGTCAAAATGGTTGGGTCAGCTGGTTTATAATGTATAGATACTTTCAAAGCAAATAGGGAAGCAAGATGATGTTACCTGCAATCCCCGAGTAGTTGGAACATTACTAAGGCTGTCTTCACATAGCTGACTGACTTTGAACAAGTTATTTTTATAGCATTCTTTTTCTTCTCTTAGAAAATAAAGGGAAGAAGGTATCTTATCCCCTTATATTTCCTTTAGTGCCTAGCATAGTGCTTCAGAAATAGCAAGTTCTCAATTTTTTTTGTTAAATTGAATTCAGAACCATTCACCTGGACATGTGCTGGCCTATTACTTGCTTTTTGAAAAACCTCTTTCTTTCTTTACAAGGTAGGAAAGAAATCAGATAGGGCTGAAGAGGAACTGTATTTGGGTAGGAAAACTCTATTTGCTGGGTTGACTTTATTCAAATACACAGCATTGCTACTTTTTATTTTAATAACTGCTACAATGGCACAGTGAATAATTACTCTTTGGTGGTCACTTTATCTATCCCATTTATTCTCCAGGGTCTAGACTCCTAATGCTGATTTGTACTTTTGCTTCTCCCACCCCATCCTGTGTTCTACTTATATCAGTTTCCCTTTTTATTTTCTAAATACTCCATATGATTTCATTTTTTCTTTGATTTTACCTAGGCAGGTCCCTCATCTTCCTCAAATGTCACCTCCTTCTCAAATACTCTATGACAAGAGTTAGTTGTGTTCTTTTAGTTGGTATCTTTTTAAGTACTTACCACATTGAATTGCAATGTCTGATTTCCCACTAGACTGTGAGCATCTTGAGAGTAGAGACCATTTTTATTTATTTGTTTTATCTTCAATACCTAGCACTTCACCTGCTAATTACTCGATGAGTTAATATTGAATTACTATTTCATTCTGTTTATCTTATAGTGAATAACTTATATTTATACCTCACTTACTAGACTGTAAGTTCTTTGATGGAGGGAGGCAAGAAAAGTGATACGTTCATTTTATTCTGTTCTAGATTCTCACTTTGTCACTACACCCACTGGTAATATATTACTGGTACCTGATAATATTAAGATTTCTGAAAACTTCAAATAAATTTGGAAAAATTTGGGAGTTTAATTCTAGTAGAAAGTTTAGAAAATAGTTTAGCGTGAATAATGAAATATTTATATTTATATACTGGTCTTTTCCACCAGTTCCTGGCACAGAACTCCTAACATCCACAATTTCTTGAGTGATAGGAAATTATCACTAGCAGCATCTTCTTGTCCCATTATAGGGTCTTTGACTCTTTCCTGACACAGAGCTGTTAAATCCCTTTGACTCTCCTGGGTGATAGGACTATATTTGTTCTAATGAAGTGATGCTTGGTGGGCTTCAGGATGGGTGTCGGTCACCAGAAAGTTCAAGTCATTGATTAGAAGCTTGGAATGTTTAGCCTTATCACCCATCCTTAGGGGTGGGGAGAGGGGCTGGAGAGTGAGTTAGTGATCAAAGATGCATGCATGATGAAGTCTTCATAAAAATCCCCGAAGTATGAGATGTGGAGAGCCCGTGGGTTGGTGAACACAGCTACATCTGGGGAGGACAGTACACCCCAACTGCATGGGACAGAAGCTCCTGTGCTTCGGACCCTTCTTGATCTTGCCCTGTGTATCTCTTCATTTGGCTGTTCATCTGTTTCCTTTTTCATATCCTTTATTATATAATAAATAAACATAAGTAAGAGTTTACCTGAGTTCTGTGGGCTGTTGTAGCAAATGATGGAACCTGAAGAGGGAGTCATGACAACCAGATTTATAGCTGGTCAGTCAGAAGTACAGGTGACAACCTGGGCTTTGGTCTTGGCACTTGAAGTGGGAGGAGACGTGTGACTGAGCCCTTCAGTTGTGGGATCTGATACTAACTCCAGGTAGATAGTTTCAGGACTGAAGTGAATTATACAGCACACAGCTGGTGTGGGAGAACTGGTTGGTGAGAGGAAAAACTTCACACATCTGGTGTCAGAAGTATTGTGAGTGTGAGAATAAAGGAAAACACAGGAGTGTTTTTCTAAGATGTCCATAACATTGTTCAGCCCCTGGAAATCAAAACTAATTTTGGGCTGATTCAGATGATTCAGAAAGACTGAAAGTCACGGAACTACACTGATCAATGATAGTTTCACCTTTTTAAACAATATAACCTAGCAATAAACAAAATAAAATGAAGGCTGAGCTTAGTGTTAGCTCAGACAACATTGTCAAGTTATTTTTAGGTTATTAATCATTTCACCAATATATATTTATATATATAATATTTATATATCATATGTATTTATATTTCTATAATATATATTACATATACAAATAAATTATGGAACTTAAGGAAAAGTTTGTATAAGCATCCGTATTCATATGTGTATATTCACATATATATAACTATATATGTGTACAATTTTATGGGTTGGAATTCTGGAAGAAAACAGGTTGTACATTCAAACTGGGCAATTTAAGCAGAGTTTAACAAAGGGACTGCTTGAAGGGTGTGACCAGTGTTGAAGAAACTGATAGGAGACAGTACAGTGCCCTAAGCCTAGTAACTGACAAGGCTAGAGGCATATTGACAAGGAGATGAAGTGGTTACCAGAGAGCCATATGGGCAACATCTCCTACAAGGAACAGTGGGCTTTGGTGGAGCCTCTGCTAACTCATGCTCTGTGGCAGGGAGCGAATCAGCAGGAAATGTCCTGATCTCGTTCTCCTCTGCCTTCTGATATGCAAGCACCTCTCATTGAGTGAAACCAACTGAAAGCCAGAAGGCATGCAGACCATTTGAGGTCGCAGACCATGGTGACAAAGAGTAGAGGCATATGTCAGGTAGCCAGTGTAGTATGATTCGGGGGAGTAGATCCTAGGAGAGTGTCAATGTCTACATGTCTCCCTCCTTTTTTTTTTGAGCATAAAAACAGGTGTTGGAGTGAGAACACAGGAGAGTTTACCCTAGGATGACCCAGGTACTAATTATCACAGGAGTCTCGTAGATCCTAGTCTGTTCATGAGTCATAGCTATATGTAAAGTTCATCCCCAAAATTTCTAAGGAGGCTCTACTCATTATAGAAATGTACTGATTATCCTCAAAACATCAATTGTCACCAATTAATTAGAGCTAGTTCATAAAATGCAAATTTTCTGTTTCTGATTTATGTTTTAAGTTTGCTGAGCATTCAGAAAAGGCTTAGCGTGATCAGGAGCCGGAACTGGAGGCAGACCGTGAAGACTTCCTCTATCCTTGTGGTTCCAAAGTAATATGTGCTGGCTTTTCCACTGTGTTTTTTTCAATGCCACTAACTTTGATTTGTATGAGGGTTTAGAGAAGTTGACACTTCACATTACACCTTTGCTTTCTCTTTTGAAGTCCAACTCTGTAACTTATTCTGAGATAATTTATTTTCTATCCCTGTAATCATTTGCCTGCTCTTCTTTGAACCATTTCCAGTTTCTCCACATTCTTTTAAATAAGGCTTAACTATTACAAAGGGCTATTCTTGGAAATCATTACTTAAAGGAAAATTGTTAAAGCATTTAAAAGTTTAAAAATGGCTACATAGATGTTGAAAAATGAAATGTTCCTGTCTAATAATGCTGATAGTGGAATCGTAGTAAATTAAATTACATCAGGTCAGAGCAAAAACCTTGAATGTGAGTCAAGCGTATCAGGACCTGAGAAAGAAACCCTTTGTTAAGAGAAAGTAATTGTGAAGAGCCAAAAATAAAACCAAGAGAGAACTTTTTCTTGTACCAGTCCCTAAAATGTTTTTTCTAGAAATGAGGATCAAACTCTCTGGTTCAAGATGTTAAGATGCTAAAGTGAACAGAAATCTCAAAGGAGCCCAGATGCTTTGTTATATTAGGAAAATATTTCATAAAACTCTATGTGGAAAAAGCCTGTTACTGTTTTGTTGGAAGAAACAAAGCTAACCAGTTATCAAAGTATTTTATATCTCAAAGAGTTCCTAGTTGTTTCACAAAATTTATTTCATTTTTAAGTGATAAGAAGTAGAGTGTTATTATCCCCTCTTTATTAATGAAGATACTGACTTAGATTTGAATCCAGCTTGGCCTGATCCCAAGCCTGTCTGTTTTTCCCTGCATGATGCTATAATATTCTAATAAAAGTTAATGTATTGGGAAGGTTCTACATTTTAATGTATAGACTGTTTCATTTATTTTTGTAAATCAAATTTTTGACAATCAATTTGTGAATGAGTTTAGGTTGCTCATTAACTAAGGAAAATTATCTTAAAAAATCATTACTTAATTTGTTGATTCAATGGCTTAACTAAATCTCTACAGACAGAGAAGTTAGTTTTTTAATGAGAAAGGCTTTAGGAATTTCTGATACATAACAATAAGAAGTGTTAGAAGGTATGAAAATCTATAGTTTTGCATAAGCAACTTAAAGTTAATGGTTACCATACACATTTACACATACTTTATCCTATTTTTTTTTCCCTCAATTGTAATTAAATCTTCTTGTAATATCTCCAAAACAGGTAGCTAGGCATAAAGAGCATTTCACTTCTAGATTTGGACAAACTAGATTTTAATTAGATAGTTCTTCTAACTATGGAGTAATAGAGGATGCATAATGTTTCTTTTCCTATGCCAACTTCACATTTTTATGAGTTATAAGTATTGTATGTAAATCCTGTTTCTCATTAAATGTGGTTAATAGACCACCTTAAAAATTTCTGCCTTGTCCTTCTTGTCACTCTGTTGCCAACATCAGAAGTTCTGACAATTAGCCTGTATTAACTGCTCACTGAATGGCTGACTGATATTGTTGTAAGCACTTTTTATATATTACCTCGATGTTAAATTCAGGTTTACAGGCTGAAAAAAAGGTGCTTCCTGCTTTAAATGAGATCCTATATAAATCTGAAATTAACTCATAATTGAACTTATGAAACAAAAATTTTCAAGCACCAGCCATGTGCTAGGCACTATGCTGGACACTTCATATACAATTATGATATAAACACACATGCACACCCAAACACACACTCTCTGAGAAAGTATATGCTAACTCAGAAGAGAGAACAGCAAAGTGATCTTGGAGAGACAGTACTAGAGGTATTTGTACCTTGAAGTTGTAAGACAAAAAAGCTTTGAAACTAATAATTGAATGTGTAACTTTTGTAAGAAAAGATTGAGAAGTTTCAAACACACACTTGTCATATATACAGAAATTTTAAATAACCTGTTTGCCCTGGCTGGTATGGCTCAGTTGATTGGAGCTTATCCCTGTACACTGAAAGGTTGCAGGTTTGATTTCTGCTTGGGGTGCATGCGGGTGGCAATCAATTGATATTTCTCTCTCATATGGATGTTTCTCTCCCTTCCTCTCTCTCTCCTTACGTGAGGATCAAAAAAATAACCTCAGTTTTATTATTATTGCATCGCAGTGTGAGTTGTTTACAAGTATTCTTGCCCGTTTACCCTTCAGTCTTACCCTGTGTGCATGCTGTTTCCATTGAGCCCCTTGGACAGGACTGCTGGGGCAGTCAGTTGAAGGAACAGCTGTGTAGCACAGAGGAGGGTCGCTGCAGCTGGCCAGTACATTCCTATTCTATGGTCTACATTCTTTTTTGTGTGTGTGATCTTTGATAACCTTGTTTATCATACATCTTTCTTGTTTCTCCTAACTTTTCTATTTCATATAAAACTGTAGTGATTTTTGTCACAGTGGCTAGACATGGTAATGAGAAAATTAAAGAAACTTTATGCCACCATCATTTTGTCATGGAAAATATGAAATTACTGGAATGAATAATGTTATTTTTACAACTGTTCAGGTAAATATTGATCGTTTAATAATGATATATATTTTCATTATTATTTAGTTGCAAATAATTTCTTATTTTCTATTTTCTTTGTGAGTCAAACCCTTAAATTACATAAGTATCTTTTTCTTTCTATAACTATTTTTGGTTAAAGTCTATTGTACAACATACTTTAATTTGCTTAGAATTTGACTTGCATATATTTTCATCTTTTCAGTTTAAGATTTTGTTTTCTTAAGTTTTCAGTGTCTTTTGAAATAGCATATAGCTAAATATTCTTTAAATGCCATAGATGATCTTTGTCTTGTAACTGAAGTAATTAAAAGTATTGCTATTACTAATATATTTGGATTTTTTATGAACTCTTGGTTTGTAGTATTTATTCCTCCTTTCTTTAAATTCTCTCTCTCTCTCTCTCTCTGATAGCTTTTCTTCTGTCTTTTCTTTTTCCTCATTACAACTCTCTGCTCCACTTGTTTGGAAGTTGCAGTTCCTACATTTATTTGTCCCTTGGTAAATCCTTCCTTCCTTCCTTCCTTTCTAAAATTTTTGTTGTATCTTTTCCTTACTGTTTAACCCCCTTATACCCCATCTTCCCCTAGCAATCACCAAACTGTTGTCCATGTCCAGGGGTCCCTTTTCCTTTTTGCTTGATTCCTCTACCCCCTAACTACCTGTCCCCCCACCCCAATAGCTGTCATCTTGCTCTCCCCCTATGAGTCTGTCTCTGTTTTGCTTGTTAGTTCAGTTTGTTCATTAGATTCCACATATGAGTGAAATCATAAGGTATTTGTCTTTCTCTGACTGGCTTATTCCAGTGCTGTTTAGAAGATTTGGAGGAAGACTTCAGGAAGGTCTTATGATTTGTGAAGCTGCTGAGCAAGAGGCAGGTGTTAAATGTCCAATTCCTTCAGAGTGCTCTTGCCAGTGAGCATTGCATACCTTCCTTCCAACTGGAACGCACGGTGGTTTTGTGTGCGCGTCTGTGTGTGACTTCATTCCACAGGAGGATATATTCGCTCTTTCTGAGGTTTTATATTGACATAAAAAGCCTTTCTTTAAGATGATATATGATCTATGTTAATATCTGTGAAGATACTTGCTGGGGGCAGGGTAACAGTGGGCTGTATGGTCATGCAGAAGCAGCTCTTTATATTTGGATCTGTCTTCTGTAGTTGAATGGCACTAGGAAAGTTTCATTACCCCGTATCCTAATTCATAAAATGGAAATAACAGTGAACTACTCCCCAAAGTCTTGGTGAAGATTAAAAGAACAGACTTCCTATATGTGGAATCTAAAAGAAACCAAACCAAACAAAAACAAAAACACACTTATAGATACAGAAAACAAAATCATGGTTGCCAGAGGGAAGGGGGAGGTGTTTGTGAAAAAGGTGAAGGGAAATAAGATGTAAGAATTTCCAGTTATAAAATAAATGGGGCACAGGGATGTAGCATAAAGCATAAGGAATATAGTTAATAACATTGTGATAACTTTGTGTGGTGACAGATTGTTACTAGACATGTTGTGATGGTCACTTCATAAGGCATATAAATGTAGAATCACTATGTTGTACACCTGACACTAATATAAGAGTGTATGTCAACTGCACTCTAATTAAAAAAAAATAGAAAGGACAAGCTTCCACAGCCCAAGTGTCCATCAGTAAATGAGTGGATAAAACAACTATGGTGCACTTATACAACAGAATACTACTCAGCCTTAAGAAAAAAAAGAAAATGTTACCCTTTGTGACAGCATGGAGAGACTTGAAGAACTTTATGCTAAGTGAGGTAAGCCAGTCAAATACCATATGATTCCACTCATATGTGGAATCTAATGAACAAACTGAACTAACAGGCAAAATACAACAGACTAAGAGAAAAAGCTGACAGCTCTGGGCGGGTGGGCTGTTAGGGGTTGGAGGGATGGAGCAAAAAAGAAAAATGGTGATTTTGGGCCAAGATGGAGGTGAGGTGTAGATAGATATACTTTGCCTCCTTGCACAACCAAAAGGACAGCAACAAATTAAAAAACAAAAAATTGCCAGAACTGTCAGAAAGTCAAACTGTATGGAAGTCTGTTAACCAAGGAGTTAAAGAAGAAACATTCATGCAGAATGGTAGGAGGGGCAGAGATGGGCAGCTGGGATGAAGAGGACTTGTGGCAAGGCAGCGGCTGGTGGACTGGGTGGTCCCACATTTGCATGCAGATAAACCGGGAAGAACAACTGGTTTGGTGATGATGTACCCTTAATGGTCTGGTGATGAGGAACTCCTTTAGTTTTTCCTTGTTTGGGAGCTCTTTATTTGCCCTTTGAGTATAAAAGATAGCTTTGTTGGATGAAGCAATCTTGGCTGTTAGTCCCTGGTTTTCAGGACTTTGAGTATTTCTTGCCATTTCCTTCTAGCCTGCAAAGTTTCTTTTGAGAAATCAGCTGACAGTCTTATGGGAACACCCCTGTAGGTAACTAACTTCTTTTCTCTTGCTGCTTTTAAGATTTCTTCTTTCTCTTTGATCTTTGGCATTTTAATTATGATGTGTCTTGGAGTGGGACCCTTTGAATCTATCTTGTTTGGGACTCTGTGATTCCTGGACTTGCATGTATATTTCCTTCACTAAATTAGGGAAGTTTTCTTTCATTATTTTTTCAGGTAGATTTCCAATTTCTTGCTCTTTCTCTTCTTTTTCTGGCATACCTGTGATGTGAATGTTGGATCTTTGAGGTTGTCGCAGAGGCTGCCTATACTAGCCTCATATTTTTGGATTTTTTTTTCTTCTTGTTATTCTGATTTTTAAAAAAATTCCATATGTTCCAAATCATTGATTTGATTCTCGGCTTCATGCCCTCTGCTGTTGTTTTCCGGTAAATTTTTCTTTATTTTAATTAGTATGTCCTTTGTTTCTGACTGGATCTTTTTTATGCTGTTGTTTTCCTCACCAAATTTCTTTTGAGCACCCTTATTGGATTGTTTTCCTGGTGTTGAGTCATATGAGTTCTTTATATATTTTGGAGATAAAACCCTTGTTCCATGTATTATTGGCAAATATGTTCTCCCATACAGTTTCTTCCATTTTCATTTGATGATGGTTTATTTAGCCACGTTGAAGTTCTTTAATTTGATGTAGTCTCATTTGTTTATTTTTCCTTTATTTCCCTTGCTCTAGGAGATATATCATCAGAAATCTGATGCTACATGGAATGAATATCTGAACTTTCACAGCATCCATTTTCTGCTAAGACTTTTATGGTATCACAACTTATATTTAAATCTTTTATCCATTTGCAGTTGATTCTTTTGTATGGTGTAAGTTAGTGGTCTAGTTTCATCTTTATGCATGTGCCAGTCTAGTTCACCTGACACCATTTATTGAAGAGACTATTTTTGCTCCATTGTCTGCTCATGCTCCCTTTGTCAAATGTTAATTGACCATAGAGACATGGGTTTATTTCTGGGCTCTCTATTTTGTTCCATTGATCTACGTGTCCATTCTTAATGCCACTATCAGGCTATTTTGATTACAGTGTCCATGTAGTATCTTTTTATGACAGGTATTGTGATCCCTCCCACTTTGTTCATCTTTCTCAGGATTGCTGAGGCTCTTCAGGGTCTTTTTTTGTTCCATATAAATTTTGAAGTACTTGTTCTAGATCAATGAAATATGCCATTGGTATTTTAATAGGGATTGCATGGAACCTATAGATTGCTTTGGGTAGTATGGACATTTTAATGATACTAATACTTCCAGTCCAGGAACAGGGTATATTTTTTCATTTATTTGTAAATTCTTCAATTTCTTTCTCTAGTGTTCTGTAAATTTTCCAAGTACATGTCTTTTACCTCTTTTGTTAAATTTAATCCTAGGTATTTTATTTTTCTTGTTGCTATAGTAAATGGGATTTCTTTCCTAGTTTCTCTTCCTGATAATTCATTGTTGGTGTACAAAAATGCCATCAGTTTCTGAATATTGACTTTGTATCCTACTATTTTGCCAAATTCCCTTATTAGGTTGAGTAGTTTTTTGGTAAAGACTATAGGGTTTTCTATGTACACTATCATGCCACCTGTGAAAACTGTGAATGATGACAGTTTTATTTCCTCCTTTCCAATTTGGATGCCTTTTTTATATTTTTCTTGTCTGTTCACTGTGGCTAGAACTTCCAGTACTATATTGAATAAGACTGGTGGAAATGGACATCCTTGCCTTGTTTCTGATATTAAGGGGAAAGCTTTTATTTATCGCCCGTTGAATAAGATGTTGACAGTAGGTTTCTTGTACATGACCTTTATGATGTTGAGGTATGCCCCCTGTATTCCCTCTTTGCTGAGTGTTATCATAAATGGATGCTGGTTTTATCAAATACTTTTTTAGCATCTATTGATTGCCCATGTGTTTTTTGTTCTTTATTTTATGTGTGTGGTATATTATGTGTATTAATTCATGAATAGTGTACTATCCTTGCATCCCTGGGATGAATCCCACTTGCTCATGGTGTATGGTCTTTTTACTGTACTACTGGATCTAGATAGCCAATATTTTTTTTGAGGATTTTGGCATCTATGCTCATCAGAGTTATTGACTTGTAGTTTCCTTTTGTTGTGTTTTTACCTGGTTTTGGAAGTAGGATAGTACTGGTCTTATAAAAAGAGTTTGGAAGTCTTCCCTCTTCTTGAATTTTTGAAATAGTTTGAGATGGATAGAAGTTAGTTCTTCTTTTTTTTAATTTTTTTAATTTTTTAAATATATTTATTGATTATGCTATTACAGTAGTCCCATTTCCCGCCCCCTCACTCCACTCCATCCTGGCCACCCCCTCCCTCCCAACTAGAACAGGAACAGAACCATAGAGATGGAGATCACATGGAGGGTTGTCAATAGGGAAGTGGGAGGGGGAGAAGGGGGGAAAGGTACAGAGAACAGGTTGCATAGATGATAGATGGAAAATAGATAGGGGGAGGGTAAGAATAGTGTAGGAAATGTAGAAGCCAAAGTTAGTTCTTCTTTGAAAGTTTGGTAAAATTCACCTGAGAAGCTACGTGGTTCTGGGCTCTTTTAGTGCTGGAAGGTTTTTGGTTACTGCTTGGTTTTTGCTAGTTGTTACGAGTCTTCAGGCTTTCTGCTTCTTGTTGATTCAGTTTTGGAAGATTGTATGTTTCTAGAAATTTATCTATTTCACCCAGGGTTTCCAATTTCTGGGCATATAGTTGTTAATGGTAATTTCTTACAATCCTTTGTATTTCTGTGGTATTGGTTGTAACTTCTCTTTCAATTCTGATTTTATTTATTTGGGTCTTGTCTCTTTTTTTTTCTTGATGAGTCTTGTTAAAGGTTCATCAATTTTGTTTATCTTTTCAAAGAATCAGTCCCTGGATTTATTGATCCTTTGAATTGTTTTTTTTAGTCTCTAAGGCATTTAATTCTGCTCTGATTCTGATTGTTTCCTTCCTTCTACTTGCTCTGGGCTTTGTTTGTTGTTGTTTTCCTAGTTCTTTTAGGTGTAGGGTTAGGTTGTTTATTTTTCTATCTTCTTTATATAGTCCTGTATTGTTATGAACTTCCCTCTCAGGACTTCCTTCACTGTTTCATATGTTTTGAGTTGTTGTGTGCTCATTTTCATTTTTTTCCAGATACTATTTGACTTCTTGATCTCATTGTTAACTCATTTATTATTTAATAACATGTAATTTCGTTTCCATGTATTTGAATGATTTTTAATCTTTTCCTTGAGATCAGTTTTTAGTTTCAAGCCATTGTGATCTGATAAGATGCTTGATATGATTACAATTTTCTTGAATTTGTTGAGGCTTATTTTGTGTCCTACCATATGGTCTATCTTTGAAAATGATCCAAGTGCTTTTTGAAAAGAATGCGTATTTTGCTTCTTTGGGGTAAAATGCTCTGTAAATATCAATTAAGTCCATTTGATCTAGAATGTTAAATGCTGCAATATCCTTATTGATTTCTTGTGTGGACGATTTATCCATTGTTGACAGTGGGATGTTAAAATCCCCTATGATGACTGTATTGCTGTGAATCTCCTTTTTAAGGTCTTCCAAGATTTTCCTTATATATTTGGAAATATAAGCTCCTATGTTGGGCACATATATGTTTACAAGGGTTATATCCCCTAGATGAACAACTCTCTTAAGTATCATGTAGTGATCTTGTCTCTTGTTATGGCCTTGTTTTGAAGTCTGTTTTGTCTAATATAAATATTTCTACACCAGTTTTTCTTTCAGGTCCATTTCCTTGGAATATTTTTTTTCCATCCCTTCACTTTAAGTCTGTGTAGATTTTTTTTTTTGAGGTGGGTCTCTTGTAGACAGTATATATGCAGGTCATGTTTTCTTATCTGTTCAACTACCCTTACCCTGTCTTTTGATTGGAGCATTTAATCAATTAACATTGCTGGAGAGAGTAGTATTGGCTGTAGGTCTTTGCTTTTCATTATTTGGAATATTTCATGCCATTCCCTTCTGGCTTATAGTGTTTCTGTTGAGAAATCACCTGATAGCCTTATCTGATCACCCTTCTATAGTACTAGCTGTTTCTCCCTTGCTGCCTTTAAGATTCTCTCTTTATCTTTAACTTTTGCCATTTTAATTATGATGTATCTTGGAGTGGGCCTCTTTGGGTTCATCTTCATTGGGACCCTCTATGCTTCCTGAACTTGCATGACTTTTCCCTCACCAAGTTAGGGAAGTTTTCTGTCATTATTTTTCAAACAGGTTTTCTATCCCTTGCTCCTTTTCTTCTTCTGGTTGCCCTATGATGTGTATATTATTTTGTTTCATAGAAGCTCCCTTAAACTATCTTCATTTATTTTGAGTCTTTTTTTCATTGTGTTCTGTGACTATGTGTTTTTTTTCTATATTGTCTTTCAAATCACTGATTCAATCCTCTGGTTCAGCTAGCCTGCTTTTATTCCTTCAGTGTATTCTTCATTTCACATATTATATTCTTTCATTTCCTCCTGGTTCTTATTCATAGTTTCTATATACTTTTTCATGCTGATGTAGTTCCCATTAAGTTCCTTGCAGTTCTCTCTGATTTCCTTTAGCATCCTTATAACCATTACTTTGAACTCTTTGTCTGATAAATTGCTTGCCTCAATTTCATTCAGCACTCTTTATGAGGATTCCTCCTTTCCTTTTGAATTTTTTTCTTTTTTTCCCATTTTAGGTGACTCTTTTTGTTTGTTTCTGCATATTAGATTGATCTACTTTGACTCCCTCTCTTTGTGGGATGGGCTTCTGTGGCAGGGAGACCTATAGGACTCTTGAGCTGAATGCTGTAGGGATGTCCTTTATGCAGTTTATGTGGGCTCTTTTGTTTTACAACCCCCACCATGTTTTGTATGCTGTTGTACAGGAACTGCCTAGTAAATTATGGAGCTTGGATCAGCAGTCTGACTTGAGTTGGTTCATAACCACTTGAAGCTAGAAGCTTAAAATCTCTGCCTTCTACACATCAGCAGGCATGAATCTGACATTTGACTGGAAGCAAGTTCAGGTGGGAACACAAACCATTCAGCAAGAACCAACTTAAATAATTCTATCTCAAAGAAATTAAAGTACAACCGACAGAAGTGGTGGCAGGAACATCAGCATCAATGGAATATCTTCACACTTTTCATGTGCATAACAAAGGGAAGACAAAGAAAAGCACTCTGTGACACAGTGCAGTCATTGCAGTAAGGTTGTTCTTTACTTCCCAAACCCAGGTCCTCTGACATGTTGCTCAGCTGCCTTTCAAGAGGGCCATGTGGGAATTTCCAGTCAAAGAACTTGGCAGAGATTTAAGAGTTAGTGTATGACCCTTCAGCTCTTTTCTTTTACTTCATATGCCTGGCTCAAGATCCAAGAGTGAAAAGAAAGATGGTGTACTTTACTCTCCTGAAGCTTGCACTCAATTGTATTGTATTGGACAGTACATGCAATTTTCTTGTCTCAACATTCCCATTGTGCTCAGGGAAAGGGCACAGCATTGCTGGCCTTGAGAGTCTCTTACACCTGGTGTGTGTGCTGTGGGGATGTGGAATACGTGGTCCTGGTGCCCAGAGGCTTGTCACCTTGGAGACCTTTGCTTATGCAGAGGGAAGCATAGGAATGAGAGAACTGGAGAGCTGAAAACTTAGCTCCCCCTTCCCAGCTGAGGAACACACAGTTAGTTTAAAGACCAAGGCCACATGGAGGGTGAAGGGTGCATTTGCTCAGTGCAAGATGCAGGCTCTGCACTGCATGCAGAACCTCAGGGATCCCAGCATCTGGGAGAAGAACCCCTCTGCCCATTTTTAAATGGGATTGATTATCTTTTTGGTGTTAAGTTGTATGACTTATATACAGTGTGGCGCAAAAGTAGGTTTAAAGTTATTGGTATAGAAAATATAAAATAATTAATAAATAATACAAGAATAAACTGTGTTTTGCATACTCACAACTGTAAACCTACTTTTGCCTTATCTTGTATTTTGGGTACTTACCATTTATTGAATATATCCTTTGTGAATATCTTCTCCTAGTCAGTAGGTTGTCTTTTATTTTTGTTGATGCTTTCCTTCATTGTGTAAAAACATTTTAGTTTGATGTAGCCCTATTTGTTTATTTTTTCTTTTGTTGCCCTTGCCCAAGGAGACATTTTCAGAAAGGTATTGCTAACACTGATATCAGAGAGTTCTGCCTGTTTCCTTCTAGGACTTTTGTGGTTTCAGGTCTTATGTTTAAGTTATTCATCCAGTTTTGAGTTTATTTTATTTTTGTATATGATGTTAGTTGTCCAGTTTCTTTTCTTTTTTTGCACGTATCTGTACAGTTTTCCAAACAACATTTATTGAATAGACTGTGTTTATCTCATTTTATATCCTTGCCTCCTTTGTCATAAATTATTTGACCATATAAGTAAGGATATATTTCTGGGCTTTCTATTCTATTGCTTTGATCTATATGTCTGATGTTATGCCAGTACTATACTCTTTTAATTATTAGAGCTTTATATAATATACTTAAATTATTTTGTAGTATTTTTCTTTGCAGGACTTTCCTTTAGTAAGAGTGTAGAGTTACCTTTCACTGAAATAGAAGGCTAAGAGGGAGGGAACAGATGTGGTAGCCTTGTAGATTTGGGGTGGGGGAGATGGACAAGGGGAGAGGGAGAATATAGGAGAGAGAAGAGAAGGGGCAAATACAAAATTGTCTCAGAAGGTGGAAAAGCAAACTCAGTGATAAGTTATTAAATTCCCAGGTATTGTTGAGAATCTATGAGATTGTTGTCATAAATTTAGAAACCAGTTTACACAGTCTTATGATTAAGTTAAAGATCCCTCTATCCTTGCCCTGACCTGTGTGTCTCAGTTGTTTGGACATCGTCCTGCAAAGTGAAAGGTTGCTGGTTTGATTGCCAGTCAGGACACATGCTTGGGTTGTGGGTTCAGCCCCCCTGTTGAGGTACACATGAGAGGCAACCAATCAATGTTTTTCTCCCTCTCTTTCTTCTTCCCTTCCAGTATCTCTAAATAAATAAATAAAATTAAAAAAATCCTAAAGAAAGATCCCCTTTTCCTTAACCAAAATTTTACTTGGAAATAAATTCCTAACAACTAACACGATTTTATGAGGAAATAAGATTTGGAATCAGCAAATGTGCTACTAGCCTTGTGTCACTAATCTTGGAGAAGATGGCTTACTCTGAATCTTCACTTCTCTTTCAGTAAAAGGGGAATGATATTAAAATGTAGCTCATAAGATCATTGATATTATTGGGTAAACTGGCATATTTGGAAAATGGTTTGCAAGTCATACAATCCCATCTAAGCATTAGTTGTGAAAATGGCTATCGGTATGGTAAATATTATGATATTAAGAATGCACTGTGCAGTTAAGAACAAGCTGTTCTCTCTTACCCAGTGGAGTGAATATCATTTTGAAAACCTTTAACAGGTTTGTAAATGATTTCTTTCATCAATTCTCAAGTTATAAATGGAAGAAAAAGGCAAATTCTAAAGCGCTAAAAACTAAGTAAAAATTTGTTCATGGTCAATGTGCTCTGTAAAATTGTAAAATAAAACACACACATTTATACTACTGTTATTTTTATTTTTACAATGCTTAATAACAATACACTTATTTACAATTATCACATGTAGTTACAACTACATGTGATAATTTTATTATAATTATTAAATGGGACAAAACTGAAACTCCTTGAGAAGTAAATTACTGTTCTGCTAGTCATATACATTTTTAAAAAAGATTATTTTTATTTGAATTCTGTCAACCTGTCCAGAAATAAGCCTTTTTAAAATGCCTTGATAAAGAAAGGAAAGTGACTTTCATAGTTTAGCAAAATTATTCTAAATACAATTAATATTTTTAAAAATCTGACACATTTTTCATATATTCAAAAGAAGATATCTTTAATTCTACAAAAGATTTTATTTACTTTTCATCATTCTTTGTGTATTACCGACTAGGTTTATGAAGAGTAAAGTCTGGCAGCTCAGCAGAATGAAACTATCCTATTTATCTGCTGACCAGCCCCAGTGTAGGGTTCTTTATGCTGCTTGCATTTGCTAAACTCAGACCTGAGGAGACCTACCTCTTAAATAACAAGGAGAGAAGAGGGGTCTAGTGGCTACTGTGTTATCCTGACATCAGCATTTCAGGGATTCTGTCTTCAACTAGCTTTTTAGTTTAATCATTTAACTGTTCTCATCTTGCTTTTTGTGTGTAAAAAGAAAATAATATCTCCTGTATGCCTTATAAATGTTCTAGGGCTCAATTATTGCTTGCAAACTTTTCTGAGCTTTCTGAGAAAAGGTAGACATAATTATTTGGTTTTAACAGATATACTCTGCTGAGGAGTTGTCCTGAATGCAGAATAGAAGATTATCCAAATTCATCCGAGGGATGTGTGAGAGATTTTGCAGTGCTGATTATACATCACTGGGGAACAAATTAAGCCCATCAAATGCCTCACATATCAATCTCGAATCACACTGTACTTGAACCAGGGACATGGTGTTTTATTTACTAGATGATCAATTTCCTCTCCAAACAAATTAGCTCTTCTGCAATGTGTTGATTGGCAGAGTGGGAGCTTAGTAGGCAAGGGATTGTGTACTTCTTGACAAAAGACTTGTTGATGCCTAACTTTTGTGAGCATATTTTAAAACTGTTAAATGAAATATCAGCATGCAATATCGATTATTCATTATTCTTAAAGAACAGGTTAAACCCTGGATGGTATATTCAGATTTATAAGAGAACTTGGAAATATTTGAATGCATTTGGAACATTACTTCTTGAAATATATTAAGATCAATGAATTTTATGAAATAGAGAATGGGTTAGGTGAAGAGATAAATCTCAAAATACACATTTCCAGGGCTATCAGGTATCTTTGCATTTTTTAAAATATAAAGTCAGCAAGATGAAGTTGGTAACAGAAAGACAAATAACCTAATAAAAATAGGCAAAGAATATAAAAAGCTAATTCAGAAAGGAGTAATCCAAATGACCAGTAAATACATAATACAGGCTAAAGTTTTCCGGTGGTCAGGGTAATGTAAATTAAAGTTAACAATGAGCTATTACTTTACACTCAATAGAATGAGAATGAAATAACGGATGATTGTATCTCCTGTTGGGGGACACATGGTGGGAGAAGTGGAGCCCTCCCACCTACACCATTAGTGGAAATGTAAAGTATTCCAACTCACTTTGGAAAGTAATGTGACCACATTTATTAAAGTATACTTACATTTCTTGGAATCCTTATAAATGAAAACACTAGCAAGTACAGATAAAAAAGAAAGAAAGATCCATTGTCATTAGGAAAAAGACTAAACAAATTTTGGTAAATCCATATTGAGGTGAAAAGTGCTAATTGTCCACCAGAGTTTATTCTCTCCTTCTGCATGTAATCAAGCCATAGCTGGGATGTGGCTGCCTGGCCAAGAATATCCATGGCCTCCTTGTAGCTAAGTGTGGCCTTTGTGAGTCAGTTCTTATCAATGGAATATGAATGGAAGTGACGTGTGCCAATTCCAGGGATGACCCATACACTTCCCATATGTATTCCTTCTTGCTTGTTTTCCTCTCCAGGGAAGAAATGCACTGATTAGAGCAACCTTAGAAACTAGATGTTGAGGATGGTAGAGCTGTCATTGGCCTAAGCCCCTGAATAGCCTGTGGACATGAAGCAACTGGCTGGAACTAATAGATGAGAGAAATACATTTTTTGTGTTCCTTTGTTTTGTCTTTGTTTTCTTATTGAAGTGTTTAGGTCTCTTTATTTTAGCATGAATAATGTGCTATGGACTGTTATGTAACTACTGATGAAAAGGAGTTAGATATATACTAGCTAAATAGGAAGGATTTTTTTTTTTTACACAGGAACAGTGAAATGCAGATACATCTACACATGATCCGAATCTTATTATAAAATAAACGTAGAAGCATGTAACTCAGTAGGACACACAGAAAAGGCTGGAGATTGAACTAGCAACCAATAAACCAAGCTAAAGTCATTAAGGGAGGAATTACATAGGTGGCATATAGTGTAGAATTTGAAAGTCACAGTACAGAAATTACCTGGGTAATTTTTTTCAAATTTTATGACTCCAATGTTTACTTGACTTCTGAGTCATCATGATCTAGTATGCTATGTCTTCAAATGTCGACTTAGCACCCTTACCTGGATATTCTGCAGGTACTTCATACATAAAAAGGTGATTGTAGTCTTGAGAAACAACAAACAATAAACATGTGTTAAGTAGGTACTTTTGAGCACTTACAAAGTGTCAGGCCCTGTGACACATGCTGGGGGAGACAGAAACTAAGGAAAAAACCCTTCCATTCAAAAATACATAGTCAGATGGGAAAAGAACCATAAAGAGCTAATTCTAACAAAATGCGGTCTATGCATTCATATAGGTGCACACAGAGAAATATAGAAGGTTTGGAGAAGGGTCTTTTCACTCAATTTCAGATGCCAAGCTAATTGTCAGGGGTAGTTGCACAGAGCCTGGTGAATCTTTGTGCTTTGGTGACACATGGTCTCACTGATTTAAGAACATTTATCATGTGTTATTATCGTTAACTTGCTAGTCGGGGTTAAATGTCTGTTTTGTTCTTTACTCCATTTTCAAGCAAAGCTCCAGGTGCATACTATGCTAGGATATGAGGGAAAATGATGAAATAAACAAGGCTCTTGTCCTCAAGGAACTGAAAGCCTTGTGGGAACTGGAGACGTGTAAGAAAAGGTGTGAAAAAAGTCTTCAAATAAACTGACATTCAGAGAATGTTCTTGTCAATTGCAATGAGAAATACAGTTCTTCTGTATTTTAGGAGGGAGGGCTGTTTTGCAACATTCCACAGTACTAGGGTCTTCAGGGCTTTTCTGAGTGACACTTTCTGTATTCAGATGGATTCAGTCTTGAGCTTACAGAAGCTTCAGGGTCCTGAAGGCAGGAGCCAGGCCCTGGATAGCTGATGACTGAGCAATGTGGGAAGAATCAACTTTGTAGTATACTGATTGACTCCTTTAAGATGCTCCTGGCTTGAACACATGGGACAAATAACCATAAAAATTATTATAAAACCATCTTTCCTATTTATCCTCTACTCATATTTCTTTAAAAAAATTTTATTGTTGTTCAATTACAATTGTCCATATTTTTTCCCCCATTACTCTTCTCAGCCCTGCCCATACCCCATCTTCCAATCCTTTTCCCACCACCATTGTCTTTTCCCAGGGGTCTTTTATACATGTTTCTTGATTTGACCCTTCCCCTTCTTTCCCCCACCTCCCCTCAGCTCCTGTCAGTTTCTTCCTTATATCCATGTCTCTGGTTCTATTTTGCTTTGTTTGTTTTGTTCATTAGGCTCCACTTATAGGTGAGATCATGTGGTATTTGTTGTTCACTGCCTGGCTTATTTCACTTAGCATAATGCTCTCCTGTTCCATCCATGATGTTGTGAAGGGTAGGAGTTCCTTCTTTCTTCCTGTTGCATAGTATTCCATTGTGTAAATGTACCGTATTTTTTTGATCCACTCATTTACTGATGGTCACTTAGGATGTTTCCAGCACTTGGCTATTGTAAATAATGCTGTTATGAACATTGGGGTGCATAGGTTCTTTTGAATTGGTGTTTCAGGATCCTTAGGGTATAATCACAGCAGTGGAATTGCCAGGCCAAAAGGCAAGTTCCATTTTTTGTTTTTTGAGGAAATTCCATACTGTTTTCCACAGTGGCTGCACCAGTCTGCATTCCCACCACCAATGCACTAGGGTTCTCTTTTCTCCACATCCTTACCAACATTTGTTTGTTGATTGTTTCTGGTGTGAAGTGGTATCTCATTGTGCTTTTAATTTGCATCTCCCTGATGGCTAGTGATGCTGAGCATCCTTAAATATGTCTCTGGGCCCTCTGAATGTCTTCCTTGGAGAATTGTCTTGCCCTTTGTATGAACTTCTTGGAGAAGTTCAGGTCCTTTGCCCATTTTTTAATTGGATTGTTTGTCTTCCTGGTATGGAATCATGTGAGTTATTTATATATTTTGGAGATCAAACCCTTTTCTGAGGTATTATTGGCAAATATATTTTCCCATACAGTTGGTTCCCTTTTCAGTTTGCAGATGTTTTCTTTAGCCATGCAGAAGCTTTTTAATTTGATGTAGTCACATTTGTTTATTCTTTCCTTTATATCCTTTGGTCTAGGGGATATATCAGTGAAAATATTTCTATGTCGAATATCTGAGATGTTCCTGCCTATGTTCTTCTCTAGGACTTTTATGGTGACATGGCTTATATTTAAGTCTTTTATCAATCTGGAGTTTATTTTTTTGTATGGTGTAAGTTGGTGGTCTAGTTTCACTTTTTTTGCATGTAGCTGTCCAGATCTCACAACAGCATTTGTTAAAGAGGCTATTTTTACTCCATTTTATGCTTCTGCCCCCTTTGTCAAATAATTGACCATAGAGACTTGGGTTTATTTTTGGGTTCTGCATTCTGTTCCATTGGTCTATGTGTCTGTTCTTATGCCAGTACCAGACTGTTTTGATTATAATGGCATTGTAACATAGTTTGATATCAGGTATTGTCATCCCTCCCACTTTGTTCATCTTTCTCAAGATTGCTGTGGCTATTCAGGGTCATTTATGGTTCCATATAAATTTCTGAAATGTTTGTTCTATATCTGTGAAATATGTCATTGGTATTTTAATAGTGATTGGGTTGAATCTATAAATTGTTTTGGATGGTATGGACAATTTGATGATGTTAACTCTTCCATTCCATGAAAATGGTATATGCTTTCATTTATTTGTGTCTTACTTAATTTTTTTATTCAGAGTTTTGTAGTTTTCTGAGTATAAGTCTTTTTTACTTCCTTGGTTAGGTTTATTCCCAGGTAATTTATTTTTCTTTTTGGTGTAGCAAATGGGATTTTATTTCCAATTTCTGTTTCTGATATTTTGTTTTTGGTGTAGGAAAATGCCTTCAATTTCTGAATATTGACTTATATCCTGATATTTTGCCAAATTAATTTATTAGGTTGAATAGTTTTTTGGTGGAGACTATAGGGTTTTCTATGTACACTGTCAAGTCATCTGCAAACGAGCCCCCTCAAGGAAATGAACCCCTTAGGTTTGTTTGTTTCTTGAGGGGACTGTTCTGCATGGCACTGGGGAATGTAGTCCAGCCCCTAACTCAGAAAATCCAGTGGGGAGTGAGTTGGCACACAGGACTCGAGCCCATGGACTGGTTTTCCCATGGGTAATCAGGCCGGCATTGTACCTAGGCTGCAATGAGGCTTGCTTTTGCTAAAGCCTCATTGCAGCTTTTTGCTCATAGCTTGCTTTTGCTTTTCCCTCACCCTGAATTGAGGCAGTAAATATTTACTGCATATCTTTAAAGTAACTTCCTAAAATCTGTGCTAAGCCTCCCAAGTACAGATTGTAACCAATTCAACCACTTTTCCCCTTGATCTGCAACATCCTTCTCTTTGAAGTAATTAGCAACATTCTTTCCTTTGTTATCTGTAAAAGGTAATCACCTACAGTGAACCTGTGCATAGTAAATGAGGACCATCCTCGATGGAATGCACCCAGAAAAGCAATAAAAGTCTGTCCAGGCAGGAGTCGTGGCCCTCTCACTCACTTAGAAAGCAGCTATGCCATCCCTTTTTCTCCACAGGATTTCTGTAGTCCATGTGAATTTATTTGTTGCAGCCACAACACACGGAACCCGCAGGCCAGAGTCTGCATTAGTTTTGTGTCCTATCATGTGATCTATCTTTGAGAATGTTCCATGTGCATTTGATAAGAATGTGTATTTTGCTTCTTCAGGATGAAATTTTCTATATATATTAGTTAAGTCCATTTGATCTAATACATTGTTCACATCCATGATATCTTTGTTGACATTTTTTGGGGATATCTATCCATTGTTGACAGTGGGGTGTGAAAATCCCCTACTATAAGTGTCTTGCTGTCTATATCTTTCTTGAAGTCCTCTAAGATTTTCCTTTTATATTAGGGTGTTCCTATGTTGGATGCACATATGTTTACAATATTTATGTCTTCTTGATGGATTCTTCCCTTGAATATTATGAAGTGCCCTTCTGTGTCTCTTTTTATGGCCTTTGTTTTGAAGTCTATTTTTTCTGATATAAGTATTGCTACTCTGGCTTTTTTCCCCCTGTCCCTTTCCTTGGAACATTTTTTCTCCAACCTTTCATTTTCAGTCTGTGTAGGTCTTTTGTTCTTAGGTGGGTCTCTTGTAGGCAGCATTTGTGTGGGTCACATTTTATTATCCATTCAGATATCTTTTGATTGGAGCAGTCAATCCATTTACATTTAAGGTTATTATTGATAGGTACTTATTCACTTTTCCCCTTCATATCTGTGTTATTCTATCTCTCACTCTGTTTCTTCCTCTTCCTAAAGCAGTCCCTTTAGGATATCTTGCAATGCTGGTTTGGTGGAGGTGTATTCTTTTAGCTTTCTTTTGTCTGGGAAACTCCTTACTTTGCCTAACATTTTAATTGAGGGCCTTGCTGGGTAGAGTAATCTTGGTTGCAAGCTTTTTGTTTTCATTACTTGGAATATTTCTTGCCATTCCCTTCTGGCTTGTAGTGTTTCTGTTGGGAAGACCTTTTCAGGGCTCCCTTGTGTGTTACTTCTTGTTCCTCCCTTGCTGCCTTTAAGATTCTCTCATCGACTTTGAATTTTTCCATTTTAATTATGATGTGTATTAAAGTGGGCCTCCTTTAGTTCCTCTTGATTGGAACCCTCTGTGCTTCCTGGACTTCTATGAATTTTTCTCTCATCAAATTAGGGAAGTTTTCCATCATTACTTTTTGAAACATGTTCTCTATCCTTTGCTCCTCTTCTTTTCCTTCTGGTTACCCTATTGTATGGATATTATTATGTTTCATGTTGTCCTTCATTTCCCTTAACCCCTCTTCATTCTTTTTGAGTCTTTTTTCCTTTTCTTGCTCTCTCTGGGATTTTTTTTTTCTATGTTGTGATCCAGCTTGCTGATTCAATCCCCTTCTCCATCTAGCCTGCTTTTGATTCCTTCTCTTGTGTTCTTTAATTCAGAAATTGTATTCTTCATTTCCTCTTGGCCCTTGATAGTTTCCATTTCCTTTTTCATGTTGATATAGTTTGCAGTGGGTTCATTGTAGTTTCCCTGTAGTTTTTGGTAATTCTCTGTGAGCTCATTGAGCTTCCTTAGGACCAATGCTTTGAACTCAATATCTGATAGCTTACTTGCCTCTATTCCATTTAGCACTCTTTCTGAGGATTCCTCTTTTCCTTTTGATTGGGTGTTGTTTCTTTGTCTTATCATTTTTGGGGGAGACTCTTCTTGTTGTGCTTCTGCTTCTTAAATTGATCTGTTGTGACTCCCTGTCTTTGTGGTGTGAACTTCTATGGTATGAGGACTAGGAGATTCAGTGGTGCAGTCTTCTTGGTCTCTTGAACTAGATGCTCTTGGGATGCCCCATATGCTGTTGGCTCTCTGCATGTAATTGGCTTTTGATTGTTCTTGGGTTGTTCTTTGGTGGGCCCTTCACTCCAGGTGATTTACAGAGAGTCACTCTGCCCACAACATCTTGTAAGCAGCTGTACATGTATTGCCAGAACAAAACCACAAAGAACATGAAACAAACCCACACCTACAAAAATAACTCCTCCCCTCCTCAATCCCACTGTGAACAGCAAATAAACCAGTATTAATAAGGGTGTAAAGAGATTCAGACAACTATAAGAAAGGAGAATGAATATAAGATGACCTACCAAAATAAAAATAATTTTCAGAGGGTACGTGGAGAACTAATGAGAGCTGGGAATCAGAGCAATGTGAGAGACAAAGTAAAATTTACAGCATGAATGAAAAATGGAGTGAAGAAGGCGGAATGGAGTATGAGAAGGGAAGCATGAAGTATTAGATTTAAAGAGATATTAAGTAAAATAAAATAAAATAAAGTGATAGAGAGAAAGAAAAAGGAAGAAAAATTAAATAAATAATAAAAAATTAAGAGCCAAATTGGAGAGAAAGATCCACCACAGCACTATCAACAAGAAATGAGCTAAAATTAATATAGGTGGGATGGAATTAAAAGGGAAAGCAGGAAAAAAAAAATTTAAGAGATGTCTAGAGGAATTGGAATTGATTTTGAAATGATAGAGGAAGAGGGAATACTAAGGGTGAGAAATGAAAATCAGCCTAACAGAACCAAGATGGCAGCATAGGTAGACACACTGCGCCTCCTTGCGCAACCAGAACTGACAGAAAAATCGAACGGCAAGGAAGTCCAGCACCAAGGAAATAAAAAATAAACATTCATCCAGACCGGTGGAGGGGCGGAGATGGGCACCGGGGTGGAGAGGACTCGCGTGGCTGTTGTGGAGAGGACTCGCGTGGCTGTTGTGGGACCGAGACTGGTGGAGTGTGGGACGAACAGCGCAGGCAGTCTGACCACTAGCAGACCCTGTGGCCCCACATTCGCGCACAGATAAACCGAGAGGGCCGGACTCAGAGTGGCGGAGAAAGGGGCAGGCAGAGCAGTGGGTAGCACCCCTCGGCCCCACGTTTGCGCACAGATAAACCGGATAAATGGTGGGGAGCGAAGCAGACTGTGCAACCCAGGGCTCCAGCTCGGGGAAATAAAGCCTCAAACCTCTGATTGAAAACGCCCGTGGGGGTTGGGGCAGCAACAGGAGAGACTCCCAGCCTCACGGGAGGGGTCATTGGAGAGACCCACAGGGGCCTAGGGCGTGCACAAGCCCACCCACTCGGGAACCAGCACCAGAGGGGCCCAGTTTGATTGTGGGTATCGGAGTGAAAGATTGAAATCCGGAGGAGAGTGAAGCGGGCGCCATTGCTCCCTCTGGGCCCCTCCCCCACATACAGCCTTACAGCGCAGCCACCAGCGTTACCCCCCCCCTGAACACCTAAGGCTCCGCCCCTTAAAGTAACAGATGTGCCAAGACAAAAAAAAAAAAAAAAGGCCCACATGACAGAACACTTCAAAGCTCCAGAAAAAATACAACTAAGCGAGGAAGAGATAGCCAACCTATCGGATGCACAGTTCAAAACACTGGTTATCAAGATGCTCACAGAATTGGTTGAATCCGTTTGAAAACCAGAGGAAAAAATGAAGCCTATGCTAAGAGAAACAAAGGAAAATGTACAGGGAACCAATAGTGATGCGAAGGAAACTGGGACTCAAATCAACGGTGTGGACCAGAAGGAAGAAAGAAACATCCAACCAGAAAAGAAGGAAGAAACAAGAACTCGGAAAAATGAGGAGAGGCTTAGGAACCTCCAGGACATCTTGAAACGTTCCAACATCCGAATTATAGGGGTGCCAGAAGGAGAAGAGGAAGAACAAAGAAATGAGAACTTATTTGAACAAATAATGAAGGAGAACTTCCCCAGTCTGGCAAAGGAAATAAACTTCCAGGAAGTCCAGGAAGCTCAGAGAGTCCCAAAGAAGCTGGACCCAAGGAGGAACACACCAAGGCACATCATAATTACATTACCAAAGATTAAATGCAAGGACCTACATCCAAGATTACTGTATCCAGCAAAGCTATCATTTAGAATGGAAGGGAAGATAAAGTGCTTCTCAGATAAGGTCAAGTTAAAGAAGTTCATCATCACCAAGCCCTTATTATATGACATGTTAAAGGGAGTTACCTAAGAAAAAGAAGATCAAAAATATGAACAGTAAAAATGACAGCAAACTCACAGTTATTAACGACCACACCTAAAACAAAAACAAGAGCAAACTAGGCAAACAACTAGAACAGGAACAGAACCATAGAGATGGAGATCATGTGGAGGGTTGTCAATAGGGGAGTGGGAGGGGGAGAGGGGGAGAAGGTACAGAGAATAAGTAGCATAGATGATAGGTGGAAAATAGACAGGGGGAGGGTAAGAATAGTGTAGGAAATGTAGAAGCCAAAGAACTTATAAGTATGACCCATGGGCAAGAACTATAGGGGGAGAATGTGGGAGGGAGGGGGTGGGAAATGGGACAACTGTAATAGCATAATCAATAAATATATTTAAAAAAAGAAAAAGAAAAAGAAAAAAAAGAAAAAAAAGAAAACCAGCCTAACACAGGGAAAATTAAAATTTGAGATAAAAAGAAAAAGATAAGAAGGAAAATAAAGAAAAATAAAAGGGCAGGATGAAAGAGAAAAAGAAAGAAAAAAGAAAAACAGGCTAAGACATGGCAAAATTAAAAATTTGAGATGAAAAAATGAGTAGGAGAGGGTTCCTGTAAAACTTGAGATTTGAAATACAAAATTAGTGAAGATCTAGATATAAAATTGAAAAAAATGCAACAACAATTACCCTACCCACAACCAACTACCAAAGATTGCTAAAGGTGGAGACAGAACATGGGTATTTTAAGAGTGGGGACCAAGGATATGAGATGACCCTTGACAAGAAAATTGGTTTTGTGAGGTTGGACAGGGGAGAAATAGTAAGAGAATGGAGGGGAAACATGTTGTAGCAAGAGAGAAAAGAACATTTTAAATGAAAATAATTAGAGGAAAGAAGACGGTAAAATGGCGTAAGACAAAAGAGGGGCAAAATATGAGAATTGAAATAAACTATAGTATAAAACTTAGTGATAATATGCACAAACTTGATGGATAAGAAATGAGTGTTAAAAAGCTAGGAAGGAAAGAAAATATCCCAAATCATGGAGAAGACCATGTGGATTTTGTCTTGGTAGCATCGAGTATTTACCACTATTTTTTCTTTGTGGCTCCACCACTGGTAATGTCAGATGGTGACCCCTTCTGACCTTAGGCAGCCAGTCGAGACTTCCAGGGATCTAATGTCTGTGGCTGACTTCTTCAGTTGTTAATCTAACTACTCTGCATTCAGCAGTCAGGTTTAGGCACCATAGAGCCGGGGCAGACTCCCCCTTGGGGGTGAGACTATTGTTTCCCCTCAGGCTGATGCTGCTTGGAGGGGAGTGGTCTGCCTGAGCAAGACGGCTGCTGCTGAATGGGGGATGACTCAGCACTGGGATCCTGGTGGCAAGTCTCTCCGTTCTCTCCCCAAAGCTTCCATCCCCAGTCTCTCCTCAGACTTTTCTAGCCCACTCTGCCCCCACCTTTGCCAGAGCCCAGGGTAAGTCGCTGCAAATGGAGATTTGTGCATTGACCCTTTAAATGGCTCTTTGCTGTCTCAAGCTGTCTATCTCTGGCAGAGAGCAACTCTGCCGCTTTTCAACACTGGATGTTATCTGTGTACTTTTTGGACTCTGGTATTCTAGGCTTGGGATCCCAACTTAGGGTTTAGACCCCACACTTCTCATGGGGATCCAACTAACTGCTTAGGTATCCCTCTGGCACTTCAGCTGTGGCTTTTGGCCACCCAGTCAGCCCTCTTGCATCTCCACGGCTCTTCTTACCATTCAGGTTGTACTGAAGGTGACTCTTGTCTCTCTGAGGTTATAAGGCTTCTCTCTCATTATTGTTTATTTGTTTGTTCTGGGTGATTTCTCTACAATTTAGTTGTAATTCCAGATTGGTCCTGGGAGGAGGTTAATGTGACTTCCATTCACTCTTCCACCATCTTGCCACTCTCCTACAATTTCTTTTTCTCTACTGATATTTCTTGGATACTAAGGGCAAAAATTGCAACTTTTCCCTTTCAAATGCTTTGGGGACTATTCTAAAGGGGGCAATAGTTGATGGATGGTTTCCTTAGGTGTTTAGTGAAATTTTGTTGGAACTGATACACCATCTTTCTCATCCAAATTATGATCCTAGAGAGAATAGGCTTAGAACTACAGAGCTTAAACATTCAAGTTGGAGGTATTTAAAGGTCATCTAGTTTAACACTTGATACTTTAGGTCAAATTTCTATGATGACATTTCGAGTCTTTCATAGACCGGGACCCCCAACCAACTCTCCAGCCAGGTCTCATTTCATTTGTACACTTGCTCTTAGGAAGGCCGGATAGCTAAATGCCTATTTTAAAGTAACTTCTAGCTTGTTTATGTGCTCATACAAGTTACCATCTTATCAGCATGATCATACTAGTAAGTGAACAAAGAATTTCATTTGGATTTATATTGTTATGTGAAATTTTTACTTTGAATATATGTAAGCATATATCTATAGTAGAATGGAAAACTTTTTATATGCTTTATATGTAGCAAATCCCATGAGTCACTAGGAAAATAGATTGATTATTATAGAAACACTAAAATTGTAGATTAGCTAATATTAGGAAGAATATTATACCCTTTTTGTTTTCCAAATATGTGTTGAAATAAAATTGTAATATAAGGCAAAAAAATAAAGGAAAATAGATTGTGATGTGATTTTACTGTTAATTGCAACATTTGATGATTAAATAAAATAACTTTTAAAAATTATAATTAATTTTAAGTTTTTTATCCTATTTACGTTTCAATGACTTACCTAAATATAGTGATTGATTCAGTTCTTAAATTACTTGAAACATTAGATTTTAATGCAGTTGATTACTACTTGAAATATTTTCTTCACTTGGATTTCAGGACTCCACACATTCTCCTGTTGATAAATATCCCCTTTCCCTTCCCCTTTTTTGCTATTAAGAATAAAACTGAAATCAACAAACCTGAGTTTTTAAGTTTTCAGTGAATACCGAAGTTTGGAATTGCTAGGTCATAGTGTATGTATATTTTTATTTACAAACCTGCTAAACAGTTTTCCAAAGTGGTTGTACCATTTTATACTCCCACCAGCAATATATAAGAGATGGAGCTGCTTCATATACTTTTGCTGTGGTCATTTCAATGGTAGCCATTGTAGTGGGAGTGTAGTGTTATATTATGATTTTAACTTATATTCTACTGATGACCGATGATATGAAACATATTTTCACTTGTGTATCATTTTTTGTTTGTATACCCAGTGTTTTGAAGCACCTGTCCAAATACTTTGCCCAATTTTAATTGAGTTGTCAGTCTTTTTGTTATTGATTTGTAAAAGTTATGTTGCTGAATATTGTGGCTATTTTCAACATTTCTGGCATGTCTTTTGTTTTCCCTTAACAATGACTACTGGTGGATAGAAGTTTTTAATTTTTCTCATGTGCAAATTATGGTTTTTCTTATTTTTTTTCCCCAAAATCAGTAAAACTTTATTCACTTCCATTCTTTCTCTATTAACAGAAAACTGGAGAAATCGAAAATGTTTTGCAATTACAAAGATAAATGGCCTCTTTACTCAGAGAAGATCAGAACCTCAGACTACAATAGGGAAGATAAAAGAGCCCTCCCCCACATCCCCTGAGCTGACCCTTGTCATCTTAGACAAAGCCATCATTCCACTGGCCAGGGACCCTGTATGTGGCCAATTTAAGGTGAGGGCCAAGAAATCAGACCAATCTGTCCCTTATGATATAAAGTTGAACAGAAGCTACTCTATGGGTCAAGTGCCTGTATTTTACAGGACACAGGAACCAGGCAGCTACTTATAAAAAAAAACCCCAAGATTTATGTCAGGCACAACTTCTAATTTTATTTTGTTTTGTTTTAAATCAGTAGAAGAAACGGGGTCCTAGAAACTGCAGTGATTTAAGCAGCAGCAAGTTCGTGTATTTGTTTTTTTGTTTGTTTGTTTAAATACGTTTAAGTTTTCATACTCCTGGCATACATCATTTGCATGAAATTCTGCACCATACAAACTAATTGTAGTAAATTTACCCCCACCCCATCCCACAAACAAACAAACAAACAAACAAACCCAACAAAAACCCAACTACTCTGGAAGATAATTTTCATTGAAATCTAACCAAACTTCATTAAGTGAACTGTGATAAGATTATAAATGACATGAAAAATAGCACTTCAACATTTGACCATTGACCTAAGGAAGTGGTTTGTCTATACAAACTTTTGTAATTAATATAGTCCACCCTCATATGGTCCTCAGAATTAAAACATAATGAACAGGAAAGAAAAGAAAAATAATGAAACTGAGTGCTAAGGCAAGACATCTTGCCAGATGCAGTGAAAGTACACTAGATACTAAATATCAAGTGCAGAATTTCATAGGCAACAGTCAACAAGGCAACAGTCTATATTTTTCACTTAACGTGGGCTGAGTGGATTTTGGAGTTACAAGTTGTGTTGAATGCACCAAATAAAGCTCCAAAAATTCATGCTACAAGGTACCACCTTAAGTTTTCCAGGATGCAACTGTGTATAATTTTAAAATAGTTTTCTTAAATTTACTTATGTTTTCAAACATGACATGAGGAAGGTGTTAAAATTGGAAGGTGTAATAGCTCAATAGAATAAGTATTCCAGATTTTCGGGAGGGATGAAGAGGGAGATATTCAGACCCTTCACCAGAATCCCTCTAACTTGATCATAGTGGGTTTCTTTCTTTCTTTTTTTTTACAGTTTTCCAAATTTTTCCCCCTTTACTCCCCCCTGCCCTGCACCCCCCAACTTTCCAGCATCCCCCCCTTTGTTCATGTCCATGGATTGTACATATAAGTTCTTTGCATTCTCTGTTTCCTATACCATTTTTGATCTCTCCCAATCTATTTTATGCCTACCAATTATGTTTCTTCTTCCCTGTATCTTTTCCCCATTCCTCCCCTCCCTCACCCTGCTGAAAACCCTCTGTGTGATGACCATTTCTCTGATTCTCTTCCTGTTCTAGTTGTTTGTTTAGTTTTTGTTTTCATTGTTTTTCTTTTTTTAGGGTCACTTGTTGATAGTTGTGAGTTTGTTGTCATTTTACTGTTCATATTTTTTATCTTATTTTTCTTAGATAAGTCCCTTTAATGTTTCATATAATAAGGGCTTGATGACGATGAACTCCTTTAACTTGACCTTATCTGGGAAGGACTTTATCTGCCCTTCCATTCTATATGATAGCTTTGCTGGATAGAGTATTCTTGGATGTAGGTCCTTGCCTTTCATGACTTGGAATACTTCTTTCGAGACCCTTCTTGCCTGTAAGTTTTCTTTTGAGAAATCAGCTGATAGCTTAATGGGCACTCCTTTGTAGGTAACTCTCTCCTTTCCTCTTGCTTCTTTTAGGATTCTCTCTTTGTCTTTAATCTTTGCTAACTTAATGATGATGTGCCTTGGTGTGTTCCTCTTTGTGTTCAACTTCTCTGGGGCTCTCTGGGCTTCCTGGACTTCCTAGAAGTCTATTTCCTTTGCTAGATTGGGGAAGTTTCCCCTCATTATTTGTTCAAATAAGTTTTCAATTTCTTGCTCTTGTTCTTTTCCTTCTGGCACCCCTATAATTCAGATGTTGGCATTGTTCCAGAGGTTCCTCATCCTCTCTTCATTTTTTCAAATTCTTCTCTCTTCATTCTGTTCCAGTTGGATGTTTATTTCTTCCTTTTTTTCCAAATCATTGATTTGAGTCCTGATTTTCTTCCTGTCACTGTTGGTTCCCTGAATATTTTGCTTATTTCACTTTGGGTATCTTTTATTTGTTCTTTCATTTTTCGACCAAGCCCAATCAGTTCTGTGAGCATTTTGATTACCAGGGCTTTAAACTCTATCAGCTATGTTGGCTATCTCCTCATTGCTTAGCTTTCTTTCTGGAATTTTGCTCAGTTCTTTCATTTTGGCCCTATTTCTTTGTTTGTGGCCCGGTTAAGTTGTAAGGGGGTGGGGCCTTAGCTATTCACCAGGGTGGGGCAACCCTCCTTGCTAAGTTGTGCTGTGGCACTATCTGTGGGGGAGGGGCCAGGGAGGGAACAATGCAGCTTGCCTGCTTGGCTCTAGCTCCACTTTCCAACGAACTCTTGTGTGTGACTGGGAGTTTCTCCCACCACAGCAACCCCCGCCATAGTCCACAGTCAGCTCTGAGTCTCAGTTTCCTGTTCAGTCAGCCCCACTCACTCAGTCTGCCACTTGGCCGCAGCCAGCCCTGCCTGCATGGTCCACTGCCTTGCCGTGGGTGCTCTCTGTCCGCCTGTATTACCAGTCTGGTTGGTCTGGTTGACTGTTTCTTTAATTACTTGGTTGTCAGAGTTCCATGCAGTTTGATTTTCTGGCACTTCTGGTTGTTTATTGATTTTAGATAGGTTGTTATCCTCCTTTTGGTTGTTTGAGGAAGCGAAGGGTTTCTACCTACACCTCCATCTTGGCTGGAACTGCCAAACATTTCCTTTAATGTTTGATAGAATTTAGCGGTAAAGCCATTGGGGCTAGAGTTTCCTCTTTAGAAACATTTAAAATAATCAATTTAATTTCTTTAACAAATATAATGCTATATAAATTGTCTATTTCTTCTTGGTTTTGTTTTAATAAGTTGTGTTTTCATGGAACTAGCTCACTTAATTTACACTATCAATTTATTGGACTAAAGTTGTTAATTATACTTCCTTATTATTTTTAATGTCTATAATATCTGTGTCGCTATATCATTTTTTCTTGTTAATATTGGTTGTGTGTTTTCTCTCTCTCTTTTTAATCAGAATTGCTAGGGATTTATCAATTCTATTATCTTTTTAGAATGCTAAATTTTGTTTTCATTGACTTTCCTTTATTGTCTGCTTTCCATTTTTCTGATCTTTATTTTATTTATAATTTTAATCTATCTTTAATTATATTTAATATTTTAGTTCTTCTATTTACCTTAGGTTTATTTATTTATTTTCTCTAGTTTCTTAAAGTAAAAGCTTAGATCTTTGATTTTAGACTTTCCTCGTTTTCTAATATAAACATTTAAAGCTATAAATTTCCCTCTTAGTACCTGATTAGCAGCATTTTACAAAGTTTGACATATTGTGTTTTTATTATTAAGTTATAACTTGTGATTTCTTCATTGACCTCTAGGTTATCAAGAGGTTAATGCTTAGTTTCCAAATAGTTGGGGATTTTCTAGGTACATTATTGTTGAGTTCTAATTAAATTCCTTTTTGGTCAAATAATATACTTTATTTAATTATACTTTGAGAATTTTGAGGCTTAGTTTTCACTCATTATATGGCCTATCTTGGTGTATATTCTGTGTGTACTAGAAAAGATTTTGTATCTTACAGATGCTGGGTGAGTTGTATTATAATTTAATTAAGACAAATTTGTTGATAGTGTTAATCAAATTTTTCTTTAATTTGTGTTGATTATTTCATCTAGCTGTTTTAGCAGTTATTGATAGAAAGATATCCAAGTCTCCAACCATGATTGTGGTTTTTTTTCTTCACTTAATTTGGTTACTTTTTCTCCATTTAGTATGATGCTCTGTTTTAGGTTTGTACTCAACAAGACTTGTTGTTTTCTTGATAAATTAACTATGTTATCATTATGAAATACCCTCCTTGCTTTGAGAAATATTCTTGCCCACTTTTGTGAAGTCTGGGAAGCTGTGCCTTTAGCCCTACTTACTGCTTTTGATTTTTGTTACTTTTTAGGTACATAGAGTTATTAATTTTGTATTTGAGAATGTTCACATCTTTATGATCTTTCTTTTTAAACTTTTTTTATCAACTCTTTTTGGAATATCAATCAGGGCAGGCTGAGTATATGTGTATATTTGTGTGTGTGTGTAGTTCACAGAAAGAGTTTACCATGCAATCCTGACTGGAAGTCTTGTTTCTTTATCTGTAAGATAAAGATAATAATATCTCATTTATAAGCTTTTTGCAAGCCTTAAGTGATATAAGGCATGTAGAGTGCTGGGAAAGGTGCCTGACATATAAAAGACTTAGTAAATATTTGGAGCATTTTACTATAAAATAGTCATTCAGTTACTGCAAAATGGTAGATACAAGCATGAGGACATAAAAATTGTATCAGGTGTTGAAAACTTCATCCGGAATATTTGTTTTTGAGAAAAATCTCTGTGTAAGGGTATAACAAGTATGGGATAGGGATTCTTTCTGTGGTCTATTGATTTTTTGGAAGAAATATTTATCTTCTGGGTAGCCATTCAATGAAAGGCAGCATCGGGAGATAATTCTCCATGTGTCTTTTGTATTTCTGCATGTATTACAATGTGAGTCACTGGATTCCTTTTATTCTGAACTTTTTAAGAATGTACAGTGAATAGTTATGCAGTTGCTATCTAATATCAGTTCAATTTAGATTGAGAATTTCTGGATTCTTCTTGATTAATTTTTCATGTACCTCATCCTCAAAAAGGAACTCCAATGCTCCAGGCTTTCACGGGTCCCTCCACACGATGGAGATAAAACATCTTTAGGGACTGCTGAGTGGAAGTAGCCCAGTATCATGCTCAAAGGCATATGGTGCTTTCACTTGGCCAGGTGGTAGAGTTATTACCAGTATTACTCATTCAAGTATTATGGTCTCTTTCGAGCATGACCTTCAGTGGAAGTACATCTGCCGAGCCTATCAAAACACTTGTTGGCCTCAAGTGAGCATCCTTGTTCCCTATGAATTCTCCTGTAGTTACTATTACTCCCCAAAGTTTCTGTATATGTGTAGAAGGTCTTAAGATATAGGGTAGTCGTGGACACTGAGGTTCTCTCACCAGCATCTATTTTATGCCCCCCCCCCCAAATCTAAAACAGCTATGATTTTGTTGGGATTGAACTAAGCTGCTTCTTGTTCCGTAATCTTGGGTCTTCTCCTAAATACCCCATATGACTTTTTGAGTCGGAGAAGAGGCATATGAAATTTCAAAACAGTGTATACATTAACAATTGTTTGTAAGTCTTAGGCGATGTCAACTTGCTGCTTCTGCTTCAGCCCCAGTTTATCAGATCTCTTTGACTGAAATCCTTAGAGGTTCAGAATTCAAAGAAAGAATTTCCTGCTTCTAAAAATATACATTTTATTGTGATGAAAGCTCTCAGAATTGCCTCTTGTATGCACCTGTCTCTCATTTGAAATGTGTGCTTGATATTATTTTTCTACCTCTGGTTCAGCAGTAATTTCATAGGAACGTTAGTTGTCAAGTTTTCTGATCTCACTTTCTTTGACACCCCTCCCTCCAGCATTGACTCCTTGGTGATGAGAGAGGTGCCACGAAGAGCCACTGGTGGACAGATGATATATTATTTCTTTTTTGCTCTCACTTTATTCTCAACGATCGTTGAATTTATTTCACTAGATGAAACCGGAGCTGCTTCTGCAAGCAATTAAGTTGTGTTAACCAAACAAATGCACTGACTGTAATTTCCACATGGCACAGTGTTTCACATTTACTGCAGCTCAGGCTTGAGAAAAATCACACTTTAAAGCCATATGAAATGAGTTTTGCAGAACTGGCAGGAATATAATATTGTACAGAGGTCAAGTAGGTAAACTACTGAAATAAAAAATAAATAAATATAAGAGAAAATTATATGGTGAAATAGGGACAGAGAAAAGGAAAGAACAAATAAGGCTTTTTAGGAGTGATAAAAGAAGAAGAAAGTAAAATATCAATATTTAGGAATGATAATAAAAAAAGAAAAGGAGGAAATATCAAGATAACAACTATATTTTCTAAACAGATTCTCCTTAGGATGGCAATTTGGGCATTGAGCACAGTCAGAATTCTGTCTTCCAAATGTAAAGTGTCTTGTTTTTCTTTCTCTATGGTACTTTCTTTTTTCTTATAATGTCCTTTATTATAAGCTCTGACAAATGACAAATCACTACCCCGTAAAAACAATTCCCTTGATCTTTAGGGTACTTTTTGTTCTTATAAAACAATATCTTAGAAACAGAATTTTAGGGGGAATGTTCTCTTGATTTATATATTTACATATGTAGTGAGTGCCCTCGGCGATGTTAATGCACTGGTGGTGTCGAGCCTGAGGGTGGGTGTCTGAAAGTTGTAGGTTAGTGATGACACAAAGAAGCTAACATAGAGCCCGAAAGGTGAGTCAACCTAAATACTTAATGTTTTCTGACTCTGATAGTAGATGATAACTGGTTTACTTAGGAAACAACTTTCTGGTCATTTTTGTCAATTTTCTGATTGATGATACAAGTAAATTGTGCCTGTTCTTATTTATTGATACTGGTAGAAGAATAAATGTCAGTGTATACAAAAAATGTACAAACACATTTTTAAGATCTTATCAGATAATGATTATAAATACATATTTCAGGTTTGACGACCTTAAAGAAATTCTGGGTAAGTTTAGCAAGGGGAAGGATGCTGTCAAACAAACAGACATAATGAGGACATTTATAGGCATGTAAGGAAGAAGATTCTTGGCACTTTTTAGTCAAACTGTTGTATAGAAACAGCAAAACTATGGGTAGTAAATAGAGTATTCAAAATTTTACATTCCATAAAGGAGCAAAGTTACATTGTGAATGGGTTATAAAAGGAGAAGAAAAAATAAAGGAAACTTGTATTTTAATGGAATATAAATGGATTTAGGGAATGTTGGCTTGCAAATTTCATGCTTATTGAGTATGGACACTTTATGGCAATAGAACTAATTTTCCTTGTTAAAGAGCTGTTTCCTCTCTTTGGAAAGTAAATATTTATCTCAGAAAATTAGAATTTAAAACACTGTCAAAATAACACTAAAATCTGAGCCTTAACAAAATGATGATGTGGAAACCTGAGTTGACCCTCGCTGAGAATTAATCCCTGAGAAATAGCAGTAACTAGGAAGATCAGGAAGGTCTGTAAGTCAGCAGAGGACAGGGCTGTAGAATAATGTAGTGGGACCAGGACAGGCCTGAGAGACCAAATTTTCCGGTTGGCGTGAAAGCTCTACTAATTACTCACTGTTTATACTCAGTTTAGAAAAGTCCACTAACATGTCTGAGTCTCAGTTTCACCATGCATAAATGTGATACTTATATCACCTTCCTACTTCTCAGGATTACTTGATAAAATCAATTTTTTCTCCCCACCAGAGACTACAGTTCATTGATCCTAGTACCTTTTAAATCATCCCGCACCACACCGTTATCCTTTATTCCCTCCTTATTCTGAAGAGATTCCATGACCTTCATTGTACTGGTCCCTTCCATATGCTCTCAACTTCTTTACTCCTCCTACTTAGTGCAATTGTTTGGCAAAACCACCATCCTGGTTAAATCTAACTTTCTACATACTTTGAACTTGCATTCATGAAACTGAATGTACCTAAGAAATAAAAAATCATGTGATTTCACTTTAAATTCATGACTTAATTTCAAGTATGTCTATACTGGTTCTATGATAATCATATTAAGTTCTGATAATTTTAATTTTATTTCCTGCTTTCTTTCTAGTTAAATTTTGTATTAACATTATGTTAATGTCACAAAATGTTAACTTCATAAAAGGAATGTTCTTTCATTTTCTATTCTCTTTAAGAATTTCTTTATTATGGGTATTACTTATTCTTTAGTGTTTGGTAGAATTCATCTGTAAAACTGGGTTGAGTGTGAATTATGTGAGTGTGTGTTTCTTTGTGTGTAGATTTTGAACTATCAATTCAAATTTTAAAATGATTATAAACCTTTTCAAGATTTTTACTTCTTCTTGAATTCAGTGTTATAAGCCACATGTTTTTTAGAAAGCAGTGTATTTCAGTTGTGGGCTCAATTTGGATGGCATAAAGTTGCGCGGGGTATTTTTACTTTTTAAATACCTGTGCTATCTGAAATACTCCCCTCACTTGAGGTGTAATATGTAATTTTACCTTCTCTCTTAATTTTTATTACTGTTTTCTCCAGATTTGAGTATTTTATGTCTTTAAATAAATATTTAATAATAAAGTTACACTATATTTCAAAATATATATTCAAAAATTAATTATTGTTTTTATCTCTTTTATTCTTTGATTTTTTTCTGCTGTTCTCTTTTTATAACTTAATACTCATGTTTGGCTCTCTGATTTTCCATTTTCACTTTCTAATAGATACATTCAAGGATATAAATATATCCTTATATTTATTTATATAATAAAAAAAGGGATCTAAGTACTACTTTGGCTGTATACCATTATATTTGATATGTATCACATTTGGTACCATTTAATTATAAATATTTGTTAACTTATAATATGATTTCATCTTTAATTCATGACTTTTTAAGGAGTACATTAAATTTATCTACATATGGGCCCTAGTTAGTGTGGCTCAGTGGATTGAGTGCTGGCCTGTGAACCAAATGGTTGCCGATTTGATTCCCAGTCAGGGCACATGCCCAGATTGAGGGCCAGTCCTCAGTAGGGGGTGCTCCAGAGGCAACCGCACATTAATGTTTCTCTCCCTCTCTTTTTCCCTCCTTTCCCCTATCTCTAAAAATAAATAAATAAAATTAAAAAAAATTAATCTTTCTACATATGGATTTTTAAAAGTTACTTCTTAAACTTAAAAAATTAATGTCTAAGTTAATTGCATCTTTGTTAGAGAATATAGTTTATTGATACTAATTCTTTGATATATGGGTTTGATGACTTAACATGTGGTCATTTTCTAAAATTTTCCAGTGTGCTTGAGAGAAAATAATCTCTTGTTTGGGAATAGTTCTGCATGTGTCCTTGGATACAACTTCCTAATTGTGTTCCTCATTTTTTGGTCAGCTTATCGAATCAGTTACAGAAAAAAATATGTAAAAATCTCCTACTTTGTAGTTGAATATGTCAATATTTTAATGATTTTCTGTTAACAGTGCTTTATGTATTTTGAAACTGTGTTATTAAATGCATTATCTTGTTAATTGCACTTAACATTATGCTATGTCCTTTTTGTCCTTAAGAATGGTTTCTTTTTTACAACTTATTATTTTCTGATATTAATATAGACCTTTATTTTGGTGAATATGGACTAGACACTACTAGTTTCTTTTTTTAAATCATTTTTTAAAAAAGATTTTATTTATTTTTAGAGAGAGGGGAAGGGAGGGAGAAAAGGAGAGAAACACCGATGTGAGAGAGAAGCATTGATCAGTTGTTTCTCATACATGCATTGACCAGAGACTTCACCTGCACCCCAGGCATGTGCCCAGACCAGAAATCAAACTGGTGACCTTTGGCTTTGCGGGACGATGCCCAACCAACTGAGCCACCCAGGTCAGGGGAATACTGCTAGTGCCCTACTCAGTATTTAGCCATTTATTCTTGCTAATAGAACTCCATTTCTGTTCAGTGGTAATAGGTCCAGATAAAATACCCTATCATCCAGCCTCTTTTGTAGCCAGTAGTAGCCATATGCCATATTAGATTGAATCATATGTTGTATTTATTTATGTGTGTAAGCATAGTTGAGGAGCAGCAACTGTATGTGATTGAACCTAATATTTTTGGCCAAGAAGATGTAAATAGAAACCACTAGCTTTTGCGAAGGCTGTTTTAAAAGAGCTATATTTTGCTGGCTGGCTTATTCAATCTTCTGTCCTTTTCCTTTTTCCATCATTTTTTCTGTGGCCTTTGACTCAATGACTGGCATTACAGTGGACTAAGAGATTGAAAGATGCATCTTAAAGAGGGTGGGGTAGAAGAACAGAAATTGTTCTTGGGAACTCTAAACAATTGCACGAACCCTAGAGTGTGTGCCTCTGCACATGTTATTACATGAGAAAAATAAAACTTTATTTAGTTAGTCTAGCCTCTACTCCTCTCTTGCCCTAACCATTGCTTTTGTTGGTCATGACCCACAGCTGAGTAAACAGCTCCAAATAAATTGGGCTAGTTTGCTTTATACAGGTTTTCTCTAGTCCTGGCTTGTCCAGATTGAGAGTTAGGGGGATTCATTCGTGATTGAAATGAACTTGTTATATTATTAGAAAGACACATGCAGGAGAAGAATAATAAGGAAATGCTGCTCTTTTTGTTTCTCTCCAGATACAGGAGAAGCTTTCCACGTAGTGGCTAGCAGGGAGAGAGGACCCCAACTACAGCTCCCTATTTCCCAGGCCACTGGCCATTTCAATCAGGAGGTATTAGAAAAATGATTCATTTTGCTTTCATTTACTTCCAGTGACACTTCATTGTTGCCTTTGGGAGAAGAGTTTTATGTTGTATCGTTATGTACAAAGCCTAATCTGGAATACGACAGATGTGTGTGGGGATTAATGAGCTCTAGTATGCACGCTGCTGGTTCTAGTCCTGAATTTTAGGGCTAAGGACATCATAATGGCTACTCTTCATTAACTTCCTATTATGTGCCAGGACCTGTATTAACTCTTTAGTTCTTACAGCAATAGGTGGATGATGTTATTAGTAGCATTAGAGGTTGAATAATTTGCCCAGAGTCGCCTGGTTAGAAGGGAGCTGAGCTGGAATGGAAGTCTGGCAGCTGGACTCCAGAGTCTGTGCTATCACCCACATCCTGTTGGCTGCTTTGCCTGATCCTTGTCTCCCTGGGAGTTTGAACCACATAAGTAAAGAAGCTGTGGTGAGAGAGGTGGGAAAGAAGAGAAGAGAAAAGCAAACAGGCACGAGCTGTTGGAGGGGAAAAGCCATCGCTGAAGAAGCCGCCAGGAAACAAAAGCAAGACCTTCCCACTCAGTGCTCTGACCTTATCCTTGTTTGAGTATATCTAGAAGTGAAATTACCATTTCTATTTTTACTTCTCTGAGATTTTTTACAATAGTTTCAGGCAGGGATAGGTGAAAGTTTTTCTCCACGGTCATCCTTTCACAAAAAATCTAAGGCATTTTTCTGAGGTTTGGTTTCCCTTTTGCTTCCATGAAGGAGCTTGGTGTGGTAGAAAGTGTGGTTCTCTGAAGCCAGGCGGACTTGGATTTATACGTCCCTTCAGTTACTTACCAACCCACATGATTTCTGTGACCTGGATAAGTCACTTAATCACTCTGAGCCAGTCTGCTTATATGTCAAATGGGAATATTAATTGTTAGCACATTAGTTTGCTCATTCAGTCAGTAAATGTGTATTGATTGCCTGCTTTGTGCTGGTCACTGGCAGGTAATGTCTGGTCACAAGTACATAATAAATAATATTAGATCTCACCCTCAGTGAACTCCCACCCAGCAGAGGAGATACACCAATAAACAGATGATCACCCTCCTGTGATGTGCTAAGACTGGAACGAGTGCAGGCTGCTGTGGTGAGGATTATAGAACAGCTGGCACTTAAAACGCACTCAGCAAATACAAGGCACTCAGCAAATACAGGCTCTCGTTTACTTCTTTCTTTATTCTGAAGGAGCCTGCTGTTGCCAACCTTACTGTCCATATGTGTGATTTTATTTCAGAAACCTGCCGAGGCTGGGGTGTCTTTTTGTGTTTAATGTGTAGTGTGGCTCAGAGGTGATGATGCTGTTTAACTACCTTTCACAGCCAAATGAGGTGATTTGTGTCTGTAGTTCTCACCTTAGGCACCTATTCTTCAGATTAGTCTTCATGTGGTATTTTATATATGAATCTTAAATTTTCTCTAAAAGAAAAAAAAATGTGAGAAGGGAAAGCTGTAATAAGAAAATGTTAACATTTTGAGAAAATGAAATAAGTTTGAGCTTTTTGCCTTCTCATTATTTACATATACTTAGAAAATTACTTACTGTGGTGGTTTTTGGCTGCCTACCATTAACCTCATTCCAATTTTAAATGTAAAAAAAATGAGAATTTGAGATTAGTTTCTCTCAGAGTTGATATTAGAGTTGGCACTTCTAGAGTCTTGATTTGTGTTTTGTCGCCAACCAGACTCTCCAGTAATACAGATAAATACTTGTTGCCTCATTAAAAAAAAACAAAACAAAACTGTGAAAGTGGTCTAAAATTCAGGAAGTTGCCCATTGAGGTCAGAAAGAAGATTTTATTTAAAAAATATATGTTTTCTTGTTTTCTGGGCCTTGATTCTGCAAAACCCAGCATTAGGCGGTATGTGGGGGGTCAGTAGATCTATCTTTAAAATTTATGGAGGGGAAAGTTAAATTCTCTTAGCTAAGGAAATGAAAGGAGAGAAATATTGGAAAGATTATGTGTGTAGGTTGACCAGAAGAGCATGAAGAGAACACTTGGGGCCACCTTAAATTTGTATATAACTTTTTCCAAGATAATTTGTAGGCTGTTTAGGAGGGTGACTGGAAAACTCCTTATGTCTAAATTGATAAGTACTGCGTCAGCCAGTTTATATTAGTTATCTTTAACAATATTAGCTACAGAAGCATTATATCTAAGAACATCTATGTTTACCTGATACACCCCAAGCCATAAGAGGCAATATTCATAGCCTTTTTCTTGTAAGCCAGTAGCAGCTCAAAATATACAAACCCACAGAGTAGTGGGATTGGGGGACAGTGGTTGGGGTACAGCGGGGTGGGATCTGCAACGGGTCTTCAGAACTCACTATGCAAGAAACCCAACCTTTTGTGACTTGGGAGTATTTCACAACAATTAAAATAATTTAATCTTGAAGTTTCAGAGCAGATAGTCTTTACAGATAATGGCATAGCAGTGGCACAAACTGTTTCCGCAGTTCAGTTTGTGACATATCTTCAAGCAAATATCCTTCCTATTAATACCCTGGAGGTCAGTGACTGCATATTCAAAGAATCTCACTGGGCAATAAAACCTTTATCAAGATTTAATTACCATGGAAGCAGAAAAGCGGAGGTAGTTGCAATCTTTACACTAAATCATAATTAAAACCTATGTGAGATTACCTACAAATATTTAGGACATTATTTAATTGAACCCAAGATAAAAAATAAAACTAGTGAATGGCAAAGTTCATTATGCAACTTTCAATTCACATAACAGCCTAATGATTGCTCAAAACCCTAGGAATATTTAAACACACAGGCATATGTGTGTATAATTTATATCATAAAGCATATCTCCATTACTTTGTTTTTATGTATAAAATATGCATGCATAGCTATAAGGGTGAGTATGTTTGCAACATATTGTTATTTTCAAAGTCAGATATATTTTTACAAAAATAGAAAAAAATTTTAGTGAAAAACTCCATCCTACTTCTTTGAACTAGGCTTATAGAATTTCATATTCTGCTCTCCTGTGAGTTCCATTTTATCCTTTAGAGTCCAAAATATGGGACTATAATATTAAAGCATTAAGCTTCCTTGCTTGACTTATGAAATTCTGCAGTGATATTCCCAGAAATAAATCCCATGAAGTGACTTGTTTTATGAACAATGACGTCCAAAAAATGTGAGTGACCTCTGAAATTCTATGGGAAAATATTAAGCTTGCTTTGATGATTCATTTTATCTTCAGCTGCACATGCTTGGTAATGAAGTTGAACAAAAGAAACACATATCATTTGCTCAGAGAATGCACAAAATAAAGCAACATGGTTGAATGCTCTGATGCTGAACATGGAACTAACCACATCAGGTTCAAGGTGAAGGAGTTAGACATTGGAGATGTCCAGAAAGGAACTTGCACCTACTTCCCCTGAATTCCCTCTCTACTTCCCCAAGAGGAGGAAATTTCAGGCTCTCTGCTGTTCAGAGTGGGTTTTAAAACTTTGTACTGGGGTGTAAAATGACCTTTTTTTCCTAACTAAACTATGGTTCTCCTCAATTCCAATGCTGAAATAGAAGTTGGAGTACAAAATAGAAGATATAAACTCAACAAACTCAAATTGAATAAACTTAGAATACAAGTACATAAAGCCAAGAAGAACATAATCAAAGTAACACGTGGCTGCCAGTGACTAGTTTATATGGGATGCTAACCATGTGCAATTCAGAAGTTGCTCTATTAACATCCTTTGCATGTTCAGTGTTTCTTACACATTTGTAATGGACAGAGCTCCCTTTAAACAAAGAATACATTTTTGAATACCCTTACTGTTGACTTTAATAATTTTTATTTTGGTGTTATTTAAACATGCATGAATAAAAGTAGCTATAAGCTTTTTATACTTATGGTTCATATTTGACTTTGACAACCAAACTATAACAAATTAATTAAAATCAACTAGTAAGTAATAAAATTTTAAATGTTATTAATTTAATTTGTTAGATAAAGTTAATTTTCTGAATGTAAATGGCAAACTAAAATGTTCTGGGGAACACGTTTTCTGAATTGCATACATCAGTATTCTCTTTACCCAGTACTTTATTAAAACAACATCCCTATAAAGCTCTCAGTGTCGTATATATTTTTACACATTAATTTGCTTCAGCTAATTTTTATTAGGTTGCAATAATTACAGTAGTAGTACATGATGCCAGGAAAATGGAAGCATAATTACCAATACTGTGTGGCTCCACACAGTGTTATTACAGCGTTATTTAAAGGGTACAGAACAGCACTGTCCAGTAGGACTTTTTGCAACAATGGAAATGTCCTATATCTGTGCTCTAATATGGTACCAACTAGTCACATTTGGCTAATGAGCTTTTGAAATATGACTAGTGTGTCTGTGGAACTGAATTTTAATTTTATTTATATATTTACATTTACATTTAAATAATCATGTCGATTGGCTACCGTATCGGTCAGTGCATGTCTAGAATATAGTTATGTTAATTTTTAACTATTACTAAAATGGAAAATAAAATGCTATAATCTCATAAAGAACTTTTAGATGCCTTAGAATTCACTGGTTCTGGTTTGAGGATCAGTGGCCGTGGGTGATTGCTTGATCATCCTGGACATCAGTGTGCCCAGCTGTGTACATGCCCTCAACTTAGGAAGCTTTTGTTAGATTCTTTGGAAATTTGGTTTGAGGATAAATCTGTTGTATTTAAAAGGATTCTCCAGAACAATGGTAACTGGGATTTTCAAAAAAAAAAAAAAATCTAAGCAGAGAAACCTGGAAAAGTTGGGGGTTCTCTAACTAGCACGTTCAGAAACGCGCAGCGGCAGACCAGTGTGGTCTGCACGATGAGAGCAAGAGCTAGAAAGCAAAACGTGGGGCATTTGAAAGTGACTTCGAGCATTTCCCCAGCTTTATCGAGATATAATTGATATATAACATCATGTAAGGATCAAAGTAGTGTTTTGATACACGTACATATTGTGAAATGATTACCTCAGTAGGTTAGTTAACACACCTACCACCACCTCACATAATTACCACTTCTTTTTTGTAGTGAGAACATTTAATATTTAATCTCTTAGCAACTTTCAAGGACATAGTACAGTATTGTTAACCTTAGGTGCCGTGCTATACATTATTGCATATTTTGGAATCAGTTTTTTTTGTTTGTTTGTAATGGAGACATCCTCTCAGGCTTATCCTGACCTCACTTTGGCCTCAAGGAATCCAGGTCCTGGAAGAAAGTCAATGATCAGCTCCCAAGTCAGGTGACTGTGGTCAACCTACATTGGGAGACATGGTAGGAATTCAGATGAAGTCTTAACAGGGTTTATTCCTGCCTAGGTATGCTATAGGTAACAAGTCACTCCCACCTTTTTAAGTGGAAGGTATACAGTAGTATATGAATAATATTATCTCAAAAAGATTTATAATGTAGTAGGGAGATAAGATGAAAACAATTTTTTGTAGTTAAAGATTCAAGAAATTATATGCCTAGATGCAAATGTACGATAAGATGACTAGAGTTCAGAAGAAGGACAAATTTGGGTGGTCTGGAAATGCCAGGTAAGCTTCATATACTCTTGTTTCATACATTTAGAAGATAATATTTAGAATCTTAAATATTATTTTATCCTCCAGGGGTGTCCAACCATTAGGTATCTCCGGGCCACACAGGAAGAAGAAGAGTTGTCTTGGGTCACACATTAAGTACACAAACACTAACGAAAACTGATGAGCAAAAAAGGTTTTAAGTAAATTTACGCTTTTGTTCTGGGCTGCACTCATAGCCTTCCTGGGCTGCGTGCAGCCCAAGAGCCGCGAGTTGGACACCCCCTCAGGCGTCAAGGTTTATGCCCTTTTAAATTGTTTTTGAGGTTACTGACATGGAATCCAGCATTTAATAATAGCTAGAAAGTACCTATTGGTAAATGCTTAATGTAAAGGAATAGAACCCACGGTATTTTTAGTTTAAGGAGAAAAAAATTAGTAGAAACATCAGAAACTAAAAGGCTGTGTGAGAGTTTCCATGAATGTATGTCCCATTAGCATGCTTTCAGGTGGTGGAGAAATACTTTGCTCTTGTCTATTAATATCAGCATGGTAATACATGTATAGAAATCAAAATATTTGGAGGGACCAAAGGATAATAATCGTACAGACAAAATGAAAAAAGGAAAAAATGTGACCTCAATGCAAATGAAAGGGCTTGAAATCAATAGTCTGAATGCCCACACTGAGAAATGAATATTTCCTACTGAAATATGAGTATGATGTTTCATATTATTGTTAGACCCACAGTATTTAGTACTAAAAGTCTATAAAAGTCTATAAAATATTTTCAAGGCTACTGGCATCAAGGAAGTTGCCAAGCGTGTGATCCATTCCGACCATCAGTGTGTAGTGTGTCCGGGACAGTGGCCCCAAACAGTGGTCTGTGGGAAGGTGAGGAGCTTGTAGTGTGATCTTTAGTAGCGTCTGGACATCCTGATTCCCTTTACATAGCAGGCATCCCTGATTGTACCGAAAGACTTACTGACCAGCTCATGCTCTGGGGTCATAACATCTCTTGGGAGTCTTTAATTAATGAAAATTGTATGAGAGTGGACTTTGAAAACAAATGCTCAATGCATTCTTCTTTTTGAGAGGACTGAAGGGGAGGAGAATTGAACATTTTCTGTGCCGAATGCTTTGACACTTTGAATCTTCAAGGGATGCAACAGGAGAGACTCAAAATGTTAGCAGCTATGCTAAAACATGGATAAATTAAGGCTTACATTAAAATGCAAGCCAACTGAGCAGGGAATAGGCCTAATTCTCTGCTTTTAATATCATCACACATTTTGACTATTCAACTCTGCCAAGAAGCAACACCTAAAATGATATTAGACATGCATGAGATTTATTGGAGGAAATGCCTATGAAAGATAAGAGAGGAGGTAGCCAGAGGAGGCAAGGAGAACTTTCAAACAAATATAGGTCTGACACCTGAAAAATGATAGAGGGAAGAAAGGGGTAGGTAGGAAGGTAACTCAGATTGAAGCTGAGTTTTGAGGAAGTTCATGCCAGGTCTATGAGAAGTTCCAGAGCCGTGTTTTTACCCTGCATTGGGCACCAGTGTCATGTTCTAGCCCCATTGTGCTCAGCCATTAGCTGGGAGCAGCCATGAGGAGGCATGGCCTGGTGTAAATGCTGCAATGGATCTACAGCTGTAGCAGTTGGACATAATTCAACTCCTTGTAGCCACTCCTTGGAGCGGGGTCTCCTGAAGGAAATCTGAGCATGGATTTCCTCTATGGATTATTTAGGTACATGGCACTTGGCTTAGCATACTATTTCCTTTTAAATTCTCTGTTTTGAACAAGGAAATGGACTTTTCTTTAGTAAGGATTTGAGGGGACTGATTTCCACTGTGATTGTTTTAATTCCCCTACCCTAAACCTGTCCTTGCTTCCAACTCACTGCACGTTATTGTTCTGGGCTTTATGCACAGGTTCTAGAGGCAGATCCTTGACGCAGATTTTTTAAAAAAAGATTTTACTTATTTATTTTTAGAGAGAGGGGAAGGGAGGGAGAAATACAGGGAGAGAATCATCAGTGCGTGGTTGCTTCTCCCGCGCCCCCCACCGAGGACCTGTCCTGCAAACCCAGGCATGTGCTCTGACTGGGAATTGAACGGGCAACCCTTACGTTTCATGGGCCAGCACTCAATCCACTGAGCCACAGCAGCCAGGGTTGAAGCAGATTTTAATATAATGTAACACCTTCCTTTAACACAAATTGCTCTAAATGCAGTTAAGGTTTCTCTCTAGGCAATATTATAAGGTTTAATAGTTGAAGGACTCAGTGGGTATTCTTCTGAAATGGTCTCACCTGTAAGTTATACTATAGCAAGAATTTCTAGAACCCGTGGAGCACAAAACCACAGACAGCCGCCAATATTTGGTCACAGGGTGACAAATTCAGGCTTGCCATGCTTAGCGTGCTCCGTTTGGTTGGGAGTGAAATATTTATCCATTGCTGCTCTGTGGTTTTTTGTCCTGAGAGACTTAGCATATGCAGCAACATATCATTGATTGTGGACAACCAGGATGGTTGAAAGAAAGCCATTTGGATTATTATAGAGAAAACTGTTGGCAGGTGTGTGTCCTGAATAAGTAAACAAGTTGATAATTACACACCTGGAACTCAAAGAGCAAAACTGTAGATGATCACTTGCTGGAGTGGAGGCTGATCACTACCATTGTTTTGGACGAACATATGTATGGTTCCTACTTCCTTGTTCTAAACTCATTGGCAAAGGAATGTGGCTCACAAGCCGTGGTACTACTTTAAATTATATAACAAATCTCTTTCAACTAGGCATGGAGTTGTATCTGAATTATATTTTCTACCACTCTAGATTGCTTTGTGCATAGCATCAACTATTTGGCACAAGAGGGTACAGCAATGATCCTAACTCATTCTCAGAGGAATGGTTTAAGAAAAAATTTACTAGAATAAGAGGGTTTAGATAAAAGCTTTTTTTTTTATTCGAAAAGCATTTACTCAATAATTTAATGTTATTGAGGAACTACTATGTGCCAGAGTATATGAAAAATGTACAGTCAAAGTAAATGTGTCTATGCTTTTGAGAAACACAGCTTGAAGACAAATTTTCAGAAAGCTAACTATCAACTAGGGTGGTAAGTTATGGTTTCCATTTCCTGCAGTGAATCCTGCCTGTCACAGACTGAAGGTGATCATATCTCACTGCTGCTTAAGATTCTTCAGTCTCTTCATAGTTTTCAGGAAAAATGACACATTTCTTTGCCTAGAAATGATAGTTAACATTTATTGTGTGCTTACCATGTGAAAGATACTGTTCTAAGTGTATATAGATTAATTCACTTTAACTTCACAAAAATCCTGATAAGGTACTTACCAGATAAAGAAAACAAGGCATAGAGAGATTAAATATCTTTCCCAATATAAAATAGTAAGTGGTGGAGTAAGGATACAATCTAAGCAGTTTAGCTTCAGAGCTGTAATTGAACCCGTTACTCTATGCAACAAAACAGTCACAGCTTCGTCATGGATGAGAATTAGAACCATCTCTATCCTGCATCCGATTGCATATTCCTCTAGGCGTATCAACTTCTCGTCGTGTTGTTCCACACATTAGTGCTTTTGTGCAAACTATTTCTTCACTCTGTTTTAATTCAACATGATTTACTTACCTCTTGCTTTTTTTTTTTTTTTTTTTTGCCAGGATTATTCAAGATACTGGAGATTGTCACATCTATTAAAATAAATGCATTCTTCCTCTTTATGTAGGTTATAGACCACAGGGATTTGAAACCAAATAAAGAGAAGTTACAATGTAGAATGATAGGTGGAAGTAAATAAAGAGTACATTGCAGTTGGGGTGTTATCATGATCATTGAGACGTGTCCAGGAATCATACATAGGGTGCACAATTTGAGGCTGAAGGATTAGAGGAGGCTGAAGGCCTAACACAACTGAGTGTCTGGCAGTTTTGACCTTCCATACCTGGCTAATTCCTAGGCATTATTTATCAAGGCTCAATTCTTTTCCTTGAGAACCCAACCTTTTCCCCAATCTGATTAAGATGGCTTTTATTGATGCTCCCTTAGCAATTTGAACAGACAACACTTTATTATCTTGTACTGCTATTTTTTGCTATTTAAAAAATTTTTTTATTGCCTGTCTTTTCTCCCACTAAACTTAAAGCTCATTGAGTGCGGAAAATAATTCCTTGTTTACTTTTGTGCCCACTATATCAACCACAGTACTGGCTTGGCATCCACCTACCACATGTTTGTTAATGAGTAAGGAAATCATTGAGGATGAAGCAAGAAGTAAAATGATATCAGTTCAAGGTGGTCCTTTGATATCTTGTCAATTATTAAAATTTACGCCCCCCCCCCCAGATAATTAGCTCTCCTTACATTTGGCGAAAAAAAAAGTGATTTTGTGTTCCACTCATATTATGTATGTGTTTGAATCCTTGAGTCAGACTGCTTTACTAGGTTGGTTAAAACCTATCATTGATGAGGCTAACGTCATAAGTCCTATCTTTGACGGACTAGTTGGCTTTATTTGTATCTATGACCAGAGGTTTCCACATGCATGTTGGCCACCTGTCCTAAAGGTATATCATTTCAGTTATAAAGAGAACCAGACAAGAAAGCATGTGTGGATCATCCCAAATCAATTTCCACTCATGTAACAACAGCTGTCGAGCACACATGTTAGCTATGGTGAGCCAATGACGTCACTTCACCTCCACATAGGCAGGGCAGCTTATTTTATACATAATGCTTACCTTATACAATATACTATTCTGCTTAAAAATAAAGTGACATAAGGCAGTCAGAGAAAGACAAGTACCATATGATTTCACTCATATGTGGAATCTAATGAACAAACTGAACTAACAAGCAAAATAGAGACAGACTCATAGATGGAGAGCAGGATGACAGTAAAGGATGAGGGGAGGTTGAGGGGTGGAGAGATTGAGCCAAAAGAAAAAAGGACTCATGGACACAAGGGAAAGGAGGTATAAGAGGGCTAAATGGTTAGGGAAAAATACAACAAAAACTTCAAAAAATCGTAACTCATAACATTTTTTATGGAATTAAAAAAATAAAGTGACAGACAAACTTCCAGGGTTAATAATGTGATAATGCACATCAACATCATCATAGAGTTAAAAAGTTATTAGAATTAACAGTGTTCTTGAATTGTCAAAAATTTTTGTGATTTATATGTGCCTTGATAAAATGATTTTCCTCAACTCTCTCCACTTATATAGTTAGTTATATTGACTTACAAAGCTTATGTATTATTTAATTCTTACATATTACTTATAAAGTTTATGTATTATTTAATTCTTATCTGAGTCTTAATAGTAGAACATACTATTTACCTTCTAGGACCATAAAACTGTTTTCTTCTAAAAATAATTGATTATCAGGTAGTTATGGATTCTAGATACTTTTAATTCAGCAAGGATAAAAAATTATGTAGGTTAGTTTCTTAAGAAAACCACCATGACTATGATTAAAAGAATCATTATGGGTGCTTTGTAGAAAAATGACAATAAAATTAGGACTAAAAGCAGAAGACTTTCCATTTAGTTAGTGTTAGAATATCATGGGCATTATTTTGGGAGGATCTCCTGGGGAACTAGATTTCCCTAGAAATAGTGTGTTTTATAATAAAGAACAGAGGGTTCGATTCTACTGTCAACCACAGCCTAATCATTTATTGGACATTTCTTACTTAGGTCATTAGGTTACAGTGATCCCGAGGCTATTTTTGGTGACACCTATAAAGTGTATAAAGATAAATTTATCCCTGTGCTATATATCTGATAAGCCGGTTGAAAAGATTCCATCAGAGATGTGACATGCTGTGATAGGCATAGACAGAGTATTGATTTTCACTCACTGTGCATAAAACACAGTTCACTCTCAGAATCCTGTTGAAAGGGTGCTTTAAATTGCCCAGTAAGTAGATACTACTCATGGTCACAGGTATTTGAGCATACTTATCAAAAAATAAACTTCATTTCGATTTTAAGGTGCTTTCAATAGTGATGAAGAATAAAAGAAAAAAGCCAACTAGTTTTTACTGCTTCTCTTCACTGTATTAGTGCTCCAAAGAATAATAGAATAAGAAGAGCTTCCAGTTCTCCCAGAACTTATAATTTATTTGGAAAAAGAGATTAATAACTATTAGACAATAAATGATTCAAACATACATATGCTCATCTGCCTTTTCTTCCTTATTTGCCAGATGCAACACAGACATTTACTTTAATTAGGATACCAGGAAAAAAAAGGAAAATCTTAACAAGATATATATGAGGCCTGTCCAGAAAGAGTCCAGCCATTACTAATGTAACAGGAACAGTCTGAGTGACATTGATATAACCTAGCAGCCAAGGAGAGTGGACTAGAATGCGCATGTGTGAACAATGATGACTTCACTGTACTAGTCAGTGGGGGCGGTAGATGCCTTTTAGTGAGCATGTGTTCTGTGTGGCCAATGCATTCAAGATGACTGAGCAAGTAGAGCAACAAATCTGCATCAAATTTTGTGTTAAGCTTGAACATTCCTCTGCAGAAGCTATTTAGATGATTCAGAAGACCACAGCTACAAGCAATTGGTGATTGGCAGCTTCATTACGACAATGCATCTATTCATGCATCACATCTTATGCAAAATTTTTCTGCAAAACACCAAATTATCAAGGTGACTCAACCCCCCTACAGCACAGATTTGGTGTCCTGTGACTTTTGGCTTCTCCCAAAACTAAATTGAAAGGGAAGAAATTTCAGACCATTAATGAGATTCAGGAAAATATGATGGGGCAGCTGATGGAGACTGGGAGAACTGTGTGAGGTGCTTACTTTGAAGAGGACTGAGGTGTCATTGTCCTATGTACAATGTTTCTTGTATCTTGTATCTTCTTCAATAAATGTCTCTATTTTTCATACTACATGGCTGGATACTTTCTGGACAGGCCTTGTTTATTGAGTGTACTTTGGGAAGAAATTCAGTGATGACAGTATCTGATTAATAGGAAATGTCCAATGGCAGGTGGGAGAAAACCCCCTCAGTGATGAGTGTTCAGTGCAATAAAATTATATTGTATTTAATCTGGACTTTTTAGGTCTCTGATCCATACTGGCTCCACATTTTTAAACATGGGAACTATATACTAATAAACATCATTAATCATCAGAGAAATGCATTCAAAACCACAATAAGATATTACCTCACACCTGTTAGAATGTCTTATCAAAAAACAAGAAATAACAGGTGTCAATGGGGATGTTGATAAAAAGGGAACCCTCTTACTGTTGGTGGATTGTAAATTGGTGCAGCTACTATAGAAAACAGTCTGGGGTTTCCTTAAAAAATTAAAAATAGAACTACCATGTGATCCACAACTCTACTTCTGGGTACTTATCCAAAGAAAATGAAAACACTAACTTAAAATGATATATGCACATCCATGTTCATTGCATCATGATTTACAATAGGCAAGATATCAAAGTAACCTGTGTTCATTAATAGATGAATGAAGATGTGATATATATTTACCTATACAGAAGTGATATATATCTGTATAGATATATACACATATATAGATGTGATATATATATATACATATATATGGAATATTATTCCGCCATAAAAAGAAGGAAATGTTACCATTTGTGACAATATAGATGGACCTCAGAAACATTATATATACTAAGTGAAATAAGTCAAACAGAGAAAGAAAAATATCATATGATCTCATTTATATGTAGAATCTAAAAGAAACCAAAAAATTCCTTTTCAAAGAAGCTCATAGAGATAGAGGACAGACAGGTGGTTGCCAGAGGTGGGGGTTGGGGGTTGGGTAAAATAGGTGAAGGGAATCAGAAGGGACAAACTTACAGTTATAAAATAAGTAAATCATGGGGATGTAATGTACAGCATGGTGACTAGTTTATAAGACTGTATTGCATACTTAAAGGTTGCTGAGAGTAAATCTAAATTTCTCATCACAAAGAAAAGCCAATTTTTCTAACTATATAAGGTGACGGATGGTAACTAGACTCATTGGGGTGATCACTTTGCAATCTATACAAATATAAAATCATTATGTGTTACACCTGAAACTAATATATGTCAATTATACCTCAGTAAAATACCAACCAAACCAATAGTATCAAAAACATAAGAGACATGTATTTGTCTCATGAGAGTTCTTTTTCAGTTGAAATACACTAACTTGTCTATCATGTAGCATGAAAACAATTTGAAGTGGGGTTAGGTGAGTTAGGTTCTTTGCAATTATTATTTCATGTTTCATTTAAAAATTATTAATGTTTGGCAAACCAAAACCATTTAAATATCAGCATTTCAAGAAAATTATGAAGAAGAAAACATGACTGTATTCATTTATTCTGAATAATTTTAAGCTATAGCTCTTTGTTTTTGTTTATAGAAACACATTCTTTTTCTTAGTTTCTTTCTAGTTAAATATCCCAGCAGCCCTGCATTTGATATTTTCTATTGTTCAACAAATTGAGAAGACAGTTGGTTTCCATATGCCAAATGTTAATGGAAAATCTGATATAATGGAGGGAAGACCCTCACTTTTCCATTGTTAGATGCTTTAACAGAACATGAAATTGCAATGATAAAATTAATCATGTCACTTTAAAAAATGCACTTTTATAAGACAAAATTTTAGCTCATGGACTTTGTTTCCATTTATAAAATATTCATGTGCCCTGACATTGAAAAATGAAATGAGATTAAATGACTGTTGTGTCTGGAGTGACTCTACTCCAGACGTCAAAGCTGAGTTGGGAAGATGACGACTGGGAGATAAGTTCACCAGCAGCATCAAGGAAGGCTTCTCGTATTTCAGAGACATTTCCATCCCTAAAAACCTCCCCTTCATAATACAATAAAGCCTGAACTAATGGGATACTTTAGATTTCCTATAATTAAACATATCAGCTGAGTGCAGGACTAAATTTCCAGCTCTTTGCAGATATCTCTTCTTTGCAATTCAAGGGACATATAATCCTTTCCCTGTACTTGACAAGGTGTATACACTATGCTTCCTTTTCCCTCTTAGTAACCCCTTACTCCCTCAAGTCCACTGGGAGCCTTGCATTTTAACGGCTCTAGAAGCCTAGGTTGTGTCCCTAGGCTTTGACTCCACTCTTGGGCCACTATCTTTTGGCCTCCATTTTGCTGCCAAGGAAGCAGGAGAGGATATAGTTGCTAGGGCAGTGAAATTCTCTTCTCCTTCAGCAATAATATCTGGGAGGAGAGAGAGAGAGAGAGAGAGAGAGAGAGAGCACCCAGGGCTATTTGGTCTGCAGTACCAGGGGCCAGGGGAGCCCTACAACTGGAATAGAGTCTAGGATGAATCTACACCATGAATTCTGCACAGAATGCATTTTACTTGGAATCTGTACCTTTCTTCTAGGCTCTTTTTTATTAATAGTTAATAGGATTAGTGAATTAAAGAGACTATTTCTTGATTAATGCATTCATTTGACACTTTTCAAATGATCAAATATACCTTGGCTAATTTACTCTACCTCTTTGAGATGTCATCCTGTGCTACATGAGATATAATTATAGTCTGTCCCATAGCCTCTAGATGAGGGATTTGTTCTTCTGTCATCTAATACCCTGTTCACAACATACTCAGACCCACTGTTGAGTTCACTAGCCCCTTTCAGTAATTACTTGACTGATTGACCTACCAAAGAGACAGTCTACAGATACATATAAATTAGCCCTAAATGGTATTGGGTTGGCCCAAAAGTCCATTTAGTTTTTTTCTGTAAAGTGAAAGACTCATTTTTCATCTTCACCAATAACTTTATTGATTTGGATATTTTAAGTATGTTGGCTATCTCCCACATAGTACGACGTTGTTCTCAGTTGATGTCTCAGTTTGATTGCTATCAACTTCAACCGGTCTGCCTGATTGTGGAGCATTGTTCAGTGAGAAATCTCCAGCTTGAAACTTCACAAACCTCTTTTAATATGTTTGATCAGTCACAGCACCTTCTCCATACACTGCACAAATCTTTTCCTGTGTTTCAGTTTCACTTTTACCTTTCTTGAAATAATAATGCATAATGTGCCAAAAATGTTATGTATTTTCTTCCATCTTCAATGTTAAAAATGGCTACACAACAATTCACCAATTGTGATAAATTTTTTTAAATGTGTGCTGATATGACAGCTGTCACAATACAATATAAAAAATGTTTTGAATGAAGTTAAAGACAACTAAGCACAACTAGATCCATCTTATGGAAAAATCAAATGAATTTTTGGCCAGTCCAATAAAAGAAACAAAGACTCCACAAATCCAAAGAGAATAACCTGAAACTCTGGAACCCTGGTGGTTCTGTGCATGGTTGCTGCTCTTCTGCCATAGTTACAGATCCTCAGCCTCCCTCCGTCCATGAAACTGTCTTGAATTGGTCCAAGACAAAATAATTGCCTCTTTGTCTATGTTGAAGATGGAACTCCTACAGCCACTTTATTTTTTATTGTCTTTTAATCCAAATCCTAAACCTGTTGGGTCTCCATATAATATTTACATAAAATCATCCATTTGTAGGATCCACAGTTATCTTTAGTATTTGCTAAATACTTTATCATCTTGCTGCCCTTGTTTGCTCAATATGAAAACTAAACAGGCATCAATGAAGCTAAAGTAAAGCAATTAATAACCAAGGGCAAGAATATAAAAAACCATGGCCAGTTTAAGAAAACACTGATAATATACTATTAATAAAGTATTTTCCTAAGTCATAAGTTTTGGAATGATCCCACTGTAGATTTTCTATAAGGAAGTCTGCAGCCAGACTTAGTAGAATACTAATTCCAATTATTTAGTAAATCCTACTATACAATTCTTTAGTTAAAAAAAATCAATTTTAGTATCTTATTGAGTAGACAAGTAAATCATTCTTTCCTATGTAAAAAATGGCAGCATCTCCCACCATCATTCTAGCTATCAGAGGGCAGCAACCACAACAGAGATTTCTAACGGATGTAAATCTTCCTCTTTTTTTAATTTTTATTTTTTATTGTTGTTCAAGTACAGTTGTCTCCATTTCTACCCCACCTACCACCACAGCCATCCCCACCTCCCACCCTCAAGCCTACCCCTCTTTGGCTTTGTCCATGTGTCCTTTATACATGTTCCTTGACAATCCTTCCCCCTTCTCCCCAATTACCCCCTCCTACCTCCCCTCTGGTTACTGTCAGTTTGTTATTTATATCAATGTCTCTGGTTATATTTTGCTTGCTTGTTTGTTTTGTTGATTAGGTTCCACTTATAGGTGAGATCTATGGTATTTGTCTTTCACCGTCTGGCTTATTTCATACTACCCAAAGCAATGTATAGATTCAATGCAATCCCTATTAAAATACCAATGACATATTTTACAGATATAGAACAAACATTTCAAAAATTTATATGGAACCATAAATGACCCCAAATAGCCACAGCAATTTTGAGAAAGAAGAACAAAATAGGAGGGACCACAATACCTAATATCAAACTCTAATACAAGTCCACTGTAATCAAAACAGTCTGGTACTACCATAAGAACAGACACATAGATCAATGGAACAGAATAGAGAGCCCAGAAATAAACCCAAGTCTCTATGGCCAATTAATATTCAACAAAGGGGGCAGAAGCATAAAATGGAATAAAAATAGCCTCTTCAACAAATGGTGTTGGGAGATCTGGACAGCTACATGCAAAAAAAAAAAATGAAACTCAACCACCAACTTACACCCTACATAATACTTCCTTTATGAAGACATTTCTCAATGCCTTAGTTAAGGGAGTGTCCTGTTGTCCCTCCATGGGGACAGAGAGGGATGGGAATATTCAGGTTGTGCATGCAAACCCTACTCCCACATTGTGATTTTCCTAAGCCTTTTATTCCTTTCTTTATATTAAGTCAGAGAGTGATGACGCTACTTCATTCATTGAAAGTAGTTCACTGCTGAGTCAATGTTTCTATTAGCTAATCAAGTAAACTATTGGGGAGTCTCTTACCTTCTCTGAGTAATATATTTGGTTGAGAGTTCCTGCAAAGTGGAATATATGCATATATATGTGGATAAATAAATTGTAGAAACTAAAATATCTTATAAATACAGTATGCAATTGAACTCTTATGGTGTTAAACCCAGGAGGATGGAATATAGCATTAGAGCAGATTGCTGAATATATTTAGTTTCGCCAGCACCCTCTGTTCAAAAGTCTATCTTGCAGATGAAATTTTAAAAGTCTTTTGAAGTTTAAGAATATAAGCTATATCTTTTCAGGTTAGAATCTGCATTTACCCCCCTAGGTATGTTGACAACTGATTACAGATATAGGATTAGAAGCAATGATTGAAGGGTGACGGGTGGGGCCTTGAGGAATTTCTTTGCAAGCTAAATGTGTTTGGTGAGGCCACAGCCGTGTCTTCAATGGAAAACCTGTCTCTTCATGCAAGGAAGAAGACCTACTTACACACTTGACCCTTGAACAACACAGGGGATATGGGTGCTCACCCACTGTGCCATAGAAAATCCTTGTACATCTTTTGACTTCTCAAAAACTTAATTACTAATAGCCTACTGTTGACTGGAAGCCTTACTGATACACAGTCAGATAACACATATTTTGGATGCTTATGTGTAACTATATAGTAAGAGAAAAGAAAATGTTAATAAGAAATCATAAGGAAGAAAAAATACATTAACAGCATTTATTAGAAAAAAAAAATCCATGTGTAAGTGGACCTTGCTCAGTTTAAACCCATGTTGTTCAAAGGTCAACTGTACTGGCAAGGATGCTGTAAATGTCACTCAAAAATATCAGGGAAGTTTCAGGATTCAAATGTTTTACTTTCATCGGATTTGGTATTCCACCATATTATTTCTGCAACTAGAGATGTAAGAGAGAAGATACTTATTTATTTTTTATAGTTTGAGATTTTAAAAAATACATAATCTTTATTATATTTTTTCCATTATGTTTTTAGTCCCCTTATATCCCCTCTCCCCAGCAATCATCATACTGTTGTCCATGTCCATGAGGCCTTTTTCCTTTTTGCTCAATCTCTCCACCCCTAACCTCCCCCCAGAGTTGTCAGCCTGCTCTCTGTGAGTCTGTCTCTATTTTGCTTGTTAGTTTAGTTTGTTTCTTAGATTCCACATATGAGTGAAATCATATTGTATTTGTCTTTCTCTGACTGGCTTATTTCACTTAATGATCTCCAAGTGTAACGTTCTCCAAGTCCAAACATATTGTCACAAAAGGTAAAATTTTCTTCTTTTTTACAACTGAGTAGAATTCCATTACGTAAGTGTTCCATAGTTGTTTTATCCACTCATCTATCGATGGACACTTGAGCTGCTTCCATAACAATCAGGTGATTGTAAATAACCTGAAATGAACATAGGGAGCTTATGTACTTTTGAATTGGTGTTTTGGGTTCCTGTGGAAATACTCCCAGAAGTGGGATCACTGGGTCAAAAGGCAGATCCATTTTTAATTTGGGGGGTTATCTCAATACTGCTTCCACAGTAGCTACACCAGTCTGCCTTCCTACCAACAGGTCAAAAGCATTCCCTTTTCTCCACATCCTCTCCAGCACTTGTTATTTCCTGATTTATTGACAGTAGCCATTTTGACAGGCATGAGATTGTATCTCCTTGTGGTTTTTATTTGCATTCCTTTGATGGTTAGTGATGTCAAGCATTTTTTCATACGTCTATTGGCCATCCGTATGTTCTCTTTGGAGAACTATCTATTCAGTTCCTTTGCCCAGTTTTTGATTGGGTTGTTTGGTTTTTTGGTGTTGAATTTTATAAGTTCTTTATATATTTTGTATATTAATGCCTTACCGGATGCATCGGAGAATATATTCTCCCATTCTGTGGGTTGTCTTTTTATTTTGTTGATGATTTTCTTTGCTATGCAAAAAGTTTTTAGTTTCATGAAGTCTCATTTGTTTATTTTTTCTTTTGTCTCCCTTGCCTGAGGAGATTTATCTGGTAAAAGATTGCTATGAGCAAAATCTGAGATTTTGCTGCCTATGTTTTCTTCTAAGATTTTTATGGTTTTTATGGCCTATATTTCTTCTAGGGTTTTAATATTTATGTTTTTGATTCATTTTGAATTTATTTTTGTGTGTGGTGTAAGAAGGTGGTGTAGTTTCATTTTCTGCATGTATCTGTCCAATTTTCCCAACAACATTTATTGACCAAACTATCTTTAGCCCATTGTATGTACTTGCTTCCTCTATTGAATATTAATTGACTATAAAGATGTGGGTTTATTTCTGGGTTCTCTCTTCTGTTCTGTTGATCTATGTGTCTGTTTTTATGCCAGTACCATGTTGTTCTTATTACAATGGCCTTGTAGTATAGTTTGATATTGGGTAGTGTGATTCCTCCAAATTCATTCTTCTTTCTCAGGAGCACTGTTGCTATGCGGGGCCTTTTGTGGTTCTACGTCAATTTTTGAAATAATTGTTCTTATTCTGTGAAATACATCATTGGAATAAGACTTGTACTCAGAAAATTATAAGACACTGAAGAAAGAAATTGAAGAAGATTCAAATAAGTGGAAGCACATACCTAGTTCATGAATAGGACAAATTAACATCATTAAAATGTACATACTACCTAGTTTGAGAATTTTAAATTACTGAACTTATCATTTATTTTCTGTACGCTCTCCTGAGCCATCAGAAATAATGAGACAACTTCAGGTTCTGGTGATCATCATTCCCATTATAGTGCAGCAGCCACCTGGGCTGCCAAAGGCTTGCTTTTTGTGGACACTTCATTCTAAACAAACACATAATTGAAATAAGGATGATTTCACTGGATGTCACAGATTACTAATGTCCTAATTTATTTTGATAAAGAGCTCTTCACTGCATTTAAGCTCAGAAAAGTAAACAATCTAGTCCAAGAGTCTTAGCTGGTTACTAGGTACATTATCAATTAGAGTCTAGTGAGGGGAAGAAAAACCACATTGACTCAAAGAGGGGATTTAATACACAGTTATTGGAAGGCTGCAATAACAAAAAAGAAATGACCTAATTAATATGGGAAGGAACTACTTTATTTAGGCCTAAAGAAACAAAGGGAGGAAAGAGGGATCTTAGAGGACAAGCTACCAATTCAGTAACTGGAACCGTGAGTGTGAAGGCCACAACTTCAGAAGCTAAGAGCAGAAGGAGGTACCTGCACATGAAAGATTTGGGATTTCAAATGTTTCCCTTTTTCTCTCTCCAATATCTCTTCAGTGCTTCCCATTGACAGCAGCTGACTGAAAGCCAGCTGGAAAAGCTGCCTGGAAAATGTAATTTGCAGACTCCAAGCTCCAGTACTTCAGAGCGCAGTATAGTATGATAGAGTGGACATAGGGCTAAAAGACAATGGGAAAATAAGCAGCATACACAATAAGTAGTGCTTTCTAGACTTCATTTTTTTTTAAAATTTAGACAAGTATGAATCTTCTAAGACTCAACTCACTCAAATAATCATATCTTCTCAATCTCTTTTCCTATTTCCTATAGTTTGGACTAGATGCCCCTCCTTTCTCCCACTGAAATTGGTACTGACAATTCCTATATTATGCACCCCAGTGACTCCAGTTGCAACATTTTTGCTTTCTGTTCCCCTTTATTTTATATTCTGCTTGCCTAGAGGTCTTATTTCTAATGGGAGGAATACTTCCACCAGAAGAATCAAGGGTTATTTCATTTATCTGGAAGTTAAGACTGCCACCTGGCCACACAGGTCTTCTCATGCCTCCAAATCAATGGGCAAAGAAGGCAGTTACTGTTCTGGCTGATGACTGATGCTGACTGCCAAGGGGAGACTGGACTAGTACTCCACACTAGAATTAAGGAAGAGTATATGTGGAATACAGGAATCCCTTTAGGAATCTCTGAGTATTACCATGTCCTGTGAATAAGGTCCAAACTACAACAACCCAGCCCAGACAAAACTGTTAATGGTCCAGATCCTTAAGGAATGAAGATTTGGGCCAACCCTTCCAGATAAAGAACAATGACCAGATGACATGCTTGCTGAAGGCTAAGGGGACAAAGAGTAGGTAGTGGAAAAATGTAGTTATAGATACCAGCTACAATCAGTTACAGAAATAAGAACTGTAATTGTCATGAATATTTCCTTTTTTTGGTTATGAATATGTTTGTGTGTGTTTATATGTATGCTTTCTTTTCTCTTATTCCCTATTATGCAATATAAAATGTTTTGACTTTACATTGTAATATTTATGTTTTGAGGTATCAAGGAGAAAAGTAAACATCACCTGAGAAATTTTTTACTCTTTTGGGGAAGGGGTTAACACATTTTTTTTGTACATTGGGTAGTTGTATCATGTTAGGTGGAATTATGACTCTGGTTGTTTTTATTTGGAAATTAAGTACATGTTAAGGAGACAAATATAGGTACCAAGTTGATGATATACAAATTTCTGATAGTAAATTACATGTGTCAACTTGACTGGATCACAGATTTTGGGCAAAACATTACTTTTGGGTGTGCCCAGGGGGTATTTCTGGATGAAGTTAGCAATTGACATAGCTAACCCAGAGTCAGCTAATACCTCCATCACATGACAAAACTATAATTTCTTTTTTGGAGGATGAGAACATTTGAGATATACTCTTTTAGCAACTTTCGAGTATAGCAAATACAATACAATAAACTGTGATCGCCATGCTGTACATGAGATCCTCAGATCTTATTCAACTCATCAGGAAGCTTGTGCCCTTTGACCAACATCCCCTCATTTTCCCCACCCCTCAGCCCCTGGTAACCACCACTCTATTCTCTGCTTCTATGGGTTTAGATTTTTCAGATTCCATGTATGAGATCATGTAGTATTTATCTTTCTCTGATTTCACTTAGCATAATGCCGTCAAGTTTCAATTGGTAGACTTAGTAAAGAAGTTTGCCCTCCTGCAATGTGAGTGGGTATCAGCTAATCTGTTGAGGGCCTGAATAGGGCAAAATGTGCAGAAATAAAGAATTCCTTCCCTCCTGCCTGATTGCTTGAGCTAGGATATCAATCTGCCCCCTAGCCTTCCTGGTTCTTAGGCCATTAGATCTGAATGACAATCTACACCATCAGCTCCCCTGGTTCTCAGGCCTGCAGACTTGGACTGAATTACACCACCAGCTTTCCTGGTTCTCAGCTTATAGATGGTAGATCATGAGATTTATCAGCCTCCATAATAACATGAGCCAATTCCTCCTAACCTTCCCATATACACAGGGTGGGGCAAAAGTAGGTTTACAGTTCTGAGTATGTGAAACACAGAGTTTATTCTTATACTATTATTTATCAATTATTGTATTATTTTCCATATAAACAACTGTAAACCTACTTTTGCCCCACCTTGTATATCCAATTAATGTTGTTTCTCTGGAGAACCCTAAATAATACAGCTTCTAAAAAGTATCATCTTGCAGTATACTGTCAGGGAAATCTTGGATATTCACATTGTGAACACTAGGTGAAGAATTAGGTTTTACCGTATGTTTGGTAGAGACTCAACAGTGCATAGGATATAGGGCTTCATCAGTTAAGTTATACTTCTTTTGATCTGCATTAATTCTCTTAGTCCTTGTTCTTATCTTCTTAATTCTGCTTTTGCATCTCTACACCTAAAATTCCAGGGGACATTAGGTTACTTTTCTCAGACATGCACACACGTACATTCATACACTTTGTTTACCACCTGATTAAAGGCTGTCTGGAATTGTCCCTATTCTTTACCCATCCAAGATTTTATCTCTTCAATTTAACTGAGAGCTCCTCAGGAACAAAGATTTTATCTTATGCTTTTTACTCTGTCCTTCACAGAATCTGATGCAAAGCCGAGGACACATTTGGTACCCTATATTTGTTGGATAAATCATAGATAACTACACCTGATACCATTTTTTATGCAATAAAAATCTACTTCTATCACTCTCCATCTTAGCATCACAGAAGCACTGTTTGGAAGTATTATATGTAAGTGGGGATGCAAAGTATTTCCTCAGCAACTCCCTATCCCATCTTGAGGCAAATCAAAATGGCCTCTTGCCAGTTTAAAGTAGAGAGTACTTAATCTTCGTATTTCCAGATTAATATAAAGTAAGAAAAAGACTTTAATCCAAGAAGATATTTGTGGGTGTTTGCATTTAGCTTGAATAAATGTTTTATGTCTGGATAGTTCACTTATTGTGTATTGTGGATACAGATTTGGATTTCTAGTTACTACAGCATACAATGAATTGTATAAATAAATGAAGAGTTTGAATGTAACAGATGGAAAATTAAGCTCTAAAATAAAATGGATGAATGTTAATGGTAGGCATTGTCTTTATTAGGGCTGTTAGAATTTCTACACCCAGTAAATCTTGGTCAATGCTAAACTCAATGCCAATGAGAGATGCTTTGAAAGGTGTTTGTAAGTAAAATTTTAATATAATTTGGTTTTAATTAAAAAATACCTTTACTTGAAAAATGATACATGCCCATCACAAAAAACTCAAATAATAGAACAGGTAAAGAAGAAATTAAAATGTCTATAAACTACATAATTAGAATACACAATTAAAACATTTTGGTTGCTGTCCTTCCAGATACACCTCTCTGCACACATATAATTTTTCATGAACTACTATGTTGCATAAATGTTTTAACCTGCTTTTTTACTCAATACATTATTTACCATTTCCTACATCAGTAGAATAGGGGAAACTCTTGTATCTAATATGTCATTAATTTTCTATATGCTTACTTGTGGACATACAGGTTAATTTTATTTCTTTTCTAGTAGAAAAATGCTATAGAAACATTTTTTATTTTGTCCTATCTTAGGTTGACTTTATTCATTTATTCATTTAATAGATATTAACCCCAACCTTCAGTTACTCTTTGAGATGCTGCAGTATAACATTAATCCAATCAAATGAAACTTTTTGTCTTTAAGGGGTGGAACCTTAGGTATTCCCCAGGGTGGGGCAACCCTTTTTTTAGCATAGTGGCGCTGTCTGTGGGGGAGTGGTCAGAGAGGGAACAATGCCACTCATGGTCTCTGCTCTAGCCCTATTTTCCATTACTTCCCTTGCTTCCCACAAGTGAATTGTTCCCTTTCAAGTGCTGATTCCCAGGTGGGTGGGTTTGTGTATGTTCTAGGATCCCTGTGGACCTCTCCAACAAACTCTTCTGTGAGACTGGGAGAGTCTCACAACCCTCTGCCTTCGCAACCCCCACAAATTTTGTGGCTAGAGGTTTTGAGTCTTTAGTTTCCAGGTTGGTCCACCCCTCCTCGCCCGTGGGTCTGCTGCCTTGCTGCAGGTCTGTTCTGCCTGCCTGACTACCCATCTCCATCCCTCCTACTGGTCTAGATGAATGTTTCTTAAACTCCTTGGTTGTCAGAGTTCCATGCAGTTTGATATTCTGGCAGTTCTGGTCATTTCTTGTTTTTAAATTGGTTGTTATCCTTCTTTTGGTTGTGTGAGGAAGCAAGGCATTTCTACCTATGCCTCCATCTTGGTGGAACTCACAACACGTGTGCTGAGACAAAGAAATATGGCCCAAATGAAAGCACAGATCAAAAATCCAGAAAAAGAACAATGAGGAGATATACAACTTGTCAGATGCAGAGTTCAAAACACTAGTAATCAGGATGCTCACAGAAATGATTGAGTTCAGTTGCAAAATGAAGGAAGAAATGAAGACTTTACAAAGTGAAGTAAAGGAAAATATACAGAGAACCAACAGTGAAGGAAAGGAAACTGAGACACAAATCAACAATTTGGAACAAGGGAGAAATAAACATCCAACCAGAACAGAATGAAGAAACAAGAATTCAAAGACATTAAGAGAGGCTTAGGAACCTCTGGGACACCTTTAAGTGCTGCAACATCTGAATCATAGTGGTGCCAGAAGGAGAAGAGGGAGAGCAAGAAATGGAAAACTTATTTGAACAAATAGTGAAGGAAAACTTCCCCAGTCTGTCAAAGGAAATAGACTTCCAGGAAGTCCAGGAAGCCCAGAGAGTTGCAAAGAAGTTGGACCCAAGGAAGCACACACCAAGGCACATCATAATTACATTAGTCAAGATTAAAGATAAGGAGAGAATCTTAAAAGCAACAAGAGCAAAGGAGACAGTTACCTACAAAGGAGTTCCCAAAAGGCTATCAGCTGATTTCTGAAAAGAAAACTTACAGGCAAGAAGGGGCTGGAAAGAAGTATTCCAAATCATGAAAGGCAAGGACCTATATCCAAGATTACTGTATCCAGCAAAGCTATCATTTAGAATGGAAGGGCAGCTGAAGTGCTTCCCAGATAAGGTCAAGTTAAAGGAGTTCATCATCACCAAGCCATTATTATATGACATGTTAAAGGGACTTATCTAAGAAAAAAAAAGTTCAAAAACTATGAACAGTAAAATAACAACAAACACAACTATCAACAACTGAAGCTAAAAATCAAATAAAAAAACCCAAAGCAAACCACTAGAAGAGGAACAGAATCACGGAAATGGAGATCACAAGAAGGGTTATCAGTGGGGAGGAAGAGGTGAAGAATGTGGGGGAGAAGATACAGGGAATAAGAAGCATAATTGGTAGGAATAAAATAGACAGGAGGAGGTTAAGAATAGTATAAGAAATGGAGAAGGCAAAGAACTGAAATGTACAACCCATGGACATGAACTAAGTAGGGGGTGAATACTTTAGGGGGGTGCAGGGTGGAGGGGTGATAGTGAGGATAAAAAAATTGAGACAACTATAATAGCATAATCAATAAAACATACTTAAAAATTTCTGTCTTTGGTGGATTAATGGTATGCCTACTATGCGATGTGATATATATTCTCAAATATTCCTCTAGAAATATACTAATGTAGTCATCTAGCAACTTTACAGAAAACCATGTATTTACCCAAAACAATTCCAGATTTTGTTAAATATCTAAATCCTTCCAAGTTTGGTGAATGAAACATGATCTCTCAGATGTTTATTCACATTTTTTTGATGGAATTTGAATACCTTTTCTTTTCTGGTCATATTATCCATTTGTAGATCTTTTTTGTATGTTGTATAATCATACATTTATGTTAAGGTAGTTGAAGTTTTTGCTTACTGATTAGTAAAAAAAAAACTTTGTGCATTATAAATAGTAGTCTCTTTTCAATAATATGTTAAGCAAACATCATTTAATATGACATAAACAGAAATCATATAGTAGGTAGTCTTTAAGGTCTCCCTGATTTCACTCAACATTGTGTTTGTGAGATTCATTCATATTCCTGTGTTTAACTGTAGTTTAGTCATCCTCATTTTTATTGAATGACTATACCAAAATTTATCTTCCCATGCTACACTCGATAGGCATTTCATTTGTTCTGGTTTTTGGTTATGACATATAGTCCTGCCATTAATAGTCTTGTCCACATCTCCTGGAAAACACCGATTCACATTTCTGCGGTCACACACCTAGGAGTAAAACTGCCGTGTCACACGCGCTGCCGTGCTGGGTTCAGTAGAAGATCCTGCCAGTTTTCTGAGGGTGTTCCGGTTTTCCCTGGTAGCAACTGTGTATGTGAGTTCTGGTTTCTATCTTTTCTCTCTTCTGAAACAATCTGGTGTGGATAGTGGTATTGCATTTTGGGTTTAGAGTTCCCTGATAATAAAGTTGAACGTCTTTTCATGTGTTTATTGACCTTGAAAACTTTTCAAAATATCGGTTCTCATGCCCCATTATGGAATGGCTATATCGGAATCTCTGGGGATAGGACTCAGGAATCTGAATTTTAAAAAACTCTATCAGCTGTCAAGATTCAAATATTTACTGAGCATAAATGCAACTTTAATTAGAATAGGCAACTAGCCAACTTGTATGACAACTAAAATAAACCAATGGAAAAATTTGGTTTTCCAAATTTTCTTCTTTCAGAGAAATAGAAAAAGTGTGGTGAAAACTTTTAACTTTTAAAAATACTCTCATTCTAGTATGCAGATTGGAAACAGTCTATCAAGGCTGTTACTGGGCCTGTATATATTCCGCTTGCTGAAAGACAGCTTACCTCAGGTCTCTCACCTTTCTGCATGTCTTGTGAGCAGAGGCCTTGGCTGTCCTTGTCCTGGACTATCTTTTCAAGGATGTTAGTATGGTGAACAGCCTTGAAGATAGAGATTCTGTCTCCCACTGGAGCAAAGGGAAGGTTTATTTACTGCCCAGTGTAATAAAGATGCATCCCTCTGGGGCAAAGATCAAGCATCTGTGCCAGCCATTATGAGAGATTCAAGTTCCCTAAGCTTGGGTTCCTCTCCTGTAATACAACCTAAGTTGTGTACAAGCAAAACTATCTCAATGACAATCTACAAAAATTGAGGTTCTGGGAATTTAAAGAGTGCTAATAATACTATGGCTCTTGCTTATTATATCAGTAATAAAGTTCTTTGTATATGATTGAGGAGGCTAGCATCAGTAAACTTGTGTCATGCTCTCTTGTTAGTTTGCAAGTAAAGTATTGTAATATATTAAACATTTTCAAGGATATTTTTTAGCATTTTATACTTCCCAAATCTTATCTGTTCAATGATTACAATAGGCATTGAGTAAAACATTGAATTAACTAACTTTGATGGAGCATTAAAGATAAAGTAACAAATATATCTTTTAGGTTTGCTATTAGAATACATATTTATAAAAAGATATAGTAAGAAATTCATCCAGTACACTTTCTTTATGGTAGAAAAAAGAAAAAGGTCTCACCATTTCATTTCATTCACTTCTTGTACTAAAGCCTAAAGCCCTGTGTAATTTATGCAATTTTAAACATTCTCCTGTAGACAGCAAGCTCATGAATGTGCTTTAGAGATAATACAATTTATTTATTTAGTATAATTTTAGTCTAAATATTATGAATGAGATTTCCAAATTATGGTGCCATGGTTTAATGAGGTGTAATTACAGGTCCTAAGATATTTGTGTGAGGAGAAAAAACTTACTGTACACCATTAAGGTGTTTTATGTATGATGATGACTGACACAACCCATTATGGAATTTGAATAAGCTTAATTGTCCAAGAAAAATAATTGAAAATAATCCTTTAGATGTCAAAATAGAGCAATTTATCATATGACTCTGTCAGTTGTTATTTAATATCCTTCCTGGTTATAGACATGCCTTTTTGGTGGCTCATTAGTTATGTCACCAAGGAAACAATATTTTTAGCACTGTTCAAGATTAAACCCTTATTTCCAATGTATGAAATATGAATTGCACAAGAACATTGGCATTAAAACAATGAGATATTATCAGGTGACTTAAGTGCTCTGCTAATTAAAGGGTAAAGCTGAAAATAGACATGAGAAATAATAATTTATCAGGTCTATTTTTTAATATTTCCATACTCCTATATTTTGAAAAACTTCTTTAATTACTATCCCATGTTGTTCAACTGAGGATAGGCCAATAATAACAATTGTACTTTTGAGCCTTGTGTATTTTACAGCTAAAGGTAATTGAGAGGAATAAGGTCAAAGGGAAACAAATCAGGGGAAAATGATAAACCCCATGTTAGATTAGGACAGATCACTATATATTTCTGTGTCACTGGCAGAAGTGAGATGCAAATTTGGTCCTAAGATTTACCAGGCAAAACAAAGATGGAAATAAAATCACTTACAAGATTTAGAGTGTTCATAAATTTAAGTCAATCATTTTATTAGAGAAACATCTCTTTTCTTGTTCTGGATATATGCAGGATTATCTCTGAGTGAGCTGTTTATTTAAGTCCAAAGAGCCCTGTCTGGGTGGCTTAGTTGGTTGAAATGTCATCCCTCTTGGCAAAAGGTTGCGAGTTCCACCCCCGGTCAGGGCACGTATCTGTGCTGCAGGTTTGAGTCCCTGTTGGGGCTCACGTGGGAGGCAATCGATTGATGTTTCTCTCTCACATGGATGTTAATTTCTCTCTGTCTCTCTCTCTTCCTCTCTCTCTAAAATCAATAAACATACCCTTGGATGAGGATTGAAAAAATAGTCCAAAGATAAAAAGAAAAAGCCCAACTTGTTACAGTAGTTCTCTATGAGGCTGCTATTAATACATCAGACTGTGACACGCATTTTCAGGCTTTGAACATTGGTGTTGATGTTCAATGCTAACTTGGAATAGATAAAGGAGTAGATGGACTACTATCCTTTAGAACATCACCCATAAATATTATGTCTGGCAATCAGGCTTTTGATAAGGGTTAAATACCAAATAAGTCAGGGTTATATTTTCTGGCAAGAAACTGGGATCTGTATAATTTTTGAAAGAGTTGTTTGTATACTTTGGCAGCCAGCTGACAAACTGGAACACTTAAAGTGTTCCTACCAAAATGAAGGAGGGTAAGGGAGTCACTTGCCTGTGTAAATGATGTCTCATTTCCTCACGGAGGAGATTGAAGGTATATGTATAGTCAAAACCACCTGTAAACTATAAAGATCTCATCATGGAGTGATAGCACTGAACATATTCTGTTGCAGTACATATTTTGAGATATAATAGTAGATTTCCACCTTAGGTTACAGGCTGCTTTTTCCTCAGTCTCTGATTCGTCTGGATGAAGGTATTGAGCCTGAGTAGTCACCTCTGGATGGTTATGGCATACCACTTCTCCACTTCGCATTGAATGGAGTGAAAACTTTTTAGAAAAGATTTTTTTTTTATCTGCACAGAGGTCATTTTCCTGTTTTTCCCTTTGGGTATTTTTGCTTTTGCTTTATGACTACCGCTTTGAGATGTTATAGATTTACGTGTAAGGCATCCTCTTTCATCTTCAAAGATAAATTTCTTACTGCCTCAGGAGCTCAATTGCCTTTTTTAAAATTCTACTTAAATCCTTTTTTATTCTCTATCATCACATTACACTTACAGTTGTGCATTGGGCTTGAAACTTCTTTTAAACCTGTTTGACTAGAAGACAGTCCTTTAGAACCTGTTGCTGCAAACTTCCCTGCAAACTGGCTTCCACATTGCTCCTAGGGGGGAGGAAAAGTTAGAACATCTTTTTTTTCTTCCAAATTCTATTCCAAGATTGAATGAATATTAACATTTGATTCTATGAGAGTTCCATAACTAAAAGAATAACTATAACTTCAATCAATGCCTAATGAACAAATTCCATAAGTGCAATATAATATAAAATATAATTTTTTCATTTTAATGATTGTATTATAATGAACAAGAACATTAATCAAAGTCAATTAAAATAGGATAAAGTACAATAATAGAGTTTATAATTAGCTTTTGAAATCCTCTGTTACATCACAATAATCTTTAATTTCTCAGGCCTTATGAGTCTCCTGCTAACTTTTAAAAAACTTTTCTTTTTCTTTTTTTTCCTGCTAGCTTTGATTTACCAGACAGAAACAGTAAGAGGTCAGTGGTAAAAGCTGTTTCTATTTCATCTTTAGGAGTCATTCCCTGTCTGCTACTGGCTTGGGCATGAGGAAAGTAAGGATTCTATTTGCCTTTCTTCCCTTTTCTTCATGACCTATAAGGAGGAGTGTTGATTGGGATTTAGATAATTTCAAGGGCACTTACAATGCCAAAATTTTTTAAAAGATATGTCTCAGAGTTATACATAGGCTTTCATGAGAGAATCACTCTCTTTCTTCCACTAATATGTGCTTGAGTGTCCCATTGTAATGGAGATTTCAGAGAACAAAATTTAGGCTTTGGAGGCCAAAACGGCAAATTTAGGGTCTGCTTTGATTTCATCTGCTTACACATAGGGAAAATGAGCTTCCCATATAGTCAGTCAAAATATTGGAGTTTTACAACAGAGTATGGGCCATACAGTCTTCTGATAATAACTTGCCTTTTCTGCCTTGCTTTGTTTGTGACATGAGTATATCTCCATTGGGGATTTTGGAGAAAAGAGGGATGAGATGGTCAAGGGAGAGTTTTAATATTCCTGGGTTCCTTACATAGTACCATCTTAATGGCACACATTAATTGTTCTCCATTATAATAAATTTTATTTGATAATAATGTCCATTTGCTCTTTCTCTGAGCAAATATCTTGCTTAGTTATAACTGGATTGAGATAAGAAAGTGGTTACTAATAAGCATAAATATCACATTGATTACTTGGTAAAATTTTTTAAACCATGAAAACTATTAAAATAAAAACTGAATAAGTAAGGAGACTGAATTGTTCAGGTTACTGCAATAAGGAGAATATCATAGATCCAAAGATGAGAATGTCTCAGTAGGTGGTTTTATTCAGATCAGTATGGAATTTCCTCAGAAAACTAAAAATGGAACTGCCTTTTTGATCCCACAATTCCACTACTGGGGTTATACCCTAAGAATCCTGAGACACCAATTCAAAAAACCTATGCACCCCAGTGTTTATAGCAGCACAATTTTTAAGAGCCAAGTGCTGGAAGCAACCTAAGTGCCCATCAGCAAATAAGTGGATCAAAAAACTATGGTGCATTTACACAATGGAATTCTATGCAGCAGAAAGAAAGAAGGAGCTCCTACCCTTCGCAATAGCATGAATGGAACTGGAGAGCATTATACTAAGTGAATAAGCCAGGGATGAAAGACAAATATGATATTAGCTCACCTATAACTGGAACCTAATCAACAAAACAAACAAGCAAGCAAAATATAACCAGAAACATTAAAATAAAGAACAAACTGACAGTAACCAGAGGGGAGGGAGAGGGGGAGGGGAAATGGGGAAAAAAGGGGAAGGGTCATCAAGGAACATGTATAAATGACACATAGACAAAGCCAAAGGGGGGGTAGGATCGATGGGAGGTGGGAGGTGGGGATGGGTAGGGTTGGGGGGAGTGGTGCAGAAAAAATGGAGGCAACTGTACTTGAACAATGATATAAAAAGAGTTTATAGGAATGGATAAACAGATTGTAGATGGGGTGATTTATATTTGGGATTGTTTTGCAAGAAGAAGAAAACTTTAGTCAGTTATCTGAACAAGAAATGTTTTTCTCTGTAGTTAGTTAGCTCTAAGCTAATTAATCATAAGGCAAAGTATGGGAAGTCAGAACGTCTGAATTAGGTCTTGTCAGCAGGTTCAAGGGAAGGGGAAAAAAACTAGGTTAATTCTTACCAATCTGTCCTCTTGTTCAATACAAACACTCTCTGTCTTAGAATCACTGTAGGAACTACAGTAATTTCTGCTGCAGTTTGGGTCAAAGTTTGTTGACATAGACCACATACTGAGCAGTTTCTTGTTGGCTCTGTTCTTGGAGATGTAGCTGACACACCTATGGTTCTGTGACAGTGGTCTGCAATTCAAAATGGATTCTGGAGACAAAGGATTAATTAGTGAGTGCCTAGTAAAAGAAGCAGAGAAATGATTATAAGAGGCTATGTTGAGGAATAACACCAAGACTTGCAACAAGCTGGCAACCATTCTAGTGGATTCCAGGAAACTGATGTGGAAAAGTCCTTCAATTATAGGATAGAGTGTGGAGGCAATGCAGCAAATTTCTTGGTTAATATCTCATATGATCTTGTGTATGATGTAGAGGTCAGAGAAGTTTTTGGAACAAATAAACAGGAAGTACTTCTGACCACAGCACATATACTCTCTCTAGAGGCTAAGATCATATGAAATGCTGGTTGTGGAGTCCTGCACTTTGACTCTCTTGACATTCTCAAGTGAGGAAGTCAACCTTCTTTGTCACACTGTCCACAGTAATGATCATTTACTATAATGGAGCATGGAAGATGCAAGAGTTTAATTTCACTGCTTGAGTGGTCCATATTGCAATACTTCAGTACTCCCGGCAAAATGGTGTATGAATGTAGTTGGATGCAGCCCTTAAGTCATCTCAGGCACTTAGTTTCTTTTCTAAAGGATGTCTTCAAATCCAGAGTAAAAGGAATATTACAGTTTATGTTTTGGCATGCATTTCAGTGTGTTTGAGTAGTCGTTACTAGTGGACTATTGATAATGATGATAGGATATTGAAGAGGACCGAGAGACATTAAAATCACTTAATAAAGAGGTTGAGTTAAAGATCTGATAAAGACTGACAAGATTGGTTAGATAACATGAGTCCGTTCAATTTGGGGGGATATACCAATAGGCTCAATTTTCATAAATAAAATAGGTGTCTTTGGGGGACAACTAAGGGCAATGGAAGTAAGTTTGTCATAGGTTATCTTTGGCTATAAGCAAAATATGCTGATCAGGACTTTTCAATATGTAAAATTTTGGTGCCTCTAGATGGTGGTGCCCCATGGTAGAGTTGTTGAATATAGGGTTGCACTTTCTGTGAGAAAATGATGAATATCACAGGAATAATCATCAGAGTTGGTAGCATAAAAGGTATATCAACAGAAACTGGAACTGAGAAAAGGGCCATCTGTGAAATTGTGATAGACGTGAGTAAACCTATTCTAAGAGCTGTCTAGACTGGCTTTGGATCTTCATCTAATATATGTAACATATAATGAGTTTCCTTATATTGTGTGTGAGAAAAGAGCTAAATTAATACCTTTGGATGGCTTAAACATAGGAAGAGGAATTTGGGAAAAGATGGTTGAGCCAAGAGAAAAGAGGCAACAAAATGACCTGTAGGACAGATTGTAGGACTGAGTAATCAGTTTAGTGAATGTCATCAAAAGGTTTCAGAGGCTTTGTATATTTACAGGTAAATGAGAAATGAAGAAAAAAGAAACAGTAGGGAGGGCCAAAAGGAAAAGCGAAGACATGGCTCAAGGAGATATTAAAATAAATGGGTAATAGAAACATAAAAGGAGACTGTGGAGAAGATATTCAGATAGCCAATAGCACATTAAAATTTGTTCAACATTATTAGTAATAGTTAGGGAAGTGCAAATTAAAGTCACATGAGATACCATCTCAAAACAAGAAGAATGGCTATAATTAAAAAAAATAGAAACAACTACCGGCAAAAATGTGGACAAATCAGAACTCTTAAGCTTTGCTGGTGGATGTGTAAAATGGTACATCTGCTTTGGGAAGTAGGTTGGCAGGTCTTTAAAAAGTTAAACATAGAATTACCATATGACCCAGCAATGCTATTTTTAGGTACACATCAAAGAGATTTGAAAGATATGTTCACACAAAGAAAAACTATAAATTAATTTTTATAGTAGCATTATTCATAATAGCATAGCACCAAAGTAGAAACAACCCAAATGACTATAATTGATAAATGAATAAACAAAAATGTGGTATATCCATGCAATCAAATAGTATTCATCCATAAAAAAGGTATACTAATTTATGCTACAATATAAATGGACCTTGAAAACATGATGCCAAGTGAAAGATGCCAGCAACAAATGGCCCTGTACTGAATAATTGCATTTATATGAAATGTGTAGAATAGGCAAATTCATAGAAACAGAAAGTAGATTAGTGTTTGCCAGAGGCTGATGGGAAGGGAAAATGAAGAGTGACTGAAAATAAATATGGAGGTTCTTTTTCAAGTAATGAAAATATTCTGGAATTAGGTAGTTGTGATTGTTTCACAACATTGCAGTTATGCTAAAAGCCACTGAACTGTACACTTTAAAATGATGAATTTACTGGTGAACTATATCTCAATAAAAATATTAAAGGGAGTGATGAGGAGACAAAGGAGGAATCTGGAGAATATTAAATAGGAGAATCCTAGGCGATCTCATTCCAATGCTTGGGATGGAAGCTGACCATTTTGTGATGTCATCTGTTTTGTTTCCATTTCTTGGGGAAGCAGTGTACTTTATGTTGTAATCTGGGAGCTAGTAAAAGGGCATAATTTTAAGACCTATTATTGGTGTGAATTTCCATTGGTAATAAAGTTTGTATTTTTAAAATTATAAAACATGAAGCTAAGGTTGTACTCAAAGTTTTGCATTAGTACTGGAGATTAGAGGGACAGAATAATGCCTCTTCCACCTGGGTTCAATATTGGTCTTTTAGTGATGTCTTCCAGAAGAGCAGGGCTCTGACCCAAAGATGATATCAGGGATACAGTGGTTGGGAAAGTCAAAGTTGACCTATTGGTGAGAAGTCTGAGAGCACTTAAAGATACTTTGGAAGTTTTTAAGGATGCTATATTGGCTCAGGTTAGAATCTCCTAAAATCTAAGAGGACTAGGGTTCCTCATTGGTCTGTTGATAATTATTTCATAAGGAAATAGTTAAAATTGAGTGGAGGTGGGAGGATGTTGGGAACCACCCTGCTTGATTTCAGAAGCTGTAACCCCCCCATGGCTAACGCTAAGTAAAAAGACCGTGGGACCATAAGCCACATAGGAGACAAAGCTTATCCTCCCAACAGGGGCACAGCCTCTTCCCCCTTTACTTCACCCTGCTTGGCCCCGGGTGGATGAATGGTTAGCCAATGAGGGGTAAGATTCCTCAAGGGAGGGACCACCTAAGACAGGCATGGTCACGATGGGGCCATCAGGGAAGGACTTGGGGGACTATATAGAAAGGGGGTGATGGACCCTCACCCCTTGGCTTTGACATAGCCTGAGTCCTCATTCTATCTGTAAGAAGTCTTCTAATCTCTTGGCTGCCCAGTGTCCCCCACCTGACTTAAGCCTAAACCAATGCTGGAGGTGGGTGCAGCCCTGTGCTGGAAAGGGCAGGTTCCCTAGGGTGATCAGGCCTAAGAAAGAATGCATAAAATCCTGTGAAACCTGCTTTGCTAATACCCTCAATTTAAATGATAAGGGTCCAAGCATAAAATGAGTGTGTTTCCCAAAGTTTTATGGCCCTTTAGCTATCTGACCCTGACTCAGAATAAGCCCTCATAGTTCTTTAAATGTTATCTATTGTTTGATCCTTACTGTCTGGCAATGCTTGAGCTTTACATATATGCCCTGTATTCCTATGCAAATTGAACCCAATAAAAGCCCATTGAGGAACAGGCTCAAAGCCCTTCTCCTTTGAGAGATCTGCTATCTTTCCTCCCCAAGCAGATCATGTCTTGGTAGACTTATTCTCATCCTTGGTGGATGGCGGGCCCTGTGGTTGGAGCCCCCCCACAGGAGGATTTAATGATCATTAGGGCTATAGGTAAGACATTCAGCCAAGGAAGAATGAGTTCATTAGAGAGGTTGATACTTTGAGTTTCAGGATACCTTTGGTCCATTATATTTTTCTAGGGGTATGAAGGTAGTAAGGATTGTGGATTTTTTGTGAGAGTGGAAGTACTCTTTGAATATCCTGAATATCTTTACCAGTAAACAGGGATTTCCTCTATTGTTAGAGAGGAACAGAGGTTTAGCACAAGTGAGGACAACTCTTTTTAGTAGCAACGTAGCTACGGTAGTTGCAGTAGTCTGTTTGTAGGGAAAGGCTTCTAACCACCTGCAGACTATGCAGACCATGGTTAGAACATATTTATCCCACAGGACTTTGAAAATCCATTTGTTTATGAAAAGAGGACCAGAGGGAGCTTCCCCCCATCCTTGCTTTACTTTACATTTTTTACTAGGATTGTTTTGATGGCAGATGAGAAATGTTGAGCCCCCCTGTATAACATGAGAGCTAGAATATTGACACCAATATCGGTGGAGATTTTCAAGATTTTCTAGATTTTCTTTGCTGTAGGCTTTGCTGATGCTGAGCGCTAAATCTAGGCATGGTCAAGGAGAGACAAGTGGTCATTTGGGAATCTCCAAAGCTCATCTGAGTAGATGAAATATCTAACTTGTTTCGTGTAGATTTTCAGTCTTAGGTGCTAGCAGTTTTCCAATAGTTCCTTTAAGTAGAAATTTTTGTCTCTAGGAGAGGTAATTAATATGAGTGGAGTATGCATATGGTCAAGAAAGAATTTTCTTGTGAAGCATCAATTTTACCACATTTTTCACTCAAAGGGTTTACTTTAGTATTATGAATCTGGCTTGTAGTGTGAGCTTTAGTTTTGAGAATAATTAATTTCTTGGGTAGTAGTAAAGTTTTTATAAGTAAGCTATGTAAGTTCTATTGGGTGCTTTTTTGGGGGTGTTCTTGTAGCTTTAACAAATGCTTTTTGTTTCCATACCATACCAAAATCATGTGCAACATCAAAACATATCTTGTGCTACTATGCAAGACTAGTAAAAGCTATGAGTTCAGCAACTTGGCTGAGTTAACCTCAGGTAGGGGTTTGAACTCAGTGGGTTGTGGAAAATCTGTGATAGTGTATTCTGCTTGAAATTTCCCATTTGTATGCCTGAGGCAAGTACTATGTGCAAAGAAAGTGACATCAAGGTCTTTGAAAGGAGTTTCAGTGAGGCTTGGATAAGAAGGAATTACAGACGGTGTGATGCTGATATAGTTATAAAATTGTTCCTCAGGAGGAAAAGAAGACTAGATGCATTGAGGCTTAGACAGTGACAGGGAGAAAACAGTAGGATTTCACAGGAAATGAGTTAGAGGCAGGAAATGTTGGGCGTTCTCAGTAAGTAGTAGGGTCTGAATTGCATGGGGGTACGTGTAGACTGAGTTAATAACCAGAACTAAGTCAGTAGTGATCTCAGTTAATTTTGCAGCATGAAAAATTTGTACAAGCAAAGACACATGCTGGAGCCATCAGGTCTAAAGTGAGGCCAAAGTATGCAACAGGCCTTTGGTTTCTGTTGTGTTTTGGGGTGAAGAACCCTAAAGCATGTCCTTCCTCTTTGTGCATAAAGATGTAAAAGGACAATGAGTAATTGGGAGAATTCAAGGTGGAGGAAGAGAATAGAAAGGATATGAGGTTTTCAAATTCAGACATGGCAGGAGAGTCCCAATTAAGAGGTGTAAGCATGGACCCTTAGCAATGGTATATAAAGGGAAGTTAATAGGGGAAATGTCAGGAAAACAGTTGCAGCAAAAGCCAACTAATCCTATCAACCCTTGGAGTTGTCTTTTGGTCACAGGGATAGGGAAACTGATGATGGTGATAACTCATTGGGGGGATAAATGTCCCTCACGGGAAGATGCCATATCCTAGATTAATGCACTTATGGACCACATAATCACATTTGTCTTCAGAGCCTGATGTCCCATGTGGGCAAGACATTGGTGTGCCTGTTGGATGTAGACAAGCAAGCTATAAAAATCAGGTTAGCAGAGAGGGTCTTCTCCATACTGGATATAAGTTTTAGGATAAGATTAAATTTCTCAGGTTTGCATTTAGGGTCCAAAACAAATAAGTAGCATCCTTAGTAAACACCCGAGGCATTACAAACACTGTTGATTTTTCCATAGATACAAAAAAAGATATTATAAGTCAGGATGGAGAGGAATGCTTAAAAAAATAAAAAGCGTGTAAGGTGATGCCTATAAATGAATGGTATGGGATTAGATAGAAGCGGGAATGTTCGGGTTAGAAACTGGAAGACCATGGAATGACTCTTGTTTATTGCTTTCAAGTCTTAGACTAGTCAACAGCCTTGCCAATAGTCCTTTTTACTTGGAGGATGGGGGTATTACAGGGATTGGATATGTGGACGAAGTCTTCTTTGTAAAGTAGACTTTGAATTGATTTATACATTCTTGTCAGTTTGTATGGGGGTTTAGAAAGTCTTTAACAATATTATATAAATCTGACTGTGACCAAAGTTTAAACTACTTGTACAGGTGGGAACAAAGGTCAATAACCTTCAGCTTCAGGTAAGGAAGGGTCACGGGTTGGGAGGAATTAGGAAACATGATAGTTCAATGAAGGCAGGGAGGAATAAAGAGGAAGCATAGGGAATAAAGAGGGAAATGGAAAAGAGAATTCATAGAATAAGGAGAAGAAGTAGGTATGGGAAAGGTCTCAACTGATGCACTCAAAAGGTCCTAGGTTCAGGAAAGGGGTTGTGAGGTTTAGTTGGGGGTGAAAAAGGAGCAAGAGGAATGGATTGGTAGTGAGAGTAACGTTCCTTAAGGGATTGTATAGGCTGAGATATTTTAGGGACATTTTCTAATTTTTTAGCCTCCTTGTACCAGAATATGCTGATCATTGATGAGAAAAGATGTCAGAGCCATTGGCACCCCATAGATGGACCAGTTTAAAAATTTCCCAGGTGTCCCAAAGAGGTCACTGGAGTTCTAAATTGTCTTTAATAAAATTCAGATGTCTTGTGGAAATATAGACCTGACTGGTGACTGATGGCGACCATACAATTAGCAGAGGTTTTGGAAAGAGTCGAGAAGAGGATTGAGAATTTCCTGTAGCAGCAAGGTTAAACAAAAGGTGGCAAAAAAACAAACCAAACGAATGCTCCAATTAAAAATCAAAATCAAATCTTTACTGTGCTTCTGTGGACAAGGAAGTTTCTGAAGCACAGGGATCAGTATCTGTACTCATTGTGGGAACCTTGAATTGCCAGTCAGGTTAGGAAAACAAACAGGCTTCCAGTTTCATCTGAGTCATGGTGATAGGGGACTTAAGAGTTGGAAAATTTTATTATAAGTAATAGCTAATAAGCTTAGTAATCAATGCAGGTAAAAAGCTATTGTTCCAGGAACTGAAGGTGTGACCCACCCTGATCCAGGAGACCATAAGCAGTTCCACCTTTGTTCCTCAGGAGGACCGCAAGCAACTCAAGATGATGTGTGAGTTATTGTTCTCCAGGGGAGAGGACCACTGCCTGGGGCACAGTTTAAGACCACTGCCCAGGGCGAGAATGCTGGAGTTGTTGTTGGTTTTTTTTTTTAATCCAATTAACTCCTCCCTGAATTTCAAACCCCCTCACCACACCTTGTTTATTCCCTACTACAAAAACCTTGGCCTGGAAAGAAAAAACAAGATGGTCTGTTAGGGTATGAACCCCCATTTCTCAGATAGCCAGCCATCTGAATAAAGCGCCCTTAAAGATTCAATCACTGTCTCTGCTTACTGGATTTGGTAGTGACAGGCAGCCCAAACTCCGGCATCTTTTCTGGTTTCAATAGTACGAAACTATCAAAGACAGAAACTGGACGGGAAGGAGACTGGGTTTATCCAGGCTGTTATAATTAAGAAGACACCCCACATCAATGTGTACAAGCAGTATGTTAAACTTTTTGAGGGAGAGATGACCCAGTTCCAAAGGGGAAAATTCACAATTTGGGTTGTTTTGCAAGAAGGGGAAGCCACAGTTCATTATCCAAATAGGAATAGTTTTTCTATGGGGTTAGCTAGTTTCAGTAGGATAAACAATTCTAATCTTAACCAATCGATCAAGAGACAAAGAAAGGGAAGTTGGAGGGTTGGAGTCTGGTCTTGTCAGCAGATTCAGGCAAAAGGAGAAAAGTCTGCGTTTTTCTTTGTCATGACTAAGGCCTCATCATTAATCTGTCTTGATAGAAGTGTATTCAGCTGTCTTGCTGAATGACTTTACAGAGTAACTAAATATGTCACACAAATAGGATTGGGAAGAACCGGTTACAGTTACCCATACAGCCTTTACAGGCATAGAAGAAATTCTGAGGGACTCTTTTTCTCTTGTACATCTAAGATGACTTGTCAACAAAACCCCTTATTTCTACCATCAAAAAATACCTTGATCCTGATTATTCTTCTTGCCTTGAATGCTACAACTTTGGTCCAAGCTTCCATCATCTCTCACCTGGATTATTACATGAATTCTCTCTGCTTCTATCCTTGATGCCATATATTCGTTTTTTTTTTCTTTTTTCCTTTTTTCTTTTTTTTTTTTTTTTTAACTCAGCACCCAGAATAGTCCAAATCAGATTCAGTCCATGTTGAGTTACTCCTGCACCGGGAGGTTGCTTACAACCCACCAGTTGCTACCATCTCTCTCAGGTCAAATGTCAAAGTCTTTATAGCACAGAACCTATATGACCTTGCCCCCTGTTGTCCCTCCTGTATCTCCTGTTCTCCCCATGCTCTCTCTGCTCCTGCTGGATTCCTTGACTTCCTTTCAATCTGTCAGGCATGATTTTTGCCTGTGGGCCTTTGCATTTGCTTTCCCCTCTGTATCTGGCATACATGTCAGGTTTGCCAGATATTCACATGACTAGTGTCTCCTTTTTGGTCTTTGCTAAAACTTCATTTTCTCAGAAAATGACTAAAGTTGTAGCCTGTCCCATATTCCTTGTCCCTCTTCTCTGTTTTTCTCTTCATAATCATTAGCAACTTCCAGCATACAATAGAGTTTAATTATTTATTTTATTCCTTTCTGTCTCTTCCCACTAGAATAAAACCTTCATTAGAGCAGGAACTTCTGTTCATGTGGTTAATGGCTAAATCTCCAGGGTTTAGTAAATTGCCTGCCAGGTGGTAGGCATTCAATTAATATTTGGTAAGTGAATGAACAAATGATTGATTTGTGTGAAGTTTGAATTTATTGACAGAACTGAAAGACTGGATTCAAATTCTATTTTCGTTCTTTTTATACTTATTTGCAAATTAGAACCAGTGCTTTCTCTTTCATGACTTAGCAAAATTCACGTATACAGATGATCCTAGCATCTGTCACAACCATGGCTAAAATGAAACACTGAGCAGAAAAAAGAAATCAGATACAAAGTGATGTAGAGGAAGCACAAACATCCGTGAACTTCTAAGTAAAACACACCTGTCCTTATACACTCCTTTTCGTACATCATTCTTTATGGAACATAAAGCCCATCTCTGCCGCTCATTCTGTAGTTGCCCTCACAGTGACTTAGAGAACACAGAAAAGGAGTGAAACATTATTTTTGCCCAAATGGAAAAATCGACTTAATTGTGGCATCACTATTAATGGTTCTTTTTAAACTTTCTCTTTCCCATAACATCAACTTTGAAATACTACCTAACTAGCCTCTGCTCAACTAGTAAATTCATTTTTGGGAAACAAGCAATATTATTATGATGTTTGCAAGGTTTTGCCACACCTCAAATTCTCATATTATTTTCCATATCATTTAGAATAAGAGAAGCATAGTACTAAGAGGGAAGTGTAGTCACGGAGTGAGAGATACCTGGGTTTGAAATACCTGCTATTAATTGTGCAAGGTTGGTCAAGGTGGTTAAACTTCTTCACCTTCCTAGAGTACCAGCTTCAAAAACAATTTTTTTCTTCTTGCTGACATGCTCTGGTGTCTAGAGCAGTATATTGCACAAGTCATACTCTCAATATTTGTTAAACAGATAAATGAGTATTTTAGTTAAAAGTAATGGGTAGCAAGAAATAATGAGATAGTGTATGTGTAGCATTTACCCTCACATGTCGCTCATTTTTAGCAATAATATGCCTCATTTTTTCAGATCATTGCCCAAATGTTGTCTACAAAGAGCTTTCCCTGAGACCCTTCCCCTCTCTCTGCCCTTTAAGTTCCTTGCATTGTTCTCCTCCTCACTAGTTACCATCTAATATTCTTTTATTTTACTTATTTACTCTTAAATTATCTGTACTATCCCAGTATAACATCAGCTCCATGAAGAAAAGGAGTCTGCCATTGTTCACGTATCCATCTCAGCCCCTAACCAGTGCTCAGCACTTAGTAAGTTCTTCGTGTTTGTTGAGTGCTGCAGGAACCAAGAAGAGCTGCTGCTGTTGCTTTTGTTGTTTTTTTTTTAAATCATTACTAGTTTTAGAAACTGAAATGCTCTAAACATCCAACCTAATCAACCTAACTGAGGGAATGGAAGTGCATAAAATATATAAATGAAAAAGGCCTCAGAAATTTGAACCAGGAAGTTGTGTGGGGATGGGAATTTACAAAAACTGAAAGCACTTGACAGCAGGTGTCAGGTACATTTTGCTGACACTTTTATTCTTGGTACAGAGCACAGTGTATGGCAGTTAGAAGCAACTCAAAAGTATTTGTTGAGAAAAAAATATCAATTAAGACTATTCTCCCTCCAGATAGTTAAATTGTGAGTAGAATTCTTTCTTTTGTGTATAATTGTCAAAAATAATATAAAATAAACTGGGCTATTGTTACTGGACAGACTTGTGCTGTTCCAGAATGGCCAGTGGGGTCCTAGCACTCACCGCCCATAGGCGAAACTGTGCAGAGACAGTCTGGTGTAAAGGAAAAGGAAGCCTTTATTTAAAGTATATCCAGCTTGAAATAATGGCAGGTTCTGTCTCAAAGCCCATTTCTTTTAAAACCACTCAAAGAAAATCAATCACCCTGGCAGCTCAGTTCAAGGTTACACCAGGAACTTCTCCCACTCAAAGGCACTGTCCTTTAAGAATCATAGTGGCTTAGCTAGTTTCCAGTCACTGTCTGGCTTCAGTCTGTGTGCACAGGTGCCTACTGGCGGCGAGATGTCCTCCTCCTCCAGCCGCTGCCTTCTGGTGCATCTGTGTGCCTGGCCAAGCAGGACTCGTGTAGCACAGCTCCAGTTGACAGCGTTACTGTGGCTTCTCATGTGGGGTAGGTAACAGGGCTTGTTGCCTGCCATGTGGCTTCCAGGACTGGCATTAATCAGTCTGCTAAGCCCCAGCCCGCACATTGGTGCAGTGGGTCCACGGCCCTGTCTGAGCCGGAGTAGGCAGAGCAGCAGCAACAGTGGGAGCTGCCGTGCAGGTTCCCCAGCTGCAGGACTGTGCAAGTGGCAGCCGCGCGAGGCACCGCTGATAGGGCCCCCATTGGAGGAGCATGTGCTGGTGTTAGGTGTCTGCCAGCAGCTTCCCGCAGCTTCCCATGTGGAGGAAGAGCATGGGGCTTGCCACCTACACTCAGCCTCCCAGGAAGTCCCAGCCCAAGCTTCCTCCCCTCCCCTTTTACCAGCCCATCTTCCAAAATGCTCCTGGCCAGGGAGGTCCCAGAGCACTCGGGCAGGGGTGAGGGGAATACTGCGGGATGGCGTGGTCCTCCCAAGTCCTGTCAGTTCAGGAGCCTGAACCCCCAGCTGCAGACCCACCAGCCAGTGGCAGGCAGAGCAAAAGCATGGGTTTTCCCCATGCTCCGCTTTTAAACACTGCTCCCATAGTCCCTTGTGTGGCAGAAGTAGATGGGAGGGTATGTCCCTCCCATCCAATCCCCTCCCTAGCTGCCAAGCATCAGCTCTTTGCGCTTCTTACCCGGTTGCCAGGGCATGCACGCATGCGCAGTCTTCACTGCTTGTCTACCCTTCCTATTTACACAGGGCGTTTCCCATCTTACGCTACTACTTAAGAAGTGAGTACGAATAAATATTGTTGGGTGGAATTTGTTCTTAAAAATTAGGGAGATAAATGTCATCTTTTTTTTCTTTTTTGATCTGAAGCAAACAAAATCTGTTTTGAGTCCTCACTCTAGGGTAATGAGAAATTCAATCTCACTCATGTTTTCAGGGTCTCCCCCTTTTTCCTGGTGTTTTTCTAGAATGTGACTGTCTGGAAAGTGGGGGACTCCGTGGTCTATAGTCTGCAATTGTCGCATATGCACCATACTTTCTGTGTTACACAATTCCGCTGTCCAGCCTGGTTGTCCACCTTTCTTAGAATAGACTTAAAGGTGGTCTTCCAAAGGAGCTCCTCTAGCGATTTTAACTTTCTTATCAGAGAACACCACAGACGCTCTCAAGTCCTTGTGTTTAGGCACCAGGCGTCACCAGTATCCCACATCGATGCCTCATCTCAGCAGGTAGGCTGCAGGTCTTCATTCCGCCCTATAAGCCTTGTTCTGGGGAAGCTCAGCCTTTTCCTCCAAATCTGTGTCGTTGCTTCTCCTGTATCCTGAACCACTCTTTATACCAACATGTTTTCATGAGCTGCCATTTCTCAAACAAGATTTGATGATAGGAAAGAGGGCAGACTTTTATCTTCCATGTGTTTGGTGGCTTCTTATTTTAAATTCTGTGACATAACAGTTATTAAGTTCCTTGTGTTAGGGAGCTTCGATTCTGGACATATTGTGTGGCCACTGATTTAGAATGAAGGAGTCTAATACCTGACCTTTTTTTTGACTCTTTATAGCAGGGAGAATAAAAGACAATTATTGTCTAAATAAGTTATTCTCTGAATTCTCTTCCCTAATAAATGTTTGGGCATTCAGAATAGTTTTCCCACTGAAGTGTCTCTTTGTAAGTGTGGCTTAGGTACCTGGGCATCAGTTTTTCCTAAATGGTTATTCTCATAAGCAGAACAATGTCTCAGCTACGTTTTACATTCTCTCTGAGGTTTCTAAAATTTGGGTATATGAGATTATCCTCAAGAATAAAGTTAGATAAGCTGATTGTATTTTAGGAGGTATTCATAATCCTGGATTTCCTGGACTTAAAAACTAAAAGGAAATTAATTTAGATGCAGTTGACTGCTATGGCTTCTTTATAGCTCCTTGTCCAAACTCTTTGGCCCCTAATTGTATTTGGGAATCTCATTTCTTATCCTCCTGGGATCTGACATGGACTGTTTTGCCATGGATTTCATCTACGGAAGGGGAGAACATTGCCCTGACGAAGCCTTTATTCCAAATTGACCTTTTTAAAAAAATTAAAATTGAGTGGTAGGTCTTTTGGTCTATTCCTTTTCTATTTCCTGGTTCATACTTGGAAGGAAAGTGCCACAAAGTTACTTTCTTGCCAGGACCAGGTTCAGTCTTCTCTTGGGCCTCTCCCTCATCTATCGATATCCACCAGGTATGTATATGTATACTTGGTGCATGGAACCATGCTCCCGCCACCTGAGTCACCCAGTTGGGGCACCAAGTCTGTTTTACTTTGCAGTACTTATTTAGGGATCTCTCTGAGCACACAAAGCCAAGAGGGACTTCAACAGGCAATGGTAGTACTTATTTCTGAGGTGTTTACCTTTGCACCTGAGCAGTGATTTTTTTCGTTTGTTTCACTTTGTATTTAGGTCTCTTGTTTGATTCACAGGGGGGTGTGTGTGTGGGAGGGGCATGTTGATAGCAGATTGAGGGGCAGTCTTGTCAGGCTACAAAGTTTGCCTTCCTTCTGCAGTGAGCGCTTAGGAAACCTACAGAAGGATGTTCAGGGCAGCAATGCCTTTTCAGTGCCTGGCTCCGTTGCCATCTGCTGTAGCTGGCAAAATGTAGGCCATTGCTCCTGAACACCACATTCCTTCTTCCCTCTGGCTAAATGATTTCAAATGTTTTGTGGCCAGAGCTCTCTGCATCAGTTTTTAGCTTCAGTTAAATGCAGGTACATTTTCATTTTCATTTGGAGGAGTATTCAGGAAGCTGATCTGCACTGCTCTCTGGTTTCTGAAATGGCCAAAGCTGGATCTAAAGTGCTCTGATAATTCAGCCATGCACACTGAGTGCTGTAATGCCCTTAGACACAGGGTTCTTAAAGCGCTCTGCTTCTAACCGTAGCAGCTGCCTGGCCTTGGGTAAGAGTTGCTGCTGTAGCACCTGAGTAAGAGCCCTCTCCACGATTCAGATCTCTCTTCTTCTGGAACTGGCTTTCCCTCCCTGGAAAACGCCATTTCCCAGGAGTTTATAGTTTCTGTCAGAGGCTGAGTGTATTTTTTGCAACGCATTATCTTAAAACATTAGACTTTAGCTGAGTTTACTTTCAGGCATGGGACATTACAGTTTTACCATACCCGTGACATCTGCTATTTCCCTTTTCAGGAAAATGTTCTCTCTTAGAAATTCAGAGCCTGAAAAAAGAACCTTAAAAACTCTTCTGTAATACATTTGCTCCCTCTTCTTTTTGAACCTTCTGCTACTGAATTTATATCTACCTAGGGGTATTGTTAAATATTTGTAAAATATTTCTTTAAACTGAATTTCAGTTTAAAAGTGATCATTATCCTTTATCATCTGAGTTATTTTTTTCAACACGGCCTTGGCTATGGTTTAAAAACCAATAAGCTCAAATTATATGAGTTATAATTAGTCTGTAGCATAGCCATCATCTGTAAAAATATTTCTGGTAATCTTAAGTGAGGTCTCAATGTATAGCAAGTATGAAATTCTCTATACTCTTTAACTGGAACATAATCAACAAAAGAAAAAAGCAAACAAAATATAACCAGAGACATTGAAATTAAGAACAATCTAACAATAGCCAGAGGAGAGGGGGGAGGGGATAGCTGGAGGGGGGGTGGGGAGGGTTTTCAGGAGCAACTATAAAGGACACCTGGACAAAACCAAGGGGGTGGGGTGGAAACAAGGGAGGGAGGTGGGTTTGGCTGGGGTAGGGGGGGAGTGGTGGGGAGAAAATGCAGACAACTGTAATTGAACAACAGTAAAGTAATAAAAAAAAAAAGACAAAAAATTCTCTATACTTTTTAAAAACAAGAGATAAAATATTAGTTTATTTCTTCTAAATTAATTTAAATTTGGCCCGAGACCCCATTTGCTAACGTGAAAAAAAATTAAATCTCAACTTTATTTTTAGAGATGCTTTCTCACTACCTCGGTTTCATCCCAACCTGGGATTCAGAGGCAGCCAGCAGAACATTTATAAAGCAAATTAGAAATTTCTTATTCCTTGGTGATATTTATTGTTACTTTGCTCCATCTGTTGCTTGATGCCACTGTTCAGGCTGGTCCTTTGTCATCATCTGGCTACTAATCAGAGAATGTGTTTGAAGACACTCCTTACAGCCTTCCTTTCTATTGCCTAGTAATTGGCCTGTGTAGGACTTCATTCATTCTCAGCACTTTGCTGCTAAATTAGCAGTCACATTGAATATCCAATGCCTAATGTTGCTGACTAAATGCAAGAAGGATATAAATCTCCACTATTCATGGCAATATGCAAATGTCCCCAGATCACACTTTTTTTCTCAGGGTTAAATCTCCTTTCCCTTTAATTCTCAGAAGCAGGCTTTTGTCCCTTCCTCTGAAGAGGACTCTAGTTTTTAAACAATAGACCAGAGTTCTCTTTCTGGGTGACTGGCAACTTCTGTTTTCTAGCTACATGACACAAAAGGCAGTATCGGTCTCTGTAGGACAAAACCTTGACTTCTTAGGGTACAGTCAGAAGAATATACCTCTTCCTCTTTATCTTTTTTCAGTGTAAAGAAGTAAAAATTAATAATTCAATACATTTTCAAACCACAATATAAATCCACTGAATACATTTCCATGAAGGCTGGTAACAGGTCTGTCTTCTCTTCACTGTATCCCTAGATTACTGGATATGTGGCAGGTATTATAGTTAACAGGTTGAGTGTTGAGTTTTCATTTGATAGCTTTTATTTTATAGGAAGTCAGATTTATAGTTATGAAATATAGGAGCTATCGTTATAGATTTCCTATTACTGATTATATTCATTTACTGTAGCTACATCAGTAAATGAAACAGACAAAAATCCCTTCTTTGTGTGGCACTTACATCCTGGTGGGGCCATGGGGGAAATAGCAATGATAAATGAAATAAATAAGGAAAATATATACTATAACATATTGTAATAACTGTTATGAAGAAAACTAAGACAGAGAAGAAAGAGAGAAAATGTAAGGAAGGTGGTTGAAATTTATAATGGAGTATATAGGAATACTTTCATTATTGGAAGGAAGACATTTGAGCAAAGAGCTGGAATAAATGAGAGAACTGGGCATGTGTAAAACACCAAGGGACAGGGAGAAAAAGAGGCTGAGCTGTGAGGCAGAGGCATGCATGCCTGCCTGTTTGAGAAATGGTGAAGAGGCCTGTTTGACTAGTGTGGATTCACTGAGGGGGAGGTTGATAAACACTCAGTAGAGGTGTAAAGGGGGATGGATTATGTGGGGCCTTGCGAATCTTGTAAGGACTCTAGCTTTTTATCTCAGTGAAATGGTGAAGCATCATATAGTTTTGGGCCAAGGATTTGATTGGTTTTAATGGCATCACTCTGGTTGCTCTGTTGAGAATAGACTGTCAGAGACGGAAAGCAGGGCAGAAGCACGTGATCAGTGGGGAGGTTGTTGACATAATCCAGGTAAGTGATGATGAGGGCTTTCACTGGGGGTTTATCTGCTCAGGTAGTGAAAAGTGGTGCAATTCTGTATCTATTTTGAAAGTAGAACCAACAGAAACCTAGGACTTCAATGATCAAATTCAAGTTTATGGGTTCATATTTTCTTTTCACTGTGTTTTACATTATTAATCAGAATTTCTACTGTATTTCTCAGAGAAAATATAGGGAGGAAAGTGACTGATTGAGCTGGGTCTATGAATGAGCTGTTAAGAATGACTGTTCTAGAGAGTTATATGATACCCAAGTTGGTAATGGTTTTATTCAGGGAGAATAGTTAAGTCTCTCACTAAATTCTTGGTTTACGGTACCATTTAGATTTCACTGTGAGTTTTACAGCAGCACAACACCAGGATTAGTGGTGGATAGATACTTGTGGAGCTGCAACGCAGCATGAATTCTTCCTGACACCTATTGGGTTATATACTGCGATACCCATAAAAGAACTCCAACTAGTCCAGTCATTACTCTCGAGAATGAGAAAACACCTACTCCTCTTGAGATAATAATAAAGAACAGTGAGATAAAAAGCCCCATTAGGAAGATCACATGCAGGACTTTGCTTTACTAATTTGCAAAAGAGAAAGCATGCTTCAGTGAAATTTGTCAGAGGAATACCACATGGGGCTCTATCATGAGAAATTAATAGACAATCAAAGAAAACCAGAAGGCTCCCATTTTTTTTTTGTAGAATCAGAGCTAGGCACTCATTTATTTTTGCAGTTTTCTCTTAATAGTCCAGTAGTTTCTGCCATGCAGCAATTTCATTAAAGCTTTGATCATACCAGCAATATAAACTCAAGCATTCTACAAAGGCTTCATTGCCCTAAAGAGTCGGTAATTGGCCAAATGGCTCTTAGAGTTTTGCTTGGATTCATCGCAGTACAAGTAAAAATTAATTACCCCCACAGTTTCTGCAATTCCATAATATAAGGGTGTCAAAACTTGTCTTTCTAAATGACATTTCTTTGTGTCACACCGGATATGGGGCTGGCTGTAAATGTGATTTGTGGAAATCATTAATGAAGTACCAGACCTAATTGACTTCTCTTAGCTTTATGACAACATAAAAAAAGTTCTGCACTAGTGATGATAATTCTTTTGAAGTCCTCTAGTTGGAAATCCACGGCTGTATATTTTTCCAATGAGGCAAGACCTAACATTATTTAGAATTTGAAATGCAGCTGTAGCTAAGGAACAATATGGCAAAATGGCAGACATGACCATTTTGATTTTTTATCATCATTACCATCATTATCTTTATCTGCTGCGTCTGCTGAGCTCCTGCTGCATTGGTACCAGTACATTAGGTCTTGTTGTGGAAACTGTGCACCAGAGACGAGGCTCAGCAAATGGGTGATGCACTGTTGTAGGAGGGAGTATATTTTGTTTGACCACTGTTAAAGTTGATTTATAGGAAGAGATTTAGTATTGGAAGACTGTGTTTTCCCCATAGATGTGAGAGACCTAAGACTCTAGGAGAGATTGATTATTCTAACCTTGAGGCTGTGCTTGTTATTAATTCTATAATATATGAAAATAGATGACATTTATAAATTAAAGATTATTTTGGATATTAAACTGGGATCAAAATTAGATGTGTAACAATTCTCTCTCTTTTTATCATTCTTTCTATGATCATACAGAAAATATAGCTCATTAGTGCAGATCAGCTACTTGATGGTAGAGATGAGAGGGAAAAGCCACATTTTAAAAAACATTGTGAAAGTAGTAACAAAATATGGTAATAGATTAAGTAACAACATAAATATAGTGAAGTTGTGGGATATTTTCTTGTTTTGTCTGGTTTTTATTTCTTCCCTACTTCCCCCATCCCTTGTACTTTTAATTGAGCTGTCAATAGTAATATTCTACATCTCTCTGCCTACAGGGAGGGTTCTGCAAGTAATCTGGGCTTGACCAATTTCTATGGCAAACAGTTATTGTCCAAGGTGGGATTCAGAATCTAAGTGGGTGTATTCATTCTCTACTGCTGCTGTAACAAATTATACAATATTAATAGCTTGACACACACAAAATATCATCCTATAGATTTTTAGATTAGAAATCCGGTACAGGTCTCACTGAACTAGTATCAAAGTCTTCCCTTTTGTAGGCTGGGGAAAAAATCCATTTCCTTTCTTATTCAGATGTTGGCAGAATTCAGTTCCAACCAGTTGTAGGACTGAACTGTTGCCACTTGTCAGTTTAGGGCTGTTTTTACCTCTAGAGACTTGCCCTTACCTCGTATGGACTCCTACATCTCAGTACCAACGGGGCATCAAATCTTTCTCACAGTGCTCTCTCGTTGACCAACTTCTCCAACTTGCTCTTCCATTTTAAGATTTTACATGATTTATATTTAGTTCAGTGTGATAATTTAGGATAATAACCACATATAAAAGCTCTTAACTTTAATCACAACTGCAAAGTTCCTTTTGTCATGTGAGGGAACATATTTATAGGTTCTGGGGGTTAGGACATCTTTGGGGGCCTTACTCTGCTTGCCAAAGCAGGGTAATGAGTACCATTTCCAGGGTTTGATGTTTACCTGTGAGTCTTGAGGAGCTCCTTGCAAGGCTTGACACTGTTACCTTGGAGCAGTTGGTGGCTCTTTTCTCAAGGTTCATAGAGAATGAAGCCAAAAGGAAGCAAAATGACAAGATGGGGGATAGGGGGCAGGGGGCAGGGGGTAGGGAGAAGGCAGAGCCTGGCTGGGACGCTTCTTTTATAGTAACTAAGTAGTATATTAATGAACCACCTTTTATAATTTGGAGATTAGACTTATAGAAGCCAGAGTTCTTAAGCATGTGTTCAAAAAAGCTAAAGATGCTAGTATGTGTTGGCAAATTTTGGGGGGTTAATAAATTCCAGTAAGAAATAGACAAACTTTGAATCATTTGAAAACAGAAAGAAGCATTTAAGTTTTGAAAGAAAAGCCCCTTCCAGAAGTCTGTGCTCAGTGACTTCATACTATTGAGGGTCAGATAATCATGAGTTAAATATTTGCAAAATTCAAATTCTCTTTCTCACTCTTAAGGTGATGCAATGAAACAGAGGAAGATGAAAATCACAGTCGGAAGTAAGAATGGGGCCCAGAAAGAGTGAAAGACATGGTAGAAGTGGTAGTGCAGGCTTTTGCTAGTACCTTTTGTTGTGTGCTTACTGCATCGCAGAATTTATAATCCCTCTCGAGGTAAAGCAGCTTGCACTGGGATGCAATTTGGAGCAAAGGAGCAAATTGGCTATGCCTCAACACAGCATTGCGGGAGGCAGAGACAAGATTGAAGTAGATAGTCTGGAGTCCAGGATTACGGGAAGAAGCTCCTTGTTTCTTGCTAAGGTCAGGATTTTCTTAGTTTTATGACTTATTAGCTAATGTTGCCAGAAATTGAATAGACTGATGGACTGCCATGCTTTATTAATAGTTATAATATGAAGAAATCCTAAGTTGGGAAAACAAGAGCTATAGATGTTCAACACCTAAGGTAATTCCTAAGACCCCTTACCCGTGACAGTAGCAGAGATCAGAGCCCACCTGCCAGCTAACCACTGATGGAAATACAGAGGGTTCAAGAAATAAAACTAAAGTTGTTTTAAGTCATGGAGATCTTCAGGTTATTTCTTACTCTAAAATAACATCCTATCTTGTCTGATATATCCTCTTACAATTTCCCTTTACTGTTGCTTTCCAGATGTCATTTAATCATAGGTTGATGTTTTTAGAGGAACAACATCTGTTCTTCACTGTGGGGGGTGGGAAAATTATTTCCTACTTCTGTATTTTCACATGGAGAAACTGTTGTTAGGGTGAAAACACTCCTGAATTTTCTTTGTCCCCTTAACTATTATTCCTCCACAGACAGAAGAACCGAATAATTGACATTGGTTAAAGACACTGGGCATACGTGTCTCATCCTCTTCCCTTCACCTCTTGGTGGGGTCTTTTTGATCTTGGAGGACATCTGTTTTGGTTGGTTCTTAGGCATGTGGAAGATGAGGAATTTAGGTCCCAGCCCTGCCAGGGAAGGCCTGCTGTTGCCTGGATGTCCTTGAGACTATGTGGCCAATTCAAAATGACCTTGATTTGGGGAAGAAATAATTGTAAGTCCTTTGAGTCAGAGCTAAAACATTGTCTAATACTTTTTAATCAGTAATAATATTCATTTTTGATGTCTGTCTGACTCTTGTGTCTACCTCTCAACTTATTTCAAACTGAAAAGAAGAAAAAGAGAATATAAGCATAAGTGATTGTGGAACTTATGTTGGATGCAGTATTGGATGAGAGTTTGGGTTGTCATCCATTAGTTGCTTTCCTTTTTATCTTTTTCTTTACTTTTTCAACTTTATTGATATATAATTGATAAATTAAGTATTGTAATATACTTATATAATATAATATTTGATATGCATATCCCTTGTGACAAAATTTCCACAATGGAGTTAATACAGCCATCACCTCACATATTTATTTTTTTGCATAAAATCATTTATATTTTATTCTCTTAACAAATTTCAGTTGTACAACACAGTTCTCAACTACAGTCACCATGTTATGCATTAGATCTTGGGACTTTATTCATCTTAGAGCTGTAAGTCTGTACCCTTTTACTAACCTCTCCCTATTTCCCTAACCCCTACCCCTTCAATCCCTGACAAGTACTTTTTAAGTCTCTGTTTCTATGAGTTGGTTTATCATTATTATTTATTTAGATTGCAATTAAAGTAATGCAGATTTTGTCTTTCTCTGGTTTATTTCACTTAGTGTAGTGTTCTCCAGGCTTATCCCCACTGTCACAAATGACAAGATTCCTTCTCTTTTAAGACTGAATAACATTTCATTGTGCATATATATACCACACTTATCCATTCTTCCATTGACAAATACTTAGGTTGTTTCCATATCTTGGCTATTGTGCATAACACTGCAATTAACATGGGAGTAAAGATACCTCTTTGAGATAATAATTTTGTTTCCTTTGGATATACAGAAGTAGGATTGCTGGATCTTATGCTAGTTCTCTTTTTAATTTCTTGAGAAATTTCATACTGTTTTCCACAGTGGCTGTACCAGTTTGCATTTCCACCAACAGTGTACAAGGAAGGGTTCCCTTTTTCCCATGTGCTCATCAGAACTTAGCTTTTTTTAAATAATAACCTAACAGACATGATATGATATCTCATTTTAGTTTTGATTTGCATTTCTCTGATAATTAGTGATAATGAGAACCTTGTTGTGTACATGTTGGCTCTTTGTATATCTTCTTTGGAAAACATGGACAAAATCAAGGGGGAGGGTGGAGGTGGGGGAGGGAGGTGGGTTCAGCTGGGGTGGGGTGGAGGGATGGGGAGAAAAGGCATACAACTCTAATTGAATAACAATAAAAATTTTTAAAAAGAAGAAAAAATGCCTATTCATGTCCATTTCCCATTTTGAAAATGGGTTATTAAAATTTTTTTCATTATTGAATTGTATGAGTTCATTGTATAATTTGGATATTCTTATCAGATAAGTGATTTAATATACTTCTTTTATATTCTGTAGGTTGGCTTTTCATTTTGTTGATGGTTTTTCTTGCTCTGCAGAAGAAATTTCGTTTCATGTGGTAACACTTGTTTACTTTTGCTTTTAGTATAAAAATCTAAAAATATCGTTGCCAAGATGAATGTCAGGAGGTTTGTCTTCTGTGTTTTCTTCTGGGAACTTTATTGTTACAGGTATTATGTTAAATTTTTAATTCATTTTGAGTTGATTTTTGTGTTTGGCATAGGATAAGGATCTATTTTACCCCTTTGTATGTGGCTATCCAATATTCCCCATGCCATTTATTGAAGAAATTGTTCTTTCCCCTTTTGTATTTTTTGGTATTAATTTATAAATTTGACACTCATTTGTTGGCCATATATGTACAGGTTATTTCTGGGCTTTCAAGTCTCTTCCATTGACCTATGTATTTGTTTTTATGCCAGTAGCATACTGTTTTGATTACAATAACTTTGTAAGATAGTTTGAAGTCAGGAAGTGTGATGCTTCGAGCTTTGTTTTTCTTTCTTAAGATTGCTTCAGTTATTTGAGGTCTTTTAGGGTTCCATATGTATTTTAGTAATGTTTTTCTATTTCTGTGAAAATAATATTAGAATTTTCATAGGCATTGCATGTATAGATTGCTTTGCATAGTATACACATTTGAATAATATTAATTTTCCAATCCATGAATATAGAGTATTTTTTCATTTATTTTTGTATTCCTCACTTTTTTTTATAAATGTCTTATAGTTTTAAGTGTACAAATATTTCCCCTCCTTAATTAAATGTATTTCCAAGATTTTTATTGTCTTTTTATTGCTATTGTAAACAAAATTGTCTTCTTAATTTCTCTTTCTGAATGTTTGTTGTTGGTGTATAGGAATGCAACCAAGCTTAGTACATTGATTTTGTATCTTGCGACTTTACTGATTTTGTTTACTAGTTCTTACAGTTTATTTTTGAGAGAGTCTTTAGTCTCTATATAAGATCATGTCACCTTCAAATAGAGACAATATTGCTTCTCCCTTGCTGATTTGGATGCCTTTTATTTATTTTTTTCTGGCCTAATAGCTCTGAATAAAGCTGCCAGTACTATGTTAAATAAAAGTGGCAAGAGTAGGCATCCTTGTGTTGTATCCTGATCTTAGATGAAATGCTTTTAACTTTTTACTGTTGTGTATGATACTAGCTTTGCACTTGTAATATATGGCTTTTATCATATTGAGGTGTGTTCTTACTATACCTAGTTTGTGAGAGTTTTTATCATAAAAGAACATTGAATTTGTCAAATATTTTTTCTGCTTTAATTGAGATGATCATATGATTTTCATTCTTCATTTTGTTAATGTGGTATATCACATTGTTTGTTTTGTGGATATTAAGCCATCCTTGCATCCCTGGAACAAATTCCACTTGATCATGGTGATTCTTTTAATGTATGGTTGAACCTGATATGTTAACATTTTTGAGGATATTTACATCAATGTTCATCAAGGATATTATTGGCCTATAATTTACTTTTCTTGTAGTATAATTGGATGGCTTTGGTATTAGGGTAATGCTGACTTCGTAAAATAATTTTTAGAAGTGTTTCATGCTCTTCTATTTTTGGAAGAGTTTGAAAAGAATTGTTATAATTCTTTAAATATTTGGTAGCATTCAACAGTGAAGCCATCTAACTGGTCCTGTTGTTTCTTGGTTGGGAGTTTGTTGATTACTGATTCAATTTTCTTATCAGTAAGTAATCTGTTCATACTTTTTATTTTTCCACAATGTAGTCCCAGTAGCTTTCTAATGTTTCTAAGAAATTATCCATTAGTTTCTTATGATCCTTTGCATTAGAGAAAGGATATTTTGAAAGGTATGGGTATTTTCACCTGCTAGCATCTGTGCTGAGCCCTGTGGGTAGCCATGGTGAGGGATCATATGCCCATTAAGAACTGCTTCTTTTACATCCTTGTTTAAATGTAAAAGACATATACTCAGAAAACTATAGAACACCAAGGAAAGAAATTGTGGAAAGTACAAATAAATGAAAGGATATACTGTGTTCATGGATTGGAAAAAAATAAAATCATTAAAATGTCCATACTACCCAAAGAAATCTATAGATTCAATGCAATTCTTATTAAAATACCAATGGCATATTTCACAGATCTACAACAAATATTCCAAAAATTTATATGGAACCAAAAAAGACCCTGAAAAGCCTCAGCAATCCTGGGAAAGAACAAAGTTGATGGGATCACAATACTTGATATTAAACTATACCACAAGGCCACTCTAATCAAGACAGTCTGATACTGGCATTAGAACAGACACATACATCAATGGAACAGAATAAAGAGCCTAAAAATAAACCCATGTCTCTATGGTCAATTAATATTCAACATAGGGGACACATGCATACAATGGAGTAAAAACAGTCTCTTCAACAAATGGTATTGGGAGAACTGGACTGTTACATGAAAAAAAAAATGAAGCTAGACTACCAACTTACACCATACACCAGAATAAACTCAAAATAGATACAGGACATGAATATATTGTGATACCATAACAGTCCTAGAGGAAAACATAGGCAGTAAAATTTCAGATATCTCATATAGTAATATTTTTGCTGATTTATCTCCTAGGGCAAAGGAAATAAAGGAAAAAATAAACAAATGAGGCTACATCAAATTAAAGAGTTTCTTCATGGCTAAAGAAACCATCATCAAAATGAAAAGGGAGCCAACTGTATAAGAGAACATATTTACCAATGAACATGGTACAAGGGTTTAATCTTCAAAATATATTAAGAACTCAAAGACTCAACACCAGGAAGACAAACAACCCAATTAAAAAATGGGCAAAGGACCAAAATATGAGCAAAATAGATCCAGAGGCTTGGAAATAAAGAACAAAATGACAGTGACCAGAGGAGAGAGGAGGGGCAGATAACAGGGGAAAGTGGTGGAAGAGGCAAGCAAAGCAACATGAATAGTGGACTCATGGGCATGGACAGTGGGTGGGGATTGACTGTGGGAGTGGGGGAAGATGGGGTTGGGATCAATGAAGCGGAAAAGGTGGGACAACTGTAACTGAACAACAATTAAAAAAAAATTGCATAAATAAATAAATAAATAAATAGGCAAAGGACCTGAATGGCCACTTCTCCAAGGAAGACATACAGATGGCCCATAGACATATGAAATAATATTCAATATCAAACTGCAGTGAAGATTGGCAAGATGGCAGAAAGTGAACGGAAGTCACACTAACCTTCCTCAGGCCCAATTTGGAATTACAACTAAATTGTGGAGAAATCACCATGAGGAAACAACTAAACAACAGCAAGAGAGAAGCCTTTCAACCTTGGACAGACAGAATAATCAGGTTCAGCACAACCTGATTGCACCTGCACAAGAGCATACAAGATGTGGTGGGTGGAGTGTCCCTCAGTCAACCAACTGGAGGGAAGGGCCCACCAAAGAATGACCCAACAACAACCAAAAACCAATTGCATCTAGAGAGCCAACATAAATGGCATAAAGGGCATCCCAAAAGCATCAAATTCAGATCAAGGAGACTGCACCACTGAATCTCACAGGTCTACTGCCATAAAAGTTCACATTACAAAGATAGGGAGTCAAAATAGATCAATTTAAGAAGCAGAAGCAAACAAGGAGAGTCTCACAAGTAATGGGAAGACAAAGAACCCCCAGTCAAAAGGAAAAGAGGAATCCTCAGAAAGAGTGATAAATGAAACAGAAGCAAGTAATCTATCAGATATTGAGTTCAAAACAATGGTTATCAGGAAGCTCAATGAGCTCACAGAGAATTACCAAAAACTACAGGGAAACTACTAGGAACTTACTGCGAACTACATCAGCATGAAAAAGGGCATACAAACTATTAACAAGAGCTGAGAAGAAATGAAGAATATAATTTCTGAATTAAAGAACACAGTAGAAGGAATGAAAAGCAGGCTAGATGAAGTAGAGCATCCAATCAGTGAGCTGGAGGACAAGGTAGAAAAAAACTCCCAGAGAGAGCAAGAAAAGGAAAAGAGACTCAGAAAGAATGAAGAGGGGTTAAGGGAACTGCAGGACAACATGAAACATAATAATATTCATCTAATAGGGATACCAGAAGTAGAAGAAGAGGAGCAAGGGATGGAAAACCTGTTTGAAAAAGTAATGATGTAAAACTTCTCTAATTTGATGAGAGAGAAATTCACAAAATTCCAGAAGCACAGAGACTCCCAATCAAGAGGAACCCAAAGAGACCCATTTCAAGACATATAATTAAAGTGGCAAAATTCTAAGGGAAAGAGAGAATCTTAAAAGCATCAAGGGAGAAACGGAAGTAACATACAAGGGAGCCCCAATAAGGCTAGCAGCTGAATTCCCAATGGAATCGCTCCAAGCCAGAAGACAATGGCAAGGAATATTCCAAGTAATGAAGACCAGAGGTCTGCAACCAAGACTACTCTACCCAGCAAGTCTCTCAATTAAACTGGAAGGTGAAATAAGGAGCTTCCCAGACAAAAGAAGTCTAAAATAATACACCTCCTCCAAACCAGCTCTGCAAGAGATGCTGAAGGGACTGCTTTAAGAAGATGAAGAAAAAGAGTGAGAGAGGAAGGAACACAGGTACAAAGGAGGTAAAATGGCAATAAGTACCTATCAGTAGTAACCCATGCCCTGGCTGCTGTGGCTTAGGGGGCTGTCCGCCATCCTGTGAACCAAAGAGTCACCAGTTTGATTCCCAGTCAGGGCACATGCTTGGGTTGCAGGCCACGTACCATGTATGGGATGTGCGAGAGGCCACCACACATTGATGTTTCTCTCCTTCTCTTCCCCTTTCTCTAAAAATAAATAAATAAAAAATCAAAAAAAGAAAAAATAATAATCCTAAATGTAAATGGATTAAATGCTCCAATCAAAAGACATAGTGTAGCTGAATGGATAAGAAAACATGATCCACATATATGCTGCCTACAAGAGACCCACCTGAAACAAGAGATCTAAACAAATTGAAAGTGAAGGGTTATAAAAAAAAATATTCCAAACAAACAAGAAAAAAAGGCCAGGGCAGCAATACTTATATGAGAAAAAATAGACTTCAAAACAAAGACCATAAAAAGAGACCCAAAAGGGCACTTCATAATATTCAAGGGAAGAATCCATCAAGAAGACATAAATATTGTAAACATATATGAACCCAACAGAGGAGCAGCCAAATATATAAGGAAAATTTTGGAGGACTTCAAGAAAGATATAGATAGCAACACACGTATAGTAGGGGATTTTAACATCATACTGTCAACAATGATAGATCTTCCAAACAAAATACTAATGAGGATATTGTGGAACTGAACAACACATTAGATCAAATGGACTTAACTGATATATATAGAACCTTTAATCCCAAAGAAGCAAAACACACATTCTTTCCAAATGCACATGGAATATTTTCAAAGATAGACCACATGATAGGACACAAAACAAGCCTCAACAAATACAAGAAAATTGAATCATATCAAGCCTTTTCTCAGACCACAAAGGACTGAAAATAGAAACTAACCTCAAGGGAAACACTCCAAAACATTCAAATTCATGAAGACGGAATAGCATGGTATTAAACAATGAATGGGTTCATAATAAGATCAAGGAAGAAATCAAAAATTTTCTGTAAACAAATGAAAATGAATTAACAACAGTCTAACACCTATGGGACACAGCGAAGGCAGTCCTGAACAGGAAGTTCATAGCGATACAGGCCTACCTAAAAAAGATAGAACTGTTTCAAATAAACCACATAACCCTACATCTACAAGAACTGGAGGAACAATAACAAATGAAGCCCAGAGCAAGTAGAAGGAAGGAAATAATCAAAATCAGAGCAGAATTAAATAATGTAGAGACTAAAGGAACAATTCAAAGGATCAATAAATCCAGGACTGGTTCTTTCAAAAGATAAACAAAATTGACAAGACTTTTACCAGACTCATAAAAAAAAAGGGGGGGAGAGGACCCGAATAAATAAAATCAAAATGAAGGAGAAGAAATTACCCTGATAACACAGAAATACAAAGGATTTGTATTTTACAAATTACTGTGAAGAACTATATGCCAAGAAATTTGAAAACCTGGGTGAAATGGACAAATTTTAGAAACATCTAATCTTCTAAAACTGAATCAAGAAGAAGCAGAAACTGTGAACAGACCAATAACAGCTTATGAAATTGAAGCAGTAATCAAAAAACTCCCAGCATACAAAAGTCCTGGACTGGAAAGTTTCACAGGAGAATTTCACAAAATATTTAAGGAAGAGCTAACCCCTATATTTCACAGACTGTTCCAAAAAATCCAAGAAGATGGAAGACTCTCAAACTCTTTTTATGAAGCCAGCATCATCCTAATCCCAAAACCATAAGGACACAAAAAGAAAGAAAATTAGAGGCCAATATTGCTGATGAATAAAGATGCTAAAATCTTCAACAAAATATTGTCAAACCACATCCAACAATACATTAAAAAGATCATACAACTTGATCAAGTGGGATTCATCCCAGGGATGTAAGGATGGTACAGTATTTACAAATCAATAAATGTAATACATCACATAAATAAAAGGAATGACAAAAATCACATGATCATATTAGTAGATGTGGAAGAAGCATTTGATAAGGTACAGCACCCATTTATGATTAAAACATTCAGCAAAGTGGGAGTAGAGGGAGCTTTCCTCAACATAATAAAAGCTAAATATGAAAACCCTACAGCCAACATCATACTCAATGGACAAATCTAAGACCTTTCCCTCTAAGATCAAAAACAAGACAAGAATGTCCACTTTCACCTCTTCTATTCAACATATTATTGGAAGTTGTAGCCACAGCAATCAGACAAGAAAAAGAAATAAAACCATTGAAATTGGAAGGAGGAAGCAAAACTGTCATTGTTTGCAGATGCCATGATAGTGTACATAGAAAATCCTACAGAATCTACCAAAAAACTACTCAACCTAATAAGTGAATTTGGCAAAGCAGTGGGATACAAAGTCAATATTCAGAAATTGAAGGTATTTTTGTACACCAACAATGAAATATCAGAAATAGAAATCGGGGGAAAATCCCATTTTGATATAGCAACAAGAAAAATAAAGTACCTAGGAATAAACCTAACCAGGGAGGTAAAAAACCTGTACTCAGAATTAAGGAACATACAAATAAATGGAAGCATAAACCATGTTCATAGACTGGAAGAATTAACATCATCAGAATGGCCATACTACCCAAAGAAATTTATAGATTCAATGCAATCCCTATTAAAATACCAATGACATATTTCACAGGTGGAACAAACATTTCAAAAATTTATATGGACACATAAATGACCCCAAGTAACTGCAGCAATTTTGAGAAAGAACAGAGTAGGAAGGTTCACAATATCTGGTATCAAATTACATAACAAGGCTGTGGTAATCAAACCATCCTGGTACTGGCATAAGAACAGACACATAGATCAATGGAACAGAATAGAGAGCCCAGAAATAAACTCATATGTCTATGGTCAATTAATATTCAACAAAGGGGGCAGGAGCATAAAATGGGTTAAAAATAACCCTTTCAACAAATGGTGTTGGGAGACCTGGAGAGCTACATGCAAAAAAAAAAAACAACCCCAAAATAAAAACAAAACAAAACCCCTTAACCACCAATTTACACCATACACAAAAATAAACTCCAGATGGATAAAAGACTTACATATAAGTCACAACGCTGTAAATGTCCTAGAGGAGAACATTGGCAGGACATTCTCAGATATTCCATATACAATATTTTCACCAATATGTCCCCTAGAGAAAGGGACATAAAGAATAAATGGGACTTCATCAAAATAAAATATTTCTGCATGGCTAAAGAAAACATCAGCAAAAGGAAAAGGAAACCAACCATATGGGAAAATATATTTACCAATGATATCTCAGACAAAGGTTTGATCTCCAAAATACATGACTCCACTCCAGAAAGACAAACAAACCAGTTAAAAAATGGGCAAAAGACCTGAACAGAAACTTCTACAAGCAGGGCATACAGAGGGCCCAGAGACATATGAAAGGATGCTCAGCATCAATAGCCATAGGAAAGATACAAATTAAAACCACAATGAGATACCACTTCATACTGGTGAGAATGGTCATCATAAACAAATCAACAAACAACAAGTGTTGGAGAGGGTGTAGAGAAAAGGGAACCCTAGTACACTGTTGGTGGGATTGCAGAGTAGTGCAGCCACTGTGGAAAACAGTATGTAATTTCCTCAAAAAATAAAAATGGAACTGCCTTATAACCCAGTGATTCCACTTTGGGAATATACCCTAAGAATCCTGAAATACCAATTCAGAACAGTGCAACCCTATGATCAAAGCAGTGGTATTTACAATAGCTAAGTGTTAGAAACAGCCCAAGTGCCCATTAGTAGGTGAATAAATTTTAAAAAAACCTGTGGTTCATTTACATAATGGAATATTATGCAGCAGAAAGAAAGAAGTCTTGATTTTCATGACAGCATGGATGGAACTGGAGACTATTATGCTAAGTAAAATAAGGCAGTTAGTAAAAGACAAATACCATATGACATCACTTAGAACTGGAATGTAATGAACAAAATAAACTAATGAGACAAGTAGAAAGAAAGACATAGAAACATGGAACAGAGTGATAGCTGTAGGAGGGAAGGAGAGAGAGGGGGAAAGGTGGAAGGAAGGGGAAGGGACTAGTAAAGAACATGTATAAATGACTCATGGACATGGACAATGGAGAGGGGATTGACGGTGGGCATTTTTTCCCCCTTTTGATGGTGGCAAAAGGGGAAAAAAATTAGGGTAACTGTAATAGAATAAATAAATAAGTAAAAAATAACTGCTCCTTTATTTGTTGTACTCTCACGGGGTCTGTGAACATAATCCTTATTGGTTTTCAGAGTTAAGTATTTTTGAGGACCATCCTCTGGTGGGGATCTTAAAAGTTTGAAAACTTGACATGGATTTCAAAATCCTTGCTCTTTGGGGATATGCTTGGAACTGGAGATTCTCTTGATTATATGGCATTGTGTTGGGGTGGGGTTTGTGGCAAAAATATGTCTCGGTTTCCCTACCCATTTCCATGTGGGTCTGCTCTCTTTAACTGGATGCATAGGAGTTGCTCAGCTAGTTTCTGGATCTCTTTCAGGAGGAATTGCTGCATGTGCAGCTGTACATTTTATTTGTCCGTGAAAGGAGAGGATCTCAGAAACCTCCTGTGTCACCATCTTGCTTGACGTTTTGTTTCTATTTGGTTTTTTAAAAAAACAGGTAACTGTTTAATTCACTGGAATATTCTATGATTATATTTATGGGTTTTTGTGTACTCAGCAATTCCCTTCCTTCCTTCTTTCCTTCCTTCCTTCCTTCCCTCCTTCCTTCCTTCCTTCCTTCCTTCCTTCATATCCATTCTACCTCATTTCATAAGTATAATCAGATTGCCAATTAAGTTAGTATGTCTTCACTTTCCATCAGGCATGGATCCTAGGACTGGCAAATAATAATACCCTATGCCTCTGCAATAGTGAATAGTCTAATTTACAACACTGACTGATCCAAGCTGACTAATTGTAGACCTTCCTTGGTATTGATATATAGATGATCAAAAATAATTACAAAATTCCCCTCTAAATCTTTTTGTTGAAGTTGGAAGCTTGATAGTGAAAATAACTGCCAATGACCATCCTTATTAGCTATGTAAATTAATTCTGTCTTTTGTCAGAGTATGTAATTTCAACATACAGCGAAAAGTGGATGGAGCTTAGAAATGGAGAGAGAAAATGGAGACGGAAAAGGAGAGAGAGTGAGAGGTCATATGACGTCCTTTTGTCTCTAGTTTCAAACTTACCTGAGGCCAGTTTTACCTCCAGGGGTCTCAGCTAAACAATAAAATAATTTTTTGTTAACATGGTTTGAATTGAGCTTTTATCATTTTCTGGTGACTGAATTTTGGTTAATGCAGAAAGTTAGAAGTTAGAAGTGATGAACCTGGAATGCTGTAGTTGTAAGAAGAGTCAGAGCCATTTTGTTGTTGCTTGTTGCTTGTTGTTTATAATCATTTGTTTGTGTGAAGAAGTATAGTGATGTTAAGAAAAAAACCCCTTACAGTGGTTTAAAATTATTTAGGTCAAGCAAACCCATAGGCAATAGGGAAAATTATATAGAAAAATATTTCACTGATACCTAATAGAGATGGTAGTAGAATGAATCCAGGTTGCCAATAAAAATTAGCACTGCAAGAATCAATGGATAAAAAAGCTGGTTAAAGAGACATAGGAAGCTGGTTGGTGAATGGTCCTAAAAGGAACAGATTTGAGAGAAGCCTCAGACAGTGTATGTGAGTTGATTTGAATGGTAGGTTGATTTGAATAGTAAAAAGGAAAAACTGGCTCAGAAGTTCAAGTAAGAGTTATGCCTGTGTAACTAGAGGTTGGTTGAAGAAAAAGCAAGTGATTAACAACAGAATTATGAATGTATTTTATTTCTGAAATCTTTTAATATCTTTTAAAAATGTGATTTAAAATGTGTACTTATTTTTACCTTTTCATAGTCTATTTGTTATATTTTTAGAGTAAATATTCTTTTGCTGCTGAAGTCAAATTGTTAAAGTTTTGCTACTGAAACCAGCTCCTTCTGTATCTACCATGAATGAATGAATTTTCAAGACTTTTGAAGGATATGTCAAAAAGAGACATGCATTTTTTTTATCTCCTTTTGAACAAGGATCAAACATTATATTTCTGATTTTTTTATTGCTTTACTATTCATATAACAAAATGCTGCCTTACAGAATCTTTATTCATGTGATTTAGGCATAATTTCTCTATTTTCTTTTGTTATATTAAGGTTTTCTCCCTTTCAATTGATCCTGGCATCTCTTCTCAATGAAGGGGCTGAGAAATGCATATATCGAGCTAGCCATCAAGGTGATCTGTTCAACATAATGTCAACTTGTCTTTCATTGTGCACTAAAGCATGTTATTATACAGGCATAAATCATCATGACACCTTATTTGATCAATAAAAGACAACTGTCATTCTATGAGCTTCACTTTCCATTTAATAGTCTGTTAGTATCAGATGTTAAATTAAGAGAATACATAAACTCTCACCTCCTCTCTGAAGTGTGATACAGATGTACTCACCTTCTCATGCTGCCCCGAGAATCCTTGTAGAACTAACGCTGATTCTTCCACTTGCTCTCACCCACTCTTTGTGATGTATTATTTGTCATTTCAGGCCCCAGATATGAAATCACAATTCACCACTCCTTTGTGCTCTCTACTGTGTAGAGAAGCTCCTATGCATTTCATCTTTCTTTCCTCAGTGTGTGGTGAAGTGCTTGATAGACACCAGATGCTCATTACATATGTATTGAATTGTGCAACTTTTATTGTACTTACTGCTTACTATATCCTTTACTCTAAATGCTCCTGGATGTTTCTAAAGTGAGATATGCCTATTTTGAGGAAAATTGCTCTCTGCCATTTGTAAAGATCCTTCTTTTCCTGCAGTTTCAAGTGTCCTCCCTTACTAAGTTTGCAACACAGATATTTTCACTAGTCAGTTCTTTCCTCACCCTGGTACATTAAGTAACTGGTCAAGAAATACTGACTTCATGATAGGAGTATACTTTTCTGCCTCACAGACATTGGGTGTGGTCATGTGACTTGCTTTGGTTGAAGTATTTTAGAGGATGCAACTTATAGGGAGGCTTGAAAGGGTTTGCATGGTTTAGTTTGCCCTCTTGAGCTCTTGAACTTCACTGTGAAAAGAATGTGACTCTGGGAACTACTAGTCAAAGAAAAATTACAGATGCCAGGAACTGTCCTAGACCCAACCCATAGCGCTTGAGCCTAGCCTTCTAAGCCCAGTTTAGAACAGCCAAAACCAAGCTGACCTGCAGACTTGTGCGTAAGAAATAAATACTTAGTTGTTTCATGTCATGGCGTTTTAAGGTAACTTGTTATTCACAATTATTGTGGCAATAAGGGACTGGCCTATCAAATTTATAGAACCAGAAGATGTATTTGGAGTAATAGGCTAATCTGGGGAATAGTTGAGAAAATAAAAATGTTTTAGTAATTTATTCTTCTCATTAAGCTACTTAAATTTTTATACAAATAAATACAGGGGCCTACCATGTCATATGATGTAATAGCATATGAATTTGCATGCAACTTATTCTTGATTCATGATCTAGAATTTCTGTTATTATAATGAATTACATTTAACTCCTTAGTTCTAAAGATTCAGTGATTAAGAGGAAAATTATCTTTATTGTGTAATAGCTACATGAACTTACTACAAGCCACTTATTGCACACAGTTGCCTATTTAGTTGTGTTTATACTGGACCACCTTAAATTACGTATTAAGATGAGCTTGTTATTACCGTTATCATTGCACATAGAATCTTCCATTTTGCTGACATTCAGAATGGGCACTGAACTACAAGTAAATTCTCTTTGCTCATTTGTCTTTAGACTTCACATTTTCTTCTCTCATGTGGTCTACACAGTGCCACCCTTTTCAGAGGTCTAGGAATACAGGAATTTATTTTAAGAGACAACTGCCATTTTCTGTCATATTAGTTCTTTTGAGTTGTACACACTGGAAAAATTCTTTCTGTTCTGTTGGGGATTACCGTATCTGGTGTGCTGGTTTGTTTCTTAAACCACCTTCAAGGATGATGCTTTTTCCCCACTGGGGGTGGTGGTTGGGGAGTCTCACTTTCCCATTTATAATCTCTCCCTTTGGGCATACTGGGACTATAGCAATAGTCTGTGTAAGAGAATTTGAAATTCTTTACCGAAGATTTGTGATAATTTCAAAAGGCAATTACAACATGGCATCAGAACAGTTAAACATAAAGAAAACATGATCTTCGCGCATGTGCTCAAAGACAAAACAGCGAAGCAGCTGATCTCTTCATAAAATATATCATCTTTTGAGCAGTCCCCAATTCCTTCTTTTTCTTCCTCTTCTAGTTTTTTACATGACTCCAAATCTTCACCACTTCCTTAGGAAATACTGCCCTTAGCACCCTCACCCAAAGGGGGGGATTTAGTTCTCCCAGATTTCTACCATTTTTTATATTTTTCTTTTGATATCTACATCACTCAAGTAGAATGATGATTTGGATTTGCACTCAATGTCGATAGTGTCTATTGATCCAAGACCTGAGAAATTACAAAGTAAAAAGTCACCTAATAGAGATGAAAAAGGTAGTTGGGAGAGAGTGTGTTATTCTGCAGCCCTGCAAGGTGGGAAAGGGGAGGTGGAGAAGATGGAAATTGTTTTGCAGTAGGGAGGAATGATTGGGAATGTAAAATGTAGAAATGAAGTGGGAAGAATGTTCCCAGGAACCATACTTTTCAGCAAATTGAGAAAAACTCTAGCTACTGAAGGTCACCATAAGGTTGATCATACTTTTTAAATTAATTTTTTATTTGTCCCAATATTTATTCAGTCAATATTTATGGAAAACTAGCTGTTTTCAGGCACTGTGCTATCTATTTAGATTATAAAAACCAGTATGGCAGACATAGTTCCTGCCCCATGGAGCTTACAACTCATGGATCTTGAGGCATAGCTGTCATAAAAGATTATCATTTTGCACCTGGAGGGCCTGCTGGAAGCCAGAAGATAAACATTTTCCTATATTTGCTCCTCTTTTAAAGACTCAGGCATTATAAACTCACACTTTTTTTTTGCATTACACCCCTATGTTCATAGCAACACAATTTACAATAGCCAAGTGCTGGAAGCAACCTAAGTGCCCATCAGTAAATGAGTGGATCAAAAAACTATGGTACATTTACACAATGGAATACTATGCAACAGAAAGAAAGAAGGAGCTCCTACCCTTTGTGACAGCATGAATGGAACTAAGGGAAATAAGCCAGTCTGTGAAAGACAAATACCATATGATCTTACCTATAAGTGGAACCTAATCAACAAAACAAACAAACAAAATATAACCAGAGACATTGAAATTAAGAACAAACTGATAGTAACCAGAGGGGAGGTGAGAGGGATAATGGTCAGAAAAGGAGGAAGGGTTTTTAGGAACAACTATAAAGGACACATGGACAAAACCAAGGTGGGGGTGGAATCAAGGGTGGGGAGTGGGGATGGTTGCAGTGGGGGAGAGGTGGGGTAAAAATGAAGACAACTGTACTTGAACAACAATTAAAAAAATAACATTACGTTAAAAAAAGCATCTCAACCACATTTAATGTTCAAAGGACACCTTAGGAGACCTGACTGTGAGTGGAGGGTGCTAAGGGTGGTGGCCACGCAACACAATATACATGCCTTCTTATGGAATTACACACTTAAACCTTTATAATTTTAATAACTAATGTCATGCTAGCACATTCAATTAAAAATACATAAAAAGACTTTTTATTACAAAAAGAAGCTGTACTCAGTTTTTATATTTTGAATGTTGTCAATAAAATTATTGTAGATTTGTTTTCTCTTTTTTTTATTGTTCAAGTACAGTTGTCTCCATTTTCCCTCCACCACTCTTCCCCACCCACCCAACCCCACATCCCACCCTCAATCCTACCCCTCTTTGGCTTTGCCCATGGGTTCCACACATTTTAAAATTTTAAAACATTCCCTTTATTATAATGAGCATCATTTCCAAAGGATGGCAGGGGCCTGATGTAGTCTCTAAGAAAAAGCGTAGATGGTTACATCTGACATTACTAATTTGCTTTGAAATCTTGGGTAAGTTCCTTCCTGGATCTGTTTTGTCATCGCTAACTACTGAAAGTAATGCTGAGCAATGCAGTGTTGGAAGTGGGAGGAAACAATCCTAAATGATTATAAAGTATTCTGCAGATAGGAAATCATGTGTGTACCAGAGGTGATAATATTGGCCCATTAATCCTTTTAGTGACAAAGAAAGTGTTGCTACTTACAGAGCTGATATGTGAGGAACAAAAGAAAAGAGAATAATAGAATGGAAACAAGAGGAAGAGCAGGCTTAGGAAAATGAATTAGCCATTTTATCTAAAGGAAGACAAATTTTCCAAAGGCCAACTGTGTTGACCTTACCTCATTTTAAGTAAAGTGTGAAGAAAAATGCTTTAAATGGACAAATTTATTCTAGTTTTACCTGTGTTTTTCAGTATGGGTACTTTATGTTTTATTTAAGCAATATTTACACATTTAACAGAAATGGCGTTTTCATGCTAATCTACGTGCATTCATGTAAAAAATTTTCTGTGTGTACATGGTTTGCTTATAGTTCATTATCTGGAAGGGAACCTTCTGTCTGATGCCTCATTTAAGATTCAGTGGAATCTTTCTTCTTTCAGTAATTTCCCTATTAAATTACAACTATTAGTTCTAGTTCCTCACCCTAAAGGAAACCAATAAAATCACACAAACTAATGAAGTTGTTTCAACAGCAAGCTCCTCGTTATGGGGGTACTTCTAATTACTGTTAAAATGACCTGGAACGAAATGTCTCCAGAACGGGGTTTCCCAGAGCTATAAACCACAGCTGTAAACAGCTGCGCAACTCCTACTCTATTCCTTTCACCTTCGAAATCATAGCCCAATACTGACTAATTTTAAATATTGGTAGACAAGAAGCAGAATGGATTTGGACACAGATCAGAAGCATTATTAATAATTTTCTTCCATTACAATAAGAACATACTGGTTGTATTTTGTTTTACAAATTGGACTCGTTTTCTCTCCTGGATGTTATCTTATTTGCTCCACATTTGTGTCTCTCTGCACTGATTGCCGCGCTCAGGTAGGACTTCAGTCAGGACTACAGTGAGCAAGGGTGGCGATGCAGCTGACGCGGCAGAAAACACTGTCAGTGGGGAACTAGTTTGTGCAGGGGAATGGCTTTGGATCAGATTTCATTAAGGTGTGCTTCCCTTTCCAATGTAATTTTATGTCTAAAGCAATAGAAGTTTAACTTTTTTCCAAATCATAAGGCTGACGTTTTATAAACAAGGTACTTTTGTTGATACTAATTTATTCTCGACAGAGATTTCAAAACAGAAACACGAGTCAATTTAGTTGATAAATTTAAATAACTGTACAAGTAAAACACACAGAAAAAAAATTATGAAACCTTGAGGAAGAAATTATGGTAGAGGAAGTTTAAAAATTATAGATTTGGAAAGACTATGTAGAGGCGATCTTAAAATCTAACTTCTTTTCCCCAAGTAAGGGGAAAACAAAAATGGCAGTATAAATAATAATAACAGTACTAGGTAATAATATTATGTTTACAGTTCATAAATTACAAAAAATAGCAGAGAAATGGAAGCAGCCTCCACCTACTACCAGGTATCTGCTGGAACAATTGTAGTCTGACTTTACGCATCATCCTTATGTGGAACCTCATCTCTAATTCAGTTAAAATGAGCAGAGCCAAGAAGATCTGAAACCACAAAGGAATTCTCTATAAATATTGAGTGAAATAGAAACTGGAGTGAAAGGTCTGGTGGAGGATACAGCTGGAAATATGTTTGTAGTCAAAACTATAGGGATTATACTTTACCTTTTAGGCAAGAGAGCTATTACAAGTTATGGGTTCATGTTCACCAAGAATTAGGTATATTCCTCCTGTCTTCTATTCTTTCCTTTATTAAAGCCCATTGCATTTTGATATTATTCTATTTTATGCATTTAATTTAATTTTATTTTCTGACTTAGTTGTCTGTGGTCAGATCACACAATCTCTGCAACAAAGAGCTCTTTGTCACAAGATAAATAATATGTAATTATGTTACTTATATTAAATGTGTATTTAATACTTACATTAAATGTGTAATATAAGTATATATACATTTATATATAACCTTTTATTTTATAATCGATGTTTTTACTACTTTTCAGTTTTGCACCACCTTGGAAGTGTGATCATCTCAAAAATAACTTGGATTTTAAGTTTAAGTGGAATCTTTGAGGGATGTAAAGCTGTATGACTAAGATATATAGGAATATACACAATCATCTCACTGATCATTTTGATTCATTACCTAGAAAATTTGTTCTAAACTTAAATTTTCATTTACATCTCAGAGCCAACACTAATTATGGCATAGTTATATACAAAATGAAATTCAGTGATTTTGTGACTGACATTTTAAATAATCTTAGACAGAAAAATAAAATTTGTTTTTAAATTTTACTATTCATATCAAATATCCCTGGTCTAGTGGCATAAAAAGCTCTTCAACTGAAACTAAAATGCAAAAATATAAAATAATTTTTATATAGTAGTCAGAAAAATATATTGTTTTGGGGATCAGGGAAATACACAGACCACAATAAATCTCTGTCTAGTTTGTACTCATTCAAATAACAAAATATCTAAAAATCTGAAGATACCAAGTATTGATGAAAACGACAGTGCAAAGACTTTCTGACCCATTACTTAAGGAATTATAAATTGATGGAATCATTTTGAAAAACAGTTTGGTGTCACCTCCTAAAGGTAACCATTTAGAAACCTATGGCCCAAGAAATCCCCTCCTGGTATTTATCCAAAACCGGCTCTGAAGAGTACAAGGGTTTTATACAAGAATTTTCAAAGTAACACTGTTTGCTTAAAAAAAACTGTAAATAATCCAGCTATCTATTGATTGGTAAGTAAATTCTGGCATATCATTATACAATACAATATTGTTGAGCAGACAAAAAATAGACAAAAGTGGTACAACAGCAAAATGGATAGATCATGGCAATATATTAAGTAAAACAAATAAATGCCCCAAATTTACATAAATCATAATATATTTTTACACACACATACAATATATGTTAGTAATTAATTATGGTTAATGCATAGGAGTTAAAGCAAGAAAAACAGGATTTGAACACAATACATATACATTTTTTGAAATACCAATGATGCAGTAAACTTTATAAAAAGAAAAGCCAGAGAATAAGGAGTATAGATTGAATAATGGGAGATATTTTGAGTGCACAGAAACAGGGGAATGCACTTGTGGTAGAGACAATATTTTTAAAGGTTCTCAGTTCACAATCCCTCCCTTCTCTATTAAAATGGCGAGCAAAGCATTTTCTCTGTTCCATTCTTATTTTTAAGATTTTAAGATAAAATTAATTCTCATGTAAACACCAGGCAATTTTTTAAAATATACAACAAATATAACACAAATAATAGTATGTGTAAATATTTATATTAAAATCTCAGAGTATTAGTAATTGAAACCTGCAGTCAATTAAAAAAACACCAAAACCAATGTGAGGTTTGTTTTAGCTATGAGAGATGGTTCAATGTTTGAATATTTATAAATGCAATACCATGTTAACTAATAAAAAATTTTAAAAAGTTATGTGAAAAAATTATTTGCTAAAATTTAATATACCAAAAACCTTGTTTGACCAAGAATGAATAATATTGTTTCAAAATATGTTCCTATTTATATTAAATGTCAGTATTGTACTTTTTAAATTTTAATAATATATTGCGTTTAGCACAATATATCCAAAGTATTATCATTTTCCAATGTAACCCATATAACATTATTAGTGAATTATTTTACATTTGTCACATGTACTGGGTACTTGAAGTGTGGCTGATATTACTGAGGATCTGAATTTTAAAATTTTGTTTAATTTTAATAAATTTAAATTTAGAAACTGATACTCAAGTCAGTTACTGGAAAACTTTTAAGTATATGTGAAACTGTTTAGGTATGTGAATCTCTTTTTTCAACTATAAATTTTATATTTTAAATACTGGTAAGTATTTCCATTGAAAATTTAGCATTCATATTGAAATGTGCTATAAGGGTAAAAGTACACTGGATTTTGAAGACTTTGACAAAAATATTGTGCTTTAAGATTGAAAGCAGATAATAAGGGCTTGGTGATGATGAACTTCTTTAACTTGACCTTATCTGAGAAGCACTTTATCTTCCCTTCCATTCTAAATGATAGCTTTGCTGGATACAGTAATCTTGGATGTAGGTCCTTGCGTTTAATCTTGGGTAATGTAATTATGATGTGCCTTGGTGTGTTATTATATGAAATGTTAAAGGGACTTACCTAAGAAAAAGAAGATCAGAAATAGGAACAGTAAAAATGACAGCAAACTCACAGTTATTAACGACCACACCTAAAACAAAAACAAGAGCAAACTAGGCAAACAACTAGAACAGGAAGAGAACCATAGAGATGGAGATCACATGGAGGGTTGTCCATAGGGGAGTGGGAGGGGGAGAGGGGGGGAAAGTACAGAGAATAAGTAGCATAGATGATAGGTGGAAAATAGACAGGGGGAGGGTAAGAATAGTGTAGGAAATGTAGAAGCCAAAGAACTTATAAGTATGGACATGGACATGAACTATAGGGGGGGAATGTGGGAGGGAGGGGGTGGGCAGGATGGAGTGGAGTGGGGGGGGAAATGGGACAATTGTAATAGCATAATCAATAAATATATTAAAAAAAAAAGATTGAAAGCAGAGATATTTTCTTTAGATTCAAGGAGGAATAATGGATGACAATTATTATCACTGATTTGTTTTGAAAATATTAGCTTGTTCTATTACACAATGTAAAATATTACAAAAAGACATCGGTGACATTTAATTACTCATTTGCACCATTAGACTATATTTCTCTTAGGAGCAGGGAACTATGTCACATTACTCACTATATCCCCAACTCCTACTGGGCTTTATCACATAGGAGAGGATTGTGTTTTGTTAGATTTTATTTCTGAAATTATTTTTAAGTAAACTAATACTTGCTCTTAAATTTACCAAAGACATTTTAAATCTCTAGTTGCTTAATTTTTGTGGTCAGTAAATATTAAAAATGATTGGCACTCTGGCTGGGTAGCTCAGTGAGTTAGAGCATTGTCCCAATATACCAGGGTTGCTGGTTCAATTCCCAGTCAGGGCACATACAAGAGTCAACCAATGAATGCATAAATGAAGTGGGACAACAAATTGATATCAATCTCCCTTACTCTGCCTTGCTCTCTGTCTCTAAAATCAATACATAAAAACATGTAAGAATAAAAAAAATGGCTTACCCATATTGAGGGGGGAAATTTCTCTTTTACCTACTATGTTTTTCCCCCTTTCTGACATACATCTTAGAAGAGAAATTACTAGATTTCATTATTATTAATATGATTAATTTTTATCACAAGTATTTTAGATTTCAAGAATTATTGGGATATCATCTTTAATTTTTAAATCACATTTTAGTAATTATTTGCATCTAAAATTCTATTTAAGTGGTTTCAGTGCTCAATATTATTTCTTTTTAATTTTGACTTTCTTTTTCTTGAGATTTTGATTTTACTTTCTATTTTTACCAGCTAGAATATACCTACAAGAAATTTTCTTAGATGATATGAATGGTTGTTTTAGAGACTTTGATATTCATAAATATTTTTCCACATGAATAACAACTTTGTAGGTAAAACTTTCTGTCAAAATATGTTTTACTATAACATAGTTCTCGGGTTTTTTTTTTTTTATGTGTTGGATTATTCAAGACAAATCTGAAGCCTTTTTATAGCTAAATTGTTTTTACTACCTGAATGTAGGATTTTTTCCCTCCACTATCTCTGAAGTTCAAAACATTATTGTGAAAAATCAAGTAAAACCTAAATAAAAGATAGATATGTAATTTTCACAGATTTGAAGACCTTAAGTGAGTTCAGTTTTCCCCAGAATTATCTCATTGATCAAATCCATAGTACTGTTTTTTAGGGGAACATGATGGAATTATTCTAATAATAATTATTATTATATATTTGTGTAGATATCATATACAGCAAGACACTGCTTGCAGAAGATAAAAGGAGTGAAGCTCATTCTAATATATATCAAGTTTTAGAAAAAGCCACAAAAATTAAGACAGCATGGTATGCTCACAATGAGAGGGGAAAAAAGAATAAGAGAATAGAAGAGAGACCCATTAGAATTAGTCTCATTTGATAGAGACTTCTGATTCATAATAAAGGTTGTAATGCAAAGCAGTATGAAAGGGACTGTTTTCCAGTAAAAATGCTGGAATAATGGATATCCATCTGGAAGAAAATGAAACTCCATCTTATCTCCCACTATATACAAAAATAAATTCCATTTATTAAAGGTAAAACAACAAAGATTTTAGAAGATGAACAGAGACCGTCTCCATGACCTTGCAGTAGTTACACAATTTTTATACAAAAGCACATGAAACACTAAACTTATAGAAGATGATAAATTAGAGAATTGATTAATTTGACTCTAGAAAAACTGAGCACTTCTGTTTACCAAATGTAATCATTGAGTGAAAAAGCAAACCATAGAATGGGAGAAAATATTGCAACATATATAACTGTCAAAGTACTCTTATCTAGAATTCCTACAAATCAATGAGAAGACTGATAAATCATTAGGGGAAGTGTGTGAAAGAATGAACAGCCAATTCACAAAAACATACAATAGCTTAGTTGGCAAATGAAATTGTGTTCAATCTCAGTAATTATTAGAGAAGTGCAAATTAAAATCATAATATCAAAATGTGATTTTGATGTGTTATTGCTAAAATAAAAATGACTGATAATAATAAATGTTTACAAAAATATGAATCCATGGAAATTTTCACAGTGTTGATGCTTTTGTAAATCGGCACAACCATTTTAGAAAATAGTTTGATATTATCTACTCAAATTGAATGCAAGCATGTCTGTGCACCCAACAATGCCACTTGTAGGTATATAACAAACAAATACATGGTTGTATACATAAAAATATGTATAAGAATAGAGAAATTAGTAATCATAACCCCCAAGTTGGAAACAATTCATATATCTTCGAACAGTTGAATTGTTAGGCAAACTGATATTTTCCTACGGCGGCATACTATACCGCCAGGCAGGCAATAAACTACAGATGCAGACCACATGCGGGTGGATCTCACAGACCCAATTTTTAGTAGAAGAAAAAACACAGGTGTAATACATACTGTAAAAATATCTATAACATTATAGACATACACTGATAGCTAATACTATTAGTTAATCAACATAAATTCAAAATAGTGATTATTTATTGAGGAAAATAGACTTGTGTAATTGGGAAGAAGCATGCTTAGGACTTTAGCGATGCTGTTGATGTTCTACATCTCACCTGGGTGGTGGGTTCAATTGGTAATCATGATGATTTATTAATTTGAACATGTATATTTTATGTTTTTCCTGTATGTATGTTGTTTCACTGTAAAATGTTTTGTTGTGTTTCTTAAAGAAAAGTAGACCAAAAGTTTAGTAAATTTCAAGGGTACAGTTCTAGTAATAACCATTCTTTTATATCTCCTAAAAAAGATCTATGTTCTATCAAAGAATTTTATGTTTCTGCAGGTAAAAATGCTAGTTTGAAGGGTATTAGATGCTGAAATATTAAATGTTTAGAATATTTGAATTATTTACAGAGAAATAGAAAATATTCAATTTTGAAACTACCTTCCAAACATAGGATATGTTTTTTATCCATATATAACTTAAAAATGAGTCTGACATCCTACTCAGACTGAAACTACTCACTTATTGATGATATGTGTGATAATCTACATCACCTATGGAAGTGGCTACAGTTATGAGTCACCTGCCACCTGATGAATTTATAAACCTACTGTCAAAAAAATGTGACTTCAGGAGTTTACTTCTAGTTTTTAACTGTATAAGTCTAGAATGTCTTTTGGTTGTTTCTCTGTTAGGTATGAAGGTGGGAGGGGGAATGGGTAGGGTGGAGGGGCATGGTAGGAGGAAGATGGGGACAACTGTACTTAAACAACAATAAAAAAATAAAAAGAAATTACACTAATCAGAAAGATGATATGAGAAATGACTAAAGCTACACATCTTTAACAAATCCTTTAGGGTGCCTTCAGAGGCTGGATTTTACTTTTAAAATGAATATGAGCAAAATGTGACTATGGAAGATGAAGTCCTACTTTTGCTTAATATGAGACTAGATCTACTAAGCTGATTGCTCAACCATTTTTTATTGAATAAATACTTTTTTTTGATCTGGTGATTATATGTGCAAGACTGTTCAATTCACACTTTAAAAATAAACTTTATTATTTTATTTTATTTTTTAAAATGTTTATTGTTATTCAATTACAGTTGTATGCCTTTTCTCCCCATCCCTCCACCCCAAACTTTATTTTTTAGATTAAAACACTGTGAAGATAGTACAGAGAGTTATCATAAACCCTATGTCCAATTTCCCCTATTAGTAAGATCTTACATTACTAGTGTGGCACATTTGTAACACTTGATGAATAAATGTTGACACATTAATATTAACTAAAGTCCATTCTTTATTCTGTGTGTGTGTCTTTTAGTTTTGAACTCATGTGTTTTTTTCTGTTTCAGGATCCCATCAATATTACCAAATTATATTTAGTTGTCATGTCTGTTTAGGCTTCTACTTGGATGTGAAAATTTCTCAAACTTATCACTGTTGATATTGACCTTAATCATCTGGCTGAGGTAGAGTTGGTGAGATTTCTCTATTAGTTACTATCTTTTCACTTTTTCCACATTATACTCTTGGAAGAAAGTCACTGTACATCTGTTAAATTTAAGGAAGGGGAGTGAAAGTACGTCTTGTTGAGAGCAGAATATTTACATAATGTTTTTGGAATTCTGCATGGGAGATAGGTCTCTGCTTCCCCTTGTATTTAAATTGTTATGGATTGATTTAGCTTTTAGATATAGTCTTATATTCCTATATTTGGTTCACTTCAGTGTTTTTGTAATCTTACTGACCTTAAATTACCTCTCCGGCTTCATCTATTACCCACAGAGATAGCCATTGGTCCAGACAGACTTAACTGTTTTCTAATTATTCCACACACATACATTGTTTCATTTTTTTATTAGCAAACTTCTGCCAGAAAGACTCTTTGCCTTTTTATCTGGAAAAAAAATTATTCATTCACTTTTCAAGATGAGGTTCAAATGTGACTACTTCTATGAAACTTTCTGCAACTTCCCTGAATGTTCAGTCTTTAACTGCTTTTTGCTCTGGAAACACTTTGTATATTCCTGTCTTTATAGCACTTACTTTTATTGTATTTGTTAACTTTTATGACCCTATATCCCATTTAGTTGTGAATTTTGAGGACCTAGATATTTTATTGTGTGTAAGCTTCCTTCTAGCCTCTGTGCCTAGAAGAATGCCTGAAAGCCAAAGTTTCTATTACATTTGTATGAAGAGTAAAACAAGCCAGAACTAAAGGATGCTGTGAACTGTCTTGAAACACGTAAATTTCGGTCTCTTCTATATTCTTGTGAAGGAAGCCCGTGGGTGGAAATCACTTTGTAGTACATTGCTTTCCTAATTAGTCCTTCTACTGTGGAAGTTGTATATAGTCAACTCTTAATTATCTTCTTCAAAGTTTTATTTCCTTAAATCTTCCAGGAAATAAGACATACTTAATTTAAAACAATGTCATCACCATCTAGTTTCCCAGGGCGCTGTTTCAGAGGATTCGTTACAAATCTCCACTTGCCAGTGTAATTGCAAACTGAACATGATGGTAACTTTATAATATTTGACCAAATACTCCATACCAGGCCTTGGCTTAGAGTCACTTGTTTTTCGCTCTTTGTTGCTAGTTTCCGCTTTTGGAGTGGCCAGAGTACAATTCGCTATTTTTGTGGGTCTTTCACATTGTGTTAATTAGATGATGCATCGTTGCTTAGCACTTTTTAGTAACTTCAATTTACAAAGGGGTAAATGGTTCTGTTGCATTTGTGTGATTTTGTGTTAAGTCATGGTAGAATGACTGAATGAGGTCTATGATTGGTTGGCTTCTCTTTGAAAGCCATTAGAGCTCTCTGATTATACACTAGAATTTCTGGTAGTGGGGAAGATGAATGGAAGGGCATCACTGGCTTCTACACAAGGCATACAGGTTTTTGTTTGTTTGTTTGAATTTTGGGGGGAAATTCAGCTGTGTTCACCTGCATTGTTGGCGAATACCGTGTGATGCCTGTCCAGGGGCAGCCGTCCGGGCCTAGGTACTCATTAGAATTGTGAATTGGCCTACCTGTAGGTGACCCCTCTTTTAATATGAACTCGCTTTATTTAAACTCTCTTTTAATCAGCTCCTGTTTGGCATAGATGGCAGGAGAGCACATTATCGAATTTTAAGTCAAGTTCTAGGTCTCCTGTGATTTGCAAAGTATTTGGTTGGTCTTGAGAAGACTATTCCCCAGGATGTCTGGGGAGAAAATGCTTTGGATGCTGAGCAAATAATCATGGGCCATTAAGAAGGTGCTGGAGCCCTGACCATGGTGGCTCAGTTGGTTAGGCCTTGTCCCGCAAGGCCAGGAGTCGCTGGCCAGGTTTGGTCCTGGTGGGTGCATGTACGAGAGGCAACAGATTGATGATTCTCTCTGACATCGATGTTTCTCTCCCTCTCTTCCTCCCTCCCTTCCTCTTTTGTGAAAATAAATAAATAAAATCTTAAAAAAAAAGAAAAAGAAAAAGAAGGTACAGGTATTGGAGGCCCCAGGCAGAGGTGGAAAAATCAACATGCTGTTTTGGTAGAATGACTTTTCCATCAGATTTCTGATGGCCAGGAGCCAGCTGGGATTAAAAAAAATCTGCAACTACAAACAGGATTGAATGCCGGCTTGTACACTTCCTGTGTGATGTAAAACAGTGTTTGTCAACCTTGTTCACTATTGCTCCATTAGACCTTCTTTGACATGTTTTCCTAATTACTGCTCCATGGAATTTTAATAATGCCAAGCATGCTGTATATGTTTATATACGGGATGTGTGTATACTGTGCTTTGTACACAGAGTGAGCAGAAGGCTTACTCTTCACTCAGTACAGGGTTAAGAATGACTACATAACATTTTTAAGTTAAAACATTAAAAATTGAAAAGCTATTAACATTTCACTTTCTAACTGGATTTGTTGAGAAACTTAATGTAATTTATTTATTTATATAAATTATAATGTATCAAATTATAGATGTAATAATTTAGCCATTTATGTAGGTATATAATAATAATACAATATAATCAAATTTTGGAAAAATTATTCAAACCAATTATTTTTCCAACAAAAGTAAACAATCAAAAAATCAACCCTAGAAATATTTTAGTGAACATAAGTTTTAGCTTTCCCTGATGTGACAAAATAACTCTTAACTAGCTGCTAAGTATTTATTCAAATATTGTCAACACTTTTTATTTTTAATGCTGGGCAAAATAATGTTTGCTTGAATAATTTTTATGATAATTGTATACAATAATTGTGGTATAATAATTTTTATAAAATACATACTGTTACTTCATTTGCAAAGCCTGAGTCACACACAAAAGCACGGGGTACCAGAGAGCATCCACAGGGCAGCCGATAGCAGCCAGTAGACATGCTCAGACCCTCATCGTATGACTTTAAGACCGTGCAAAATCAGTCTAGAGAAAGTCTTCTAATCCCAGCTATCTATGTATCATAGTTTTGTAGCCGTAATTTTATGTACAATTTTGTGCATGTTACATGAACCCAGTGTCATTTGCACTCATGTGATCCCCAAGCCAACTAGCCAACTCCATGACAGAATGAGATTTTGTCGGATAGGGAGTCATGGTAATCATTAAGATATCCCCCTCACCAAGAAATAATTTTTGTTTCCATGGAGACAATGTCACTCCCAATAAGAAGGCAAGGTGTGGGTACTGAACTATCGGAGGGAACACTTTCTACAGTACATGATTGACTAACACTATGCCCTACACCTGAAACAAACACAAAAAAAATGAATCTATAATTGAAAAAAATTAAAAATGTAAAAATAAAAAAAATTAAAAAGGAAGGCAAGGTCTTCGATATTGAGAGCCTTGGATTCTTAATTTTAAAAATGGGATGTGCCCTAAACAGTGTGGCTCAGTTGGTTTGGCATGGTCCTGCGAACTGAAAGGTCACACGGTTGATTCCTGGTTAGAGTAGATGCTTGGGTTGCGAGTTCAGTCCCTGGTCAGGGTGACAGCAGACTGTGTTTCTCTCTCATGGTGATGTTTCTCTCCCTTCCCTGCTCTCTAGAATCAAAAAAAAAAAAAATATATATATATATATAAAGAATGGGATGTTATCATCAAACTCACATTTAAATGTATGGAAACACCTAATACAGTGCTTGATTGTGCAGTTTATTGTTAGTTCAAGCAGTGTTTCTTGAGCATTAACCATGTGATAGAGATGATGGGAAGTGCCGGGTATATATTCCTAACCCCCCCCCAAAGTTTACAGTATAAATAGATAGATATACATGTAAGCAAATTGTTTTAATACAATATTGCAAGTGCAGTTGTAGTAGCAGGCAAAAATAAGGGATCCTAGCTTGGTTTTCTCGTGGTTTGAGGAAACTATGGGATGTTCATACAATGGAATACTACTCGACTGTAAAGAAAGAACATTTTACTTTTGTGACAGCACAGAAGTGGATGGACCTGGAGAGCATTATGCTAAATGAAATAAGCCAGTCAGAGAAAGACAAATACCATATGACTTCAGTCATATGTGGAATCTAATGAACAAACTGAACTAATAAGGAAAATGAGACAGACTCATAGATGGAGAGCAGGATGACAGCTAGTAGGAGGGGGAATGTAGGGGGTTGAGGAATTGAGCAAAAAGGAAAAAGGACTCATGGACATGGACAACGGTGAGGTGATTGCTGGGGGGAGTGGGTATAAGGGGACTAAAAAGTAATGTAAAAATACAATAAATATTAAAAAGAATAGAAAACAAGAATGAATAGCAAATGGGTTTGGCAGAAGCCTCTTGGTCTGTGAGGGCACATGGAGAACAATCTAGGTGAGGGAACATGGGCGGTGGTGTTACGAAACTACACAATTATGTGTGCTAAATACAAAGTGCAATCACGTAAATTTGAAGATCTAATTGGCTTTATTAAGTGACTCCTGAGTTGTGTGGCATTCCACCTAGCAACCAAAACACTTAGCTGGTGAAGGGGAGGTGTGTACAGAGCCCAGGTCCAGTACCGTAAAGCGGGGGAAAGAAGGGTGAATTTGGAGTGGGGATAGATAGTCACTAGTACAGATGAGAGGCAAGTACAGTTTTGAACATCGGAATTAAGGTGCCTAGAAGACATTAATGTAGGTATCTAGCAAATGTTTGGATACTTTTCAGGAAGGTTTCAGAGCCTCAATGTAACCATAGTTGTTATCCACATAAGAGTGTTTGAGGTCTTTTAAAAAGAGCATGTAGAGGAATGGGAGTGGGCTAAAAGAAGAGCCAGAGGAAAATTATTTAAGGGTTGGTTGGAAAGGAGGAGAAACCTAGAGGAAGTCAGAGTAGGAAATTCAGGGCAATGGGTTTCATGGGAGCCTGAAGAACAGAGGTTCAAGAAGGGGACAGGGGTCACCAGATCTAGCAGATCTAGCAGAAAGTGCTAGCAAGGAAAATCATGAGTAAAGGCAATACATACTCATATTCCTGATTTAAAACAGTCTGAAATGATGACACCAAGTTTTTTATTTAGAGAGAGAAATGATTACTTGAGAAGTTTGGCTGAAAAGCAAAGGACATGAAGGGGGCAAGCTGGGGTCATGATGCAGGTGGCAGCTGAGTGATCAAATGAAATGTTTCACTTTCGCATGGGAACAACTTGAACACGTTTTATTCTGCAGATACTGTTTGCTTCACTCGCATTATGTCCTTTAGAAAAATGTGATCTTGAAACTCTGAAGGGGGAACCATGAATAACCTCTTATCTTTCTTTACTCTGGACATTTTAGGGTGCTGACATTTGCAAGGCATGTTTTTTGAATTTAAATGAATGGAGAAAACATTGCGAGTACTTCCTCCAGAACAGCAATTTATAGCAGAATGGGCATAATAGACACTGGAACCGAATAGGAACTTTGAAATAGTTGACTTCCATGTCTGTCTTCATTTAGTGGTTGTGTCCTAAGACAAGATCTGCAAAGGCAAATGCTTTTCTTAGGGTCACATAGCCAGTAAGAGGCAGATGTGTGGCTAACACTGAGGCTCACATTCCTCCATTCTTAGGAATGTCACCTTTGTCTACGTGGCCAGTTCAGTTCCCATCCTGCCACTGTCTTGAGTATCATATGTCAACAAAAAAAAGGTGGACCAAAGTGAAAGCTCATAAAAAATAAAACTATGACCTTTAGGAATTGACCAGAATGTGATTTCACTGTTGTTCTTTTCAACCAAGACCTTTTTTTTTTTTCCTTATGCATTATCAAACAAGTTAAAAGCTCTGACTTGTCATTTGTAGCCATGGGTTTTAAAGTCAACACTGTTACTAATTTTTACCATACCTTAGAGAATCCCTGGACAGATGTCTTCTTTCAGCCACTGAAATGATGTGGTTAGTAGAAATGGCGTCTTTCAGTCAGTGAAATTGCTCTTCGTGTCAACAGAGATGAGGTAAGAATGAATGAGGTAATGGTGGTAAATGGCTTTGAAATCCTTATAAATGCTAGTGGAAAGCAAAATATTAAAACCCCCCTCAATTTTCCTCTTTCTTCTCTAAGTATATTTCTCAGTGTGCCGTACACAGAAAACCAAGGAAATGAATATCAAAGTACAGAAAAGGGAAGGAAAGGCTCAAATTGCTTTTGTAATAATTTTCATGAAGACAGGAAGGAAATGAAAATACCTAATACCCATTGGTGAACAACCAGTCTTTCTGACAACTCTCACTGAGACCTAGCTTGCCCCTCTCTGTATTTTAATTTTTCATACAGAATGCAGAGACAGAAAAACAGAGTAGTTAGGCATAGATTGCTAGCGAAAGACAGATTGTGGGTGTGGTACCGGGAGCTGCTTCTTGCTATCCATGAAAACCTGAGCAAGTGATTATGTCTCTGAGACTTGGTTTCTATCATTATCCAACAGAAATAAAATTATTCCTCATTTATAAGTCCAGTGTAAGAAATCAATGAAAAATGCATAAGTGCTTAGCAAAGTGCCTTGTGCTTTATAAGCGTATAACAGAAGTTACCATTATTTATTACTATTACTACTATAAGTGATAGTAATAATAGTAATATAGTCCTTATTATGTCACTATTTGGTATAAAAGCTTTTAGTGACTTCACTCTGCTTATGCAAGAAAGTTAAAATTCAATAGTATGGATTCAGGGTCATGGAATTTGTTACTTCCAGATTATAACACACACACACACACACTTCACACTACATCTGGATTGGCTTGTTCATTCTTCCCAAACATATCAAGTCATATTGTACCTCTGGTGGTTGTTTCTACTGTTTTCTCCACTTATTCATTAGGCCCTTACCTCTATTGCTATTTTAATGGAATCTTCCATCAAAACATATCTTATAGAAAATACTTCTACTCTCCAGAATAGCAGTTTTCTCATTCATTCTTGTGCAGGTCCACTGTGAAGCAGTATGTCTTACACATTAAATTATGAACTTTTAGAATCATAGACTATGCCATCTTTATCTGTATGTCACATAAGCATTGGGGCAGGGCACTGCAAACAGCAACGATGCCCCATTTCTCTCTAGGGCAAGAGGGCAGTCCATCTCTGCCTCACTGGCTACTTACCGCCCCTTATACTGAGTGTCCTCAGGTGACCGACTGGCTGTCTCCCTAGCTGGTTGCAGTTGGGTAGTGAATATGGTATTGTGTGACGTTTGATCATGCTTTGAGGACTAGAAATGTTAGGAGAGAGGCAGTGTGATGTGAAAGTGTCCAAGGCTTGTGAAGCAGACTCCATGTTTTCACTCTAAAATTTATTAGCCATGGGATCTTATATGTGTTCCTCAGCCTTCCTGAGCCTCTGTGTCTTCACCTGAAATGAAGAGAATAGTTATTTTAACCTCATGGAATTCAATAAAGGGTTAAACAAGATAAGATGTGTAGCCACTTCTACAGATCTTAGAACTCAATACATTGTATTCAATGCAAGTTATTTTTTTTTCCTTACTTTCTCCTGAGAGGTGTCTAGATATAATTTATCACCCAAATAATAGATGCTTGTCCATCTTATAGATAAGATATTCAAAGCATGCAGTGTTTTTATGAATATAGGTCACTTGATAATTGAAAATGACCAAATGTAGAGATGATAAAGTAGAATTGATAGTGAACACAGTGTTCATAAGACATAAAAATATCATTGAACAAGTACCCATTAATCTCTTAGTAATGTCAGTCACCAAAGTAGTGGTAAGTAAGATTAAGGTGTCAACCTTGTGATATGGTTCTTTTAACTTCTAAGTTCTTGGTTTTCAAGTGACACAAAATAAATCGAAGCCTGACAGCTGTTTGGTAAGCTATGTGAAATGAATTCTGTGAGTCAGCTGAGCTCCTAGTGGCTAATGTCTTCACAGTAGCGGATGTGTCTGATAGGTCTAATTTGTCACCAGTTATTGTGGGCTGTTCTAGCAATTTGGCTGGGGAAGGATGGGGAAGGGCGTCCTGTTACTGAGTACCATTGGCCCGAGGAGGTATTTCTCCTCTCAAAAAAAAAAAATCAGAGCATCGAATTATAAGCTGCATTAAATATTAATAAGGTACATATTTATATTACAAACAAGCATAAAAGCATATCCTGATTCTTTTTGTTAGGTTATATCCTTTCTGTTATTATACATTAGGAATCTATAATACAATTCTGTTGTATCTCTTCCTAGAAATATACCTTCTCAATTTTCAGTTTTCCTTTTGAGTCCTTTGGCTGATCAAATCATAGCTGGACATTTTCTCTTCCTTTCTAAATCTATTCTAATTAAGGCAACAATCATCATTTCCCTAAATTATTTTAATCAGATTGCTCTCTGCACAGGAAACCATCCTAGCTCTTAATTAGCTCTTGAATCAAACTCTTTAGCATCTGCCCCAGGGCCTTCAACTCCTGTTGCTCATTTTACTGGTTTTATTCCATGGTACATGTTTTCACATAGAGTAAACCTTCTTCTTTTTATCTAAATGCACCTAGTTACTTCTATCCCTGAGTTTTCAGGCTTCTTTTTTCCCTTTTAAAAATGTACCCTTCTTACATTGTACTAAGTTCTGTCCCTGTCCACCTTCAGTTTTTTTCCTTAAATTCACCTTCTTATTCACCTTTTCTCATTAATTCTTCCAGATTCTACTAAATCCATTCACATTAGCATTTCCGTAGGTTTTTAGATAAAGTTCTATAGGCATGAGAAACATGGTCTGCCCAGAAGGAATCCAGCCATGTAATATGAAAAATAGAGACATTTATTGAAGAATATACAAGATACAAGAAACATTGTACATAGGACAATGACACATCCATCAGTCCCCTTCAAAGTAGTCAGTCACCTTGGGACCTCACACTGTTCTCCCAATTGCCATCAGCTGCCCCATCGTATTTTCTTGATTCTCATCGATGGTCTGAAATCTTTTCTCTTTCAAAGGTGATTTTAGTTTTGGAAAAAGCCAGAAGTCACAGGATGCCAAATCCAGGCTTTAGGGGGGCTGAGCCACCTGGGTGATTTGATGTTTTGCCGATAAACTCTGCACAAGGTGTGATGCATGAGTGGGCGTGTTGTCATGATGAAGCTGCCAATCACCAGTTGCCTATAGCTGCAGCTTTCTGAGTCATTTGAATAGTTTCTGCAGAGGAATGTTCCAGCTTAACACAAAATTTGGTGCAGATTTGTTGTTCAGTTATTTTGAATGCTGTAGCCACACAGTACACATGCTCACTCAATGACATATACTGTCTTTGCTGGCCAGTACAGTGAAGTTGTCATTGTTCACGCTTGCACATTCTGTTTCACTCTTGTTGGCTTCAGGTTACATCGATGTTATGCAAACTGTTATTACATTCTCATTATATTAACAATGACTGGACTGTTTCTGGACTGACTAAAACATATGTGTGTGTGTGTGTGTAAGATAATACATTTTATGTATGGTAGCACTCAATAAATTTTAGCTATAAAGGTGGTATTTTTTATAGTTATTTTACTGATAATGAAAATTAATCATTGGTCAAATGATGTGTTCAAATTCTCTGGAATTTGAGGTCTTATGTCTTAGTTACATTTGCTCATTTACCATATCTGACTGGCTGACCCAAAAGGTCAGAAACTCTATAGATCAGTTACGTGTCTAGAAATATGCTGTCCACAGGATAGAATCCCAAAACACATTGCTACCTAACCCACTAGCTAATATTTAAGGCACGGTTTTTCTCATGAAATATTGAACTAGGGGTTTCATTGTTTATGTAGTTTTCCCTCAAGTTTAAGGAAGTAAAAATGTTAGACCTTTACAAAATTCTGCAGATATTTTATCTATTGACTAAACACTACATGTTGAACATTGGACCAGTCACTGGGAATAAGCAGGCAATAAAATCCTCTGCCTTTGATGGAATTCCTACCCCATTGGAGGAGATGGGTTTTAAACCAGAAGTAGGCAAATATTTATTTTATTGTAATTAAATACTATGAAAATATACTTATTATAATTTTATTTTATTTTTAAAGATTTTATTTTATTTTTAGATAGAGGAGAAACTAGGGAGAAAAAGAGGAAGAGAAACATCAATGTGTGGTTGCCTCTCGCATGCTCCCTGCTGGGGACCTGGCCCACAGCCCAGGCATGTGCTCTGACTGGGAATAGAACTGGTGACCCTTTGGTTCACAGGCTAGTGCTCAATCCACTGAGCAACACCAGCTGGGGCTCTTATTATAATTTTAATTGCAATTTAATTTAGCTTTTATAGTGCTATGAAGGTGACAGACACAGAATTATGATATTGCAAAATAAATGGAGTTAACTGAGTTTGGGGGAATTAGAAAAGTGTTCCCTGAGGAGGCAACACTTAAGGCTTAGAGGATCATTGGAAGTTGGTTAGGTAAGAGAGACATGGGGGAGAGGTAGTATTCTTAATAACATGACAACATATAGACAAGTCCAAACAGGATTAGGAGTTGGAAACTTTGAGGGGCTGAAAAGAAAGTCTAAATGGCTGTATCGCCATGAGTAGACAGGAATATACAGGGTCCGGCGCCAACAATACCCCACTTTTATTACAAAATCATAAGCATGTAATTCTGTAACATAACAATATCACACTCAGGCACGCCGTATGACATTTTGGGTGAAATGTTCAAATGCTGTCCATCTTGTGCGAGACATTTGCATACCCTGCCAGCCACACTCAAGCAAGCCTTACCTCTGCAGACCCTGTATAATGGGGCAAGACTAGAGACTTAGGTAGAGGCCAGGAATAACAGGGTCTTGTACGCTGTAGTGCATCTGTGTTTGGCACCTTAGAATTTTTGTTCTGTGTTCTCTTTCTTCTGTAGGATATCGCCCTTAGCCCTAGATGTTTCCACATTCTCTATCTCTTTTCTTTCTCAACAGCAGCTCTTGTGGAATAAAATAAACTTTTCAGTAATGACCAAAAAGGCTTAAAGTATAATATTGCCCATGGACTTTTATATTATAATAGGAAGCAGAACCTACGTTTCGTTTCAGCCAAACAAATTAAGATAGGATCATTGTCCATTTAGGTACATGAGCAGAAGAGTTGATATCTTGGAGGTGGTAATAATGACACCATGCCAGTAGGTAGCCACCCACTTGCCAGTCTAGGCTTGGTAATTATAAGAAGAAAATAGTTTACTCTCTTTAGTCCTTTTTCTTTAGGTTCTTCATCTAAGTTTCCCATCACTGTGAGGGTGATGGGGTGGAAAGTGAGGGGAAGCGGTGGCACGTTAAGGAGAGACTTGAAGAATCATTAATGGAAAAGGCATTTTGAAATCAGTACATTTAGTATATAATTCTTTAGTCAATTGGATATCCATTCTATCCCATAGATAAATAGAAAGTTTAAAAAATAATAATTTTTTCTGCTTGCTTTTCACTTAAGGGAAGAAAATACATTATGTAGATCTTTCTTTATATATCATGAATCATGTGGTTCTTGAACCTGCCACTTCAAGCCTTGATTAATAATATGCCTAATTGCTTTCCTTTTCCTCCTCACAGCTGGCAGATGGAATGCTGTGGATTTGACTGAACCACATTGATGGTATTTGTGCTGCAAACAAATGGTGCACAGTCTGTGTATTTCTCCTCATTGATCCAAATACCCTAAAGACAGAGCAGAATTTTTGAAATTTCTCTGTTTCCATATTCATCTCTGCTGACTTCTTGACTTTTATATGAGCTTATTTGGAATTGGACCCATCTAAAGGTGGAACGGAGGATTGAGTCTCCTTTCTTTACAGCTCACAAGATGTGCAGAAGCTTTGAGAGCAATAATTAGGATGTGTACTGCCTGCTTGGAAAAGAACATGCATTGGCGTTGTTGCTCTTCGTGCTCCTTGCTTATCCATGGAATGCGTGCCCAACAACCAGAGTAGGTACTTATCATTGATTCATCAGATATTAAAATACTCACTTGGGGGTTCTGCATCTCCCAGACAATTTTATTTTCTACTTTCACTAGTGTTTGTCTTCAGCTTGGGATACTAAGTATGTGTCTTCATTAGTTCATGCCTTTTTGCTATTCAGTTCAGTGGCCTCTCGGATTGGAACATGAGGGTGAAGGAATCTCTCTGATAAGGTACACAGTTTGAGGGAGAGGCAGATCCAATGACATCAGGGGTAAATCCATGTACTTTATGGTTACCACCTGCTGGGGGAATTGTTTTCTGAGGGAGATTTTAGTTGCACAAGTCCTATTAACTTGAATTGACACGTAGCAGATGGGTAGAGAATCTGAACAATGAGCATTGACTTTCAAGGATGGTGTTTGCTGAGCTTTTACTTGGGGTTAGGTAATGTTTAATAGAATCAGAAAAATAGGAAAAATAATGAATATTGGTTTTTGAGGGTAATTCAGGGTATTTTATCATTTTAAAATTTAAATCCTTATTAATGTATTGATTTGATAATGTACTAAATTGTGTGCTGGAAAAGTTAACCGCACAAAGAGCCAGTGAACATCCCTGCTTCTCTCTTTCCCTCCCTCTCTGCCTTCTTTCCTTCTTTTCATCCTTCCTATCTTTAAAAAATATATATACATACATACATATATATTTTATTTAATCCATATCATACTTTTTTCCATTACCATTTAGTCCCCTTATGCCCCGCTCCCCCCAGCAATCACATTTGTGATTTCTGTTGTCACTGAAGTTACAGAAACATACTTTCTAAGGTGTCAACTAATTTTACAAGGCTTTATAAAAATCTTTAATCTCTTAGCTCTCACCCCTGCTGCTCCCCCACCTCCTCCCCTTCCCTCACCCATGACAAGAACACTCACTTCTTTGGGCTTGAGTTTAGTTCTTAAATTTTTAAAAAATATTTAGGAATATTTTCCCCTAAATGATATGGTTATATTAACATTTTCAATTAAATTATTTTTTATTGTCTTCTATAGAAGATGAGAATATAGTCTTTCTCTTTTTTCAAGCTCATTCACCACGAGCCCCTGCTGCACATGAAAGAATCTTTTCCATTCCTATTCTCACAGTGTTGTTATATTGTCATTTCGGTCAGACTAAGGCATTATGTTTATGGCATTTTGACTAAATAAGCACTAGTCACTGCTGAGACGTAATGTTTTCTAGGATTTTTTTTTCTGTCCTGCCCATCTGTTTTTTTGTATAAATGAATAGTTGTTTTATATAAAATAATTTCTATTTACTTTAATTCTACCCCAAATTCTCTGTCAATTGTCTAAATCTCTCCTCAATATATTCCGGTGATTTAAAAGTTTGTCAGTCTCAAATTTCCCAAACTTTCTAATCTTGGGTTGCTGCCACCCAAGGTGCAGGGTGACTATCCTCAGAAGTCCTCCCGGGGCCCTTTTCACCCTCATTCTGCTAAGACCCCTATGTCTAACATCCATTCCATCTATTCCTCCTCCTGAGTTTCTGCTCTCACTTTGTTGGAGCGCAACCTCTGGTACTTGTGAAGAAAGGGGTGATAGAAGTTTAAATTTTTAAAGAGATCTTACCTATATGAAATATATCATTCTATTCTTGTATTCATTATATAAAAATCAGTATTAGACATAATCTTCCTTTTCTCTTTCATAGATTTCAGTGCCCGTTTTCTACAAATACTGTATTTGGGAAGCTGCTCCTCTGTACAGAAGTGGAGACGATGACAATGACAGCAGCTCACTGCACCAGGCTGCTGCGAGGGTTGGGTAAGGTGCTCTGAGTCAAGCACTTGGAACAGTAGCCAGCATATATTAATCTCTTAATAAATCTTAGCTTTTTAAATTCACTTTGGCAAATTCTCTTAAATGGTACATTTGGGTGATTTTCTCCTCTTTCCTTCATTCTCTCTGTCGGGAGTCCTATTATTTCTGAGTAGGAGCTTTACATTTATTTTCTTTTTTGTCTTCCACTTTTTAACCCTTGTCTTCTTGTTCAACCTTTTAGAAAATTTCCTTATATTTGTCATCAAACTCTTCAGTTTTTCATTTTGGGGGACTACTTCTTAATTTCTAATACTTTGTGTGTGTATGTGTTTTAGTATCCTGCTCTTGGTTCATGGATGCCATCTTAATTTTGGGGGGACATTGATTATGATTTCATTTTTAATGCTTTGTTTTCTATGAACAGTTGACTTTTCTTCCAAATTTAATTTATCTATGTTTTTCTGATTCTTTAAGTTAGAGACTTAACTGGTGATACTTAGTTGTCTGTTTTTAATTGGAGAGAGAGGCCTCCGTCTTCTCACTGTGGGGTACAAACCTTTGACTATTGCGTGGCAACCTTAAAATTAACGACTCCCCTCTTCACAAACCTGATTCTTCAGTCTTCTGCATCTCCGTAAATGACAGTTACCCCCACCCGCAGCTGCTGAAGTGAAAACCTCAGAAGTTATCTTAGTTTCCTTTCTTTTCCTCCCCTATGTACAATGCAGCCGTGAGCCTGAGATAAAAATGCACACTGTCCTGCCCTCTTTTCTTCTCCTGCATGCTCCAGCCGCAGCAGCCTTCTTTTAGACCCTTACACATTCCAAGCCTGTTTCTACCTGAGAATATCTTATCCTTTTGCTGATGCGGTTTTCTGGAGTTTCACATACCTGTTCCCTTTTACATTCTGGCCTCAGCTAGTTAGTCTCCTCAGAGAAGGCTTCCCAGGTGTTGCAAGTAAAGTACCAACCTATTAATTCTTTATTATATCCACTTATTTTATATGTCTATAAGCAATGGTCGCTACCTGGTATTTTTTATAATTATTTATTTGTAAATGTGCTGTATTTTTGTTTATTGTTTCTCTCTTGTCAATTAGCATATGCTCTGCAAGAGCAGGAGCCTTGTCTCTGTGGTGCACACCTGCATTCCCAGAGGTACACAGTGGTTTCCCTGTAAACATTTGTTAACTACAAAATAGTATATGTAATGTGAATTTGTGTATTGAAGGACCTGGATACACTGGTAGGTAGAAAGCTCTTTCACTTTCCCTTGAAAACCTATTCAATGAACTTCTTTCCCCCCATGGATTAAATCTCCATCATGTCCAATAGCTTTTTCCTTTACTTTCATGAACTAAAAACCTCAGGCTAATTTTATATTAAAACTCTAGACCCTTGCCCTGACTGGTGTGGTTCAGTGGATTGAGCGCCAGCGTGTGAACCAAAGGATTCAGGTTTGATTCCCAGTCAGAGCACATGCCTGGGTTGTGGGCCAGGTCCCCAGTGGGGGCCCATAAGAGGCAACCACACATTTATGTTTCTCTCCCTCTCTTTCTCTTTCCCTTCCCCTCCCACTAAAAATAAAATAAATAAAATCTTTAAAAAAACAACACAACTCTAGACCCTCATCTCTTGGAAAACTCTCTCCTGTCCCAGTGGGCATGAGGCACCCTTGGAGTCAATAGTAGGAAAGGGCAAAGAAGAAGAGACTTGATGGGCTGCCCACAATTTGCCTACAGTAGTCTTTGCTCTTCAGCCACCACATGTCCCTCAGAAGCTCTTCTGTCTCTTCCACAGGAAAGGAAGCATGCCACTTATACTGGCACACTTTTGTGAGAAAGGGGCATTGTTGGTAATTACACTACACCACAAGCATAAAGTGGGGCTGGCCCTGGTACACTGCAACAGGGCATGTAGCTGTCTTATTCTAGGCTCAGGAGTAGAGTGTGTGTGTGTGTGTGTTTGTTGTAGGGAGTGGGGAGGAGAGATAAAGGGTAGAAAAGTCTCCTTCACTGGGTTCAGTTGTAACTTGGCACTAGAGCTTTGAGTTTGGTAGATGCACACTTGCTGGGATTACTGTTTACATGGAATGCCTTTGAGGACGGTTCAGTGAAGCCCCTCCCCCTGACCCAGGGAGCTCTCTCTGCAGTTTCTGGGACAGGTGCTGCCTCTTCAGGCTCTTGGCCATGGGCTCTGCCTCAGAATCCACATTCTCAGCTTCTCCTTCAGCGTCCTCTGCTGAGCTCACTTCACCCCAGGTGAGGGTCTCTTGGCTGGGTGTGCTGTTCAAGATGGATCACTGTCATGTTCAGTCACAAAGTCAGGTACAACTAGTGTACGAACAGATATCCCCATGACCCCAGGAACGTGTCAGGCTCTCTAAATATTTCTCTAAAGGTCTCTTTATGAGGCTTAGTGTAGATGAGCATCCTTTTTCCTGCCTCGGCCCTCTGCAAACTCTCTCTCTAAAGAAATCCTAGCTACAATTCACTTCAACTTCGTGAAGTCTCCCTGTCTTCCCTTACATAGCCTGGGGGTTGTTAACAGGAACAGAACCAGCATCACAGTCCAGGTCTGTGAAAATCTGGTACGTTATTTTAGGGTATGGAGTACTGAGCACCTATGATAATCTTCTTAGCTGTTTAAACCTCAGTGCAAAGTCCAAGACAATAAGAAAAAGTCATGTGTAACAACCTGTTACATTACTTTTAGTCAGATTCTATGTGCTGGACACAGCACTGGGGACTTGGCATGTAATTTCTCATTAATCCTCACAGTAGGAGCCAACTCCATTGAAGTAGGAGCCACCTCCATTTTACTGATGAGGAGACTGAGGTTGATAAATGCTAAATAATGAAGAATAAACAAATAACAGTCACACAAATAATGTAGCATGTAACCTGGATTTGAGCTCAGGAAGTGTGCTTTCAGGTATCATAGTCTTTTTTAAAAAAAGTTTGTTTATTTATTAAATTTATTGGGTGACATTGCCCAATGACATTATACAAACTTGAGGTGTACAACTTTGCTCTCCACCCGAGGACTAGTCTCCCGTCACCAGGTGTTTGACGCCCTGTACGTAATCACAACACCGCCGCACTAAGTGGGAGGCGGGTAGAGTGAATGTGAAACTGTGTGCTTCTTTCACTTCTTTGCCTCTTCTGAATCTTACTCCAAATGATTTACAGCATAATGAGATACCAAAGGGATTTTATGCATACTGATTAATAATTAATAACGAGAAAAACCTGTTTGCCACATAGGCCGTCCACTCTAAGGAAAGTGGGGACCAGGCTAAAATGGGTCTGCCAGGGAGGTCTAGACTCAACTGGGGGATGAAGTTGGTGCCCTGCCAGAGAGGGGTAGGAAAGGGAGGTGACCCGAGGGTTAGGATAAAGAAACATTTTCCTATGCCTCTCCTCATTTTTCCGAATTCTTGTTTCTTCATTCTTTTCTGGTTGGATGTTTGTTTCTTCCTTCTGGTCCACACCGTTGATCTGAGTCCCAGTTTCCTTCGCATCACTATTGGTTCCCTATACATTTTCCTTTGTTTCTATTTGCATAGGCTTCATTTTTTCATCTACTTTTCAAACAGATTCAACCAATTCTGTGAGCATATTGATAACCAGTGCTTTGAACTGTGCATCCAATAGGTTGGCTATCTCTTCGTCACTTAGTTGTATTTTTTCTGGAGCTTTGAAGTGTTCTGTCATTCGGGCCCTTTTTTTTGGTCTTGGCGCTTCTGTTACTTTAAGGGGCAGAGCCTTAGGTGTTCACTGGGGCAGGGTAATGCTGGTCGCTGTGCTGTGACGCTGTCCCAGGACATCTCGAAACGTTCCAACATCCGAATTATAGGGGTGCCAGAAGGAGAAGAGGAAGAACAAAAAATTGAAAACTTATTTGAACAAATAATGAAGGAGAACTTCCCTAATATGGCAAAGGAAATAGACTTCCAGGAAGTCCAGGAAGCTCAGAGAGTCCCAAAGAAGCTGGACCCAAGGAGGAACACACCAAGGCACATCATCATTACATTACCCAAGATTAAACGCAAGGACCTACATCCAAGATTACTGTATCCAGCAAAGCTATCATTTAGAATGGAAGGGAAGATAAAGTGCTTCTCAGATAAGGTCAAGTTAAAGAAGTTCATCATGACCAAGCCCTTATTATATGAAATGTTAAAGGAAGTTACCTAAGAAAAAGAAGATCAAAAATAGGAACAGTAAAAATGACAGCAAACGACCACACCTAAAACAAAAACAAGAGCAAACTAGGCAAACAACTAGAACAGGAACAGAACCATAGAGATGGAGATCACGTGGAGGGGTGTCAATAGGGGAGTGGGAGAGGGAGAGGGGGGGAAAGGTACAGAGAATAAGTAGCATAGATGATAGGTGGAAAATAGACAGGGGGAGGGTAAGAATAGTGTAGGAAATGTAGAAGCCAAAGAACTTATAAGTATGACTCATGGACATGAACTATAGGGGGGAATGTGGGAGGGAGGGGGTGGGCAGGATGGAGTGGAGTGGGGGGGGAATGGGACAACTGTAATAGCATAATCAATAAATATATTTAAAAAAAGAAACATTTTTATCTTTCAATTAACTTCAGGTTGTTCTGCTTAGCTCAAAGGAAGGTGGAATTCTTTCCTTTTACTCGGGAGCAATAAGGCATGATACATAGGGTGCAGAGGAGAGGAAGCCATAGTATTAGTGATTTGAATCTAAATAGAACCTAGATGGAGAGAAACTCAGGTCCCTCTGATTTTGGCTGCCTTTGTAATAGTGATCATGATAGTCTTACAAATAGAAGTATTTTCTTTTTGGATTTCCAGTGATTTTAAATATTTTCAACTTTATTCCTTTAGTACCCCATTAACATGTTGCTAGATCATTGTAGTTTTGATTTTCTCCATTTTTGAACCCACTTTAGTTCAAAGTAGGTTAGCCAGAATAGAGTTGGGAATCAAAGCTGACATTTTACTAGGGAAGGTAACCGTGTAAGACATGCATTATTTTCCAGCAGGAAATTACTTTTTCGATGATTCTCTAATAACCATGAAACCTATGTGTAATTTTAATATCGACATGATGCATCATCTATACAATTGTTAGTCCAATAAAGATAGTTACAGTGTTTAATGATATGTCTTAACCTTAGCCCCCTTACTCCAACCTTTCTAAACTAGTATACAGACACTACACAAATTATAGCTGGACAGTTTTTTCTGTAGATGAGGGAATATAATGTATGTAAGAGCAGCACCAGATTAAAATTTAAGTAGTTTCACATAATTTAGACTCATGAATTTAATGCCTGAATATATTGCCTCCAATATATCAACTGCTAATAACTGCCTTTTCTTCCTAAAGAGGATTTTCTTATAGATTGTTATATAGAAAGGTCACACAAAGCTACTTAGCAAAAGCATAGTCATTACTGTCGCTGTCTGGAGATGAACTTCAGTTGAGAACTACCTTGATAATTAATTCCTAGAAATCTGCATCAACACCAAAAAAGTAATGTGCAAACACAGTTTCTCAACTGAAAAAAAACTAGAAATATGTCAGGCAATGGTGCTCTTTGGGTTTCTTGTATGTCTCTGCCCCAAGGAACACATGGTTGCATTCCTGCCCCCCACGGCCAGAGCGGGCCCTCGCTCTTTCTCAATGGCTGGGCATCTGCCACGGCCACCGCCACTTCTTCCTAGATGACATAGTTTTTCCTCTTCTACTTGATCAAACCAATTATTATTTTTTTTCCCAAGAGCGTGTCAATTATGTCACTGTCATCATTGCAGCCAAAGGCACACTGGTGTTGCTTTTTGTTAAATTCACTTTGAAAGCTTGGCATTTTATCCCAAGGCTTTTCTGTTCTCTCTTCTCCTTTAAAAATTTTTCTTCCCACACTGTAATTGTATTTTTTGTCTCTTTTGATATGAAAGTGTCTGCACTTGACACCCTTGTCAGAGTGTTTTTCTTTATTTCTAATACCTTATTGTATATGTCACTGTAATTGTACAATTGTATCATAATATTTGTCACCTTCTCAATTTTGATGATCAGTATTTGTCCCATTACTGCCACAGATACAAGATTACCTTTTATCAAATATTTTTGAGACCAGACAGTCTCAAGAGTAGTGAAGGGAGAAGTTATTCCTGTTAGAAGTTATTCTTGTTACTCCTGAAATGTTCTGCAGACAAGTCTATAAAACTAAGAAAGAGGTTTTCCAGACCCATAGATTTCCCAACTGTTTATTAAAGCCACCAGTTTTGTTGCATTCTTTTCATGAATCATTGTGCTCATGTCGGGCTAATGGATAGTTAAATACTTTCCCCATATCCTCATTGAAATTTGGTGGCTTTCTTTAATTGGTAGCCTGGACTTTATATAGTTAACCCTCACTGTAGCAGGATTCTTTTTCTCTTTTGGAAAAAAAAAATGTCTCTGCATTAGTATGATTGTAAAAGCAAGTGTAATATGCTATAAGCATTAGTGGCATTTGGAGAAAAAGCAAAACTAAAGATTTTCTTCTTGTTCTACAGGGTTATCGAAGCAAACTATTAAGGAATAAGAGATAATCTACTCTAAGAGCCAGCTGTGATTTTGATAACACAGCTATGAGTTATGTTGCTGTTTGTCTAGAATATAAAATTAGCTATGGCTCAGTGTTAAAGACTTTCCTTTTCCAAGACACCCTCAGCATCATTTGGTTTTAAAGGTGATACTTCGTGAGTCCTCTAAAATGTCTTTTAGTCTTTGTCTGAAAATGTCACAAATTCAAATTGGAACTTCTTCCCTTCTCATGGCCAGGACTTAGCATCCCAATTTAAGCTCCTATCTTTTTGTTTTAACCACTTCAGAAGCTAGGCTAAAATTTTAAACTTTTTTCTTTTTTAGCATTAAAAGGGCCCTGACAATTTTACTTTCCAATCACCTCATTTACAGAGAATGACAGTGAAACGTTGGGTTAGAAGATGGTTTGGGTAAGTGTCAGAAAATCCAGCTTTCCCAAATTAATTTCTACACGTAAAATATTTCTCCTTCCCAAGTGAGGAGTCTTCTCATAAATTTTCTTAGAAATGAAAAGTAATAACAGAAGGAAAATATCATCGAGAGGTACTTCTCAGTGAGGGAAAGCTCAGAGGTGTGGGCCATGAATCTTAGTAGTAAGGTCCAATTTCATCACACAGATCTGTCCGTCTGTGCTCAGGTTACTGCAAGTACGTTTCTCTCCTGTCTTTAGGAAGAAATTTTCAATTATAAATAAAGGGACAGAATGGCTTCCTTGCTATTTAAGCATGTTAAAGCAGTCACTTAATGTTTATTATACTAATTAATTATCTCCTTGTTTATTTGGTGCAATTATTTGCTTTTACTTAGTGGATAGATAATGAATTTCTCTTGGCAGAAGGGAGATAAAAGCAGAAATTAAAAAAGATTTGAAACCTTCACTCAGGATTTGGACTTGAATGGGAAAGTTCAAAGCTGTTATGAGGGAGTCATGAATTGGCATGAACTGGTACTGCTTTTTGTCCCTTTCTTGAGCATCAGTCGTGCTTGCTAATGAATTGTGATGCTCAATGTTTGAGCTTGCAATGAACTGCTTGCTCCACTGGGCTTCATCTTCATTACAAGTTGATATACTAAGTAAGTTCAAACATGTAATTAGATGCTGGGCTCTTGAAGATTGATTTATTAGAAGAAGATAAATTTTTAGTAACAAATATAAGGCTATTAAGATGTTGACAGACAATTAGGATAGTCATTATTAGAATTTTATAAATAAGTGTTAAAGAGTCACTTTTTAATGAAACTGTATTTAAATTAGCAAGTCATTGGCTGCATTTTTCCTTGACATTTCATTATCCCATGAATTACGTATTCGGTCTGGCCATCACAATGTAAAAGCTTGATTACTGAATAGCAGGTTTAAAAAATGATGATGTATATCTCAGAGACTTCGGGAACTCAGGCTCTCAGCAGTTCTTATTGTTATTGATTCCAGCAATCTATTTCACAATGTGTCAGCAGACAAATGCGTTTTAGGTAAGCTTGATATATTACATAGGATACCATTTTTAATCAAGATTTATATGTTAAAGGAAATCAGTTGGCTTTCTTCTGTGATCAACTTTGTGATTGGCCAAATTGATTATGCCCAAATCACAGGAAATTACCCTTAACATTTATTTTTGCATTGCCTACAGTTGGTTTTTCAGTTATATACTAGATAATGATATACATATATTATACATATACATTTAAGATTTAAATATTTTTGAGGTCGTGAAGTTTTAGATAATGAAATTATTTGGATTTAATTGGAACTTAGATTATCTCAAATGATTAATACTTCAGCCATGAACATGGTATCAGAGCAAGATGAGATAAAAGTATTACTAGTGTACAATTTCTGCTACTCACATTTTTGTTCTGATTAGCTTGAATGCCATTATGAGACATGTTGAGGAATTTTATTCCTCTGTTATAATCATGATATATTTTAAGCATTTTTTAAGATGTGAAAAGTCCTAATTATTGGGATCAGACAAAAAGAATCTGTAACTGAATCATTATTTTGCTACATTCATTATTTGGTTTTCATAAAGTGGTTTTCTATATACTGTATTTTTCGGACCATAAGATGCACCTAGGTTTTAGAGGAGGAAAATAGGAAAAAAATTTTGAAACAAAAAATGTGGTGAAATATTTAATAACATCCTTTAAAACAGAAATCCTGTAGCGAGCCAGGTAAGCTACATTCGGACTATAAGATGCACCCCCATTTTCCTCCCAAATTTGGGGGAAAAGTGCATCTTATAGTCTGAAAGATACGGTACTTAGTTTTTCTTATTTATTGTCTGGGGATGACAATATGTCTTATGATGCTGTTGTACAGCTTAAACTTAAGAAAATACAGAAATGTATCTAGCTCCTTCTTTTTTTAATAATCATGCTAGATAGTTTGTTTGGGACAGTCCGTGATTCACAGCATCTTGTTTTCCATGATTGAAACACATCAAAATTATTTTTAAACTCAACACACCAACACATCATTTAAAAAATTATACCCCAGGCCTATCTCTCTCTCTTGCTTTCTTTCTTTATTTTTGTTCAAATGCAGTTGTCCCCATTTTTCTCCCATTACTCTTCTCAGCCCTGCCCACCCCCCACCTTCTCCTTTTTACCTGACACTCAGTAGGGTATCCCAAGTACGGTATTAGATCTCTGCACATATAATCTTTAATCTTCAATCAATAATAAATAAATAACATTGAGAACTTACTAAATGCCTTGCACAGTTGTAAATGTCTTTATATGTAATAAGACATTTAATTTTTTTTACTGTAAGCCTAGAAGTGACTGTTTTATTAGTTACATTTTACAGGCAATGGCACTTAAAGAACATATCCAAAATCAACATATTTTATTGACTCTATTGTACCACTCCTTATAAGATACATCCTTATTTTATGTTAAATATGTGTCATTATTTATGTTAACACCACAAGAAAAAAACACTGCATTTAAATTATGACATATGCCATTGATTTCAAGAAGCATACCAACTCAGAAATACCAAAATATTTTAAAAAGTACATCCTTTAATTGATAAAATGATGTGATAGGAAGTGGGAGATCTGGGATTTAGAATCCGGACAGTGTTTTTCTTCAGAGCTTTCCTGCTGTTCTCACCACTGTAACTTCATGCACAGAGTAAGGGTTTGACAGATATCAATTTAATAATTAAATAAAGGACACATGGACAAAGCCAAAGGAGGGTAGGATCAAGGGTGGGAGGTAGGGATGGCTGGGGTTGGGGGAAGTGGTGCGGGGAAAGTAGAGATAACTGTACTTGAACAACAATAAAAAATAAAAATTTAAAAAAAGGGAAAAAATGGACAAGGTAAAAAAAATATGCCAGTCACCACAATGTTGACAGTTTTCATCTAGGTATTTAGAGCATTAGGTACATGAAAGAATGGGATAATGTAGAATTATTTGAAAGAATTTCTCACTCTCCTGGTGACAAATGTCATTGGATATTTACTGAACACAAACACACCTGGTATGCATGCAATAAATATTTGTAGAGGGAATGATCAGTTAATTGTGACATGCTAAATGAACATAAAATATTTATAAATCTTTTTATAGTCATTTTTTATTTTATGACATCAATATGTAAAAAGAGAAAAAGCAACTCTTCTGCTAGATGTCTAAAAAATACAGTGAAACAAAAACCTTGAATGTCTTCTTACTAGATACCCAAAAGCACAACAAAACAAAAACCTTGACTGTCCTTTCCTGAAAGTTAGCATTCTAGTGATAGAAGGGTACTTCTAAAACATAATGTTTATATTTATATATTCCATACTTTATATGGAGTCACTAGAGACATTTCCCTTGAAGCTTAAAACAGGGATTTTTTTAACCACTATTATTTTACTATTATTCAAAAAAATCAAGGGGACTAAAGGGTAATAGAAAAAATACAATAAAGATTAAATTTAAAAAATTATATCCAATTATTTAGTTATAAAACAGAAATTAAAAACTACAATTATTGAGCCCTGGCTGGCATAGCTCAGTGGATTGAGTACAGACCTGTGAACCGAAAAGTCGCCAATTCCATTCCTGGTCAGGGCACATACTTGTGTTGCTGGCCAGGTCACCAGATGGGGGCGCATGAGAACCAACCAGGTGATGTGTCTCTCACACATTGATGTTTCTCTCCCCCTGTGTCTCCCTCCTTTCCCCTCTCTCTAAAACTAAATAAAATCTTAAAAATAAACTACAGCTATTAAAAAGCAAAATATACAAATATCTGTATTTATGTAAAAGCCTTAAAAACAGAGTGGTGACTGAAAAACTGTTAGAAATAAGTTCATATTAAGCAAGTAATATATCAAATATGTAAAAATAAATTTAATTATTTTATAACAAAAATTCGTATTAATAAATAATAACCAATATATTAGCTACCTGAAAGGTATCTTGGGAGCTCTGTGAAGGTCAAAATTGTATTGAAGGACAGAAGAGCATAAGTAATTTAGTAAAGAGGTATATTTTATATAATGGAAAGTCTCAATATTGTAAAAATGTCTATTCTCCCCAAATAATTTAGAAGTGTAATTAAATGTATATGAAAATCCCATTGTGAATCTATACTTTTAATATAATTACACTTACCTACCAACAAGATTTATTTTATTAAACTAAGTAAGAGAATTCTAAATTTTTTGTAGAAGAATAGACAGAGAAACTTTAGAAAAAACAATAATTAGGAAAACTAACATTTCACATCTTAAATCATATTATAAAGACATAGTAATTAAAAGATGTTAACAGTGTAAGTATAGCAAACCAATCAGTAGAGTAAAATTTTTTAATCTGTAAATATACCAAAATACATGAAAATTTAATACATTTTACAAAAGAAGAATCAATAGATTAAATAATTGCCATCTTGAACAAAATATAGATTCCTATTTCTCGCCTTTTATATAAATAATCAGATGTTCTAAAGATAAGTATAAAAAATTATAAAAATATTAGAAGAAAACTTGGGAGAATTATTATTAATATTCTTATAGCTATCAAGTTTATTTAAGTAAAAGATAAAAGTCAAAGTCCAAAAAAGAAAAGTTTGGGATTCCAGTCAAGATGGAGGTGTAGGGAGACATGCCTTGACTCATTGCACAACCAGAAGAAGGAACACAACTACTAAAAAAATGAAAAACACCCAGAACTGCCAGAAAATCACCCAGAACCATGTGGAAGCCTGACAACCAAAGATTTAAAGAATCTATGTTCATCCAGATGGGTTGGAGGGGCAGAGATGGGGAGTTGGGGTGGAGAGGCAGAGAGGTGGTGAGGTGGTGGCAGGTGGAACAGGAAGCCCCCCATTCACGTGCCCTGGATAAAAATCAGAGAGACACCTCGTGAGCAAGCTCCAGGCCTGATCGTGCAGCCCAGGGTTCCAGCACTGGGAAAAAGAAAGCTACATAACTTCTGCCTGTAAACCCAATGGGTGTTGGGTTGGTGGAAGAAACTGCCAGTTTCTCAGGAGAGTCTGGTTTGTGGGCAAACACACCCACATTGAGAACTGCAACTAGTACAGTAGCCAGAAGGGCACAAGTCACTTACAGGAAGTGAAGAAGTGACTAGAAAAGGGGCAAGGGCCAGGCAAGCCCTTCAAAGTCAGCCAACAGCAGCATTGTTCCCTCTTCCACCCCCTCCCTCCACAGAACCAGAGTTGCTCTGCCCTATGTGACTCACCCATATTTTGCCATATATAATGTGTACTTTTTTGCCCAAAATTTTTAGGGAAAAATAAGGATGCACATTATACATGGGTAGTACTAATTCTGTATCTATATAAATGTTTTTAATTCTTTTATTTATGCTTATGCATTGAAGATGTAACTCTAGAAATCAATAACAATATCTATGCAAAATAATACCCTGGAATATGACAATCAATTTTGTTTCTAAATATAAACAAATAATTTAATTAAACAATTAAAATGAAAGATTTTTTTTCCTGAAAATTTGGGCCAAATGTGTGCGTGTGTATTATACACAGAAGAAGCACATTATACACAGCAAAATATGGTAACAGGTGTGCTAAAATGGAATAAAGGCAGCTCTACCCAGTATACAGACACAGGGAAGCTGCCCAAATCAGGAGACAAAGAAACATGACCCAAATGAAGGAGCAGAACATAACCCCAGAAAAAGAGCTAAGCAATGCGGACATAGCCAACCTATCAGGTGCATAGTTGAAAGCACTGGTGGTCAGAGTGCTCAAGGATTTCACTGCATACAGCAAAAGCATAAAGGAAGAAATGAAGGCTTTACTAAGGGAAATAAAGAAGACTCCACAGGAAACCAACAATGAAGGGAAGGAAGCTGGGATTTAAATCAGTGATTTGGAACATAAGAAGAAATAAACATTCAACCAGAACAAAATGAAGAAACAAGAATTAAAAAAAACATGGAGACTTTAAGAAGACTATGGGACATCTCCAAAAGGGCCAACATCCAAATCATAGGGGTGCCAGAAGGAGAAGAGGAAGACCAAGAAATTGAAAACTTATTTAGAAAAATAATGAAAGAAAACTTCCCTAATTTGGCAAAGGAAATAGATATACAAATCCAGGAAGCATGGAGTCCCAAACAAGATGGATGCAAAGAGACCCACTCCAAGATACATTATAATTAAAATGTTAAAGGTTGAAGATAAGGAGAGAATCTTAAAAGCAACAAGTGAAAAACAGGGAGTCACCTACAAAGGAGTTCCCATAAGACTGTCAGATGATTTCTCAAAATAAACCTTGCAGGCAAGAAGGGGCTGGAAAGAAGTATTCGAAGTGATGAAAAGCAAGGTCCTACCACCTAGATTACTTTAGCCAGCAAAACTATCATTTAGAATGGAAGGGCAGATAAAGTGCTTCCCAGACAAGATGAAGCTAAAGAAGTTCATCACCACAAGCCCCTATTGTATCAAATGTTAAAGGAACTTGTTTAGGAAAAAGAAGACGATCAAAAAACTATGAACATTAAAATGACAACAAACTCACAACTATCAGCAACTGAATCTAAAAATCAAAAACAAACTAAGGAAACAACTAGAATAGGACAGAATCACAGAAATGGAGATCACATGGAGGGTTATCAGCTGGGAAGGGGAAAAGGGAGAATGGGGGAAAAGGTACAGGGATTTAGAAGTATAGTTGGGTATGTACAAAATAGACAGGGGGGTGTTAAGAACAGTATAGACAATGGAGAAACCAAAGAACTTAGATGCATAACCCATGGACATGAACTAAGCTGGGGGATTGCTTGGAGGGAATGGGGGAACTGGGCAGAGTGGGGCAAAGGGGGAAAATTGTGACAACTGTAATAGCATAATCAATAAAATATAATTAAAAAAGAAAAGATTATAATAGTGAATACAGTAGTCTCCCCTTATCAATATGGAGTATGTTCCATCATCTCCAGAGAATGTGTAAAACCATGGATAGTATCAAACCCTGTATATACTATATTGTTTTCCTATACATATATATCTGTGATAAAGTTTAATTTATGAATTAGGCATAGTAAGAGATTAAAAATAATAAATAACAAATAAATAGAACAATTATAACAATATGCTACAATAAAAGTTATGTGACTGTGGTTTCTCTTTCAAAATATTTTTTTGAGCTGCACTTAACCCATTGCCTAGTATATGAGAGGATACAGTACTTATGTGATAAAATGAAGTGAGCCACTCAGAGTAGCACACAATTTAAAACATAAATTTTTATTTCTGGAATTTTCCATTTTATATTTTCAGACTGTAATTTATTTTCAGAATATAATTTATATTTTCAGACCTGGTTGACTGCAGGTAACTGAAACCACAGAAAGTGAAACCACCAACAAGTGTGTGGGGGGGACTATTGTATTTAAAAAATTTAAAAAGAATACCTAATTATATAAACCACCACTATTAAAGACAAAAGTAAAGAAAGTCTGGGAAAGCATATTTCCACTTAATGTCATAGACAAAAAGCCTTATTTATTTAATATATCTCAAGTTCATTCAAATCAAGAGCAATAAAAATTTCAGCTAATATTCAAAAGTCATGGGATTTAACAGTCAATATAAATAAATTACATTTTAAATGAAAAGATGCTCAACATCACTTATAATATTAAAAATATAAGGTAATATTTTTCACTTATTTGGCCAATAGTATGAAGTCTGAGAACAGGCTGACTTAATGAGGGTACAGAGAATGAGGGAACCCCATGCGTTGCTGGTAGGAGTGTTAACTGATACGAGCATATGGAAGAGATTAGCTAGTTCTTTCAAAATACAGAGTGCACTGAATACCCTTTGAATCAGTAGTCCCACTTCTAAGTAAGCAATCTTCAGGCTTACTTACATGCATATTCAGGATTTTGATTGTAGAAATTTTTAATAATACCAAAGGCTATAAATTATGTGAATGTCCATCAATAGAAGGCTTATAAAAAAGATTCAATTATCAGCTATGAAAATAATTATTTTCATAGTTATTTGGATTGCTATAATATAATACTCTAGACTGGATGGTTTATAAACCATAAAAGTTTATTTATTACTGTTCTGTTGGTTGGAAAATCCAAGATTAAGCTGCCAGAAGATTTGGTATCTGGTGAAGGCTTGCTTCCTGGTTGACAGGTGCCTTTGCACAGCAATAATTAAATTATTACCTAATAATTTAACCATTAAAATAGGGGACACAAACATTCAATCTATAGCAATTATATCTCTATTTTCTTTCTATATATCTACCTAACATCTATCTGTGTTCCAATATGAGGAAATCTCCAAGGTATATGAATATAATGAAAAAGCATGGCATGGATTACTGGGTACATTATTTTTACTATGAGTGTTTCTAAAAATAAATATACATGGAAGTAATATTTTGGAATGCATGGAATATTTCTGGAAGGGCATTTAAGATAATGTGTATAGCACGTGCTTCTGGGCAGGGAACAGGGTGACTGGAAGACGGGGGATATTTTCTTGTATTCTGTTTCAAACCTTGAAAAAGAATGGCTATTGTATCATGAACCTGTATTAACTAATTAAAAAATAAACAAAACCACATTTTAAAATTATAAAATCAAGATACAAACATGTGATTTTATACCTTTGCATTTTAAAATTTTTATTTAATGAACATGAATATTAGTCAAATAACTTGGCTTATGTTTATAATAGAGACTGAATTCACAATGCCTGCTTCACCACATAGTGATGCACAGTTGTGTAATTTCTCTAAGGCCTGATTAGAATCCTCTGCAATATATTTCAATAGCATGATTTCATTATACTCTTCATCCATTTAGGTTATTAGTCTTACTTGTGTTATACGTCAGACTATAAGCTTAGACAGGGATTAGATCTGTGTTGTTTTTGGTCAATTTTTAATGCCTTATACAGTGTTTGACACAAAATTAACAATCAATACATATTCATTTAATATAATTGGGTAAAATAACAAAATAATTGAAAATATTCATATTTTTAAAATCCTAGAAAAATCATTTATATCTGATACATATATTTCTTTGCCATAGAATAGGGCATTTTCCTCACCTTAATCTATTATCCAAGTTAGAGTAAGTATAATCCATACTTAAAAGCCAGTATTCATGTTCCACTTTGGTTTTTCCAAGGTATAGATTTCAGGATTAATATTTCCTCTGGACCCTGTGATAACTACAGAGGTTTCCTCCTCCACAAACCAGATTAAAGATGGTGTCCTCAAAACTGTGAGTTCTACTGCAGTCCTTAGGAACTTATTCCTTAGTATCTTCTTTCCTTCTTTCAAATGTTATTCTGATTATTTGGTCGGGGTTTCTGTTTTGTTTCCCAGTCCTCAGTTTTGATTCACTGCTGTTCCTCTTATTACAGTCTTTGATTGACTGGTCTACTCTAGGTCATTGAGGGAAGCCCTTGCCCCTGACTAAATTTTTCTTATGAGTCCCTCCAAGCCTGACTCTTATCTTCTACCTCTGGAACACTGCATTGGACTCTACTGGATGTGGAAAAATATCCCTCCTTCTTTCTATAGTACCGCCATTGAATTCTTATTCGTTTTTATCTTGAATCTTTCCAGTATCAAGAAGCTGATTATTTTATAAGGTGGATCACTCCACTATTTGTTAACTGTCTGTAGCCCCTCTTATGTGAAAGTTCTACATTTGGAATCAGATTCTGGCTCATAATTTTACCCCATAGGATGCACAAAAATAGTCATTTATTCCTGAACTTGGAGAAATTTAAAATAGATAAGTCCAATTCTGCAACTCTGTCTAAATGACATGGTCTACAGAGACACTGGTCATCCTCATTTGTCCATGTTCCAGCTTCTCAATGTTCTTAAAACATGGTACTTGAGCCTGGGTCTAATGATGCATTATTCGGTAGTGATCGCTAAGTTTTGTTGGGTGCCAAGAGTGTACTAAGCATTGTTTTAAGAGCTCTATATCTATGAACTCATTATTAAAATACCCTAAAACTTTTTTAATAGACAAAATGAGGAGGAGAAAGGTTAGGTGTCTTGCCCAAAGTCCCACAGCTAGCAGGTGAGTGGTAGAGCTGCCTGTCTTTAATTCATACAGTTTTCCATTTCCACCATTAACGTACAGGGCTGAGCTACCATGATCTCTTACGTGGACTGGTAGAGTAGCATCCTAACTGGTTCTTTAATTTGCATTCTTGCCCTCTTTCAATACACCTTTAAAACACTATTAATTATAAAATATACATATAAGAATATATCTCCTGGATATGGCATCAATGACAACCATACAATAAATCTCATAACACCATGGAACACTCTCAGACTGTTGAAGACCCTGGCATGTTTCACCCTAATATATTCTGCCTTTCTTCCACCAGAAGCAAATGCTATCTTGAATTTTGTGTTAATCATCTACTTTCTTTTCTTAAAAATAGTTTTACCACATATATATGATATTTAAATAGTATCTTTAAGTTGTATCTGTTATTGTTCCTATATAAAAAGAGTCAAACTTTTAATTTTTTTTATTTTTACCCTTACTCAACAATATTTACTTGACATTTATCCATGATAATACCTATATTTGTAGTTATTCATTCCAAATGTGTCAAGATACTACAACTATTTTTAACCCTTTATTTTGCTTTTAAAATGTACTCTGTATTCTTTTATTCATTTACTTGCTATTTAAAAACAATTATGATATGACATTCCTGTTTATGTTTTCTGGTGAACATGTACATGTGCCATATCATAGCTACAGCATTTTAGAGAAAATAAGTATGACAATAGCAAGGTATCACTTAATTATTGCTGTTTGATAAAACACCTTAAAATGTTAGTGACCTAATGCAGGTTTTGTGAGATTGGCTTAGCTTACCTGCCCCAAGCTAACCTGATTTCTGCTGGGTTTGTCAATGGGCTGGGACTGGGTGGAGAAGCAGGCACCATGGGGCAAATTCTGCTCTGCTTGGCATCATCTCTTATCCTGAGTAGGCTGGCTTGTGTTTGTTCTCATATTTGTCCCCATGCAATGTCAAGGTTCCTAAAAGAGAAAACAGAAACATGTACTACCTCTTAAAGTCTAACCTTGGGAATGGCACTCCATCACTTCTGCCACATTTCTTTGACTAAAGTAAATTTTATGTCCAGACTAGGTTTAAAGATTAGAGACATAGATTGTTGATAAGTGGAGCTTCAAAGTCACATTGCAAAGAACATGAGTACCTGGAGAGGTGCTGATTGCAATCAGTATACCACACGGACTGTTTGGGAGAATGAATTGTAGTAGAAGCTTTCCTACATCGATGGCATTAATGTAATCGATATGTTGGCAATTAATTTTGCATTAGGTGGTAAACTCCAGGGTTCTGTTCTGTTGCTCCATGCCACAAAATTTTCAGGGGTAGGGCACCTAGGGAGGACAGCCAGGGAAACCTGTGATTGTTCCCTGTTATATCTATGTCTGAGCAGGTCCATGCCTACGTCTGGGATGCTGTACTAGGAAATCATCTGTTCCTGTGAATAACGGACATCAGAAACATAGAGTGGATATTTTGACCTTCATCTGCCTTACTTCTTATCTCCTTCTTTACTATTTCAGAACAGGGGCTGGGAAAAGCATTATTATTAATTGAGCTCCTTCAAATCACAGTACCACATTGTTTAATATCTGTCTTTACGTCTAAAAAATAACCTTTTTTCCCTTCAATATCAGTCACCATGTCAGCGTAATTCAGTAGAGTATTTCTAGCACTCAGTGTCAAGTCACTTCACAAGTGGTTATTGAACTGACTTGGTGAATGAATGAATAAAAGAACCTTTTTCTGTTTGAAAGAACCAAGAGAATAAACCATTAAAGTGAAGCACAGTCTTATTCTTTATGTTGCTGAGATATTTTTGGCCCTGACCTATTTTATTTTTACACCACACTATAATCAGCACCTTTGGCTTGTGTTCACATGGTGTATATGATCCTTCACGCTATGACGCTGAATAATCACTACTCACTGGTAGGTATCACCTCTTTCTGAGTGTCCTATAGTGGTGACCTCTATAAAGACAAAGGCAGCACAATGAATAGCAATTCTGCCTACTTAGCATCTCAGCAGTGGACAGTTGGTTTCAGGTTTTTGGCACGCCCAGCATTTTTCTTTCATTATGATTCATACAGTGGGATCTACTGAGAGCAAACACATTAACAAGGGCATTTATAAAACCACCTTTCCTGGAAAACTATAAGATAAAAAAACTAGGTTTTATTTCTCTTCAAGGGGAGAAACCTGTGCCAGCAGCTTTTTCCAGAGGATGTTGCTGATTTATGGGATTCTAAGGAATTGTATATTTTTAACCTTTTTATTTTAGGAAAGTTCATATATATAGTACAATAGAGACAATAGTATAATAAACTTTACATGTCACCCTCCTGCTGAAACAGGATACAAGAGGACTATAATTTGATTGATGAGATACTAAGGCAATCAAAAGGCTGAAGATATAGATTCTGATATTATATCTTGCCATCTGTCTTAGAATGTGGTGGTTAAAGAGTAATAAGAGTTCTGAGATCAGAGTCTGTTGGATGGTACTGTTGTTTGTTATCCGTTTACCTATGAGCTGGTAAGTAGAAGAGTGAGGTTCCACTGGCCTCTCTGAGTCCTGAGCTCACAATGACACCATCCTCCTACTCAACCTCACTCTTCCCCTCAGTGCCCCTGCTTTCATCCCCTTGCTTCTTACTGGGATCTGTGGATCTCTCTCCCTTTTACTGGTGAACAGAATCTTTGAAATCCCTACATTTTGTTTTCCTCTTTTATCTTGTTTAACTTCTCCAATGAAGATCACTTGCCCCATGCATACAGGAGCACATACCATAACCTTTGCTTTATCTCTACTTCTGCGTCACTGTTGTACCATATGGCTTAACTATTACTTTTTAAATGTCATTCCTCTGACTGCAGCATCTATTCTTTTGGTAGTTGTGGGGTCACCTCTTGCCTTTTCCTTCTACCCCTTTTCACAGTATTTTGCTTTTCCTTCAACTGCATTCATATGGAAGACCCTTAAATCCTTTTAGTCTCATAGTTACACAAACTTCATGAACAGTGATGATGTTCTTCACTACTTCACCTCTGGCAACTTACTATCATTGCCATAGAGATTGGAACAAAGCTTAATGATAAAGAATATCAACTGTGAAGTTAGATAGACCTAAATTAGGAAATGTGGCTTACTAGTCACATGGTCTTGGGAAGGTTGTCCTCTGTAAAACTTATTCATATGTAAGAGTTACTGAGAGTATCTTTATAGTGTAGTTGTTACTAGAACCAAGTGAGCAATTATCTGCTAAAAGTATAGCACAAAACTTGGCATGTTGTGTAAATCCTTAGTAAATTTTGACACTAACAATGTGTGTACACACATTCTTCGGTCCTTCGCATCACTTAACCTTTAAGATCTATTATCACTCTTTTTATGACCACTTCTACACCTCTCATGCCTCCCACTTATTCACTATAAATGAATAGCTATATTCTATATTCACAGCACTTTTTTCATTATTGTTTCAATTTATTACTCCTTCTGGATTCAACTGCCTCTCTCTTCTGTAAGCCATCTTCATAATGTGCTTGCTAACAAGTACCATCGACTCCCTTGTACATTTCTATGCCCAGAAATTCTTCAATCCCAAATCCCATTATTCTTTTAGCTTATATTTCTTAGTTTATATATCTGTGAAAAAGTCATGTTTTTCTCAATGAATCACTATACATTTATGCTATTTAACTTTCTCTGGTCCATTGATGTCCAAACATATTTTATTCCAATTAAATTGAATCTGATATAATTCCTCCAAATTTTTTATTTTTTTCAAATCACCAATATCACCTTAGTGAGGCTATTAAGAGTATTGGATGAAGATATCATTTACTTCTTTGTGGCTCTTATTCAAAAGCATCTCTCTTCTATTCTAACTTCTACTTGTTACTAAGATATTAAGTTTAGATCTTCCTTTACTCTATGGGGTCATTTTTCTTATTAAACACCTCTGAAAATGAAGACAATAATTGCAATTACTGATCTAAACAACAGGAAATTTCTTATTTTTGATTGAAACTGCAGTCACTACAACAGGAATATCATCTGTATCCATATTGTTCAAATACTAACTTCTGGTGCTCTAGGGTCTTGCCAAGGATAACTGCTCTTCATAGCCATCGTTTCACCGTTACCTGTGGTCCTTTACCTGGTGGTGCCTTTTCCTTCTACCATACTGCAAGACAAATTATAATCCTTTCCCCTCTCTCTTTTGCTGTTTCACTAATGTTTACTATGCCACTACTAATGTAGTCCCTATTATTCTGTTGGCCACTGAAGGATATTAATATACACAATCTTTAATTTAATATAGGTTTTAACTGATATATTTCATTCTCATAAGTTTTCCATATAAGTCATTCATATGTTTTCTTCCTGTTTTTGAAATAATGATTAGCCGTACTCAATTTCAACCTGATCTCATCCTTTTCCTTTTCAGGAAAGGGGAAGTCTAAGCTAGAATTGTGAGCTGCATGATCTGGCTTAGTCATTTCACATTCTGGACGGAGTAGCATTTCTCTCCTGCTGGAATTTAGAGGTTATGTTTTCTGTAATTTCAGACTTGGGATTAATTTACTCAATGTCTAAAGCTTGAGAATGAAGTAGTGAAGAAATATTTCAGGGATTTGACCCAGTTGTCATTATTTCTTTATTTTTAAATATTGCTAAAACTGAAATTGTGAAAGAGAAGAAGGGATCTTCATGGGTCTCAGGAGACACACCAGCCAGAGAACGAGCTGTTGTGGGATGTTCCTACAAGTCCACCTACGGGAAAGCCCAGTCTATAGAGGACGCTGATCTTTATTTATGCAACCAGTGAGCTGCTTGTACAAGATTGGCTGAAAAAAATTGCTTTTTTAAAAGAAAATGCTATCTTCTTTGACTGGAAAGGAAGCAGCTTTAGCTTCCCCTCATTTTGCCCTGGGACTACCACATCTGCAGCTGAGACGTTCTTGAGTCTCAGATGAAAGGATAGGCAGATGGAAATTCTAACCTTTAAAAAGGGTACACCATATAAAAACAGTTGGGAATTTAATCAATTAAAAGATAAAGCCATTTGCTCAGTAGTTGTTTTCCTCTGAATAGGATGATCTTTTGCCTACATGCATGCAAAGTTATTTTACTATGTTTCTTTGATTATTTTTAAGTCAAACCTACAAACACATAAAGGAGTTACTGCCCAAAATGTCAGTGCATACTTGCCTTTGATTTGTACTGATACATAAGTTTTCAGGAAGGAAAGAGTCTCCCTTTATAAGACAGTTTCATTTTGAAATCTTAATATGCATTCCTAGCAATTTTGTTTTGCAAAAAAATTTCCCTTCCATAAAATTGCTTATTTTGTAAAGTCTTTACCTTCTTAATACTTTGAAATGCTAGAGATTATATATACTTTAATAAAAAAATTCTTCAGGTCATAATACCTGTGTATGAGGTGCTATTAAGAAAAATCTTAATAAAACTTAGCAGTCTAAAATTTACCATTAATTTCTGAGAAACTAATTAGGCAGAATATACTCATTCATCCCAAGTGCTTTAAGTGGGTATTTTGAATTCCCAACCTCAGAAGGATGTAAACAATTATCAGCTAATAGGATGTTGACATATCAGTAAATAATATCTAAATAATGGTGTGGGTAATGGGGGTGAAAACAGGAAATCAGAAAGAATAACAGGCTGTGTCCAGTTATCGGCTGGGTTTGGAAGTTGTCTTGAGTGGGTTTGATCTGTTACAAGTGAATATACAAAACTGTAAACGCCACAGAGAAGGGATCCCATCTGTTGGTCTCCAGTCTACATCTAGCACCTAGTACAGCACCTGGTGCAAGTGGTCATGAAGTAAATATTTGTTGAATGAATACGTGAGTTATTGACCTGGAGTAGAATTGTTTTACTTTGATTTGATGAAAGGGGAGTGGGGAGGGGGAAACAAGGGAAAGAAGGGAAAGGGTCAAGTCAAGGAAGATGTATAAAGGACCCATGGACAGAGACATCTGGGGTCGGGGAAGGATTGAACGTGGGAGTGGGAGTGGGCAGGGCAGGGGACAGTAATGGGGGGAAATGGGGACAACTGTAATTGAACAACAGTAAAAATAAATAAGTAAATAAATAAATAGATAGATAAATTAATTAAAAGGAAAGATTTTAAAAAAAGAAAGAAATTCTCTAGTCTCCAGACTAACCATGGGATGGCCATTGATAACAGCTCCACTCAGGGGATCATAGGATTGGAGTAAGAGCTCTGGACAGTTTGCCCAAGAACTATGTATTTGGCCTGTCACCTGATAAAGTTATTTTTATCTATGCATTAAGAAGCCTGAGATCTTTAATCTCAGAAAATATTTAATCAGAAAAGTCTTTCCTACCATGTGTTTTATAACAACATTCTGTTGGTTCCACCTCTGAAATATTTGTTAAATATGTTTCTTCTTTACCATTCTCGTTCCTGGAGAGTAACGTGATGAACAAATGCTTTTGAATGAAGGAGTGAATGAATTGGAGAACACTCTGATCCTCACTCAGTTACTGAAGGAGTAGGTGACTGTGTACAGACACGTGTTCCTACTTTATAGTTTTGTTCTTTGTATACTGAAAATCAGGATGAAAAAGAAAATTTTCTCAACTATTGTTGTTTCTTTGTCCCCCCCAGTTCCTGTAAGTGGCTGTTGGATCTCTCTATTTGTTTATCTTATTGCCACTGTAAACATAGACTTTAAAGACTTTTAAAGCAAATTTACCATCCCCACACCTACTAAATCTCTTTCCCTGCTGAGTTCCATTTTAGTTAATAGTGTCATAACTTTTCACGCCCCACACCCCTGAAACTAGGAGCGGAAATTAATCACTGTTTCTAGTAAATTCGACTGATGGAATCTTTTGAACACATTTCTTACATCTATCCCTTTCTATTTCAACTGCTGGTACCCAAGTCTACATACATGCTTACAGTCCAGACCTGGATAATTGAGAGATTCATAACTGGACTCTGCCTCCCACCATTGCACAAGCTCTTCTGGTCTACAACTCCAGTGAAACAACTCCAGTAACTCCAAACCCTTTGGTGTTTCTGTCTTTGGCATTTAAGGTTATCCAAAATCTGGCTTAGCAGCTTTTCCTTTATGTTTCCACTTGTTGCCCCAAAGCAGCTTTTTGCCACATTCAGCCTGACCAAGAACACTTTAGATATCAGACCCAGGAGGACCCACCCTCTTTCAGGAATAATACTCCACCTTTGCACTGCTAGGAATTAAGCAATTTAGTTTGACTACTTGTAGCTGCTTTATAGAAAATGAATGTAAATACTCTAACTACAAATGCAACCACAATTTATTGTAACACAATTTGAGCAAGAAGCAAATAACAAGGGAAATGACTAATACTTAAATAATTTGCTGCATATACAAAGAGCACAGTAATTGGGTCTGAGACTGGAGGAAAAAGATCATAAAAATCTTTTATAACACTCCTAATTGTGCCTAAATTGAAAACTAAGAGTTTATGGCTAAAAAGAAGAGCATAATTCAACAGTCCTGTCTTTTGTAGATAATGGACTAGGACGGGAGTTAAATTCTGCTCATCTCAGCTTTTTGGTGTGTGTAAGGGGACTATTATAAATGTATTTAGTGAATTACAACATATTCCTGATATTTATAAAGGAAAAATATCTCTCATTCATCTCTTATTTACAAAGAAAATAAGACTTCAGTAAGACTTTTTAAAAGACACCTTTCAGAAAAATCTCAGTGTATATTCCCTGAATTTTCAGGAGTGAGTTCTTTAAAATTCATCATATTTTTTCCTTAATACAACCATAACTACTCTGGAGAAAGAATGATTTCCAAGGAAAGTTTTCCAATGATTATGGATCAAAATCACATATAAAATGCATCTATTGTATTTGGAAGATCACATCAAACAGGAAAATGAGTATATTATGCACAGACCTAGATAATTGTATTTAGATTCTATTTTATTGCTCTGCTTTCCCATAAAAATGCGAAGGATATCCCCACTGCTGACCCAATGCTAATTTCTAATTCAATTGTCCATGAAAAATCAATATTAACCTTGAGGTATGTTTTATAAGTATTTCAACTGAAGTTAAATTAAAAAGCTAGACATTTTAAATGGGGATGTTCTTTATCATCTGCCAGTCAATAAACTATTTTCACTATATTTTGTAAATGTCAGCTGAAGTATTGGGTGTTGGAACAGGAAGTTGAGCAATTTAGTTAGATAGTCTAGACTACAGAAGAGCACCCAGGAAACCTGACATGCCCATTTGAGAAATATAGATGTTGGGGGCAAACTCATTGGTAAGTTTGAGGATGATGTCCAGTCATACCAGTGCAGCATGGTATCTGGACCATAGACATCTAAAAGTGGTTGGTAGCCTTGACAGAAGATTGGTGGTAGAGTCTAACAAGAGGGGTCAGTTGTTAAGGGATGGGCATTACACTGAGGAGCCTGAAAGCAAGTAATATTTGAAGGTGGAACTAGATGGCATTCTGAGCAACATCGAAGAAGTCTGACAGCAGAGGTAGCCCAATCTATTTCTTACGGTGTCATCCAGGACCAGAATGGAAAGATCTCCAAACATTTTTTGAATATTACCTCTAACAGTAAAGACAAAACAAGTATCTGTTGTTCATATTTATACTATATATATATATATATATATATATATAGTACACACACACATATATATAAAATTTACAAGAATTAGTTAATATCTAATGATACACTATATACTGAAGTGGTGTCGTCATTAAAATAGTAAATCACCATTTCAGGTAATCTTCTTAATTTGATATTTTTTCAAACTTCTTATCAGATATGATGAAATCATTTTTCTTGTTTGAAGTGTAACTGATGAAGAGTTTATATTTATTTTTACCATTTTCTTTTCTGTCATGCTTTATGAATGTTATTTTTAATCTTTGTTGTTTTCATGGACTACTTTCAACTCACTTGATCTTTTTGTGAGGGTTAGTCTAAATTTCAATAAATATCTAAAAAGTTGCTTATCTTTTTAGTCACTCAGAAAATGAAATTAAAACCACAATGAGATACCTCTGTACACTTTCCAACATGGCTGCATTAAAAGTACTGATAATATCAATTGTTGGCAAAGAGGTGGAGATATTAGAACTCTAATTGTTGTTGGTGAGTGAATCAATGCAATTATTGAGAATTTTTTTTTTTTGCAATTTCTACTAAACATAGGCATAACCAACGTCTGCCATTTTGATACTCAATAGAAATCCATGCATATGTGTACCACAAGACATGTACCAGAATGGTTGTAGAAATGGTACTCATAATAGTTAAAACTGGGAACAATCTAATGAACAAATAAATAGTGCTACATTTTACAATTCTTTCCTTTTTAAAATTTTTTATTGTTATTCAATTACAGTTGTCTGCATTTTCTCCCCATCCCTCCACCCCACCCCACCCCAGCTGACATTTTACAGTTTAATATCAGTACTCAGTGAACTACTGCTATTTAGAATGTGGATGAACCTTACAAACAAACACAAGTCTTAATCAAGGAAGCCAAGTACTAAAAGAATACATAATTATTAGTTGTTCACTGCTTGTCTTCCCACAAAAATGGACATGGACCACAGTGCGGTGAGTGCTGGGGGGAAGGAGGTATAAGGGGACTAAATCATAATAGGGAAAATATAATAAAGATTAAATTAAAAAATATTTGAGGTCAAGGCTGTGCCTGTTTATTTATTATTATAGCAATTCCAGGGCCAAAGCTGTGTTTGGCAGATATTGGTTGCTCAATGAATATTTGTTCATTGAATTCATAAATAAATCAATAAAAGATAGTCTGGGACATTAGACTTAGTTACCAAGTGGTAATTTGTTCTAATCTATATTCAACTTCTAGCCAGATATTGACCTTGAATGGTTCAGGTCCTCATTTAAAAGAATACCTTATTAAAAGAAGGGATTGACCTAAATCAGTAGAGTTGTATCTAACTCTATGACTTTGAGTTCAATTCATATGTCTAGAAAACTTAGTGAAGGTTTTCCACATGAAAAAAGTTACATTTCATAATAATTTTTCCATTGGAAAGTCATATTATTAAACTATAATAAAGATATTTGTATCAGAGAATATCTTTCATTTGTTAAATATGATTTTATTTTTGACTAAATGGTCCATTTTTTGGCTACATTTAGAATATTTTGGGAAACAAAAGGAAAATATTTTAATAATAAGTATAGTCTGCCACTTATTGCTAAGGAATAGTGTATCCATATTTTATTGCAGCAGTTAAATAAATGACATGCTCTTTTAAAAACATATTTTGTTTATTACTTTGAAACCTTTAAATTAGTTCTCCTTTTTATAATATGTGGACAATGCAGTATGCCATTGGTCCATTTGATCCTAAAAGTATCCCTTTAAAATTTTCAGAAATGATATAGGCCATAGTGTAAATAACAATTAGATCTAACATTAAAATTATTATGTAATCCTCTCTGGATTACTAGCCATTGTTTTCAATATCATTGGTAAAATGATTTTCCTCTTACTCAGCAGTGTGTTCAGTTCTCTTTGCTGTGTTCTAGGAAAGAGTTATTCCTTGCAGATTCTCACTCATTTGGCTTTGACCATAGGAGGCGTCAAGATTAGAGTCTCCTTGCAATTGAAGACTGTATTAGTGGCACTTGTGACTTGGATAACATTATCAAGAATGGCACAGTTTAAATGAGAATTTTGTGAAAACGATAGATTCTTTAAAAAAAAAACCTTAAGAATGTATTTTCTTTAATCCAATATATCCAAAATTCAATAATTTCAATATGTCCTTGATATAAAATTGATAAAGAAATAGTTTGAATTAATTCTTTGATAGTTATTGTGGTAAAATATATAACATAACAAGTTATTTATTATTTATATATTTATTTTATTAAAAATTTATTGCCGTTCAATTACAGTTGTCCCCATTTCCCCCCATTACTCTCCCCTGTCCTACCCACCCCCCACCTTCCACTTTCAGTCCTCCCCCCATTCTTAAATGGGGCAAGATGTAAACAAAGGAAAAGGTAAAAATTTTATGAAAATGAATAATCATAGGGATGGTGCATGCAGAATATTTAAATGTATTCATAAAATATTTAGATAACTTTATAGGTGAGAAGAGTGTCTTGATGGAAAGACCCAGGTTCTGGCACTTACAGGTGTTTCAGAAAATCATATATCCATTCTGAAGGGCTCATAGTTTTTCATCTGAAAATGAGGTTATTAGAATAATTGTGTTCTTTTTTATAGGGCTGTTTTAAGGATAAGATCAAACAATGCACAGGGAGTTGCTAGTATGGAATCTAACCACTTGCATTCAACAAATATACTTTTTAAAAATGTGAACATATATAATGTAAGAAGCCAGGAGAATTGACTAGGGAGGTTGTTGCAGGGATGGAGAGAGGTGAAAACTTAGGAAACTGTTTGAGAGTTAGAATAAACATTCCCTTCTCGAAATATCTGGGGGTTATATTTTATGTAGGTTGGTGCTTAATCAGGGGTTTATTGCAAAGGAGAATCCTTGACCTTTAGGAATAATACACAGAAATACAAAGATCATCATGTCCCATGGATTTCCCTTTAGACTCTGCCACAGAGAGATTCTTAAGTAAGAAGGGATGTTGATCTGCTCTGACCAATTCAATGAAAGTGTTGTGCAAAATGCCTCAAACTAGGAGAAAAGCAAGTGGAAAGCATGTACAAGTGATACAATTCCTTTTTTAATATAATTTCCAACTTCACTCTAGCAAGAGTCTAGGAGACATCTTTAACTTTATGAAATTCAGAATATTTTTTTTTCTGGTTTTCAAGACAAGTTATGGTGTCTTCTTCAAATTTTATTTGCTTAATCCTAGAAAAGAGTTATGGACTCATGATTTTCCTCACAGTTCTTGGTAGAATGAAATTTTATAGGTCGCAAGTGCTGTAGATCTTCTTTAGACACATTCATTACACTCGATTTGCGGTGCTGTTTGTGCCCTGGATGTCCAAGGGTATGTGTGAAGACCCAGCAAGCCATAGGGACAGGAAGAAGAAAGGCTCCAAATCCATGTGGAAGCTGAGTGTAAAGCAAGGTCATAGTGCTCACAACCGAGAAATAACAGCAGGAAGAAGTCTGCCCTGGCAGGAGAAGCTCAGCCTTGCCCAGCAGGAAATGAGGCCCCACATACTAACACTCTCTGTGGGCAGCAGCTGCAGCCACTGTTTCTGGAACAGACTGTGAGCCTGACTACTATGGGAGGACCTGCTTTCTGGCTTGCTGGCAACACAAGACGCTCCTAATTTTCATGGCTAGGCATAGGAATCTAAATCTATTAGAAGATAAAATAGAGAGAAACAATGGTGAGGCAGCTCTTGTCCCACCAGGATGTTGCTGCTCTGTGTCTTCTTTCCTGTTCTGATACTTACAATTAATTCTGCAAGCTGAAGCTCAAGTTTGCTTCTTTTCCTATCTTTAGAAGGGCCAAAAATAATTAAGCAGGCTGAGAGGGTCCTGTCCTATATTTAATAATCAACATTCACTAATACTTATTTTTTTAATTTCCTGCAGAGACAGATCAGCTTCTTTAAGTTTTGCTCGTGACCTCTATCTTACAGTCATGAGGCCAACTTTGACTATAAGTGTTCCCTCCAAATTGTTTGGTGTGGTTCCGAGAGGAAGGCCTGCATCCTTCCCATGGTCTCTACACTTCTGTGTGCACTGCAGATATAACTTACTCATCCTTCCCATTTTACCACCACATATAGATCATGAGACAGCAACGAATCAGTGGATACAGGTTTTCTTTGGATTCTGTATGAGTGTTCTTGATTTATACATTACTTGGTACAGGGACATCCTGCGTGGGGTAAAGCTCAACTTTCATCTGCTTTGGGCCTAAGGACTGTTTTTATAATCTATTCACATAACTTTTTTTCCCTTTAAATTACATATGGATTTTCTTCCCAATGGTACTTAGCTTTATTGAATTTGTTGTTTCTTTTTAAGTTTTCTCTACCTTACTATGAGTATTTTGGATTCTTACTCTTTGTGCTACTTTCTGTGAACATGAGAAATAAGATTGGTTTCCATTCCATTAGTTCAGTCATTGGTTTGAAGGGTAATATGAATACCTTTGCCGACTGTATCATATGTACAATTTCTAGAATGAACTGAGTCATTCTCTAGCTAAATCTCTCTCTGGAATTTGACTTCTAGTCCTGTGTTTCCAGGTTCTTCCTTAGAATGTACTCATCATTCTCATTGCCCTTATGTCCTCACTTGGCCTGTTTTTTTTTTTTTTAATAACCTCCTAACTAGCATTCCTGTAAGCCACATTTTCTCATTTGTAGTCACATTTTATCCTGTTGAAGTCCTCTTTTTTTTTTTTTTTTTTTTTTTTAAGATTTAGGTAAACTGCCCCGTCCAGGTAGCACAGGTTGGTTAGAGCATTGTCCCAATACACCAGGGTCATGGGTTTGATCCCTGGTCAGGGCACATACGAGAATCAATCAATGAATGCATAAATCAATGGGACAACAAATCAGTCTTTCTCTCTCTCTAAAATCAATTAATAAAAAAATAAAGATTTTGATAAACTACCTACTGAAGTATAACACATGTAGAGAAAAATGCAAAAGTCATATGAGTACAACTCAGTGAATTTTTATATATTCCATCCATGTTTCTTTTTTACTCAGCTTAGATTCAGTGGGCTATTATTGCAATCACTCTCTTTCTGCTTAACTAATGTGCACCCTCTTGATTTATTGTACGCAATTCACAAAGCTCAAACCTCGGTTAAATTAAGCTTTGTGCCGTTCAGTTCCTTCTCCTGTGCAGTAAACCATGATGACCATCTTACTTTCAATTTATGACCAGTTGCTTTAAATTGACCCTTAGCGCTGGAAGGCAAAAATATTTTATGTCTCGGTCATTTATTCTCCCAATCTTGGGAACAAGTATTTTTATCTGTTCTTAAAATTTCCAACATCTTTTTCTCTCATCCTCATTCCCTGCTGATGAACCCTCTTCCACTTGCTCAGAAAATAGAACCCATCGGAATGTAATTTTTGCAAATTTCTACAGTATTTTCTCACTTGTCAGCATGTGTACCCGTAGATTTTACTCTCCCTTTCTTTCAGTTACTGTGGTGGGACTGCCTGTGATTTTATCTAAAGTCTCTGCTCATCACTAGATCACATTATCTCTCACCTACCAGAACGAATCTCTACAGTAACTGTCCCCTCTTGACACTGCAGTATCAAAATGTCCACTGGTTTTGTGTCCTTCTTACAGACATAAAAAGAAGTTACTTCTCCCACCTTAAAAATAAATGTATTTAAATATATATATATATTTATTTTAATATATAACATATAACACATAACAAATAATATACATAACTAGAGCTATTTATATATCTTAAACCCACTTACCCTTCCAGCCACTGCCTTATTTCCCAGGTCCCTTTACAGAAAAACTCTTTGGGAAGGTCGTCTCTGTTTGTGGTTCCCCTCATACCTCAGGTAGGATGTGATTCACATGACTCCTTGAACACTACTTTTGTTAAGGTCTCTAATGTCCAAGATAGATAGTGCAGAACCCAAAAGTCAATTCTAAGTTTCCATCTTGATCTATCACAATTTGACATGGGTAGTTTTCCCTTGTCTACACAATTCTGCCTTTACCTGATTTCCAGGGTTCCCTGGGTTTCTACCTCACGCCACACCTTCTTACATCTTCTAGACCAGTGATCAGACAACTTTGCTTCTAAAATGGTCACATAGTACATAGACTAGGATTTGTGAGCCATGTCTGATTTCTGTTGCATATTCTTCTTCTTTCTTTTTTAACCCTTAAAATACGTAAAAGCCATTCTCAGCTTGTGGGCTGTAGGGAAATAAACTGCAGGCAGATTTGACCCACTGGCCGTAGTTTGCCAACACCTGCTCTAGACCTCCCAAGTTTGAAGTGCCATGGAGTCCAGTCCTTGGATCAAGTCTCTGTCTATAGAAATAGAACAGAGATCACTCATTCATCTTTGAGATCTCATCTAATCTTAAGGCTTTAAATTCCAAATCTCAGAATTTGGAATATACATAAAGCCTTTGTGGCTTTATAGATTTTGTGTTCCCTGTTAACTCAGTGAATTTCTCTGTACCCCTCGCTCACTCCATTGCAGCCAAGTGGGCCTTTGTAACCTTCCTTCAACACACACGGGAGGCTCTTTCCTCTTGGTCTTTGCACTTGGCCTTCCCTATGCCTTCTTCCAGGGAGCTGCAGGGTTCCCTTTCTCACGTCTTTCAGGTCTTTGCTCAGATGTCAGCAAAGACATCGCCATATCTTTCTGTGATTAGTCTACTGAATTTTTCACTTTTATTTTTTAGCACTCTCCTTTTTTCCTGATTCATTTTTCTTTCTAGCACCTATTACCGTATGATATACCACACTATCATGTTTTATTCATCTTCTACCTTCTTCTATATGAGAACAAAACTACCTGAAGGCAGAGCTTTTGCTTGTCTTATTTCATGATGCATTCCCAGTTTCCACAACAATGCCTGGTACACAGTATGTATTAATAAATACCAATCAAACTAATTAGTGAATAGGTTATATTACCAACTTCTGTTATAGCATTTATCATACTGTAGTGGTTTCATCTGTCTCATTTTAGAGTGTCAGTTACTCAGCATAAGAGACTTTTATTTTTACAGCAATGGTCCTTTGTATGGTGTCCATAGAAGAAAACAGAAGGTATAGAGGTTGGGGTGGTTTAATTTAAGACCCAAAGGAACTTTTGCCTGCAGTTTGAAATTAATGCCACCAGGTGGTAATGTTTTATTGTAAATAACTAAGATATCCTCTCCATGGTTTTTTTTAAAGAAAAGGAAAACCAAAATTCCTTCACTTTATATATATACATATGAACTTAATTTTATATTAAATAATAAACAGGAGTATTGATCGCAGAATGATGTGCCATTAAGTTATGTGATTGAGGTTGCAGTTGGGTATTTAAAGAAAACTAAATTATAGCACTGAAGTACCTACATGCCTCGCTTCCCATGCGTCACATTCCCACAACCTTTTCAATGACAAATTTATTTCAAAAACCTCTCTGATTCTTCCTTTGGAACCATACTAGGTTCATAATTGATAGAAAAGGGGCCCATCTAGCTTTGGCAGGGGGTAAGGAAGAATAATTTTTATAAAATATACTCAGATCCTCCTCCATAACAAATCCCCACTCTCCAGGGGAAATGACTGTCAGAGCTTTATCCTAACTCAGGGAGGGAATCCCTCTTATTCTAGTTCCTTTCAGTCTTCCTTTTGCACCTAGGAGGGGGAAAAAGAAAACAAACAAACAAAAACAAGTCAACAGGAGTCAGTCAGGGATTCAAGGCAATAGTCTAGGAACAAAGCAGCCCCAGAAGGAAGTGGGGGGCAGGGAAACCAAAGCTCTGCCCCTGGCAAAACACTGTGAAGGCCGGAGCCAGAGTCACAGACTCACAAAAAGACTGCTGTTTAATCAGAAGATTAACAGATTAGCAGCCCACAAACACTGTTCCAGTACCACAACAGGGGATAATCACTGAAATTGCCGAAAGAGACTGGCTCTCCCGAAGGAGAAGGATTTAAGTAAATCCAAAGGCAAGAGAGGCAAAAACAAGGACATTAGAGGAATTTGAAGCCTCTAGCACCTATAGGTAAACATTAGACACTGCAAAACTCCTAGACAGATTAACATCAACTCTCACACTAAAGTCCTATTTACCTCAGTTCCTATTATTCAGTGCATTACTCAAATTATTCTCAATGTATAATTTCAGCAGCAAATTCAAAGAACTAGGTATGCCAAAAGACAATTTAAAATACAGTCCAAAGGAACAAAGAAAGCATGAGAACCAGACATAGATATAATGCACTTGTTGAGAAACAGTGAATATAAAATAATTATGCTTAATATGCCAAGGGGTATAATGGAAAAAGCAAAAAGAGATCAATAATGTAAACAGAGTGATGAAAACTCTAAAAAAAATCAAAAGGAAATGCTACAAATAAAAATCACTATAACAGATATGACAGATACATTTGATTGGCTCATCAGTAGTGTAGACAATGGTTAAGGAAATAATTAGTGACCTTGAAGAGAGGTCAATAGAAATATCCCAAGACCTATTTCACAGAACTAGAGCAAATATTTCAAAAATGTGTATGTAATCACAAAAAGCCCTGCATAGCAACAGTGATCCTGAGAAAGAACAACAAGTTGGAGGAATCAAGCTGCCCAATATCAAACTATACTATAAGGCCATAGTAATCAAAACAACACGGTACTGGTATAAAAACAGACACAGATCAATGGAACACAATAGAGAGCCCAGAAATAAACCCACATCTTTATAGTCAATTAATATTCAACAGAGGAAGCAAGCACATACAATGGGCTAAAGATAGTTTATTCAATAAATAGTGTTGGAAAAACCAGACAGATACATGAAGAAAAATGAAACTAGTTCACCTTCTGACACAAGAATAAATTCAAGATGGATCAAAGACTTAAGTGTTAGACCGAAACCAGAAAAACCCTAGAAGAAAACATAGGCAGTAAAATCTTGGACCAATATTTTTTTCTGATATGTCTCCTCAGGCAAGGGAAACAAAGTAAAAAAAAAAAAAAAAGAATTGGGACTATATGAAACTAAAAAGGTTTTGCACCGCAAAGGAAACCATCAACAAAATAAAAAGACAACCTCTGGAACAGGAGGACATATTTGCTGATACATCTGATAAGAGGCTAATATCCAAAATTTATAAAGAACTTATAAAACTGAACATCAATAAAACAAACAATCCAATTAAAAAATGAGCAAAGGATTTGAATAGACAGTTCTCCACAGAGGACACACAAAGCCAATAGACATATGAAAAGATGCTCAACGTCACTAATCATCAGAGAAATGCAAATAAAAACCACAATAAGATACTATCTCACACCTGTCAGAATGGCTACCATCAATAAATCAGAAAACAAGTGCTGGCAAGGATGTGGAGAATGGGGGACCCTTTTGACCTGTTAGTGGGAAGGCAGACTCTTGCAGCCACTGTGGAAAGCAGTATGGAGATACCCCCCAAATTAAAAATGATCTGCCTTTTGACCTGTGATCCCACTTTTGGGAATATATCCAAAGGAACCCAAAACACTAATTTAAAAGAACATAAGCACCCCTATGTTCATTACAGTGTTATTTACAATCGCCAAGATATGGAAGTAGCCCAAGTGTCCATCAGTAGATGAGTGGATAAAACAACTATGGGATATTTACACAATAGAATTCTATTTGGCCATATAAAAGAATAAAATTTTACTCTTTGCAACAGTATGGATGGGCCTGGAGAACATTATGCTAAGTGAAATAAGCTAGTAAGAGAAAGATAAATACCATATGATTTCACTCATAAGTGGAATCTAATGAACAAACTGAACAAGCAAAACAGAGACAGACTCATAGATGGGGAGCAGGATGACAGCTATGGGGAGGTGAGGAGGTAGAGGGATCTAGTGAGAAAGAAAAAGGTCTCATGGACATGGACAGCCGTGTGGTGATTGTGTGCGTGTGTAGGGGGGGGGGAAGGGGGCAAATGGTAATGGAAAAAAACAATGAAAAAAATTAAACCCCAAAAATACAGCTTTTCAAAATTTATAGAATGCTGGGAAATCATTGCTTACTAAAAAAAATTATAGCTTTAAATGTTTATACTAGAAAAAAAGAAAAATCTGAAATAACCTATGCTTCCACCTTAGTACAGTAAAGAAAGAAGTAGAAATTAAACCTAAAGCAAAAAAAGAAAGGAAATAAAGTGAGTAACACCAATAGGGAGAAAGCATGGTGTCAGTAAACAATTGTCCCGGGTAAATGCCCCAATAAAGCCTGGGGACTTGGTCATAGGTGTGCAACACCACCTTGGCACTGCCACTTTCAGCTACCCTAAGTGTATTTTTTGTGTGAGCTTATCCAGGCATTTTTCTATTCTTGGAAACTTTGCACATATAAAAACCACTACTCTGTAAGTGAATATATAGAGCCTGTGAAAGACTATGTATAAGGCATCTTTTCTTTGTAATTTTCTTCCACTCAGGTTCAATATTGTTTTCACGTCTCTGTTTCTATGTCCCGTAAATAGCAGTGGACACAGAATCACTAATGCATGACGTTAGGTTGCCCAGTGCACGAGGAATAATGACTAATTCTGACAGGAGGAATTGGGGAGTGTTTTAGAAAAGGCACATTTTGTGCCAAATCCTGAGTCACCGGTGATCCAGGCATTAATTTTATCACTAGTATACTGAATATAATGGAGGACAGGATGGTAAGGATGAAGTTTGATAATTATGTTAGACATATTGTGGAGGGCTTTGTGTATCTGGGTAAGGAGCTTGTAAAGCAATCCTTAAGGAGAAGTAATAGGGGTGCTAATGAAATCAAGGTTCAATAAATACATTTTGGGAAAGAATGTAGCTGATACATCTGATAAGGGTGTCTAATGCCATAGTTGGGCATTAGAAACCACTGGAGTTAGGTAGGTATTCATCATATTTGGTACTTTCATTTTCATAGGCTGTATTCTCTCACATTATAGACTGGCATGCTCCATGAGCTGAAGAATTTGGTGGCTGACAGATGTACTTGGCAGCTGGAATAATGTTCTTTCTGAGTTCCAGGTAGCTGGGGAGAAATCTTAGTGGCCCGCCACAGATCAAGTTCTCAACTACTGCATCATCCTCTCTAGCCAGTGAGGCGGAGTAATGTAAGAACATGAGGACTCTGCCAGTACCACAGGATTGGTACGTGAGTGAGAAGTCGTTTACCGAAAAAGTTCAGCAGAGGGCAGTGTCCTGGGCAGACTTATCAATGGGAGTCAATGGAAGAGATTATGCAGAATTAGTTACATTTTTTACAACTCTTTAGAATTTGGAAAATTGGTGGAAAACAATGAAAATGAGTTACTATACTCTCAAAATTATCAAGTTAATGAATCCAAGAAAATTTAAATTCCAGTTACATCTAAAGTCCTTCTTTGAGCTAACAGAGACACAGTTACTTCATCATAAATTCCCAGTCCTCCTGTCTGTGTCCCCATCAATCTGGCTATCCTTGTTGGACTCAGAAATCTGAACTCGTAGCATGAGCAACCATTTATAGGCTAGAAATTGGAATACCAGCTTTCTAAGATGCAGTCTGTCTTATGGAGGAAACCCCTGTTAGATGGTAACTAAGTAACCAGCCAGATCTTAAATTTTTTAATGTGAGGCTGATAGTGGCAGTCGGAGGTGAAAGGATATACTTAGAGTGGAGAAGTAGAGAAGAAAGGGACACTGAGAAATGCTGAGTGACAAGTGACAATAGCATCATCATACGAATATGTAAGTAGGTACCTATTTCTGAGAGGTTACCAAGATGATCACATTACCTACGCGGCTTGTTGCAGATTGCATCCTGTGGGAAGCAGACCGAGGTAGAGATGAGTGCACAGGACTTTGATTAGGGAGTGCTTTTGGAATTGTGAATGGGAAGACTGGGAAGCGGGACTGGGCAGAGGAAGAACTGAGCTGTGATGGCTATTCCAAAGGAGTTTTCAACCAACCCTGTGGAGAGCTGGAACTGGGGCAGCTTTGTATTTTTCCTACTCAGGGGTAAGAGGATCAGGACTTTACACCCATCAAATTAATCTTTGGATTAGGCTGTCCTTAGAAGAAGGTGAGGCAGTGTTCTTCAGCCAAGGAAATCTCCAAAGACAGCTCACAGTGGAGAACCATCTTCCTGCAGTCATCCCGGCGACCAGGAAAATGTGTCCTTCCTGAAGGATGATCTGGTGGCACACCATAGAGGGTCCTACAAAATTGCTTACTTCAGAGGGTGGTTGTTAAGCTGAAATGACTTAATATGTGAATAACACTTAGAACAGTGCCTCATACCTAGTAAGCATTATGTAAGTGTTGCCATTTTTCTTCTTATTAATGACTGAATGAAGAACATTCATAAGGCTCTGACAGGTTTGTTTTGACATGTTTATGGCAGTGGTTTAATCAGATGTTGTTTCTAACAGCATCCAAAGAGAGTCCTCTATGTAATTGAAATATTTTCTTCATTTCATGGGAAAAGAATCACCGTGGAAAAGCCTACATGTTGCCCTAATCTGTTTGCATACCTCGCGATTCAGCTTTAAATCATAGGGTGGATCTCAGCAGCTCTGGGCTCTCTGTGTGATGCGCCACACTGCACTCAGTTCTGATGTGTTCCACCCTTGGAGTCTGAGAGACGTGGTGGCATTTAGCTTGATATTGATTCACACTTGGATTCCTTTCAATTTTGGCTTCTCTCTACTGTGATCATGGTTATGAAGTTGGTCAGGCTCCAGGTGCTGTTCTGAAACATAATGGGAGGGTGGGGCTAATGAGAAGCCAAGGCAGAAGTACAGGCCAGATGGTCTGAGTTCAGGCTTCTGATTATGTATCTTGGACTGCAGTCTAAACAGAGCTAGTGATGCTCAGTGATATAGAGATGAAAAGTTTAGTTGGCTGGTGGTTCACTTATTTATCTTTCACTTACAAAAATCTCCTTTACTTGATGCATCTTTGTACCAGTTGTAAAGTCATCGTCAACACTTTTCTGAATATATACAACCTTTTCTATGAGATGTAAAAAATAGCGGATGGCCACAGGCAGGAAGGCAGAAGACTTGTGGACTCTTTATTATAAAGTCTTTTTCACTTTTAAAGTTTTGAGTTCTCTGACTATGGAAAATACTTTTATGAGAGTGGCTATCAGTCCTGGCTGAACCTAGGAATCACCCACAAAGTTCTTAAAATAGTGGACATGACTACACTGTGCCTACTGAATAAATATGTCTTGGGATGGGGTTCAGCATCTCTAGTTTAAAACAGTTCCACAGGTGATTCTGATGCATAGCCAGGATTTAGGACACTGATTTATTCATACAGGCATATGTTGTTTTATTACCCTGCACTTTATTGCACTTCACAGATGTTTTGTTTTTTACAAGTTGGAGGCAAGACCCTCCTCCACCAGCCGAAAGATTACAACTTGCTTTATTACAGTGGTCTAGAATCAAACTTGCAGTACCTTCTGAGGTGTGTCTGCATTTATTCTTTATAGTCTGCTTCTTTAAGGAATAATGATGGCTACCATCTCGGGAGTGTCAGGTACTTGTTAAGCACTTTCTCTGCAACATTTCATTATTATAATCCTCCCAGTAACACTATGAGTTACACCTTATTATTCCCATTTTATGATGAGCTCAATGAGGTTAAATAACTTGCCTGTGCTTGGTCCGCCTGACTCCAAAGCTTATATTCACTCCACAAATTCATGCAGTCAAGGATGCTTAGGATTCAAGAGAGTGAACTAAGGCTCTCTGTTAAATTTTTAGGATTACCCACACCCTTTCACTGATGCTCAAACTACTGATCATCATGGCTCATAAGCGGGCTATTTAACGTGTGTAACTTCTTTGTATTCCCATGACAAATGTACTATAATAAAAATGCACAAGAAAGGAGAAAAATAGTCTTTATTAATTTTTACAATCACATTTTAAGTGTGAAGCTGGGGAAATAATGTATTATTACCAGACACATTAAATAGCCCAGCAAGCAGATCAATAACAAAGTGCAAAGACCACAAAGTTCCCTCTTGTCTCCGTCTTTTAGACGTATATCCAATTTATCACTGTCCCTGGGTGCTGTTCTTCTTCTTGGCTGCTCCTAAACTAGTTCCCTGTTAGTCCCATGCTCTGGGTCTGCCTTCTGCTCTGTGAGGTGTTGCTTTGTGGCTGTGTCACAGTCGTGGTGCCAGTGGCGATGCCCACTGTGATATCACAGGGCTGATCATGCCAATCGCTTTGTTTGACAAAAGTCAGTATCATGTAAATCTTCAATGCTGAGTTGTTTTTCAACTATTCATGTCATGACAATGCTTTTTAATTTCAATATGCGCTCTTAGAACAAGATGTTAATAATTTAAGCAATTGCAATATGTTAAACTAGTAAAGAATACTCTTTAGGCCAGGAGTTTTGTTCATTCCCTTAGTCATTTTTTTAGATTATTAGATTTGTGCAATTATAGTGAAGGAAAAATGGAAGAACCCACGGATGTGTTCTTTATTTTTAAAATATCACCAGGATTATTTTTCAGCTTGTAACCATTTACCTTAAAAAAGGAAGATCTGTGTTAAAAACACTGTAGCTTCTCTAGGTTTGACCTTATTCAGAATGACCTGCAGCGGTAGTCGCATCACGAACGGCCCTTCTCTGCCGGGGCAGTGCTTCTGAACTGTCTACTGATTGAATGTGTGTGTGTGTGTGTGTGCATGCGCGTGGCACTTCATATTAAAGCTTCAGTCAGAGATATTTATATGAAGTTATAGTCACATGCTGAAGGCATTCATCGAGTGCTTGGCGTTTCAGCTGATTCAACACAGCTGCTTTAAATAAAGCAAATGTGACCTGAAAACAGGATGAAAAATGGAACCTGACTGACTAAAATTGAGTGGCATGGTTGCGTGGGCTCAGGTACATCAGTTATTGAAGCAAACCAAACAGGCCAGACTGGCAAGAGCTTGCTGGAAAATGTGCATGTCATTTAAGGAGGGCAGAGGCATAAACCATGGCTTACGGTCCTTATGGTTGTAGTAAGGAAATAACTGCCTGAAAAAAAAAAAAGCTCACATGCTTTTCCTTGTACAGCAAGACCTCAGGTATTAACCTGTGAACAAAAGAGCATTCTGGGAGTTTACCATTTCCTCCTATGTTAGCATTCTTACAATAAGATAGTACCTTACAAGAATCATGTCTTGTATTCCAAAGTGTACGTCACATTTACTTGAATCAGTTACTGACTATAATTTCTTTCCTCATTGATAAACACGTGAATGCACTTAAAACACTTCTATCTCTGTATGCTCTTTTTTTTTGTCTGCAACCCTTTCCTTCTACTTAGCCATTATTCTTTGTACTTAGAAATATTCTTTTTGTATAGAGCTCTCCCTAAAGTGCAACAGAAGCAAATTTGAGGCTCAATGACTGTGTATTTTAACAGAAGAGTTTCATACGTACCTATATATCTCACAGTTAATAATTGTACAGTTATCAATACCCTCACTCATTTTCTTTATGTTATATAAAATAACTCAGGGTTCAAAATCCTTTCTGAAATCTGTGTGCTGGGAGTGCTTTGGTTGACTATCGAGGATGGAATGACTAGAATTTAGTGAATTGACTAAAAGGCAACTTGACCTGGTGGTAAACACATAGGATGAGAAAGAATAGGATTTTAGTCCCAGCTCTATTAATACAAATTGTGGTCCTGGCCTACTAACTTAACCTTTCTGGCCTCTCTCTCTCTCTTTTTTTTAAACTGTAAAATGAAGTATTCACTTGAAATAGACAAGTGATTTAAAAAATAGTCTCTTAGAAGAGAAAGCTGTTCCTGTTAAGTGGAAAAGTGATGTGTTCAACAGGTACAGGAAGTGGCGTGCTGGTTAAGGTGAGGTGACAAGGACCCCTGCCTGGCCTAACCTGTTTTGCTCTCATCCCCTGGAACCATTATTAAAAGAAAACAACAAAAAAGTACTTTTTATGTTCCTTTCAAAACCAGTTTTCCTAAGTTCTATTTTATTTTTTCAAACTGAAGTGTGCATTCATAGAAATAAACCCTCCATTCTCTGCGCCAATGCCCGGGCATCATCCAGTTGTCTGTCTTTTAGACCCTCCCCACAGGGTTCATTGATTGCTTGCTTTCTGCCTTGTTTTGTTTGTTCAGCAGTACAAATCTATCCTCACACTTGTTACAAATCTATCCCCACACAGATAAGAGAACAGGGCTCTTTGTGAAACATAGCCACCTCGAAATACAAAGCACGCTTACAGATCAATGGTTCATGATAGCTGCAGATATATTTAGGATGGAATGTTCTGTAGGTGGTAATCCTCATATGACTATAGCACAGAATGTGCAAAATACTTACCCTTCTCCCATGCTACAACCGAGCTTCACTTCCTGTTTTTGTTTACAGCACTCCCCTCACCTCCTACCTGAGTCCGGGAAGATGGAGTGATTTGCTTTCCTTTCACTGGCGTTTGTTTTCTAATTTACATAATTGAACTTTTGGAGGAACTTGGAGCTCTAAAATATGATTTGAGTCCTACTGTTCATTTTTATACAGATCACAAATACGAAACCTCATTTTTAAAAGAAGATTGGCACAGAGGTAAAGATGATGCTTTTCTATTAAAGCAACAACAAAAAAGACAATGAAAGGCCCTAGCCTGAGCATTATTAGACCCCAGCCTAGAGGACTAAAACATTTGTTTTTGGTGTTAAGATGGAAATGAGCCCTGATCAGTGTGGCTCAGTTGGTTGGGCATGATCCTGCAAAGCAAAAGGTTGGTGGTTCTATTCCCAGTCAGGGCACATGCCTGGGTTGCAAGTTTAGTCCCAGACAGGGTATGTACCAGAGACAGCTGATCAACGTTTCTCTCTCACGTTGATGAGAGAGATGTTGTGCTCCTTCTCTTTCTCCCTCCTTTCACTTCTCTTTAAAAAACAAATAAAATCTTTTTTAAAAAGATTGAAATGATTGTTGGTAAAATTCCAACCCAGGGTTGGCATATTGAGAATTCTGGAAGTTTATGACCTAAAAAGATTTGGGATTGTAGAGTAATTAAAACAAATAAAATAAAGTCATTGTTTAATTTTTTAAAGTCTCTTTTGATTAGGAGTTACCATTTTTGTAACTTAAAAAATAATTAGAAAATGCCAAAAGAGCACCTTAAGATCACATATATGTAAATTCTCATATAAAATTAGGTATATTATGTTATGCATCAAGTACAGGAGTAATAAGCTATTTTATTATTAATTAATACTAGTTAATATAATTAATATCATTCTTTAAAGAATCCATATGTCTTTCCTGATCTAAAGGAAATCACTTGAGAAAACTGGGACATACCTTAGTATGACTCACTGTGATAAGTGGTATGATAAAACAAGATTTAGTAATGGTTTAATATCCTGTGAATTTTCTATAACTCAACTTATGTCATGTACATGCACAGGGTACCCTCTAACTACTATCTCCCTGCCATACTATCTTCTTATACCCTAAGATGCTATCTCCTTCCCATTTATGAATAATCTTTACTGTGTGTGCTAGTGGAATACAATGACCGACCCCCTACTAGAGAACTCGACCAGAGAAATTCTGAAAGCCGATGGTTGGGCACATGATCTATGTTTGACCAGTACAGTTCTTCACAGAGAATTCTCCCTTTCTCCTCTGCCCTTGTAACATGAGTAAGTGATACAAAGAGGAAGCAATGGGCAGCATTTTGGGGTGGCCTGTGATAGTAGCTTGGGGCACTCCAGTGTTGTCCATGGTCAGTGGCTGTGTCAAGCAATGACAATGGTACACAGCCCAGGAATTATATAGACTGATGAGATACTCTTCCTTTTGGCTAAACTTAACCTGTCTTGTTCCTTCTCCTTTGCCAAGCCTGCCTTTGATTATGTGAACACTGCTTAAGACGATCAGAGTTAGTGTCTATTACTCACCAGCAAAAACTATGACTCAATGAATTTCCTCAGATTTAAAAATTATATCCATATGGTATCATGTGGACACATTAAATTGCTTGAATAAAATGACCAATAGTTTTACAATATCAACATTAATTAACTAAACAATTGTATATTTATCATGTACTTACATGCTAGTTATTTTATCAAGCTATTGAAGTCTATTGCAAAGTTAACAAAATATGATATTAAATCTACTTAATAGTGTTGATTATATAAAATACTTTAAAAAATTTTTATTGTTATTCAATTACAGTTGTCTGCATTTTCTCCCCATCCCTGCACCCTATCCCAGCAAAACTCACCTCCCTCCCCGCCTCCACCCTCCCCCTTGATTTTGTCCATGTGTCTTTTACAGTAGTTTCTGTAAACCCCTCTCCCCCCTATCCTCTCCCCACTCCCCTCTGGTTATTGTTAGATGGTTCTTAACTTCAATGTCTCTGGTTATGTTTTGTTTGCCTTTTTCTTTTGTTGATTATGTTCCAGTTAAAGGTGAGATCATATGGTATTTGTCCCTCACCGCCTGGCTTATTTCACTTAACATAATGCTCTCCAGTTCCATCCATGCTGTTGCAAAGGGTATAAGCTCCTTCTTTCTCTCTGCTGTGTAGAATTCCATTGTGTAAATGTACCATAGTTTTTTGATCCAGTCATTTGCTGATGGGCACTTAGGTTGCTTCCAGTACTTGGCTATTGTAAATTGTGCTGCTATGAACATTGGGGTGCATAGGTTCTTTTGGATTGGTGTTTCAGAGTTCTTAGGGTATAATCCCAGCAGTGGAATAGCTGGGTCAAAGGGCAGTTCCATTTTTAGTTTTCTGAGGAAATTCCATACTGTTTTCCACAGTGGCCTCACCAGTCTGCATTCCCATCAACAATGTACTAGGGTTCCCTTTTCTGCGCATCCTCTCCAACATTTGTTTGTTGATTTGTTTATGTTGGCCACTGACTGGTGTGAGATGGTACCTCATTGTGGTTTTAATTTGCATCTTTCTGATGGCTAGTGATGCTGAGCATCTTTTCATATGTCTCTGGGCCCTCTGTATGTCTTCCTTGGAGAAGTGTCTGTTCAAGTCATATAAAATACTTTTGTGCCAAATAATAATCATTATAAAAGAATAATAATACTGCTACATTGCCTTCTGGTGTGAACCAGTTAAGTCTCAAAAGTACAAGAGGCTGCAGCTGGGGAGAACGTTTGAAATCACATCACTGACTAGGTTGTGATGCTTAGGATGTTTACGACATGGCAGAGATTTTTAAAAGTCATACTCAAACTGGAAATTATTCTTTTTCTGCCAAGACTGAGGGTGTAAAATAAAACCCCTTCCAAACACGGCAAAGAGGTTCAAAAGGAGTCTGATCACATGGGCAGCAGAGGAGCCAATTGTGGGATAGTGGCAGAATCGATATTTTTCAGAAATATTTTCTTGCAGGGAAGGACATATTTATTTTTAAACTGTATTTGAATTTGTGTAATAGAAATTTAAAGAAATCCTATTATGTAAATCTTTAGAAACCACAAGGTAGGATAAAAAAGAATGAGGTAAAATAGGACTACAAAAGCAGCAAGTACACTGCATCTAATAGAATTAGGACAGGAAAATTTTTATGAATCTAGGTGAGTAATACTTAGTGAAAAGGACATAAAATTATTGTTGGGAACAAAATGCATATTTTTACATGTATATAAAGTTACATTTAGGTTTCAGTTGATCAGTAAATTAAATATGGTTTATTCTACTAAGATAGGTTCAAACATACTAATTTATCTTTTTTAAAAAAAGGTTTTATTTATTTATTTGTAGAGGGGAAGGGAGGGAGAAAGAAAGGGAGAGAAACATGAATGTGTGGTTGCCTCTTGTGCGCCCCCTACTGGGAACCTGGCCTGAAACTCAGGTATGTGCCCTGACTGGGAATTGAATAGGTGACCCTTTGGTTCACAGGCCAGCACTCAATCCACTGAGCCACACCAGCCAGGGCTCATTTATCCTCTTTATTGGTGGTTTTATACCATCCTTGACTCTTCCTTTCCCCAATTCAATTAGATTCTTTTGATTCTCCTTCCTATTTTTCTGTAATCTTACCCCTTCTCTTTTCTTTCATTGTTAATACCTTGGTTTAGATCTTCGTTATGTTTTACTTCGTCTATTGCTGTAGCCTTTCAACTGGTTTTAAAACTCCAGTTGTTTTCCTACTCAGTCAATCCTTACTACTTCACATAGAGTCCCATTAGTAAAAATACAAATCAATCTTTCATTTCTTTCTTTAGAATTGTTCAGCAACAACCCATCACTTCAAGTTAAAGTTCCAAATTCTTTGTGTGATACACACGACGACTCACAAATAAGTTTCTGCTTATTTCTTTTTTCTTTCCTTCTTCTAAACTTTATATGGTTTCTTTAAAAAATACATCTTTCTTGCCTCATAACTTTTTGTATATATTGTTTTCTGAAACTAAATTGGTCTTTCTCTATTTCTATGCCTGCCTCAACCTCTTCCTTTTTTAAGATCCAGCTCATATATTACCTCTTCTGTGTCTCTCTGTTGTAAGTGGTCCTAAAGCCACCAGTGCATTTAGCAAACTGCTTTTATTATTATTGCTTTCTTGTCTCTCTCCTATGCTAGACTTTGAGTTCAAAAAACCAAACTTTCCTATTTTATATACTTCCAGTTCTAACATAAAACCTAACATACAGTAGGTACTTGGTTGTATTTGTTGATTAAATGAATATTTGATCATGAATGAATAACAGAATTTTCACACCACTAACGTACTTAAAAATTACAAGAAGTCCTGTGAGTTAAGCTTTTTACATTATTATGGTAAAAAGTTTTAATGCCTATTGAAAACCTCATATGAATTAAAAAGGTATTCATATGTATTAGCTCTTCATGTACTAGTAACAAACTTCTCTTGTAAATCATCTAATATTGCCCTTTCAACTTATAAATAAAAAAAGAGTTCAGCAAATTTAAGTAAACTTGTTCAAAGCGACAGAACTAGAGTGGGGGATGGTGGAGATTATGGACTCAAACTGAAGTTTTTAGATGCTCAAATAATGATTTCATTTTTTGTACTCCTTATACTTGACTTTTACTTTTGCTTATTTATCCCAATATAGCTTCAACTTCGTGCACTTCACATTTAGAGGGCCATAAGACTCCACACTTCCTACAAATACCAAATGGTCCTTCTTGAAGAGTACTAGCAATCAACTACATTGTGTGGTATTAAATGCAAGGCATTATTTTCAGCTGTGATATCTTGGATTATTGGAGCAAAGATCTTATCCAATGACTTCAGAAAGACATAATTAAAACCTTAGAGTCAGACTTGGAAGAAATCTTGAATTCAGCCTCTAATCCTTGAATGAATTTTACAACAAATAACTCTTTTTATTACACTTAGAATTAAAGAAAAACATTAAAAAAATAAAAGCAATGGTTTCACCTGTATTCTTTAATGCTGTAATTATTTTTTAACTTGAACCTTATAAGAAAATTGATAATTGTTCAGACATAATCACTGAGAGCTAACAGGAAGTTATATTGCATAAATATTGCAGTGAAAACAATAAATATTTTGGAGTGTCAAATTCTCTCATATGTGCTTTCAATTTCATAAATGTAAAACTCAGGTATTTATATTTTTATTTTATATGAACATCTCTAAAATTTTTCATAAACTGTAGAAAGTGATGTCCTTATTCTGATTTGGCCTTAGTTGTATAGAAATCACTAGCATTTCTTAAATTACTTTTAATTTTAATTACTTTGAGGGATTTATTTGTTGTTGCTAAAAATTTATAATAATGAGAAGAGCATGGATTTATAGTGAGAGAAAGTATGTTTAAATTCTGACTATGTCATCTACCGGTCTTATCACTGGGCAATGTAATTAATCTTTCTGAGATTGCATTTAATACCTGTAAAATGGAATTCAATTATTTTCCCTAGATTATTCACTCTTGTAGAATAAACTCCTTGATAACATGGGCTAAGTCTTATCTACTACTCTGTCCTTCCCACCAATAATGCCACTAGATTGTTATGAATATCCAATGAAATAGTGCCTTGCAAACTGGGAAGTGATTTATAAATCTAAGTTGTTCTTGAAACAGTATTTATTTCCATTAGGTGGAGGAGAAAGAAAATGTGTAAATTTGAGGCACTATCAAGAGTGCTTGTTTTTTGTGAAAGGGCTTTCAACATCCAAAGTATTTATGATGTTTCTCTGCTATGTGCATTCTCCTAAATGTGGGCAGAGTTACTGCAGAGCCGTGCACTGCGTAATGACATTGCAGTCAATGACACACCACATGTGTGATGGTAGCCCCATAAGACTGTAATGGAGCCTCTAAAAACTCCATCAAAGAATTGTTAGATCTAATCAATAAATTCAGTAAAATTACAGAATAAAAAATCCACATAAAAAAATCAGTAACTTTAGTAACTTTACCGTACACTATTATTTGAAAAAGAAATAAAGAAAGCAACCCCATTTATGACAGCATCATAAACAATAAAATACTTAGAAATACATTTAACCAAGGACATGAAAGATCTCTACAATGAAAATTATAAGACATTGATGAAAGAAATTGAAGAAGACACAAATAAATGAAAAGCTATAGGGGAGAGCAACAGGGGAAAAATGGGGACAACTGTAACTGAACAACAATAAAAAAATGAAAAGATATATTGTGTTTGTGGATTGGAAGAATTAATATTGTTAAAATGGCTATCTTAAATCATCTATAAATTCAATGTAATCCCTATCAAGATTCCAATGACATTGTTACAAAAATAGGAAAAAATACCCTAAAATTTTTATGTAACCACAATAGACCCATCAAAAACCAAAGCATTCCTGAGAAAGAACAAAATTGGAGGTATCGAATGTCCCAATTTCAACTTATATTACACGTCTACTATAGTCAAGACAGCATGGTATTGGCATAAAAACAAACCAATGGAACAGAATGGAGAGCCCTGAAACAAACCCGTGCACCATGTCCAAGGGAGCCGCGACTGCTCGAGAAAGAAAGGCGTACCGTCTGATCAATAATGCGAGAGAATTGGATACACACACGCAGAAGAATGAACCAGACCCTACCTTACACAACTCACAAAACTTAAAATGGATTAAAGACTTGAATGTAAGACCTGAAAACATTAAACTATCAGGTGAAAACATAGGGAAAAAGCTCTTCATGGCTCTTGTCAATGATTTTTTTTGAACATATCACCTAAAACAAAAGCAACGAAATAAAAAATAAATAAGTGTGATTACATCAAAATAAAAGGTTTGTTTTTATTTGCTTAATGTTCTAGCTAGTACCTTATGAACAAAGTTTAATAGAAATACTGATAGTAAACATTCTTGTCGTGTTCTTGATTTTTAAAAGAGAGTCTATGTTGGACAATTTGATATGATGTTTGCTGTAGGCTTATAGTAAGTATATATTGTGAAGTTATGGAAATTCACTTCTATTTCTAGTGTTCTCAATTAGTGCTTTAAAAATATTACAAATAGCTAGTCATTTTTACTGAATGTTTTGTACCTATTTAAATTCAAAACTCATGTGGTTTTTCTCCTTTTATCAGTTAATGTGGTACTTACATTAAGTGTTTAATCTTTAAAGCTAGGTAATGTGGAATATGATCCTGCTTCCTCCCTCTACTGGTATGTGATCTTAAGCACATTTCTTAACCTCTCTATACTCAGTTTTACCATCTGTAAGTTATGGATAAAATAAAAACTTTGTTGTACTATTGTGACAAATAAATTACAATGCATATAAGAATCTCTAATTTATGACAATTTCTAATTCGATGAATTAGCTCACTTTTCATATTTTGTTGATAACCTGAAGTAAAAAGCTATTTAAAAATTTTTGTGAGCTTAATGCTAAGCAAATATTCACAATATTCTTTTTGTTAGATAAATTCCTAAAGGAACTAAATGGAAAACAAACAAACAATGAAAAGCATCTACTACAACCCTGAACTACTGATATTAGGAAATTATACAAAAGATAAAAACAAAAGATTTCAAATAACAAAAACCGTGGGAAACTTTGCTATAATGAAAGCTTAAGTACTTCTGAAACATATTTGTCATTGATGTAAAATACCAATTAAAAAAAAAGCAATGCAAAAGCTTCACTGTTGATCGATGGGTTACTAGAAGAATATCTTTGGAATTTTCTATCAACTAGCTACTAGTATTTCAACAGTGAATAACAGAAATAACCAGGTGTTTTATTTTCTGTTACAAATAAAATATAATTTCTGGCTTACATTTTATTTAAAGAAGAGAGAATTTCAAGCATTATGTTCAATATTTGTCTTTTTCTTTTACCATGTTGAAATGAGCAGGAATCACTTACAGTGTCTCATCAACTGGTTAAAAAATACTTGTGCTTTCAGCGTGAGTATAATTTTAGGCAGACGGGTAGTTATCTCAGTCCGCAGAACATAACCCTGTCTGTGTATAAACAAATTCTGTGTATATTCATTGCACCTAAAATCCTATGGTGCAAACGTATTGTTTCCATCAGGTTGGTCCTCGGCTGAAAAGAGTGACTTTCATTTGCGTGCTTTTAGTTATTGAGTACGTTATTTACATTGTTTTAAAAATCCCCATCCTGAGTAGTTATATCAGTAAATTAAAAAAATTACTATTAGGAAACCTTCCCCTCTTTTCCTTGTAAACATGCTTACATTCAAATCACTTTTCACCTTTGCACAAATAAGCTTTTGTGTTGATTTGTAATTAAGGGACATCCAGGAAAAGCTGATTTGAATCCAGTGGTTCAGTTAATCGATATTGTATGCTTTTGTTTTTAATTTCTCTTTTGGCCTCCTACTTCTTATGTGTGAAGCTGTTCGTGCTCAGAAAACAGGACTGTTTACATGTTTCTACAGAATACCAGAGAAGGAGGACTAAGAACATTCTTTAAAAATTATAACATGCTTTGTGTTTTTATTTCTTTTTAAAAATGAATAAATATAGATAATATAAATACAAATAGAAAACACATGAATCCATTTCCTTAGTTTGCCAACTAGCATATGTTTCTCAGTCATTGTAATTCCAAATTAATTCAGATCAGATTCTGATATTTTATAAACCACTGAATTGAATCTCTTTATACCACTGTCAATTATTTCATGTGGACAAATTTGCTTAATGCTTACATTTTTCATCACTGTGCTACAGGCGTTTGACTGCACTTCGGAGTCTTCAGCTGTCAAAAAGCCAGAATGAAACATCAGAAGGAAGATTGAATGGGTTTCCTTTCATTACCTCTGCAAAGGACTCATTTTTTTATTTATATGACTGTTCTAACTATGGTAGAATTTTATGATAAGAAAAAAATAAATTGTACCCTAAGGTAATATTCACATTTTGATGGATTATAAAACATGTTAAAATTGGTCATTACGAACTATAATTCCTCATGGCTTCAAGCCCTGTTAGTATAATTTTTTTGACTTGTAAAAATAGAGATCAATTTAGTTGGTGCTATTAAATGACAATGCATCCACACTGCAGCATTGTAAAATGACAGTGCCAGATATCAGGGTTGGTGGATTAGTTATTTTCAATGAAAACAGCTTTGCCTCCTATAGGTATAAACAGGTGAGAATTACAATGGGTCCTGAATCAGTACAGTCCATTTGAGACTTGAAGGACACTTGAATTTATATTTCACAGGAAAGAAAATACTATGCTTCCTTATTTAAAAAAGCAGACATCTTTTAAAATTGCTTATATAATAATTGAAGTGTGAAGGTAAATTATAATCACATACCAAACAAAATCTCAGAGAACAAAATTAGAGATGGTCTTAAATGGCAGAAAGCTGGGATTAAAAAAATATGTTAATATTGTTTTTCTCACAGTCTTCTCAGCAATCTTCTAGTAGTACTATATTCCCAGTATAGAATTCTTTGCTTATAGTAACTCAAGCTTATAATGTCTTCCCCCTTCTTTTCACTAAGGGTTGGTCATTCATCCATGGCTAGATGCAATCATATCTGGTTTCCTTTTTAACTCACATCAATTATAAAGCAAGGATTATAATACTAATTTTATAGACAAGGCTAGTCAATTTTAGAGATTATATGATTTGTCCTAAACCATGTTACTATCGTGTGGCAGATCTGGAGTCTGAACTTTTCACTTATCCTGGCAATAGTCTTTCATTCTTTTATTTTTCTCATTTTCCTCCTTTTCCGCTTTGCTTTTACTTTCTTATACTGCTAGGATGTAAAACACTTAACAAAATTTTCTAAATCAAATAACAACTCAATAGATTAATTAAATAAATCAATAATAAATGAACTGAAATTTAGCGATATTAATAAATAATTATTTAAAATAATAAATAACATAAAGGCAAAGCTAATTAAAAACAACAACCATCAGATGTAACCTGGTAAATTATTCAAACTGATAAAGAAATTTCATAAGCACAAATCCACTTTAAACTCATAAGGACAAACACCAATTCATCCTCTGACTACTCAATAACATTAAATGTTAGAGGAAACAAAGACACAAAAATTGTTCAGGACAAAGATTGTAATTAAAATTTCTAAACTTTGTGTTAATGAGGGAGTCGAAAGAAAGATGTTCTTCCTTAAAGAAGATCTAAAGAAAAATGTAGTGTGAGGACACACAGTAATGTTGGAGAGTGGCGTTTAGAAACCTGTATAATGAAGATGTTCTACACCGAGAACAGTGGGTTTGAAAGCTGATGAATGTGAGACGCATTTAGTGATGCGTGCAGGGAAGTGTTCTAAAGCACACGTAATAACGGTGGTTGTGAGTGCTCTGCGAACGCCACTTTGAGGAGAGTGTTATTTCAGGGAATGGATGTGATAGTGATTTTGATAATTTATCTGGAGAAATGCTTAAAAACACATGTACAAAATACATGTTGAAACATTGTGAAAAAATACATTTTGCCGTGTGTAAAAAAATCAAAACAAACAAAACTTGGTAATCTTCTTAAATGCCTACCAGAAGCCAGACACCAAGAGGAGCAGTACCAGGACAATGAGGTAATAGATTAAAAGAGTAGACACATTTAATTATTAAGATTATTTTCTTAAAATTTCACTATGTGAAAAAAGATAAAGAAAATATTAGGATTTTAACTGCAGAAGACATCCACAAAAATTAAAAAGAAGGGGTTCACAAAAGCACCGATGCCCTTATTTTCTACCAATTTAGTAAAAATCAAATGATTTGTTATTTGTCTCTGTAGTTAGTTTAACATAAAAGGCTATGGGAGAACTGTAACTTTAAAGCACAATGGAGTGAAACAGCCAGTACCCTGGAATTTGTCAGTCCAAGACCTGAGTGCTGTCCAAACATTTTCAAATGCTGTGGTCTCGCGCAAGTTAGTTCCTCAGGTTCCGACCTCCCGCGCCTGTGAGGAGGGACAGTAGCGTCTACCTTCCTGAATCGTGGTGAGGATATTTTAGGTAAAATTCCCAGTGTAGTGCTTGGTACCTTTAATTTATGTAAAAACCTCTTCTCTCTTTCTTTACTTCATTCACATAGATCAAACAACTGCTTAGTAGGATCATACTACATATTTTTATGTGCCTGGAAGTTTTCCCACATGTGTTTTTGGATCATTGCTACAATATAAATTAGTTGAATTTTTTATAACCAGATACTTCAATGGCTCATAAAATCATTTTAATGGTTTTGTTTAAGTTGCTTATCTATCTATCATCTATCTATCTATCTATCTATATATATATATATATGTAGTTTTTGCAAATAATTATAAGGTGTTTTGAAAAATGTACTGTTTTGTTCAGAACTGAATAGTGGCTTTAACCCATTTTACTATTAAATGAATGCTAACCATTTGGAGCGTGTGTGTGCGCACGCGCACAAGTTCCTATCAAGGACACTACATTATAATTAGTCATATCTCTCTAGGCTCAACTAGGCTGTGAAAATTTCTCAGACTTGCCTTGTTTTTGAAGACACTGACAGTGTTGAGGAGTAGTATTCACTACTGTGTAATATTTTATAATTTTGTTTTATGCAATGTTTTTCTCATGAGTAGACTGAGCTGTAGGATACTGACTTTATACTTTGTGCTATAACCCAATACCAGGCTATTTATTTTGTTCAAATTGGTTCAACTTTGGACATTAGACGTGCTTTCAGTTGACTCTTTTGTCTCCTTCACTTACCATGTCATTTTGGATTCAGAGTACTTTCTTATTTTTAGTCACTAAGAGATGCTCTAGAATCATCCTCTTTATTCCTACCTCTGCCCTGGAATCAGCCAATTCTTCAGGAAGCCCTGATTCTTTGTATTAGAGACAATAGTCTAGGTTCTCGGTTTGCTGGTTGCTACCGAGATGTCATTACTTCTAGCTCTTGTTAGCTGACAGATCCTGGGAAATATATGCGTGTATACTAACCAGATGTACATATATCTGTTACTATTTCCGTATGTACTCGTCTGTATCTACATTAAACTAATCATTAGTTCAGCATGTCTCCAAGTCTAACCCAGTACCATATGGATCATTTGAGCCTCCTGCCCTTTCTTCTTTGTAATCTCCCACTCTAACGGTGAGAAACAGGGCTCCCACCATCTGCCATCTAATTACTTAATTATATCAATTCCAATAAAAATTTATAGCTGTCTCACAATTTTAATCCTTACCTATTGGGGGTGGGGAACTGTACTATCTAGGTTACAGTATTTGGGTATTGCTCCTTTGCTTTTGGTCTTACAGACTCCACTAATTTCAAAAGTTTTTAGTTTTGCATTTTCCCCACCCCTTTCAGTGAGGTTGCTTTATATATTTGTAATATAGTTAGGTCACTTTCTGTATTCCACCCTGAGATAAGCTGAACTCCTAAATGATTTAAAAATTTTTTCGTACATTAAGGGTCACTTTTTGTCCTATAAAGTTCTACAGATTTTTACAATTAAAAGTACTATTTATCTACCATTACATATCACACAGAATAGTTTCACCTGTGCTTTACCTGTTCCACCACCTCTCTCTAAGTCCTTGGCAACCCATGATATGTTTACTAGCTCTGAAGTTTTTAATTTTTCCTGAATGTCATATAATTAGAATTGTATAGTAGGTAGCCATTTCAGACTAGCTTCTTTTATTCAACAATATACATTTAGTACTTATCTGTATCTTTTTATCATTATAATTAATTTCCTTTTATTATTGAAAAAACTTCCATCGTATGGATGAACCCTAGTGTGTTTATACCATTCACCTATCAAAGAACGTCTTGATTGCTTCCAGTTTCAGCTTACAAATAAAGCTGTTATAAACACCTATATGCAGCTTTTTATTTGGATGTATGTTTTCCAGTTACTTGGGTAATTACCTGGAAGTGCAATTGCTGAATGCAGTTGTATGGTAAGACTATATTTAGCTTTGTAAAAAATTGATAAACTGTCTTCCAAAATGACTGTATCATTTCCACCTACATTAAGTGAGACTTCCTGTTGTTTTGTATCCTTGCCAGTAATTAATAGTCAGTTTTTTCTTGATTTTAGCTGTTTTACTAGGATATGCGGTGGCAATTTATTGTCATTTTAAATTGTAGTTGCCTAATGAGTAATGTGCTCAGCTTTTAAAATATACTTAAAAAATCATATGTTTGTCTTTGGTGAGATCTTTTGCCCGTAATTATTACTGGGTTTTTATTTTCTTATTGTGGAGTTTTGAGTTTTTGTATAGTATGGAAACAAGTTCTTTATTATACATGTGCTTGCAAAAATGTACTCCCAGTCTGTGGTTTTATTTTCTTACTGCTGCTATAATGAATCAGTACAAACTGAATGATGTAAACAATACAATTTTATTCTATTACTGTCCTGAGAGCAGAAGTCCTTCAAACATGGCTTTGGCAAAGCTGTATTCCTGTTAAAGGCTTTAAGGGGAAATCCATTTCCTTCACTTATTTAGCTTATAGAGGCTGCCTACAGTCCTTGGCTAATGGCCCCATTAACCAACTTCAAACCAGCAGCATAGCATTTTACCATCTCTCACTCCAACTATGATCCTCCTTCCCTTATGTTATAAGAAATTTTGTGTTTACATTGGTACTACTCAGGTAATTCAGAATAATCTGCCTATCTGAGGATCCTTCATTATATCTGCAAAATCCCTTCTGCTATGTCAGGTAACATATTCACAAGAACTGGAGATTAGGGTGTGAACGTCTTTAGGGGGCATAATTCAGCCTATGATACTCTTTATTCTCTTTGCTGTATATATTTCAAGGAAAAATTTAAGATTTTAATAAGGTTTTTAAAAATAATTTTTGAGAGATTTTGCTTTTGGTATAGTTAACAAAAAATTAACCATCAAACCAAATGTCATCAAGTTTATTTTTTCTCTAAGCTTTATAATTTTCCCATTTCCATTTAGGTCTGTGATCCATTTTGACAATATTTGTGAAAGGTATAAAGTTTATATCAAGATTAATTATTTTGCATAGTTATTAGTTCCTTTTCACTGCTGTAACAAATTACCACAAATTTAGTGGCTTAAATAACACAAATTTATTTTCTTACAGTTCTTGAGATCAGAAATCCAAAATGAGTTTTGGGGGCTGTCTTACTTCTGGTGGCTCCTGGGGAAAAATCTGTTTCTTTGTCTTTCGACCTTTTAGAGGCTGCCTGAACTCCTTACTCATGGACAATTCCTCCATCTATAAAGCAACGGCAAGTATTATCTGTTTCTGTTGTCATGTTTGCCCTCCTTCCTCCCTCTGATAACAGACCCTTGTGATTACTTCGCCTCACCTGCATAACCCAGGATAATCTCCCCACAGCAAATTAGACATAGGGACTTGCATGTCTAATTTGCTGAGAGTTTTAAAAACATAAATGGATGTCATTTTCTTTGCACTGATTGAAATATTCATGTGGTTTTTCTTCTTTAGCCTATCGATGTGGTGAATTATATCAATTCTTTTAAATATTGAAACAGTCTTGTATCCCTGGAAAAATCTTAAATAGACAATCAATATTCACCTAAAAAAACTAGAAAAAGAAGACCAAACAAAGCCCAACCACAGTAAAAGAATAAAAATAATAAAGATCAGAGTAAAAATACATGACAAAAATTAGACAAGATCAATGAAATCAAGAGCTGTTTCTTTGAAAGTAAATAAAATAGACAAGCCTTTATCTCAGCAAGAGAGAGGGCTCAAATAAATACAACCAGAAATGAAAGAGAAGTTACAACCGATACTACAGAAATACAAAAGATCATGAGACTACAATAACAATTATATACCAATAAATAGTACAACTTAGAAGAAATGGATAAGTTCCTAGAAACATGCAGTCTTCCAAGACTAAACCATGATGAAATAATAAATCTGAATAGACCAATTACTATCAAGGTGATGGAATCAGTAATAAAAAAATACCTCCAGCAAACAAAAGTCCAGGACTGGATGGCTTCAATAGTGAATTCTACCAAACATTAAAGAAGATTTAATACCAATCGTTCTCACTCTTCCAAAAAATTGAAGAACAGATAAGGCTTCCAAACTCATTTTAAAAGGTTCGTATCACTCTGAACCAACAAGACATAATTACCATTCCCCCCAGAATATTACAGGGTAATATTACTAACAGTCATAAATGCAAAAATCCTCAACAAAAATATTAGCAAATCAAATTCAATAATACTTTAAAAGGGTCATACACCATGATCAAGTGGGATTTATCCCAGGGAGGCAAGAATGGTTCAACATCAGCAAATCAATCAACATGATACCCCACATTAACAGAATGAAAGATAAAAATTATGTGATTATCTCAATAGATGCTATAAAAGCATTTAACAAAATCCAACATTCATTTATGATACAAACTCTGAACAAAGTGGGTAGAGAAGGAACGTATCTTAACATAACAAAGGCCATATACCACAAACCCACAGCTAACCTCATACATGGTAGTGATATGCTGAAACCTTTCCCTCTAAGATAAAAAACAAGACAAGGGTACCCACTCTTGTCACTGTTATTCAACACAGCATTGGAAATGCTATCCATAGAAATTAGTCAAGAAAAAGAAATAAAAGGTATTGAATTGGAAAAGAAGAAGTAAAACTGTCATTATTTGTGGGTGACATGATACTATGCATAGAAAAATACCTCAAAATGGAAAAAAGACTTGAATGTAACATCTAACACCATAAAATTCCTAGAAGAAAACATAGGTGGTAACTCCTTGACACCAGTCTCAGCAATGCTTTTGTCCTGCACATGGATCCAAAGGCAAAGAAAATGAAAGCAAAAGTAAATAAGTGGGACTCTACAAACTAAAAAGCTCCTGCACAATGAAAGAAAACAAGAAAATTAGAAGGTAACCTACTGAATGGAAGAGATATTTGCAAGTCATATATCTAATAAGAGGTTAATGTCTACTCTACATATAGAACTCACACAACTCAACAACATAAAAACAAACAACCTGATTAAAAATGGGCAGAGGATCTTGTTTTTCCACATAAGACATATAGATGGCCAAAAGGCACATGAAAAGATGTTCAACATCACTAATTACCAGGAAACTACAAATCAAAACCATATTGAGATATCACTTCATATCTGATATCTAGATTGATATCACTCCATATCTGATATTTAGATTGGCTACTTAAAAAAAAAAAGGAAATGATAAGTGTTGGTGAGGATGTGGAGAAAAGGGAACCGTCCTGCGCTGTAAGTGGAATGTAAACTGGTGTAGCCACTATGAAAAACAGTATGGAGATTCCTCGAGAAATTAAGAATAAAACTACCATATGATCCAGCATTTCAATTTTGTGTGTTTATCAGAACAATACAAAAGCTCTAATTTGAAATGATATATGAACTCCTATGTTTATTGCAGTAGTAGAAATGTAGAAACAAGTGTCCATCAATAGATAAATGGATAAAAGTGTGATATATATACACAATGAAATTACTACTTGGCCAACTAAAAAGAAGGCAATCTTACCATTTGTAACAATATGGGTGGACCTTCAGATATAATGCAAAGTGAAAAAGTCAGATGGAGTAAGACAGATTCCATGTGATTCTACTTATATGTGGAATCTAAAAACAAACCAAAACAAACAAAACAAAGCAAAAGGAAAAATTCATAGAGAGAACAGATTGCTGGTTACCACAGAGAAAGGGCATTGTGGGGAAGGTAAAATAAGGGAAGGTGATCATTTGTATGGTGATGGGTGGTAACTAGACCTAACAATGGTGAGCGGTATGCAGTGCATACAAATATTGAGTTACAATGTACACCTCAACAAATGTAATGTTCTATACCAATTTTATCACAATATAAATAATGTGACCACTAAAAAAAAATACTTCTTTTTAAGAGTGTCTATGTCTGGTAGCAACTTTAGCTGTAATATAATGTTATTATCTTGTTATGCTTTTTTAAAAGTATTTTTTATTGATTATGCTACTACAGTGTTTCCAATTTTTCCCCCTTTATCCCCCTCCACCCTGCCCCCCAACTCTCCAGCATTTCCCCCCCACCCCTACTTAGTTCATGTACATGGGGTGCCATAAGTTCTTTGAGTCCTCTCTTTCCTATACCATTTGTTATCTCTCCCCGTCTATTTTATGCCTACTATATTATGCTGCTTCTTCTCTGTACCTTTTCCCCACTATTCCTCCCTTCCCCCTCCCCACTGAAATTCTTCCATGTGATGTCTATTTCTCTGATTCTGTTCCTGTTCTGGTGGTTTGCTTAGTTTTTGTTTTTGTTTTTTAGGTTTAGTTGTTGATAGTTGTGAGTTTGTTGTCATTTTACTGCTCATATTTTTTATCTTCTTTTTCTTAGGTAAGTCACTTTAACGTTTCACATAAGAAGGTCTTGATGATGATGAACTCCTTGTACTTGACCTTATCTGGGAAGCACTTTATCTGCCCTTCCATTCTAAATGAAAGCTTTGTTGGATAGAGTAATCTTGGATGTAGGTCCTTGCCTTCCATGACTTTACTTTTTTCCAGCCCCTTCTTGCCTGCTATTTTTATGCTTTTTGATATAATGTGAGAACATAGGGGAGAAGGAGCATTTTACATTCTTTGATTATGTTTCAGACTGTTAGTGGACTCATGTGTTGGGACTATGACCCTCATAATTTTTTTCTGCGTTGGTATATATCTCCCTTCACAACTTCTTGCTTCCTATTCGCTTTCCTGGATTTCGTGTTTCTAATCTGTTTCCTTGAAACCCAGTCTCTTATTGACTGTGCATTCCTCCCTGACCCCCTTAGAGGGGACAAAGTGTTTAGAGGAATTCTCTTCCCTTAACTGGAATAACATTCCAAAATTGTGTTCTGCTCAAATATTTTTTCCACAGAGATCAGGCTTTTGTTTTGGAGAAGGCGCTTGCCATATCTTACAACAGCTATTCTTTCCCCCCTTGCTGTGGCCCACAGGGGCTGTTTCTTGGATTTTTAACTTGAGAACCCAGTGATTTCCTGATGGTAAAGCCCACAAAAATATAGGGGTGCCCTTAAGAATACTCCCCGTGATTTTCTTACTCATGCTGGTCCACACTCAGCTTCTTAGGATTTAATCAATTTATGGCCTCAATTTATGTTTATATTAGCTTATGACTTCACTGACTTCTATTCCAGCTAAGCAGCTTTCTAATCCTGTATCTCTCTGGATGTACCCATCCCTCTAAATTATGGGTGGCTTTTTTTTTGATCCTGTGACCTCATTTCTCCAACAGATCCACATAGTCATCGATTTTCAGTTAGCCCAGTTTCTTCTTGTTTTAAGGTTGGGCAGGATGACTTCCAAGCTCTTTACACATCAGAGTAGAAAGCAGAAGAGGTGTTTTAAATTTGTAATAGCAGAAGCTTTCTCTAAAACTGTATGCTTGGGAAAAAATTTAATTTTTCTCTCTAGAATTATTCATTTTATGTAACCATCAGTGACAAGTTGAGTGTTGCTTTATTTATTCTCAAAGCAGCGCTTCTTCAGATGTGCTGATAGGGCTTGGCTGATGGATCCGGTTAGGAGATGGGTCCCATGCATGGCGGAGATTAGAGATGTGCCTGGACCCAAGTCTCTGTGTTTGACAGAAACCTGGATAATACTGAGTTTAGCAATCTTTGATCTCAAGCTGGATCATCCTTGAGATGTTTTCATTACTATATATCCTCTCTTTTATCTAAATATTGGACAGATAATTGTTTGCTATTTTATGCTGCCTGATCACAGAGATTTTTATGTCTTCAATGAAGCTGAGCCACTTAATGAGAGTAATATTGCTGGATAATTTTCAGTCTCTGTTAGCGACTGTCATTCTTCTTTCCCCAGGCTTGAGCTTATTTGCATCTTCAGCTGGGGTTTTAGAAGGTAAACCCTTCTTTTCTTTCTAAATTCATCTCTTTCGGCTTTCAGCAATGCTCCCTCTTTTCTTCCATACTACTATACAAGTATACAAATGAATCGTTATTCTGCTTGGCAAATTTCTCTTTTATAACTGCTTGGAGTCTAATTATCCATCTCTCCTTTTGTCCCACTCATCTTTTCCTGGTGAACCCTCATCTGCCTGTCAAACCTTCCCTCCATTTGGGAAGCTTTCTCTGATTCCTGATCACAAAGTGTTACCTCCCACCATGCTTTTTCCCAGCGCTACACCTCTATCCTCTAACTTTATCCTTAAGGCAACTGTTTAAAGATTTCTGTCCTTAAAGAATATGGGCTCCTTGTGCACAAGAGTGGTATCTCTCCTTTTCTTTCCACTAAAGCTAGCATAGTGTCTGGAGCTTATAGGTGCTCAGCTCACATATATAAAACAGTGAATGACAAATAACAACATCAATAATTGGTGCCATCTTGTCTCTTCGTTTCCAGCTCTACTTTCAAGTTGCATATGAACTCCTCCTCTCTTTTGTCTTCTTTATCTTTTAACTCCAAATAAAATTTTTGTAGTATTACAGCCCTGGCTGGTGTGGCTCAGTGGATTGAGGGATGGCCTGTGAATCAAAAGGACGCTGGTTCGATTCCCAGTCTAGAGCACGTGCCTGGGTTGCAGGCCAGGTCCCCAGTAGGGGGTGCACAAGAGGCAACCACACATTGATGCTTCTCTTCCTTTCTTTTTCCCTCCCTTTTCCTCTCTCAAATAAATAAATAAATAAATGATTTTATTTATTGTTGTTCAAGTGCATTTGTCTCCATTTTCACCTCACCATGCCCCCTGCCCCACGCATCCCCACCTCCCACCCTGGAACCCACCTCCTTTGGCTTTGTCCATGTGTCCTTCATACATGTTCCTTCATGCCCCTCCCCATTTATCCCCTATTATCCCTCTCCCTCCTCCTCTCTGGTCACTGTCAGTTTGCTCTTTATGTCAATGTCTCTGGTTATATTTTGCTTGCTTGTTTGTTTTGTTGATTAGGTTCCACTTCTAGGTGAGATCACATGGTATTTCTCTTTCACTGCTTGGCTTATGTCACTTAGCATATGCTAAATAAATAAAATCTTTAAAAAATAAGATAAATAACATTTTTGTGTAGAGTTATAAATGTAGGATTCTTTATTTTATTTTATTTTATGTAGTTTTTTCACAAAGTGCTTATCATAGAGCATAGGCTGAAAGAGTTCACTTAGTTTAGGTTAAATGTGGATTGCAGTCATGAGCTCTCTGCCTCAAGTTCCACTTCTGTCTCTGCTCTCAAATTAAATGATTGTGATTAGAGCTCACTTCAGCTATAAAAGAATTTTTTCACATGTTTTTGGCAGATTGTTTGGACTTTTAGTAAGCAAATAAAGCTTCGTCTAGTACACTTAAATCATAGTTTGCAATTTCCACTTGCAGTGGAATGGAGGTTCTTGGACAGAGTGTCAGTGCTGAGTGTTTGCTGCTGGCCTGTTTTCTTAATATAACATTTTGAGAAACTCACAACAGATGTTGTAGGAATAAGAAACTGGATAATTGAGAACCGCGCTGATTAATGCCTTTATTGATAGCTGTGATAACAACTTCCACTTCTCACATGACAAAGTGTGCTGGATTCTTTTTTTAGGTAAACACTTTTCAACATTTTCTAATTGAATTCTCATATTTTGGAATAGATGATGGTGTTATCCCCAGTTTACTGAGGAGGAGATGCAGCTGTCTGACTCCAATACAGGGTATAAATTATGAATCTTGCAGCCTATCCCTTTCACCTGAAGATGGCTGCACAGAAATTCCCTTAGCTAAATTTGTAATTTGTGCTCCTGCCTAAACTCTTCTCAAGGCACAATTCATCTCCCTCACCCAAACTCCAAATGTAGCTGCAGAGACCGCAAATCTCAATGTAGAACTATAGACCAGGGACACGGAAAGAACTTTCTTTACTGACAGCTGAAAAACAATTTTTTTCTCACTCTTTGTCAGTATACCCAAATGTACCATAACATGTCTGGATCAATGGTACTGAGATTGAGAACCCAACTGGCCAAGAAATCTTTGGGGATGAAGAAATAGCCTTTAAAGATAGGTCTCTGCAAGTGGCCATTCCCAACCAACTGTGACAGAAATAATTTTTCATTTGCAGCAGAGAAAGACATGAGTTCTCTGTCAAAAACTGTATCAGTCAGAAATCCAATTCTAGTTTTAAATGAGGGTGTGTCTCTGCCACCTCAGCATGTCTATAAACAGTGAGACCTGTGTCTGGTTGTAATGTTTAAAATTCATTTGTCCTTTGACGAATTTAAATATTTGACATTACTGCATTAGGCTGTAAAACGCAGGAGGATATTAAGTGGATAGAATAAAACTCCGTGATTCATGACAGAGGAGTGAATGTACCGTATTATCTGACCATCTTTGCAGCCAGTTTAGAGCCACTTATCTGCTTTCTTCCTGTCTGGTGTATAGAGATAAACTATCTTCAACATCATATCCTGAAAGTGGTGATGAATCATTCTTGGAAGCTTTCTGATTGACGGTTTCTGAGGCTTTACATTGTAATGTTTTAACATATCCAGTTGGGATTATAACACTGTGGTTTTTCAATGGCTAAATAATTAGATTTCTGGAAATGATCTGATCGTAAAGAATAGAGATTTTTTTCCTTATTGATAGCACCTTGGTTATCTTTTAAAAAATCTAAATGCTATTGATTTGGTGGATTAAATTTATGACTGTGCAGCATAATTCTTTGTAAATGAATCTCTGCCTTTCCCAAGGGTGCCAAACACACTAGCTGACAGAAAATCATTTAGTAGGAAAGAGAATGTTTAATATTGCCTTGGGGCACAACTCAGGTGCCCACCTTCCACATGCTTTTCCTGCTGGAAGGAATGATAAGTGATGTCTCCAAAAGTTAAAGAGGCTGCTGTAACTGAGCCTAGGATCAACAGACAGAAGAGTTTGTGAGAATAGATAAGGCCTGTTGGAAGTTTCACCTGAGGGCATTGTTTGTATTTATTTGGGGAAGTGGAAAAAAGGGAAGGGATTTCCATGGTTCTTTATAATCAGATTCAAATCTGGCCTTTGTGCAGGTGAGCCAGAAATAGATATCTGAAAAGCTGCTCTTGAGGACAGGGTTTTTTTGCTCCAGCTGGACTCACTCTCATTCCAATTACATCAGAAATGGTGAAAATCAATGTGAAGTGATGCCTCTAAAGGTCAAGAATGAAAAGGAGTTGAGCATTACGATGATTGAAAGCACCTGCAGAAGATATCTCATCAGCTATTCGGAGAGCAGTTGAACCATTATTTTTTTTAAAGGTTGTCCTTGATGAGTCTCAGTGCTGAGGGGGAGAAGGTTGAGGCTGTTGAGGCGGAAGGACGGAAGCGTTCTCCAGGAGCTTATCCTGATTGGGAACCAGGGTTAGGGGCGGCACTGTGGACTGCAATGCTATACGGAGGAGGAATGAGAACTTGGGACCTCACCCAGCCAGATTGGATGCTCTCCTCACACTGTCTTCTCCCTGTGATGACTTAGTTGTGTGTGCCACAACATAAATTAAAATGCTGTCGTCTGTTCCTGACGATTCTCTACTCCCCTATTCCCTTCCAATTCTAGCAATGTGCATTAGCCAGATAATAGAAAACCAAACGTATTTTAGTCCATGTATTACATTTAATTCTATAGACTTAGCCTATTAGACCACTAAAATGTAATTCTTTTAATTTTTTTCAATTATCACTTCTCACCTAATCTGAAAATGTTTGAGAAATTAATAAGTGAACATTTGGTGCAAAAATTATTCACTCCTGTGACTTTGCATGACCTGCTACCTTTCGGTTGATTAGCAGGTAAACTGTAAGAGTGAACAGTTTCCTGAGCAAAAATATTTTCACACTTACACATCCTTGAGAACTGATGATCTAAAATATGTTTAACTTTTCACGGGCTCATTTATTCTTTGAAAATCATATGCGATGAAATGGTTTTATTTTTCTCCTTTGGAAGTGATTGTATATTTTCCAGTGGGACTGCCCTTTGCTTTCTGCTATGGGCTCTTTTTCTCTGTGGCTTTTATGATGTCTTCTGCTTTCTGTGTCAGCCTACTCTTTGCCTTATTGTCAACAGTCTTAATGATCACCGTTGGTGTTTTCAGGGGACTTGATTTTGAACATTCCTCGGTGTCAAAGACATTGCTCTTAATGGAGCAAACATTGCTGTTTTAAATCGCTATATCGATACTATCAGTGTTAATCTTCTAGCTGCTCCATGGTATTTAGAGAAGCTATGACCATGCCTCTGCCCTCAAAAAGCTTAAAAAGAGAAAAACTTTGGTAAATTGTGTTCATAAATAATTGTGGCAGAACTAAGGAAAAGAAGGACCCATTCAGGTTATTTAACAAGATAACCACATGTCCTGGTTCGCCTAGGCTCTCCCTGTTATAATTATTAATAACATCCTCATTCACTGTCAAATGTATTCTGATTTGGATGATTAATTAATTAGACTCCATAAATTTAAAAATAACACGATCAAAGAGGTACTTTGTTAAGTTTAGATCAGTGAATGACTTTTGAAAGCTTTTTCAATTGAAACTTAAAACACCTAAGTATACCCAGATAGTAAGAATACAACTTATCAAAGAAGACACACTTGGGTAACTAGCACCCAGAACAAAAACTAGGACATTATCAACACTCCAGAAGGCCTCTCTATGCCACCGTCTAGCTCCTCTCCCTCCATCGAGGTAACCACCGTCCAAACCTCTGGAGAACTGGAATCTGGCAGCATCACTTTCTGTCTTGCATTCTTCACTCAGCATTGTGTTTGTGATATTTGTGATATTCATCTGTGTTGTGCATGGAGCTTGTTTGCGCTGATAAATAGTATTCCATTTTACAAATATACCACAATTTATTCATTTATTCTACAGTTGATAAGCTTTGGAATTGTTACTAATTTTTTAATTTAAGTGGGGAGAGGGTAAAGAGCTCACCTTGGAACTAACTATAATGACATTCATTAGTCATTTCAAATCTTTTGGATGTGCCCTTTCTTATTTTGAGAAACTTTTTATAACCCCATGTGTGAATATACTTGATCTTTTAATATACATAACAAATATATAATGTCAACACTTTATAAATTAAGTAATGGTTTGTATAAGCTAGTATCAGTATTAGCTATAACTGTATATATTTGGTTCTGTGCTAACTCCAAGCCTGATGGCTTTTGTTTAACTTAATGAGAACTCAAATCTGGGGGATGGCAGAGCAGTTGAAATGATGTTTTTAATGTTATTTCACAATATCAATATAGCTTTGTGATAAATTAAATATGAAGTCATTATAAGTAGATCACTTCAATAAAAAATGTTATTCATAATCTCTTTTAATAAGAAAATGCAGCATTTTTTAATTGTTGTTCAAGTACAGTTGTCTCCATTTTCACCCCACCACACCTGCCTGCCTCAGCCACCCCTGTCTCCCACCCACAAACCTAGCCCCTTTGGCTTTGTCCATGTGTCCTTTATACATGTTCCTTGATGGACCTTTCCTTATTTTCCCCCATTATACCTCTTCCTCCTTCCCTCTGGTTACTGTGAGTTTGTTTTTTATTTCAGGGTCTTTGGTTATATTTTGCTTGCTTGTTTGTTTTGTTGATGAGGTTCCACTTATAGGTGAAAATGCAACATTTTTGAAAAATGATCCAAGAAAAACACATGGATAAGATAAGTGTCAAATTTTTCATTATCTTGCTTTTTATGAAAAAATCTTCTCATATTTCAACATAGACAGACTTGTGATTGATTACTAAACTCAGATTTATAAACTGGCATATCAACAACTTTTTAAAATATTGGCCTTTCATGAAATCAGAAAAGAAAAAGATTTATTCATTTGGTCTATTTTTAGTAATGACCACTAATGCTTAGAACCTTGTGAAATTAACATAAGCTAGCTAGGCTGGATGAACATAATTCTTTGTTTAGTTTGCTGTGAATCATTTGTAGGTATATGAATCTCTTTTCACTGATTTGGCATCCAAGGAACCTGAGCTATAATTTAAATTCCATCTCTAATCTTGGTTAGAGTAAAATAGTGTGAAGTCAGACACAGAATAAAAGATCTGTTATGTAAAGAACTGGGTGATTTGGAATACTTGTTCCTCAGGGTCTTAGCTTCTTTCCAGAACGTAGGGAATAAATAATACATAATATTTAGAAAAAATATGTATCAAAATAGGATGGGGCTACATTAAACCAAAAATACCTAATGAGGAGGTTGAAGGATAAACCAAAGCTAACAGCAAGAGGAAGTGCACACCTCACTCAGGGAGTGGGGGAGGCAATGGGCTGTGCTGTACCCCAGGTAAGGAATTGGGTGTCTGCTCTAGTCCAAAGCCCACTGTTCCACACCCTCACATAAGCAGTGCCTTGGCATAGTTGGACATATACAAAGGGAAAGTGTGGATTCTAGGAACTCGGGTGACACCTAGAGAAAAAAAATCAACTCATTAGGAGAATGCTGCATAATTAAATTTCAGCATTAAATTTGAGAGCTGCTATTATAAACCAAATACTTGTGTACCGCCCCACCCCCCCATACTTATATGTCCCTCTCTCTGCTCTCTGCCATTGAGGGTTCCACAGAAAGTTAGGCTTCAGCAAGTCAGGAAGAGAGCTCTCCTCAGACACTGAATCTGCTGGTACTCTGTTCTTGGACTTCTCAAACTACAGAACTGTGAGAAATAAATTGTAGTTGTTTATAAACCACTCACTCTATAGTATTCTGTTACAGTAGCTAACCTCGCTAGTCAGTTGCCTTGACTCTGGACCACTTCTGTGGTGGTGCAGAAGGACACACCTAAAATAAGACTCATTACATTAAACATCTTGTTCTGGTAACCCAACAAGGAGAAGCATAAATATTTCTGGAAGGATTTATATGCTAATATACATGGTTTTCATGAGGATTAATAACTGAAATGTTTGCATAAAAGATTTTTATCATGGTGACTGATGCAGAAAGAGAATTCCAGACTTCCAGCCAAGATAGAGGCATAAGTAGATCCTTGCACAACCAAAAGAAGGACAACGACAAATTTAAAAACAAAAAATAACCAGAACTGCCAGAAAATCAAACTATATGGAAGTCCAACAACCAAGGAGTTAAAGAAAAAAACAGTTACCCTGACTGGTAGGAGAGGTGGAAACAGGCAGCTGGGGTGGAGTACTTGTGGCAAGGTGGTGGCTGGCAGAGCAGGCAGTCCCACATTTGCTTGCAGATAAGTCAGGAGGAACAACTGGGGAGCAAGACAGACCTCGCAACCTAGGGTTCTAGCACGGAAAAATGAAGCCTTGAAACCTCTGACTTTTAAAACCTGTGGGGGTTGAGGCAGTGGGAGAAACTCCCAGCCGCACAGGAGAGTTTGTTGGAGAGACCCACAGGGTCCTAGAATGTACACAAACCCACCCACCTGGGAATCAGCACCAGAAGGGCCCAATTTGCTTATGGGTAGTGGGAAAAGTGGCTGAAAGCTGGCAGAGAGCTGAGCAAGTGGCATTGTTCCCTCTTGGACCCATCTCCCACATACAGTGCCATAATAGAGTGATGTGGGTTGCCCTGCCCTGATGAATACCTAAGGCTCTGCCTGTTACTATGTAACAGGCACATGGAGACAAAAAAAAAAAAAATGACCCAAATGAAAGAACAGATCAAAGCTCCAAAAATAGAACTAAGCCTGGAAGACATAGCCAACCTATCAGATGCAGAGTTCAAAACACTGGTAATCAGGATGCTTACAGAAATGGTTGAGTATGGTCGCAAAATAGAAGGAGAAGTGAAGACTATACAAAGTGAAATAATGGAAAATATACAGGTAATGAAACAGGTACGGGAAGGAAACTGGGACTCAAATCAACAATTTGGACCAGAAGGAAGAACAGAATGAAGAAAGAAGAATTTGAATAAATGAGGAGAGGCTCAGGAACCTCTGGGACAACTTTAAATTTTCCAACAACATCTGAATCATAGGGGTTCCAGAAGGAGAAGAGGGAGAGCAAGAAATGGAAAACTTATTTGAAAAAATAATAGAGAACGTTCCCAATCTGGCAAAGGAAATAGACTTCCAGGAAGTCCAGGAAGCTCAGAGAGTCACAAAGAAGTGGGATCCAAGGAAGCATACACCAAGGCACATCATAATTACATTACCCAAGATGAAATATAAGGAGATAATCTTAAAAGCAGCAAGAGAAAAGGAGACAGTTACCTACAAAACTTTACAAAAGAGTTTCCATTAGACTATCAGCTATTTCTCAAAAGAAATCTTGCAGCAAGAAGGGGCTGGAAAGAAGTATTCCACGCCATGAAAGGCAATGACCTACATCCAGGATTACTCTATCCAGCAAAGCTATCATTTAGAATGGAAGGGCAGATAAAGGTCAAGTTAAAGGAGTTCACCACCACCAAGTCCTTATATGAAATGTTAAAGGGACTTCTCTAAGAAAAAGAAGAAGATCAAAAATGTGAACAGTAAAATGACAACAAACACAACTATCAACAACTGAACCTAAAACAAACAAACAAACAAATGAAGCAAACACCTAGAACAGGAACAAAATCACAGAAGTGGAGATCACATTGAGGGTTATCATCAGGGATGGGGTTGGGAGAGAATGGGGGAAAAGGTACAGGGAATAATAAGAAGCATAAATGGTAAGTACCAAAGAGACAGGGGAAAGTTAAGAATAACATGGGAAATGGAGAAGCCAGAGAACTTATATGTATGACCCATGGACATGAAATAAGGTGGGGGAATGCTAGAGGGAGGGGGGTGGTGCAGGACAGAGGGGATAAAGGGAAGAAAAAAAGTGGGACAACTGTAATAGCATAATCAATAAAACTATTTTTTAAAAAAAGAAAGAAGTACCCAGTGTGACTGTGTTTCCAGGTTTATGAAATGAGAGGGTGCCTAACTAAGATGATTTTAGGTCTAAAATGCCATGATTCTATGAATCATATATTTAGAAGGTAAAATTGTAACTGAGCATGACAGAAAACTTGGATGAAGTGTTTTCTCCCATTCTAATTATTATGCACATAGTGAATTAAATTTACAGAGTAAAAGTATCATAGCATAATCCAAAAGCATGTCAGTAATATAATGGGAAATTATGCAGAATGAGAGACAAAGAGTGGTCAGATTACAAGAAAGAAACTAATTGAGAGGAAAATGTTCCCATTTTATATCCGTAGGGTTGGCAACTAGTAATTAGATCTGTTAGTTAGAATGTACTGGTTATTATTCTTTACTATCATACTACTTTCTATATTATACTTACTATCATATCTTATATTCATATAAGATATTCATAAAAGAAATTTTCACTGTAACTATGTACTTATCCCCTCCATTAGGTTAAAACCTCTTTGACAAAAATGTCTTGTTAGTTAATTAATTCATGCATTCTCTCTTTTAACCTGTATTTGTTTGGTTCCTACTATGTGCAAGAATTTGCTCTAAGGTCTAAAGATACAGTAGCGAAAAAAGACACAATGCCACTATCATAGAGAAACATCATATTCTACTGGTAAATGACCTTATATTCTAGTAGGGAGTCTAACAATAAACAAATAAGTATATACATAGTGGTAATGAGATCTATAAAAATTAGAACAGGCTAAAGGAGATAAAGAATGATAGAGATATGCTTTTACAGATGTTTGTCAGGGACCATCCATGTGATAATTCATAGCTGAGCAAAGACTGATGACCAAATAGAAAGCCATGCAAGATAGCTTGTGTAAGATTATTCTAGGCAGAGGGAACAGCAAATATAAAGGTGTCAGTGTCCCTGTTATGCATATTAGTTTGTTATGGCCACCATAAAAATATGCCATAAACTGGGTGGCTTAAACAACAGACATTTATTTGCTCATAATTCTAAAGGCTAGAAGTGTAAGATCAAGGTGTTGGCAGGTCTGGTTATGCCTGAGGCCTCTGTGGCTTGCAGGGGGCCGCTTTCTCACTCTGTCCTCACATGGCCTTTCTCTGTGTGCGCATCTCTGACTTTATGACCTCTTTTAGCCTTCATTAGTTAAGCCTTCAATATACAAATTTGGGAGGGGACACAATTCAGTCCATTACAGTATGTTTGAGAGATTTTAAAAGAAGGAAGGATGTTGCTGGATCAGAGTGAGCAAGCGAGAGAGAGAAAGAGGTGAGATCAGACAGGCAGCAAGTTAAAATCATGTGTAGTCTGATGCAATATAATAGTGATATTCTAGTAAAAATGCAAAGCCATTGGACAGTTTTTTAACTGGGCAGATACATGATCAATTTTTTTAAAAGGATAACCAAGGCTGCTCTTTGGAAGAAAAAATGTAAGAGGGCAAAGATGGAAATGGAGAACAAATGAAGACATTACAGTAGAAAACACCTAAGTTTGCTTGGGCCAAGAAACTAAAATTTTCCCAGTGCTTAGTAAGGTTCATTAAAGATGATATTTTCTTTCTAAGGTGTACTTAATTAATATATAGTTAAATAAACAAATGGCATAAATATACTGAAAGAGATTAATGTTATTGACTATATTTTATATAAAAAAACTGATTGATTCCATCCATTCATGAATAAAAATGATCATTTTGTCCTTGTGGAGAACATGTCTGATTAAATGATTAAATCCTTCATTTGCAATTATTTGTCTTGGAATAATTTTGTGAGATGAGTTCCAGGAACATCTACTGAATACCTATTAAGTGTGCTAGAAATTGAAGGTAAAAAGATAACTATCGAACATTCCCTACAGAACTTTGCACTCAGCTTGAAAGTTTGAAAAACCTTGGAGATACTGACAGCTGAATGAAATTTTCAAGTTTGAATAGAAATGATTCAATTAGATAATAGAAGAATGGGAACTCAGGAAAGAGATAGCAGCATGGACAACAGTATGAAGGCATGAATTGTATGGTATATAAAAACTAAGCGTTCAGCGTATTAGAACATCAAGTGAAGGTGTTGAGTACATGTGATGAGCATGAACAGAGGACATTTGAAAGCCCTTCTTTTGCTATGTATGCTGTTTAGACCACACTTCAAGAATAGTCAGAAAACTATTGCAGGAATTTATGCAGGAGAGTGACATGACCAAAATTTTGTTTGAGATGTCCTATCAGTGATGGTAGGCTGTTAAGCCAACCCCCCCACCCCCCCCAACCCCAAATTAATCCCTAAATCTTTGTGGCTTTGGCTGGAGGAACCTAGCTCAAGAATCCTGGGCAACAGGTCTTTACCATCTTTTGGAGGATTAGAGACTGGAAATTCACACATGGACTTTTCATCACCTTCACCTGGAAATAATCACTTCCCTGCATAAAGCATTGCCCAAAGAAGACACGTGACTGTGTGTGTGTGTGTGCATCATGGGAGGGAAACTGGAAGTACTGGGAGCAGTAGTCCTTTCTACCTCTATTGCATCACTCTGGAGACAGTCAGGAGGATGGGTTTGAGTGCTGCAGAGCTGAAACCAAAAAGCATCTAAATGATCTAGGCAAAATATTGTGAATGCACTGACCAGAATAGTAGAGATGTAGATAGGAGTTAAGAAGGGTGATATCAAAAATATTTAGGAATTAAAGTAATTAGAACTGGATGATTAATTTATTGAAGTGTTATTTGAAGCAAGAATGAATAGAGAATCTGAGACTACACTTGACATGTGTAAATGGGCAAATAGTAGTCAATTAATTCGGGCTAGAATAGAAAACTGGAGAAATAGAAAGCTTCACAGCTGGGATGGGAAAAATAAGCCTTACTTTTATTTATTTATTTATTTTTATTTATTGATTATGCTATTACAGTTGTCCCATTCCCCCTCCAACTCCACTCCATCCTGCCCACCCCCTCCCTCCCACATTCCCCCCCTATAGTTCATGTCCATGGGTCATGTATATAAGTTCTTTGGCTTCTACATTTCCTACACTATTCTTACCCTCCCCCTGTCTATTTTCTAACTACCATTTATGCTACTTATTCTCTGTACCTTTCCTCCCTCTCCCCCCCACTACTCCCCTATTGACAACCCTCCATGTGATCTCCATTTCTGTGGTTCTGTTTCTGTTCTAGTTGTTTGCTTAGTTTTCTTTTGTTTTGGTTTTAGGTGTGGTCGTTAATAACTGTGAGTTTGCTGTCATTCTCACTGTTCATATTTTTTTATCTTCTTTTTCTTAGGTAACTCCCTTTAACATTTCATATAATAAGGGCTTGGTGATGATGAACTTCTTTAACTTGACCTTATCTGAGAAGCACTCTATCTTCCCTTCCATTCTAAATGATAGCTTTGCTGGATACAGTAATCTTGGATGTAGGTCCTTGCGTTTAATCTTGGGTAATGTAATTATGATGTGCCTTGGTGTGTTCCTCCTTGGGTCCAGCTTCTTTGGGACTCTCTGAGCTTCCTGGACTTCCTGGAAGTCTGTTTCCTTTGCCAGATTAGGGAAGTTCTCCTTCATTATTTGTTCAAATAAGTTTTCAATTTTTTGTTCTTCCTCTTCTCCTGGCACCCCTATAATTCGGATGTTGGAACATTTCAAGATGTCCTGGAGGTTCCTAGGCCTCTCCTCATTTTTCCGAATTCTTGTTTCTTCATTCTTTTCTGGTTGGATGTTCCTTTCTTCCTTCTGGTCCACACCATTGATTTGAGTCCCAGTTTCCTTCGCATCACTATTGGTTCCCTGTACATTTTCCTTTGTTTCTCTTAGCATAGGCTACATTTTTTCATCTACTTTTCGAACAGATTCAACCAATTTTGTGAGCCTATTGATAACCAGTGCTTTGAACTGTGCATCCGATAGGTTGGCTATCTCTTCCTCACTTAGTTGTATTTTTTCTGGAGCTTTGAAGTGTTCTGTCATTTGGGCCATTTTTTTTTGGTCTTGGTGCTTCTGTTACTTTAAGGGGCGGAGCCTTAGGTGTTCCCTGGGGCAGGGTAACGCAGGTCTCTGTGCTGTGACACTGTGCTGTGACGCTATACGTGGGGGAGGGGCCGAGAGGGAGCAGTGGTGCCCGCCCCACTCTCCTCCGGACCCCAATCCTTCACTCCGATACCCACAATCAAACTGGGCCCCTCCGGTGCTGGCTCCCGAGTGGGTGGGCCTGTGCACACTCTAGGCCCCTGTGGGTCTCTCCAACGACCTCTCCCGTGAGGCTGGGAGTTTCCCCTGCTGCCACCCCGACCCCCACGGGCGTCCCCAATCAAAGGTTTGAGGCTTTATTTCCCGGAGCTGTAGCCCTGGGCTGCTCTGTCTGCTTTGCTCCCTGCCGTTTGTCCGGTTTATCTATGTTCGAATGTGGGGCAGCGGTGTGCTACCCATACTCTGCCTGCCTCGCTCTCCGCCACTCCGAGTCTGGCCCTCTCGGTTTATCTGTGCAAATGTGGGGCCACAGGGTCTGCTAGTGCTCGGACTGCCTGCCCTGTTCGTCCCACACTCCACCAGTCTCAGTCCCACCACAGCCACGCAAGTCCTCTCCACCCCGGTGCCCGTCTCCGCCCCTCCTACCGGTCTGGATGAATGTTTATTTTTTATTTCCTTGGTGTCGGACCCCCTTGCCTTTCGATTCTCTGTCAGTTCTGGTTGTGCGAGGAGGCGCAGTGTGTCTACCTACGCCGCCATCTTGGTTCCCACTCAAGCCTTACTTTTAAATTTGTTGATTTTATGATACCTGTGCAACAGGAAGAGTATAAATACAAAAGAGAATACATATAAAACTGGGGATAGAGTGTTAAAAAAGAAGAATGTGCTGTGAAAAGTAGAGAGGACCAAGGGTCAAGCCTTAGGGGAATTCCCAGAGTAGGCAGAAGAACACAGAAATCAGACGTGAGTGATAAGAAATGCGTCAGACAAGAGGAAATTCAAAGACGATGGAATGGAAGTGTTTCCAAGAAGTGAATGCTCACCTTCATCATATATATGAAGATTTGTGCCATAAAAAACCAAAACCAAAACCAAATTTCAACTAGAATAGAATCTCAGTATAAAAAACAAATCTTAAAGCTCTAAGAAAATAGAGGAGAATAATTTTCAGATATTGAAGTGAGAAAGACGGCAAAAGTCTTAAATTTAAATAAAAGTGAAAATAACGAGACTTCATGAAAGCTTCCACGTAAGGTAAAAATTCAAAAGTGTCAGATTTGACAGTGTGCTTATTGGGTCTTTTTGCCCAAGGAGTTTCAATGACTTCAGCAAACTAGAGGTCACGGAGTGAAGGAAGGAAGGGTTCACTTTTTGAAGGGAAGAAATGAGCATATTCATAGAGCATGAGGAAAAGGTCAACAAAGAAAATTTCAGGATAAACATATCTTTAAAGATAATTTAAATATTTGAGCTATTACATAGTTGTGAGGAATATATATTTACTACATAAGGACTTTGTCTGCTTATTAGAGACATTGGAGATAGTTTGGGTCTTTTGGAATTGCCTGCTGCCTGAACTCAAGTCTATAATTAGGAATGATGATTTAGGCCAGAGCGACATAGAGATAATATTTTGGTTTGGGTTCCTCCAGAAGTGGACTTCGAGCAAGAATTTCAGTGAAAGTAGATAATTTGGGAGATAATTTTAAAAATAATTGACAGGGAACTGGGAAAGTATAAGAGAGGGCAGGAACCCCCAAGAGATATGCATTATCAAGCCAGTTACTGGTGTGGACAATTGGAGCTTAACTCCACTAGAAAGTTCTGGAAGATGCTACATAAAGAAATATCATAGTTATCTCAACCCAGAGTGAGGAAGCTGGAATGTTTACCCAACAACTCCTTGTCCGTTAACTAATGAGAGCCCTTCCCAGAACATAACTCTTCAGCACTTTGTGTACGCTCTGTATGCAGCTGAGACGGAGCCTGCAGTCAGAGGGAAAACCCTGATACAGAATCCTGCATGTCAGCATTACTGTGCAGAGGTGAGTCTCAGGAGGCTAGGGGTGAGGCACTGACAGCTACAGGTGGGTGGCCCAGGAAGTGACCCCAGAAGTACAGCAATGGACAAGTGCACCATTATGTGACCTTAGGCACATTCTTTCACTTTTCTGGATTAATTTATAAAATGGGTGGTATCCTAGTATGCTAGGGCTGCCATAACAAAATTCCACACACTGGGTGGCTTAACAATAGAAGTTCATTTTCTCCAGGTTCTGGAGGCTTTAAGTCCAAGATCAAGGTGCCAGCAGGGCAGTTTCCCTCTGAGGCCTCTCTCTGTTGCATGCAGATGGCCATTCTCTTGCTGCCTCTTCACATGGTTGTCCCTCTGTGTGTGCTAATCCAGTGTCTTTCTGTGTGTCCAAAATTCCTCTTCTAATAAGGGTACCAGTAAGATTGGATTAAGTCTTGCCCTGAAGGCTTCTTTAAAGGCCCTGTCTGCAAATACAGTCACATTCCAAAGTACTGGGGGTTGGGGTTTCAACATATGAATTTTAATGGGACACAATTCAGCCCATAACAGGTGGGTTAGTTTGACAGTCCCTAAAATATAATATCAGTTTTGCTTTTTAAGCTGCTTTTTCATAGCTCTATAGAAAGTATCTGACAATTTTGATCTTCAGGCCTCCTCTCTCAAATGCTGTTTTCTTCTGAATGCGATTTAATTTTCTTGGATCCACACTGCAGTTAACTCTTAAATGCAAAGCCCCAATCAGAGATCAGTATTACCGCCTTGAGATGCTCACCAAACACATACCCTACTGTCAAAGGCAAGCTCTCACCGTTCTAACGTTTCTCCCCATATACCTTCAGCTGCCTTGGAGGGGCAGTGCTGTCTCATGTATCAGACAAGAAACTGCCAGTCAGGGGATGTGAAATTTTCAGCTCTCTTCTGTGAAAGCCTGAAGCAGATTACTTAACCTCTCCACTTCTCAGTATCCACATTTAGAAAATGAGGGGGAATGGTATCTATCCAAGAGGCGTGTGATAAGGACAAATCAAAAGACGTATAAAGTTTGAGTATTTAAGTATTGTAGTAAGAAGAGTATATACTATTATGATTTTCCAGCTAATGTTCTAATGATTTTTAATGGACACAGAAAACTAGATTTTTCAATGTGGACCATATTCTCCTGAAAAATGGCTTAGCATTGTGTCCTCAGAGACCTGTGAAGTAGCAGGAAGAAATAATTCAAAGTACTCAGAGAATTTCTAGGTAGATCAAGTATAAACTACATATTAAATGTATATGCTTTTTTCTCACATACCCTCATATTCACATACACTTTTTCAAATATATGTACACACTGTTGAGCCAAGTAAAATTTTTAAAAAGGTTGCTGTATTAATAATAAGTTATTATGTCCAATTCAATTAGTGTCCAAGAAAACCACAACTCTTAGGGTCAGTAGATTTTTTGACATCAAGAAGGGGCACTTATACATGAGAATCGTAGCTCTAAAATTTAGTTTTTACTTTCACAATGAATTACCAACATCTGAAGCATCTTTTGTTTTGTTTAGAAGAAATTTCTAATTGAATATAGGCTGTTGACAATGATTATTTCTTAAAGGTTTTATGATCATATTCATATAGCAACAAGCTCAAATTCTTATTACTTCTCAGTTTCTGCTACGAGAGGGTTTTTAAACTAGAGATTATTCTGCCCTGCTTCCAGGGATTCTAATTAATATGTGTGGCATCTTGAGTAATTGTGTTGTCTACCTAGGTTTGGTAATCGCTATGCTAGACTGCTTACTTATCAATTAATCAGTAAGTATTCACTTTCTATTTAAAACCACGTGGCTCGTGAAGACTTACATCTTGTCCTAAAGAAGCTAATATTCTCTTTAGTGAAATAAAATGACCTTGGTTTAAGTTGCTTGTTACTTTAAACAAAGATTTATTTAGTACCTTCTAATGATAAAGTATTGTTATGTACTGTAGCAAGTAAAGTTAGCTGACTTGTGCTTTTGGGCATCAGTGAGCCATAGGCATGTCCCCAAAATAATTTAATCAAGTCAGAATTGATGATTGTGAAACACAAATGCTGGACATGATTGACAATTTGTAGACCCAATCAGGTATATCCTCCAGGAGCCCAGGCTGCTACTTGTAAGCGTTCTTGAGAAGGTAGAAGAAAGGAAGTCCTTCTGCAATCAACCAGTTAGGCTGACTGTGAGTAACTTGAGCTGGTTAAAGGGAAGAATTATGGTTTTTGATTTATAAAAGCATGGTAAAGCAGAACCACCATTCTTGATAAAAAGAAGTTACTGGTTCACGGTTATTTTCTGTGTATGGATGTTTAAGGTGTTAGGTCCAAACATGCAGCTGGTTAACTAAATATTCTTCACAGTAATCTGTGGATGGAAACTACTTGAGAATTTTTTTTTTTTTAACAGGATAGGCTTTGAAATAGCAATATGATTTGATGGGTAGTGTTGATGTTAAAGGGGCTTTCCAGACCTGGGGTGGGCCTGGGCATGTATCCTACTTACAATATAGTAAGTTAGCTTGCTCTAGTTTCATAGATGCTGAAAGAAGGAATGAGATACTTAGTATAAGACAGGGAGCTTTGTTAACCCCTATACGGCAAGCCTCATGACATATGAGGTCTGTCTGGAAGGTGTCCAGCCATGTAATATGAAAAATAGACACATTTATTGAAGAAGATACAAGACTCAAGAAACATTGTACATAGGACAATGATGCCTCAGTCCCTTTCAAAGTAGTCACCTTGAGACCTCACACAATTCTCCCAGTTGCCATCAGCTGCCATGTCGTGTTTTCCTGAATCTCATCAATGATCTGTCTGAAATCTCTTCCCTTTCAAAGGTGATTTTAGTTTTGGGAAAAGCCAGAAGTCACAGGGCCCCAAATCTGGGCTGTAGAGGGGCTGAGTCACCTGGGTAATTTGATGTTTTGCTAAAAAACTCTGCATGAGACATGATGTATGAGTGGGTGTGTTGTCGTAGTGAAACAACCAGTCACCAGTTGCCTATAGCTGTGACCTTCTGAATCACCTGATTAGTTTCTGCAGAGGAATGTTCAGGGTTAATGCAAAATTTCACGCAGATTTGTTGCTCTATTTGCTCAGTCATTTTGACTGTGACAGCCACACAGTACACATGCTCACTCAACAGTGTCTACCTCCCTCACTGACACGTACAGAGAAGTCATCGTTCACACATGTGCATTCCAGTGTACTCTCCTTGGCTGCCAGGTTACATCAATGTTCTGCAAACCGTTCTCATTCTTCTCGTTCTTCTCATTCCTTGTTGTATATGTTCGTATAATGTCCTCTTGCCCCCCATGGAAGTGATGGGAAAGGGACCAGAAAGATGCAGCCTATGTGGTGGGAATCATCACACCTGAGGAACCTCAAGTTTAGGGAACTCAGATATTTTATAATGGACCTCAAGCAAAACTGCCTTTGGTTCTGAAGAGAGTGTATTTATTATAGTGTGCAGTAGACGTATGTACCCTTTGCCTCCAGAGAGGCACACTATCTGTATCTTCCATGACTGTTCACTACACGAACACCCCTGAAAAGATAACTTGCAGCAAAGATTGTCAGGGCCTCTCCTCACAAAAAGTGTACAGACGAGAAAGAGACCCATGGAGAATTGTCTCCCAACAGCTGTGCTCTCTACAAAGCATGATATTTTCACTTAGTCTGTATTTGCTTTAGGAGGATTTTGACGGATTACTGGTATGGGTAGGAGAAAAGTACTCCCCGACCAAGCAAGTGCTTGGCATGACAAAATACATTCACACTGTTTCAGTAATTTTGTTAATTGAGTTATATTTACAATACAATTTAAGTGTTCTAAACAGATTTCATCCTGTTCTTTTCTAAGTTGTCTTTGATATTTGGAAATTCAACCCCTGCTTAAACACCTATAAGGCAGGACATCTTATCTTTCACGTTCATTTTTTGAGGGTTTATTTTGACTGGACATTGTGTTAGGTGCTAGAGAAACATGTATGGAAGAAGGAGGCCTTTTTTTTTTTCAAGATTTCTTTTTAATAAAGAGAAGGAGTAAGCACAAGTTCCAGTTAAATCAAGAGGATACCCAGTTCGCTGCTATTATTTAGGAAAATTTTGTTTGGGAGAGGTGAATTTTTAATGGAGTGTTGAAGGGTGTGCATTATCAAGGAATGGGTGGGTAGAATAGTCTAAGAAGAGGGAAATAATATGTTCAGAGAAATGGATGGGAGAAAGAGTGAGGTAAATTCAGGGAATGACACATTATTCTGAATTGCTGACATTTAGAATGTTTTGTGGGTGAGAGCTGGGAGGTGAAATGGCAGAGTAGGCATCAGAATATATGGAGACTTGACTGTCAAGCCAAAAAGTTCAAAAATCTATGTTCATGCTTTTTAGAAGTTTGGTAATAAAATCAGATCTAAATTTTAGAATGATCCGTCTGATAGCTTGAAGGAGAATTGATTAAGAGCTGGAGTTTAGATCAGAAGATTAGAAGCAGGAAAAACAAACTGTTGTTACAGTAATCAAGATCTACATTACGGATGTGTGGAAGGGAATGGGGAACAATGGATTAAAGGGATCTTTAGGGATAGAATCAGCAGGACTTGGTGATGGATTCAAGTGGGTAGTAGAAAGTTTAGAATGACTTTATTTTTTGTAACAGAGCAACTAACTGTTCAAGAAAACAGTTTTGGGAGAAGAGCTGGTGTGTGTGTGTGTGTGTGTGTGTGTGTGTGTAAAGGCGATAAGGAGAGTATGAGTTTATTTTGAATTTAGTGAGTTTGTGCTGGGGGAATTATAAATAGGATCACTGCAGAAAAGAGAAACAGAAGGTTAAGAATGGAATACTAGGTAATACCAACATTTAAGGAAGAGCTGCACTCATTAAACACTCTGTATTTTAACTCCTAGAAAATAGATATGTTGTACATAACTATCATTTTTCCTAAAAACAAAAAGTAAAACAAATAATAAGCCTTTTGAAACAGCAGATGAATAGTTTTCTCTACAGTTCTTGAAATAATGATATCCTTGAGGATGTGTCATTATATGTAGATAATATTAGGAAATGTATGGTCTTTAACACATTTTGCCAAAACCGTGTTAAATGAAGGCTCAAAACTTCTATAAAAGGAGAGACTAAATGGATTATTTGTATAGGGGAAACTCTTAGAAAATTATTTAGTTTTATGTAATTGCCATGTTAAAAACATAGTGGACTTTGTAAACTCTAAAATAGAGACATTTTAAAAGGATGTGCTAAAAGGATACATTAGAAGAATTTATTTTCTGCCCTATGAAAAAAAAATAGGTTCTTTTCAAAACACAGTTATTTGAACTTCAAGGAAATCTACTTTGATAATGATTACTATACTACTTTTTTCTTCACAGATATCCATTTAAGGAGTTTTTATTATTCTTGTAAAAATGATTTAATGTATAAAAAAGCATTCTCTTAATAGCGCTATTCATCTGGAAAGGTTAGCATTCTATTAGATTTTATTGTGCTCTGTAGTATATTCTTTAAACTATGTTATTTCAGCCAGTTTTTTATTTAAGCAATTTAAGCAAATGATAAGAATAAGAAAATTCCTAGAATTGCAATGATAATTATTGGTCTTTTCAGTACATCCTAATGTCAATGATGTTTCTTGGTCACTAACGTTAAAATAAGATGTCCTGTGTCATTATAATGCAATGCCATTTAAAAATACCTCTCATGGCTGTTGTTTTTCCACTCCTGGAAGCAAATTAAATACAAGATTGGTGGTCATTGGACTGGTGTGGGTGTGAGAACTTAATCCTCTCACTCATGATTCACGGAAATGTACAATCTTTTCGGAGAATGATTAGTCAACATGTCTCAAAAGATCAAATAAATTTATTACCTTGACCCCTAAATTGTACTTTTAGGACATAACTCTAATAGAATCATTAAAATACTATACAGTTTTATATATAAAATTGTTTATTGTGTGTATTTTGTGGAAATTGGAAACATCTTAAAATTGTTTCAAAAGAGGGATATTTAAATAATTTGTAATATGTACATGATAGAGTACTATGCAACTTTTAAAGATGATATAGATTATGTTTATTGACAAGTTGTCATAAAATATTGTTTACTAAAAAATACCATTTAAAATAATGTAAATATGAAAGAAGGAGCTCATATCCTTTGCAACAGCATGGATGGAACTGGAGAGCATTATGCTAAATGAAGTAAGCTAGGTAGTGAAAGACAAATACCATATGATTTCACCTATAACTGGAACATAATCAACAGAAGAAAAAAAGCAAACAAAATATAACTGGAGACATTGAAGTTAAGAACAATCTAACAATAGTCAGAGGGGAGGGGGGAAGGGACAGTGAGATAAGGGTTTTCAGGAACTACTATAAAGGACTCATGGACAAAACCAAGGGGGAGGGTGGAAGCAAGGGAGGGAGGTGGGTTTGGCTGGGGTGGGGTGGAGGGGTGGGGAGAAAATGCAGACAACTGTAATTGAACTACAATAAAATAATTTTAAAAATGTAAATAGATGGGCAATTTATTCTATTTTGAGTCTGTTGCTTCAAAGTAAAAAAGTCCAATAGAGCACTTACAATTTAATGACAATGTGGAATGCACATTCTCAATGTACAGCCCAATATCTTCAAAGTCCCATCTCACTGCTCTTCATGTCCTCTGAACACATCATACCTGGCCCCCGGGCCTGGGTGACGACTGGTTTCCCCGCTCCTTTCAGCCTTATGTTTATATTTGGGCCTTTGTTCAAGCAAATCACCTGTTTTGTTCTTTCAGCTTTGCTTCTCCCTACTCATTTTCCTGCTTCTGTGTCATGAAAGTCTCAAAAAGACCGCGGAAGTTTACTATCTGTGATAACAAAGACAAACTTCTACCAGTTTTGGTGGAGTGTGCAATGGAGAGTGAGCTATGAACACTGCAGAGCTAATGAATTTAGCATTATCTCATGTAACTTAAACACCATTTATACACAAACACATACTATGTACAGTCTTTTACTATCACAATAGTAAAAGCTGTTATTGTGTAGAGTTAGAGTTTCAATTAGTTTCTATTTTTTAAGTATGCTTTTCTATAGGTTCTGAATTTCTTACAATAAGCAGTATTGCTGTTATAATCGAAAGATACAATAATGTTTCAAAATTATTTACTACAAATATATGGAGATCATTTATTTTGAAACTGGCTTGGTGTTAACTTTGTTCAATGCTGAGCACATACATTAGGTCTCAAATGTTAGGTCAGCAGTTCTGTGCTGGACTTCACTACCAGAAATCATAACCTTGAGCTCAAACATTTGACAATTTCAGTACAAAAATTTTATTAAGTGTATCCTTCTAACTAAAAAGACTTTAATACAGAAAACCCCACATACTTCTTTTTTCATTTCAAAAATTGATTTTGCAGAATTAAATTCATTTTATTAAAGTAAAGGGGGCTGTAGTGATTTTTCTCAAGGAAAAGACTAGACAAAATAAAGTCCTTAACTTGCTCTTTTTAAATATAAAGCAAAAGGCAAATCCTTTTGACTCCTCATTTTGAAATAACACAAAATGTGGCAGTTTTTTTTAAATGAGATGTAGATAATTTTTGATGATCTGACTCATTTAAACTACACGTATCCTGTTTGAAATGTGCTTGTGGGTACCAAAGAAAGTCTGGGTAGTGAGGACCTTTCATAAAGGGACCTATTTGCTTATATATCTTTATCTTTTGTAGAATAAGGGTGGAAATTTTACATTTCATCTGAAAACCTGAATGAAGAGTAACAAATATGCTACCTACCAATTATTAAATCTGGCACCTAATTGTTAAAGCCTCTTTCAGCTCTAGGAGATTCAGCAAAGATTCAAGTGAAGGATTTCCCTTCCTTTTAGTTGGGGGGCCATTGTGGAGAGGGGGCAAGGGGATGCCAGCTGGTCTTGAAATTCACAGCTCCTCAGACATGGGAAACTTAGCTATTGAGTCAGTTCGTGGCTTTTATAGAGAAAATGCATAAAGTTTAGGGTAAGCTATGATTTCTCTTCATATTGACTGACTAACAGCCTGAAATTTAAACTCATTCCTTTTGGTAAAAGCAATACTGTTTCTAAAATACCATCAATGTGTTTTTTTCCATTGTGATCTTCCTCTCTTCAGCCAGAGGCACCTGTTTAACTTGCAGACTGACTGGAATTGTATTAGGATGGATGCTAAATAGAGTCAATATTTAGATCTTAACATCCTCAGCAGCATTTTGAGTCCTCCATATGATGATAATCATGAAAATCAACTGAATTAGGGAGAGAGGAGAATTTTTCTAATTTCATTTAGCTTTCATGAGTATACCAAGAACTACCCCTGAGAGACCCCAGCAGAAAATCCAACAAATAAATGAGGGGTGGAAAAAACTAAGAAGGAATTTTTTCCTCATAAGTGTGGTGAAGCCCACCTAGTGTGGTGCTAGGGGCTGTGAAAAGAAGGGCAGTGAGGTGTGGGGACAGCATCAGGAGTTAATGGCTCTGCTTTCTCCTGTCAGGACAAAAGCTGAGGACCTTTTCCTAGGCACAGCCTCGGGGAGACTACAGGCTTTCAGATCCTCCTGAGGACCAGCAGGGTGTCACTTGCTACAGGTGCAAGAGTGAGAACACAGCGCTGCGGAATGGAGGTTAGATAACAGAGGATGGTGACCCCACAAGCAAGGCTCCTCTTCCTCTGTGTGGCTGTGTAGCTGTGTGGCTGCGTGGGTGGTGGTGAATTCAGAAGTTTCCTTGTGACCAGGTAGGCCATGCAGAAGAGTGGGGAGAGTCTGTGGTTCCGTATTGTGTGGGGTAAGGATAAAAGTGTTAACACGTTGCAGACTCCTCAACTCAAGGTGGTGACTACCAGAAGCACAGCCTTAAAAGGCCAGCTCTGCGACCAGAACAGGCCAACCACTCTGTAGTTAAGATAAGCGTTCAGAAAACACAACATAGACTTGATGGCCACTTTACCTCAGCATCTACGATGACACAGAGTGTTTTACAGTCCGAATACCATCTTATACCATTTTGGAGAATGGGAGAGGGAAGAAAACTGAAGGACTAATAATTTACTAAAAAGTGGCTGAATAGAGATTATTTAAACTGGGAAAGATGAGATACTATTTTCTAGCAAATTTGATGTTTACTTTTTCCTTTGTGCACCATCCCCAACTCCATTGTAAGGCCCAGGAGGAAGATCAGATCAGTTAGCAAGAAACAATGTCAGAGGAAGATAAATACCATACGATTTTATTTATATGTGGAAACTAAAAACAAAAAAAGGGGAACAGATCCATAGGTAGAATAAGCTGATGGCTGCCAAAGGGAAAAGAGGTATGGAGATGGGTGAAATTAAAAAGAAAGAAACACGCTACATTTTCATCAGACATCAAAGTGTAGTGTGTTAAAATTTCCAGACCCCTGTGTTTGACGAATATATCGCCGTCCAGAGTAGAGAGTGTTTTGTGGGATCAAGCCTTGTCTTGATTATGAGAAGCAGGGACAGAGATGTTAGGCTCCCTAGAGATCCCTCACAGTATTGGGGCAGGGTCTGTGATTCTGTATTTTGAAACATCTTTCAACATCACAGCCGAGAGGAGCAGCTAAAGATTAGTTTAGAAACCTTAGGGTCACTGATGTCTGCCTGAGTGCCACACTGGAGTCGGTGCCGCTAGGACATAAATAAAGGCCCACGGAAAGCTGAAAACAGTGATTAAGTTAACTGTCAGCTGCCCTTAGTTCTCAGTTCCAGTGTGACTGCTGACTTGCTCTAGGACACGATTTTCAACCTGTTTCATCTCATGCACACAGGACTAATCACTAAAACTCTGTAACACTCCAAAAATATATTTTTTGCTTATCTGACAAAATAGGTATAATTTTGATTCATTCACACTGGACAGCTAGTGTTGGCTCTTGTCATTTTTTAATTGGACAATCAAGGGAAAGGAGGTCAGTGCCCTTGACAAAATAAACTGATATTACACGTTTTAAATATTCTTGTGGCACACGGGTTGAAAATTGCTGCTCTAGGATGATAAATAAGCAGCTGAAGTTTTCCAAGGCTGTTTGCTCTTGTATGTAATGACTCCAAAATGGATGTTGGTAGGTCTGGACGAGATGATATCTGAGATCCTTTTCAATATTCTATATTTTCTGACTAGACTTTGTTCTTCAAAACTGACTCAAGCCCTTCAGAGCTATCCTGCATATTTTCCCTTAAGGGAGCATTACTCCCACTTAAGCAATTTAGCAAACAAGAGAAGAGTAAACAACAACCAGACGATGTAAGCAGTGGTTACAGAAGTAGACTTCGGGGTTGGGCTACCTGGGCTCAGATTCTGAAAGCATCACTTAAAGCTGTGTGGCTTTCTTCAGCTTCCTCAAGCCTCAGGGCCATCATAGGTATTGAATATGTTAGTAATACTTATTTTCTCTTCAGTATCCTATTTCTAACTCTTAAGATGTCAGTGAAATCTTTCACTCCAGAAAGTAACCAATACTTACTGAGCACCTACCATGTGACAAGCATTCTTCTAGATGTTCTGCTTTCTTGTTGTGAACTCAGGGGAGGGGATTTTGGGGAAAAAGATATGGCCAGGGTCATGCCCAAGTTTCCGAAGACAGGTGGCAAAGTGCAATGAGGAGGGGATACTTTCTTTTCCCTTGTAACTAAGCTTATTATTGCTTTTGTTGTTTATTTCTTATATCAAAAGGAATAGCTATGAGCTATTTTTGTGGTTATTTGTAAGTGCTTAGGTTAAGCACTGAGTGGAGGTATGAGGCTGTCTCAGGGCAACTGTTCTCTCCATACATGTGGGTGTATGTGTGGATGATCCCGTAGGATAGTTCTGATCTAGCACATGCGCAATTCCCTCCACTTCAACTGGATATCTAGCTTTGCTTCTTCAAATAAACATACCCATGTATGTAACTGAGATGATGGTTAATATAGAAATGGCATCAGCTCTTACATAACATATTTAAAAAGTAAAATATTCAGAAATTATTTATGAAATTCATTCTTGCTTGTGGGGTTCACCATTGAACTTAAGAACTATTGCTTTAGGTGTTTAGAAATTTTAAGACCTTTAATTGGGCATTTGCAGTAAAAAGGGAAGCTAGGAAACCTAGATGCAATTTCCTATTCTGCTTACTAGTTATGTGCTAATGAGCAAAGCCCCTGATCTCTGTGAGCTTAAGTTTATCCTATTGTAGGATAATATACAAATATTTCTATCATCACAGAACTATTGTCCAACTTGAATAAATTCACGTATAAGTTCTGCTGCACAAATAGTATTTATAGCTTTTGTTCTTTGGAGATCTGTTTAGGTTGTTATTATTTTTTATATTGGGTCTTTTAAGAATATTATTATCTACTGTTTAATGTTAATTTAAGTGGAACATTCTTTTTCTTTAACTGCTTTTTATGATCCATTAGAAAGCATGTGGGTAGTAGACATGACGGGGAAATTTTAATCCTAAATTTTCATGTAGCCCGTGGTTCCCCCTTTTCTGAACTACATCATCCCTCCTACTGGCGTGGGCACAGAATGATGGAGAGTGTTGTTAAAGCACTGTGATGTGCCTGGGTGCATCCGCTTTTTCAGAGCAGGTTTGTACGGTGGCAGCAATCAAACTGCCATTTTTTGTGTACTACCTCTAACAGGGCAAATCCAACACAGAACTTTGTCATGGTAAGTAGAATTGTATGTAGGTTCTTCTACATATTGGAACTTATTCCTCTTTATTCACTCAGCACTGAGGAGTTTGTGAAGATTTAGAGACAGTCTAAGACTAGGAATCCTGAAAAGTGGCTTATAGGCATTTACCTGGCTATTTACAAATAGCCGGTACCTAAGAGCTTCTCTTCATAAAATCCTTCTCAATGTATTTGATATGGGCGCTATTTAAAAGGGATAGCTTTCAAATTTTTCTAGACCTACACTTTAGACAACCAAATCAAAATTTCTGACTATGGAGCTCAGCAAACCATATTCTTGACAGGCCATTAACAGGGAGCCTCTGTTGATTTATATGGGTACTAGGGTGTGTGGAGGATTTGTCTGCATTGAAATACTTGTCAATTTGCTTCAGTCAATAGTCTGCCAGGAAAAAAGTATGAAAACATAGGTCAGAAGAGGATAAAAATTCTAATTAGCTTTCAATAATGTTGAATCCTCTAATTCCAATGGGAAAAATGGTAGACAGTAAATTCGGGCCAAGGCTAAAACTTAACATATTATTTTGGTTAATAATCAGTGACTTACTGACTGTCCCTTTCTTTCTTGTTGCAAAGTATTATGGGACTCTGATTTATGTACAGCCAAATAAACCTTGACTTATATGGCAGGTATTTAATTGTCATTATTATTATAAGTAATCACTTTTATAACTCTCTGATTATGAGTATTTTACAATGGCTAGCTGGCTTCATTGCTTCCTTGAGATAAAACTACATTACCTAAATTGGAAATGTGTTCTACAAAATTTGTTATTCTGGTTAGTTTTCCTTGAGAATAAAACTATTAAACAAATATTTAAGGGGCAAAGGACAAAGATATGTTTCTTAGGAGATAAATAAAATATGGTCTCTACCTTCTGGCAATTTAATAAAATTAAAGAATTTAGTCTTCCTCAAATATTATTCAACTTCCTGACATTTGATGATCACCATTTCTGACCACCTTGCATGGTACTATCTGCCAATCAAAAAATCAGTTAGAGCATTTATGAGGCAATTTATATTCTGATGAATAAACTTAATATGTCAATTCCCATATGTCTTACTTCTGTTCTGAAGTAAGACCAGAGCAGGACAGATTCCTAAAGAGAGAACAAACTGTACATTGCTTCCTAAGCAGTAATAAAGATATTGCTTCATCTTTTATAATATAAATCTGAAGTAGCATGAAACATTTTATCACCATTGGTTAAAAAAAAGAGAGAATCAGAATCAGTTATCTTTGGAAGATCATTGTGAGTGTTTTATAATAATATTTGGGAATTCACCAAACTATATATATTTTTTTACTCATCTGCTTCACATAATGACATTATTATCACATACTTTCGGTGTCAGTGTCATTCGAGTTGATATTATGATTCTTTTCAGAGCTAAGAATTAATAGTTTTCCATATAACAGAGAATGTAGCATACATATAGTTTGTTAATAAAAAATTATTTTCTTACTTTAAGTACTTCTCCTTTTGAGAACATCTAACTGCCTCGATGTCGAGGTGTTTGTTACAGGTACGTGTGTGTATAGTGGTTATTACTCACTATGGATGCAGCCCTGACCATCATAAGGAACAATGACGCATGATGTCAACTGCTTGGTAGGAAGCTGGCTTCTATCCCACAGAACCTCATCCCTGGGGCCCTATCTCATGCTTTAGAAGAGGCTTCTGTTTGTCTTTTGGTGGGTTGAGTCGGCAGAGAAAGTAACACATTCACAGCAAGAAGCAGCCCTGGGATGAATCTTACAAGAGAACTGTTAATAAAGTATTCTGGGAGTTCAAACAAAGGCTCAGAGAGGAAGAAAGATCTGAGTCACTTTTGTTAGAATCTTTTCAATTTGGGAACCTGATACTTTCTAGTTTGGAATCCAACTGCAAATGGTGCCTAGCCGTATCCAGTTAAGAACATCACTGACAGTCCAATGACAGTGCACTGGAAGCCATGGCCAAATATCTGTGTATGTCCATGTAACTGTATGTGTCTGTCACTGTTAACATGTATTAAAATAATGTACATAATAAACATGTGGGACAAGTTCTGTTTTACTAATCATTTAGCTGTTTATATAAATTGTAAGTAAAATTTTCTTCTGATTTCAGTAAGAGTGTTTGACCTAGTAAACCTAGTCAATCAATGTTTTTCTGTCAACATCTTTGTGCTCAGTGTGGACAGAGCATCCTCCAGAGGGTGGTGCCTGGGCAGCACTGGTACTGGTTAGATGTGGCACCTTTTCACAGTGATGGACTCGAAACATCCTAATTTCTAGTGACATCCTCAGTTATACTCACAATTTCACTCAATGTATGTTGCTCAAAAACTTACCAACTTTTCTAACTTTGAGGAATTTCAGGCCACATTTTAAATGAAGTGCTTTTAAAACTACTCCCCTCTAAATCAGACTTTTCACCTTTTCCAAAGTTCCTGATGCTTGTTCAGGATGGTATTTTTCTGCTCTCATTTCCAGGTCCTTTGTTACTTAGCCTGTGTGCAAAGCTCTGCTCAGTTTGAGTAGGACTGTGACTGCGTCGCTACATTTGTGGATGCACATTTGTGTTCCTGCTGGTTTCGTCCATGCCTCCCCCACTTGTTAGCCTGATCGTAAAAATGCTGAAGGGCGGAAATAAAGTTTTCTACTTCTGTTTCTAACTTCATGGAGTGCCCCAAACATGGTAGAAATTCAATCAAAGATGAATGTTAACCAGGCATTAGGGCCTTTCCTTTCACATAACATAGTACACAAGCCGCCAAGTACGTACTTTATTGCTATTGTCGTTTTGGCAAACGGCTTGTCACTGGAGATGCTGAAGGGAATTACGGCCTGTTTATTCATAGGAAATTAGGGTACTGAGAATAATTTTGGCAGTGAGCTGGCAAAGAATATGAATTGGCTTCACCAAATATAATGTTCACTGAACAAATGTCTTTGGTGAGTTAATTGAGTAAAATAAGTAGTTGCTCACTCTGTTTGCTGGTTACTTTTACTGAATTCACTGGCAGACCAATCAATTTCATTAAAGTGGCCATATTTCTTTTATAAGAACATACCACATACTATACCATAGGTGCCATGGTGTCAGTGAGCTGTCCTCCCCATTGTATGAAGAGAGCAATTGTAATAGAAAATACAATAGCGTTATTTAGCACCATTTTTTCAAATACAATAAAACACATTTACTGCTCTTACACTGCACACTCACAGAGCAGTGTGATAATATTTATGTGGATCTTTTAGATTAGGGATTCTTAAACTGGGATTTATATCCCTGAGTGGGTTTTAGGGAATTTGTGTATCTTATGAAATCTTGTTACCAAATTTGGATATATGTGCTTCTTTCTGGGAACAGAGTTGCCTGCTCTTAGTAGACACATAGAGCAAGGAAGTCTAAAAGGATTAATGAAAAACGCATTGATATAAGTATCACTCTACATGCTGCCAAAACAATCAGTGGCTTAAATGTGAGAAAATAGGGTTCTATAATGCTGTGATTCTAAGAAAATAAGTAAACATTTTGCCCACTGGTCTAACAAAATATGCATATTTTTAAATCTTTTATACAGTTTGGCCTCAGCAAAAATTCACAGACAGCTCTTTTTAAGTTTTAAAATGGGTATCAGCTGAGTGTATTGATTGCTGCCTGATGCTGCAAGGTAAATGGTTCCTTTTACTTTTTTTCCTTTCCCTTAGCAGCAAGTGAACTAACTCTCCACAGTGAGAAAAGAAAGCTGTAGGGTCCAGGTCCAAAGTGGCAGATTAAAATTTGACTACATAGCCACCATTAACATCTGTGGGAGCCAAGCAGCTAAACTGCTTGTGTACTGAATGGAAAATACACCTCCGAGAGGTAATCCATCTCTGTACTTCCAGAGTTTTTTGGAGCTCCCTTGTCTACAGAAAGCTATCATTTAATCTCACGTTCCTTCATGGAAAGCATGCCCTCCCGAGGTCTTGCCCTATATGGCTGCAGTTTCTTTGATGACTGAGGTCACCTGGTCTTTGAAAACTCTCTAGGAGCTGCAGATCAAGCATGAGCTTCAATTTGTTTATTATTTATCTGTTTATGTTGAATACTATGAAATTTTTTACTTTGATGTTTACAGAAGATCCTTTGCAGTTGAGAATGTTGAAAGGTGACCAAGCTGCCTCACCTTGCCTCCGGACCACAATGGGGAAAGAATTTATATTTCTTGCAAATGAAACTGTGGGGGATAGGGAAGTGCCCCTAGAGAAGTCTGTGACTATAAACAAGGCATTGGAACGCTACCACATCACCTGTGCACAGTACAAGGGACTTGTCTCAAGAGTAGTTCAAGTCAGGCTGAGCTGAACAATCTAATTCTCCCCACTTAACTATTTGAGTTGACTTGGAATTTCCCATGTTGCATCCAAATATTTCTGGGCAGAACAAATGCACGTACCTTTTTCTCCCCCCCTTTTTTGTTTTTTTGTCTAGTTAATATATATTTTTTGAAGATGAGTTTTTATATGAGGTTTGTGTGTGTGTATGCTTAGTTTTAAAAACACTTTCTCCCATGCATCTAGTGAGTTTTTCTAAGGCTATAGCCATTATTTTACTTTTTATAATCGTCCATTAGCTTCTTCAAAAGTAGGCTTTGAAACACTTGAGTTAATCTCACTTTGTAGAGCTAAAGTTGGCATCAAGCTGGTCTGTTCAATGGAAACGTGGAAAATGCTTGACAGCCTCATGAAGTCCACTACCATAGTATCAGGCTGTATGTTGTCTTAAACTAAACTCAAAGAAGCAAACTTTTCTCAATCTGCGATAGGCTGGGCTATTCATATTAGGATGTTTTCTCCAATCAATTCTCATTCATTCCACATTGTTATTGTAACAACCACAATCTATAGCAAATGCCATCATTTTTAAGAAAAACAAAATTTTATATTGATTTTCTTCTGGGTTCTTGTCTTTTTCTTGTGAAACTTTGGCATATAGTTGTGTTATTGATAGTACATTTTAGACATAACAATACACTGTAGAAAGTATCACATTTATTTAGTATTACTCTTTGCTACGTTTATATCCAAATCCCGATCTTGCCTGACTTTCAGACAACTGAAGAGTGGTCATTTGGAGTTTCTTCTACTCCTGCTCCTGGGATTGTGCCAAGGTTTCTAGCTGCCCATCTAGGTGTCTTTAATTGAAGTACTTTCTGCTGACTTGCCCCATTGTACCTAATCCTATAGCTGTTCCCATATCTAAGAGGGGTCTATAGCTTCTACCTGTAAAGAAAAAAATCCAAAATTTGAAAATAAGGCCAAAAAAAAGGACTATATGACCTTCATTTTCATGTTTGGGCTTTATATAAAAAGGTTTTTCTGATCCTTCAGAAGGAAGTGTGTTAATTTGATTTGGTATTTCTAATTGAATAGGACCTTTTATAACTTCATAAGAATAGATGGTATCTTATAAAATATCCAATAAGATAAAAATGTTCTATTGTGAAGAGATACAAATTATTTCTGTTCCATAAAGAAATTCTAAAGATTGCTTTTCATTGTCCTGAAAGACAGCACTAACTGGTTTTGTAATTCAGTAATTTTACATTGGAATTCTCTATTTCATTTTCATTGACTATGTGTGTGTGAGTTTCATTGTCATACTTTGAACCAGCTTTATCATCCTGATAAAAACCTTGTTTGTGAGATTCATGTTTCTTAACACTTTGAAAATTATATTTGGACACACTATACATTGGTGACATAAAATATTTAATGATATTGAGACTTTTCCCTTTAAATCTGAATCCCATGTACATCCCACAGCCGTTCCCTCTGACTTTTGCCCCTTATCAATCAGTGTGCAGTTTAAACCCAGGACTGTGTGGGTCCTCGTTGCTCTTGCATCACCACCTACAGCCTTTTCTGGGCTGGGTCAGCTGCTCTGCCCCCGCCCCCGCCTCACCCCCCGCCAAGCCATTCCCTCTCCTCCTTTACCCACACACATGCATGGGCATGCACACACATGCACACACACATATGCACATGCACACACATGCACATGCACGCACACACATGCACATGCACACACATGCACATGCACACACACATGCACACACACTTGGTTTTTTCTGGTCAAAAGACTGAAGAAACTTTAAAACTCAGCAACAACCTTTGACTCCAAGTTCTTTCTGCGTTCCTGTCATGCCACATGTCTGAGGCAGAGACTCACAAGGCAGAAATGGGGTGGGGTGTGAGAGGGAAGGCAAAGTACTTTTATTTCAATAAATTTTTCCACACAGCACTCTAGTTTACAGTTATCTGTAAGGGAAGTGCTACATTTCAAAATCAATTCTTTGATTCTTTTTATTGCTCAAGATATTTCTGGGCTCGAATTTTTATTTTGCTTTTCAGGTTAATTATATGACAGCTACTCAGGGTAGATTTCAGATCTCTCTTTATGTTGATGGCATTATATTAAGCATTGTTGTTATATCAAGTGATTGTGGTAATGTTACCTTGTTAACAAGTCAGGTTTTTATTTCCAAATGTTTTATGGTACATGTACATAATATATATGATATATATATACACACACACACACAGGGTCCAGCGCAAATACTGCCCCTTTTTATTATAAAATCATAAACATGTAATTCTGTAACATAACAATATCACACTCAAGCACCCTATTTTAGGTGAAATGCTCAAATTAAAACTATAAATTATTACCATCATATTTTTTTTTTAAATATATTTATTGATTATGCTATTACAGTTGTCCCATTTCCCCCCCCACTCCACTCCATCCTTCCCACCCCCCTCCCTCCCACATTCCCCCCCCATAGTTCATGTCCATGGGTCATACTTATAAGTTCTTTGGCTTCTACATTTCCTACACTATTTTTACCCTCCCCCTGTCTATTTTCCACCTATCATCTATGCTACTTATTCTCTGTACCTTTACCCCCCTCTCCCCCTCCCACTCCCTTATTGACAACCCTCATGTTCTAGTTGTTTGCCTAGTTTGCTCTCATTTTGTTTTATGTGTGGTCGTTAATAACTGTGAGTTTGGTGTCATTTTTACTGTTCCTATTTTTGATCTTTTTCTTAGGTAACTCCCTTTAACATTTCATATAATAAGGGCTTGGTGATGATGAGCCTTTTCAACTTGACCTTATCTGAGAAGCACTTTATCCTCCCTTCCATTCTAAATGATAGCTTTGCAGGATATAGTAATCTTGGACGTAGGTCCTTGCGTTTAATCTTGGGTAATGTAATTATGATGTGTCTTGTTGTGTTCCTCCTTGGGTCCAGCTTCTTTGGGACTCTCTGAGCTTCCTGGACTTCCCGTAAGTCTATTTCCTTTGCCAGATCGGGGAAGTTCTCCATTATTTGTTCAAATAAGTTTTCAATTTTTTGTTCTTCCTCTTCTCCTTCTGGCACCCCTATAATTCGGATGTTGGAACATTTCAAGGTGTCCTGGAGGTTCCTAAGCCTCTCCTCATTTTTCCGAGTTCTTGTTTCTTCATTCTTTTCTGGTTGAATGTTTGTTTCTTCCTTCTGGTCCATACCATTGATTTGAGTCCCAGTTTCCTTCTCATCACTATTGGTTCCCTGTACATTTTCCTTTGTTTCTGTTAGCATAGGCTTCATTTTTTCATCTGTTTTTCGAATAGATTCAACCAAGTCTGTGAGCATATTGATAACCAGTGCTTTGAACTGTGCATCCGATAGGTTGGCTATCTCTTCGTCGCTTAGTTGTATTTTTTCTGGAGCTTTGAAGTGTTCTGTCATTTGGGCCATTTTTTTTGTTTGTCTGTCTTGGCGCGTCTGTTACTTTAAGGGGCGGAGCCTTAGGTGTTCACCGGGGCGGGGTAACGCTGGTCGCTGCGCTGTGATGCTGTACGTGGGGGCGGGGCCGAGAGGGAGCAATGGCGCCCGCTTCACTCTCCTCCGGATTTCAGTCTTTCACTCCACTACCCACAATCAAACTGGGCCCCTCTGGTGCTGGTTCCCGAGTAAGTGGGCCTGTGCACACTCTAGGCCCCTGTGGGTCTCTCCAACAACCTCTCCTGTGAGGCTGGGAGTCTCTCCTGCCGCCCCAACCCCCAGGGGCGCTTTCAATCAGAGGTTTGAGGCTTTATTTCCCCGAGCTGGAGCCCTGGGTTGCGCAGCGGTCTGCTTCTCTGCCGGCCGTTCGTCCGGTTTTATCTGTGGGCGAATGTGGTGCCGCAGGGTGCTACCGGCCGCTCTGCCTGCCCCACTCTCCACCACTCTGAGTCCGGCCCTCTGGGTTTATCTGTGCAAATGTGGGACCGCAGGGTCTGCTAGTGCTCGGACTGCCTGCGCCATTTGTCCCACACTCCGCCAGTCTCAGTCCCGCCACAGCCACGCGAGTCCTCTCCACCCCAGTGCCGTCTCCGCCCCTCCTACCAGTGTGGATGAATGATTATTTTCTGTTTCCTTGGTGTTGGTCCCCCTTGCTGTTCGATTCTCTGTCAGTTCTGGTTGTGCGAGGAGGCGCAGTGTGTCTACCTACGCCGCCATCTTGGTTCTCCCCACCATCATATTATTATCCTACCAACCACACTCAAGTAGGCACTACTTCTGCTGGACCCAATATGTATGGTGGTATACACACACACACACACATACATACATAGGTATACACCCCATACATACATGTATATGTGTGTGTATATAGTTCTGTGTGTGTGTATATATATATATATATATATAACTATATGTATATAGTTCTCCTACCTTTACTGAAGAGAGTTATATAAAAGTAGTAGTATGTCTTAGTGAGCATGAATGAGGAAACTAACACGTGAGAAGATCCTGTCCTTTGGTGTTGATAAACTGTTCTGTTGATACAGTGAGAGAGCGTGCTGGAATATTAATCTGTGAATTTTTTCTTCCACACCTCTTTGTAAAATACCCTTGCCTTCAGCAGGCACAGACAGTATACTGCCTTGAGAAAGATTAGGGGAGTTGTAGGAGTGAGAAAAAAAGTTTAGTATTTTTTTAGCTTTTCTAATTTCTAAAATATCCTTATCTTGAAGCATATATCAAAGAAAACACAGGACTATTTGCATATTAGGAAATGAATTCTGAGAGACCATGCAACACAGTGCATTTCCCTGTTTAGGGAAGCACACTGAGTGGACTCAGTAACTGAGAAGGATCCTTAGCCATTGAAATAAGTTCCTGAGGTTACCTGAATAGTTTTTCCTTGCTCTCTGGTGGAGGCTTTCTATTCACAGAAACCTGCATGTTGCTCATGAAACTGCCCAACAGAAGCGATATGAGTCCACGCCTTAAAACTGTGGCAAGCTACCTATGAGCTCCCTCTCATAGATGTCCTACTTTTCAGTGGCCCTGGATGTTATAAAACCTCTAAACTACAAGGGTAGGGCTGTGACATTCAGAAGGATGTTGGCTGTTCAGAGGGAAAAGTTGAGGCTGGGTACAAGTTAAACTCATTGTTATATTGGTGATAATCATTTTTTCCATTTATAAATATATGGGAAACATTTTAATAATAAAATATAGACCTTTGTTTTTACATTAAATATTAGGCATCCGCACTGACCACGGGAGTGACTCAAGGAAGCATTAGATATCAGCCTGAATGAAAGTGTATAAGGTATGTATGGGGGGTTCGCAACCTGCCCTGAAGTTCTTTGACACTCCTCCCGTAAAAGGACACGAGCCTTGAGAGCCTTGAGCCAACACTAAGAAGTCCGACTGCACTGAAGCCATACTGTTAGAGTGAGCACAGGGCGATACCACAATGACATAGAGAGAAGATGCTCAAGGGGCCCCATGTGTCCCGGCCCCAGACACTGCTCCAGACAAAAAAACGAAGGAATCTTTAAGATGTCATCTCAGCCTCAGTCACCATGTGACCGTAACATCATGAGAGACCCCTAAGACAGAACCATCCAGCTGAGCTGCCCATTAATTCCTGAACCACAACGACAGATACTAACTACTTTTGGTTTTAGCCACTGTTTTGGAATAATTTGTTAGGCACCCATAGTAAGTAGAAGAAAGTAACTGACAGAAGAAAGGGGTGACCAAGAGTTTTATTAGTTCATTTATTCAAAATATATTGCATCAACTGTGTGTCAGGCACTGTGCTATTTACTGTCAATACTAATACTGATAAGATACAATTCTTGTTCTCAAGGAACTATGCTCCTGAGAAAGTCAAATTCTGTTCAGTAACATATATTGTATCTTACGAGTGAGTGCAGTTACAAGATTGGGAACACAGTTATAGTGAATTAGCATTTGAGCCTCTTTTAGATTAAATAATTTGATTATTTAAACATTTCTTTTTTTAGTGTTTTTGGACATTTTTTTTCTGGTAAGACATTAGAAAGAGGAGAAGATGAAACATGCACATTTTTCCTGATATCAGTTATATTATTTAATATAAATTTAAGATAACATTACATTATGTATAAAACACATTTGTTTAATATGCTTTAACCATGAAGGAAAATATTGTAAGATAAAAATGAAGTGTGTAAAGTGATAGCATTTGATATTATTATATAAATAATCAGAATTACCTCTGGCCTCAACTTCTCTATTACTAGTATATATAGCATTACAAAATTTCTCCATACATTATTTAGCACCTAAATATAGATACAGTTGGTCTTTGTCTTAATTTTCAAAGATTTTAGAAAGAAATGAATTACTATAAAATTGCTATTACCCACATCTATTGATTTGTAATTTGATAAAGCTGAAAGAGAGATACATGCTAATAATAGTGACTGGCATCATGAATTTATTGCAGCAGTTAGGGAAGCAGATTCACTACGAGTGATATATGATGAGAGATTTATTATGCAAATGTAGGAAGAGTTGAGGAAGTACAGTTCTAATGGAGAAGATCAGAGAGAAGTTAGTCACTCACCTCCTAAAGCCCTGAAAAGGGGGAGCAAGTAGGAGCTTCCAGGGTGTCTGACAAGCAAGCTGCTGCATGAGGGCATCAGAAGGCATGAGTCTGTGGACCGCTGCTGCTTCTGAGCAGTTTACCGCTCTGTGGGCACACAGACAAGCAGCTGGTGGTGAGCCAGGGTTGTTGCTCAGCGTGGCCAGAAGTTGGGGAGGAAAAGCTAGACACGATGGAGGAAAGGGAAGGTGAGCTGCATCCAGGTGGACACCTCTGTGTCTGTCAGTTACAATACGGGGTGGTTTACAGTTGTGAGTATGCAAAACACAGAGTTTATTCTTATATTAAGATTTGTTATTGTATTATTTTCCATAGGAACAACCGTAAACCCAATTGTACCCTACCCTGAATTAAACCCTAAAGTCCTTAGGAGAGTGATGGCCATTGCTACCTTTTTGCTTCTCAAATTTGATGCAGCTTCCTCTGCTGCCCAACTCTACCCTGTTTCCATATAGGGAAAGTAATTCTGGAACCCAGAGTTCCAGCTTTATGAAGTTGACAACAGAATGATCTAGTACATCCAAACCTGAATATTATTTAAATTTTTGGACTTTATGTACATCTGTAAAACATTTCAATAGTTATATTATTTAATCTAAAGGATATTTGTATATGTATAACCATCAGGTATATGGTTATAATAATATGGCTAAATAAAATAGTATATTTTATTTTTTCTGATCCGTCATTTACTTTCTTACTAAAACATAATTTGGCATTTTAAAGAGGGATCCTTTTATGAAATAGTGTTTATTCTTGGCCAATGCTATAGATTGAATGTGTATGTCCCCCTAAAATTCAAGTTGAAAATTTAATGCTCAGAGGTATTGCATTAGGAGGCAGGGCTTTATGGAGATGATTAGGTCAAAGCCTTCATGAAAAAAATTAGTGCTTTGCCCTGGCTGGTTGGCTCAGTTGGTTGGAGCATCATCCCATATGCCAAAAGGTTGAAGGTTCTAGGTCGAGATGCGTGCTGGGGCAACCAATTGATATTTGTCTCTCACATCAATGTTTCTCTCTTTCTCTCTCTCTCTCAAATCAATAAATACACACTTTGGTGAGGATTTAAAAAATTAGTACTTTGATAAAAGGAGCCCTTCCACAATGTAAAGATACAATGAGAAAGCTATGAATCAGAAAGTAGGCTCTTATGAGATAGTAAATCTGCTGGTGACTTGATCTGGAAAGCCTCCAGAATGGTGGGAAATAAACTTCTAGTTTATGGTATTTTGTTATAGCAGCGCAAGCTGACTAAGAGTGGTCAAAGTGAGGGTGTCAGAAAACCACTTCAGTAACCACGGGGTAAGCCATGCATGCAGGCCTTGCTACCGTTTCATGCCTGGTCTTCTCACTTCGGGTGGAAAGCTAGTGGGGCTCACATTTTCTCTCTCTTTCCCAGGAAGACCAAGGAGGAAGACCAAGGAAGATGACCAAGGAAGAAACAAAAAGCATTGCTTGTACTAGGAGCTTTCATCATGGCTTAGAAAGATTTCTGTCCAATTTGTGATTAGACACTAAATTCTCTTAACTAATTCAACTCAGTTTGGTTAAGTTCAATTTATTTCAACACTAAAAGATTCTCTCGGCACTTACTCTGTGCTATGCACTGTCCCAAGTACTGTGGACAGAGATTGTTAAATCAATTAAACCAGGAGGCCATGAGACTGAGGTGACTCTAGCGCTGTGGCTGCCCATGTAAGCACATCAAACGCTAAGCCTATAAATGCCTCCGGGTTACAAAATTGAAAACTAAGGACAACCAACTAAACAGAAAGTAGACATTAAGCTATAGCCAACCAACAATTTCCTTACTTTGCTTCTGCCTTTTTTCAATAAAAGTCTCTCTCAGAGCTCCTGTAGGTTGAGAACTCCTAACCACTTCTGATTTTGTGCTGCCTCATGTGAGTAGACCTGTGCTAAGATAAACTCCTAAAATCTTTAATGTGCCCGAGTTCATCTTTGAACAAGATGAACGAGATAGCAGTGGTTTCTGCCTTCGTGGAGCTTTCTGTCTAACAGGGAAGAGAACTATTAATTATGTTGATTGAAGTACAGTAAACATTCTTTCCAGAAAGTACTTCTGTAGATTATTTTTATCAGTTATTTTTGCTAATTGGGTGAAATGGTCTAAGTTCAGAAGTTTCTAGCTGTTGAGGGAGTTTATATATTGTCACCGTTTTGGTGTAATTAGCTAAAAATGTCACCCAATTTTCTATAATAACCATGTTAAAAAGTTATTTTCTGAGAATAGCTTGTTATTTTTCTGGGCAATAATGAAATTCATGTCCACCCTAATGTACCACTATGTTGGCCTTCTAAATAGTGAAAAATACAAGTCATATTTATAGGCTTCTTGGCCACCTATTAAACTGTCATCTAAAATATCAGCTTTATAACACATGTGTCTCATATCTGAAATACTCACATATCAGTCCACTTTAAATTAACCACACAGCATCAGAGATGGTTTGGTCAAAATCCACTGTAGGTTTTTAAACTGAAAGAATTTAATACAGAGAATTGGTTGATGGGAAAATTGATAAGCCAAACGGGGGCCTGTGAGGCAGCCTGAGATCATCAGAAGCTGGAAGCTACTTCCACTTTCAGGGCCTTTCTAAGCCCTGGAAAAGAAAGGAGATGGGGTTTCCAGAGCCCAGAAGTCAGGGCCTTCATGTGGGGTGTGTCTATCTGAAGCAGCAACCCTGGAGGAAGCGTTGTCTAGTGGAACTGCAGCCGCAGAATAGCCGCGGCTGCAATTTTAAGTGCAGCCTTAGCGGTGGGTGCTGGAAGGGTAGAAGTAGTGGTGGTGATGGTAAGAATGCCCTGACTTTATTCCTTCCCCTGCTACCTTGCTAGTACTTCCCATTGACTAAATCTATTGGGAAGCAGATAACACAGGAGCCCCCAAAAGCCTTTAGGGCCAACCTGTCTCTCTCACCCTAATGAAAGACAATGGAGAGCAGGACAAGGGAAAGGCATGAATCTGTGGGCAAATGTCAGGCACGTGGTTAAGAGACCCAGTATTTGAGACTGTAGTACAGTATAAAGCAGTGGTTCTCAAGCATGGATATCTAAATCAGAATTGCTAGGGGTATTATTATTGCCTACAGGCTTCGGTTTGGACCATTGAAATCCTTATTTTTAATAAGCACTCCTGCTGGTTCTGGTATGCAGCTAGGTTTTGGGAACCACTACAACAAAACTCACACTAAGGACTTTAATTCTTCTGAAAATATATTGTATCAGATTATCAGAAATTTAAATAGTAAAATGTTAGTTTTTCTGTAATTCTCTAAAATGAGATGTCATACACTTATAATTTATTATATAGTGCCTACTCATGGTCCTCTCTCAATACCTGTTTTTCCTTTTTTATTTCAGAATTGTTATATAAGATAGCTGAAGAAAGTTCTACACATTATACAATTAAGTTTTTTTTCTCTTGATTAACTGCTCTGACTCCCTTATTATTGTCAACAACAATGACATTGTTTGTTCTCTTCTTGCTTTGGCTGTGAAGAAGCTCAGTAGGAAACCCTGCTCTATGTTTTTAGTGTAACAATTTTCTCCTTTATGTCTTCTTCTGCTCTTCTTGTTCTTTTACTCAGGTGATAAACATGTATTTGCTTTATTCTTTTAGTATCTTTTCTTTGTGGGAGCGTCCTCTTCCCACTATAAATGGTTCTGTTTGAACCATTCAACTACATAATATCCTGTTCTCTTCTGTCACACAGGAGGGCAGGTGACTCAGGCTGAGCCCTTAGCCCTTGCTCTCTGTAGGACAGGCTTGACAGCGCTAATAGCAAAATTACCGAACCAACACAGCTTACATCAAAATACACCAAAGCAGAAGCAACAACGACAGAAGATTCAAAAGTGACATGGAAGACTATGAATTACCTTAGCCCAATTCCCAACCCTCATTTCTGAGTAGGGGCTGAGATGGCCCCAACTTAGGTGAACTGCATACTTCTACCTCAGTCATCTGTGTACTTATCTACTATGTGTATCCTGTTTGCCTGATGACTCTCGGTGAAGATATATTAAAATATGAAGCTTGCTTAATTTTGAAAATGGCACAAATGGACGTAGGTTCTGGATCCCCAAATTTATTGAGGGTAGGAATCCACCTTGTTCCTCTATTATTGAATAAATCTTCATACATCTAAATAATTGCCACAGTTGATCCAGTTATTAAAATCTATGTTTCTTGAGGAGATCCAAGATTGTGGGGGAGTAAGTGGAAGCTACACTAAACTCCTCCTAGGACCAATCTGGAATGACAACCAAATTGTACAGAAATAATCCTGAATAACTAACCAAACACTAGCTGGAGAGGAGCTTTATACCATGGACAGACAGGAAAAACCACTTCACCACAAAAAGACTGGTAAGGAGTGTGGAGGAGATGCAAGAGGACTGGCTGGGCTCCCATAGGTAGCAGTTGAAGTTCTGGAGGGATACTTCAGTGTCTAGTGTTCCCCCTGAGAAGTGGGGGATCTAAACCCCAAGCTGGGCTCCTTAGCCTACAACAACAGAGACAAAAAGGGAACCTTTTTGACAAAACCTTTTTTGAAAAATGATATCCAGCTGTGAAAAGAAGCAGGGTTTCTGTCTGCCAGGGAGAGATGGCTGGAGATGCAGAGAGCTTCTTAATGGGCCAACACACAAAATTCCATTTGCAGCCACTTACCCTAGGCTCCAGCAGAGGAAGGGCAGAGTGGACTAAAGATGCTTGAAGAGAGGCTGGGGTTGGTGGCTCTGGGGAGAGACCTGAAGGCACAGCTGCCAGGATCCCTGTGCTGAGTCATTTCCCGTAGAGCAGAAGCCATCTTTCTTAGGCAGAGCACACTCTTCCAGGTGGCATCAGCCTGAGGGGAAGAAACAGCCCCACCCACAGGAATTGCTCTGCCCTATTCTGTGGTGCTTAAGCCAGGCTGCTGACTACAGCTTAAAGCTCTCTCACTGATTAGTTTAACTACTAAGGCAAAAAATACACAGAAGCAGCCAAAATGGGAAGACAAAGAAACAGACCCGAAATGAAAGAACAAGATAATTCTCCAGAAGAAAAACTAGATGAAATAGAGGCATGCAATTTATCAGACAGTTTAGAGTAATGATTATAAGGATACTCAACAGCATGAAAAAAGATATAGAGACCATAAAAAAGGACCATCAGAAATAAAAAATGCAATATCTGAAATAAATAATACACTGGAAGGAATAAATAGTAGGTTAGATGAAGCAGAGGATATAATCAATGATTTAGAAAACAAAGTAGGAAAAAAAAGAAACACCCAGGCAGAGCAGCAAAAAGAGAAAAAGAATTTTAAAAATTGAGGAGAACTTAAAAAAATTTTATTTATTTATTTATTTATTTTTAGAGAGAGGGGAAGGGAGGAAGAAAGAGAGGGAGAGAAACCTCAATCTGTGGTTGCCTCTCATACACCCCCTACTGGGGACCTGGCCTGCAACCCAGGCATGTGCCCTGACTGGGAATTGAACCAGCAATCTTTTGGTTCCCAGGCTGTCACTCAGTCCACTGAGCCACACAAACCAGGGCGAGGAGAGTTTAAGAAACATTTTAATCAACATGAAGCATAACAACATTTACATGATGGGACTACCAGAAGGAGTAGAAGGAGAGCAAGGGATTGAGAACCTATTTGAAGAAATAATGACCAAAAATTTCCCTAATCTGGTGAAAGAAAAAGACACAGAAGTCTAGGAAGCTCAGAGAGTCCCAAACAAGTTGAACCCAAAGAGGCCTACATTGAGACACATCATAATTAAATTGACAAGGCTTAAAGACAAGGAGGGAATCCTTAAAAAGCAAGAGAAAAGCAGGTAGTTACCTACAAAGGAGCACCAATTAGACTGTCATCTGATTTCTCAACAGAAACATTTCAGGCCAGAAGGGAATGGTGTGAAATATTCAAAGTGATGAAAAGCAAGGACCTTCAACCAAGTCTACTTACCCAGCAAGGCAACAACCATTTAAAAGTTGAAGTACAAATAAGGAGCTTCCCAGACAAGAAAAAGCTGAAGGAGTTTGTTAACACCAAAGCAGTAATAGAACAAATGTTAAAGGGCTAGCTTTAAGAAGAAGAAAAAGAGGAAGAAAAAAAAAAAAAGCAGAGGAAAGCAGTCTAACAATAAAATGTCACTAAATTGTATCTATCAATAATCATCTTAAATGTAAATGGCTTAAATGCTCCTCCCAAAAGTGGGTAGGTGACTGGATGAGAAAACAAGACCCATATACACACTGCCTCCAAAAGACCCATCTCAGATCAAAAGATACACACAGACTAAAAGTAAAGGGATGGAAAACGATATTTCATGCAAATGGAAAGGAAATAAAAGCTGGGGTAACAGTACTTATATCTGACAAAATAGACTATAAAACCAAGGGTATAGTAAGAGGTGAAGAAGGACACTTCATAATGATAAAGGGACCAATCCAACAAGAGGACATAACCCTAGTAAACATTTACGCTCCCAACACAGGGGCACCCAAACATGTGAAACAAATCTTTTTGGGTATAAAGGGAGAGATCAGCAGAAATACAATCATAGTCAGGGATTTTAACACCCCATTGATTTCAGTGGGTAGATCTTCCAGACAGAAAGTCAACAAGGAGAGAGTGGACTTAACCAACACACTAGATCAAATGGATTTAAATGATATCTTCAGAGCGTTTCACCCTAACGCAGCAAAATATATATACTTTTCAAGTGCACATGGAATGTTTCCTAGGATAGACCACATGTTAGGACATAAAATAAGTCTCAATGAATTTAAGAAGACTGAAGTCATATCAAGCACCTTCTCTGGTCACAAGGCTATGGAACTAGAAATCAATCACTAAGAACAATGAAAAACATGCAAAGACATGGACACTAAATAATATGTTATTAAACAATGAATAGGTCAACAACAAAATCAAGGAAGAAATCAAAAGATACTTTGAAACAAATGAAAATGAGGATACAACAACCCAAAATCTGCGGGACATTGGGAAGGCAATCCTGAGGGAAATTCATAGCATTTCCAGCCTATCTCAAAAGCAAGAAAAAGCTCAATACAAATCCAAATTCACACTTAAAGGAACTTGAAAAAGAACATAAAAACAAAGCCCAACATGAATAGAAGGAAGGAAATAATAAAGATCAGAGCAGAAATAAATGAAAGAGTCTAAAAAAATGATTCAAAAGATCAATGAAACCAAGAGCTGGTTCTTTGAAAAGTTAAACAAGGTTGACAAACCTTTAATCAGACTTATCAAGGAAAAAAGAGAAAGGACTCAAATAAATAAAATCAGAAATGAGAGGAGAAATAACAACTGATACCAAAGGAATAAAAAAGATTGTAAGAAAAAATTATGAACAACTATATGCCAACAAACTGGACAACCTGGATAAAATGGATAAATTCCTAGAAACATACAATCTTTCAAAAACTAATCAGGAAGAATCAGAGAATCTGAATAGACAGATTACACCTAGATAAATTGAAGCAATAATCAAAAACTCCCAAAAAACTAAAGCTTGGACCAGATGGCTTCACAGAGGAATTTTACCAAACATTCTGAGAACTAACACTTCTGCTTCTCAAACTGTTTTATAAAATTCAAGACAAGGGCAAACTCCCAAAGTCATTTTATGAGGCCAGCATTATCCTAATTCCAAAACCAGATAAAGAAACACTTACAAATAAAAATTATATGCCAATATTCCTGATGAACAATGAACATAGACACTAAAACCCTCAACAAAATATTAGCAAATTGAATACAGCAATCCATCAAAAAGATCATACACCATGATCAAGTGGTATTTATTCTGGGAATGCAAGGTTGGTACAACATTTGCAAATCAATGAGTGTGATTCACCACATAAACTAAATGAAGGATAAAATCACATGATCATATCAATGGATGCAGGAAAAGCATTTGATAAAATCCAGCGCCCATATATGATCAAAACTCTCAGCAAAGTGGGAATAGAGACAACATACCTAAACATAATAAAGGCCATATGTGACAAATGCACTGCCAATATCATACTGAGTGGGCAAAACTACAAGCATTCCATGTAAGTTCAGGAACAAGACAGGGATGTCTGCTTTCATCTCTCTTATTCAACATAGAACTGGAAGTCCTGGCCACAGAAATCAGACAAGAAGAATAAATAAAAGGCATCCAAATTGGAAAGGAAGAAGTAAAACTGTCATTATTTGCAGATGGTATGATACTGGGCATAGAGAACTCCAAAGATTCCACCAAGAAACTACTAGAAATAATAAATGAATTCAGCAAAGTAGCAGGATACAAAATTAACATCCAAAAATCAGTTGCATCTTTATATGCCAAGAACAAACTAAAAGAAATTAAGAAAACAATCCCATTCACAATTGCTTCAAAAAGAATAAAATACCTAGGAATAAATCTTACCAAGGATGTAAAAGACCTGTACTTGGAAAATTATAATACAGTGAAGAAAGAAATAGAAGATACAAAGAAATGGAAGCACATACTGTGTTCATGGATAGGAAGAATTAACATCATTTAAATGTCCATACTACCCAAAGCAATCTATAGATTCAACACAATTCCTATCAAGATTCCAAGGACATATTTCACAGAACTAGAACAAATATTTCAAAAATTTATATGGAGCCACAAAAGGCCCCATATAGCAACAGCAATGCTGTGAAAGAAGAAAAAAAATTGAGAATTATACAACCTAATATGAACCTATACTCTAAGGCCATAGTGACCGAAACAGCATGGTACCAGCTTAAAAACAGACACATAAATCATTGGACAGAATGGAGAGCCCAGAAATAAACCCACACTTTTATAGTTAATTTAATATTTGACAGAGGAAGCAAGCACATACAACGGGCTAAAGATAGTTTATTCAATAAGTGGGTTGGGAAAATTGGACATATATGTTCAGAAAAAAAACACAAGCATTTTCTTATACCACATACAAGAATAAATTCAAAATGGATTAAAGACTTAAATGTTAGACCCAAAACTATAAAAATCATGGAAGAAAACATAGGCAGCAAAATTTTGGGCATATCTTGTAGCAATATTTTATCTGGTATATCTCCCCAGGCAAGAAAAAATAAACAAATGTGACTCCATCAAATTCAAAAGCTGCACGGCTAAAAGAAACCATCATCAAGATGAAAAGACAACCCACAGAATGGGAGAACATATTCTCTGATACATCTGATAAGGGGTTAATATCCAAAATTTATAAAGAACTTAGAAAACTCAACACCAGGAAAGAAACAATCCAATTAAAAAATGGGCAAAAGGCCCATTTAATGAATAGACACTTCTCCAAAAAGTACATACAGATGGCGAATAGACATGAACATATGCTCACTGTACTCATCATTAGAGAAATGCAAATTAAAACCACAATGAGATACCATTTCACACCAGTTGGAATGGGTATCATCAATAAATCAATAAACAACAAGTGCTGGTGAGGATGTGGAGAAAGGGAAACCCTTTTGCACTGTTGGTGGGAATCAGATTGGTGCAGCCACTGTGGAAAGCAGCATGGAGACACCTCAAAAAGTTAAAAATGGATGTGCCTTTTGACACAGTGATCCCTCTTCTGGGACTATATCTGAAGGAACTCAAACATTAATTTGAAAGAACCTAAGCAGCACTATATTCACTGCAGCATTATTTACAATGGCCAAGATGTGGAAGGAGACCAAGTGTCCATCAGTAGATGAGCGGATGAAACAACTATGGGACATTTATACAATGGAATACTACTTGGCCATAAAAAAGAAGAAAATTTTACCCTGTGCAACAGTTTGGATGGACCTAGAGAACATTATGCTAAGTGAAATAAGCCAGTCAGACAAATAACACTTGGTTTTACTCATGTGTGGAACCTAATGAAAAAACTGAACTAACAAGGAAAATGGGGACAGACTCATAGATGGCAAGCAGGATGACCACTAGTGGGGGAAAGGAGGTGAGGGGTGTAGGGATTGAGCAGAAAGGAAAGAGGACTCATGGACATGGACAACAGTGTGGAGATTTCTGGGGGGAAGGGGGTATAAGGGGACTCAATGGAAAAAATGTAGTAAAGATTAAATAAAAAATAAAATGACTACAGAATAATTGTTTCTCTTGGGTGTATAGTCAGTAACATGTTTGATATAATCATTACTTTAAATGCTCTTTGGATTTCAATATCTCTCCTTTCTGACCTGCATTTCCTCATTTTGAGTTTATACACTCGGGTGTCACTTTCATCCTTGCTTGTAGATAGGACCTCAGGAAGGAAAGAAGTATCTGCTCATGCGATAGGCAGTGGGTAGGGTAAGAGGTCCTCCTGCTCCATCTGGTTTGTTCTGATGGGTGTGGACTTGATTTAGGTGTTGTCCTTGTTACCTTTTGGCAACTTTGCCTTGGCCTTCTCTATTAACAGAAAGCTAAAAAGACAGCTGAGTCTCCATTTGGACCTTGCCAGCAACATACCTTTAAAATCTACTCTGAGTTTTTCTTTCTGTGCTTGGCTCAGTAGCCACCTGGCAGCTATGTTCTCTTCTACCTGCCCAGGCATAGTATATTGTCAGCCTGTAAGAATCACCAAGTGGAAGCAGACCCCAGTTTCTATATTCATATTCCTCCCAGCTATCAGGAGACATATATCTGATATTGCTTCCCCATTCTGCAGGGAGATGGAATGAAGGCAATGAAGATCTAAGAGACATACTCCTAGCCGCGACTAGTTCACTTTCTTTTCAAAACCCTTTCTTATTTCTCTCCCTTTTATGTTCACAATATTAAAAATAAAAATCACTTTAGCCTTCACAGAACCTGGAAGCATGCTGGGTGTCTCATAAGAAGAAGTGGGCTTCCTCACACTCCATCGTTGGGAATGTAGCCACTCTGTTATTTATAAATAAGTTTTCTGTCCCTGCACTAAACAATGCAGAAACAGGGCAATTCCTGCCCTACAGGGTGAATATCTCTGGGAAGGGTGGGAGGAGAAAGTTGAGCAAAAAGTGATTCCATCAGTATTTTACAACATTTTGTTACATATGGTTTATAAATGGTCTCCGTTCTTTAGCAAATAGGGAGGATATTTATTACCTGTAATCAACAAGTATAAAAATAACAGCTATTAATTTATCCTCTGTAAAACTTCATAATTTCATTTTCCTTTTATTAGATAATGTTGTAAATTTGAGTGAATTTTTAATATTTAAAAGAATGAAAAATAACTGCAATAGTTTTATCTTTACCTTATGTGTATGTGTAAAGTGACTTGGGCTTTATTTATGAGTCCCACACCTTTGTGAGCTGACGAGGCCACAAGGACCCTATATAACGTTACTCCAGGAACAGGTATATTCGTTTTCCTCTCTCTGTATTTTGGACATCAGTAGTGTATGAAAAGAGGACTGGCTAACAATTTTTTCCTAGATAATATTTTAGTTATAAAATATTTTATTCCTTTCTTTTTTCCTAAAAAGATCTCTTAACACTTTTTCCCTTCTAAATGCATTCTTCTTTGTAGGACATTTTCCAGTCTCACAAGGTCATTTTGATTTTACTTCTATTCTAGATCCTTCTTAGGAAAAATTACTCAGGTTATTTATTTATTCACTGCGTATACTGTTTATACTTTAAAGCTGAACCAATTTTTATATTGAGAGTTTATTCTCTGGAACATAAAAAGTTTAGAGCTAAAATCTGGCATGTTAATCTCAATGTGATTTTCCTTTTATTTGTCCATTAACAATAACTACACTAGTAAAAATGATTGGTAGAAAAAGGCAGCCTTTGTGAATTTTGATGTGGAGGGTATTTGTGAAATCTATCCAATTGTGTGAAACCCCCTGGTTTATAAACTGGTCTTATAAATCACAGGGTCATGTGGTTAATCTGAGCGCTTCAATAAAAATGATCCAACTTTGCAGCCTCCCATGGCTTTCAATTTCAGCCATATCTGAGTCCTGCCTATAAACTCAGGGTCAATAAACAGGTTAGAGATAAAAAGAAGAGAAATTTGATTAAAAATAATAGGAAACACTGAGGAAAGTTTAGCTAATTCAGGAAGAAATAAAAGTCTGAGCATTGTGGATGCAGAAGCAGACGCCTGCAGATTGGTGTGCTGAAGCGGGGCCAGTGATGTCCACTCGAAATCCTGCATTGGGTAGTTGCCGATTGATCTGTGTAACTCAGTCTCCACTTCTAATGAGCACATCAGTAAGATATATATTGACTTTCTAATGCATTGGTTTTATTAAAGAGGGAGCTGTTTCCAGTTTTGTAAGTGGAGAGCATTTGTAACAGTCCTACATTTCAACTCTAAGCATTACTTATAAAAGTCATTTAGAAGGGCCTTTTTCAAAATCATTATGTTTTTATTTAATTCTTTATGTGTTATGAATTTTTAAAAATGTAATATTAAAGACATACTATAGTGAAAAGGGCTCTTGGATAGGAATTAAAAGCCCAGTCCCTTAGTTTTCTTTCTGATATTAATTAGCTCTGTAAGGTTGGACAAATCACTTATTCTCTATGAACCTAAGGTCATAATTTTTTAAGGGAGAGCTAAGAGAGTAGATCAGGAACAGAGACTAAGCACACCTATTTTCTCCTTTCTCATTCCAAATGCACTGAATCAACAGAGAAAATATCTGTGTCTTTACATATCTATATCTAGAATGAATATATCTTTATCTGCCTGTCTTTCTATCCTTCTAAAATAAGCCTATCACAGGGCCAGAAATAAGACAGGGTACCATTAGCGGGCCAGAATATTTTAAGAAGTTTTAGATTTTAGCCAGAGAGATTAGATTGATGGAGTAACTAGAGCACACAATATAGATCTAGGCAGGATCCATTCTCCTGGCTAGACTTTTTAAAAATATTTTTTATTTGTTTATTTTTAGAGACAGAAGAAGAGTAAGAGAAAGTGAGGGAGAGAAACATCGAAGTGTGAGCAAAATATCACATCAAATCGGTTGCCTCTTGTACACACTCCCTGAGCAGGGGTGGAACCCACAACCCGGGCATGTGCCCTGACCGGAATTGGACCAATAACCTTTTTCTTTTTTGCTTTGTGGGACGATGCCCAACCAACTTAGTCACACTGGTCAGGGCTTCTGGATAAACTCGTAAAAATTATTCTATCTTGATGACACATGCTGTTTAATAGAACATATGTAAGAAAAATGCTTTGCTTTTTTTTAAAATTTGAAGTGAATGATGGAAAAGACAAACTAGAAAAATACTGATAAATAAGATATGAGAAATAATAAAATCAGAAAAAAATAGAACAGTACTAAAACATTAAATAGGACAAAAGGGATACTATATAGTAATAAAAGTTTCAATATCCAGTATGTAGGGTCATAGACCTCTTGGCTGCACCAACCTAGAGGGGCATTTCCGCATCGCTAAACTGAGGGTGGGAAATGAGGTTACAGGTCTCAGGTGAAGGACCACAAACTCTCACAATTCTTACTTTTAGTAGACTTTCTTGAATATTTTTTTTCCATTGGCTGTCTTTTGTACTATTTTAGAGGATATCAAAAAGTTGGTTTTAAAAATAATTTTTATCAGTTTCATCGGAAACTAGATCCCTGGAGTTTCTCATGTTTTCATGTAAGAAGTAGAACTTCATCAGAGCCCTTTGAAGTCAGAAACAACTCCGAACATACAGGTAGAAGAGAAGCTTTCAGTATATCAAATAGAACAGGCAGCCATGGAGATAAAGATGGGTAGTTGACAAGGTCAACCAGCCTCAGGTCAGAGTTACAGTGTAAAAGTTTTCTTGGAACTTCAGTGTTTATGAGTTTGCTTTATAATAACCTAGTTGAAGAAGTAATGACATGGCAAATGTTCCCCTCTACCTTTACATGAAATATGTTTGGAGCCTATAAATATCAACTGATGCAATAGATTTCCCCCCACAATTCATGCATATTTTGTAGTGCTGTTGGTAAAAACAAAACAAAACAAAACAAAAAACTTGTAAATAGAGCCTAAAAAACACACTTAGGATTTTGGTCTTGGGCCAGACTCTTCAACTCCACCCTTGATCTTTCCGGGCCAGAGCAAGAAAGACAGGTTCTTATGAAGCCAAAAGGGGTGGGCTCTAAGCAACTGTGACAATAACTGGTTAATTATTCTGAGGCAACAGTGGACCAGGGCCATGATCAAAATCACTTGAAACAGGATGATCAGGCCTCCTTGGAGGAGTGCACCCAGCCATGAAACTCAGGCATTCCCAAGTTGGGAAGAGATATCCTATAGCTCATGATAGTCAGGAGGCTCTCTTCGTAAGCCTCATAATCAACTGTTCTACTTTGCCAGTTTTAGTGAAACCGGTGAAAAATGATACGTTGTAAAGCATACAGACCCACCTGTCCTTGGCTGGCCAGCAGGAAGTTGGGGCCCTGCGTTTATCTAATAGTACTTGGGACACATAATTGAACCTAGCCTTTTGTGCCTTCAGTGAGGGTTAGGGAGAAGTTTTGCAAAACATTTTTTTATTCTCACCCAAGGTCATGCTTATTGATTTTAGAGAGAGGGGCAGGGGAGGTGAGAAGCATTGATGCAGGACTGAACACACAACCTAGGCATGTGGCCAAGAATAGAACCCGTAACATTCCAGTTTACAGGAAGATTCTCCAGCCAACTGAGTCACACCAGCAAAGGCTGTAAAACATGTTTTAGTTGAAGGACCCTGACAAAGGGGATAACCATGTGTAGTACAGAGAGTTGGTAATGTCTCCTGCTAGTTCCTCAAGTAACTGGGATCTGCCTGGTTTTGGAGATTCCACCTAACCCAGCATAGTGGAGGGCTGGTTTTGAATATTTGGATGTCTCTTATTAATGCTTCATTTGTACATGTTACATTGGTAGGAGGAAGACAGGTGATGGTCTGGTTTTTGCAAACAAAATAATACCCTAAGAAGGTACACAAATGTTGTGAGGTAGAATTAGTGACTACTATGGGAATCAACCAGCTAAAAGTCCCCAGTGGTGGGCAGAATTCTTGAGTAGAATTGAAGAGTCTGTAGCACTGGAGTGAGTGTAAGAGAAGGCAACCACTATCTTTACCTAAGTAGCCTCAACAGCAAATCGTATGTTCCCTTTCCTAGATGTTCCAGTTGCTCCTACCTCTGATTGGAACAACTTGATATTTAGGGATATTGAGGGGGGCATTTCACTTCTGCAGTGCCAGGGTCCAGTTGTGGCAAAGCATCAGCGCAGTTTCATAAGGCTGGGGTACGAGAAATGTCTGCTAGACATTTCGTCTAGACATTAGTCGAGAAATGTACGAGAAATTGGTGTTCAGTGGCACAGCAATCAAATGTTTATTTGTGGGCTTAGGCAGTGGGTGACATCAAACAGCTTATCAAATTCAGGGCAGTAACAACTGCCTGCAGCAGATTTATCAACAAATTCAGCAAGGCAGAAGTCACACAAGCTATTCTGTAGAAAAGAGAACAGAGATTGCATCCTCTTCCCCTCCCACTTCTGTACATAGACTTAGGTTTGAAGGTGCTCACAGCTATTGTTTAATAGCTATTGTAATATCCCATTGATTTGAGTCTTCAGGCGGGGGTCAAAGGGGTTGGAGGGCTCTCGCAGGCTTCCCTGCAGTCAGGGAGACTTCTCCCTGTTGACTGCGGTGTGGACAGTCTTTCCTGAACCATGGGCAAGGATAGCACTCCCAATCCATCTTCAGGGGTGATGTCCCCAAATATTCTGGCTTGGATCCTTTTGTGGTTCAATAAATGTTTCTAGTCTATATACTGACATTGATCCCATGGAATTACATGGAGTAAAGTGTCAGGGACACCTTAAGAAAAATGTGGAACTAGAGACCTCAAATTGATGGTGATTATTTTTGAAGTCCTTGATGGCAAAAATTCATCCTCTGTACCTGGGTGATAAATGGAGTAGGAGATTACTTTCTCACACTCCTCATTGTTTAATAGCCATTGTAATATCCCATTGATTTGGATCTTCAGGTGGGGGTGGAAGGGGGTGGAGGGCTCTTGCAGGCTCCTCTACAGAGACCAAGCTGTCAATAATTATAAAAGAAGGAGGTACAATTGAAGCAAGAGGTCAGACAGCCCATTAAATCATATAGCAAAGGAGAAGTATCCTTTCAGGGAATTTGTGCATTGAGATCACAGACTGATTGCCTGAGATTTGTAGCCCAGGCTGGAATTATCTTTACCCCTCCCATCAGCCACTTAAGCCTCTCTTTTAATTGTCTATTAAAATGCACAATCACCTGTGCAGCTTGGGGGTGATATAAAACATGAGGAATTGATTGTGTGCCCTGTCATTGGGGCCACTGATGTGTAACTTGCATTACAATCTGGGGCCATTATCAGATACAGCGAGCTCAGGAACCCTAAACAAGAAACAAATATGGTCTTGTGTGACCTTAATAGTGTGACCCAAGGCATTGGAATGCAGAAGATGGAGAGGCCAACCGGGATAAAGTGTCAACTTTAGTTAAGATCTAGTGGACTGCCCTGGACGGGATAAAGACCAATGTGGTCTATTTGCCAGTAATTCCCTGGCCCATTGACTCAAGGGATTTGTCCCTGGTCAGTATTTTTAGCTTTGGCCACAGGGGGGACAGTTTTTCCTGCTGTTTTGATGTATTCAGGCCACAGTGACTGTCCATATATGCAGGCCATTCTAGGATGGCGTCTAACTTTCTATGAACTCTCATGGGTCTAAGAGGCAATAGGTCACACATCTGCTTGTTCTGGGTTAAAGTCTCTTTGTTTAGCTCACAAACATGGTCTGCACATTGGTTATGCTGGCCTTTGACTGAGCTTCTCTGGTGAAGAGATATACAGGTGAAAACAACAACAACAACGAAAACAACTTATTAGGAGTAGAGCTAATTTTTATCTGAACGTGTTATCTTCACAGGGGAGTGGGGGCCTTGTTTATATAGAAGTATGAGACTTGTCAGTGGCTTGGCCAAATAGCCAGACCATTAGCCACAGCCCAAGAGTCAGTGAAATATAGCACATCTTATTTATTGGGATGGTCTGGATAGTCATTCAGACCTCATGAAGCTCTGACCATTGTGTTCAACATCCTTTACTGTTGTCAGTAAGGGACGGATTTGCTGAGGTTGGATGACACTTGTATTCTTTTTCTATTCTAGAAGAAGTTAACCATAAAGAGACATTAGTAGGCCAGGCCATTATGTGTGGTCCAGAAAGTTTCTACTGGGCCAGTGAGGGAGCAGCTCCTTGGACAACATGCCTTGAGAGCAGAGGAACATTTCTGAGACTTTACACTTTTCATGGTGTTTTGAGACCCCAGCCCAGCCTGATTTTACCTACTTCTGTATGTACCAGTGTTTCATTTTACCAGAGAGAATTCCTTAGTTGCCCTACCAATGACGTGAGGACTCTGTTTGGACCTACAACATGTTTGGGATTTCTCGTAGCAAGGAATGCTACCTCATAGACGTAGGTCATGCACTTGGTATACCCCAAGGTACAATAATAGGCCAAGAATGGTCTATGAAAGGATGTGTGCCTTTAAGCAGATTCTGAGAATATACAACTCCCAAAGCCCATGGGCACCTTTGTCTAACCTGTGGCAGTGTTCTGCTGTGAGCTCCAACTGGCAAACTGAAAGATTACTGAAAACTGTAACTCAAATAGAAAATGATAATTGATGGAACCTTGGCAAGGGCAGCAAATTAGATGGTCCACTGGGGGCTCTTCATCTTTTTATTTGTGGGGGCAGGGAGAGCCCAATGCTTGATAATTGTCTTCTTTAGAATACGGCATTACACCCCTTCCAAGATTATGCCCAAGAATTTCACTTGGGACTAGGCCCTTGTACCTTATCTGTATTAATGGCCCAGTCACATTGTCACATGTGGGTCAAGGGGACATCGAGTCCTTAGTAGGTAATGACCCTGACTAGGCCAACCAGGGAATGTCATAAGTATGGTGGAAGGCTAGTATTCTCTCTGGAAGTGGGACTTTTTCCAGGTTATTTCCTATTTATTGGTGACAGATGACCAGGGGGTTTAGGTAGCCTATAAGAAGTGATTGTAAGCTGTTTCACGTAAATGCAAATTGATCCTGATAGTTGGGGTGGAGACAGATGATGAAAAGGCTCTTTGTGATATCAGTTGCTGTTACCAAGTTCCTCCAACCTGAGAAATAGCTCCCATGATTATAACAGTATTTGCTGCTTTGTGTGTCTGATGGTGGTTCGTTTCGAGGGCACAGTGGCACTAGGTACCAGTAGTGGGATAACCTCACAGTTTCTCACATGCTCTAGTAAGATGGCCTTAATTGTATCAGTTCATGTCAGGTCTATGGGCAAATAAGAGTAGGGATGCACAAACCCAATACATCTACACTGATAATATGTTGAATAGTGGGGAGCATAACAACAAGAGCTTGTAGGGGCCTGAAGTGATTCATCCATAGTCAGACCTGGGTAGGTGTTCTGATGGTGGTGAACTCAGATCCATCTCTGGCAGGCCTGATATGTTTTCCCTTCATCCTCATGTTAGGAGTTGTGGGAATCACAGTTACCTGTTCATTGGTCTCTGAAAGGTCCAAGAAGTACAATTTTCCCCTGTATTCCCATTGAAACATGACTTTGAAATAGAGCTTCTGGTTATCTTAGGAGACAAAGGAGTGTATATAACTCAGGCTTTTTTTTTTTTGAAAGCTGAGCCCTCTGAATGGGCCCTCCAACTCATCTGCAGGCCCATGAAGAGATGTGGATTCCCACCATGGGAACCTACACTGGAATTGCCTGTTGGGCTCCCACAGGAGTAGCCCCTGAGCATGAGGTCCTTGGTGGGGAGTGCATCAGTTACCTTCTCCGAGACCCTGTTAATGAGTGACCAGATTCAACAATTGCTCAGCAGAGGGTTCCTGGTATGAAAAGAAAAGTAGCCACGTGGAATGACAGAGAAAATGGTAAATGGGTTGGCCAGTTGGTCAGGGGAATAGAGAATTAAAAAGATCATAAGATTGAGGTCAAAAAGTCTGGGGAAGAGCCCTGAGGACTGGCCAATTGAAGAGGGCATGAGGTACGAAGATATTTGTATGTATGTCAATATTCATCAACGAATATTCACCAAAAATGGAGCCCTAAAAATATAGGTGGACAAAATAATTCACTCAGTTGACATGAGAAAGCATCTGTCATTGGCTGCTCCAGTGTTGATACAATGTGTAAATGAATGAAGTCGCCAGGAAGGCAAGGATAAAGGCTATGTATGTGCCTCAAAGTATGAGCTCCTACTCACCATGTTCGATCAAGCCTTGGTCTAAATTTCCAACATAATACCAACTGTGAGCCTCAATACAGCACCAGTCCTCTAGAAGGTCAAATGGCCACCTGGTTTCATGTTAATATCATTGGATGCCTTTTGTCCTAAAATGGGCAGAAATTTATCTTGTCTAGATTTAATATATATATTTGATTGTGGGTTTGCCATTCCTATTTGTGGGGCTGTAGCCAGAAGTACTTTTTGAGGATTTATACCACAATGTTTGACACACCAACCTATGATCCTTTTTCAGAGCAAAGGCGGTGCTGAACTAGATACTTGAATGTGGCATCCACTCCCTTAATTACATACTGCAGCATTCAGAAGCTGACCTATAGAGTTCTGGTGAAGACACAGCTGTACTACCAGTTTTCAGGTGATACCTGAGAACGTGGGTGTCGTTTCCTATAATGCGGTGTATACCAGAAACAATGACCGGTGTATGGTGCTGTTATCTCTCACAGGAAGAATACATGAGTCAGAAATGAAGGGATAGATAAAGAAGTGAGCCAGTCATGAAATAAGTGCTTGCCATCCCCACAGTTTTTGGCTCTTAAATTTTAGGGGTCTTAGAAGTTTAAAGGAGGAATGTTTTTATTTGAGGACTAGTGTTCTCTGATGCCTCATGGATGAAGGTTCTGGGTCACTCTACCAGGTAAGTTATCTTGGTTAATGGAGGTGCTTATGAAAGGTGAGGGGTATCTAGAGGAAAGTAGAAGAGGGAGATGACAACAATCATTTGTGACTTGAGAAACTGTAATTCATTCCATTAATCTTTATCTCATAAATTTTCCTGAACAAAAGAGAAGTACTCAATTAGGAGTTGCTACCAGAATTTATACAAGATAGGTGGGTATAATCAGCACAAAAGTGTGCACAGCAGTCGGTGCTTTGGTTCACTGGCCAAATCCCCACTGCCCCGAGTACTGAAACACTCATTATCTTGGCTGCTGAGATTGGGCAGCTGACACAGTACAGCTGGATGCCTCTGGGGATTAAAGGGATCTGCTTTGCCAAGACTATGGTCTTTCCCTGCCCATACAATGACTGGTTAATGTAAGGCTATAAGGCTCAGCTCTCTTCCCCCAGTGGGGAGCATCTTTAGAGGGATTTCAGCTCCAGGGTTGAAAGGGTTTCACTGAAGTCTATTTTGCAATGATATTGCAATTTATCATCTTCTGTCACTCACTCTTAAGTATTAATCTCTAGAGTATCCCCCAATGAATTTCATAAACATAATCTTAGTATCTGATTTCCAGTTTGCAACAGCAGCCTAATAAGATAAAATGTTAATATACATATCCTTTCAGCAACAAAATTTATGCTCAGGAATCCAAAATTTATGCTACAGATATTTAAACATGTTCTCAATATATACACAAGGATGTTTATTGCAGCATTAATTTTAAGGATAAAATTGGGACTATTTAACTCTGTATTAATTTGGGAGGGGTTAAACAAGTTGTGGGATATCCATAAATTTCAATGCTATTTAGCTATTAAGATAAGTAAGATCTAAACATATTAACAAGGGGAAAAAAATCTCTAAGATCTTTGCTGAATGAACACATGAAAATACATAAAATTGTTTAGCAAAATTCCATTTGTGCAACCCATTTAATTTTGTAGGTTAATTTTATTTATATAACACATGCTAATGAAATTTAAGAATCTCAAACATGAAGATAAAATCCCCTAAATTCTGAGAGATTAAAAAAAAGTGAGCTGTGAAGCAACCAGAAATTTATCATTACACTTTTCATTAGCAACCGTGTGTTAAGAGACCATGGAAGACTACCTTCAAATCTTGAGGAAAAAAAATTATAGTCAGCACAGAATTTTATACACAGTTAGTTTTTAACAACCTTAGGTAAGCTCTGGTGATGCAATGCTAAATTAGATGTGCAATATCACAGACGACATACACAGCATGCAGAAAACTGCGGATAATTTTACACACACACATATACTAGAATTCATTATACTGATTTTTAAAAATTACTTTTTAGTTTTTCAATTACAGTTGACATTCAATATTAGTTTCGGGTGTAAAACATAGTGGCTAGACATTTCTTTAACTCAGGAAGTGATCCCCCTGATACGTCCAGTACCTACTGGCACCACACAGTTACTACAGTATTGTTGACTATATCCCTTTGCTGTACTTTACATTCCCATGACTATTTTGTAACTACGAATTTGTACTTCTTAATCCCCTCACCAGTTTCACCCAGTCCCCCAGATCACCTCTCATCTGGCAACTATTGTTTTCTGTATCTATGATTGTTTCTGTCTTGCTTTGTTTGTTTATTTTGGTTTTTAGAGTCCACATGTAAGTGAAATCATATGATGTCTGTCTTTCTGGGTCTGACTTATTTCACTTAGCATGATACTCTCTAGGTCCACCTGTGTTGTTATAAATGGTAGGATTTTACTTTTTTAAAAAGATTTTATTGATTTATTTTTAGAGAGGGAAAGGGAGGGAGAAAGAGGAAAGAAACATCAATGTGTGGTTGCCTCTCATGAACCCCCTACTGGGGACCTGGCTTACAACCCAGGCATGTGTCCTGACTGGGAATTGAACTGGTGACCCTTTGGTTCTCAGGCTGGTGCTCAATCCTTTGAGCCACACCAGCCAGGGCTCTTTTTAATGGTTTAGTAATAGTCCATTGTATATATACCACATTTTCTTTATTCACTTGTCTGTTGGTGAACACAGGTTGCTTCCATGTCTCAGCTCTTGTAAATAATGCTGCAAAAAAAAATAAGGATGCACATGTCTTTTTGAATTAGTGTTTTGGATTTCTTTGGATAAATACTCAGAAGTGAAATTTCTGGGTCATAAAATAAGTCTACTTTTTAATTTTTCGAGGACCCTCTACACTGTTTTCCACAGTGGCTGCACCAATCTGCATTGCCGCCAACTGTACTGTATGAGGTTTCCCTTTTCTCCACATCCTCACCAACACTTGCTGTTGATTTGTTGACGATAGTCATTCTGACTGGTGTGAGGTGATATCTCACTGTGGTTTTAATTTGCCTCTCTCTGATGATTCGTGATGGTGAGCATCTTTCTATGTGTTTGTCGGCCCTCTGTACGTCCTCTTTGGAGAACTGTCTGTTCAGGCCTTCTGACCATTGTCATTGTACTGATGTAACTGCAGCTATGTCGAGTACTGGCTATATGAGTATGTTTTCTTCTCAGAACTTTTTCTCCTGTATTTTTCAATTTTTCTACTAAAGCATATATGCAGGAAAAAAAATCTTTGTAGGTCTGTGTGTCTTCATGGTCATCAGACAAGTTGCTTTAGAGTCACATGGGCAAATGGAGTTTTGAAGCCCTACCCCAGGCCCACTGAAGTAGAAGCTTTGGAACAGGGCAGTGAGGGGGGCGGGGGTTACATTAGCATCATTTTTTTTTGTACTTATTTACATTAAACTTCAAGAACCACTGACTGAGACAGAAAACAGGAATTCTAATTACAATGCATTGGCACATCAGAGGTTAGCATTTTCATGGAGTTCATGCTGTTTGAATATTGGGCACTACTTTGCTGAATCTGAATTATGAGTTTGATGAAGACAAACGCTTTCTCTCAACTTGTTCTAGGGACACCAGTGTTAAATCTGCCTTCCTATGTTATTACAATGCCCTTACGGTGAATGTTCTGACTCTAGTTGCAGAAAGAGAAACTTGACTTAGTCCACATTTCACAAAAGGTATCTTCTTTGAAGCTATCGTTTGCTGATTATTTGTTAATTTTTTAAAAGAGATTTTTCTCACCCAATTTTCAGACTCTTACGTCACACTTGCTCAGGCTGTATATTTGTATGTAAAGAAAAACCAAGAATGGTTTCTGAGACTTGGCCCTGGGCTAGATAAAAGAGTGGATGGTGAATGAAAAGCTGAAGCTACAAATGTATGTACTTTGGTTCCCGAGTTACCCTGGTCCATAGCAGCTGCTTTGTTCCTTTATTGGGCTGTGCTCACCTGCGACAGAGAACAGAAGTCAAAACAAGTTCTATTTTCAAATACACTTATCTCAGGGAAATGTTTGATGTGGTTTCCTTTTAACAGAAGTTTTATGTATGAGCTATTAATTTTCCAATGTGAGTGAGATGTAATAGGAACTCAGGAGTCCACCTTTTTAGTCACTTTAACATGTAATGGACTGAAATATTTAATACTGCTCTTTTGCCTGGAGGGGGTAGAAAAAAATCACTTAGGATCTTGTGAAGAAAATTTAGTTTTTTTAAATTAAATTCTCATTAATTAAAATGCTATTTTACTCATTAGTGGTTCCTTTCAAATGCATTTATCCATCTTTCTTCTTTAAGGACAAATGAAGCAATTATAAGCCAAGCATTTCTTTAATGTCAGGTGTGACTAGGAAAACATATGATTCATAATTTGAGAGAATGTTGGTCAAAATAAATTTGCGTTTAAATCATTGGCATAAATGGCATTGAGTTTCTTTAAGCCAGACTGATTATAAGCTGAATTGTGAAAAAGGCAAATTAAACTTGTGACCCCATTCTTGTCTCCCTTTTGTGGCTGCAGTCTCTCTTTCGGGAGTTTCATTCTACTCTGTCTTCCCTCTCACCTCCATCTGCATTCACCAAGAACAAGTTCCAGGGAAATGACACAAGGTAGCCTGGTGAGTTGAGTCATTTCCTGAGTCTAGAAAGAGACACACTTTTGAGAAGCATGTCATAGGTGTGGAGTTATATGTGAAGGCCCACCCTTTATGACTTCTCCCTCAATCAGATTAAGTACTTGCATGTTTGTTTTACAGATGAGTTTCTCTGTGAGTTTTCCCCTGCTGATGACACAATCAGAACAGAACAAACTACAAATGAGCACAAAAACTTTGCAAAGTCTGAGAAGTAGTGTTACAATGACAGGAACGTGCACCGCGGATTTGATTGGATTCCTGACTCCAACATCAGTGCCTAAGCATTTCACCTTTCTGAACTTGCTTTTTCTCATCTGAGAGCTTTGAAATAAATAAAGTGTATATATATATATAGTATATATACAAATATATGTATTCTCATAGGAATATTATAAAAATTAAAAGAGAAATGGTAGTCAAATAACTACCACAGTGCCTGACCCATAGGAGGGATATAAAATGTATGCTAGTGTGGCCTTTTCTAAATTGCATTGCTCCCTCACTATATTTCTTTGATGTATGTCCCTTGTCTTTGCTATGCTGAGATTGGATAAAATTATTCATTTGGGCGTGGACAGAGAGGCAAAAACAATGATGCTAATCAGTATGGAACTTAAGTCAAGGATTGCTTTGAGGTAGGTAGGATATTGTAGACTCCTCAAAACATCAATGTCATTGTACTGGTAATTGTGTAGCTGAGAGAGGGACTTGCCTATTAAGATGATACCTTGAAAAAGAGATCCACCAGTAATACTGGATACAAGCCTCTCTCAGTGCAATTCTCCTGTCCATAGCAGGCCATTTTTATTTTTGGTTTGGAGGCTGAAGCATCCTTGAACTTCTATTTTCTAGCGTGAAGCAGAGCCTATGTAGACTCAAAACAGCGTCTAAATGGCCTGCTTCTTTCTTCATTTTCCCAAGTGACCCTGCCTGCTGAATGATGAGTGAGAGAAAAGGACTCACATGCCCTGTGTCCTGCTGCCAGTGACTGCATCACAGAGTTAATCTGACTGGGGAAATCCTTGAAATGTGGATTTTCCTAAGTGGATTATTCAACCCCTCTGGCCTCTCATTTTCACACTGCTATCCACTTCTTATTAGCTCTGAATAATTTTCCCTCTACAAAGTAATAAAATACCTATATTTTTACAGCACCTTTCTAGTTTTCAAAGTATTTTCATGTTCCTTATTTCATGTGATACTGGCAAAAACCTTGCAATGTTGCATCTTATTTTAGTTCTTTACTGAAGAGGAAAGGGAGGTTCAGAAGGGGCAAATGACTTAGAGCAATTCTTTACCAGACCCGAATGCTAGAAAACTGAGAATTGCCTTTTCCTCATTGCAGTTATCCTGATAGTTAGCTCATGCTTGTTGGTGGGTAAGGGCTGTATTTTAAACCTCCTTCTTGCCACATAACACCAGTATACGCTGCAATTTGGCTGTTTCTACTTGTCAGTTCTGCTGGATGTTGATGCATCTTTATTGCCTTTCGTGCTTACTTTGATGAGGGTGTAAAAACAAGTGCCCTTTACTTTTCCTTTGATACTTGACTAAATTTTTTTTAAATTCTCCTGAATAATGTTCTTTTCTTTTTAAAAGTCCTATGACCATTTTTAATAAAACTGATTTTATTCATGGATACCTAATCAACACAAATTCAATAAATTTTAAAGATTTACTGCTCCCCATGGATCTGAGCAAAGTAAACTTTCTTCTACTTCGTTATACAACACCATTTATCTTGAGGTGACTTGGGTGACTAGAAAATAAAATTGATTATTTATGTTTTTCCATAGTTAGTTTTAAAATATCACATTCTGGTTATTGTTTTTGAGATAATTACTTTACTTTTTATTTCTTTCAAGCTACTTGTTTGTGAACTCATTTGAATTTTGATATTTAAATATGGAATACCATAGCCCCTCAAGATTCATGAGCATTATATACTATAGGAAAAGTTACATATAGAAACTAAGCTTTAAAAGCTTTAAATAACAGTTTAATTTAAGTACCTGAGATTCTTTATAATCACTTGGTAGAAAGGACTATTCCTTGTACTTTCCTTTGAAAATGTCTTACCATCACAATTATAATCAAAACACATTAAAGCCCTTTCCTGCAATTATTTTTATGTGAGGTAGAATTTAAAATGTATTTAAAAGATGTATTCAGTAAGCATAAAAATAAGGTAATTATGTAGAAATGATTATATAGAAAGGATGCTACCCTAACAGCCTTAGTCTTAACATTGTCTATCATCTATCATCTTTCTTCTTTTTCTTCCTCCTTCCCTCCCTCCCTCCCCCTCTCCCTCTCTCTCTCTTTCCTTTCTTTCTCTCTCTCCCTTCCTTCCTTCCTTTCTTTTTTCCTTCCTTCCTTCCTCCCTTTTTCTTTCTCTACCATCATCTAACTATCTATCTATCTATCTATCTATCTTTCTATCTATATCTTCTATCATCTATCACTTGACTTTTCCCAGCATCCACACATTTGTGTGTATACATTCATTTTATTGGGTCTCAGTGTTACTAACAGGAAGCTTCAGGAAAATACCTGTTGCTAATCATGAGAGATGATTTGGGCCTAAGTTTCAATATCAATTAGCTCTATCACTTTGAATAGCTATACAATGTAGAAGTTTCCTTTTCTGATTTTCAGTCTCCATATCTGTGAAAAGGGAAATAATACTTATGTTATAGGCTTTTTTTTTTTAGGGTTGAATACACCAATATGTGAATTGAGTGTAGTACTATGCCTGACATGTGGATTTCAATAGATTTGTTTATTTTTCACAAATCTGGTCTGTTTTGATGAGTTAACAACTTTCATTGAAGAGAGAAAATCTAAATTACTGGCTAATCTAATAGTGCAAAACATGCTATTAAATTTCTTATAAATTCAGTGAGTCAACCAGAGAGTCTTTCAAATAATCAACTTTAGTTAAACATCACGACATTTTTATTGAATTCACTGGTTTCTCAGAGTTGGAGAAAGCAACTGGGGAAGCTAGGACTTCCATCTGAAGCTATTTATAACTGAATACAGAGATCCAGGAAACACAGATTGTGCTTAATGAGAGAACATCCAGAAAATTGTTATTTTACTTATAGGAATGTTGCTGGTTTGAAGACTAGAAGCACCTGTCTTGTTATACGTTTTATCCATAGATGCAAACAAAATTAGGAATCCACAGACGAGAATGATTACAGCATGAAATGAAGGGAGAAAATGGGAGAGAGCACAGTCTGAATTTCAGTGTTAGTCAACTATGGTTATGTATATTTGACCAGATTGCACGTGATCGTCTTTATTCTTAAAAATATCTATGTGTTTTCTAAAAACATCAGGCTTCCTCTTGTGCCAAGGTTAGGGTTTCTCCCCTGCCAACAATTCTGATTCAAAAAGCTCCATGTGGTATATTCATTAAGGCAGATGAGAAAAACCAGAATGCTGCAGTCTGTTAATTTTGTATTTTGATTCTGCAAAATATTTTGACTAAGTAGTAATATGATTTTATATTTGATAACAAGCTGACAAGTTTGTTCAATTCTATTTATTTCTTCTTCAGATAAGTGATGCTGAAGAACTCCCAGGCAGTGAGCCCCAGCAGTTACCTTCATTGCCTTTTGTTACTGCTATCTACAGCCTTTTGACGGATTATTTTTCTGTGTTGCTTTTGAACCAGAAGTCGTCAAATAGATATTTCTGATTGTGTTCCATTGCTCACACCTTACATTCATCCACCCCATATCTGCATTTGATCCTTCTTGTGCATATCTATTATTTCTTGGTATTTTTGCTCAAACTTTTGCTGTACCATATTATACTGTGATTTACCTACCCTCCTTTACTATTGTAATAGTAATTTTATTTCCACCTTAAAGTAATATGTGTCATTATTATTATTATTATATTTTATTTTGCACCAGGATCAAGCACAGTAGCTGGTGCATAGAGGATGCTGCTTAACACATGTTTATTGATTCAGTGAATGGTTTGTGTGCAAGTCAGCAAAAACACTCCCCTAGAGGGGTAAAAACAGTGGCACTGGTAACTTTACTCTTATACATATCTGTCAGCCCTTTTAAACTTTCCATTTTCATCAATCATTCCCTCCTAGTTAATCATCTTGAGATGAAAAGATAACAAGAAAAAAGCCTTAAATTACTTATGATCAATATTTGCATACATTCTCTGACTTGTTAATTAATATTTCAGGTTTCTGTTTGTGGATATAGGCCAAAACTGTCTTCATAACTTTACTATAGATGATGATGATGATAGATAATCATTAAAGAAAATATGATGTCAGAAGTTTGGCTACCATTTTGTGTTTTGGATTACTTGTTTTCTTTTTTTAACATTCCAGGATGAGATTGTTTTCATCCGATATTTTATAAAGGTTAGTAGTTAAATTAATTGTTCATTCACTGTGAGCTAACTCAAAGGAAAGATTGTCATATCACACGCATGTGAATCTGAGCTCTTGCTCAGTATCAAGAACAGAAGCTCTCAACGTGCATACAGAGCAGGGAGGGGTCCTGGATGTTCCGTGTGGCTCCTTACACCCTGCTTTCCTCCATCGGACACAATCTCTGGCACTCGGCAACAGAAAGGTCGCTGCAGTGTGCATGTCATAAATGCAGTGTGAGCCTTTAAGTCATGGAACACCTCTGTTTTATATGCACACTATTCTGGGCTTTCATGACTTTTTAAAAACTTTTTTATTATTCTATTACAGTTGTCCCAATTGTTCCCCCTTTGGTCTCCTCTGCCCAGCCCAAGCCCTGCTCCCACAGTCAATCCCCCTATCCTTGTCCCCAGCCATGTGTCATTCATACACGTTCTTTGACTAATCTCTTCCCCTTCTTTCCACCACGATCCTCCTCTTCCTCCCACTATGGCCACTGTCAGTCTGTTCTGTGTTTCTATGCCTCTGGTTTTATTTTGTTTGTTAGTTTATTTTGTTCATTAGATTCTTTTTATACGTGGGATCACATGGTATTTTTCTTTCATGGCCTAACTTATTTCACTTAGCATAATGCTCTCCAGTTCCATCCATGCTGCCGCAAAAGGTGGGAATTCCTTCATTCTTTCTTCTGTGTAGTATTCCATTGTGTAAATGTACCACAGTTTTTGATCCACCTACTTACTGATGGGCCCTCAGGCTGTTTCTAGCACTTGGCTATTATAAATAGTGCTGCTATGAACATTGGGGTGCCTAAGTTCTTTTGAATTGGTGTTTCAGGATTCTTAGGGTATATTCCCATCAGTGGAATCACTGGGTTAGAAGGCAGTTGCATTTTTAATATTTTGAGGGGATCCCATGCTATTTTCCACAGTGGCTGCACTAGTCTGCATTCCCACCAACAATGCATGTGGGTTTCCTTTTCTCCGCATCCTTGCCTGTACTTGTTTTTTGTTTATTTATTGATGATGGCCATTCTGACAGATGTGAAGTGATAACTCATTGTGGTTGTAATCTGCATCTCTCTGACGGCTAGTGATGTTGAGCATCTTTTCATAAGTCTAGGGACCATCTGTATGTCCTCCATGGAGAACTGCCTGTTCAAGTCCTTTGTCCATTTTTTAATTGGATTGTTTTTCTTCCTGGTGTTGAGTCATATGAGTTCTTTATATATTTTAGAGGCTAAACCCTTGTCCAATATTCTCCCATATGGTTGGTTCCCTTTTCATTTTGATGCTGGTTTCTTTAACCATGCAGAGGTTTTTAATTTGATGTAGTCCCATTTGTTTTTTTTTTTCTTTATTTCCATTGCTCTATGAGATATATCAGCAAAAATACTGCTATATGGGATATCTGAAATTTGATTGCCTATGTTTCACTCTAGGGCTTTTATGGGATCATGACTTATATTTAAGTCTTTTATCCATTTTGAGTTTATTCTGGTGTATGGTGTAAGCTGGTGGTCTAGTTTCATTTTTTTTGCATGTGCCAGTCCAGTTCTCCCAACACCATTTTTTGAAGAGGCTATTTTTACTCCATTGTATGCTCATGCCCCCTTTGTCAAATATGAATTTTTCATAGAGACATGGGTTTATTTCTGGGCTGTCTATTCTGTTCCATTGGTCTATGTGTCTGCTCTTATGCCAATACCAGGCTGTTTTGATTATGGTGGCCTTGTATTATAGTTTGATATCAGGTGTTGTGATCCCTCGAACTTTGTCCTTCTTTCTCAAGGTTGCTGAGGCCATTTGGGGTCTTTTTTGGTTCCATATAAATTTCTGGAATATTTGTTTTTCATCTGTGAAATATGCCATCTGTATTTTAATAAGAATTGCATTGAGTCTATAGATTGCTTTGGCTAGTGTGGACATTTTAATGATGCTAATTCTAATCCATGAACAGGACATATGCTTACATTTATTTGTGTCTTCCTCAATATCTTTCTTCAGTGTTCTACAGTTTTGTGAGTACAGGTCTTTTACTTCCTTGATTAAATTTATTTCTAGGTACTTTATTCATGACATTTTCCAGAAATATATGGCTAATACTTTCACAGATTCTACATTTGTTTACTATAATAAATCCCAAATCAGGGACATCATTCAAAGAGCACTCCACAGAGAAACATTCCCCTACTAGTGAATATTATTAGTCTATTACCCTAAGGTGAGTTGTGAGCATATTTGCAAAGAAATTCAACTGGATCACCTGCTGCCTACTCTCAAGAATGTTCGTCTTGGTAGAGGAAATGCTCCCAGGCCAGTTGCTGTAACCTATTCTCTCTCTGCCTGTCCTCTGACCTCAGCCCCTATCTCCTTGCTACACATTTCTCAGGTATTTTAAAATTATTTGTCATACAACATTTCTGAAAAATTGCATACTATAGAAGACTAAGCATACTGATACCCTGAAGGTCATCAGAATTTAAACCATGCAATGAGGGTCGAGATTGCCTCTATAAAGCATATTATGTACATATCTATTTAGGGCTCTTCTTTATTCTTTTACCATCTCAGTTAACTCTTTTTTGCTCCACCGTTCACAGTTATTTGATATTTTCAGTATGTGTTGCTAGGCAGGCTTAATTTAGTATTTAATTTTCCTAAGGGCAAATTCACTTCCTTTTCTGGCCAGTGTCTACAGGGATCTCAATAGGGAGATCCCACTGAGTTTCCCCAAACATTCTCTCACAGTGTGTCATTATCTACACATGTTTGGTTTTCATTTACTTTTATAAATGACCTTAAAAACCTTTGTACATTTATAAAGTTGAGGCAGAGATTAAAGTATATTTTACATTGCTTGAAATTTAAATGTCATTCCTATTTTTTTCTAACATGAACAACTTTTCCAATGTACTATATATTCCCAGGGACTGCGATGGCGACTGGAGCAAATTTTAGGTCTCAGGTTTGTGAGCATGAGCATATCCTGGATCTCAGCACAGGGTTTTACCTATGTCAGAAGTCACTATGTAACAGCTCTCATTCCCAAGAGGGACCACATGAACTATGCAGTTTACTATGTAGATAACAGACATATCACACAGAGACAACTAGAAATTACTTTTTTAGTATTCATTACTTGTTCTGAGTTGAGCCACTTCTAAAAAATTTTGATTTAAATTTCTGCTGTTTCCATACAATTTATATCTAATATTTTTCTTATATCAAAGATAATGAACTAATTGTACAAATTTATTGATCTGTTTGTCAAAATTCAGCCTTAAAGTTAGACTATCACAAATTATATAACTCCCCTTCTATTTATTTTTGTTCTTTTCCTTCTGATTGCCCTCTGGATTACTCTTTCCTTATTCCTCAAAAGGACTTTGCTGTGTTTACCCCTTATATTGCATTGTCATTTTGCCTTGTTTCATTGACTGAGATAAAAATTTTTCATTTGTAGTCTTGTGCCATTTTTGCTGCTTTATCCCACGGTATTAAGTGTGAAGTGTTATAGTGCAGATAGCATTTTGTTTTCCGCTGACTTGATTTAAAACTTTACCCTATTGCTACATGCATCTATTACTTCATTTTAATTTATGTTATTAAATTTTTTGTAAAGTGAGTATTATAATTTACCTAAAGTTTTCTCTATTGAGCAATATGTAGGTCGCTCTGTAATTTTTTTTTCTGTAGCAAATACGTACCCAGCAATTTCACTCCTAGATACACCCTGAGGAGAAATGAGTTTATCTGTGTACCAAAAGACATGTAAAAGGTTGTTTCGTGGCAGTTTCATTTTTAACATTTAAAAATTGGAAATAAACTAAAAGTCCATCAGAGAGTGGATAAATCGTAGAGTATCAGTGCAGTGGAATGACACAAAGAGAAGAAACATATACCTGCTACCTGTAACAGGTCTTGTAGATCTGACAGAAATAATATAGAGTAAAAGGAGCATACACAAAAATACAAAAAATATATATTACTCAAATTATGTAAAATTCTGGAACAACAAAACTGACCTGTGGTGATAGAAATGGTGACAGTGGTTACCTGGGGCTAGAGCATCCAGCTGGATGTCTCACTGCCATTGACATTGAAGACAAAGGAGCCTGCTGCGGGCTGGGAACTCCTTTGTCTTGATCCGAGCGGTGATTACATGGGTTGATGCTTACGTAAAAATTTATTGAACTGCACCCTTAAGATTTGTAGCCTTTTTGGTGTATGTATTATACCTCATATAATAATTAAAATAATTTAATGTTGCAATAAACACTTCTATCCATAAGACATTTTACCTCCTGTTTCTGGGTAATTCCTTAATCTAAATCAGAAGAAATAAATAATGTTTTGGTGTTTTGTTAAAAAAAATATTTGGGGTTAATAGGCAATTTATCAGATCTTCCAAGGCACAATCTTTTATTTATTTGAGTCTTTTCAATAGAGATTCTTCTCTGTTTTACAATACTTTTGAAAAAAAAAAACCTATTCTATTAGAGGAGGCATAAGTTATTTTGTGGGGATATATACTTTTTAAAAAAAGATTTTATTTATTTAATTTTAGAGAGGGGGAAGGGAGGGAGAAAGAGAGAAAGAAACATCTATATGCAAGGGAAACATCGACCCGTTGCCCCTTGTAGGCACCCCAGCTGGAGTCCGAACCTGCAATCCAGGCATGTCCGCTGACTGAGAATAGAATGGGTGACCTTTTGCTTTACTGGATGAACACCCGTCCCACTGAGCCATATCAATCAGGTCATGGGGATTCAGTTTTAACAATTTTTGTCTGATAATAGATGTCCAAGTTACGGACTTCTGGCTCCTTGTCTTCACCTACATATAATGCCATGTTTTCAAAGTGTTTCTGATGACCTCCCCCTCACTTCTAGATGGGAAGCAGAGAGAGTCATGTAGGTATTTCCGATTACCTACAAAGGTAATTGAGTAGTACGATCACTCTCAGTAGTGAGCACGAGTGGCATTTCAGGTGTTCCCACTGGTTTTTGACTGAAGGGTTTTAAGTTAATACAATTTTCTCTCTCTTTTTTTAGATAGCACCTTTGTCAGTCTTTCAAAATCCACATTGTTGTTTTAAATCTGTGCCTGAATTTCTTGAAGTACTTCCATGTCATTACCCATTATTTGCACTAACCCCACTGATGTGATTGGCATGTTACCTGGCAGCACTGACACGTGCCGTGATTGTCTTTTGTTATCTTTTGAAGTTTCTCTCTGCATTACCAAGGCCTTCTTTTAAAGTTTTATAAGTTAAGGAGGTGATGTAATTTTGGAAAAGGTGGTGGCTAGGGGTCAAAATACCTGAGTTTCGTCTCTGACTCTACACTTAGAATGAGATGGTTGATAGACACGTTTTTTCACTGCAGCAAGACATTTTAAAAGAATTGGACCAGGTAGATTTCATTTTTGTTCCCATTTAGGTCAATAAATAGTCTTCAGATTGAGATTAGTAGTAAAGATTATGGTGAAAAGAATGATAAAACATACTGCCTGTAGCTACACACTTGGTTTCAGCAAAGATCATGTGAAATGTTATTGGTAACACATGTTCATAGGAGGCCCTTTATTTCACAGTCTTAATCTTGACACCTGGACAGGAGTTACAGGGCTGTCAGTCTCTGCAGCTGCACTGCTCATTCCAATGCTAATGTTGGTTCCATTTCCAGGAAGTCTTCCTCCTCTTTTATCTCTGACAACTTGAACATATCCGTGGAAAAGAAGGGTGATAGGAGACCAAAAAATCAAACAAACAAACAGAAAAACCAAACCTTTGGTTTAAGAGAAAGAGAAAGATTTTTACTTTGTGTTAGAAGCAGACCCTCTAAACATAGTAATTCATCTTTCTAAGATTAAATAAGCTGACATCAAACTGTCCTGGGCACTTACCCTTTTCGAGGAAAATATTTTTTACCAAAATATATTTGGGCCCTTATTCTACATATTGAAAACTAATGGAATCATTGTCCGTATGTGTTGGTTCAGAATAAAATGTACAGTGCTGGGTGGAGTTCATGCCCTGGATGTACAGCTGAGGTGGGAAGCACATTGAAAGATGACAGAATTTGCTAATCTAAGTGCCCCTCCAGGGGAGTTTACAGGTACCAATATTACACATTGCACACCCTGTCTGCTAGGTATTGCATAATCACAGCACTGCAATGAACACATATATCACAGACAATCACATGGGAAACTTTCTAAAGCTCTCCACAGTAGCCAGGGCACCTACATAGTTCCCAGGTGCAGAGACAAGGCAGTTTATCAGTGTAATCTGCACAGGGCCTGGCCCAGGGGAGCTGGATTGAGTGCTCTCCTGCCTGGGTTATTACATGACAGCCAGAGCTCCAAACTCTACAAGTCTCTTTGGGTTCGATAAAATTTTACTAGAATATTTGGGACTGCTCCACTGCCTTAGAGAAAAACAGTCCTAGTGAGATGATAATATATACTTCTTTAAGACATTTCCTGAAATACCTACTTAGGTATTCAACAAATATTTACTACTAAGAGTTAACATTTGTTGGCCATATGTTATAGGTATATACCTTACCTACCAGATGCTGTTCCAAGAACTTTATATATATAATTTTAATTAATCTTTATAACATCTCTTATTAGAGAGAAACTAATTTTTACCCTCATTTTATGGATAAGAAAACTGTGCCACAGGAAAGTTAAGGGCTGATGTTAACTAATACACTATAAAAGCCAGTTCATTTTAATGGTTACAAGTGTGGTTTTTGAGGCCCTATTTGTTTTTAATAAAACCCCATCTCTTCTATTTATTGATTCTGTGACATTGGGCAATATATTTAAGTTCTCTCGGCATCAGCTTTCTCATTGGTAAAATGTGGGTAGTAATTATAGCTACCTCAAGGGCTAGGAAGATTATGTGAATTCAGGTAAACCTATCAGTATTATCTCACTCATAATATAAGTTCAATAATTGCTAATGCTACACCGTTCTGTTTTCTGTGTTAAGAATGTTTTATGTTCAAGCACTGTACGGAAATGAGAAACTTTTTATGTCCCTCTTCCCTATTAGGCTGTTATAGGGACATAGTTTAACTCATGCTAAGCACCTAGCAAGATAGATGTCACACATAACTTCAATGAATGAATACATGAATAAGGCATGCTGCCTATTTTCGAAGGCTGTCACGATAACGGTGGGGGAACCAGAACAGGAATACAAAGCTGTGTGTGCAACATGGTGACAGCAGGGCTACTCCTGCCCTTTCCTGGTCCCCCTGGCAGTTTTGGCAATACTAATTTTGTAGTATTCATAGTAGAGTACAATGTTCTTGCTTACCGCTTTCTTTTCTCTGGGAGAGAAAAAAGTACTGAGATCCCCTGAGCTGTTCTGCGGCAGTGTGGCAGTCATTCCATTGTCTTTTAAACGGCAGTACCTGGCTTACTGCTTGTGTGTATGCCGTGAATTTGTGTGTGTGCACACAGGCACATGTGCGTGCATTCGGGGGGTGTATGCATGTGTATAGGTGAGGAGGAAAGGTAGCCTCCAGTCTGCTATGGCAGCGGTGCTGTGGTCAAACTGAACCAGAGGCACGAGATCTGATCAAAGGGCCCTGGTCTGCTCATTATTTACTGCTTGGCCTTGTGCAGAGCCCTTGGTATGAGCTGTGGATATGAAATAGAAGACCCACCATGCCTTTCGATTCCCTTCTGCATAGCTCCTTAGCAACTGGAGTTCTCAGTAGAAGCTACTGTAAACAGTTGTGTGACTCTTACATGGATTTTTCCAGGACAAATCATAAAGTAGATACTTAGTTTTATATATAGTAATATACCCTGAAACTGAAGGGAATCTAATACATATTCGCTGTAAAGCTCTAGGCTTCAGGAAGCTGTTTCTGCAGGGAAGAAAAAGAGACATAGTTGAATAAATGTTGGAGTCCTGTAGGTAGGTAATCTGTTTGGCAGATTCTCCTGGTGTACATGAAAAACACAAGGCTTTGCACCTCCCCTTTCAAAAGCAGGCAAACCATTGCAAACTTACATTCCCTCGAACTCCACCCCTGCGGTTGGTTTCTTGCAGAGTGGAAGCTACAGTGCTGGCATGTTGCTAAAGGACAAGGAGAGGTCAAGAAGGCACTCAGACCCCAACTAGCGCACTGTGACTCAGAAGATACCGCTACACAGGCTATGTTTTCTATCACTCCTCTTCAGTGTTCAGTCTGTGTTTTGATTATGTTTCTTTGCTACTACAGTTGGTGAAAACCTTCAATCTGAAATCAGTAAGGTTAAAAGAGTTGTCATTTTGACAAGTGGCAAACAATCAGTTCAAAGGACGCGAGGCCTTTTATTTTACCAGTGGTAAAACTCATTTTCAGGTCTTAGGTGAGAGTCTGTTTTCAAATATACTATCCTGTAATCAACATGTACCTGTTGGAACTTCAACAAGTTTTAAATGGTATGGTTTTCTAAGACCATTTAATAAAAAATGAAAACAACAACAACAAAAAACAGGCGTTTCACAGGAAGTCAGAATTCCTAGCAATGAAAAATGGCAGGGACGTTACTAAACGGCATATATGCTGAGAGTCAAAAAAAGTGCTTTGAAGAAGAAAGGGTCTATTATTCAAAAACGGTGTTATGTAATACTGAAAAAAATTCTAGTGACAGTTTATTTTTTGTCTTAGGAGCCTAAATAGTGTTGGTAGTTAAGTGGTGAAGGCTAAACACATAGAAAATAAGAACAACTGAATAGAAAACATCACATATGTAATCTGTTCAGTAGACCACCTTAGGTTTTGCAGGATTCGGGTAGAGGAATTTAGCTGTAATGGCCTTCTATCATAAATACATCTGTTATCATGCTTTTTATATGACACTAGCATTTTATAAGCTCATTTACCATAGGTCAGGATTCATGTCGTAAAAGGTATGTATGATATGTGTCTTACTCTTTTCCACATCCCTGTGGCTCGCATAGTGACTATTGTAATAATAGATGTTTAATACATTTAAATAGAAGTCTATTTATAGGAAGACACAATTGTTTATATGTAAGGGTGCTGCATGTTTCCTGATGTATCCCTTATAGCAATCCGTTTTTTGAGCTTTAGTGTGAGAACATCTCTGCAGGACAGATAGATCATCCTAAAGCCTGGCTCTGTTTTGCATAAAGTCCTCAAATGGTAGGGGTTAAGATCTCTGCTCCATTCTTTATTTTTTTCTCTCTTGCATACTTATTTTTCTTGATTTGCATCACAAAGCTATTATTCTTTTTTTCTGCTGTGGGTTAAGGTTACTTTCTGTGTCCATTTCTCATTGCTCATTACTGACTTGTTAAAATCAGACATCCTGTCTTCATGGTGGGTCCTCTGTAGCACTTAGCACAGTGCCTCCTGGATATGAGAAAGCTCGTTAAATTCAATTACATCGATAGTGATCACAAGGTTTGGAAAATAGGATGCTTTAAAAAAGATTAAAATAACACAGATTGTTTATCTTAAACAAAAGATCAAGTGCTATTCTAAGAGTCTACAAATCAATAAAGGTTTTATATCCCCAGTGGGGGAAATGGGAGGTAGAGTAGGGTAGTTAGTGACTTCTTCCAAATATCTCTTTAAGTTTGGGAGCAGAATGGCTAAGGATACCTTCTTTCTGTGCTTTCTGGTTATAGGAGCCAGGTATTTTTGGACAGCCATACCTCATTGGCTCTACTAGTGTCTAAATCATCTTGACTTCTAACTGTATTTATAATTGAAGACCTATAGTTTTTCAAATAGAATCATTTATTACAAATAATTGTTCTACTTTTACAGCCATATTAACCTTATAAGCTAATTTGTTTACTGTATTTCACCAAAACATAAAATATTTTATCAATCTTATCTTTTTTATTTTTACTTTAAAATTATTTTATTGTTCAATTACAGTTGTCTGCATTTTCTCTTCACCCCTCACCCCCAATCTTATCTTATTCAACAAATATTTACTGAGCACTTATTCAGGGGTGTGCTATCAGCTATATACCAGAAATCTAAAAATGAATAAAATATAAGCCTCGCCCATGAAAGGCCAATAATCTGGTAGGGGAATATGCAGGTACAAGAAAATTATATAACCACATAGTATGTTATGATAGGGAGATGGAACCATTAAATTCTGTGGGAGCGCACAGGTGGGAGGAAATGATGTGTCTGGATGAGCACTGTCTAATAGAGTTATAGTGTAAGCTACACATGTAATATTAAGCTTGCCAATCATATTAAAAATTTAGAAGATATGGGTGAAAATAGTTTTAATAATATATTTTATTTAACCCAATATAAAGACATTAATGAGGTAGTTTACTATCTTTTTTTTTTTTTGAACCAAGCCTTGAAATCCAGGATGCATTTTTATGTTTCCGGTGGATCTCAGTGTAGATTAGCTGCACTTCAAGGCCTCAATAATAACATGTCTAGTGGCTCTCATATTAGACAATGCAAGTCCAAGAATTTAGGGAGGGGATTTTAAATACCTTGATAATGAGTTGGGTCTTGAAGGTTGAAGAAGGGTTCTCAGATGTAAGAGATGGGATGGGGTAGAACCTGATCAGCTAGCTCAGTTGGTAGAGCATTGTCCTGATTTGCCGAGGTTGTGGGTTCAATCTCTGGTCAGGGCACATACAAGAGACAACCAATGAAGGCATAAGTAAGTGGAATAACAAAGTGATGTTTCTCTCGCTCTAAAAATCAATAAATGAAAAAATCTAAAAAAAGGTATTATGGGGTATCTATGCCACGGGAACAGCATATGCAAAATCCAGATGTGTTGGTAGAAGTGTCACACGTGTGGCATGACAGAGAACCCAGAAAGTAAGGTTGAGGCCAAAGCCTTTCAATTATCCTTGAAGATTTAGTAAAATTAGGTTCAACAGCTAAGAACTCATTATAATACTATTAGGTCTTACAGCTAATATTTTGTTGCTTTATGCTAACATGTATAGAGCATTTATTGCATGTCAGGTAATGTTCTAAGCACTTTTTATAGATTAACTTGTTTAATCATTCCCACAACTCTATGAAGTGGGTATCATTATTACCTACCCCATTTTATACGTGAGAAAATTGAAATACAAGGCCAAACAATTCGCTCAATGGCACACAGCTAAGTGGAACAAACAATTTGACTCCAGAATCTATGCTCTTAACAACTTTGCTCTATAGCTCAACAAATCACTCCCCATTCTGTATTATACAAACCCAGAACTGAATTTCATGTTCCGTATAGATCAGCAGAGGCTAAATGTTTAAGAGCTATCAGAGTAATAAAAAGAGCTAATGAAGCAAATTTGTTTCCCTAAAAATAAAAACTGATTGAAGACTAAATAAAATTCAAAGTTGTAAAAACAAATATGGTAAACAGTTCATTATATCTTAGGAATGTAGCGCCTGCTGTATAAATAGTGCCTAATGTTATTTTTATTAATAAATAAGGTAAATAAATTTGAGAAATTCATTTCACCCAGGCAGTTTCTATCAATTCTCTGCAATATAAAAGAAAAAATACATTTACATTGCATATAAGAAATGCATCTAAAGTATAAACAGGAAGTAAAAGGATAAAAATGCTATATTATGCAAACACTAACCAAAAGAAAGCTGGTGTTGTATCAGTATCAGGAAAAATGTAGACTTTAAAGCAAAAAGCACTACTAGAGAGAAAGAGGAGCATGTTAAACAAACTTTCATGGCTGAAATCTTTTCTAAAAGAAAGGCTGTATTGAGCCATATGCTGGCCAGACTAAGGACTGGGTCCTGGGGTGTGCAGTCTGAACCACCACCAGCAAGGAGAGCTTGAGAAAGCAATATATCCACCATCCTGGGACTGATGAAGCTCATTTATGTAGTGAGCAGGGGGAAGAAAGGTGTATGTTGTTTTCAAAGAATTTGCATTGGCTATAGACAAAGGGATGGGAGAAGGTGGAGCAGGGCTAGTTCTAGTACAGGTACATAGTAAGGAAGAAGCATTTGCCCTTTGGATTGGTTGTGGGCAACAGTCTGGAAAGTTCATGCATAAGCAAGATGAGGTGGCACCTAGTGGTTGGCTATTTGGCTATTCTCTCTAGTTAACCATGGAAATAGATACCTGAAAGTTGATTCAGGTTTCAATATCCAATCAGGAATGTCAGCAACACTGTTGGTTTTGGCCCACAGTTGTCAACTAATTAATTAACCTCTCGTTCTTTCTTCTATGCTCCAGCCTGCTCTAGTTTAATGTAGGACGCCTCAGAAATTTTTTTTGTCAGTGATCACTAACTAGATTTATCAGGAAGGTGCAACAATATTTCAAAAGTTTTATTTATCTATTTAGTCTCCAAATATATAAAGTAAAAACTGACAGAATTAAAAGAACAATGGAAAAATCTATAACCACTGTGGGCAAATTTAACCACCTCTCTCAGGAACTGACTGAAAAATGCAGACATGAAAGCTGTGAGAATAGAGGAAATTGGCCCCTCACAATTAACTTGTAATTGACTTATATGGAACTCTGCACCCCCTAACTGCAGGCCACTCATTACTTTTAGTATACACAGAAGTTTTGCAAAAATTGATTATATACTGGATTAGAAAGCAAGTCTCAATAAAATGCAAATAAACTTAATTATAAGAGTATATCCTCTAACTCCAGTGGAGTTACGCCAGAAGTCAATAACAAAAATTTTTTAAACCCCCATATGCGTAGAAATAAATATACTTATAAATAACACATATACCAAAGAGGAAATGACAATTTAATTCAGAAATGATTTTGAATTGAATATATAAAAAATTCATCACTTCAAAACTTGTGGAATATAGCTAAAATGTGCATAGAGTGGACTTTATACCAGTACATTTATATTTTAGAAAAAATGTTTTAAAATCCATAAGCTAAACATCCATCTCAAGAAACTAGAATAATAGTAAGTTAAATATAAATAAACAGTAGAGTGAAAATGAAAAGAAACATAATTAATTTTTTTTATTTTTGATGTTGTATTGTTTAAGCTATTATAGATGTCCCAATTTTTCTCCCTTCGCCCCCCTCCACCCAGCCCACCCCCCACTTCCATAGTCATGCCCACCCCGTTGTCCATGTCCGTGGGGCCTTCATGTATGCTCTTTGACTAATCCCTTCACCTTCCTTCAATCAGTCCCCCCCTCTCCCCCCCACCCCCCTTACAGCTGTCAGTCTACCCCCTGATTCCATGCCTCTGGTTCTATTTTGCTCATTAGTTTATTTTGTTCATTAGATTCTTCTTATAAGTGAGATCATATGGTATTTGTCTTCCACCAAAAAAGAAACATAATCAAATTAATAAAAATACTAAAAAGTGATTACTCAAAAAGGTAAAAAAATAATCAACAAATAACTGTCAAAAAAAAGTCTCCACATTAAAGCTTCCTACACAGTAGATCAGTGCTTTGATCTCTCTTACTTTCTCTGTGTTTCTTTAATGGATAAGATCAGAGTTGAACTTTCTTTGTATCATAAACATGAGGAAATAAAGCTTGAATTGAGCCATGAAAAATAATTAACACATTTTATTTTTGTCATTAAATAAATTATGCACATATTTGATGTATCATATAGTGCTAAAATATTACTGTTGTTTTGCTCTTCAAATTTTCCCCCTGCCTCTTCCCCTGTGTTGTTGTAGCCTCTGGGGGGTCATCGGAATCACAGTGCAAGTAGAGAAAAGTTTGGCGCATAGAATCTAGGACAACTTTATAGGCTTTATGATATTCTCTACTATTCTGTTAACTTGTGATATAAAAACTCAAATACAGCATAAAAATAGATAAAGCCATTTATCAAGTAGCAATTTTCATGATCTTTTTTTCATTTTAGTTCTCTCCTAAAACAAAGCCAATGTATATACTGTAGTCAGCTATGGGAGCATTTCCAGGGAAGTTTGAAGATCAAGGCTTTCAATGTGACCATCACTTCTAATTTGAAGTTGTTTTTCCTCAGCAATTCAAAGGAATATCGTATTTTTGAAAGCCTTTGACATGTGATATATCTAGTTTGACTATTCATAATTAAAAACGTTCCTATTAGTAATTATTAACACTTAACATCAAGGATACACCTAGGTCCTTGCACAGACTGTGTCCTGGCACACGTCACAGACGACACAAGCAACTGAAGTAGATTCAACGTGAAAGATATGGAATGCTAAAAGAAGCTCTCAGCCATAAGAGGTAAGCTTGAACAATCAGCTCGAGATGTTCTCTAGTCACAAAAAGAGACTAAAAATAGTTTAAGATAAAAGGAATGTCATCAGATAGCACAAATTATAGATAAGAAATAGCAGTCTGTTGGAGCTTGAAAGCATTTCTGAAGGGAAGATAAGGAAGAGGAACATAAGACAAGTCAAGTGTAAAGTGACCACAGAAGGGTATTTTAATTATTTCTTGAGTATTATGATCATGCTAATCCTTAAATTTTTACAGAAGAGTGAAAGAATTGCAAGACACATCTGACAGAAATTAACAGGATTAGGAACTGCCTGTAAAATATCTAGATTTATTTATGTACTTTAAAGGTGAACTAAACATTGTGGTATTAGCAAAAGGTTGGATATATGACATATTGAATCAGAACAGAGAACAAAAGTCTGAATCAGACTCAGATATGACAAATATGAAGAAAGCTCTCTCTTCGATAAATGATATTAGAGCAATTGATCATATTGAATCATACCTAAAGGTATTACTTCCATGCAGATGAAAGACTTATAAATATCAAAACTATGTAAATTATAGAAAATAATCTAGCAGAATTTCTTTATGATAAAAAATTATTTTCTTAAAAAATTTTTTTATTGTTGTTCAACTACAGTTGTCCCATTTTTCTCCCCACCACTCTCCCCCTCCCCCCTCCCCCACCTCCCACACTTAATCCTACCTCCCTGTTGTCTTTGTCCATAGGTCCTTTATATATATTTCAATAAAATTCAAACAACACAAACTATAAGCGAAAAGTTTAATAACATATATTACACTAAAAATAATATCTGGTCATCAACAAACAGTGTTAATAAGGTGACAGACAGGACAAGCCAAATTTGAAAAACAGATTTCCAATGCAAATAACATAACAGATGACATGATTTAGAATACGTATATTTGTGCGAATAGTATACATATGTACACTTATGTTTCCAGTATGTATTTTTTTCTACAAATAAGTGAAGACCAACAACCTCAATGAAAATAAACCAAAATTATGGACTGGCATTCCACTGTAAATTATCCAGTAAACAAATATAAGTATTTTTAGCCTAATTAGAAATTAGGGAAGTCAGCAATAAACAACATTTTAAACATACCTTACTGGCAAAAATTAAATATAAATGTAATTATGTGGGCAAATACATCTGGCAAAGTGAGTTTCTTATACTATTCCAAAATAATCTGCAGGACAGTTTGCTGCCATCTAGTAACGTTGAAAGTAAGCCTTGAGTAGGCTCCCATACACCTATTTATGAACATGTGGTTAATAGAAATTTTTGCACATACACACCAAGAAATAAAAAAGAAAGTCCACAATAACCTTGATTAGACAAAAAATAACATGGGGGAAATATCCATTGGCAGAAAGTTATATAAAAAACTGTGGTATAAGTATACAGTGGACTATGACCCACTAGTACAATTAGAAGTCCTGCTGTATGCACTAAAAATGATGTAGCTTAGAAGCATAGTATTATATAAAATGAAGTTACTTAAAAAAGAATGTGGACAGTCGGATAAAGTGTGTAATGTATACACAGACATAATATATTAACCATTCAGGCAAACAGACATACATCAGTACAACTATTAAAATAATCAAGTAAATGAGAACACATTGAAGATGGCAGTTTCTTTGGTGAAGAGGAAAGCCGCTCAATTGACAAATGGTACACAGTGGCTTTCAAAACTGTTGTTAAATTTTGGTTTCTTATACTGACTAGTAAGCTGCTAATTTTGTTTTTATTCATCATACTTTAGACATATTTTATCTATTCTTTTTATATATGACATGCATAAAACCAAGTGTTTTATTAATTGGAAGAGAACACAGAGTGGTTAGTTTAAGAGCATATTGCAACATTGAACAGAGATCATTCTTGACCAGTAAGCAACGCAAAGAAGCAAGGTGGTAGAACGCCACCACCAGGCAACAAGTTTCCTTTACTCCGTCCTCTGGGGAGATGCAACACTGAGGCTGGATGCAAACCTTGGCCCAATTCCCACCTCCTTTCACATTCTTAACCAGGAACTCTTGTGCAACCTCCAAGTGCATAATCAGATATGGTTTCCAGATTAGAATTCTAAAGATCATAGCTTTATTTTCTGTATATTTTTGATGAAGAACATAGGCAGTGATACAAGAAAGAAATATATGCCATGTAAACTATTGTGTAGAAAGCAGAACTTGAGAAACACAGAAATCTAGCAGGTCCTAGACAATACCTTCCTAAACCAGAAGTGGACGGTCTTAATCATCATTTAACTGAGGCAGAACTGAAATTTTATTTGAGCTGCATGCAGGAATTATAAGTTGTTCTGTATAAGTTTATAGCTAAGTACATATGGCTCTTATCCCATAACATTATTTAATCACTTGTGCTAATCATTTTTGTTTAAAAATAATTATTAAAATAATATTTTTATTTTTGAAGTTTTAGATTTTAGAAAATATAGTTTTAGAATACAGAAAAAATTATGAAGATAGTATAAGGAGTTCTTATATACTTCACACTTTTATTAACATTTTATAATGTTTATTCATATATCAGGACCCGCAAAATGGAGGTCACTCCAACGGCCAGGTCCCCTCCATAAATCTACACCTAAATCATCCTGCACTTAGGGGCAAACACCCATCAGGGAAACCTAACAAACTCCAGTCACAATCCCCCAACTCAGCTGTGGCCTTGTAAGAACATCCCCGACAGCCAATCATACCCTGTTTTTTGTTGCCTTTTCTAATGCTCTACAAAATTTACTCTTGCCCCATATTCTTTGGGGAGCGTGCTCCCCGGCTTGTGAGGCGCTTTGCTTCTCCAATCCATGGACTGTTTCCTTTTGAATAACGAATACCATATTCATTGATAAATTGCTTTAGTCTTGTCATTTGGCAATTTTGGCAATGAGATGGGGTCTGAAAACAGCTGCTGAAGATTGCGGGATGGCTGCTACACGTGGGTGAGGGGATTTGCAGAGCTTTTTTGGTTTGCTGTCTCTTTGGCCGCTCTCTCAGGTAAGCTTCTCTTGGATTGAGCTTCCCCTGTTTTTTATTTTGAGCCCTTTGAGTTTGTTTGTCTGAATCCTTTTTGATGGGAAACTGGGGTGTTTTTTTTAAAGAGAGAGTAGATTTTTCTGTGGTAAGACTTAGTAGACCACAACATTTGAGTTTGTGGCTGACCTCATCTGCAAAGGAAGCAAGCACCATCAGAGGTCTTGACAGGTCTCAGGAACTGTGCACAGGCAGCCAGAAGCAGTAACTCTGGTTGAATTAGGGATGATTATTTCAACAGGGGACCCTCAATCTAGAAAAATTAAGAGGGCAGCCATTAGGGGACTCACAAAAGCATAAAGTAAATCCATAGCAAATGGCTGAGGGACTTGGGGAAATAAGAAATACAGACTTCAGTTGACCAAAAAAAAAAAAAAAAAAGGCACACCAAAATTTAAGTAGGCACAACTCAGACTATTAAAAGCCACATAAAAGAATCTTTTTGTGAAAGGAATAATGGGTCTCTTGCTAATAGGGCTCTCAGAAGCCAAAGCTGCTAAATTGGTGGTCATGGGTCAAGCACGTAAAAGCTGCTAGACAGCTTGCCACCTAATTCCAAGACTCCTGTGCTAGGGTAAGTTGGTTATAGAATAAGTTAGATTGACACTAGGCCACCCACCAACCTCAAGAAAATTTCCATGTCTTGAGGTACACTATGAAACACCACAAAATCCCCAACCCAGTGGCATATCCCTCTCAGATATTTATTTGGCTCTGAGAGACTCAAGACTTAGCTAAAGAAATGAGATACTCGGGTTTCAAATAATTAGATGTGCTACCTTCCAACACACCTTATTTTATGTCTAAGAACTGTGGTCCAAGACACTATAAATATCTATGAAATGGCAAAATCTTACTAAGACAACCTAGAATTACAATGACCATTATGGGAAGCATTTCAATTAGATAAGATAGTTCATTTAAGAAGCAGTCTTGAAAGTAAGGGTGACCAAATCAAACAGAATGAGATAACTATTTTAATTGCATGCAGAAGCTTCTAAAACTCTTCAAGATTCCAAAAGATTAATGAAAAATTAAAGACATAAGATGTACCTAAACGAAAGGCTATGAGACTGACGTGACTCCTACTATTCTCCTCTATCCCCCTTTTCCCGAATGCTCAGTCTACTAATCCTCTGTCTGAGTTCCCATTCTGTTCTGCAAAGACTGCAAGGCCATAAACAAAAGTCAGATTCTTCACACCAACTTGAACTCCTGTTATCTACTCTCAGAGAAGGGCTCCCCTATGGCCCCTCCCATGATTGATGGGACTCTGAGGGATTCTCCGGTAAAATGCTGACAGTTACTCCTTTAAACAGCCAAGGGGAAACAAAAATTAAAATTAATGGAAAACCTTGCCAAATTCTGGAAGATACTAGAGCTACACTTTCTACTTAAAACCCCACTTGCCCTGGAGCCCGCTGATGGAATCCTGGGGAAATTAGGCAGAAACCAGCAAAAGGTGAGAGTTCTTACGGAAGTCAGTTCTCTTACCTGTCAGCTCTCTCAGCACACCCAGTGCTCCTGGACCACTGTAGTGCACAGTTGAGAGAGAAAAGTAAAATTGTACATTGTCTTTTCCTTTCCTTGTTCAGACTTTTGTGAATTTGGTTTTGGGGTACTCACTGTTTGTCAATCCTTTATTGCCGCCTTGTTTTCCCACGCCATGCCCTGAAACTTGACTCAGTGACCGTCAGGTTAGGGGTCCTACAAATGTGGCCAGGTAGAAATGAAATGTGAGTTACACCCTATTTGTGGCTAGATATGGCCAGAAAGAAGTGTGGGTTGTATTCCACTTGAGTGGGTCCTGCAGACTTTTGCCAGAAAAAAAAGTTTTTCTTTCGACTCTCTTTTGGAGTGGCTATGAGTCTTGAGCAGGTAGCATGTTTCCCACCCTTTCTGGGTAGCCTTGGGTTCATGGGGGTGTTCAATAATGCCAGAATTATTTACTATTTGTCTTGGCTGGAACTTCACAAGATATTTGAAAGGATTTTTTTTTTTAAGTAGCTAGAGGGTCAGGAGTTGGAAGGTGATATTCAGAGCCTGATAAGAACTTTTGGGGGGTCTTTTCCCTTAAGCTAAATAAAATTACATACCTAGAAGGAAAGAAAAACATTCCAAACACTGACAACTGTAAATCTAAAACACAGGAATATTGATTTTTGTCTTAGCTGAAGATCTTCCTGATGGAAAAAAGCAAATTGGAGATACTGCAGTTGGATGGGTGGGTCAGCCCTTTAATGTCATTCAGGCTGCAACCTAGTTTTTTGAGGAATTAAAAACTGTCCTTTTCTTATAAATTAAGTCTTTATGAGAACAGAAGTGCAGCTCTAGATGCAATTCAAAGTCCACATATCCTCTTATTTTTTAAAGAAAAAAAGAAAAATGTCTTTTATTTTATGGAATAAATGTAACACAGTTTTTGTCCAATCCATTATAAAATCTTTGGAAAAATTTTGGAGTCTGGTCCTTAACACAATCCTAAAACAATTTGTCTTCCTTTCATCCTGCTAAAACCTACTTCTTCATTTAAAAAAATATTTATTTATTATTTAAAAAAATTATTGTTCAATTACAGTTGTCTGCATTTTCTCCCCACCCCTCCACCCCACCCCAGCCAACCCACCTCTCTCCCCTGCCTCCACCCACCCCCTTGGTTTTCTCCATGTGTCCTTTATAGTAGTTCCTGAAAACCCCTCTCCCCACTGTCCCCTCCCATATCCTTTTTAACTGTTTCCAAACCTCCCTATTGGTCTCAAAAGACTTGCAGGTGTTGTAATATTCTGAATTTAAGAAACAAAAATCCTTCTTGGAGGAGCTTATATTCTTTCTCTGTGCCTTTAAAATGTAAATGTCCTACCAGATCTTCTCTAGGAAATTTTATCTAGGTCATCTTGGTTTATAATCCAATATTACTTTTTTATGATTATGTTTTTAAATTGTCTCAATCTTGGTGATTGGTAGCTCTTTCAGTTGTCTGTTGTACCCCTGTGACACCCCATCACTGAGTTTTTATGGAACACCTCACTTTCTGGAGCTATAAGAAACTCCAGGCTCATCTTATATATTTCCTGCCCCAGTCATAAAATCATCCATTTACTAAAGAGCCCTGATTCCTTTTATTGGAGAATATCAGAAGTCAATATATGGGCACAGGTATGCTCCTTACTACTAAGGTGTTATTACTTCTAGCCCTCTGAGCTAACAGAGCAAGGGGATAAGTTGGTTTTACTAATCTGTGTGTGTGTGTGTACATTTCTATATGTAATCATCCCTATTATACTAAGATGAACATGGACTTATCCTGATGTCTCCAACTCTAATCCAGAACCATATGGAACATGCAAGCAACCTTGCTTGTCTGTAACATTCCTTTAAAATGGTGATAAATATGGCTTCTACCATCCAGCCACACTTTCCTAACTGTTCAGTTTCATTATAAGTGTCCAGCAGTGTCAGAATTGTTACCCATATCCCATGGGAAATGAGTTTATCGACTACAGTGCAGTGCTTAAATCCTGCTCCTTTGGCCTTTAGTCTTTACTTTGGACCCCACTGTTTGCCAACATTACTTAGATCAACACCTTACTCATCATCCAATTCGGTGAGACTGTAAAACAGGTAGATTGTGCTTGTCATTGTCTGCTTTCTACCCTGACGTTCTGTGTCCAGCAAAATTATTTTTTCATTTGTGTATACTGAGATTCACTCTCTGTGATGCAAAAGTCTATGGCTTTGACAAATGTGTAGAATCAGTATTCATAATACAGTAACAGGCACAATATTTTCTGTGCCCCCCCAAATTCCACTGGTCTTCACCTATTGAACCTGCCTCAGGCCTGGTCTCTATTGTTTTACCTCTCCTAGAATGCATGGTTGGACTCTTAAAAGAAGGTAGCCTTTCCACACTGGCTTCTTTCCCTTAGCTATATGCATCCAAGATTTATCCATGTCTTTCGTGGCTTTCTATAGTTCACGTTTTTTAATCCTTGAATAATTTTCCCATGATATGGATGAACCATATTTGTTTATCAATTCACCTATTAAAGGACATTTTGGTTGTTTTAGTTTTGATGATTATGAATAAAAATGCTATAAGCATGCAGGTTTTTGTAGGAATTCTTTATAAAATTTAACAAGCTCCACTCTCTGTAGCTTACTGAGAATTTTTATCATGAATGAGTAGTATTGGATTATCTCAAATGCCTTTTCTGCATCAACTGATATAATGATCTGATTTCTTTTTAGCTTATTAATTTGGTGGGTTATAATTGAATTTTATGTTAAATCACTTTGTCTCACTGAAGTAGTTATTGTTTACTTGTTTTCAATATTACTGATTTACCCTCAAATTTTTATTTCTTCTCATTCTGCTTTATTTAGGCTTCTTAAATTCCACTTTAAAAAAATCTGTTTATTTCTCCATATTTCAGGGTGTTGTTTTGCTTTACAATCTCAGTTCTTTGGTTGATCTTCAATTTTTTTTTAGCTTTTCTTATACACGATGGGGTTGATGACTTCCAAACTTTGAACATGTCAGAGCTAAAAGCAGTTGTTTATAGAGAATTATGGATAGATAGCTGAACCAGATACATGACATGTAAGTTCTGATGTTCAAATTTTTATGTTTAGTCATTATTTTTTTAGTTTTTAATAAACCTTATCTGAACTCATGCCTCTGGGGTATAACAGGTCAATTGTGGACGTGGCCCTACTACTGTTGAACTTATGATTCCAGTGGAAAAGATATTTAGTTAAAATAAATTGTTTTGACTATTATTTGACTATTTTACATTAAGCACATATCAAAGGGACTTGTGTTTTCTAGACACTCTTTCTAGAGATAGTGACAATTTTGTTCATACCTGACAAGTGAGAAAGAATTTTCTGGCAAAGAGGGTAAGAAAGAGTATTCCAGAGTAGGGGATATCATTGTATTGGGTTGGCCAGAAAGTTTGTTTGGTTTTTTCATAAGATGGTTCCAGTAGCACTTCGTTGTCTTTAACTTTATTTGAAATAATTTTGTTAGATTGTATTGGGACAGCTGTCATATCAGTGTGCATTAAAAAACTTATCAAAATTGGTGAATTGTTGTGTAGCCATTTTAATATTGAGGATGGAAGAAAATAAGCAACAGTTTGAGCATATTATGCTTTATTATTTCAAGAAAGTTAAAAATGCAACTAAAATACACAAAAAGATTTGTGCAGTATGGAGAAGGTGCCATGACTGATTGAACATGCCAAATGTGGTTTGTGAAGTTTTGTGCTGGAGATTTCTTGCTGGATGATGCTCCACTTTTGGGTAGACCAGTTAAAGCTGACAGCGATCAAATCGAGACATTAGTTGAGATCAGTCAATGTTATATTATGTGGGAGATAGCTGACATACTCAAAATATCCGAATCAATAAAGTTATTGGTGAAAATGAAAAATGTGTCTTCTATTTTATGGAAAAAAACTAAACGAAGTTTTTGGCCAACCCAATATTATAAAGCCTGTAGCCGAGAGTGGATATGATGCTGGTATGGCTGTAGTCCACAGAAATGCGGCTGGAGAAGAGGGGAAAGCAAATAGGTGGTACCCATGTGAAATGCAGTAATAAGAATCCTGTGTGCTATCACCTTTCATATACATCAGTAGATAAAGTTTTGTTACCACCAGATACATGACTTAGTGGCCATCCATACCTGACAGATTTCTCACTTGTGAGTTTAGAAAAGTTTTCATTTTAAATGTATAAAAATATCTTATCTTTAAAATTATAATCAATCCCCCCCCCAAAAAAAAATTATAATCTTACATAGCCATTGACTTTTTGTCCTCTTGATCAAATTAAATAATGGTTGGGATAGTACTTTTTAAAATGCTTGTATATACAATTAGACTATTACTTTTGAATATTTCTCACAGTTGTGCCAGTCATTTGTTATTTCCCTCACAGGCGTGATAAGGTGGTGTGGTCAGGACTACGGAGAGGGAGAAGATGCAAACTGCCAGCAGCTCACCCCTTCAAGAAGTTGGTCCATGCTACCATGACTTTATATTGTGCCCTGGCTCAGTCCTCAGGTGGTCATGTACACATATTCCCCAAAGTTAATGTGCTTTGTATTGAAATTAGATCTCAAGATCCCTGAAAGTTTGGGAACATTTAGTCAGATGTCAGTTTATTAAGAAACAAGAGTCAAAAGGATGTGCTAATAGACTTAGTGTAAATTATAGGAGACAAGAGAGGGATTGATAAATGAGCATGTCCTTTACTGAAATTTCAAATACAGGACAAGGGGAATTTAGTTTTAGGCATGTCGAGTTTGACATGTAAAAATATATAGAATTATATGTAAGTATGCCCATGTATCCGAATATGTACTATACCTAAGATGTTTGTAAAAAACAGGTATATACATATGAAAGTACATAGAGATAGATGATATACAGTATTATGTTGGCAACACATACCATACTTAGAAGTATATATGACATCTCGATGGGAAAATAAACGTAACATATTTTGATGTAATGTAGCATTGCATGACTGGCCTTTAACAATGTTTTCATCTTTAACGTCACATACCTCTTGTATCAGAAAGCATGTGCATGCAATTTCTCAACACTTTTCCCACCCTGAGGTATAGGGGAGGAAATTATCGATGAGATAATGTCCTGCCTGGTGTTTTTGGATTCCTGATGTCAGATCACAATTAAGTTACACCAACCAAAGAAAAGTCTCAGCGTTTCTTCTAGAAGTTAAAATGATAAAGAAAACCAAGAAGTAAATCTTAAACTTTGCATGAATAGTGAGATGTTTTACAAACCTGAAATAATTAGAAAACAACTCTGTAAATATTTTCTCTATCTTTCCATCTTTTTCTTTTACATGATTTTTAATTTGTAAAAATTAGTTATTTTGGATACCTGTACTTAAGGAATTACATTGGATAATTTCTATTTTAGCTTAAGTCTTCAAAAAGAACACATTTTTTTGTCTCTTAAAAAATTTCCACCAGCTTTCAATTTAATAGAGCAAGTAGAGTATTTCTATTGATTAGGAAGTCATTGATTGACAAAATCTTCTGAGGTCTGTTTTTCATTTGTAATGAAACAATATCATAGATTTCTTCTTTATTTATACTGACAATCCCTAACTTATTACCAACCTTACCTGACCCATCATTAACAATATTTATTCTTCTTTACATCATGTATAGATTATGCTTCCTCACAGCTGGGATATTGTGTGATTTCCCCAGAGATGCTACAATGGTTTCTAGAATGTAAGCCATTTCTTTCACAAAAAAATTAAGCCTCACAACTGCAGTAACTCAGGCCAATATGCTGTACATTCAGTGAAAGATCTATAGTAATACATGTGAAATGAATTGAAGTGATAGATCAACTCTTATAGCTGATTATTCCCTGGGATTTGGTTTGTGAAACTTTATTATTCATGTCTAGTTTCAGAGTCTTCAAACTTAGCTCTTCCATTCTATTTTGAGGGCCCAGTGGTGTAGTACTTTACAATTTTCAAATGACTTCCATGTGCCTTGAATCATTTGTAATATACATGTTAGAAAGAAAGATATATAAATTTGTTTAGGCTCTGATAGCCTAGTTCATAACCCTATGACTGTGAAGCAGAACGCAGAAATCTATTGGGAATTATTCTTACATATCATATAGGAATAAATATTTTGTAGGTTTCTGGTATGGATGTAAGAGAAAATAGTTCACATGCTGAATATTTGTAGTTTCAACAGGGGGAACACTTCAGATATGAGAAAGAAGTTTACCCTCATCGTGGGTACATCCCTTAATATTTTTACATGTTGCTCTAGCTGTATTATTGTCACTTGAAGTTCATTGTTTGATAAAGTTAACTGTCTTAAGAGAATAAATTTTAAAAGTCTATATCCTAGAATCATGTGCAAACCAATATTTGTGTGTGTGTATGTGTGATAGGAAAAAATACAGCATTTTCTGAGATTTTCTGCTGGATTATGAATAACGATAGGTGATACATGTATTTGTTATTGAATGTTGTAAGTGCTTGATACTGAATCAGGGTCTAGAAACACAACACTGACCAGTTCTGAGTCTTGTAGTTAAAGTATTGAACATCCGTCTAGTGGAGAAAGCAAACTCATAAGTTATTAATCACACAGCATTAGGGATTCCTTTGAAGAGCCTAGAGAAAAGTGCTAATGAAACCAAGAGATGGGAGAAGCTAGTGCTGCATAGGGGCATTTGGAAAGACTTCCCAGATAGAGTGATACTTGGATTAGGGCTCTCCCTCCCTCTCCTCCCCTATGAATTTCCTCAGAAAATCAGTTATTTCATACTTAAAGAATGTGGAATGCCAAAATTTACATTATAATATCCCTTTATTTTGGTACTCGAAAAGGATGTTCACTACTTGGGAGCATTGCCAAAAGGCAAATGACTACGGCTCCCTTGGAAAATTCATGGATACTCTGGAGTCACGTTTTTAAGGCTTTTAATCTTGCCCCTTTCTTTTTTCCACTTTAACAATTTCTATTGTTTAGGAAACTATTTTAAGGTACAAAATTGCATTTACTCATGGCTACTTAGTCACTAAGCTCTTAGGACTTACTTTGCTAATTTACTTTCTATTATTAGCTGGGCCAGTCACAGTGCAGGCATTTTTAGAACAACCTGGAATAGAATTTGTCCCACTAACCATTACTCTTTTGAATGAACAGTATCTGATTAAAACAATTTATTTTCATTGAAAGTCCCATAATCTTAGTAGTAGTATAGCTCTAATGGTAAGATTCTAGTTTTAAAATTTGTTTGTGTGAATTCTACCTCAGTCGCAAGTGAATAGAAAGAACAGAACCAATGTTCATTTCTTGTTATAAAATTAGTAACAATAAAAATATACCTGAGGAGGACTTAAAAGCAACCAAAAACTAAATGAACAAAAGCAACAAGCAACAACAGTGATTAGCTGTAAGCACTCAATGCCTCTTGTCGGAAGACAGAATCATTGTATTTGGAATGGCCCACATTGGGCCATCTGAACGGCCACAGTGGTGTGATCCGCCTGCAGGAAGTCTCATGGTGTCAGGAGACTTTAATTGTTTTTTCTGAATCTCGTGGCTTCCAGGACCCAAATGGAAATGTAGTGGGGCGGGGGGCAAGGGGCGAATACAGGAGCTAAAACCCAATTATTAATTTCAAACTGTGAAATTTCTATAAACTTCTTTTCACTGATTTTATAAAGGTTCCCAATTTTCCTATGTGGGGCTAGTAATTTTGCTCTGCTCACCTAATTTAAACAGTGCCATTTGACATTTTGAGGTTATCTAATAATGGAGTCAGCCAGGCAATCAGCTTTAGTATTATGCATTTCATGAGCAAAAGGGGGAAATAATCTTAAAAGACAGGCTGGCTTGGTTTAATTTCACTGGATATTAGCATTTTTCAAAGGGAAAGCAGCATTAGTGATGGAAAGTAGGTTAAAACATTGCTGGTTTGCTAATAAGGAAAAGTATATTTTTTCCTACAAAATGGCAATGCTATTGAATGAAACTTCAAAACATGCAAAGGAGCAAAATTCTTTTTCTTTATGAGTCTCTTGATTTATGCGTATTAGATTCATTAGGGGATGACAGAAGAATAAAAGTATCTTGAATATTAAAATGACTGATTAGTACAAGAGTAAATAGCAGCAGGGTTAAAAGGAGGAACAAAGGAAGTGGTATTCTTATTCTCTTTGGGGAGGGAAAAGGAAGGAGAGGAAGTGAGTCTCCGCGCAGGTTAAATGGGTAACAGGGCATGTTCAGAAGTGCTGTGCAGTGGCATTTAATGAAATTCTAAACTCTGCCTTCTCTCATTAAGTTGATTCATGGAGTTGGTAACAGAGGAATAACTGGCATGTCCGGCCTGCTGTGAAAATGACCACATGCCCCACATCCCTCAGTTTAACCTCTTAAAAAAAAGACCTAGAAAATGCAGACTCTTACAGGTCTTCCTCACCTGCGTATGTTAGCTCGCCACCTATTTGCTACCCTCAATACCTGGGTATGTATTACATAAGTGTAGACATTCCTCCTAAACAGGCCAAAATTCTCCTATTACTCCCTTTATTTTTTATTGATAGACTCAAAACTGAACAGAGGTTCATTAGAAGAGATGTGACACCAGTTTTTCTTTGGTGAAGTTGGTAGAGTGGTGGTAAATTAGTGGCAGAAGAAAAGTTATAAACTGAGATTTTTAACTAACACAAATTATTGCTTGAATCATAGCCAAAAAAGAGATTTAATAGAGCTAATGTTTAGTCTCTGTCATTATGTATTTTAACAATTTCCCGCCTTTATGTGTAAGCTTAGCTATTTTCAGCTAACAATAGCTCTGTGAGACCATCCTCAGGAAATTACAAGGTCTTTTCAGTGAAGTAACCAAGAATCCTAATCTCCTCCCTTTTTCTTCTGGCCTCAGAAAGAGATGAATGAAATACCTTTTCAGTTGACTGTTGTATTTCCCTTCTTTAGGGCTGCATGAGCTCTCTGAGCAAGAAAATGTAATGACCAAGGTCCCTGTCTAAAATAATATGGGACTTTATTAGATTGAACAGAAAAGATTTTCCTTTCTTCCAATTAGCTGTTCTTATTTCCTATGGCATTTCTTCCCAGGAATAAACCTCTGCATAGCTTTTCTTGATACCTTTAAAACATTTGGAGGGGAAGGAACATGCTTCTGACCTAATTTATAAACAGCAGAATTGCTAGGGTATCTCTTTTTTATGTTTTTTAAATTTGTTTAAATAAGGGATTTGGAAGTATATTAATGGGAGGAGTATAACAGCACAAAAATTGCAGAGATACAGATTTGTCTGAAGTAGCTCTCTTGAAGTGGTCAAAACAGTGAGGAAGGGCAAATGAAGCCACCTTTTGGCCGGGATGCTCCTACTCACATGGATTTCCCATGTCAGTATGATGGAGGGAGGCAAGCTAAAGTCCAGGAGGGTATCCCAACGTGGACAGGTTGCAGAAAGGTTATCCTAACTCAGACAAAACCTTTTTTAGATATTTATGCCTGTGTTACCCCAAACCTTAGCAGCTTGAACACAAAATTTTATGTCTCACAGTCTCTGTGGATTTGAAATTTGGAGTAGATTCATTTATAGTTTGGGCTCAGTATTGCTTATGAAATCAGTCAAGATGCCAGTTAGGGATGCAGTCTTCTGAAGGCTCGAGTAGGGCTGGAGGATCCACTTTCAAAGTGTTTCACTTCTGCAGCTGGCACATTAATGCTGGTTGTTTTCGGGAGGCCCAGTTCTTTGTCAGAAGTATGTCTCCAAAGTACTACTTGAGTGTCGTGTTGGCGCAGCAGCTGGCTTCCTCCAGAGCAAGTGACCTGTGAAGAGAGCTGTAGATGTAACAACGTCTAAGTCTTATTTTTGAACTCGAGGGCTCATCAAACTGTTTGATTTAGAATTGGGGGTTGCTTCCTGGTGTGGCTAAGAGTAAGTCTGTGCCATGGTGAACAAACAGAAGAGAAAATTCAACTTTCTGCAAACAATTCAGCTTCTGTCTATTAAGACTTTCTCTCTTTCCTATGTTAGTTACCATATAAGCTTGCCTCTATATTATCTACTCAAGGGAAAATCAGTGGCACTGATAATTCAAAATCCATTAAAAATGCATTATATATTGGGGGTAGGGCAGGGAGTAATTGCCATTTTAATTATGTCTGGTCAAATTGCAATTAGTTGGTGTTCCCTGAGAATACACCTGTTAAAAGAGATGGTTCAAATGAGGCAATCAGGGCGTGGGAAGATAGAGTGAATTTTCAATTTTTTTTAGGAAAATACAAAGATTTAATTCTCATATAGTAGTCAAGATTAAATCATCTCTGACTGTGATTAAGTTGTAGATAAAATTTTAATATATCATGTGTAGTTTTACCTCTTTATGCTTTTTATGTAATGCTGATAATTTAATTTCCACAGAGGTTAATTTTGAGTCATATTACTGGAATATTAGAAAATGAATAAACTGCTAAATTGGATTAGAGAAGGGAGATAAAACAAAAGGCAAAATATGGGACAAGATTTTGGAAATCAAACCTCTGGAGGGATAAAGGAAGCAGAGGGAAAGTCGAGCTGCCCTTTGCAACTGCGCTCCCGTCCTGTTAGGCGTGAGTGAGCTGAGCCTTGCATCCAGGGATCTGCCTGTCGGTGCTTTGTTTCCCATGTGCTTCTGGGGAGCCGTTAGGATCTCTGAGTTATAAACCCAAAAAGGCACTTTGCGTTTGAGTGGAGGTTCATTCATTAACTTCACTCATTTAACCAATATTTATGGGACATTTCAGTGTGTCAGGTGGCTGTTATTATTTTGGGACCCTCACAGTCATAATAACTACAACAGAGTAAAGCCAATTATAAAATCATTTTGCTCTTTCTAAAAGTGAAAGTAAGAGATGACAAGTAAATTATACATTGCCAGTCATTACTAATTAAGATATATATACCAAAATGTTTTGTTTTATAACAAGTATGCCTTCATTTTAGTTTTATGAAATGCAATGCACAAGATTTATGAGGCTTTCCCATTAGCACTCAGGGTCTTGTTCTTCCAGTTCTTGTTTTTTCCCATGAGGCCTTCAGTTGTCCCACAGAGAGGTTTCCAGGAGCTACTCAGGCTGGACCAGAGCACTCCTGAGCTAGTGATTCCTCTGCAAAGATATCTTTTCTTCTTCTAGAATTTCATCAAGGTTTTTATTTTTATTTATATAAATTAATTTTCATTGTATTGTCTGCCATTACCATTTATCCCCTTTATATCCCCCTCCCTGTGTTTTTTAATATAGTCACATATCTTCCTGAAATCTAAGATCAAAATACTACGTACACTCTACATGAGCCTAAGGTAAGGAAATCCTTCTCAGTTAGTTCATTGGCAATGCGTCTACAAAGATTTCAGGATTATCTTGAAAAATTAGAAACGCTTGTTCAGAAACTAGGTGAGGAAGTGGAGGTTAGTGCTGAAACATCTATTAATTTCTCTGGAAATCAAATTTCTTTCTTTTTTTTGTCCCCAGTGATATCCAAAACAAAAGAGAAAATCTCCATTTTTAAAATTAAGTCTTTCTCCTTTTCATTCATTGCAAATGCTCGCTTGTGGTGGAGTGACTTACAAGTCTTAATGAGACTGACTGTATATAGTCTCGCTGTGTGAATTTTTATAATATGGCGACAGTAGTTGGTTTTATCTATTTCAGTAATCTATTTGCTACATTTTCTTACATTACCTACATTTGGGTAACTGTAATCAAGAAAGTATCTTGGACATTGAATTTCTTTTAAAACCACTTAAATGAGGAAACAGTTTTAATGATTTAAAGTACCCTAAGCTATTTTTTTAAAATTGTTTTTTCCCTAAGGTCAAAGGCTTAAATACCAATTGTTATATGCCTGGCCAATATATAATTTGTCTTAAAATCTACAGAAAAGGGAAAATTGGATCCTTATCTAGAGAAAGAGAATTAAACTCATGGAAATTATAGAATTTTATAAAGTTTTATACTTATTTCTAAGCATGTTTATATTATGTAGGAAATTGGCAAGAGAACTAACAAGTAGGACCTAATTTTAAATTATAAACCATTTTAATGTATTCTAAATTAATATCTAATTTCTTGAAAGACTAATGCACTATTGATTTGGGGAGAAAATGAAAGGACAGCTATACAGTCACACTTTCTCTTTTCCAGATGAATTGTACCTGATGATAAATGAATATATTCTGTGTTGAAAATTATTAGAATATCTCTTTAAATTTCTCAGCATAAAGAACAAAAATAATATGAACTGACAGATGTGAGGCAAAATTTAGTCATCTTGAAATCAGTGATGGTATTTCAGATGTGGTACAGTTTGAAATAAGTCGTGCCTAAATATCACAGATCAAACATGTCGACAGTGGAGTGCATGGATACGTTCATTTTTCTATTTCTGTGTCATAAATATAATAAAGTAGACTAGAAATTAAGCCACTTCGCTGATGGTCATATTTTGCTGCAAAATTGCTGGATTTCTTTTTTATTAAGTAATTTGAAGTATAAATTTGTCTTTGTTTTGAAAATTTTCAGACACCTGTTTAGTTTCTTGAATGTAAGAGGTGGTATGGGAAATTCTGAGTTTTGAAACCTTTAGTGTTCTTCCTCTCCACTTCGTTTATGTACCCATGTGCCCCATTTATAAACATGAGAAAAAGTGATATTATAAGCCCTTTTGTATCAAAACTGGTAAGAAAATAAGTGGGCAGAGGTTGCATTTTGTCAGATGGCCAATTATTTGTTCTTCCACTCGGCACCAAAATCTTCTTTTCAGGTATCACTTGTGTCCATTCTGTACACAATTTATGCTTTCATTTCCTTTCAGGCCTACTTCACTGTGCGCCAGACACACTGGCTTCCTTCCTGCCCCTGAAAAGGAACTGGAGTTTGCCTACCCCTGAGTCTTTGGACTTGTTATTTCCACCAGTAACTCGCTTTCACCAACAATCATCTTGGCTAATTCCTGAGCCTTCATCATCTGATTTTCCCAGCATCAGAGTGTCTGTGAGGACTTCCTCGACTTCTCTATTTGAAATTTTACCCTTCCAGCACTCCTTATCCTCTTCGCTTCTTTAGTTTTCTCTACAATTCTTCCCATTTACCATTGTGTACATTTTACTCACTCATTTATGGCCTTTCTTTCTTTACTATATAGTATAAGCTTTACAAGGGAATTTTTTAAATCCTCACTTGAGGATATGTTTACAGATTTTAAAGAGAGAGAGAAACAAGATTGGTTGCCTTCCTTACACACCCTGACCAGGGATTGAACTGGGACCTCGGTATGTGTTCTGACCAGGGATCAAACCTGTGATCTTTTGGTGTACAGGACAATGCTCCAACCAACTGAGCCAGGGCAGGAAAAAATTTTTATCTTTTCTTGCTCATTGCCTTATTCCCAGGACTTACACTAGGGCTTATTACATAGTAAAGTCCCCCAAATACTTGCTGAATGCTGTTGAATAAATAAATATGAAACAATCTGAAATATTGTTTAATTCTGATCTTTTCAAAGATAACAAACATGATAATTGTTGTTTGACTGAATCCCATTATATGGTCAGAAAAATCAGTAGTTTCCTGGTAAATTAACTTAAAAATACACAATAAGTTTCTTCAATATGCAAAGTTACTCCTCTCTGAAGAAATGTAGAAACCCCTATCTAGATGGAAATAAAGAAAATATATCCAGTCCAGGTTTTACTCTGCTTTTTCTCAAATAGTCTAGCTTCTTCATTATCTTTTGGTATAATTTAAGACAGTCTATGTCATTGTCACTTTACTTGGCTTGTGCTGTATTATTGCTTTCTCATTTTAGGATACATGACACTAATTGCTGAAAATTCTCCCTCTCTCATTACTTTTTCAGATTCTGGCTTGGCCAGGCAAGGTTGCACGGAGTGTTGATAAAAGGAAATCCACAGAACCTCCCCAATTTCTCAGGTTTTCATCTTGATATTCCTGGCCTAGCCTTCCCACACATTTTGTCATGGCTTGCTGCTTCCAATCTCCTTTAATGACTCCTTCAGCTCACTTTCTGTATGTGTTTCCACCTTGCTCAGCCTTGGTTCAATCTAGGCTATTGATTTAATTCTTTATCCTTTGAAAACTCCTCTTCCTTTCCTTTCTCAACAATGTGTATGTGATTTTCAAAGTAAAACCTGCTGGCCCCATCCAGGTCCTGGGGTAGTTCTTCTGTGAAAATGCTTTCATGAGCAGCCTCTGGGGTTATTCCGTCCTGGTAGGTGAGAATCATACATTATTTTTCTGAAACCCTTCTAAGTTCAGGTTTAAGTACAAAATCTAAATTGATTTTATTTCTGTACTTCCAGTTATGACTGTTTTAATTGAATGTAACTTATTTGCCATCACACAAAACCGTCTGCGGCCTCTTAGTGCCAAGAAACATCAATCTCCAACACTGCATTTCTTTGGACGTGTGCATGCACCCTCTTCATATCTAAAACTTTTATGTATAACTCTCTATTCATACTTTACACCTCTTTCCATTGTTCAACTGCCTTTGAGGCATACAACAGTGAAAGGAGAATTTTCTAAGTTCCTGGCTTTCTGCTAATGAGAAAGTTGGTTTCGTGCTGGGTGTGATTTGTTGTAGGAACCATTGAACTCTCTAACTCTTTTTTCCCCCTTTTTATCATGTGATTCTTTTACCACCACTCATACCTTCTTACTCTGCCTTCTCAGATTTTTGACTTCATCATTTAATACAATTGTAAAAGCCATTTATCTAGTCATTTTTAAGGCATTATCTACTTTCTCTCTTTACCTCAGTCAGGAAAACTGACTGTATACATAGGCATATCATTAAAGTTGTCAACTTGAGTCTGACTTTGAGCAAATTATACCTGTGTCTTGCTTTTAAGCACTGGCACTTCTAAAATTAATTGCTGAGGAGAATCAAACAGCTTGCTGTGTAAAAAGTATCTGTGAATGATAGTTGTCTAAATTCTACTTCAGTGTAAGAATTTCTATTTTAAGATTAATTATAAGTTAACTTATGACAACTCAGATAGAAATTGTTGACTTAGTTGGCTTTAAGATAGAATTGAAACATTCAAGAAAAATTGAAATATTGAAAAGCATTTGAAGTCATTGTGGAATTTCTATCACATTAGCTTGTTTTTAAGCACAGGAACTAAAAATTACAAAGTAGTAGAGAAGAGTCAAATAGGATACTAACTAGCACACTGTATATATGAGAACAGATAAGATTCTTTCTTAATAGGTAGGCTTATACCATGAAAGTGGGTAACATTTTGAATTTTTATGCCAAAACAAAAAATGACTAATAGGTGTTTTGTATAGCAGAAAATTATTGATTGATATTTTGTGTTATAGTATTGTTTGAAATCTCTTATTTTCTTAGTATTATGTATTTGTCATTTTCTTCTGTTTTTCAGAGTTAGTGAAAAGGAAAATAAAATACTACCTTCTAAGTGTTTTAAGATGTAATTGAAAAAATTTTAATTTTTGCCAAAATATATTTAATTTTCTGAAATCAATAAAACATATAGGTAATGGTGACCCTTGAATGTTTCAAGTCCTGACCAGAGGGAGGAGCTAATGCTCATGGCTATCTGTCAGAAGCAAATGTTAAAGATTCGCTTAGTCTTTGACAAAGCCGAGTTCATTTAAGCAACAGTAAAGGTAACAGGAATTAGACAAGGGATTCTAGGCAAATGCAAAGAAAGCTGAACTTTTTGATTTATGGTAAATAAGATGTTTTGTTCCTAAATTTCAGTGTATTTATATTAGTTTTTCAGAGAAATATTCTTGTTGTTGGGAGATCAAACTCAGCCCCTTGTCATCTTAAGATAAAAATATAGTGGACTTAGACTAAGACAAATAATCAGTAATCAAATTGAATCGATAGTTGTACCACTCCTGTACACTTCCCTCTTGCTCATGGGTTGCTGTGCTTATAATCAAATGACTCAAATAGATTTTGCTTTAGACGATTTACTTTTGCAAAACAAAATCGGACTATTTTGTAAAGCAAAGTCAAAGCTCATCTTGTCGAGAAGACTGGATATCTCCTAATGTGGGCTGTTTGTTCTAGGTGTGTCTATAAATAGCTCTATTATTTATGAAGGATTTGAGGCTCTAAAGTCATTGAACAATTAAGTCAAATTAGTTCAATCTATTAATGTAGTAGTATAAAGGAGAGAAAATGATCTTTGTTAATCAGTAATTTTAGATTAGAATTCAGACTTTGCTCCCTGCTGGCTTTATGGCTTTGGCCAAATTACTTAAACTCTCTGAGCTGTAGTTTTATCATGAACAAAATGGGAATTATAATATGTAACAGCTGTGTCAGGAGGACGAAATGAGATAAAATATATGAGAAGGGTCGGTAACAATGTTAGGTACTTTCTGGATACTAACGGATGTTAATTTGTTTTCCCTTTGTCTTATTCTGGTCCCCATTCTCCAAACACACACACAAACTAGTTTGACTAAACTTTCATTTAACTAATTCACTGGTAAAGTAAGTTAAAATGGCCAAAATGGTTCTGTACTCTTGCCCAAAATAAAGTGGAAGGCACACATTAGGTTTTTGTTAGTATTTTTGGAGACTTTCTCACTTCACTGGTATTATTTATGTATAACAAAGATAAGTTTGAAGATTGGCATAAGTAAGCTTTCTCAGTTCTCTAAGTTATGGTTGTTATACGATAATGAAAATATTAATTACAATTATATTGATGCTGCTGATGATTTTTTCTGGCTTGGGTGCTTCTCTGTTTTAATGGGATTGCACACACCAGTTAGAGGTTGGGTTGTATAAAGACCCTTTGCTCTTGACATCTTGGTTCTGATGAGTAGCTATTTTGGTTCCTCAGGCTTGCGTTTTGAGTCTCTCATTTCCTCAATGCTCATCTCCAGGTCTTTCCTCCTTCAGGTTAGAAGCTGTCTCAGAGCAATGGAAAAATCTTTGGGTTCATACACATGTTTTAGGCCACAGAGCCCAACCAAGTTAAAGATTTTGCTCTTTCCTTGTTTCTCCATGTATATTGAGTCCTCATTCTCCAAAACAGGATTTTGGTTTATGTTTATTTTTATTGTTTCTTTGATTCTTGAGTAGGGCCACTATGAATTTTTCCTATTAATTCTGCCTTTTATTCCATAATCGCAACAAAAAGAGAAGTACATCACTTTTCAGCATTCTCACTTAATTTGATTTTATTTGCCAGTTAGTACAATTATTATTATAAATGATAGTTTTCCATGGATTTGGAATAATAGATTTGTAAATACTCCATCACTTCATTATTTCCCCTCTGTGTTTATTTTTCTTATATCAAAGCATTTTTCTTACCTCAAAGGGCCTTTCTTATCTCAAAGAGAGGAAAATTATATAAATTTTAATTTTTTTCTGGTGTATGTTGTCCAAGCCCCTTACCTATCTTATATTGCAGTTGTCTTTGGTGTCTGTGGGGCATTGATTCCAAGATCTGTGGATACCCAAATTCACTGATGCTCAAGTCCTTTATATAAACCAGCAGTGTATTTTCATATAACCTGCACGCATCCTCCTGTATACCTTAAAATATCTCTAAATATCTTAAAATATCTCTAGATTCCTTATAATATCTAGTTAAATATAAGTGCAATGTAAATAGTTGTTAGCTGAATTATGTAGGGATAATGAAAACTGGAAAAGGCCTGTACATGTTTAGTATAGGTGCAACCATTGTATTCCCAACTACACAGCATGCATCAGTAACAATGTAACTTCTTTGAAATATTTTCAGTCTATGGTTTGTTGAATCCACACAGGCAAAAACTGCAGATATGGGGAACCTACTGTATATTCTATATTAGTATTTAAAGCTAACTTTAAGACTACATTTTAGGTGCTCCTGTCACCATATATGAAATCAACTATCATGATTATTAATTTTTAAAACCTCAAACATCAAGAAGTAGAGTAGCCTTACAGAGTGGAAATAATTCATAATTCATCAGGTTGTTGTTTCATTAGGCTAGCCATTAGCTGACATTATGAACGCATATATGGCAAGGACGTAATTACAAGGGGGCCTCATAGTAAAAAGAGAAGTAGTCCGCACCGATATTTAGATCGTAGTGTCTGTCTATCCTATCACGGTTCTCTACTTCACTGCCATTTTAAATGACTGATGGAGAAACCTTAATTTTTTTCTTGCAGAAACCCTGTTGAGAATAGGCAGTTTAAGACTCTATTATTTTCTCCCTCTACCTCCAGAACTAAATTAAATGTTATTACCTCCTTGCTTCATTGAATCAGTGATAAAATGATAACCAATAGCGGCTCCCAAGAATAGTTACTAGATTACTGGTGGCAGTAATGGACCAGGCAGCCACGGGGTCGGCATAGCGAAGGGGCCGGTAGTACTATGTCCTACGCCAGTGGTCTGTCATGCTCTACAAGCTGGCGCTCCCACTGTTTCCTGTAGTTAGAAACAAAGCGCAACATGACGGAACACACAAACGAAAAATAAATTCTATATAGCCTTAGGCATGTATGATAAGTGCAAATTGCTAGTATGCTTAGTCTGTCTTTACCTGGGGGAAGCTTTTCTTTCATGGAGTTACACTTTTCCTCAAAAATGTGGCCTACGCGATTGTCACTAGTAAGTACTTTGAGTTCCATTGGGGGTGGGAAAAACAAGTCTTTCATTTTTCATTTTCTGGCCTCAGAAAGATGATATATAACATAATGGACATTCACATATCAATATACTTCTGAAGCCCTATTTCTGAAAATACAAGAAAACTTTACTAGTGAGTTTTGTGCACTATGATACGCAGCAGTTAGAGAAATACCTGAGAGATTGTGGGTTTGGTGCCAGACCACTGCAACTCAGCGAACATCACAATAAAGTTATGTGAAATTTTGGGTTTCACAGTGCACATAAAAGTTATGTTTACACTATAATTTTGTCTTTAAAGTGTGCAATAGCATTGTCTTAAAAATGTAAGTACCGTAATTAAAAATGCTTTATTGCTAAAAAATGCTAACCATCATCTGAGCCTTTAGCTGGTCATATAATATCCATCTAGACGATGCATGGATATAACACAGAGTTCAAAATGCGGAAAGTACAGAAAATACCTCGTTTTGTGATTTCATACCTGCTTCCATAAGTTCAAACTGTTTGAATTAGTATCAACTCTTTAAAAACATAATGTAATATCAAAAATTATTGGAATTGATTATTCTATGGTCTTATTCTCTCTGAGTCCATCCAATGTTTGAATTTCATTAACATCTTTAATATTTGTAATAGTAGCAAGAGTAATGGCAATACCAACTAATATTTATTCAATATATACTGTGTGGCAAGCATTGTGTATGTGTTCTATATGCTTTACATGTATCTCATCGTGGAGCATTCACAGAGACCTTGAGAAGGAGACAGATGCACTATTAGTTATGTGTTACTTCTGTATACATTCTTCTATGACTTTTCACATTCAAAATTAGTTTTTGAAACTTACCCATGTAGATGCCTATAGCTACAGTACATTCATTTACAAGTACTAAATTATTTTCCAAGCTTTTTTTTTCTTTGCCAGGTACATTTGCAATATTAATAGTTGAGATGCCTTTGCTTCATATGCTTGCAACATTTAGTCAATTTTTGCCAATTTAGAGGTTGTAAAATATCTCATGGTGGTTTTACTTTTTAATTTTCCTGACTAATGAAATTGAACACATTTAAAAAATGTTATTTGGCCATTCATATTTCCTTTCTATGAAATGCCCAATCTTTTCTTCTTAATTAATTTATATTATTTAAAGTTAATATTTGAGATTTTACATATTCTAAATACTTAATGCTGATTTTCATTGTAAATACTTGCTGTGATTTATGATCTTTCATTTTTCTAAGGTGTCCTTTGATTAGACTCAAATTTCCTTAATGTGATTGAACATACATTTCCCCACTTTTGGTTTTACTTGTTATGTCTTTTTTTTCATTCTTAATTCATTGAGGCCATATAGATGTTTCCCTGCTCTCTATTAAGTTTTTTTTTTTTTACATATACTTTAATTCTACAGAAGGGGAACCTGCTATCAATTTGTGTGAATGATGTCTAGTGAAAAAACAATTAAAATTTTTCCTATACGAAAATGTTTTCTCGGGACTCTTTATAAACCACGTTTTCCCCACAGGTATTCAATGTCACTGTTTCAGGTTTCAAGTTTCCGTACATACCTGGTTCTGTTTCTGTTCTCCATGGGCTTCTCTGCCCCCACCCACCCCATTTATCTTTTTATCTCTTTGTCTCTAAACTAATTGTTATAGGTTTACAAAAATTTTTGAAGGCTTATAGTTACTCATGGTATGATTCTTTAAAATTTTCCTGGCCTTTAGTTTTTTTGTATGAACTTCAAATCAACATTGATTTTTACAAAGAAAAAATGTAAATTGCTTTTCATAATAGTATTGAATCTATAGGACACTGTGGAGATAATTAAGAATTTTGTAGCTGTGGCTATAATGATCACAATATATCTTTCCATTTAATTAGGTCAAATTGCCTTTCAATAAAGTTTAAAATTTTTCTCTATAAATAAATATCATGTACATATATATGCATATATGGAATGTAACTGTTATCTTTTATAAAATTATTGTTTGAATATCTATATGCAATGCATTAGTTTTTTGTATATTTCTTTTACCTAGCCACCCTGCTGAACTTTCATTATAACACTGAGATGGTAGAGTCTATTTCTCTCTATTTATATATAAATAGATCTATAAAGATACAGATATATAAATATAATCTTAACACATTTACTGGCCTTTCTGGACTACCAAAGGTTTTCCATAAAATGCTGAAAGATAATGAATATCCTTGTCTTCTTCTTTATTTTAAGGAAAATATTCTATAATCTCACCACAATTTCACATCTGTTGAAAATTTTTTTATTTTTATTTTTTGGATCCTACCTTTATGCTGGGAAATACTAAACTTTGTTTTTATCTTGAATTTTTCTTCCATATGGGTTAGATAAATTCATTTTTCAGATCCACATAAATGCAGTCCCATGGTTTCAGAGTTTCAGAGCAGAGTATATTATTATCATTATTAATTAATTAGTTTTCATCCCTGGACTGGAAGTAGAGCTAGTTTTCACTGTAGTTTCGTTTTGCTGGCTGACTTTTTTTTTCTAGTTCCACTAAGGATATAGTACCATCAGACAGACATCCCAGCTCCACAGTTACTGCAGGCTCATGGCCTAAAAACCAGTGCTTCGTTCAGGCTACTGTCAGTCTCTCAAATTCCAGATTCCTCGTCAGCACAGCTTCCCCTCCAGAGGTACCTTTGATATCCAGTTGTGTCTGATTTAAGTTCATGCTAGGTAAAATCTTAAAATCTTTTGCCATTGGTGATTTTCTTTATTTTCTTGAAGATCCAATGATGTGTTTTAAATGTTTTTTTCTTTTAATTTATTCAGCAGGTTGTTTTGTTTGGTTTATGGAAGTGGGACAAGTTTTCAGACTAATTTGTTGGTCTTCTGGAAACAAAAAAGACCTCATTGTCCTTTAGCAACATTTTCCACCTTATACTTTTTACTCTTGTTTTAAGAACTTGAGATGTGATTCCTCTGTATGTCACCTATTAAAATCATTTTTAACCAATTTTATACATTTAAAATATCATATCCACATAATATTCCTATCTACTAGAGCCTAATTTTTATTTCCCTCTTTAAAATCACCCATTGTCTGTATGTCATCTAGCAATTAACTGTGTATATCTTTATGATAACTCATCTGTTATTTCCTTAAAGTATAATTATACTTTTCTGTCATCTTAACTGCTCTGTGAGGACAATTAACCTCTATTGTAATTTTACTTAGACTTCCTAAATGCTAATGTGGTGTTCTGTACATCTTATAGTCTGGTGAGGCAGTGTTTGAATTACAGTTAGACTTCCTTGAACAGTTATGTTCATATATTCACTTCAAGTTCTTTTCCATTTATTTTGCACTCCTTATTACCCCTGACTTTCACTTTCCTTTTGCTCTTCCCCATCACTCCCAAAGTTAACTTATGTTAACTATATTAAACTCAGTGACATACAGGAAATGGCTTTATTTTTTTCTACAAACATATTCTTACTTATCCGTGCATTTTCTCTCCTTTTGCTTTACTTTGACTTGGAGCTCAGGAATTTATAAGCAGGAAATGAGGGTGTGATCTCTTTAACTCTTCATTGATTTCCTCTCTGGTTTGCTTCTTGTCCTCTAGGTCAACTAAGGTTAAATAAAAAGAGACAGGATGTATAATTTGGAACTTATTTCAATAATCTTGGCAGGAGCTGATATACATTTAGTTGGAGGCAGTAGTGTTGGAGAAGGGATGAGAAAAAATAAGTGAAATCTGATTGAGTTTTGCGGGAAGAATTGCTAGAATTTTCTGATAGACTTAGAATGCAAAAACAAGAAAAAAGTCAAAGATAACTCTGATAACATTTGCTGGAGGAACTGGAAGAAAGGAGTGGATACTTCCTGTGATGGGGGAAAGCTGGGAGAGATGTGAGGGAGGGCTTGGAAATAAGGAGTTCCGTTATGGACACTTTAGTTTTACAATGTTAGGTGCCCTTGCAGGGTTTGACTGCAGTTAGATTTCCCTTTCAGGGAAGATTCTGGGCCAGAAATAGCAATTTGGGGGGTTGACAGTATATGAATGGCACTTAACCTAAGATCATCTGAGAGATTTGCCCCTCCTTGAAGGCATCTCCAATTGCTGTGCTTGTTTTTTCTTGTGAAGTCCTTCACTTTGGTGGCAGTGACAGTTCTATTCCCAAGCTAGAAAGAAGGGAAGGGAAGTTTTCAGCTTTACCTCCTACACTAATCTTCGCTGTAGAATTAGTGTCTCAGTAAATAACCTTTGACACTGCTGAAGAGAATGGCTTCCATTCAGGGAGTGTAAGTACTGCCTCTCATTTACAGAGCACTTGATTCTTACTCATTCCTTTTCTTATCTTTTTTTCAAGAGTGATATTAGGTGATTGAGTGTAACATGCAACATATTTTAGTAACTTTTTATTAAATGTGTCACTGAGGAAAAGTAGCTGATTTCCATATGTTAAGGTGACAGTGTGACTTTTTAATTTGGCATTAGCAATGCTAATGTCTTCAGTTTGGACAACTTCTCTCAGCCTCTATCTTGATCATACATGTAATTTTATACTGCACCTTTTATGTCTCATCAACATTTTTGTTTAAGAAACCTCTAAATGTGCCTACATCTCTTCTTTTTAAATAAAAAATCAGTTTTTAATCCGAATTGCCAAATTAATTTACATAGAAAAAATTTACATAGAAACCATTTTCTAATATTAACCCTGCCAAAGACTATCTGTGTTACTCTGGTGAAGTTACTTACTTTTCCTGAACCTAATTACGTCATTGGAAACACAGAATTGGGATGCATTTTCTATAAAGTCCATTTCTGGTTTAACATTTCCTGATTCTTTGATAAAAATTTTGAATCCAGGCAGTCCTGGTAAATTCTGTTCATCTGTCTTCATGTCTATCAGCGATCTGGAATATTTTACTCATTTCATATTACTGCATCACTTTTTATGTGAATTAAAAACACTCTTCTTGTATAAAATAAATTTCAAACACAGTTTTGTTAACTTGAGAGATGTATACATCTTGTTTTTTAAAATTAGAAATAAATATAGAATATCACACTAGAATAAAATCAATAAGTATATTGGGTGTGTTTCATTAGATTGTGTATATACACTATCATTTTAGAATAAAGCTATTAAGCGACAGGGACTTTGCTTGGTGTAACAAGTTATAGAACACTGAGAACATCCAATCAATATTAAAGAATGATATAGTTTCCAAAGAGAGATTAGAGAGCAAAATCTTCATAAATAAGTATTAAAATCACACTATACTTAGTGTACATGAAATTAATAACATCTTTATAATATCAAAAAAGTGGTTGTGCAGTTTCAAAAAACCATTGCTTATGCCACTACAACATACAAATAAACTGAGTGACACTTGCAGTCCTATTAGACCAGAGGCCGTAATGGAACATTGTTGCTACCCTTTCAGGGTGGAGAGATGAAAAGTAAGAGGAAAGAAACCCTTTTTCATTTCACTAAGTTCCCCATGGAAATTGCCTGATGTATGTTAATTCCTGAGGAGGACTGGGCTAAATCATCTGAGTGAGCTAGATAGCCCTAACAGTACAATGACATTTTTCCTATTTTAAATAGAGAAACTGACAACACAATAAAATGCAGAACGCATTCTCTTGGCTTTGCTGACAGGTACACTTGCTTTTTTTCCTGATTAGCTAACCAGGAGAATCAATATTCTGAACTGAGTTGTGATCTAAAGTGAAATGACATTTTGCTTTCTAAATATTTTTAATCCTTTTCCTAAATTTTCATATTTGATTTACATAACATTATTGACTTACAAATAAATCATTTTAGGAAACATGTTCAAAAACAGAGAACAATATTTATACTGGAACAAAGGAAAGATTTCCTAGGGTTTTTTTTTTTTAACCTTCCTTAAAAACTGGAAGAAGACAACCCTCAATAGGCCAATTTTCAACACTCCTCGTCTATGTAACTCTTTAAAGACATAAAAAGACAGAATTTCTTGTTACAGTACCATCCCTGAGGACTGATTAAATGATGGTTTATTCCTGGAATATGTTTTATGATTAATCTAAATTTTAAACCATCCTGTTTCTATGGTATAATTCCATGCATTATACTATATTTTGTTACTTTTTAAATCACTTTCTGAAAGTCTATGAGACCTTGAGCCCCTTGAATACAGGGAGTCTGCCTTGGCTCTCCTGTGACCGTGACTGATACCAAATAAATACGTCCTGAGTCAATGGAATCTAGTTCTGAGTGTATTTCTGTTGTGATACTCCATTGTTGTAATTGGGAGTAAAGGTAAATTGGAAGTAAGTGTGAATATATATTTCAAGGATTTTTTCCTTCTCCTGAATGTTGTATTTTTTTTTCTCACCCTTAGAGAACAGGAACACAAAGTAATACCATTACATTCATATTTTAGGTAATAACTGTTTTGACTCCAATGTTCCACAGAACAAAATAACAGATAATGTACCTTGGCTAGACCTAATTTTATGTGCAGTATTACTATATGACTAGATTCTTCACTGCTTTCTAACCTACTCAGACATATCGTTCAAACAGGTTCTTAGGAAGAAATAGGCCAATAAGATAAACTGCCTGCTTTTCTTTTAATAGCCTTAGGGAAAAGGATTAGTCAGAGACTCTCATTTGTACAATAAAGCTTTTCTCAAATTTTGAGGTCTCAGGATTCTTTACATTTTTAAATTATACTGAGGATTTCAAAGAGTTTTTGTTTATGTAGGTTATATCTACATATTTTCCATATTAAAAGACTAAAACAGAAATTTAAAAAATCATATGTACATTTATTAATATATTTAAATACATCCTAACCTTTTATGTTAACTCAAATAACATATTTTCAGGAAAAACTAACTCTGTTTCCCAAAACAAAGTCTATCAAGGACAGTGTCATTTTCTATTTTTGTTGATATGTTATACTTTTGCCAATTCAGTGTATTGTTATATGTTGTTTTAATTGAAGTATACAAATAAAAACTGACCTGACAGACATGCGTAGTTGAAAAGAGAAGCAGTTTATTGTCTTTTCAGATAACATTAGACATTTTTCTTTGTGGAATCTGAAACCATATAAATTATTTTTTATATTCTGCTACATAAAAATCAATTGGTCTATTTTGCAATTTGAATAGACGTTTTATTTTTTCATGGTTTGAAATATGCTTTAATCATTGAGAAAACATTGGTTTGCAGAGTTATGCAGGTTTCCAAATGATGAAACATTTCAAAGTACATATTTCTTACTTCTACTTCCAGCCAAGATGGAGTAATAGAGTCCATATATACTCTCCCACTCAGAACAACTAAAAATTCAAATAAAATATATAGAACTACAAATGTAAAGATATTGGACGTGAGGCAGTGAAGGGAAGAGGTCCTTAAGAGATGAGAAAGTTTTTAATTGTTTGGCTTACTGCTTGGAGGGCTTCCAAGCATGGTAACAGGAGAGGACACTAAGGCAGAGGCGAGTGGTCGTCTTCAGTTGAAGAGATGAGAGAACAATGAGGTCACAGTGTCTGGAGTGCTCAAAACATAATAGTGAAGTGAAGGAAGCTGCAAAGGGAGACTTGTGCAGGGGTATGCAGAGGGTCACTCTCGTGTCTTATATTGAGAAATGAATAGTGCGTGCATGTGGAAAAACCATTCAAAGCTGGGCTGGGAATAGTTCTGATTTTACTGCCTGCAGTGAAAAGCTTCGTAATTTAGAAGTGCTCAGACTGGGTATTCAGAAAGGTTTTGCCTCACTAGTGGAAAAATTAGCTCTAGACTAAACACCAGTTTAGTCCCACCTAACAAAGTTTAAATACAAGACCTGAAAAACTCACACTGTAGCCAGGTGGCTTAACTGTGTCTAAGAATAAAGCTAAAAATATTTATGCAATTGCAAAAATATTCAACACTTAACAAGGTAATATTCAGGAAGTCTCACATCTAATTAAAAATTACTAAACATAGGAAGAAGTGAAAAAATAAAACCTATCATGAGTGAAAAAATAAATCAATTGCAACTGACCTAGTAATTACAGAGATGATGGAATTTGTAGATAAAGAAACTAGAACAGTTATTATAATTCTGTATGTTTACTAAGCTAAAGTAAAAAGTGAGCATATCAGCTAGAAATGTAGATGATACTTTTTTTAAAAACCAATGTTAAACTCTTAAAGATGAAAACTATAATTTTTTAGATAAAAATTACACTGGATGGAACTAACAGCAAAGAACTACAAAGGATATAATCAGTGAACTTGGAAAATAGAAATTAAAAGTAAATAAAACCAAACACAGAGAAAGAGGATAAGAAAAAATAACAGAGCTTCAGTGAGCTGTTGGTCTAACATATATATATTTGGAGGTCTGAAGTTAAGATGTAAGAGAAGCTTTCAGAAAAATTATTTAAGACAATGGCCAAATGACTTTCAAAATTGATAAAATTATAAGCCTACAGATCCAAGAAACTAAATGAGCCTCAAGTGTATATACAAACATATTCAACATAACAAATAAAGAAAACCACAGGAACTCACATAAGTAAATTGCCTAAAGTAAGGAAAAAGAGAGGATATGTAAAGCTGATGCACATGACATACGTTACATACTGAAGTACAAATATGATAATGACAGCGTATTTCTTGTTTGAAACAATAAAAGCCAGAAGGCAGCAGTGTGACATCTTTAAAGTACTAAAAAAGGGGAAAAAAAGTAAATTTAGAATTTCAAACTCTGAAAAGATATCTTTCAGGAATCAAGGAGAAATGAGGATATTTTCAGACATGCAAAAGCTGAGATAATTCATTAACTGTAGAACTTTACTACTAGAAATATGGACAGAAGTTCTGTAAGCAGAATGGAAAGAATACCAGATGGAAATCTGGGTAGTGCAAAGGAATGAAGATCCCTGGAAATGGTAACAACATGGATAAAAAAAAATTTTTTGATTTAAATCTCTTTAAATTATAATTGCATTTAAATGAAAAATAATGATTATAGTGTTATTAAGAACTATAATGTGTGTAGAATTACTGTGTATTAGGATAAAGGCCAGGGGGGAAGAAATGGAAATGTACTCCTTTAAGGTTTTATATTATATCTAAAGTTGTGCTATACCACTTTAAGATAGACACTGATAAGTTAAAGATATAAAGTATAAACTCTAAAGCAATTACTAAAATAGTAGCTTTAATTTACATTTTTCTAATAGATAATAAACTTTAGAATAAAGAATAGGATTTTTAAATAAAAAAAGTCATTTCATAATGGTGAGGTCAATTCATCAAAAGGACATATAATTCTAAATGTTTATACACCTAATAACAGAATTTTGAAACATGAAACAAAACTGATAAAAGTGCAAGGAGAAATAGACACATGCATAATTGTATTCAAAGATTTCAAGATTCTTCTTCAGTATTTTACAGAGTAAGTTGATAGAAAATCAGTAAGTACGTGGAAGATACGCACAACGCTGTCAGCCAACATGCGCAGAATGCTAATTATTTACAAGAACGTGTGACACATTTACCGAGATATACCTCATTTTGGGCCATCTAACAAGTCTCAATAAGTTTGAAAGGACTCAAATCTTAACAAATGTGTTCTCTGACTACGAGGAAATGAAAATATATGTCAATATGAGAAAAATACTTGACAATTCATAAATATTTCGATACTAATTAACATTTATAAATAACATATAGATCAAAGAAGAAATAAAAAAGTAAAATCGAATGCATTTTGAACTGAATGAAAATGAAAACACTGAATACGAAAAATTGTTGAATGCTACTAAAGCAGTACTTAGAAGAAAGTTTATGGCAGGTATTGCTAATATTAGAAAAGATAAAAACCTTCAAAATAATGATTACTCTTCCACCTTAAGAAAATAGAAAAAGAAGCATAAAAACCTGAAGTAGAAGTCAAAAACTAACTCTGTTGGAAGATAAATAAAATTGATAAACATTATCCATTATGATCAGAGTAAAAACGGAGAAGACACGAATATGAGGAATGAGATTGCACTCAACCATTATGTTATCCTTTTACCTGAAAAAAATTCAAAATACTTAAAATTGACTACATAATTTAGAAATGATGTTACATTTACATTTTGCTAAACTATAAAATTGCTAACTTTTAATTAGTATAAAAAATAAAATTAAAAATGTTTGCACATTCTCAAAGAAAGATCTACAAATTCCAAGTTCAAATTATATAAATCTTTCTTTCCCTACCCACCAGATCTCCCTGTACCCCATGTGTCTGCCAGGAATTTCTGTTAATGTACCAAAAGACAGAAATATGTTCTCATTGTCAAAGGCACTTTGATTCATTTTTCTGAATAAATTGTCTTTCTAGCCAAAGGTTATTTTTTTGCTGAGCAGTCACACACCCTGTAACTCTTGCTCTATTGAGTTTTCGCGGGAGTGACAAGAATATAGAATTGGGCCAAGAGATTTGAATGCATTTAACAAATCTGGAAGTCTCCCTAATGTTTTTCCCCAATTTTGTGTTTTCTTTTCCCCTGGCCAAAGGCAGCTTATTTTTTCCTTTCCATTCTGCAAACTTTTCTTGTTGAAATAGATGCAATGGCTTAGCCTTCTCTGCATTACTTGTCAGGGTTTGATAACCTGAGACTCCTCCATTCTTAGGTTTTTCTCTGGTTTTAATTACTACCAATTCCCTCTTGGCGAGTCAAAAATTTTTAATCAATTTATTAATTTTACTTTTTACTCTACTATAAAACTTGTGTGTACATTAAACTTTTTTATGTCCTTCATTCCATTACTTGTACTTAAAAAAAAAACCAAACCTGAACCTTAGTCAGGTAGCTCAGTTGGTTAGAGCATGAGAGCATCATCCTGATACGCCAAGGTTGTTGCAGGTTCAATCTCCAGTCAGGGCATGTACAAGAATCAACCAAAAAATTCATAAATGAGTGTGACAACAAATCTTCCTTTCTTTCTCTCTCTGTCTCTCTCTCAAATCAATTAAAAAATAAATAAAAGCCAATCTGAGATGTTTGGAAATATGACTTGTAAATAAATACATTTTCTGGGTATGAACTTATGTTGTTATCTCCTCGTAGAGCTTTCTTTCCCCAGTCTTTGTCCAACTAACTACTACTTATTCCTCAGACTGTCATATTAACTTCATTTACAAGGGGGGCACACAAAAAATTAAATTTACTTACAAAAATTGTGTATATATTCTCACATATTTAAACTTCAGTCACCTTCAATGTACTCTGCATTTGATGCAATACACCTATTGAGACATTTTTTCAACTGCTCAAAAACAGTTTTTGAACTCATTGATTTTGATGTCTTTTAGTGCTTTTACTGTTTTTTGTTTCACCTCTTCCACATTGGCAAAACATTTTCCTTTGAGGACTTTTTTCATCAGGGAAAGAAAAAAAATGTTGCTTGGGCAAGTTCAGGTGAATAGGGAGAGTGGGGCACAGGGATCATGCCTTTTTTGGTCAAAAACCGCTGAATGCTCAGTGCAGTGTGGGCAGGTGAGCTCGTAAATCACCCATCATGAAATGGGCAAAAGTGTTGAAAGAGTCTTCAAAAAAAAAAAATTCACTGAAGCCAAATGCAGCCTCTCACAACAATGTCAGCTGGTACACTGATACAGATGGGCTCCTCACCTAGCAGGGGAAGCCTGTGCTACAAGGGGCCTGTCCTCCAGAAGATAATTCCAGGGTTTTTTAGGTCCCCCCTTGTACTAAGGATATCTTCCCTTCTAGTCCAGGTTAGGTGGTTCATGTACATGCACTGTGTTATCATCAACATTTTCCCAACATAGCACTTGGAAACCATGTTTTTAATGTCTATGTTCTTTCCCTGTCTACAATACCTAACCTCTTATTTGTTGTATTTACCCATTTGAGTGTTCATGAGCATTCAGATTGCATGTAGAGTTTCACTACTGTGAATAAAAGTGTGATGAACCTTCTTGCACATGGCTTTTGGGGGGTATAAGAACTATTCTTTGGAGTGGAATTCCTAGGTTCTTGTGGTGAGAAGAAAACTTTTAGCTTCAGCTCATTTATTTCTAAAAAAAAGGGTATGCTTTATACAAAGTGTATGTCTTCTTAAGTCAATTTTGGCAAGTTAAATTTTATAGGAATATGTAAATTTCATGTTTGGCAATTCATTAGCATAAAGATATTTTGTTTGGTACATTTATTTTTAATTTAAAATTATTTTCAACTACTTTAATATTATTGACAAATATGCTAAAGTAATTTTTCCCCTTTTATCTTTTTTTTTGATGTGGAAATCTCTGTTTTGTTTGCTTAACATCAACAGAGATTTGTTTTTTTTAAATTATATTCATCTTTCCAAATAAATGACATTTTACTTTTTTGATTATTGCTGTTATGTGTTATTTTCTGTTTCATTAATTATAGCTCTTTTCATTATCTTCTTTACCTAAATTTGTTCTGTTGCTATTTTTCTAATGTTTTAAAAAAGATAACTGCCTCAAAATTAATTAGCCTTTTTGTTTGGAACATAAACATTTAAAGCTATACATTTTCCTCTAAATGTCAGTTTATTTGCACCCTATATGTTTAGATATATAATATTAAGTAATAAAATTAATCAAAACAACTTATTATCATTACTTGATCACAATGCATTATTAAACATTATAAAACATGGCAATTTTCTTTGTCTATGAGGTTTTTTGTTTGTTTTTATTTTTTGTTTTTTGCTTAATCCCAGTATAGTGATTACAAGAGATAAAGCAGGGTTGGGGGAGGTAAAAGAGGGTAAAGGGAAGATAAATAGTGTTGGAAAGAGACTTGATTTTGGATAGTAAACACACAATACAATATACAGATGCTATATTATAGAATTGCACAATTAAAACCTATATAATTTTATTAACTAATGTCACCCCGATAAACTCAAAAATTTAAAAACATGCAGTTCTCCCAACTAAAAATGAGATAAGAAGATTTTTAAAATATCATTAATGAGTTTCTTTCTATTAAAACCAAGAAAGTAGCCCTGGTTGATGTAGCTCAGTGGAATGAGTGCGAGCTGTGAACCAAAGGGTCGCCGGTTTGATTCCCAGTCAGGGCACATGCCTGGGTTGTGGGTCAGGTCCCCAGTGGGGGCCACGTGAGAAGCAACCACACATTGATGTTTCTCTCCCTCTCTTTCTCCCTCGCTTCCCTTCTGCCTAAAAATAAATAAATAAAATCTTTAAAAAAACCCAAGAAAGTAAAATTATTTTTAAAATTCTGTTTTGATATAAGTAAAATATTTAAACTTAATATGAATTTTAATATACCTACTTTTAAACTTTCTGACATTTAAAAAAAACTATCTTGGTTATCTGGAACAAACTTATCAATTAAAATGTTTAAATATTTATATAATAACAAACATTTCATTTTCCGTCAGGCTCTATAGCTTGGCATGGCACTTGAAATCCTCTAGAAGATTCAGAGAGGAGCTCCAAATTTTATATTCTATCTATTTCTCTGGAGATTTTTAAATTTAATCCTCATCTGAGGATGTGTTTATTGACTTGAGAGAGAGAAAGAAAGAGAGAAAACGTCAGTCAGTTGCCCCGCATATGTGCCCTGGCTGGGGATGGAACCAACAACCCAGGTTTGTGCCCTGACCAGGATTTGAATCCTGCAAACTTTTGGTGTACGGAACGATTCTCTAACCAACTCTACACCTGGCCGGAGCTGGAGATTTTTTGGAGATAACATTTTATTTTGTTCTAATTTTCTATTTATTAACTTAAATTATGGAGAGATCCATATGGATTTCCCCTAGGTCTCTCTTGCTATCTTCCTGAATGTGTGGTGAGTCTCCTAACTTCATGTCTACAAATAGAAAGCTCCTTAACATGCAAGGCTCTCCCCAAGGAGTGCTGTCTAGTGGACTTTCATCTAGTCTTTTCTGCTGTAAGATAACTTAAATGAACTCTTAGAATAATCACTGTGGGAATATTTCTTTGCATTCTTTAGGACAATTTACAATTTCTACCTAGGTGTTTTTGGATATCTTAGTATTCAGATTTTCAAAGAAAGCTGTCAGTGAGGGATGCTGTGGAGTAAAAAAGATGAGATGGCATTCTGGTGAGAAAGGAAGGGTTGATTAGTGGTCTACTTGATAGAGGCCTTGACTTCTTGATCCACTTTATTATAAGGGAACAGTGACGGATCTTTCCACTGTTGTTAGGAATGTAGGGTATAATGTTGGCAACTGTTTCACCAGGGGACTTTTTCCAAATTTTATTTTAAATGCGATACTAACTTTTACATTTATTTAACTAAAATAATTAAATGAAGCAACCAACCTATCATAAAAAAGAATCATGTTTTTTTATGCGTGTCTACAAATTAAAAGAAGTAATAAAAGGTATTTAGAACTACAAATCATCTTATGAGAAAAAAACTTACTTATTTCTTTTTATCCCAAATTTTTGTTTCTTCCCTACACAAGAACAGTTTCCTTTGTTTATAGCAAAATGGAATCTTGACCATAAGTGTCTTAACAGGTCTTTTGATGAAAGGATTTGGCTATGCTTCTTCCAAGCAGACCAATTCTGCTGGACAGAATAGCCAAAGTGTTCACATTAATGACAGAATTTTACAGTTATCCAATTGGCTCCATCCACCTCCTGCCAGATCTCACTCTTTTTCAGCAGCATCCAGGCAAAAAAAAAAACCTGCCAAATTTGTTTATCAGTACATGGAAAGACAAGACTAAAATTTTGAAAGACAGGTGAGAGCCGGCGCATTCAGTGTGGTATGGCCATAAAGAACAAACTGACAGTAACCAGAGGGGAGGGAGGAAGGGGATAGGGGGCAAAGAAGAGGAAGGGTCGTGAAGGAACATGTCTGAAGGACCCACAGACAAAGACAACAGGGGAGGGGAGGATTGAATGTGGGAGGTGGGGGTGGGTAGGGGACAGGGGAGAGTAATGGGGGTAAAATGGGGATAGCTATAATTGATCAACAATAAAAAAAGAAAGAAAAAAGTTAAGTAAAATAAAATTTTGAAAGAAAATTATTGTGTTCTATTCATCTTCCTATATCTAGCACTTAGCACAGTATCTGTCACAAACTAAGAGCTCAGTAATGGGTCCTGGCCAGGTGGCTCAGTTGGTTGGAGAATCATACCCATATGCCAAGGTTGCAGGTTTGATTCCCACTCAGAGTACATCCAAGAATCAACCAATGAATGCATAAGTAAGTGGAACAACAAATCAATGTCTCTCTCGGTCTCTCTCTCTCAAATCAATAAGTAAAATTTTAAAAAATGGAGCTGAGTAATGCTTGAAACAAAAATCAATTTAAAAAATTGGAAAGGACAGAGAAGAAACAGAATTTTCTCTTTATTTCAATTTCTCTCCTCAGTAAATTTGCAATGAGAAATGGACTGACCTGAATAATTTGGTGACATAGCACTTTTTATGTTATGAAAGATTTCTGATAATAAAGAAGTTTAGAAAACATCACTATCATGGGTCAGACCAAATTAACTAGGTTTATGTGAGTTTAGGGTACCTGTGTCTTAGAAATAAAACTGTGGTTTCAAAAACATGGAGAGTATCCTGCAAAGCCCAAATATTTGGGAAAGTTAACTTAAACCAAAGATTTTATCCTATAAACTCATCCTTGTATTCCATAATAATTCTTGTGAAAAGAAAATCATACTTTGGCACAATTAGGTCCAAACAACATTAGACCACATATTTCATAAATGCTTATTCACATAATTTTTTGGATAATAAAAAGTGTATGACAGCTCTAAATATGTCAATGGTTTATCCGTAGTATAGTCAGTTGGAAATAAAATCTTAAAGTTGCCAATTTCCATGTAAAAACATTTCAACACATATTTAAAGAAACAACAAAAACATTTGTTTAAAAATCAGCAGAAGGAAAACCATTTTCTTCTTTGAGGATGTGAAAACTTTTAAACTTTTTTTTTGTGCAGAGATTGAAATTGTTTGGTTAAAGAGCAGGTTAATTTGTCATGTGGACAAGGTGACTTCCTGCCATTAAAAAGGCATTAAGGCTAAAGCTGTTGTACATGAGCTAATTTTGTACAAGCCGTGAAAGATACTCGACTCTTTCATTTTACTGCATGTCATCAAAACAGGGATTTAATTGGCTACAATGTAGTTCAACTGTGCCAATAAAATATCATTGATTATAATCTCTGTAGAACTGTAATGGCAACCATTTTTTACTGTATTGGCAGACAAAATTGCATTTTCTCTTCGTCTCAGGTCACATACCACCCAAATGAACAATTGTTAATGGAACCAGATCATTAGCTCCTGCGGTACGGATTTCCGTGTCACTGCCTGAGTGCACATTTCAGCGGACAGAGAACATGCCAGGATGGCTTCTTCTTGTACATGAGGAAGAAATTTGGTAAGTTTTGATAAATGGCTCCATTTACAGCATGAAGAATTACCTAACTGAAAATGCTGACTGCTGAGTTGGGAAGACTAATGAGTAAGTGTAAGAAGGCTGGTTCTTACCTGCCAAAGAAATAGGAACAAATTTAAATTATTCATCATAAGGCAAATAATATAGTAATAATGATAAAATAGGAATATAATTACACAACAAAAAGTTAATGATTATTGAGAACCTACTCTGTTCCAGGTAGTATGTTAAATAATTTACATATGTTAGTTTAATTAGCCCTCCAACAATACTCTGAGATAAATATTTAATTTCAAGTTTAAAGAAACTGAAGTCTAGAGATAATTGCACATTTACCAAAGATTACAAATAAATCAAGCAAAGCTCAAACTCCAGACTCTTCAAGCACCTACACTAGTGTTGATTATTAATGTCTAATAATATTTTTTCTCTATTATTGTGTGTGAATGTGTTTGTTTGCTGTTATTGATAATGAAAGTAATTGTGTTCATTGTTGGTGTCATAGACTGTAATGCATTTAAAAATTAAGTCAGTTATAGCAGGAACTCAGTTTTTCTTAAGGGAATGGTTGAATAAATGAATGATGAGTGACCTCCAGTTTTCAGCAAGCATATAAACATTGGATGACATTACCAGGATCTCAAATTAATCAGGTAGAGTCAAAGTAAGAATTATGTGTTCCAGTGTATTGTCTGTCACTGCTTCCTGGGGATTTATATATCATGTTGTTAAGTATATTATTAAGCGTACTTTATATACGCTTTAATGTGCTCCTGAAAAGTAATGGGTAGTAAGTTGGTGTGAATTTAGCATTTGAAATATACTGAAGAAATCTTTTAGTGAATTCCTTTGTAAGGTGAAAAACCCTTCACTCACATTTGTCTTTTTTTTAAATATCAGACCTTTATTTTTAGTGAATTATGATCATCTTTATAAAAATATGATTTTCACCCTGCCTGGTGTGGCTCAGTGGATTGAGCACCAGACTGTGAACCAAAGGGTCACTGGTTCGATTCCTAGTCAGGGCACATGCCTGGGTTGCAGGCCAGGTCCTCAGCTGGGGGTGTGTGAGAGGCAACCACCTGTTGATGTTTCTCTCCCTCTCTTTTTCCTTCCTTTCCCCTCTCTCTAAAAATAAATAAGTAAAATCTTACAAAAAATAAAAATAAATAAAAATACTATTTTCCCTTAAGCATTGAAGAATCAAAAGAAAAACTTAGGACCAAAAAGAAGTAAAGAAGTAAATCATACATTCAGTAGCTAGTGAGCACATACACTCTCCACACGCCCCACTTTGTTGTTACTTTTGAAGCTTACAGTGTGGCGAGTAACCTCAAGTTGATTCATTAAAGTGTGTACGTGCACGTGTACACACACTCACCATGAAAGAAAACAAACATCAAAAATCATGCATCATATTAACAAAAATTAAAAATGTACTTAACTTGACAAAATAATATAATGTTCCCTCAAATAGCTAATTCTCAATTTTAATTAATTAATTTGCCTCAAGCAAATTATTTACCTTTCAGCACCATCTCTCTCCCTGCTTTACCTTTTTATGCTCTACCTAATGTTCTAAGAAGCCTTTTCCCCAAATTTCTGTCCTTAGCTTTGACAACACCATCTGCTTCCAACTATATCCATGGCCAGATAGACATCAAAACACAGTGTAGAAATAGAACGTAGACGTAGGTGGTTGGGTGTGGTCAAATCAAACCTGCCATCTAACTTGAATGAATGTGGCCTAGAGGTAGAGCAACTAGAGAAAGTTATACTGATCCAACCAGAGGCATAAAAAGAAGACCTTTAGCCAACTGCAGAAGGAAAAAATCATGAACAAATAAAGTGTTTAATGAAGCAGCAACAGCCTCAGGAGGGACTAATAGCATTCAGAGAACTGGGAGGCATTCTTCATTGCCCCTCCCATCACCACCCAGCAGTGAACCTGATGCCCCAGAGACACATAAGCCTGTGTTCCTATCCTTGGGGAGTGTGTTGGATCTGGCAGTTGTAGAATAGTGTCTTTTCATTCATTGTTTCAGCAAATGTTCATTGAATATTTAACATGGATTCAGTAAACTATGTAAAATGTGATCCCTGACCTCAAGGGAACCTGCAGGGTAATTGAAGAGCCCAGACATTCACCCACCAAAATAAAATACTCATTTAATGTAACATTCCATGGAGTTTATAACTGCTGGCCTTAGCAATGGACCCTAGAGTTTCCTTATTCTGTTTTTCTGCTGTATTTTCAAGAGCTGGGGTTCTACGGAAATATTTTGAGAATTAACACTAGTCTCAGTGGGAAAAGCCAACCTCATCAAAATACCCTCATCCTCTCATTTTACAGAGAAGCTGAGTTGACATTAATATCTCAAGAGCATTTTTTAGTAATTAGCAGAATTGGGATCAGGCAATAATTCAAGTGCCAATGTGCTGTTAAAGTTAATATGTGGAGCCTGGTTTCAGAGAGGAGAGGCGTTTGATCGTTCACGTGTAGCACCAAAGTGTGTCCTAATCACTTTTGGACACTAGGTTCTAAATCTGTGTTATCTGCTAGTGAATATACCATGTTACAGGTTATATGGTGCAAATATTTAATTTTACAATATGTACCTGGAGCTAAATTTTCCCTTATGCTTTTCCACCATGAGGGGCTCAAAAGAATGTTATTCTAGGACACAGTCTCATTTCAGCATTAGGCCTAAGTATATGTGATTAGAAAGGTAAACATTCGATATAAAAACACAATTAACTTCAAAGGCAAAAGCAAGTGACTTTTGGGTGTTCTACAATTTTTCATAGATTATTTCCACTGGAAGAATTATTAAGAATTAGCATTCTTTCATTTTCATTGGGTTATCAAAACAAATTTTTCTCTATAATTTTAACAGCCTTGAAATGGATGGGTAGGGCCAAAAGACTAAACTAAACAGAATTTCATGACCTCAGACCATCTTTAATATGGGATTTATACATTGATTCTCTTAAGAAAATAGTTGGTAAAACAATATAATATAGTGTTTTGACACAAGGTTTCTTGAATTAGATTCACTGTTTAAATATACCACTCAAAATTCATGAGTGAGAAAACAAGTTCCCTAGCTTCTCTAATGTTTACTTACCTGTTGTGAAATGTTGGAATTACAGTGGTATTTACCTTTTGCTATTTTTGTGAGATTGAAATTACATGTTTAAAATAATTAGTGTAGTTCCACACACTTAGTAAACACTGAAGAGATGATAATGGTTAAAATTAAGCACAACATACCTGTGAGGCACCTTGCTAGGTACTGTGGATAAAGAGATTAAAGTGAAAATCCTCAGGCTTATAAAATAAAATTATATATATAATTACTTTTAAAATATAAAATTAGATATTGATGGCATTTTTGTACACCAACAATGAACTATCAGAAAGAGAAACTAGGAAAAAAATCCCATTTACCATAGCAACAAGAAAAATAAAGGATCTAGGAATAAATTAAACCAAGGAGATAAAAGACCTGTACTTAGAAAACTACAGAACACTGAAGAAATTAAGGGAGATAAAAATAAATGGAAGCATATACTGTGTTCATGGATTGGAAGAATTAATATCATTAAAATGTCCATACTACCAAAAGCAATCAATAGATTCAATGCAATATCCCTATTAAAATAACAATAGCATATTTCATTAATCTATAACAAATACTACAAAAATTTATATGGAGCCAAAAAAGACTCTGAGTAGCCTCAGCAATCTTGAGAAAGAAGAATAAAGTTGGAGGGATCACAATATCTGATATCAAATTATACTACTGTAATTGTTTTGATTGCAGTGACTAGTACTGGCATAAGAATAGACACGTAGATCAATGGAACAAAATAAAGATCCCAGAAATAAACCCATGTCTCTATGGACAATTAATATTTGACAAAGGGGGCATGAGCCTAAAATGGAGTAAAAATAGTCTCTTCAATAAATGGTGTTGTGAGAACTTGATGGGTACATGCAAAAAAAAAAAAAAAAGAAAGAAAGAAAGAAAGAAAGAAAGAAAGAAATTAAGAAAGTAATAAAGAAAGAAACTAGACCATCAACTTACACCAAGAAAAATCTCAAAATGGATAAAAGACTTAAATATAAGTCATGATATCATAAAAGCCTACATAGGTAGTAAAATTTCAGATATTCCACATAGCAATATTTTGGCTGATATATTTCCTAGGGCAAGGGAAATAAAGGAAAAAATAAACAAATGGGACTACATCAAACTAAAAAGCTTCTGCATGGCTAAAGAAACCACCATCAAAATGAAAAAGGAAGCAACCATGTGGCAGAATGTATTTGCCAATGGTACATTTGACAATGGTTTAACCTCCAAAATATATAAAGAACTCATATGACTCAACACCAGCAAGACAAACAATCAAATTAAAAATGGGCAAAGGACCTGAATAGACACTTCCCCAAGGAGGATATACAGATGGCCCCTAGACACATGAAAAGATGCTCAACATCACTAGCATCAGAGAGATGCAGATTGAAAACCACAATGAGATATCACCTCACACCTGTCAGAATGGCCATCATTAAAAAAATCAACAAAAAAGAAGCGATGGTGAGGATGTGGGGAAAAGGGAACCCTAATGCACTGTTGGTGGGAATGCAGACTGGTGCAGCCACTGTGGAAAACAGCATGGAATTTCCTAAAAAATTAAAAATGGAACTGCCTTCTGACCCTAGCCATTCCACTGCTGGGAATATACCGTAAGAATACTGAAACACCAGCTCAAAAGAACTTATGCACCCCAGTGTTAACAGCAGCACAATTTACAATAGCCAAATGCTGGAAACAGCCTAAGTGCCCATCAGTAGTTGAGTAGATCAAAGACCTGTGGTACATTTATACAATGGAATATTATGCAGCAGAAAGAAAGAACTCCTACATTTTACAACAGAATGGGTGGAACTGAAGAGTATTATGCTAAGTGAAATAAGCCAGTTGGTGAAAGACAAAACCAATGATCTCACTTGTAAGAGGACTCTAATGGTCAAAATAAACTAACAAGTGAGATAGAACCACAGGCAAGGAAAGAAGAAAAGAACTGACAACAGACAAAGGGAAGGGGTGAGGCAGCAAATGGAGGGAAGAAGGGGAAAGGACTAGTCAAAGGACATGTGTCAATAACCCATGGACCTGGACAAGGGTGTAGGGATTGGCTGTGGGGGCACGGGTGGGCAAAGGGTGAAAAATTAGGACAACTACAATAGAATAACAATACAAAATAAATAAAAAGAAAAAGAAGCTCATAAATTTACTTTTTAGTAGTGTTGGTGGATGGAGAAATATTTATTTTAAACAGAAATAAAAAGCAATGTTATAATAGGTAAATTCTGTTTTGTGTGTTTTCCAATATCTTTCTTTTAAAGATTTTATTTATTTTTTAGAGAGACGGGAAAGGAGGGAGACAGAGAGTGAAACATTGAAGTGTGAGAGAAACATCGATCAGTTGCTTCTCATACACCCCCAACCAGGGATCCTGCCTTCAACCCAGGGATGCGTTCTGACCAGGAATCAAACTGGTGACCTTGCAGTTCACAGGCTGGTACTCAACCCACTAAGCTACATCAGCCAGGGCTCCAATATTCTTCAAGTGACCAAATAAAAGATGTAATGCTATAAACCAGGTGCTGTGAGAACACGGTAAGTGGTTAGGTTGATCTGTTCTGGAAATCTAGTTTTGAACATCTTTGGAAAGTGTGTTCTGACTGAGATTTCTCCACAAGCACTTTCTAGAATTTAGTGTAGGACAATTGAAGAGTGAAGGAGGACTCTCAGTCCTCAGGTACGATGGTGAAACACATGCAAGCCTACCTGTTTAAGACTGGGAGGCTTAAACAGGCATTTATATCTCACACCTCTGGAGGCTGTAAATTCAAGATCATGGTGCCAGCAGACTCAATTCCTGGAGAGTTCCTCTTCCTGACTGGCTGATGGCTGTGTTCTTGCTGTCTGGTAGCCTCACCTTATCTGCAGTTTCACTCTGTGGTTTTAGTTACTTGTGGTCCAAAAGTATTAAATAAGAAATCCAGAAAAACAATTTTTAAGTATTAAATTGCATGCTATTCTGAGTACCTCACTTCATCTCATCGTGTAAACATTGTAACACTTCACATCATCACAGGAAGAAGGGTGAATACAGTATAATAGCGAGAGCCAGAGACCACAATCACATAACTTTTATTACAGTGTATCATTATAACCATACTGTATTATTAATAATTGATATTGTTAATCCCCTATTGGGTCTAAACTTTCAGTCCATAATATTATCCTTAATATGACTGGATTTGATTTTTTCTCTATGCTAAGTCAGTTATGGACTCTTTTTCTTCCTAATGGGTTTCCTTTTTTTCCCTTCATTTGTCAGACACGTCTGCATGAAATAATTCAGAAGCTGAGAATCACACAGGTCTGATTGCTTTTCATAGACCTCATGAAATTGAGTTTACTTTACTAAAAGCTCTTTAAAAGCAAAACTCTGTCTCATTTCATGGTTGTTTTTATTGTTTAGCAGAATGTTTGACAAATGAATGTAATTTAATAAATACCTTTGAAATAAATTCATTTATTCTATTTAACAAACATGTATTGAGCATCTGTGATAGGCAGAGTGAAAGGTGCTAAAGGTAAGAACTGGAACAGGATACAATTTCTTCTTTCAAGCAGTTTATGATTGAATATGGAGACAGACATATATTAATAATGCATGCAAGGCAAAATGGAGTAGCTGCTTTAATAATGGTACATCATGGATAATGACAAGAAATATTATAATACATGAATTAAAATGGATCAGAAAGTGTTTCCCATAGGAAATGTGAGATGTGGTTCAAAGAATAAATAGGATTTTGGTAGGCGGAGAAGGTTAAGTTTGAGGGAACTGTATGAAGAAAAATACAGAAGAATGGAAATGATTGTTAAAAGCCAGGTATGGAGAGGGTGGACTTTGTACCAGAACATAAAACGTGGAAGGGTAGCTTACAACCAGATTGTAGAAAACATAGAATACCATTCTAAAACATTTGGAGCTCTTTCTGTAGGTAATGGGAGATATTGAGGGGTTTAGAGAATAAGGGAAACATGATCTTCGCTCACTTTTAAGCAAGATACATTGAAAGGCATTATGACTGGTAGATTGGAACCAATTAGAATAGAGTCTAAGTCAAGAATCCAAAGAGATATAATTTACATGGGAACTACTATAGTGGCAGAGACAATGTAAAGGAGAGGGGCATATAAGAGAGCTCTTACTGTGGTAGAAATAGTACTTGGTAACTAAATTATTTCAGAATGAGAGGTATTGAGTATGACCTTTCAATTTTTAGCATGGGTAACCTGAAAGATTATCATTGCTCTTAATCACAATAGGAAGCAAAGAAATAATCACAAGAAGCTAATACTGATATAGAGCTTTCTATGAGCTCAGTGTTTAAACCCTACAGCACACCTCTGAGGAATATATGCTCTTATTATTCCCACTTCTCAGAAGAAAAAAACTAAGGAACATGGAGGTTAATGAACTTGCCCAGAGTAAAAGGAATGGTTAGTGACAGAGCTGGGATGCAAACTCCTGTGGCCTCATGCCTGTGTCCTGGTAATTAATCACTATGCTGTTCTGTGTCCCCAAAAGACAAAGGAATACATAGCTTGGAGCAGAGAAGCAGTTGAGTTTTGAGGTGCTGCATTTGCAGTATTTTCTAGACATCAATGTGGGAATGTCTGGCAAGCTTTGTGGAAATTTAGACTTCCTGTTTAAGAGAATGATTACAACTGGACCATCATTAGCGTCATCTCTGAAAGCTGAGGACATAAGTATATAAAAACTGAACCAGCATGGCAAAGACTTTTTTCTTTTTATGAATTTGGTCTGGAAAATAAGTATGCAATGACCTTTTTATTGCTACACAACTGATTAAATTTTTTATAAATCCAAATACTATTTTTTCTTCTGCTTCTTTAATTTTGTTAAAAATAGCAATAAAATATGAGATTTAGTGTAGATAGGTAAGAATTTTTAATCTGATTAAAGAAAGTCTACTGCCTCAGATATGATTGTATATGAATATAAAATTCCCTTTGAACTCTAGTTAGCCTTTCTCCTATATAGCAATCGCAAGCTGAACTCTCACTCATCATGTCTGCAGCTCCTTGGCATATTGCTATCCATTGCTGCAGAAAGAGGCATTTCAAGAGAAAGCACATTAGTTAAGCATCAATTGCAACTTAATGGGCCAGGTATCTGAATGATACTCTACAATGACATTATAAATCTTTTCTTTAGACTGTTGGGAGAATATGCTGTATCTCACTGCAAACCTCTGATGTGAACTTAGCTATCAATAATTTTTTCATACAGCAGCCAATTGAATAGGTAGATATTTTGAGAACAAATAGTCCAGAATGAAAATAAAAATACAGTAATATGAAGGGCTCAATATTGGGGTAAACATAGTCTGTTGTGAAAGAGATATGGAGAGAGATAGAAAGAAGGAAGTAGAATGAGAATTAATACAAACACATGAATCACAAATGCTGTGTTATTTTTCTGTCTTCTTTACTAGATGCTCACATCATTCTATCTTCAATCAAGTGAGTAGCAGGTGGTACTTTTATGTGGCTAAAAGAGAAGGCTAAATCATCCAAATGGGTTATAGCTAGCTATAAGCCTGGCCAGTCTTATCCAGATATGGCAAAATCTGTGCCTACATAACTGGGTTTAAATATGATGCACTTGCCCCATCTTTCTTTCAGCTATACTCTACAAGTTACAGTGTTAGCAAGTGCTCAGGGGGCAGGCAGAAGAGATGATTCAAAGAGGGCCTAGGTAAGGCTGTAAATTCAGGGGCACAGAAAAGAGGCACCATTATTCCTCTATTACCTGATATCTATCTAAGATGGCACACATCCTTAAAATATATTGGTAACATTGGACATTTAAGAGAAAAAGTTCATGGAACCAGAAATTTAGTGGCTAAATTTCTAATGAGGTATTAATTATTAATAGAAAATATTCCATAACATAAAGAATTGCTCAAAAGATTTGGAGACAAGGGTAAAAGAGCTATGAATGTCTGAAGGGGGAGGGGGTGGAGGTGTTTGATTCTTTCATACCTCTTTTTATTTATATACATTCATTCAACACACATGAATTGAGCATCCATTGCAAAGTTGGCACTGTACCAGGCACTGGAGATTCAGCAGTGACCAGCAGATTAAAATTTTCATCCTCCCAAAATTTATATTCCAGTGGAATCTTTGGGGAGGGGAGTGAACAAGGGTGCAGAGAGACATAAAATAAATAAGATATTTATTAAAATATAAAGTATATTGGATGGTTTAAGGCACTATAGAGAATAGCATTGGAGAAGAGGGTGAGATAATGATGGAGAGAGAACGAGCTATGTGGACATGCGGGGAAAGAACATTTTAGGTACAGAGGAAAACACATGTAAAGCCCTGAGGCATGAGTGGGTCTAGCAGAACTGAGGAGCAGGAAGAACAATGTGGCTGGAGCACAGTGAACAGTAGGGAAGGTAGGAAGAAATGAGATCAGAGAACTGAAGGGAGAGAACAACTCCTGTACTACTTTATAGGATGCTGTGGGGGATTTGTTTTTATTTTGAAAGACATGGGTAGCTATGCTGCTATGTTGAAAGTTGGAGTGTGAGAGATGAGAGAAGGAGCAGGGATCCATTAGGAAGTAACTGCATTGATCCAGATAACAGGTGAGGTGGAGGGGGAGGCCTGTGGTCTGATTCTAGATTTATTTGGAACAGAGATGTTGATGGATAGGACAGAAAACTGTTCTGTGGCAGAACAACCAGAATGACGGTGCTGCCAATTATTTACATGAGGGAAACTATAGAATAAGCAGAACTTGGTGTGGGAGATCAGGAATGGATTTAAAATGTGTTAAGTTTGAGATATATATTGGACCCCCAAATGAAGATACCAGCACTAACTTTACTTGTGTATTTTGTCTATATAAGTTTGGGGATCAGAGAGAACTCTAACCTAATTTTATACGTTTGAGAAATATGATGTTTTTTCAATAATTAAGTGGTATTCAAAACCATAAAATTGGGTAAGATCAACAAGGGAATAAGTATAGAGAGAGAAGAGAAATTTTATAGGTACTCAGACCTAGAGTATTCTGACCTTAAAAGGTAAGGGAAAAAAGAAAGAATAAGAAATAGTATCTGTTAAGAAAGCAAAAGTCAGGTAGGAAAGAAAATCAGGAGAGTATTGCATTTAGGAAATTGGTAGAAGAAGGCTTCGTTTTTTCCTCCTCCATGGGTAGTAGTAATTAATGGTGTCAAATGCTACTAATAAGTTAAAGAAAATGAAAACTTAGATTTAATTTTTGGAATAAGCATTTAGAGATTATTGGTGACCTTGAACAACAGAAATTCCACTGGAGTGGCAGGAGGGAATGTCTAAGTTTTGGGGGTTCAAGATAAAACAAGAGTGGACAAAATGGAAAAAAATAAGTATAGATAAACCTTTCAAAGGCGTTTGTTGTATGGAGTCACCAAAATGTGAAGTTAGCTAGAGAAGAATTAAATCAAAAGAGAGGATTTTTTTTCTGAGAGGCATGAGGGATAAGAGCAGCAATTACAGTATGCTTGTGAGATAATAGTAATGATCTATAGAGAGGGAGAGAAACTGGTGATTTTTGAGAATAAGGGAAGATTCTGGGGCAGTGACCTCAACCAGGGTAGAAGGGATGAGAAAGAGTCCAAAATCAGAAGTGGTGGCCTTACCTGGGTTATGACAGCATAAGAAAAGGCAGAGAACAAGGGCACAGTTTCAGGGAAGGCTGAGTAAATGTAGTCTTACGAATGTATAGAAGCGAAATACAAAACAAAGTCATCAATTGAATGACCATAAGGAGAAGATTTTAGAGATTTGAAGAGAGAGAAGGTGTGAAACAGTTGTCTAGGAGTTGGGAGAGGGATTGAATTAGGAAAATGTTATACAATTGCTTGACAGTAATAAGATAATGGTCTTTTGAATAATTATCATGAAATTAAAGTGATATTAATTAGCAAATGGGTGCGTTTTTCTCTGTGTTTAGCTGACAAGGTACTGTTGTGTAGTGTGAACATATAGATGTCAAACAGTATAAAGGATGAAATAAAGCCAAAGGAATTGATGGTAAATACAAGGAAGTGATTTTAATGATGGACAATGGAATTTACACAGGTTATGAAGGGAAAAGGATGTAGAATGGGGCTTAAGGATAAGACATACTGAGTCAATATCCTCTCTGCCCTAAATCAGTCCAGGACTAGGCACAGGACAACTAGGAACCACCTCTTTAACCCAAAGCTCACCAACATTATTAGAACTATCAAACTCTAAACTTACTCAGCCTACCCATTCTGTCCTCTGATAAAGGCTCTGGCCCATGCCTTCCCTTTGCCTCCTGCTGCCTCCTGCCCCTCCCTAGTACTTCCCTGTGTGGTCCTGCTTGGTGTGGTATGCCCCTTTCCTTGAGAACTGTAAGTAACAAATTGTCTTTGTAATGGCAATTACCACTTGATCTGTTGGCCTTACCATACATACCTGGGCACCCCAAATATGACAGGAGTAGTATTAGGGACAGGGACAGTGAGTCAAGATTTAAGATCTAGCACAAGTGATAACCAGAATTTTTAGATAAATTCAGCAAAACGGAGTAATGAGTGTCATGGTTTTATAACATAAGATTCGAAGTTTGTGGGGTTTGGGGAGGGCAGAGTAAGAATAATCTGAAATTGATAACGACAGCCATGGGACACACCCATCTACCAGCTAGAGAGTAGGAGTGCCGTCATCCTCCGCTTAAGAAATCACCCGAGGAAGAACAGTCCTCTGAGAGAACCAAATTTCCACTAGAAGACAAAGGAAGAAGAAACATTCAAAAGGCAAAGGGAACATTCAGAGAAGAGGTTGAAGATATAGAAGATTTTCCTGATGAAAGAGAATAAGTAAAACAAAATACCATAAAAAGACATCAGAAAGTGAAGAATAGTGGTAGATCAGTTTTAAAAGGTAACATAACTTATGTCAAGATATGAATGTGGGTGATAAGTAGAATTTGGGAAATGATTACTTTTAAGGTGAATAATGAAAATAGGGACAAAGGCATAATATGATAAATTTTAATGGTCTCAAAGCAAATGAAGTGGTGGCCAGGGTAGGGTATTGAAGGGGAGCAGGACAGAAAATCTCTCCAGGATGGTATGGAATTACAGAGCCCCTACATGACTTCTGCTAAAACAAGAGTAGAGACTCGGAGGGCATGGTGTGGAACTGAGAACTGTCTTACCCTGATGTCACAGAGCCCCAGGGGTCTGCCTTGGCTATTGTTCCAGTAAAGATTTCAAAGCATACCTAATTAATCTACTCCTGAAGCACGGTATTAATAGCTGCCCGCCCACTCATTTGCCTGACTTTGAGTAGAGTCAGTGCATGATATTTCTATCAAATATCCAGTGGGGCAAAATAATTGATGTCTGGATATAACCAAAACCTAAAGGATAGTTTCAAAGGAATGAGCCCAAGGTTACCTGTTTGCAAAGAGCAGTGGTGTGCAGGGATATTTGTGCCCTATATAGCCATTTCACACAAAAAGGCTTTCTACCAGCAGTCTGTTACTGGTTACCACTTTTGAGGTACCTATCTCAGTTTGAAGAAAGTTATTATTTGGACATAAAGGACCAACAAGAAAGAGATGGCATAGGGCAAAGAAATGTAAAATTAAAAAAAGAGCCACTAAAGCAGAAATGAATTCTCTGTCAAAGTTTCGTCAATGAGAGGCATGTTTCACAACTTGTAAGGAAAAGCTGAAAGAAAGTTCTTTGAAAAAAACACATCTGCTTTACCTTTTAGGAGGTGTGCTCACTTTTGGACTTGGAGAATCCTGTGGCTTTACAAGTTCATTTTATCTTTGTAGATTAATCGGTAGGGAGGAATGAGACATGCTGGCAGATCATGCCAGTCTGACATGTTCTATCAAAACTTTGAACTTAGCGGTTGGCAGCAAAGAAATGGCACAAAAGGATTGCCAGATAAAGAACTAGCAACTCCTACACTAAATGTGTGCGTGGGGGGGGCACTGAACATTTCGTTTTCGTGGTAATGAAATGAGACTCCCTTTTATAATAGATGATAATGTACAGAATGGCAGGGAAATTATATCTTTATTATATTAATGCTTAGCACAGGGCCAAATTGCACTAAAGAAAAAAGAGTGACTATGATACACCTGTGTGATGTACAGAATAAAGGTAGAGCTCCATCCCAGTATTCACATAGGCTGTAACATAAATGCTGCTTCGTGGATTTGTGCAAATTGGCACATCTATGCTTTTCTTAATAAATAAGTGACTCATACATCCTCTAACATCAATTAGGCTCTTACTGTGTGCTAGGTATGCGCTTTGTACTTACACCTAAGATCCTACTTAGTCCTTGTAAATAAGACACCAAAACAAATAGTAATTTGATGTCTTCCCAAAATCATATAGCTAGACACAGAGCAGTTAAGATTCCGAGCTCAGCGTGTAGCCGGTTCAGGCATCTGCAGATTTCGCTATGACAGTAGTCAGAGCAACAGAGGTCGAAATGGCTATGACATGATGTGTTCATTTGTTTAAAAGTATTTATGTTCTGACTGGGGCATGATTTAAACAAAGAAAAATACAAGCCAAGTTTTACAAAGGGCAGTAGTACAGAAGGAGGGAAGACAGAACTTCTGAAGTCATTATAGTTAGTACTGTCCAAAGAGAGAAAACATGAGCTCGCTTTGGGATAATGAAGAGGGGGATGAAGAGAACCGCAGGTGGGAGGAACAGCATGAGTAGAGGCTGAAAGAAGAAGAGAGGGCCTTTATCAGATTAGAGAAACATAGGGATTATGTCCAGGATATTTGCCTTAACATTTTGATGGCTTTCAGGCTTTTTTTTTTTTTTTTTAATTCATGCTGAGGAAGCAATGAGACCCTCAGTTTTCCTTGTGGCTGCTGTAACGGAAGGCCAGCACCAGAAGTTCTCTAGATCTCCACGCAATCTTAATTGGAAGGAAGTGGGATAATCAGTTTTCAAAGGTGCTGGAGATTGAAAGAATAAAAACACAAAGGCTTTAGGCTACTTCTTCATTTAATATGAGACTGCAGGTCCAAGTTTCTGAGAAAATGCCTGAAGTATATCTCCTCCTTGCAGGTCTCTGAAAAAATGTAGCTGTATTTTTCATGGGGCGTCTGTAAGGCTGTACAAGAGAAAACATTGTGCATCCTTAGCTTCCTTCTGGGACAGCCTTGCAGGTGTCTCCTTGCATCTAGGGTGCTGTTTCTTTGTTCCATATGAATCACGAAACATTTCTGAGCCTTGGAATAATTTAGGCTCCTAGTCTCCCCTGTTAAATGAAGTCAAAATAGAAAATATTTAGAAAAATTGTACTGTCTCTGCTCCTCACCCCAGTTTCATTCTCTGCAGTTCTATTTTTAGTTTTAACATTTTCTTGCAAAGGTTATAGTGCAGAGCTTTAACTTGCACCCTTGGGTTTCTTTAGGGTTATAATTTAAAGTAGTAATAGCTAATCTTTCCCTTTGAGTTCCTAGAGCGGCTATTACAATACTACATAATATTGTTAATATTTAAGAGGAAACCATTATAGCTTTAGGCATGAGACAAATTGAAAACTTTAGCATTAACTGAACACTACTGTTAATGGAACCTTTGCTAATTCATTGTGAAGCAAACTTGTACTGCTTCATTAGGAACGGAAACCTAAAAGAACAGTGATGGACATCATCTCAATTTGTAGTGATTTATCATTTGTTTAGTAACATAACAAATGATATTTCACTCAGGCAAGAAATCCTGAAACATCCAGATACCTGAGGAAAAGCACTGTCCATTCAGTAGGGTGAGAGCAGAAGTGAAATGCTTACGTTGTCACTTACGTTACCATTAGAAATAGCTGCTCCTCCAGTCACCACATCTTCACCAAAACATGAGAAAGGAAAGGCCTTACACACATAGGTACTTTTAAAAATACAACAAAATTAAATGTTTCTATTCTGTACAGAAAAATGTGCTTTAAGTCTAGTTCAGTATATTTCAAATTGTTTAGAATTTATGTCCAATCTCTTTCTAATATTTTGTGCTCTCATAATTTTTGCTCTTTGCTCTTTGCTCCATCATTTAGAACCATTGGTAGTAGTATTATTGGCCTGGACAGGTTCTCCACATGTATAAACTAGAGGAACTAGGTTTTTAAAAAAAAAATTTTATTGTTATTCAATTACAGTTGTGTGCCTTTTCTCCCCACCCCTCCACCCCACTCCAGCCAAACCCCCTCCCTTCCCCACCTCCACCCTCCCCCTTGATTTTGTCCATGTGTCCTTTATAGTAGTTCCTGGAACTAGTTTTTAAAGATGTTAAGAGAAAGGTGGATCAAGAATATTGGTAGAGAGATGACAGGGAACAAGAGACGCAGAATAAATTGGGCAGTTATTTTAGTGACCTTGGAGTTTCTATAATATTCCTGTCACCACACTTGAGTGTCAGAACATTTTTCTTTCCTTTGGATTTTGAGCATCTACCCCTTTCTTTCTATATTTGAGTGTAGATTTGACCTCTTTCCAGATATCTACAGCCGAATTCCTCCTAGTCTATTGAACATCTCTAAATCGCCTCTGTGCACAATATGCTTTACACAGAAATCTTCAGCATTTCCCCAAATCTCTTCATCCTTCTCTTGTCATTAATCTTATAAGTCACCTTTGTCCCAGCCAATTAGGTTGGAATATCCCTCCTTATTCAATTCAATTCATATCACATATCTCCCCTGAGTTCTTATTCAGACAATTGAGCTAGAACAGTTATCATAATATGAAGATGCATGTAATGACAAATGACTTTTTTCAAAAATCAAATATCTTTTATAATAAGAGAATGATTAATTATTAAAATTACCTGAGACAACATCTTTAAAAAAATTTCTAACATTGTACAGAGCATTGAAGAACATTCAGGGAGAAGAAGCATATAAATATAAAAGTTAATTCCAAGCTAATTATTTTGGAGAGTAAATAAGGCTGCATAAGAAAGAATGGGGTGGGAAGCCTTTAACCATCACGTCAATGACAAGGCCGTGGTGTCTGTGTAGAACACATGTGTGTGTGGAAGAGGAGAGGGTGAAGACTTAACATGCTTCCTTGGGAGAAAGATTTACCCTGAGCAATGGCATTCCTTAAAAGAATAAGGCAAAGTTTTATATCTCTAGAAAATTTCTAGGGAGTGACTTTTCGCTGCATTAAGTTGAAAATGTACATGGTTTAAAGGCATTGATTTTGGATGCAAACAAAGGTGGATTTGAACTCAGTTTGGCATCTTATTGTCTCTGTGACCTTAGGCAATTTACTACCCTCTCTAATATACTAGCCCTTTCCAAGCCTCATCATCTTCATCAGTAACCTGGCAATTATAATACCTACTTTAAAAGAGTTTTGTGAGAATTCCATTAGATAATAAATAGAAAGTGTTTAACATAGCAACTTGGTAACAGTAAATGAAAAATAAATATCATCTGCTTTTATAAAGCTTGAATTTAGTTAAAAGAGGATAGTGATACAGAATATAATACTTGATGAATGCTTTGTTGTAGGGTATCAATTATAAGCAGAAACTCAGGTATAAAACAAAACAGATATTATTTCCTTATTTTTGTGTAACTTATCTTGCTTCAGGTCTCCATTCTGTGGGTGGTTAAAAAAAACAACTTGGTGATACAGGATCTTCCTCTACGTTCCCAGACACCTATATACATTCTGGAGATGCTTACATATGTTGACATGTCTATATGGGAGATGGTATCTTGTTCCTCATTCAGTGTCTTCATAGACTCTACTAAGAACCTCCCCTTGCTCTCCCTCCCCGCCCCCTGGTTGTTTTCCTGGGCCCACAATAAACAAAGTATTTCTGTGTAAGTATCTTGAAAGTTCTCCTCCATTTGCAGGTGTGCATGAGTAACACAGAGTTTACCGTATTAAGAGGATGGGTTAACCTCTTAATTTTTAGTGGGACTCTAATTGAGTCCAGTGTTCATATTTTTATGCCATAATTGTTAGAAATAATTAGGAGATGTTGCAGAGTGGAACCTTGAAAAATGGTTAGAATTTTACTCTCTACCACAGACTAAAATAATTTCACTTTTGGAATATAAAGGAAAAGTATTTGGAAGAGTTAGTTATAATTTGCTTTTCTAGAGTATTTTGAATGAAAGACACTGGGAAGAAACAAAAGTCTAAATTAAAATGTATCAGAAAGGATCTACTTCAGGACAAAGCAGTGATCTCACCTTTAACTGGAACATAATCAACAAAAGAAAAAAGCAAACAAAATATAACCAGAGACATTGAAATTAAGAACAATGTAACAATAGCCAGAGGGGAGTGGGGAGGAAATAGTGGGGAGAGGGGTCTATAGGAGCTACTATAAAGGACACAAGGACAAAATCAAGGGGGCGGTGGAAGGGGGGAAGGGAGGTGGGACTGGCTGGGGTGGGATGGCGGGAAGGGGAGAAAATGCAGACAATTGTAACTGAATTATATATAGAAAGGACCTAGGTTATCTATGATAAGGGACATTTCAGTTTAAAAGTCTTCTGTGAAGTTCATCCCTCTGGAATCCTAAGGACTTGACCATGAACAAATGAACAGAACAACTCACTCTGATCAATTAGTCTCAGTTCTACAAAATCTGTTTTCTATCCTCTAACATTTCGTGCAGTGTACTCAGATACAATCACTCACAAATAGCAAAAGCATAAAATTTTAGGATTCCTTTTCCATAGTTCAAGGGTTACAGCCTCTTACATTTATTTGTTCTTGTCTAAGGGTCAGGTCTTAAAATAAAGGATGATTACTTTCTAAATTGTTATTGCACTTGATAATGTATCAATGTTGTCTTTGTCAAAGTGTAGAAATATTACCTGGCTGGCTCGTAGGAACTTTCTTTATAGAAGTTCATATGGAATAGATTTGGATAATCCTTTTAAAGAATAGAAAATTAAGTGGATTAGGTTGAAATCTGGAGCAGTCCAGAAGTGCTACTGGACAATTTAAATTTGACATGATTTTTTTTACCCTTCAGTCAAAAGCTCTGTTGCCTAAAATTAGGTGAAAGTAAAAAGGAGTGAGCAGCAAGAGAAATGATTTTGCACCACTTTGCATAATGATTTAGTAATGGAGGTAACAGGACAGATCCTGGAAGACAGATGACAGTGCTTCAGGGGAGCAGGAGGTGACCAATGGCAACACTTCTTCCTCTTGTAGTTTGTTTCTGTACGGGAGCTTAAATGCAAAGAGAGCTAGAAGGTTTGCTGGGAACAGGAACTTGTAGTGTATTTCCCCTTCAGAGGTTTATAACTGATTTTGATGTGGTTATCATTAAGTTATTTTCTGACTGATATGACTATCCCATAAACTGCAAACCCTAGAAACAGCTAAAGCTCAGATAAAATTTAAGTGAAACACTGTAATTGTTCCACTTTCCAAATCTAATAAAATGCATGGTAATGCAAAAGAGGCCATGTGATAAAATCAAACACCATTAAATTTTGTAGCAAGCAGACTTGGATTTAAAATCAAGCTCTATTAATTGATTATTGGTGGCATGACTTTGGTTAATTATTAACATATACATCTCTCAGGCTCAAATTCCTCATGCACAAACAGGATATGTTTCTCATAGGATTGTTGTGAATAATAAAATTATAACATTCATAAAATACTATTCATAAAATAGATTAGTAGGGACTCAATAGCTATAAGTTGAGACAATGTGGAATGATTTCAAATTAAGAGACAGCCTCCCATTTGTAGCTGGTAAGCTACTAAATATTCTTATTGTGGAATTTACTACTTGGTAAATATGAAAATTGAAATTTGAAAGATACAATTTTGTCTAGAGATAATGATTTTTTTTTGCTTTTATGAATTTTCATGGAAATTTCTTTCATAGTCACATAGAAAAAACATCACTGAATTTTATGATTCAATTCATGAACTTACCAAAAATAAGTACTTGAAATTACCTAAACATGTGACAATTTGTCTTAAAATATAAATACGTGTACTTCAGTATCTTGGCGTCTTTTCCTATAAGCAAACAGCTTTCAGTAATTTTGAATAAACTCTTTAATTGAGTATATCATTTTTAAATACATTATGAATTTTAAAAGTGTTCTAGGAAAAAGTTCTTCAAACAGTGCTAAGTATTTGAGAGTATGCTTTAAAAATCTTAAAATATTCTTCAGTTTATCCAGGAAACAAGATATGTATTATAGGAGAAATCAGTTACGATATACCCGTTATTAGCCATCTTTTTGTGGATGTACTTTAAAGCCAGACAGTGCAGCTATGCTGAATAGCTACATTAATATTTTAAGTGTTCTGTATAAACCCATAACATAGCAAAGGGTCCTGGAACAGCTGCCCTCTCCAGCAATAGGATCCTGAATTCAGTCTCTTCCCATTTCTACTTTATACTTGGTGCTCCAGCAGTGTATACAGTTTTAGAATTTATGAACAAGACACACTCTTTTTTATTCAGGTATTTTCTCCATGCTTTCCTGAGGCTTATATTTCTTTCTCCTCTGTCCCTCCCCTTTTCTCTTCTGTATAACCCCATCTCTTTGTCATAGGCTCACTCAACTCTTACTCTTTCCCAAAGACTGAGCCACAGTCTCTACCTCCTGAAAAATCTGCTTAATGTACTGATATTGTGATCACATAAGTTGTCAAACAACATTTTTTGTTGTTAAAACAAACTTGAACTCTTCTGAGATTGAAAAGAGACAATACTTACACTGGGAAAACAGGTGTAACCCAGGAAAGTGCTGTCTAACACAGATGCGTGGTCACCCTACCTAACACAGACTGGGTGCTCGCATAGAGAACATTTTTCTTCCCACTCTAATGTGGAGAGAACTCTGGTGACTTATGGCAGCTGCTTTCTTTTCCATACTCCTTCCACCCCAGAAAAATAAGAGATTTTCTTGCTTGGTAAATTTTGAAAAAATGAGCTTGGCTTGTGAGGTGCACTTTCTCCTTCCTTCTCTGGGAGTTAGCTTGTCAGCCAGGAGCTTGTAATCATCAGTGCTCTGGGCCGATTCACAAGCAGAGCATTCAAGACCCTTTCTTAGAGGTGACAACAGCTTTTATGTGAGTAATTCTGTCTAAATGTAGGATTCAGTTCGCAAGCCCACCATGACCACACATTTTTATCAGTACCGAAAGGGATGGTTTCTTACTTCCATTTATTTTCTTCCTTGTATTTCTTATTTATTTCAAGGGCCATGGAGAGAGGACTGTTACTGATCCTCTGTGACCCCAACACTTTCTCATTCTTCATGCTCTCTTATTACCTGAAGTAGCTCTATCATTACTTCTAACTATTATCATTATACCTATTTTTGAGGATTTGATAATTATCTGATTATATGTTTGTCTTTAAGGATAGGGACTATTTTTGATAATTTGTTAATTATCTGATTATGCATTTGTCTTTAAAGATAGGAAAAATACTTATTCATTTTCCCTGTCTTTACTCATGATGACTGATATACTGTAGGTGATTCTCAAGAAAATATTATTAGACTAAGCAAATGTCTGTGTCCTCCACATATACCTATGCTTTATATGTCATAAATTTATGTCACATAAGACAAAAAAATCACATTTCTACATATGAAAAATATCTGGCATTGGTAGAACAGATATGTCACTTTATATATGATCTATTATTTAACTTAGATAACAATACTATGCAGTGCTATTGTTCTCTCTCTATGAACAAGGAAAGCAGGTTTAGAGAGCCTTGCGAATACCCTAGTGTCATACAGCTCATCAGCACTGTGGCGTGACTCAGGTTAGGACTGTCTGCCTCCAAGAGGAGGATTTCTTCCTGTGCCACCTTGCTATGGCAGTCTCTTCTCAGGTACAGGCGTAACAATTCCCATTGGATTTTGCATACAAATCAGTATGAGATTTCCTGTTAATTTCTCAGGACGGTTTCTTTAAAGTATAGTGATGGAAGGGATGACTTACATACGGGGCCCGGTGCCTCATTATTTCCAGAAGAGCATTATGGAATGAAGAACGCAAGAGCCAGAGATTGCACTGGAGAATTTCTGATATTTATCCACACAGAAAGTGTCATTTCCAGATTTTCTGCTTTGAAAAAGTACAATACAAAGCGATGATGCCAGCTTATCTCCCAGGAGTAGCAGTGGGCTGACTTGATTAACCTTGAGTATTCCATCATATTTTTATCTGATATGAAATAGTAAAATGCTTCTATGCCTAAATACAGTGGCACATCATATATCCTCACCACACATGATTTCTCTCTTACATCATCATTATTTTATGCCCCACCTTAGCAAACATGTAAATATGACTTTGTATGATCAATTTAATTCAACATATTTGTGGATTCCCTCATACATTTACATTACTCTGCTAGGCCTCAGTGTATAATGAGATAAATTGATTATAATCCTGCCTACAAAGATTTTGTAATTTAGCAAATGATGTTAATGGTGGGTCAAATTAGTGCTTCATGGAGATCCAAGAACCGCTTTGAAAATTTAAAGATACATCACATTTTTAATGAGGCATTAGGAAAGACTTCACAGAGGAAGGAGGATTTTGAGCTCCATAAAAGGATGAATAAAGCTATTGCTGGGTCTAAGAAAAGCATGGTGGCAAAAATATATACGTCCCATGTAGGATTTAGAAGTGGACCCTTGTGACTTGGCTAGTGTTTTTCCACAGGCATGGAGTAGGGGGAAAGTCTGTAAGGATGAATTGGAGTGAGTTATAAACCCTGATGCCAAGTGTAAAAGTGTTGCAATTTCAGGGGAAGCATTCTATAAGCTGATCCTTTCCCAGAGTAAGTGCTAATGGACCAATTCTCTGAATGTAATATGTGCTAAAGGAGTTCACTGATCTCAGATTAACAAATATTAAATAATCACTTTGGTGTGGAACTTTTTGCAATCTTGTATGTTATTATGTCTTGTGTGGATGTCTAAGGGAGCATGTAATATATGTTGTTTCCCAGTTTTGTGCATCATAGTTATGATTTATGGTGTGAGAATAGTGTTCCATGGAGCACACTTTTAAAAATAGTTGTTTAAAAGGTAGGATCACAGGTTACACATTTTAATAAGGTAGTTGAAATCTCACTTTTGTTGTGACAATCTTTTATTTTTTTAATTATATTTGATTGATTATGGTATTATAGTTGTCCCCATTTTCCCCCCTCTGCCCCTCTCCACCCAGCACCCCCCACTCCCTCAGGTGATCCCTACACCATTGTTCACGTCCATGGGTCATGTGTATACGTTCCTTGGCTACTCCATTTCCTGTACTGTACTTTACATCCCCATGGTTGTTCTGTAACTACCTATTTGTACTTCTTAATGCTCTCACCTCTTCACCCATTGTCCCACTCCCTCTCTCCCATCTGGCAACCATTAAAACACTTTCTGTATCCATGAGTCTGTCTCTGTTCTTTTTGTTTACTTAGTTTGTTTTTTAGATTCAGTTGTTGATAGGTATGTATTTATTGCCATTTTTTTTTGTTCATAGTGTTGACCTTCTTTGTCTTGAATAAGTCCCTTTAACCTTTCATATAATAATGGTTTGGTGATGATGAACTCCTTTAGTTTTTCCTGTCTGGGAAGCTCTTTATTCTAAATGATAGCTTTGCTGGGTAGAGCAATCTTGGTTGTAGGTCCCTGCTTTTCATGACATTGAATATTTCTTGTCAATCCCTTCTAGTGTGCAAAGTTTGTTTTGAGAAATCACCTGACAGTATTATGGGAACTCCCCTGTAGGTAACTAACTGCTTTTCTCTTGTTGCTTCTAAGATTCTCTCTTTATCTTTAACCTTTGGCATTTTAATTATGATGTCACTTGGCATGGGCCTGTTTGCATCCATCTTGTTTGGCACTCTCTGTGCTTCCTGGACTTGTATGTCTGTTTTCTTCACCAAATTAGGGAATTTTTCTTTCATTACTTTTTCAGATAGATTTCCAATTTCTTGCTCTTTCTCTTGTCATTTTTGCACTGTTATGATGCAAATGTTGGACCTCTTAAAATTGTCCCAAAGGCTGCTTATACTATCCTCATTTTTTTTGCATTCTTTTTTCTTCTTGTTGTTTTTTGCTTCCTTATGTTTCAAATCATTTATTTGAGTCTTGGCTTCATGCACTCTACTGTTGTTTCCCTTTAAATTGTTCTTATTTCAATTAGTGTATCCTGCATTTATGACTGGATCTTTTTTGTACTGCTGAGGTCCTCACTAAGTTCCTTGAACATCCTTATAACCAGTGTTTTGAGCTCTGTGTTTGATAGATTGCTTATCTCCATTTTGTTTAGTTCTTTTTCTGGAGTTTTGATCTGTTTTTTCATTTGGGCCATGATTCTTTGTCTCCTTATTTTGGCAGCCTCCCTGTGTTAGTTTCTATGTATTAGGTAGAGCTTCTATGATTCCCTGTCTTGGTATCATGGCCTATATGTAGTAAGTGTCCAATAGTGTCCAGTGGCACAGCCTTCCCTATCACCCAAACTGGGTACTCAAGGTGTGCCCTTCATGTGATCTGAGTACACTCTCCTCTTGTAGTTGAGTCTTAGTTGCTGTTGGCAGGTCAATGGGAAGAATTTACCCAGGCCAGTCAGCTGCAAGGATTGGCTGTGACCTTTGACCACCAACCTCCACCCTATATGGAGGATCAGCTGTGCAGGGGCAGGTGGTAGTGCTTTGACTTGGTCTGTAGCTATCCACAGGGTGTACAGGCCCTCTGGTTTCCTGAGTGGTGCAGGCCAAGGTCGACCCCCACCTGTGTTTTGCCTAGGGCCACACTGCCTGAGCTATAGAGCAATCTGAGATGGCTGCTACTTGTGTTGGGCTTGAAGATTTCCAGGTGAAGCCAAGCTGTGAATCCAGGTTGGCTGCTGCTAGTGCCATGACTAGGGCTACTTAGCAAGAGGTACAGGGGTTGGGGGCTCAGTGAGGCCAGCTGTTGCTTTTCTGAAAGGATTTAGGAAGTTGTGAAGCATGAGCTAATACCAGCCATTTATATGGAAAAGCTACTGTGAGCAGTTGTAAGTTGGGTGAGATGGAGCCTCAGGGGATCTCCAGGGCAGGGCAAACAGTGTTTGCCAGGCTGATGGAGTCTCAGATACATCACTGGCTTGCCAGCTCCGTGGCACTTCCTACCTCTCTATTTGGGAGAAAGCTGTCCCCCAGCTCCTGCCTTGATGCCAGACACTTCAGTTCCCCCTGTATGCCATTGGTGCCTTTCAAGCTGCTCCCCCAGTGCTGGAGCTCAGAGGGAGTGAGTCTAAGTAAGTTCATGTGTGGGTTCTTTAAGTGGAACTGCTTGGGACTCCAGAAGTTTCTTCCACTGACTCAGTCCCTGCTGGTTTTTGTAGCCAGAAGTTATGGGGACTTATCTTCCAGACACTGGAACCCTGGACTGGAGGGGCCTGTTGTGGGGCCCTTGCTCCCAAGATATGCCTCCTGAATTTTAATCCACCACATGTGGATGTGGGACCAGCCTGTTCCATGTCTCCTCCCCTCCTGCCAGTCTGCATCGATGTGGCTTCTTTGATTCTGTAGTTGTCAGACTTCCATTCAACTCAATAGCTGCCAATTGTGAGTGATGATTGTTCTATAATTTAGTTGTAATTTTGATATGGTTGTGGAGGAGGAAAGCTGTGTTTACCTATGCCACCCTCTTGACTGGAAGTCTAGTGATTGTTGTGACCATCTTTATGACATTTTCCTTCAACCTATGTGCATGTACATGTACACACAAACACACATACCAAGTGAGCAAAAGACATCTGTTCAGCAAGATCCCTCTGGGCAGGACCCTTGCATCCTCTGATCCTATTATGGTATTTTACCCTTTCAATTCATGACTAGTCTTTGCTATCCATCTTTTAGAGTCCTGCTTATTCATCACCCGACTGTGACTTCAGGGCATAGAACTCAGCTTAAATCCCCTAGGCTTTGAAAAAGCCCCTGATATTTTCTTTTTGGTAAGCAGGGATTTCACTCCCAGACTGCAACCCAAGTTACCTGTCAGGACCTTTGTTTGTAAAGAGAATATGCCTCTGCACTTGGACTAATAAGGCTGTGCTTGAAACACATGCCTCCTGAAATGGGGCCTTAGTGGAACACAGACCAGAAAGTCAGACCTGCTTTGAGACATAGACCAGGGGATAAAACACTGTGCAGAATTCCATTGGAGAGGAATCATTATGGCTTTGAACAATATCAGAGGATATAACCCTTTGTAATACCTCTCCCAGGAAAAGGTTCTGCTTATTTATATTTAACTTGTCTAGTATAACAAGTTTAGCTGATTCTTGAGGAAAGTTATAGTAAAATGTGGTATAATTGCTAGTATTAGTCTTACTCATTCCATGACAAATGACAGAAGTTCAGCTCAAAGGCAAATAATAAAAACAATAATCATAACAACAATAATAAAGAAAGAAGAAGGAGAATGTATAGGCTCATTTTATCGGGGAGGGCTACAAGCTTCATGTCACCTGTTCCCTCTCACCTCTATCTCTCTTCAAGGCCTACATTTCTTTGTCTTGTCTGGCTTTTCTCTCAAACTCGCCTACATGGTAGGATAGCAGGCTGATAGCAGACATGGGTATATTCCTTTACATAAGCAATTTATACATAAATAGACTTCCCTAGAAGCTCAGCATCCTTTGATGGTGTTAGGGTGACATCTGTGCTGCCCAAACCATATACAATACTTTCCTCACCAAAGAAGGCTCTGTTATCAAGTGAAGTAGGGGAGCAAATGAATACCCGCCCCCATATGCACTGTTTTATCTCATACAAATGATTTCCAGCATGCTTCCTCATAACGTATTCCAGCTATTCCATATAAAACCAAAATGCTCTAACAATTTTTCCCACAACCTTAACTCACATGTAGATGCTGCGTGTTCAGCTCCAGATCTAGAATCAACAGGTGGTGAACATTCCTATCAGTCTTGTCTAAATGTGGCTTCACACAGTCTCTGCCTAAATGATTAATATAAACTAACCCCAAGACCTTCTACAATATATAATACAAGATGGTAAGTGGGCTAACCACAGTAATAACATTTATTTAGAAATTAAAACAAAACACTAAAGAAGCTGACAACTTCTGTTCCAGTTACCAATTGCTGCTCACAAAACCACCTCAACACTTAGTGGTTTAAAACAATCATTTTAATATCTTTCATGGTTCTGTGGGTCTCACTTGTTTTCTCACTTGTGGTTGCAATCCGACGCAGCTGGAGCCGGCGGCGTCCGAGGTTACAGTGCTGTGCTGGGGCACCTGGGCACTCTTGCTTTCCATTCACATTGTCTCTCTACTTGTTTTTCCAAGCAGTCTCTCTCTGTGGTGTCTCCAGTGGGGTAGATGGAATTCTGTGCTGGCTCAGGGCTCTCTAGAAGGTTCTTCAGGCCTTACAGTTTAGACTCAGAATTGTCGCAGCATTACTTCCACTGCATTTTTTTAGGGAAAGCTAGTCACAGGGACATCCCATATTAAATATGAAAGGGGATGAACACTGGGAGAAGCAGTTCCCGAGGGAACGTCTTTGGAGACTGACTACAACAGGATAGCACTGCTCTGCATAACATTCCAAATTGTGTTGAACAAAAATAACAAGGATACATTTCCCCACCAATGGGCTTAGCCTCTGGTCTTTAATTTCTTGCTCCAGGTCCTGACTCCTGGGAGAATATCCATGTTATTTTGTCCCCCATGACCTCAACTCTATAGGGCTAGAGACATATTTCTTTTTAGGAATTACATCACATGAAAAGGGCACTTCATATTGGAACAGTTATGAAGGTCTAGGGATAGATTTCTTCACTGAGCAATTAAAGTCCCTATATTTTTACTGGGACCTACTGTGGTTATTAGTTGGCTAATTCAATTTCTGGTCATAACCTGGGCTGGAAACCAAGCAAGCTCCATAATAGAGGAAGGGCCATTTAAACTGCATCTGCTCTTACAGGGTCAATCATTTGATTGCAGGCTTCAGCGCTCTACTTAGTCTTCAGTCTAAGATGAAGTATAATGAGTCAGTGCCTGCTCACCGGCTACATTCTAGATGGCGGAACAAATTATTTATGCTGGGCAATAAAGTATTTGAAAAATTCCTGGCAGGTTTAACCCATTTTTTTCAGGCCTCTTTGAATCCAGGTTTTATCCTGTTTCTTACCTCCTGGTTTTGCATGCACTAGCTTCGCTATGAGACAAAGAATTTTGATTTTTCAGTTCTGCAAAATTTATGATTATCAGATGATCAGTAGTCTTAGATTTGGAGGTGTAGGCAAACAGAATTTTCTTTAAGTCTTTGTCCCCCTGAATTCTGCAAGAAGGGGCCAAGTAGGCTGAGCCTCACATATGTTTCTACAAGTCTCTTAAAGTCATTGCTTTGCTAAGTACATGTTTTGAGGTGGAATATAAAGCAGTTTTTTTTCCCCAATCTCATAATAAAAATTATCAATTATTTAGCTTGTGTGGTGGTAAAGAATTCATACTAATCTATACCAACATGTGTAGCATCTTACATGTTATGATTTTATTCATTTGTCAACCACTAAGCAGGATTACACATTTATTATACAAGACAGATGAACAGTCAAAAAGAACAGAGTCTCTTATCTCTATAAGCCAACTTCCTCTCATGTGGAAACCTAAATCCCTTCTATATTTCAAAGTCCATACCCTCTGACCATGGCCTCAAGGAAGATAGCCATTTCTTTTTAGTCAGTTGTTATTCCTCTCTGCCTTATAAACACTTCAAAGTCAACTTTGGTCACTTTTATAGCTTCTTTTTCAGAGACAATGATCGATTTCTATATGTGAAGAGGAGAGACATGTAAGATATCCTCTGAACATCCAGAGACTAATTTACTTTAGATATCAATTTCTTATTTTTCTTCTTAACAAGAATATTCCAGACTGGTAAATCTTGACAGGGAGTGATAGTAGCAGTCGTGGCTACATCCTGCGGAGAGAACAGTCCTTTATCTTTGGGTATATAACACAGCACCATCAAAGCAGCAGTTGTCACACACCGGGCACCGACACATCACTGCAGAACGTTATCTTCAAAGCCAGGGCATCATTAAAAAACAAATGAGATCCAAGAGGCAAACATGCTCTTTGGGAGTGAGGGGAGACCTGCCTTCTCTAGTAGCTAGGAGAAAGTAAATTCTTTAATTCTTCGTTCTTTTTATTTTTTCATACTGTCTCTCTTTAAAATATGTTCTCTGGGTTTAAAATAAAAGTATGCAATCTCCTTGTAAACATTTACTATAGAAAATTTATCTCTGCCTAACAATCTTTGGTTCATAGTAGTGGGTATTTATGTTTAGAGAAGGTGTTGGAAAAGAAAGGTTTCTATACTTTCATTTAACACCTTCTTTCAAATGTGGCATTGTCTTTTAGGTCAGAAACTATGTTCCTTGGATTATGAACGTTTTATGCTTAGCATACTGCTAACACATACAACACAAAAATCTTCAGTTCAATTCTGTTTTTTATTATAAATAACATATAATGTGAATAAAAATTTCAAGAAAAAATATTTACTTATAAACTGAGAACATTTCCTAGATATTAACCATATGGATATAATTAGAACTGTTTGATATTACACAGTGATTAATAGACCACATTAAAGTTCATGATGTGGAAGACACTTTTGGCTCACAATTCCTTGTATTATAAAGTAGCAATGTGGAGGAAGCAGCACAAATCTGCAAGCAAGGAAACTGGACTGCAGAAATGGATTTTCATTATTTCTGGAAGGTATGCATAAGACTGCAACCTTCAAAAATTGATTTGTTATTGTCTTTCCTGGGAAAAATGCCCAACCCCCCCCACAAACTTATGATTTGTAAAAATGTATTGTCTTAAATTCTGATTCAAGATCTGTTGTGTAAAAAAAAGACATAATTGGTGACCTTAGTAAATGTCTATAGTCATTATCAAGATAATACCTGCAGATACAAAAGTTAATGGTTATAAAAAGTTTATTATATTTGCTTATTAATACTGTGATAGAATTATTATACACTTACAATCGAAAAAATCCAGTGTCTGGTCTCCTTTTTTCAGTCCGTGCTCCACTGTTTAATGCTGTGCCCTCCTTGAAGCCACGCACGGGAGTCCTTTTGGCAGTGTGTGTAAACCTGTGGGACGCAGAGAATGAGTCTATGTTAACCAAGTGTTCTGTAGGATTTCACATAATCTTATAAAAATCTTGTAAATCAATAAACAAAACTTGTAAAATGGTAAATGTTCAAACTCCATGTGATTAAATTGGGTGAATCAAAATACCAGATGCTATTTTGGTCTTCTGCAGTACTGAGAGTTTATTATTGCTACTGACACATACAACAGCTGCAGAGATAATTTTTATGTTCATTATATTTACTATGTTACTGGGAGGATTAGAAGCCCCTGAAGTACATCTTAAAAGGTTTTATTACTCCATAAAAGACTCTGTCACTTTAAACTCCATTAGTTGAACTGTTTGGATTAGTAATGACATTCTTAGAAAGAGGCACTAGGAAGTCAAGTTTAGGAGTCTCGTTGTAGCCCTTCATAGGTTTGATGTGTGTCAGCCCATCCTCAGGGAGAAGGAGTTGTATAAAAAGGTCAGTGAAGCCCTGTTGCATAGCTCACTTGGTTGGAGTGTCAACCTGAGAAGCCAAGGTTGCATGTTCGACCCCTGGTCAGGCCATATACAACCAATGAATGCATAAATAAGTGAAACAACAAATTGATCTCTCTCTCTCTCTCTCTCTCTCTCTCTCTCTCTCCCTCCCTCCCTCCCCCAAATCAATAAATAAACTTAAAAAAAAGAATCAGTGAAGTATTGGAAAGGAGCACAGTGTGGAGTTTAATTCCTATTTTAAGACCAACATAATTCATATCCCCTACTTATGAATTTCTAGGAATTTTAAATGTTAAAATATGTGGTTTACCTAAGTAGTGATGGACTGAGTCTTTTACTTTATGTCAACAAAACTATCATGTCCCAAAAGCATGGTATGAGATACAGAGATTCCGACTTGCAGAAGTAAATTCTTAGTTGAACAGAAATTTGTCACTGTGAACTTCCCATTGTGCCTATGATGGCACTTCTCGTACATTTGAATCCGTGGTGGTCAGATTTGTGTGTCTAGGGTAAAGTACTCAGCTATTTAATCAAATACTAATCCAAGAGGTGATATGAAGCTATGTTGTACATGTGGTTGACATCTTCAATTAGTTGACTTTAAGTAAAGAGTAAAAGAAGTAATCTTCATTAATCTGAGTGGGTCTGATCCAATCAGTTGATAGGGCTTAAGAACAGAACTGAGGTTTCCTTGTGGAAAAAAAATTCTGCCTGTGGTTTCCAGCATCAGCCCCTGTCTGAGAATTTCAAATCTGCCCTTCCTGATGGCCTGCTTTCGTATATAAACTTGCCCAGCATGTCCCTGCAATCATGCAAGCCAAGTCCTTGCAATGAGTGTGTGTGTGTGTGGTTGATATTTGATATGATATATGCATACAATATATATAAACTACTACTTCTGTTTCTCTAGCGAAGCCCTGACTGATATATTCTCCAAATATTGACTGGATGAATATTTATGTATGAATAAATGAATTAATAAGTGAATAACTGCCCATATTACTCTCTGTCCATACATATGACCTAGATATAAGGCAAAGCTAGAAGGCTTTAAAATCGATTAGTAAAGAGAGGGGCAAAGAAGCATAACAATGGCGATGATACATCAATTTACAGGACAAGACTGAAAGAATGGTGTAGAAGAGCTTGGTGGCTCTCGCATCTTACAGAGGAAGCCCTCAGATTGTTGAATTAACTTTCTTGTTTATCAATTCAGAAATATTTCATAATTTTCATTTCCAGAGCAAGGGACTATGCTTTTATTTAGCTTGTAAGAAGGGTTACAGTACAGTCCTGATTCTACCATTCAGAGAAACACTTTGTTACTAAATTATATCATTTATTTTATGGTCTGCCTCTTTGGGTTGTTTTCTATCAACCAAACTAATTACAAATCTATTGAATGCCAGAAATCTTTCCTTCTTCATTTCATTTCATTCTACCCTGCAATATCATGATTTATAAGAAATATATATTTAATATTAATTTATCTATTCAGATGATTAAATATATATATTTCTCAAATATATTTGATCTTAGTCTACAATTCCTGACTCACAGCTACCAGAACTGTTGGAATTTTCTAAGTGCTGAGAGTGGTAAAGGTGTCTTTTGTTACGTTATAGAGGTAACTTTTCCAAAGCAGCTAAGGGTGGAGCCTGGTTGCTAGTGGAACCAACTTTGCGGTTAGAGGGCTGGAACTTGGCAGTCCCACCCCAAGTCCAATGGGGGGGGAGAGAGTGTGGAAGTGGAATTTAATCATCAGTGGCCAATGATTTAGTGAGTCACGCTTATGTAATGAAGCATCTGTAAAGACCCAAGAGGAGAGGGTTGGGAGCTTTCAGGATGATGAACAGGTGGAGATTCATAGAGAGTGGTGTTCTCTGCATCCCTTTTTCCATATGCATTTTTTCAGTCTGGCTACTCCTGAGTTATATCCTTTTAGAATAAGTAACATTGAAAAGAGTGAATGTTCAGTCTCTCTTACTCTGCCTTACTTGGGCCTGCATTGCTCTCATGCTCTTCAGACTAATAGCTCCTGCTTTAGATGTGCTAATTTTTAGGGGAATTCTTCTTACGGCTTGAGGTTTTACAAAAAAACCCCTCCCACTCTCCCTTCCCTTAATATAAAAGAAACCTGAACTCTGTGCTTTCTTCATGTGGATTTGAGGTACCACTAATGTCTCATCTTCTAGATTGGGCAACTTCACTATCAGTAAACCTTTTCTACTCCACGCTGACATTTTGAGTTTTGGCCTTTTTGAAGAGTCAGATACAGACTTTGGACCAGTAACAACATGTTTCTCTGAGTTCTGGGAGCCATACTAGCAAGTTAATTAAACCCAAAGAGAGGGTTATGGGAATCTTGGATATATAGCTAGCAGGTCAGAAGTACAGTCAATAAGCTGGATTGTTCTTGGCTTTCTAATTTGGAGAGGGTTGCTGGAACCACCAGTCTATAGCCTGTGGATCAGAAACCCAGTTAAGAGCTTCTCCTCAAGGCTGGAATCTAAACATGTCCAAGAGGGCAGGGGGAAGTCTTACAGGACGGCAGTGTCAACCTGTGGAATCTGATACTCTCTATGGGTAGTTTCAGACATTAGTTGAATTCTTGCTCTGCTGTCGTCTGAGAATCACTTTTTGTCTAAGGGAAGCCCATCCCCAACACTGAAGTTTGGTCCAGGAACCCCCCAAAATACCCGTACTGTTAAGTCACATATAAGATTATTTTCAGTGAGAATATTTTTTATTTGGTTATACACTCAAGTAAGAAAAAAGTCTGCTTATGTCTTAAATCCACCCAATATATAGTAAGACTTCATCTATGCTACTTTGTATCACTTTAACTTTATGAGAGTGACTATGTTTGTTTTTCCCCAGGTGTGTACAAGCCCCGAACTCCCCCATCCCTGTGCTGGTCCCTATTACAGAGAGTGGGGGAGAAAAAGAAAAAGCATAAATTAGAATTACCTACTTCACAAGATACAAAATAAGCCATGGTTTCACTTGTTTTTTATATATTATAATAAATATATTTCAAAAATAACATTCAAAGCACTTTTATTAATCATATTAATTCTGTTGAAAGAAAATACCAAGTTTAATTAATTATTTCATCATGATTCAGTTTGTTTATGTGACTTGAAGTTAGTTTTCTATACTCAGAATCTAATTTCCTTTAAATGTCCTTCAACAATCAGTGTATGTATTTGAAATAAATTTTCTTTTTCTATCTGGTAGGTACACACAGACTTTAATATTTTTAATTTGAACAGGTTTTTGTATGATTTAGGTCTGTAAAGCTCCAGTCCTATATTTTAAAGCATTTATATGATTTTTCTCTACAGAATATTAAATATAACAGTATTAAAGAATTCATAGAATCTTTTGTACTTGGCAAATTCTGCAATTCTAAAATAAGAAAGACAACAGGCAATTTGGTAGCATGTTTTGGTCTAAGACTCCTTGCATCCTAATTTTCAGAAGGGAGCTAGAAAAATGTACCCAATTCCACAGAAACCACTGACTTGAAACTCATGTTTTGGGGCTAGAAGCCATCATTATTAACACAGCTTGATTTTGGTAGTTTACACATAATTCTAAATGACATTTGATAGATGGCTTTTTATGAAAGTGTTTGTTGTCATTGTTAGGAGAAAAAGCAAGCAGAGTGCTTTTGTTGAAGAAAAAATTTTCTGGTAAAACTGGCAGATTTTCTCTCAATTGAACTAAATTGTTGCTGCATTATAGAATTCATACCTATTTCACATTATTTATCCAGAAAGCAAGTTTCTTGAAGAACAAGGCTACCTCTAAAATATAAAATGGAAAACTATAGGGAACCATTCCACATGTGGGAAATGTAGCCCAGCTCCCACTGGGAAAAGCCAGTGGGTGCGAGGTCTGGCACACAGGACCCATGCCCAAGGACAGGTTCTCCCATGGGGAATCAGGCCTGCATTGTACCTAGGCTGCTATGAGACTTGCTTTTGCTAAAACTCCCTCACCCTGGATTCAGGCAGCAAATGTTTACTGAGTACCTTTAACTTCCTAAAGTCTGTGCTAAACCTCCCAAGTATGGCGAGTAATCAGTTCAACCACTTTTCCCCCTTGATCTGTAACATCCTTCTCTTTGAAGTAATTAGCAACATTCTTTCCTTTGTTATCTGTAAAAGGTAATCACCTACAGTGAACCTGTGCATAGTAAATGAGGACCATCCTCCCCAGAAAAGCAATAAAAGCCTGTCCAGGCAGGGGTTGGGCTCTCTCTCTGGGCCTCTCACCCTCTCTCTCACTTAGAGAGTGACAATGACATCCCTTTTTCTCCACAGGATTTCTGTAGTCTGTGTGAATTTGTCCACTGCTGCCACAACGCATGGATCCTGAGGGCCAGGATCAGCATCGGAAAACTTTAAAGGTACTATGGCAGGCAGCATTTTAAGAGGGTCACCGATATTCCTGCTCCCCAGTGTAAATGCCCTGTGTAGTCCTGTCTCCTTGAATGTGGACTGTGATTAAGTTATGTTATGTGAGATTCTATCGCAGCAGAGTTGCATGACATCACTCAGCTGGTTTTAAGTTATAAGCTGCCATGTTATGAGAAACCCTTATGGCTAAGACCCGAAGGCAGCCTGTGTAAGTTGAGAGCAGTCCCTGGTTGATAGCTGCAAGAAAATGGGGACCTTGGTCCATCTACTACAAGGACTGAATTCTGCCAACAAGTCGAATGAGCTTCAAAGAAAACTCTCCTGTGAGATTGCAGCCCTGCCTGCTGTCTTGATTTCTGACTTGCGAGACCTTGAACAGAGGACCCAGCTAACCAGTACCTGACTTCTGATCATGGAAATGGTTAGATAATAAATATATATTGTTTTAAGCTAATGAGTTTATGAGAATATTTTACATAGCACTAGAAAGCTGACACAGAAATAGTTTCCATAAATTTGGCTTGTAAATTTTAGGATGTAAACTGTCACTCAGAGGTGGTATCTATGGGTTTTGACCAATGAAACCATTCAATAGTTTCAGAAAACTAAAATGAATGCAAAGTTCTGTATATGAATGATGAAAACTCCACAAAGTAGGGGTTATGCCTATAAATGACAGACTTGATTCTGGGGATTGCTGACAATCAAGTAATATTTGGCTGCATTATTATATTGTTGTTGTCCTTCCTTCCTTCCTTCCTTCCTTCCTTCCTTCCTTCCTTCCCTCTTTCCCTACCCTGCTTGTTTGCATGCTTCTTGCTCTTGCTCTCTCTCTTTCTCTCTTTTTTCCTAAAACCTTTGTTGCAATGCTAATATGCTGGGGTGGGGGTGGGGTGCTATTTATTGTTGAATGATTTACAGTTAGTTCTTTATCAGCATTAAAATTCTTAACACCTGCATGTATATGTCTATCTGGACCTTGAATGAATAAGATGTAGAATAAGATACAAAAATAAGATGGACTGAATATCAGGACAAGTTATTAAGACAATGAGATAAATTAAACAACAACAACAAAATAAATACAAGATTAAAAGTGTTGATCTGCTTTGTTTAGAGGTAGTGTAACCAAGTCCAAGCCTGTCTCACTCACCGCACGATGATCAATAAATTGAGTGACATGGTCTTGGGACAAGAAAGAGATTTTACTTGAAAATCCAGCAAGCTGAGAAGATGAGGGACTAGGGCCCTAAAAAACATGTTAAGAAAGTACAGAATTTGGGCTTCTTTTATGTCAAGGGAAGGGGAAGTGAGAGGAGAAAAATGTGATTGACAACCACACAGCTGAGTGCCAGCAGGCATCCAAGGAAGGTTGTGAAACTTCTTTGTTCTCAGTCTATTGGCTGTGGTTGAAATGAGCAGGGTCAGGAGATTCTTGCAAATCTTTGATAAACAATCATTACATACTTCCCTGATCTCCTCAGGAGAGGCACTTTTGGGAAGGGCCTATTTTTATAAAACTCAAGCCTCAAGCCAGAACCCCCTAAGGATCCGTATGTCTGTGTGCACAACCCTCTAAGCAGAAGCTACTAACCAGAGGCTACGGAGACAGAGCAGGCTTGAACAAGACGGAGTTGGAGGGGCCCAACATTTTACTCTGTTCCAGGAGCACTGTCCTTGGAGGAGATTGTTAACTGTTTGGATCTTTAAGTACTTATACCCCGGAGAGGCCCTGGTATCTATGATAATAGCTTAATATGCATTTATTGAAAGAATGAATGTTACATATTAAAGAACCGTGATGTTTGTGTAGCCTCTGAAGTAATGATTCTCGCCTTTAGGGTGGTGATACACAGAGTTTAAAGCTTGAGAGTTTGGCATAGTTGCTTAATTTATTTAATAGTTACCATAAAGCCTAAGATAACGGGACATTTGACAGGGATGGTGTGTGGGTTGAGATGCATGCGTGTGTATTTAGGAAGGTCCTGAACATTGTCTATTCCCACGGGATTCTCAGTTATTGTACGATATGGGAATATTGGGTGATTTTGGTTAGTCCAACCTGGAGGGGACACTTAAAAGGAAAATGCAAGTCACTAAAGAAAAGCTTCTTACCCTACACAGTTCAGCCAGGGGCTGGATGTATTTATGCTATCACGAGCATGACCTTATGCTGGGTCACAGGAAAAATGCTGCTATAATATGTAATAAATAGTAAGCTGATTTTAAGGGGGATGAGGAATACTATTTGATAAAGTTGCTGAATATATTACCAGAACTAATTAACTCCAGCTGGAAACAACCAGCATTTCACACTGTGAGCTAAACATTAAAAATTGCTTATTGTTCTATACTTAGAAATGACCAGGAGTTAGTGAGTGAGTCACAGTTTTGTTATAATGACAAGGATTAAAACATGGCATCCTAGCTCTCCCCTTGCAACTTTGGCTGGTTCATTGTAACCTTGAAGCTTTATCTTTTGGTTTCCTGAGGAAAGGGAAAAGAATCTACCATCACACCATATCTAAATTAGCATCAGAAATGAGAAGAAGTTAATGAAACATTGCTGTCTTCTTTTTTTGACATTAATATAAATGTGTCCATTAAGAAATAAATCTTGCTGGTAGCCGGTTCAGTTAGCCCAGAAACTAAAATGACCCATTGTGTTGCTACAATACCACCTTAATAGTGCATATCTCCCTTATGAGTCACTAAGTCAGTGATGAACATTTGAAAAGCTTAAGAAATTGAATAATAAGTCTTATGTATTTACTTGTGTAAATGCAATCTAATGTCTAAGTCAGATACTGGATAAAATGGTGAGCAGATTAACATAGTCTTTTCCTATTGGGAAGATTACCTTCTAGTGGAATAGATAAATAAATTAATAAGGTGCAACTGATAAGGGAAATGCTGTGCAGTTGCACAGAAAGGGTACCCAAGAAAGTTTAAACAATATCAGAAAGCTCTTTTTACACGAAGGAGTATCTAAGTCAATGCTAAGAAAATAGTGAGATTTAGCCATGTTTTAGCGGTGAGTGGCTAGAGATTCTGGAATGGCTAACCAACCAATTTTATGGTGCTTTAAATAAAATAAACTATGTCATCCCAATAACTTCTATTAAAAAATTAAAATAGACTACCCTTGAAAAAATATGAAATAATTACTCATGCCAAAAATTATGGAAGATTGGAATGCAGCTGAAGTCAGACAGCAAAAATAAATATGTTAAAATGTTATTTACTGTAACGACATAACTTTCAAAATGGCAACTATCATCTTTTATTTAATAATTTTGTTTTGCAAGAATGTAGGGGATTTTTTGCTTTTGTAAAAATTTAGAAATTGACAAAGCAAAAATATAAGAATTTTTTTCAGAAAATTAAGTATACAGGTTAGCAAAGAAGTCATTCAATGGCCCTCTGTCAAATTATTTAATAAATTACTTGCTCACATTTATGATAAAAATGCATAAAGAAAGGATTATAGTAAGCATCACACTACATTATCTTCTTGGATACAGAACTGGACAATGATTTTTGGAAGTTTCTGTACTGAAAGAAAAGTTTTAAAGTGCAGATGTTAGACATACCAGGTAACTAGATGTACTTACTGTAACATTGTGATTGAAAAATAGAAGTATTTGTAGGAACTAATTGAGGTGTAAATACTAGAGACTGTTGAAAGTAAAATAATTACTGATAATGACTTTAGGCACTGTATTTTAGATATGCTGGTATAGGTCTAATTAGTATTTTCTCCTGGATGAGGCACCTGAGGGTTATCTGCCTAGCCTTTGCTAGACAGCTTCATGCCTCCCCCAGGTATCATATTGCACAGTGACAAAAGTTCAGAAATAACAGAAGTAAAATGAATACAATACTGAAGAAGTAATTAGTGAAAATTTATTGTGCATACAACAAAAGGACATTTTTGCAAACCAGGAGCACTCAAACAAAAACATGGAATAAGACTCAGGTATATTATTATCATATAGCAGTTTATATGGTACAGAGAGATCTGATCAGATCACCAGGGAGGAGGAGGAAGAGACTATAGGAGAAAGTTGCCCATGACAATGGTAAATAATCTAGGACAGCATTGGCTGAATGCCTCCAGAGTGGTGGAATTATGGGCCAGAAGATTTAAAATAAAAGAGGGGCAGAGGTGGGCTCTCAGGCTCTCTGCCTCAAGGACGCCTGGATGATCCTGCCGTAGCTGCCTGCATTTCCCAACAGGTGGTATTTAGGATGGGAAGGAACTCTGGGTACAGCCTAGGGCAGGGCTGGCCTGGCAGAGGCTGGCAGGGTTATTCTTCTTTGGGTGTTTTAGAGGGGACAAGCTCTGAGGCAGAAGCCTGCCATTCTTCCAAAATTGTGTGGTTTTTGTATCTTATGTTGTTGCAGTTTATAAACTAACCCTATAGAAATAAGGTCATTAAAAACTATCAGGGAAATGATAGGAAAACTCAGGTGTTAAAGCCTTTAGCCTTAATTGACAGGCTTAAGTGACTAATGCATGTGGAAAACTGTTATTCCAAAACTGTGTAACTTTTGAGTAAAGACTCCTTTGCTTTATCACTAAACCTTTGCCTCCGGAATATTGCCTAGAGGGTGGTGGCAGGCAGCAGGACCCCACTTGCTGTTCTTGCCCTTTGGTAACATATATAGTGAGAAAACAGTGACTGTTTATTCTTTACAGTGATTGGTTATAACATTAGAATTTTCAGCAGTTACTTTATATCAGCCTTGGGAAACAGTTCAAGTTTTGCTTGTGAATTCCAGAGGCATAAGCAAGAATTAACCCAGGTCAAGTTAGTCTTGCAAAATAAGCTCAATTAAGTTTTATTTGTGTGATTAAATGGGTTTTATCTGCCCAGGGAATTTTCAAGGTTGGCCTCCATGCATTTTGATTTTAACAACGGAGAGTGCAATGCATGCTCACTACACCCTGGCAGTGCCCTGGGGGAGTACAGGGGTGGGGCCTGTGTGCTCATTTGCAGTTGGCCCATGTAATTCAACATGTCTTGTTCAAGAGTCAACTGTATTTTCAATCCATGGTTGGGAATCCTTGTATGCGGAGGGCCAACTTAAGTTATACATGATTTGGGTCAACTGTGTATTTTTCAAGTTCAGTAGAAGTCACTGTTACTACTCTGAAGAGTCAGAGAGAGGTCAAGAAGTTTACTAAATGGAAATTCTTTTTCATAGAAACATGAGGTCAGAGGGAAAAGAAAGGTAGGTGTAGAAGACAGGACATAGTCCTAAGAAGATATTCAAGTCCTAATCTCTGGAATCTGTGAATGTGTTGTGTTATATTTCAAGGGAGAATAAGGTCACAGATGGACTTAAGTTGTTCATCAGATGATCTTGCAATGAAGGATTGCCCTGGATTACCTGGGTGGGCCCAGTGTAATCACAAGAGTCCTTATAAGTGAAAAAGAGGCAGGAAAGTTAGAAGCAGAGTACCGCAATGTGAAAAAGACTGGACTGACCACTGCTAGCCTTGAAGGTGGAATGACAACACTAGCCAAGGAAAGTGTGTGGCCTCTAGAAGTTAGAAAAGTAAGGAAAGTAAATTTTCCAGAAAGGAATGTAGCCCTTTGACACTGTGATTTTAGCCCAGTGAGAAACATTTTGAACTTCTGTTTTCACAAATGGTAAGATATTCCATTGTGTAAATGTACCATAGTTTTTCCATCCATTCATTTACTGATGGGTAGTTAGGTTGCTTCCAGCACTTGGCTATTGTAAATTGTGCTGCTATGAACAGTGGGGTGCTATGCAGCAGAAAGAAAGAAGGAGCTCCTACCCTTGCGACAGCATGGAGGGAACTGGAGAGAATTATGCTAAGTGAAATAAGCCAGGGAGTGAGGGACAAATACCATATGATCTCACCTTTAAGTGGAACCTAATCAACACAACAAATGAAAAAACGAAATATAACCAGAGACATTGAAATTAAGAACAATCTGAGAGTAACCAGAGGGGAGGTGGGAGGGTATAATTGGGGTGGCGGGGGGGAAGAAGGGAAGGGTTTTCAGGAACACCTACAAAGGACACATGGACAAAACCAAGGGAGGGTGGAAGCAGGGGAAGGAGGTGGGGATGGCTGGGGTGGGGGGGGAGTTGTGGGGGATAAATGCAGACAACTGTACTTGAACAACAACACAATAATTAAAGAATGGTAAGATAATAAGTGTATATTGTTTTAAGCTGCTAAACTTTGGCAATTTGTTACAGCAGCCATATGAAACTCTTTCAGTATTTATCATAGTGTAGTGTGGTAAGAGAAACCACTGATTTCCAAGCAGAAAGATAAGATTTTGGGGATTGCTAAAATGTTAGAAAGATGAGAAAAAATGAATAAAATTATATCACTGGACTCTTGGTGTCAAAATCGCATAATGTTGAAATGGCACCAGGTGTTAAACTGGTGGAGTCAACTAGACCTTGCTTCTGGCTAAGAAAGAATTCAGAGCCTAGACTCAAACTATAAGGGAGGATTTATTTCGAAAGTCACAGAGGTAGAAGACTTGAATCATAAAAGAAACGGGCTCAGGAAACAAGGTAACAGAAGGAAAAGAAGGACCTTTGCGGAAAGAGAGAGGCACGGAAATTGCGCTGAGAGGAAGAGGGTGGGGAAAGGCGCTGGCGTGTCCCACCGAGACGGTCATGCTGGGTCCTCCTCCTGAGAGCTTGGATCTGGAGGTCTCAGGGGAGGCTTTCAGTAGAATATTTTCAGCTTTCCCAGTGTTTCCTAAGGGTCGTCATCTCTGTGGTCTCTGCTGATTGGTTGGTGCCAGGGCTTGAGGTCATTAATCATTGCAACTGCCCATGGCATCACTGCATCTGGTTTCTTTGCCTGGAGCTGAAACATAGCTGAAGCCTAGATGCCGCCTCCAGTGGTCAGTACTTAAGGGAGCGGTCATGCAAGGGCTTATAGTTTCACTTGTTGCTAGGCACCCGGGGCTCTCCACCCTGGAGGTTCAAGGTACCTTTCCTATTGTTCCTCCTCTGCTTGTGCCTATCTAACTGCCTAATACACCGCCATTACCAACAACCCTGCCACCCCTTACTGAGGAAGTAACTGTTGTGCAAAATAAAGTTAATTGTATTTTACTTTGGTGGGTTATCTCAAGATCCCCGGGCTGCTTTCTAACATTGAGTTGATACCTAGAGTTTTTGTGGTTTACTCCCTATTTTCTAGCATATATATGCCCATATATATATACATATATATAGGCATTTCGAGTATTTCTGCTTGCCATGTTCAGTTAACACAATGTAATCAATGCAGTGAATAAGCATAATAATCCTGTGGCTAGTGAGATGATTAAGAGTTTTGAAGCCAGTTTCTGCAGAGAACCAGAGGTAGGATAGCAAAGGTGAACTGCTGACCTTAAAACAAAGTTCATCTGTTTGTTATGACAGAGGAAGAAAAAAGAATTTGCACATTGAAAAGCACTTACCAGTAGTCAGAGGAATGTTGATAAGTTCTAATGTAGAGACCACAAGGGGAACAGCAGCTCCAATTTCATTTAACCACCTGATCAAGCTTCAAATACTTCACTGTCATTCTCTAAGACCAATCCATCTTCTGCTACTTAAATGGAGCTGGGATGGAAATCATCACCTTGATATCCCTCAAGACTTTGGATGGCACTAACATCTGTGGTGCACCAAGGTTATAAGATGAATTTGGTTTATTATGATGGTATGGAGGGGAAGTTCAGACTTTGACAAGCAAAATAATCCTCATTCTACAAGTGAGGAAACCAGTGTGGGAATTCGATTAGGTGCTAAGTGTGTCTGTTCCAATTATTTAATCAAAAATGGCAAAAAAGAGAGGGCTGTTTTACAAAACTGTGTTGGGGCTGAACTCAAGCCAAACGCCATTTATCAGCCAGTCCATATATACTCCTATTCTGACAGGCAAATCTCAGTCACGAATCTCAGACCTGAAATATTATTAGCTGGGAGACACTGCATGATAATCCTTAAAAAGTCAAGGTTGTTGTTTTTCTTCAGTATGAAATGTATACTTGTTTTAGTGAAGTGACCCAAATCCTTTGGGGAAGATGAGACTGATATTTATTTGGTGGGTCTCCCGGGTGACACAGATAGGGAGAGGGTGAGTAAGTCACGCAGAAAAAATATACTACAGCATTCCTGCCTTCCTAAATTGTTGGACTTCTTCCATTATATTAAATAAGGAATTTCTAATATTTCAACTTTATTTGAGTCACATGATGCTGAATCCAAGTTTCATGGAAATACTCAAAGTATTAGTTGTTTCTAGCTGAGTTTTTTCTATTTAACACTCTTATACTTAATATGTTCCTATAGTTATATATGCACATAAATACATGTGTTAATTTAATCTTCGCAATAATCCATGAGGTAAATATAATTATTATCTTCATTTTAAAAGCAGTTAAGCATCTTGTTGTAAGTTCCCAAAGCTTGTAAATGGTAGAGATAGAATTGAATCCAAAATTTCTGGTATGTCCATTTTAATGACAAATTCAGCTTCTATAATATTGTGTTCATCATTCCCTGTCAGTAGCCATAGGACCTATTGCCACATGTATTCTGCTGTTTTTTTGATGGTATAAGTTATCAAAATACTACAGTTTTATTTTCTTATATGTAAGCCATCTCCCCTGAGGTTGGGTCTTGCACTTGTCCTCCTCAGGCGTGTTAGCGTATGACTCTGGTCACAGATTTGAAAGCCGTGCAGGGTGACAGGAGCAGGGCGCGAGGGTAATCAACTCTTGAGGGAACTGTTGATGGCAGTGTGCCGATACCAGTCTATGGTTCTTCATGATGCTGGAATTGGGTCTCTGCAAATCATTTCTGCTTGGGCAAGTGTCTCTGCGTTAGAGTCGGCAATGAGGGGAACCAGAAAGACTCCCAGGCTAAAAGAGGAAGACATGTCTTTCTTCTTCCAGGTTCTCACTTGGGTTTCCCATTTGCTTCTGGTTCCTGTCAGGATGCCCTCACTGATGGTTCCTCACCCTCGTGGTAGCAGTTCCTTCCAGTCGCAGTAAATGAATCCAGTTTGCCATTTTGCCACTACTAGCACAGACAGCTTCCTTGTGCACCCACCCTGACACACCAGCCCCTGCCATCTTGTGCTTCCTCTTCAGAAGTCTGGGTCCCAGATTCTTAGGCCCCTACTTCTAAGTTCCTAAGCTTTAGTAGTTCCAACCACTTCCTTTGTTCCTTCAGATTTAGGAACGAAGTTGCTACCTTTATAATATCTTAGAGTTTTCATTTTATTCTTTTAGTTACCTGGCTAACAACTTTATTCCTGGTTGGCAGTTTTTCATATAAAATTCTCTCTGTTCCAATAATTGCTATGGTTTCTGTTTCCTGAGTAGACTTTGATGATACAGGCAAGATCATTTCAGTGTCCTTAAGCAAGTCGTGGCTTTCTATCCAAATAGGTGGAGAGCAGCTGTTTCTATATGTAGGCAAGAGAACACTAATGGGATTTGGAGGTTTATGAGATTTCTATTTATTGTAACTCACTCAAATGTTCCCATTATGATTCTGAGGGCTTAACTCTTTCCAAGTTTGCTTTTGACTTTCTCCTAAGAGACCTGGTGAGATTGAGGACTCAAATTACTCTGTATTTCCGTAACTCCTAAAATTGATTTCTGTGTCTGATTTACTATTGTCTCAGTCAGTGACTTTCAGTTGTAAGAGATAAGAGATTCTTTTAGGGATTCAAAGAAGTCTAAACTTATTGCTGCAGGTGAGTTTGGGAAGCAGAGTACAGAAATGAAGAAAGAGGTAAAGCCAAGTAGTTAAGCCCTGTGCTATAATTTCTGTGCTTTATGGTATCCAATTCAATCAGAAGAAGCCAGCTCCTCCTTGCTGTAATAGTGATCCTTTGCAGCAGCCACTTGAAATCCATATACCACTCAGTGATAAGAAACTGCATGCTATAAAATAAACAAACAGGACTACATCAGACTAAAAAGCTTATGCACAGTGAAGGAAACCATCATTAAAACAAAAACGCAGCCTACTAAATGGGAGAAGATATTTCCAAATCATATATCTGATAAGGGGTTAATATCCAAATTGTATAAGGAACTCATATAACTCTAAAACAAAAACAAATAAACCAATTAAAAATGTCAGAGAACCTACATGGACATTTTCCCCAAGAAGTTATACGGATGGCCAACAGGCACATGAAAAGATGTTCAGCATGACTGATTATTAGGAAAATGCAAATCGAAACTGCAACGAGCTATCATCTCACCTGCTGGAATGGCCATGATCAGAAGACAAGAAATAAGAAGTGTTGGAGAGGATGTGGAGAAAAGTCAACCTCATACACTGTTGGTGAGACTGTAAAGTGGTACAGCCACTGTGGGAACCAGTATGGATATCCTTCAGTAAAAAATAAGACTATAACTATTATATGATCCAGCAGTTCCACTTCTGGGATTTATCTGAAGATTATGAAAACACTAATTTGAAAAGACATGTACCCTAATGTATATTGAAGCATCATTTACAATAGCCAAGATACAGAAACAATCTAAGTGTCCATTGATGGATTAATGGATAAGATGTGGAGTATTACTCAGTCAGAAAAAGAATGGGATCTTGCCATTTGTCACAACGTGAAAGGAGTTTGAGGGTATAGCACTAAGTTAAATAAGTCAGAAACAAAGGCAAGTACTGTATGATTTCACTCTATGTGGAATCTTAAAAAAAGACAAGCCAACAAAACAAAAACCTTTAGCTACAGAGAACAGATTTGTGGTTATGAGAGGGGATGGGGTTGGGGTGGGCTAAAGGGGATCAAATGTATGGCAAGAGATAGAAACTAGACTTTTGGGGTGAACACTTTGTAGTGTGTATGCAGATGTTGAATTATGAAGTGTACACCTGAAAAATAATGTTAAAAAAAGAAAGAAAACAAAGAAAAAGAAGAAAAACTGTATACTATAAATGACCACATGTTACGGACCACCTATAATTCATTTTCCCTGGTGATGAGATAATCACTCCCTCAATGGAGGTCACATGAACAATCCAAAATGTCCATCTTAAGAGTCTTTCCTTGGAACCACTTCCAGTGCTTTATATTTTATTCAAGTTTACTGAGGGAAACAAAAAACACTATTTATTTCTAGTAGTGACTTAATACTGAAATTTGAATTCCAGATTTAGATATTTATTTGTTTATTCATAGACATTCTTTACTGTGGAACTCTGGAAAGAGCATTAATTTCTTGAATCTGCTGATAGACCTCCCACACCATTATTAGTCCAACATGTTCATTAAAAATTCCAACAGTAGACAATTGATATCATACTGAAACTAATGGACTCTAAGTTTTCAGTCTTTATGTTTGGTTTTATTTGATTTTCCTAGATCATTGTTTTTCATGAGGATGTAGAGGTGGGTGAGTCAGTTCTTCCTCCTCTTACATTTCATCAGAACACTTAAAGATATCAATCTGGAGTCAGACATACTTGGGCTTAAATCCCAGTTTTACCCCCTGCTGGCTGAGTGACCTTAGGGAAGTTATTTGACCTCCCTGGGCCCTAAAAACACTGATTAAATTGATATGGAATTGATATATATTTACAAGTTTAACATAAGCATTAAATAAGACATTTTAGCATGATACACATAAATAGTAGTTATTAAGATGAGGGCAATATTTTAAACATTTTTAGATATTACTAAAAACTATTTTTTGCATATTTAAAAAATAGATCGTTAAGCTTATTGCTTTGAATGTGGCAGCCCTCAGAGAAAAAAGGTAGGAAAGAAAGAAGTTAGGCAAGTCTTTCATCTGTGCTCTTGTTTCCTAACTTAACTCACTACCAGTTACCGCATATTGAGAAGCATCTTTTTTGTGGACTTGTCCCTGAGATGTCGCTATCCTCTGGGAGAGGCCCCTTGTGTGTCCTAATGCCAGTCCAGTGTGGTATGTGAGTGATTATGGGATAGAGTAGATTGGTGAGCCTGAAGCAGTGCTTCCGGATCCCCAGAGTCCACTGAAGAATGCAAAAGACACTTAATGTTTCCACACATGCCTGTGGAAAAGCACAGGTGTACTGAGTAGACCAATAAAGCGATAAGCTTGGAATGAGGACAAGTGCTTACAGTGCACAGGAGTTTTGTGGGACCAAAAGGAGGTAAGTTGGGAATTCATCACCTGGTACCAGCTTAACACCAGGTAAGACCTAAAGCATCTCAAGAGATATTAACTCAGAGGCCCCAAAAATGACAGACCTGTCTGCTGAAACGCTCTGCCTGGGAAAATGGAACAAGGACCTACGTGTAAGAACTCTGCGCCTTCTTTGGTCTCCCTGACATTTGCCTGCCTCATTCTCCCTGAGGCCTACGATTTGCACCCTACATATTCAGAGGATAAATTAAAGGGAATGTGGAAATGGAAGTTAAATCTGAAAGCCTGAGAATTTACCCAAACTCTTTCTCTTTAATTTTTTTTAATCCCCACCAGAGGATGTTTATTGATTTGAGGGGAGAGAGAGACAGAGAGAGAGAGAGACAGAGATACAGAGAGACATAGATGTGAGAGAGAAACAGATGGGCTGCCTCCCGTACACACACCAACCAGGGGCAGAGTCCGCAGCCCTGACATAGGTAGGCGCCCTGACACAGGGTTGAACCTACAACATGCTGATGTGCAGGATGACGCTCTGACCACCTGGGCCACCTGGCCAGGCCACTCAAACTCTTAAATCAATTAAGAGAGTATTTGAAACCAAAAGAAATTAAAGATATTAAATGGAATGTTCACAGTTTTTTAAATTAAATTTTTTTTTATCACTACACGGCAAGTTAAGAGCTTGTAAAGACCATAGGATTAGTTACAGAAAAGACACTATGTTTTCTGTGGTCTGAGTTGTAGTGTGCCTAAATATCTGACATGAATCTGACGCGATATTATTAGATGTATCCTTTCACCGTAAATCAGGGGAGTTTATTTATTGCATGACTTGAAATTGTGTGTGGGAAGACAGTGTTCCCGCAAAAGCAGAGAGAATAGGTCCCAAAGCACAGGATGTACATGTATACTTTGGAAAGTACATCAAATATATATCTTTTCAAATAACTACATATATTCAATCTAGGGAATAAACCAAATACAGCTATTCATACGTTTACTGTAAAGAATTGACTGAATCGTTCCCTGGAGGCGTAACACTTTGTAGAGCATTCTTTGAAGAATTCAAGTCTTCCAGAGGATACCAGAGCTCCATTGTCTTCAGTAACTTCTCACTGTAGTCCTCTCCAACCTTCAACTTTACTTTATTCATGTTTGCTCTTTTTTTGCACTTAAAATAGTCTTTGGTCAAGCCAGCTGTTCATGAAACTGAGGACCAAAATATAAAAAAAGCAAGCTCAGGAAAAGGCAGTGTCTGGCTTAGATTTTGCATAGTTGCTACACTAATCAATATCACAGTAATTAAAATCACCCATGATTAATGGGCTAGTGTTTTTATAGGCCTTTGTTGTCTACAAAAGCATTTCACAGTCTATTTTGTCTAACTGCGCAGTAGGAGCAAACCCCAAATTGCCAGGCTACCCTTTGTCCTTAATTTCCACCTGAACTGTATTGTCTGTGGGAATACCTTGCCTTAGGATGCGGTTGTGGGTTTCCCCTTTCTGCACGTGAGGCAAAACACTGTTTCTCTCAAAAGCAAATACTGAAGCTGGGACCTAGGGATTGCCACTTACCATTCATTGAATTTACCTTCTTTCATACAGAGAGCCCACTGGAACAGGAGGACTCTCACAGGCTAAATGTATATTGTTTGCACCCTGAGGCTGTACCTATTTGCATTATTTCTTTCTCTAAGACAGAGTGGTCAATGCTACTATTCTTCTCTTGTCTAATCAACCCTAGGCTGAAACTTTAAATCTTGAGTTCTTAATCCTGGCACTTAGATTAATGTAATCATGGGAAATTGACGTTTTACCCATGCATAAAATATTGGCTTATATTTTAGAGAAGAAATTTCCTTAAGGAAGTAGTAAGACAAACCATTACTTGCATTTACTTAAGTGGGTCAAATGCTTAAATTAAATATCCCTTGATTATTAGTGTGTGTTTATAATATATCTTTATTGTACATGAATTTGAACATGATTTTTGTACATACGCTGACAGGAAAAAATGCACAAAAGCTTATGCGGGGTTTTTTGAGAATCGAATAAATATACTTCATCAGAAAACACTTCATAAACAATCTAAATTTGTAATCCTAGATACAGTATTTCTAACGAGATGTCAATAAATAATCAAACGGGTCACTCTTATTTCCATTCTCTGTCTGCCAAAAATGCACACATTTTCATTCAACTTTTCATACTTCTCACCTCATAATTCTTTGGAACATTCTTTAAGAAGAAAACAGAAATGTGGAAATGGTATTGCAACCATGGAGAAACTTCAATTTTTTAATATGATTTTTTTTCCTTTTCTTTCCTCTGATTCAAACTGGTCTCATCCAGCACGCTGACTCACCCACCTCCCTCTCCCTTGCACATCCTCTCCCTTAATCAGTAAGCCCTCAGGACAGTGAGGTTCTGGTCAGCATCAGGTAATCAGAAACAGAGTTTTCATCAAGCCACTAATAACATCTAGGCCCCAGTTGTGTTTCAGCTCCAGACCCAGACAAGCAGAACAACGGACCTGACCACATCCTCGTGAAACCAGACAGAGTGAGCCATGGGGACATCAGGACTGCATGCAATGATCAACTACCGTCTACCCTAGTGCTGAGCAGTCAGCAGAGAGCCTGGCCCCAAATCCCTCGTGATTAATGGTTTTCCCCTGTACAACCCATTCCCCAGAAGCCATCAGGGAGCCAGGTCTTTGAGCAAGCGCTCACCCATGACTCTGGGTGTGGTGCTATTTCTTTAACTAATAAAGTGTCACTTTCTTTGCTACAAAGTCCTGTTAATCTTTGGACTTTGATGTATGCAGATAAACAAACCCCTTTTGTTTGTTATGGCTTCAAGAGCTTTATTAAGATAATTCTTGATAATCCGCTACAGAATTTTTATAGCTTAATGGCTTAAAGAGCTTTATTAACATAATTTTTGATAATCTGCTACAGAATTTTTATAGTTTAGGTACAGTACTATAAAGTGATCTATTCTGATTCTGAATGAACTTTTAATTCATTTATTCACTCAACAAATATGTAGGCACTCCATATTAGAATTGCAGTGTTTAAATTCTCACATTGATAAAGAGAGATCTCTATGAGACCTGGCTAGACTGTGGGGCAGAGGAGGGGCCGAGTGAGGGAGGAAATGCCTGAGGTGGTGGGCTAGTTGTGCTAGTGTGGTGCAGGACGGACTTCTGTAACCCAGTCTGAGATGCAGTGAGAGGGGGCCCCTGCACAGAGTCTTCACAGGCTGATGAGGGTGACTGACAGAAGAAAAAGCCTTCTTACTCCCTTGCAGACCATGGCTGAAGGGGAAGGTGCTGACCTGACAGGCTAGCCTTGAAAAGGATGGGATTGGCTGGAGAATGCATGGAATTGTGGGCCGGGAGATTTAAATGGAGAGTAGGAAGAGACACAGGCTTGCTTGCCCTGTTTGGGGGCTGGAGCACTTGTGGGCACTGGAGGCCACATGCCAGGTGTCAGGCCCTGGGCCCCACCCCTAGCATGGGAAGCAGTAGTGGTGTGGGTGACTGGTACTATGTGGTCCTGCTTGGTCAGGATCATAAATGCACCATAGGCACCAGAGAGCTGAAGGCCAGAGGGAGGGGTCACTGGCACTGGGCTGGCAGCAGCAAGTAAAAGAAGAGGCAGCAACCGGTGACTAAGGGCCGGTGAGGGCCAGACTCCAAGGAGAAGCCTGAGGCCCGGCAGTGATGGGGAAAGAAGACAAGCTGTCTGGATGATTGTGCAGTGGCCACCTGTGCTTTCCCTATGGATGGTATATACATATTTTTAATGGGGGAGTGAGCTCCAGGCACAGTGTTACATTGGTCTGATGGAGGGTAACAGGGTTTTTCTCTGGGTGTTCTACAGAAAATGGGCTATAAGGCCATGCAGCCTACAATTCTTCCAAAATTGTTTAGCTTTAAAAAAAAAGACTCCTTTACTTTTTTCACCAAACCTCTGCCTCTGGAATTCTGACTAGAAGCTGGCAGTGGGCAGCAGAACTCCACGTACTATTTGGTAACACCATGGCTATTGGATCCTGGCTCCATTAAATTTCACCCAAACCACCTTTTGAGGCAAAGATAGAGAGATCTCTACCTTGACAAAATCTTAGTAGCATCTCTAAGTGAGCAGGGCAAATTCAGGACTTTAACAAGGTTATGGTGTCCTGCTTTCAGAGGGTATTTCGGGTCAGGGGCCTGATTGAGTAAGGGTCACGGTATAGTAGCCAAGAATTGGGGCAAGATGGAGTTTTGGTTAAGAGCATAACCAGTCTTGAAATATTTGTGTGTAAACAGTTCTTTGATGCTATCTTTTGAAAAGTTGAACAATTTGATGTTTATTATATAGTTTCCTGGGAAGTTCCTTAAATGAATAATAAAATTACTTGCAATTTTTATCTTCCTTGGCAAGAGTTCCCAGGAAAAGACATTGTACAAGGTAGTTCAATTGTAAAGTTGTATCACTGTCGACAAAAGCTATGCGGTTGTAGATGGCAAACAACAACAACAGCAAAACTATGTGCATAAATAATTCAGAGTGCTGAATAAGTAATAGTAAATATAAAGATTAAAACATAGCAATTGTGATGATTCATCTAAACAGTGTAAAGATATAACTACTATATGGAATTCTGAAGTGCCTTCAATCAGTTTTTCCTTTAAATACTTTCTCAATAAACCTAGAAACTTGTACATTTTAACTTTTTTTAGCCTCTTCCTACATATTGAATTCTGTCTCTATTTCAGTACTACCTATTTTAAGCACCATTTTCAGCACAGCCTCTTAGCCACTTGGGCCCCTGACACCCATGAACTTGAAAATGCATAATGGGAAATGTGGCAGAGAATGTGGGGCTCACTTCAATGCATTTGCCTTTTCTCTGAGTTTCTGGATAAGTGGAATTAAATACATAGTTTCAGAATAGATTGACGATCTCCCCATCCCACTAGTCTAATATGCATGAAAGCTAAAAACATTGTCTGATTATTTAGTGCTAAATCATCAGTGCCTAGCACAGTGTCTGGCTCATTGGCAGTAGTCAATACACACTTACTTAATGAATAGTCCACAGTCCTCTTCCCTAACCTCCATTAAGTCTAATTTGAGAAATCCATACCCTGAACTTTCTGCATTTCCCCCCTACTCTCTTTTATGTGTTTTGTGTTAGTGCAAGTGTAATAAATAGACTGAGCTTAAGTTAATGTATTCCATTCATTGAACAAATGTAGCTAGTTCAGGAATGAACATGGAGATGAACTGAGGCCCTTGATATTGGCGTACAGTTGACTTAAGCTGTTGTTTTTCTCATGTTGCAAGCTGGGAAAATGTTAAGCAGAATCTCCAACAGTGATCATTTCACTCTGAAGGGAAGCATTCTTCTGAAAATGAAGGCGACCTATGGAATCACAGAGCTAACTGATCAGGACAGCCTGGATAATCATGCTGGTTTCTTTTTTCTTTTAAAAAATAAAAAAAAAATCTTATTCTTTTATTGTATTTTTTTCCATTACCATTTATCCCCCTTATACCTTCTTCTACCTCCACGCAGCCCCTCCCTCCCACAATCACCACACTGTTGTCCATGTCCATTAGTTTCTTTTTCTTTTTTTTGCTTGATCCCTCCACCCCCAGCCTCTCTCCCCAGAGCTGTCAGCCTGCTCGCCACCTGTGAGTCTGTCTGTTTTGCTTGTTAGTTCAGTTTGTTCATCAGATTCCACATATGAGTTTTCTTTCTCTGACTGGCTTATTTCACTTAGTATAATGCTCTCCAGGTCCATCCATGCTGTGGTAAAGGGTAATATTTTCTTTTTATGGCCAATAATATTCCACTGTGTAAATAAACTACAGTTTTTTATCTACTCATCTACTGATGGACACTCGGGCTCCTTCCAAATCTTGGCTATCTTGTACTGTTGGTTGGAAAACAGATTGTTGCAGCCACTGTGAAAAGCAGTATGGAATTACCTCAAAAAAATTAAAAATGGATCTGTCTTATTGACCCAGCAATTCCGTGGGAATATATCTGGAGAAACTGAAAACACTCCTTTGAAAGAATATATGCACCCCTATGTTCAATGCAGTGTTATTTCTCCTATATTTTTGGTCTTCACAGTTCCTGGCTCAGTTCCCCAAACCCTTGGAACTTCCTAAGTGTTGAGGGTGATTAAGGTGCCTTTTGTTATGTTAATGAGGTGACTTTTGGAAGCACCTAAGGATAAGGGTTGATTGCTAGTGGAGCCAACCTTATGATTAGAGGGTTGAAACTTTCGGTTGGACCCTAAGCATTTGGGAGTGGAGGGGAGCTGGGGGCGAAGTTCAGTCAACAACGGAGGATGATGTATCAATCCTACCAGTGTAGCGAGGCCCCCAGAAAATCCCCAGAGGATGACAGTGGAAGTGCTTTGGGGTTGGTGAACAAAAGGAGATTGGGGAGAGGGACCTATGTGGAAAGGGCATGGAAGCTCCGTGCTCTTTCCCCATACCTTGCCCTTTGTGTCTCTTCCATTTGGCTGTTCTGTTTGCATCAAAGTGGTGATCTAGTAACACGTTTCTCTGAGTTCTGTGAATCACTCTAGTAAATTCATCAAACAAGAGAAGGGCATCATCTAGGTAACAACCTATATTTGATACTGGCCTCTGAAGGCCAAGGGTGGGTTGTGGAAACCTCCAATGTGTAGCCAGTTTATCAGAAGCAGAATCCTGGGTTTTCGGCTGCCATCTGAAGAGGCAAGGGGCCATCTTGTGGGAAGCACTTACCTCTGTTACCTGATGCTATTTCTGGGTAGACTGCGTCTGAATTAAGTTGGATTGTAGGGTACCCAACTGGTATTCCAAGAATTGCCTGCTGGTGTGGGGAGCACACCCTGCCCCCTACCAAATCAAACTGGAATGAGAACTTATTTAGGACAGAAAAAAATGTGTTTCCTTTTTGAATTCCTTTATTATTGCTGCCCTTTACCCTGCTCTTAATACACTGATATCACTTCCGTATTAACTTAGACCACAGAAGTGATCACACATAGACAACATTAAGCTTTGTTTCTGCAGGGGATTAAATTATGGGTGAAGTCTTGAAGTCTGTTTTTCCCAACTCTTCTATTTGTATTAAAGAAACCGAAGATAAGAGAATGACTTGATAGTAGATATATAAATAGTTGTAACTGTACAGGAATGGAATCTTGGTCTCCTGTCTTGTTGAATGAGGGCCCTTTCCATTGTCTCACACTTCATGTATTGATACTATTTTCTTCATTTTCCAAACTCTTTTTAATTATCATCTCCCAACCCCTCCCTATAGATAAATATTAAATTATAAGATTTTTCTAATAATCTATCAACAATGACTTATTAACCACCTATTGTGAATGCACTGTGTTAGGCTCTGAGGGTTAGCATAAATCATTCTCACTAAGTCACAGAGTCAAAACCTACAGAAAAACGAGCAAATAAGAACAATAACAAACAGAAATGCATTATTAATTAGGTCTTTGTGCAGTAGCATAGTATCCTTCATAAGTTTTGCCTCCTAACATATGTCCTTTTGGTTCCCACATTAAAGTCACTGGTGAAGGTGAAGTGACCATACTGGTGCCAATTAATCCCAGCTTCTTGTTCATAGATCAACAACCCAAAAGTGTTTTTCTGATCCAAACTGGGCCAAATACAGTCTCTCTCAAGAAATTTAACCTAAGGATACTGGAAGACTGGACCATTTAATGACCAGGATCTAATCCCCCAAATCGTGTTTTCTTGGGCTACATATCAGTTCAAGACAGTTTGTCTTCTGTTCAAAGCAGTGACGTACTCACTTTTCAATGAGAATTTGTCCTAGGATTTATCTGGGCATTCAAATGACCATAACACCCTTAGAATTAAAATCTGTGACATATGAACTGGACTAACTAACATTTTTCTTTGTGATTCACTAAACCAAAAGTTTTGGTTTCTGTACTTTTTGATTGACTTGAAATTATTTAATTTTGGCACACTTGAGCACTTGGAAGTAGGTAGCTCTCACATAAGGCACTCTTGTGGAGGGGCCAGAGTTTATCATCCATGAGATGAAGGTTCACGGTCAGAGCCAATGGTATTGATACATTTATTGATGTAGGGGATGCTTAATAATTCTCACACAAAAGTATCAATTTTAGATTATACTGTGCATTTTATGATGGGCTGGATAAACTAATTTTTATTTGGAAAACAAGGGTTGTTTATTGCTTTTATTTTCGGAATTCTAAAAAATGAAAATCGACTACTTTATGTATAGGGTGATTGTTTACATTAGATGTTGAATCTCTGGTGGGCAGGGAATTTCTTTTCCACTGAGAGGGTTTCTTAACCAGGAACATAATTCTTCATTTAGTTTAAATCCAATTCTTAGTCAAAAGTTAGCAAAAAGTTTTCAGTAGTCACCAGAATTTGCCTCCAGTTCAACGGATATAAAGTAATTTCTGGTAATCCTTGGGCCACAATAGAAGACGCAAAAATATTACTAGGGTGCCTGTCAAGTCAAAGTCTCAAGTAAACCAAAGTTACGGCAGAGTCAAGACCCAATGTACAGGTAGAAAGAACGTATCTACAAACGTAAAGGTGCGTGTTCTGACAGCACCTGGTCTCCTGCGATTCAATGCTGTCACTATGCCCTGGAGTTAGCACCCATCCTATGGGGTTAACGGGTCAGTTCTCTGCCAGGATGCCCTCCATTTAGACACTATCTGCTCTGCAAAAGTCCCGAGACCACCCACACTTCTTACCAACTGACTAAAAATCTGAAAGTCCTCAAGACTTCCTCAGATTTACTGATTTCCTGGAAAAGCTCAGAGAAGTCAGGAAAGTGCTACACTTGCAATGACAGTTTTGCTATTAAAGATCTAAATCAGGATCAGTCAAATGAAGAGACACATAGGGCAAGGTCTGAAGAGGTGCAGCAGGCAGAGTGTCTGAGCCCCCTCCATGGAGTCACAGTGCATCACCCTTCCGCACGTCAATGTGCTCACCAACGAGGAAGTTCCACTGAGCTCAGTGTCCACAGTTTTATTGGGTTTCCATTGTGTGGGCACAACAGGTTGAATCTTCAGTTACGTGATTGAATTCAACCTTCAGCCACTTGTTTGTTGTCTACAGATGGTGGGAGTTTGGGCTAATATCAAGTGGCTCGAAGCCCCAGTACTCTATCACACGATTCATCTTTTCAGCAATTACCTCTTCCTGAATCACCTCCTTTGCATAACCTCAGGGCCAACCATGAATAAAGATACATATATAACTGCAGAAATTACTAGGATTTAGAGATTATCTCATAGAAACCAAAAGCAAAGACTGACAAATTTTTTTATTATGCAATAGGGAGAGTGGGTAGATTTAATAAGAGAATAAGTGGGTAGCCACATGAGACTCTGCTCTTTATTTTTTCACTTTTTTAAAAGATCTTATTTATTTATTTTTAGAAAGTGGGGAAGGGAGGGAGAAAGGGAGAGAAATATCAATGTGTTGTTGCCTGTTATGTACCCCCTACCTGGGGCCTGGCCCTCAACCCAGGCATGTGCCCTGACTGGGAATCGAACCGGAGACCCTTTGGTTTGCAGGCCGGCACTCAATTTATTGAGCCACACCATCCAGGGCTATTCTTTATTTTTTAATATTAGCTATCCTTGAGGCCAAAAATTCCTTATATTTTAGTTGGTTTCCATTTCATGCAATCAAGTTATCTTTCTAATTTATAGGAAGAAAAAAGACTAAGCTGACATTAAAATAATTTGTAGGGCTCTTAATTGGTATAGTGGTCCCAGAAATATTCCAGGTAGAAGTAACAGGAGGAAAAATACTAAGATTTAGAAGATATGTAATGTGTTACCAATTCCAGGACATATTTTACAGTAACAATATCTCTTCAGAGTCTTAGAGAAAATAAAAAGAAATTAAAAAAAAAAGGACTAGTCTGGTTCAAGAAATTTAGCAGATTTTAAGATCTATTGAATATTATGGGAACTGGGAATTTTGTTATCTCTATACTAGATCCAACGTAAGATAGTATAATTAAAGTTTATGCAGCAAGGAGTTTTAAATAAAGCAAAAATGCTTTCTTCTGAGTATTCTTTCACAGTATTTTCTGAAACTTAACAATATTGTAGCAGAGTAACAGACTATGTTACTTGATCAGAATTGTAGAAACCATTCTCAGGAAAAATGGAAGAGTTAGGCTGTCTCTACAGTCGTTGCCTTTAACTTTAATGTGTTTGCACCCTTCCTTTGGACATGTCCTATGGCACTCAGCTGAAATGTTGATGCTGGAATGGTTCCCACCATTGCTCTGACTGAGCATCAATATTTCTGTTGAATATGTAAATTTTATTGATCCCTCACAGCAATGATGAAAAGTGAAGTAAAGGCTCTCCAAGACAAATGGCATAGCATGCTATTCCAGGTCTCTATGCTTAAAACCTAAGGAATAGCAAAAAGACATGAGAATACTGTCATTTGGGAGCAAGATAGGGAGGAACTGTTAGCAGGATTAATTTAATCTCAGACTCCTAATTAAGTGGAGGATCCAGAATATTTCTCCACTGCCCTTGAAGTCATCTAATTATAATTTGGGAACTATATTAAGCACACAGGCTTGAGTAGAACTATGGGAAGAAAGTATTTCAGGAAATAGTTAAAATACAGATGAAAATATTGGGTGGAGCAAACTATTAGAGACTTTGAAAATCAACCAATAATTTAAACATGCTATAATGAATGTATTATAGGTTTTCCCCTGGAGTAACCATAGAGAGTAATTTCAGGATCAATGTGGAAGGAACATAAAGGATGGATTAGAAAGGCAGACAGATGACAGAAGTTAAATGATGGCAGGAGGTTATATAACATTGTGGCAATGTATTCCAAGAAGATACAGGAAATGATGAAGTTCAGATTATAAGGAAAGGAGGCGATTTTAGTAAAGAATGATATCTTTTTCTCTGAGTAATAATTACTGTAATTACTGTAATTATTAGTAACAATTATTTCCTCATAAATCTAGTTTTCTCTGGATACTTTTGCATGCTGAGACTCCTCTGGTTCTTTAATGCTTCTTCTCCAGGAAGAATAATTTATGCAGTAGCTAAAAGGCTGTTTCAGCAGGTCCGGGTTACAGGGCACGTCTGAGCGGTCTGTGGAAGCAGTTAGGCATGAGAGACATATTCCAGCGCATCTTTCCTCAATCATCTGGCTAATGAGACGGCAATCTTGTCTTCCTTCTATGCCTGTCCTTTTTGTTCTTCATTTTCTTTCAGACAGACTCAAGGATAGGGGATTTCAGAGTAGTTTATAGTTCTTAAGAAATATGGTAGCCTGGATGCACCAATGAGGGAAATCCACATTATTTTTTAACTACAAATCCCTGAGAATTTCAATGGACACTTTTCTAGGGAGTATGAATGCCTGTTGTAGGAAGTTTGTTGCATTATTATATTATTCTTAAAGGAAAGACTAAGCAAAATGGTGATGGTCCTGAGTTCAAGGGAAACCAACTATTGTAAATCAGGTTGCAAATATGCTGTATAAGAGAAGAATTCCTTCTCTCTATTCATCACTGTAATTTCTGTATTTCTTCCCATGTCATTACATTCCAACTGGTTCTCTTCTCGAATGCTGTCTGGAAGTTGTAGAAACACGCACTCCACAATTATAAGTATGCATGCAAGCCTAAGCTTTAGACCTTTAAAGTAGAACTTTATATTACTGTTCTTATATTTATAATTTATATAAGACATATTTTATATTTGCCTGTGTTTATATTATTATTCTGGTTCCACACTTTTTCTAACAACCGTCTCTTTAGTGTGTGTCTGTGTGTGTGTGTCTCCGCATGTGTGTTTGTGCAAGAGGTTCCTGAGAGTCCTTGGAATTCAACTGTAGGAGGTAGAATATGTCATCGTGAAACACACCCACGTTCCCAATTCACTTACTCAGGGTGAATGTGTCTATAGCAATAGTTCTCAGGGCGGTTGTACCGAGCCCCGGAGATGTGTTGGGTGTTTTGGGGAGGAGGGAGTTTGGAAATTTCTGGCAGGGCATTTTCGTCTTTTTCAATGATTGAGAGGGGATGCTAGTAAGTCAAGAAAGCTAACCATCAGTGTACACACAGTTTGAAAATGAAGAATATTCCAAAATTTTCAAAGCTTTCAAATATCTCTCCAGATAGATTGAAAGCAAAAGCTTTGCCATGACCGGTGTGGCTTAGTTGGTTGGGTGTCCTCCTGCAAAGCAAACGGTCACCTGCTAGGTTCTCGGTCAGGGCACACACCACGGTCCGGGTTTGGTCTCTGGTTGGGGCAAGTACGAGTGGCAGCTAATCGATATTTCTCTCTCACATCAATGTGTCTGTCCTTCTCTTTCTCCCTCCCCTCTCCTCTCTCTAAAAATCAGGTGACATTTATATTTCATTTATCCTGTGTATACAAGATGTAATTGAATTATGTAATCAATATTAAAATTATTGAGACATTTTATATTATTGTTTATGCTAAGGCCTAAAACTCAGGTGTGTGTTGGAAACTTACAGCGTATCTCAATTTGACAATTAAATTTTCATCAGAAATCTTGATCAGTATGTAGAGTTCATAATATTTACAGATGAGCAGTAATCTCACATAATCCAGGTTTCCAAACATGCTTCAAGGTTTTCTAATAGTTGAATGGGGTAGATTTTAAAATTTACATGAGTTAAAATAAAATCAAATACAAAATTCAGTTTTTCAGACTAGCGACATTCAAGTGCGCGCAGCTGACACAAATGCCGAGGGACCGCTGAATTATACAACACGGCTCTGCAGTTCCCCGAGGCTCCAGCAGGGAGCACTGTTGACTCGGCTCCCACCGCTGCCCTTCCCGCTTCCCTTCACACACTCGCCTTCTGAAAGCACTCAAGAAACCCCAAGTGCCTCAGTCCCGGGGCCAGACTCTGCTTCTAGGGAACCTGACCTCAGACATTAATTTTTTACTCATTTCGTATTACCACTAATGCATTATATTTATTTTTATATGTGGCTGCATTTTATATGTAGTATATGCTTCATTTTAGGAAGTAAAGAGGAAATTTCAAAATATTTTTATTTTCTTAGCAGAAGGCCCAAGGTCTGACAGTGTGAGTGCCATTTGCTATGAATATAAATGTGAGATGCTGTGCTTACACATTTACTTTGGTGTATTTTATCTGCAGAGCATTTTAATTAGGACATTTTCAAATATTTACTAAAATATAAAATTATTACTGCATAAAATATAAAATTGATAGCAATAGTATTTTGCTGCTGTCAGAAACATTAAATACACAGTGGGACTATTGACCACTCTTTGAGCAATCAGACCACAAATTAATTCAAAAATAAAAGTTTAAGGACTTGGCATTGTTTTGATCTCCCTCTGCTAATAAGCTCACTATCAGGCTGTAGCAATGGATAGTTGAAGTGGCATTTTATAAGCAACTTACAGTTACTGAAAGAGGATTTTTTACTTTGATAATTATACCCATCACTAGAATGCCTGTGAACAGAAGAGGAAAAGAAAAGGGCAGATAATTAAAGCCGGGTATGAACACACAAAAGCTGGGCCACTTGGGAAAAAATGAAATCAGCCCTGACTTCAGCTAGAACACAGCTAGCATTAGACAAGACCCACTTCTGGACTCTTGAATTCTTTAATTCGTAACCATCTTCTTATATTCTAAAATATCATAAAGAAAATGTGGGTGCGCTTGAGTGAACAAGGGTTTTAAAATTAATTAATTACCTGAACTTGTTTGAAACACAGTCTTATATTTAAAAAGGAATAAAAATGGCTGCCCTATGTTTCTTGAGTGTGAGAGTTAGATGTGGCAACTTAAGTTATTGTTATCCAGAGAATTCACTGAGGAACAATCTAGGCAAAGAGAAAAATGGTTTGGGGGAAAGAGATGGCATCGCTCAGATGTGTGTATAGGAGGGGGTGTTGAAGTAATTGATGCTGTATTTGAATTCCATGGGTTAAAAAGGTTAATCCTCATAACAGCCCTACAAGGAAGTAGAGAGTACCAATGTTAGGGGCATATTCTCTGGAGTCAAACCGTTTAGCTTCTAATTTGGGGCTTTGTATTTGCTATTCTCCTATATTGATTCTCTTCCCCAAGAATCCATGTGGCTTGCTCTGTGCTGTCTGCAGATTTCTGTTCAAACCTGATCCTACCAATGTGGGCTTCCCTGATTACACTGTATGAAATCTCACCTCCAGCATCCTCTCGCCTCACCTGTTTCATTTTTACCCATAGCACCTGCCATTATGTAATATGCTTTATTGTTACGTGTTTACTTGACCATTGTCTGTATCCACCCATAAATAAAATATTTGATGAGGTCAATGACTTTGTTTTGATTACTTCTCTTTCTTTAGTATCTAAAATTGTGCCTCAGTTATAGCAAACAAAAAATTTAAAAAATAGTAGGAAAATATAAATGGATAAATAAATTTTCTCAAGCACTGAATGAAAATTCTTATGGAATTTCTATTTCTATTATTCCATTGTGATGAATACTTATAGTGTTATTTTAATTGGGGCTATCCACATATATGATTTAAAAAGAATATAAGCATTTTGTATATAATAAAATTACTTTCTTAAGAATTCAAATCAACTGCCATTACAAAATGAGGTACCATTCTGATTTTAATCTGACTCTTCTAATGTAGAGACTTGCTGATCTTTTTTTGTTTACTGGTGATTGAGTCAGTGTTTTAGTTTTCTTCTTAGTTCTCATAATTTCATATTTTAGTTGCAGAAAATTTGCATAACCTTTTAAATAATTAATTACTTTAACGAAAAACACCTCTGCCCTATCTGAAACACTGTCGATCCTCCCTGCTGCTGGTGTTCCTCTTGTCAGTATTTTCTTCAAGGCCATTACTGACCAGTGTGTTTACTTTCTTCCTTTCAACTTCGACCCATTGTAAACCGTATTATACAGTTCCAGAATCCGTTGTTCTCATGTGTTTACTCTTTGGAGTTCGTGGTCATACACTCTCCTCTTTAATAAGCCACTATTTTTCAGGGTATGCTAAATGTTTGGAACAACAGGAAAGGAATTTATACAATTTATATTGTGAAGTTTATATTTCATTTAGGCATGTACACATATAAGTAAGTCAAGCAGGAGAATTATGTAAAGTGTATTATGGGAACGTATTGGATGAGGGCTAATCAATTACACCTGGGTCCAGTGGTGGTAAATGGTGTTGCGGGATTCAGATTTAGGGAATTCCCGTAGTGATGACATCTGATTTGCCCTTAACGTTTAGGTAGTAGCATGGGTGTGAAGAGCGGAAGTGAAAAGGTACGGCAGATAATGAAAACAACATAAGCAGAGCTTGTTTCTGGATTATAGATAATTAAAATCAGCCAATGCAATGCCTGGTACATAATAATAACAGTAATTTTATTAATCAATAATTTTCATCAGTCTACTAGCAGTACATCTGACAGAGCTGAAATTCTAACTCATTGTGTGAGTTCAGACTGTGTGATTACTTCACATCCTGTGGTTTTAACGCATCATGCCATATTATCTTTTCACCCGGACTATATGTAACAGTATAAATATCCTTTTGCTCTTGAATTTTGATGTATTTGTCAAGATCCTAACTGGACCCTGCACTAACGTCTCTGAATAGCAATGTTTAAAAGCATAAGGTTTCTGGATTATAGATAATTAAAATCAGCCAATGCAATGCCTGGTACGTAATAATAATGGTAACTTTATTAATTAATAATTTTCATCAGTCTACTAGCGGTACATGTGACAGAGCTGAAATTCTTTAAAATGGTGAGATTTTTGGAGAATGATTGTTACTATGATTGATATACTTACTTGATGATAATATAAAAAAATAAGGTTATTTCCCTGTTCTGAGCAATCCTTGTTTTCTTATTTGGCAATGTGGTATCAAGAATGATAGAAAAGACATTTCAATTCCTTCTGTTAGTAAGAATAACTTCCTATTTGAGGTCTTTGTTAACAATTTATTTCTTATCTAAAGAATGATGCTTACAGGGATTAATTCACTTTCCAGGTAGTGTTTTTACAACTTTGTGTGCAAATTTGAGGGGTTGTCAATCTAAATGCATTCAGTCCTGCTCCAGTGCAAGGTTAGATGTTCGTGAGTCTCAATTTCGTTGGCAAGAACTTTTGCTGGTAAAGGAGTAAGTTGTTTGCAAGGGGGCAGTTTGGTTGGAGCCACACAATGTTTCAGGTCACAGATAACCTTTATTTTTCCTGGAAAAATGAAACAGTAATGTGTTCATTGCTTTCCATGGAAGGTATTCACAGAACAAAAACGAGAAAGACAACTTATAAAGGAACTCCATCCAGGTGATACACATCCCTCACTCAGGTGCTGAACGGTCTGTACACGCTGTGTGGCTCGATGCAGCCCGCTGTTTACATGGTCCTCTTAATTTTGGGCTTCACTGACCCCTCTTCCTTTTTAAAACCTCTTGTTGCCTTTCTTCCCTGGACTATTGAAACTCCAAAATAAAAGGCAACTTTATTATGATATCCAATATAGTACTATTGAGATAAGGTAAAAGAGGGAACAATAACTTAGTTTTTATAGAAGATATGTCTATAATTTTCTTCCTTCTGATTATTTTTTGTGGTCTTCAAGCTATAAAATACTTCTGTAGGTTTTTATTATCCATATAAATACAGATAGAGTAAAAATATATTTTTTCTATGTGTTATTCAAACATATTGGTTTTCTCCTTTCCAGGCTAAAAGAATGATGAGGCCAAGTAAAGGTGAGGATTGGGAGAGAAATTAACATTGATCAGGGGAAAGTAATGGTATGATATCTTTGCAAGCTCAGGATGGTGAGGAAAGAAGGAATAAAGAAAGGAGAAAAATGCTTTTTCCCTATCGTCCTTTCAGGTTTGTTTATGTACTTGTTTTTTCTTTTTTTCTTTTAATCTAAAGCTCTTCTTCAGTTGCTTTGCACCAACTTTGTTTTTATAAAGGAGTAAAATATATCTAGGACTTTTTATTAATTTTTGCTCAATATGTGTGGAAACAGTATGCTTTTGTTTGAAAATGATTGTAGGTAGGAGATTGAGGTATGAAAAGAACAGAAGATTGAGAAAAAGAAGCTTTTTTCTGATGCACTTGCTAAGATGCAACTAAATTTTAGTTCAAACAAAATAGTGTAACAAATTCTGCAAAAACCATAATAGAAAAAAAAAACACCAAGAATTTTGCAGCACACTAGCAGTTGCAGATAAATGTGGGATTTACTATAAAAGTATTCCCCGTGGTTTGAAATTCACTATAATTCTATATTGAAAAAGGCAAGCAGAATTCTAGAGAAATACAGTATAAATCAAAGAGATGGCCTCATTGTATATAAAGTAGTTAGACTTCACCTAGAGTGCTATAAAATATAATGCACATGATATCTCAAGAAAGATGTAATTGTCTATGAAGGTATAAAAGAAAGTAGACTGGGTCCTAAAGATGTCTGTGTGAAGAACATGGGAATATTTACAATAGTCAAGGGAGGAATTTGTGCTGATACACAGAATATATTTTAATTTTAGTCAGCAATTAATTGAATTGAGTCCAACTAGCCATGTTTCATTGATCCTGATATAAAAGCTAGTTTCTAAAGAGTTGAGAATTTTACCTCCTTTTTTTTTAACATCAGTGATAAAAAGAGTTTGATTAGGAACCTTCCACCAAGACTTTAGAGAGGTTATCTGTGATTATATTACTCTTTTCAAGCCTTTGTATGATTTTTTGCTGTGTATACCTCCGACTCACTCTATGAATCATCCTATTATTTTGACCAGCCTTCTGTAATCCATTCACTTTAATCAAAACCTAATCCAAAAAAGCCTTCATATGTATAAAAAATTGTTTGTGGTAGGTTGTGAGGATATTAATACTGAACAATTCCAGTAGGTAATAAAATAAATTGATTATGAAATAGAACGCATTGCAATAAATCTGGGATAGATCTACGCTACACTCATTTGATTTTGCTGAGCCATCTCACCTGACACAAATACAACAAAGTAACTTCCATGTTAACTCCCCTCTCTGTTTCCGGGTTCTTTGTGATAACTTCCTTTAACTCAGTCAACAATATAGTGTTACAAGTATTTACAAAAATAGGTAAGACTTTAATATAATTTGATTGCTTTGAGAGTTTTGTGATTACTTTCATTCTTTGATGTTAGTTATACTTTGTTTTACAGACCTATAGTTTTCTTTCAAAGCTGAGGTAGAGGTTGAAAAGAAAGCTTCTTATTTCCATTGGTTACAGCAGTCTGAGAGTGACAGTGACCATATATAATCTTTCTCTGTGATGTAGTCATACCTCTGGTGAGAAGGCACTTAGTCATGTAGATGATTTCCAAGGCAAGGTTTCATAAGCAACAAAACTCTGAGAGTCAATTAGGTTGACAAGCAAAGTTTACTAAAGCTCTTGGTAGAAATTCACTTGACTATTTTTTTTTAAATCCTCACTCAAGGATATGTTTATTGATTTTAGAGAGAGAGGCAGGGAGTGAGAGAAGGAGAAAGAAACATCGATTTCTTGCCTCCCATACCTTCTCTGACCCGGGATCGAACCCACAACCAAGTAATGTGGCTTGTCCAGGAATGGCGCCTGCAACCTTTCAGTGTATGGGATAGTGCTCCCATATACCAAAGACAATAGAGCAGAGTTCTCTGATGGGCCTCAGCTAGGATTAAAGGGCCTACCTTGAAAACAAAGGGAGAGAGCATTGCTGCATTTCTTCTTAATATCAACCCTTACGTCACCTGGAGGATAATTATACATCAATCTCAATATTGACTGGAAAACAGAATTACCTCTGTGGTGGGCAGAATAGTGGCCCTCCCAAGCATGGCTACTTCCTAATCCCCAGAACTGTGAAAATGTTGTTACATGATAAAAGGTAAAGTTGCCAATGGTGAAGGATGCCAATCAGCTGACCTTAAAAGAGGGCAAGGATCCTGAATTACAGGTGGGTCCAATGTAATCACAACCATCCTTAAAAGTCTAAGAGGAACCCAGAGGGCATAGTCCCTAGGATGACGAAAAGAGAAAGACTCAGTTCCATGTTGCTGATGTAAAATAAAAAGCCACAGTCAAGGAAGACAGAGGAACTCCAGAAGGTGGAAAAGGTAAAAAGATGAATTCTCCCCGAGAGCCCCCGGAAAGCAGCGCAGCCTGCGGACACCTTGAGGTTAGCCCATTGAAATTTGTGTTGAGTTTTTGATCTACAAACTGTAAAATGATAAATTGGTATTGTTTTAAGGAAATACATTTGTGGTACCTTGTTACAGCACCGATAGAAAGTGAATATTACCCACCCCCCTGCACTTCATCTCTTTGTTTTAATTACTCCTTTAAGCTGAAATTTGATGTGAATCCACTTGCTATATGAGTCGTGAATTTATAGTTTGGCTGCAGACTCTTTTCAGAATTTTCATTTTTTAAAAACTAATCCAACAAAAATGTCTAATAAGCATAACAAATGGTGTGGTAAGGTTAATAATGATTTTCTAGTAATGTGTCGAAGTCCCAGAACTCTGTTATCGCTAGTAGCTGACGGCATGGAAGTTCTTCCTAGCATACTTTGTACAAGGTGCTTCTTAAAGCCCTCGGATAGGTTAGCTCACTTGGTTTAGAGTGTACCTCCATTAAACTTTCCTAACTTTAGAATTAATTATTTTACTCTTAATTTATTTATTTGTTTATATTTCTAATATAGTATGCTCCAGGATCAGCCTTATATATTTTTGGAGCAATTTATTCTCCAAATATCCCAGAGATACTAATGCATGCAAGGCCACTAGGCAGAGAGAAAGATGATGAATGTGTTGGCCAACAGGAGGTTCGGTTAGTTAACTATACTTGAATAAAAAATAAATTTAAACAATGATTAGAAAAACAGATGCTTGGTTACACTGTGGAAAATTCCAACCCCCAAATCTCGATGACTTACACATGACAAAGTTTATTTCTCAACCATGCTAAATACCCACATTACTCATAATTGTGACATGGGGGGGTGAGCATGAGAATCCACTCCTCTTGATGCCTCTTAAATTTACTGTCCTAAAATGACACACAGTACACTGTGAATGTTGGCTAAATAAAGGCACATTATGAAGACTCTACGCGGTAGGACTCAGGAAATATAAAGGTATTCCTCTGGGATATTGCAGGTTCAGTTCTACACCATTGCAATAACACTAGTATCACACTAAAGGAAGCTGTAATCTTTTTGCTGGTTTAGGATTTTGCCTTATATTTGTAACAAAAAGCAATATCTGTGAAGCTCAATAAAGCAAAAGTGCATTAAAACAAGGTACACCTGTAGTCTTCCATTCAGGAAGGGCAGCAAATGTTTAGAGACCATGACTCAGTCTTCCACAGTGAGCTAGATTTTCCTGGAAGGCTGTAAGATGTCTGTGAGGGCATTTTAGAAATACAGTGTGTTTGGGTAGCCCGGTGAGCAGAAGAACAATGTGATTCGAAGGTATTTGCTGTGTGATATTGATGCTTTTGTGTGTCGGGAGTGGAGCATGTGGAGGCAAAGAGGAAGAATGAATTTTGAGCAGTTTCTGTGTATGATATACTCGTGAAAGAGGGAGAAGTGTCCAAAGGGGAATTCATGCAGCTGCCTAGAGATTGGTTGTGAACCACAGTAATGTCCCTGTAAAGAAACTGGCTGCAAAGAAACACATTATTTTTTATTTTTTATATCTGTATTGACTTTATTGGGGTGACATTGGTTAATAAAATTGCACAGATTTCAGATGTGCAGTTCAATAATACATCATCTGCACATTTTATCATGTGTTCACTATCCAAAGTCAAGTCTCTTTCCATCACTATTTATGCCCCCTTTACCTTTTACTATCTCCCTCCACCCTTCATCCCCTCTGGTAACCACCACACTGTTGTTAGTGTCTACCAGGTTTTTTTCTTTACTTAATACCTTCACTTTTTTAACCCAGCCCTCCAACACCCTCCCCTCTGACAGCTACCACTCAGTTCTCTGCATTTATAAGCCTTCTTTGTATTTTGTTTTTTGGTTTATTTTGTTCATTAGATTCCACATATAAGTGAAATCATATGATACTTGTATTTCTCTGACTGGCTTATTTCACTTAGGATAATACTCTCCAGGTCCATCCATGCTGTTGCAAAGGGTAAGATTTTCTACTTTTAAATGGCTGAGTAGTATTCCATTGTGTAAATGTACCACAGTTTCATTTTTTTTTAATCCACTCATCCTCTGATGGACACATGGTCTGCTTCCAAATCTTGGCTGTGGCAAACAACACTACTATGAACATAGGGGTGCACATATTCTTAGGAATTAGTGTTTTGGGTTTCTTCAGATAAATTCCCAGCAGAGGAATTGTTGGGTCACATGGCAGTTCCATTTTTAACTTTTTGAGGTACCTCCATACTGTTTTTCACAGTGGCTGCACCAGTCTGCGTCCTTGTCAACTCTTGCACTTTGTTGGTTTATTGATGACAGCAACTCAGAGAGGCGTAAGGGCCACATTCATTTATAAGGTCTCTGGAGTTAGACTGCTGTTTATTTGAATGGGTAACCTGTAGACACTGGGCTAAAATGGGGCCCAGTCTTTGACTTCTGTGCATTTTTGGAGGTTTACTCTTCGCAGCTGCTTAATTTTGTCATTAAATTGTGAATGTCTTGAATAAAAAAGAATCAATAGCCAAGTACACAATGAGTGGATAATAAATAAAATGACAAAATAAGTGCTGTTAGAGTGGTAGTTATACATCAGAAGATAAATATTGTAAGTAAGATACTCTCATTGTGAAAACAAGGTTGTGTAAAAGTAGGCTCACAGTTGTGAGTATACGAAGCACGGAGTTGATTCTTGTATTGTTTATTATTAGTTTCCCTTTGAACAATTGTAAACCTACTTCTGCCCTACCCTGTATTTTGATGGCCAAGGAATTACATGAGACATCAAGTAGGGGGAAAAAAACCCCTCAAATTTGAAAATGAAAGCATGAAAAAATACCAAGCACATATGAACCAAAACATAAGCCAAAAGAACTGGAATCACAAGATTTCACATTGTACAGAGGCACTTGGGAAATGGCTACTTGCCTGGTTTTGGTGCAGAAATGGAAAATAAAGTAGGAGGAGGAGCATGAATCTCTATTTGCACCTGCCTGAAATAAGGGTTATAATCCAACACTGGGAGCATACTTCTTTCCCAAAGTCCAGGCCCCCAAGAATATACTCTAACCTTGATTTTTAAGTCACATACATGTTGAAGATTGATTTACTTCCTGTCATAGTCTGTGAAAGCAGTAGTAAGGTTTATTATTTTTCAATCATATACAAGAGAGAAGAAATGGAGAGACATGAATTTGAATTAGTTATGGAGGTTGAAGCATGTAGGAGGAATAGGATCGAAGGATGATCTTTGGAAACTGAAATAGAAAGGAAGATATAAGTAGACAGAGAACCAAGAGACTGGGAGTTGAATCAAGAGATTATGGTGATTGTCCTGGCATGTGGTGAAACATGCTTGAATTAGATACAGATTGTCCCTAGAATATAAGATTAAAGAAATTAAGGGTCAAAGAGAGAATTTGTATACATTAAAAATACAAATATATTACTCAGCTTCAAATAATCCAAATTAAAAAAGCAAAAGCAGCAGCGACAACATCAATCCAGTACTGACAGTGACATTCAGCAGAGGGACCATTGGGCAATTGGGGCAATCTGCACAGTTTCAGGCTCCAAGGCCGTACTGGGGCGCCACTGGTTGGTAAGGAAGGATGTTGTAACCAAGTTCCTCTATGTTTTTTCACTGTGTCCAACGTGGACAGACTAATCCTGGTTTCCTTAACATTATCCGGGAGATACAGATATTAAAGTGATATTAAGCATATTGTCATGGTAATAACTGAAAAAGAAAGAAGCACATACCCCACAAATGCATTTTCACTTCTATATCATGTTAAAGTCTGAATATTTATCTGTGGGTAACGTGACTAATACCAGAACTTTGCTATACACTGTTCAACTTACCCAGATAGTGATTTCTTCAAGTTGATTCCCCATCTAGGAGAAGTATTGAAAAGTACCTGAAGCCTGGTGATTGGATTTATTACTTAGTTAAAAGGTAGCATATTAAAAAGTGTATTTTTCTCAAGGTTTAAACTCTTCTGAATAACTGTTCCTTGCATCTCAAAAAAAAGAGGAAATTACCTCACAATTTTCTTTTATCTAAAAAATGATTCATTTTTATGTAAAGATTGGCTTCTATTAAAGTCAGAGAGACACAAAGCAGAGAAACATTGAGGCTTTTCAATTACATTGAATTTTTAAAATAGCTTTGTGAGAACACTTGACTCTACAAGTGTGATCTGAAGTCTAGGCTAGGAGTTTGCTTTTCATCCGTGTCTCTGGGGGTCTCATCATGACTGCTTGATGTTTATAAAAATATCAGTGAAATTCTAAAGAAGAAATATCCTCGGCTTACTCACAAGCCTCAATGAAAGAAACAATGCACAGAGGGGCAATGAAAGGGGGAATCGATAGACAGGTGACACACTAGCTGCAGCCTTTGTCCTCTCAGGGTCTTTTGTTTTCCTGACCTGAAAAATTCAAATACCTATTTAATAAATATACAAAGGAGGTGTGCGATTGTATGTGTGTGTTTGTGTCTGTGTGCATGTGACTGACACAAATGGTTTGAAGCAGTTGGCTTGTCTCAAAAGAATATTGAATTGCAAGGTAAAACCTTAAGAAAATTAACTCTACTTAGTTTAATATTTGCCAGTCATTTTCCACTCAGTGTCTCCCTACACTTAGTGTCCTCCCTTGTAAAAGGATGATGATATGAGGAGGCCCTAACTAACAGGGTCACTGTTCTCTAAGGACTTACTATACTTCTCACATACTCAGTAATGCTAATTGATGCTTTGTTTTTGCTATAACTTAATATTTTTAGCATGTCACTTGGCTAGTGCTTCAACCTTGTAGGAAAGGTTCAAGAATAAGTACAGCCCTGGCTGGTGTGGCTCAGTTGGTGGGAGTATTGTCCCGTAACTGAAGGCTTGGGGGTTCAAAGACCAGTCAGAGCACATACCTAGGTTGTGGGTTCAGTCACCAGTCCCAGCGTGTAAGATCCCTAGTCAGCACATACAGGAGGCAACCAACCGATGCTTCTCTCTTGCACTGATGTTTCTCTCCTTTCCTTTCTCCCTTCCTCTCTCTAAAAAGAATGAAAAAATGTCCTTGAGTGAGGATAAAAAAGCAAAAAAAAAAAAAAAGAATAAGTACATAGAACACCTTTATCCATTTTATACAGATCCAACTACTGTTAACATTTTACCTTATTTGAATCACTTGAGTAAAATATGGCCTTTTACTATAGATTTTTCTCTGTATTTCCTAAGAGGGATATTATTTTATATAACAACAGAACAGTCATTAACTATAATGATTTAACAATGATCTAATATTTTTATCTAATCTATAATGTGTAATTTGGTTGTTTCACTTGAACAAACCGTTTCCTCTATCGCATTTTCCTACACCGCTGTAGGGTGTAGGTATTGCATTAAGTGGTCTTGTCTCTTCAATCCGTTAAAAAATGTAGAACCGCGCCAGTGTTGCTTTGTGTTTCCTGACATCGGCATTTTAAAAGAGTAGAGTTATCCTTTATTTATATTTAATAGAAGATTCCTCAATCTGTTTTCTTGACGTTTTCTCCTTATGGAGAACTCGTTATGTATTTCTGGCTGGAATAATACTTAAATGATGTTGTGCTCCTCCCAGATACTGCATCTGAAAGCATTTGAGATGTCCATGGGTCCCCACTGGTGGTATCAATTTTGAATACATCAAGGTGATAGTGATTTCTCTACCTTTATAATTTACTATTTTTCTCTTGAAACTGATAGGCAATTTGTGGGAAACACCTTTTAGGCATGAAAATATTCTGTGCTTATTAAAACTTCCCCCTAAAGTGTATCATCCTTTGATGTTTCTCTGCTTAATGAAACTTTCCTATATGGTTACAAGATGATGATTTTCCAATGCAAGCGCCCGTTCCATGTTTACTAGCTGGCATTTGCCACTCTGTAGTAAGCAACAGTTTCCCTCCTGTTTAGAAAGGTATTAATTTGTATTTATATATGCATTTATATCTATTAATGGTTTTTAAATATATTAGTGACTGAGCTAGACTGATGGATTTCTGTTTTTTTTTATTGTCTCTAGTTCATTATCATACTCAATTATCTTGGTATTCAGATTGTCCCAGTTTGACCATTGGACCCCCTTCAAGCTAGCACCTTTGCCCCTGTAACTTGTCCCGTCATTTTTTGACAGCTTTTTACTTACAACATCATAGACTTGGAACAAACCTTTTCTTTCTTGTGTGGAACATTATCAGGAAATAAAATTGCTGAATATTAGGCGTACTTATTTTTACTTGGTTACGTTTGCTTCTGGGAGGTTTCATTGGTCAGAGCTAGGAAATACATGCATATGAATATGTTCATTTGCTCCTATATCTATATCTGTCTATATACACATACATATCATATGATATATTTCCATACATATTCATGCATCTACACATGTAAATAGATATACTATATTTTAGAAATCAGAAGTTCACACCTATACCTCCAAGTTTGATATATGCACAAATGTCATTTCTTGTATTTCCCTATTCCAAGTTTTTATTTTCCTCTTTGACTATTAAAAACTCTGGATCTTGATATTTGTATATTTACTAGTTTTCTCAGTCCTATATATACCTAAAATAGACAATGAACTGAATGGGAGGAGATATTTGCAAATAAGTTCCAACAAGGGGTTAACATCCAAAATATATAAAGAACTCATAACTCAAAACCAAGCAAACAATCCGATGAAAAATGGATTGTTTGGGCCTTAACAGATACTTGTCCCAAGAAGACATATAAATGGTCAACACATACATGAAAAATGCTCAACTTCACCAGCTATTAAGGAAATACGAATCAAAACTATAATGAAATACCACCTCACACCTGGCTAATATCAGCAAGACAAGCAATAAAAATTGTTGGGGAGGTTGTGGAGTAAAAGGAAACCTTATTCATTGCTGGCAAAAAACATAAACTGCTACAGCCACTGTGGAAAACAATATGAAGTTTCCTTAAATTAAGAATGGAGTTACCCTATGAGTCAGCAGTCCCTCTTCTGTGTGTCTACATAAAAAATTTGAAAACATTTATTTGCAAAGACATATACACCCCTATTTTCAATGCAGCTTTATTCACAGTGACCAAGACATGGAGACAACTGAAATGCCCTTTGACAGACGGTGTGGTACATAGGTGCTCTGGAATACTACTCAGCCATAAGAAAAGATGAAATATTGCTATTTGGACATGGATGAATCTTGAGAATGTCATGCTAAGAGGAATAAGTCAGACAGAAAAAGTCAAGAACTGTATGAACAAACTATAAAAACAAGTAAAATGAGCAAGCACTCAGACACAGGCAACAGGATGGTGGTTACCAGAGGGAAGCAGTACGAGAGGTAACAAAGGGAAAAGGGGTCGTATATACGGTGACAGAAGAAGATTTGATTTGGGTGCTGGACATGCGGTGCAATGCACAGATGATGTGGCATTGGATTTTACGCCTGAAACCTATATAAATTTAATCATGTTACCAAATAATTAAGAAATCTTAAAAAAATAATTTCAGATTTTCTTTCCTCATACAACTAAAAATCAATGTTCTGAAAAGAGTCCAGGACGTGTTTGTAGATATCCCGTTCCCTCACTAACTCTCACCACCCCAGGCTGAGAATATACAGCCATCTAATGTGGTTATAAGTCATTTTTTTCTTTCTCCTCCACTGTGTTTGATATTTTCTCAAAACTTGATTCATTTTTTACCATTTTTCTCAGTTTTTGGTCCCCCTCATTTACTATTATTATAGACATTTATTTATTTATTTATTTATATTATCATGCTTCCAAAAAACCAAATTATGCAAAAAAGCATCCTCAGAGAAATCTCTCTCCTTCCCAAATCCATTCCACTTTCTTCCCTACCCCCTCTGAAGTAATCATTTTATTGTTTTTACCTTTTCTGTATTTCTTAGAAAGTTAAGCAAACTTTATATATATATATATATATATATATATATATATATATATATATCCTTCTTTTTTAATAAACAACATCAAAGGGGAGTAGGATCCAGGGTGGGAAGTGGGGATGGCTGGGGTATGGGGGAGTGGTCAGGTGAGAATGGAGACAACTGTACTTGAACAACAATTAAAAAAGTGGGGAAAAATAGAATAACAGTAATAAATAATAAATAATCTTTTAAAAATAAAAAATGAAAATAAAAAGCATATGTTTATTTTTCTTTTCTTACTTTATAATACCTACTAGAAATCCCTCTGTTTGTAGGACTCATTCTATTTTTTAAAGTCTTATTGTATTACATGTGATTTTATAACAATTTAAGTAATCTATTTCCTATTAGTTTACAATATTTTACAATGATAAATTATGCTATAATGAACTTTGCAAATAATGCATTTTTCTATTTTGAGAGGTGCATCTCCAGGGTATATTCTTAGGAATGGAATTGCCGAGTTGAAAGATAGATGCACCAGTAGTGTCATTAAATATTGCCAAACCACAGGGGTTGTATCAATTTGCAATCCCATTTAGCAGTATATGACATTGTGTTTTGGGTCATTGCCAATTTGTGAATTATGGTATGTTTAAGGAAAGCTTGGGAAGCACCTATTATTATATTTAAAATATGTATATATAAATGAGAGCTACAAAGAGATTATATAACTTTCTAAGTTTCAATGGTAAGTAATTGGTGGAACCTGACATCAAACTCATATAATTATTTTTTCAAGTTCATATTTTATCAAAAGGATACTCAAGATTCATCCTTTTCAAAATCTTCCCAGGAAAACAGACATAAAATTTCATTGTGGTAGTTCATGTCACCATATGTGGAAAAGGAAAACACTATTTTCTAAGGAAATAATAGGATGATCATAAAAAATTTTTAATCTAAGGGGGATGACGTGGAAACCCAGAGAGAATAGAAGATTGACCATATAATTATTTATCCATGATTGTTTTGGAGTAAAATAAGAATAATACAATATTTAGAATGATATTTACACAGTTTGAATATTTTTAAATATTTGACAACTTTTTGAAGTAACATTTGTTAATGACATTATATAAATTTCAGGTGTCCAACATTATAATTAGATGTTTGCATACTCACCACTAAAAGTCTAGTTTCCACACCTCATGATATACAAGGTGTATCCAGAAGGTAGCCAGCCATGTACTATGAAAAAATAGACATTTATTGAAGATACAAGATACAGGAAACATTGTTCATAGGACAATGACACCTCAGTCTCCTTCACAGTAGGCACCTTGGGACCTCACACAGTTCTCCCAATCGCCATTAGCAGCCCCATCATATTTTCCTGAATCTCACTGACAGTCTGAAATCTCTTCCCTTTCAAGGTCATTTTAGTTTTGGGAAAAGCCAGACATCTCAGGGTGCCATATCTGGGCTGTAGGGGGGCTGAGTCACCTGGGTGATTTGATGTTTCACCAAAAATCTTTACATGAGACATGATGCATGAGCAGGTGCATGTTATGATGAAGCTTCCAATCACCAGTTGCCCATAGCTGTGGCCTTCTGAATCATCCCAATAGTTTCTGCAGAGCAATGTTCAAGCTTAATGCAAAATTGATGCAGATTCAGCTCTACTCACTCAGTCATTTTGAATGTGATGACCACACAGTACACAATCTCACTCAACAGTGTCTACTGACCCCACTGACTAGTACAGTGTAGTGGTCATCGTTCACACATGTGCATTCCAGTCTACTTTCCTTGGCTGCCAGGTTACATAGATGTCATGTAAATGGTTCTGATTATATTAACAATGGCTGGACTTTTTCTGGACAGACCTTATTGTATGTATTTTATCTCTTGTGCTTTGCATACACACAATTCTAAACTTACTTTTGCCCATACTGTGTATATTTTCACTTAAAGGCTTATGGCTTCTCTTTGCCATATCTGACTTGCTGGCCACAATATTCTTGTGCTTTGAGGATACTAAGTAAAATAAGAATTACTTGAACACAAACACTGACAGTCGAACTGTTACTGAAATGGTTACTAAGTCGCTAACTGGTGGGCAGCATATACAGTGGATATGCAAGACAAAGGGGTAATTCATGTCCTGGGTGGGACAGAACAGAATGGCATGAGATTTAATCACATTATGCAGAACGACATGCAATTGAAAATTTACGGATTGCTTATTTGTACAATTTTCTGTTTAATTTCAGACTGTGGCTTATTGCGGGTAACTGTAACTATGGAAAACAAAATTGTGATAAATGAGGATACTGTGTGGTTCAATTCAGTTCGCTATTATTTTGTTGAGGAATCGTGCATTTATGTTAATCACAGACATTGACCTGAATTTCCTTATAGTATCCTTGTCTGGTTTTGATGTCAGGGTAATGCTGGCCTTGTAAACGTAGTTTGGAAGCATTAAGTCTTCAACTTTTTGAAAGAGTTTGAGAAAAACTGGCATTGTTTTTTGAATGTTTGGTAGTATTCATCAGTGAAGCTGACTGGTCCTGGACTTTTGATTGTTGAGAGTTTTGATTACTGTTTCAATGTCATTACTGGTAATCAGGCTACTCACATTTTTTTCTTCATGATTCAGTCTGCTACCTGCTTTGATGTGGCTCTTCCACCATTCGATGTGAAGGAGCGGTTCAGCTCCTTTTCAGGTCATTTTCGGAGGGAATTGTTCCGCACAGAGCTGTAGACTTGGTGTATCTGTGGGAGGAGGCAAGTTCAGGACCTTCCCGTTCACAACTTTGTACTTTCCTTTGTACGGTTTGTATTTTAAATCTCATCTGGAGAAGTTGGTACTTCACCTGAGGGTCGATTCAGTTACAAGAAGAGTTTGTTCTTAGCTTCAACTTTGGAACTACACTGTGTGATTCTAGCAGATCTTGGTGTTGGCACTGAGGGTGGAAGTGCACTGTGGGCCCTGAGGGAGAAGACAGGCGAGCAGGAGTGAAGGCCCACCGAAAGGACTCGGCGTGGGCAAGCAAGAAGCCCCTTTTCTATTTTCCATGGCAGTTTGCCTCTTTGATGGTGTGTATTTGTCACATATAGTAGCTACAATTATTTTTAATACTATTTTCCTTTAACCTTTACTATAATTAAGTGGTTAGCACTCCATTCTAATATAATGATATTGGCTAATTCTATTTTTTACCTTTACCAGGGTGCTGTGTTCTTTTCACATGTTTTCATGTTGCTGATTAGCATCTTTTCATCTCAGCTTGAAAAACTTTCAGCGTTTCTTGCAAGGCAGGTCTAGTGGTGGTGGGCTACTTGATCTCCTGTTTATCTGAGAAAACCCTTAATTCCCTTCATATCTGAAAGAAAACTTTGCTAAATGAAGTACCCCTGGATGGTGATTTTTATCTTTCAACCCTTTGAATATGTTGTTCCACTTGGGCCTGTAGAGTTCCTTCTGAGACACATGCTGATGGCCTAATAAGGATTCCTTTGTAGTTTATGTTTCCCCCTACTTACCTCTAAGAGCCTTTCTTAATGACTTTTGACTCATTATAATATATCCTGGGAGCAGGCATTTTTGCATTGAGATAATAGCATGATTGGCTAGCTTCATCTACTTCTATGTACAAGTCCTTTTCTAAGTTAGGGAAGTTCTTAGTTATTATTTCTTAAAATAATCTCTCTGCCACCTTCTCCCTTTCTTCTCCTTCTGGTACAACAATTACTAATATACTTCCTGTTCTGTTATAATTTATTAGCTCATATAAGTTTTCTTCACTTAAAAAATCTGTCTTCTCCTTTTCTAACTGAGTTATTTCTGTATTCCTTCCTCCACGTCCTTTATTCCCTTATTCTTCCATTGGCTCTGCCCTGTTAGCACTGCTTTCTAGCACATTCTTCATCTCAGTTTTTGAGTTCTTCAGTTCCAGACTTTGTTTGTTTGTTTTTTATAACTTCATCTTCTTGATAAAGAACTCTTGTTCATTACTTTTGTTCCTGAGCTTATTAAATGGCTGTGAGTTTTCTTGCAGTACATTGAATTTGTTCATAACAGGTATTTTGGCTTCTTTATTAGGTAGATTGTGATATTCTGTGCCTTTGAGTTTAGTTGCTAGATAACTATCATTTTCTTTTTGTGATACCATATTTCCTTGACTTGTGTGTGTGTGTTTGTGTATTTTGTAGGCATGGACTTTTTGCTTTTGCATTTGAAGTAGCAACTGACTCTTTAAGGTATTATGTCTTTGGTTCTTAACAATTCGATAGGCTGGCCAGTAGAAAGGTTTTGTTGCCCTTGCCCACTGTCCTGCAGCCGTTCAAGGCCTGGCAGGTTCACACGGGTTTCAGGCAGATGGAATGAGATTCACAGAGCCCTAAGGATATCTGAGGTGCCTTTATTCCAGGGTGGGGCGATCCACATGCACTGCAAGCCGTGAAGTCACCCAGCGTGAAGTCCCGACTCCCTTACATGCTTAGTGCACACAGAGCCAGCAAGGTGCCAGTACTGACCTTCTAGTTATGTAACAGAGCTTCATTCTACTCATGTGGGTCCTTACTCAAGGCCCATGAACACTGCCAAGCCATAGTTGCCTGGACATCTGGGTGAGGGAGCCTGACTGACTCCATTTTCCCTACACCCACTAACCATGGCCTATTTTTTGAGCTTTTTCTATGTGTCTGCCAGAGGTGGATATCATGGATGCACTCAGGAAAATGTACATGGAGGTAGCAGTAGGGTAGGGGAAGTGCAGGCTTGGTACCTGGGGCTTTGGGGGTGCCCATGGGCTAGTGGAGGAATCCTCAAGTAGGGGAATCCCAGAGGTTTGTGGGCAAACTTTCTGCTGAATTCTTGAACAGACAGTAGAAAGTGCATCCCTGTAATGCCCTTTGATATTCTCATGTGCTTTCTTCCCTTTCTCCTCCTTCCTACCTGTTGGCAGAGGTTCCTCCTTAGAAATATGACTGCTGCTAGAGAGAAATATTTTTTTCCAGCCAAACCTGTGCAATTAGGGTAACAGACAGTCATTCATCACTTTCGCTTTTCACTTCCTCCTTGGGAGAAGTCACCACTTTCCACCTCCTCTTCCAGAGGCATTGCCGTGGCCTTTGCCGAAAGCCCATGGTTTTGCAGTGTTGCCTGGAGTGGGGGATCACTCTGGCCCCTTCCTCCCTCTTCTCTGTGTCCAAACCCATCTCTATTTCACTTTGATGATGTGTTGAAATCTCTTCTCAGGCAGGCTGGACTACCATACATTTGTGTCACTCATGAGAATCCACTCGGTTTGTACTCTCTGGGTTCTTTTTAATCCCCTGTTGTGGTGAGTGGGTGCTAGGCAGTTTGCTCACTTCCTTGGATCTGCAGTTCTCACTGAGGTTTTGTTTACAGATGCACAGGTGGCCTAGAACCCTCCTGGACCCTTTGGTGTAATATAGAGAAGCACTCCTGCTTGGGTGTGAATGTCTAATTAGTTGCCGAAGGGGAGAAAAAGAGGAAGAATTCATGCCACCACAATACTGTGCTTCTGTTTGCAATACTAACTTTTAAAGTTAATACTGATACTTTTCCAGCAGAATTATGTTTTGTGATAGTCATATGATTAGTGATTTTACAGTCTTCATGGTAGACAGTAAATTGCAACACACTGCTTTTGAAATGTACACTTTTATTGTCAACTTTCTTGAGAAATGGAAATATTGTAACTATTTTTTATCATGCAATCATATTTTTGAGTTCATTCCTGCCACAAGAGTTTCCTGCAAAATAATAGTGGTAAAATTCTAAAACATTGTTAAATATTTAAAACAAGGCTATCTACGGCAGAACATTTGCAGGAAGAATGTCCAGACTACTCTTTTTACACAGGCGAGGGCGGAGTCCTTCCCCCTCTCATTCCTGCCATATTTCACTGAAAGCTAGGTGATGAAGTACAGCAATTTTCCCCCGAGACAGCCATCGGGGGGCTTTGAAGTATTGCACAGGATGCGGCACCATTGATTAGCACGTAGGTGACTAGTAGGTGCAGCATCGTTGAATACTTTTCTCCCGATGCCAAGACTAGATGCAGTCAGCTGTTCTAGCTGCTTCTCCTTCACGATACTTTGTTTTATCCACTCGTTCCCTCCATTTGTCTTTGAGTGGAAGTATTTATTAGATTGTATCTGGCCGGGCTTGTCAGTGGTTATCTTTCATGTTTTAAGCATGTGTTAAAAGAGTTCCTTAACTAAACATTTCTCTCACAAACTCTAGAACAAAATCTCGGCAGAGGCTGAAAGTAAAGAGTGAAGGGCTATCAAATAAATGCCAATTGATTTTAGTGCCACTGTTGATACCAACAGTTCATTTAAAGAAAAACGGCAGGACAATTATTAAATGGCATGGAATGCTAGACAATAGGCACTAATTGGAACTGTCCTTGGAAAATTACTATCTAGGTAATATACATGCATATCAAACTGTAAACATTTATGTAAATATTTTCCCCTTAGGACTTACAGAGACTATAAAAATAAATCCACAGTTGCAATTTATTTAGATCACTATGTGACTTCATCTTTTCATTTGTTTATTCAAAATGTGCATCTCACTATAATGTAATTTTATGAGTATTAATTAGATATCATTAGTGTAGTAATTTTAAAATATATCCACAAATTACTTGTTACTCTTTTTAAAAGGTAGAACTTAATCATTTTCCACTTGAGGTTTGGTTGTGCTTCATAACTCATTTCTAACAAAGAAAATCTGGCAGAAGGATGGTATGTGGCTTCTGGGACCTGGTATAAGAGGCAATGTGACTTTCTTCGTGCCTTCTTTCTCTCCGGATCATTCACGCTGAGGGAAGCTGCGTGCCCCGTGTACGATCACTCCAGCAGTGTGGCAAGTAACTGAGAGGGAACTGCAGCCCCTTGTCCATAGCCAGGCCAGTGAGCTGACCTGGAAGCAGATATTTTAGCCCCAGCGAAGCCTCTGGGTGATGACTACAGCTCTGGTCACAGCGTGACTACACCTCATGGGAGACTCAGTCCAACCATCTAGCGAAGGTGCTCCCTAACCCTGAACAATAAGTGTTTATTCATTTTAAGTGATTACATTTTAGGGTAGTTTGTTACACAGCAGTAAATAACTAATGGAGCTCTCAACTCAAAGGATCTTAAAAGCTGGTAGGAGCAATATTATATAAACATAAATGACTAAGATGTTCGGACAAAATATAAACAAAGGACTAGAACTTTAGAGGAGAGGAAAGCATTCTCAGTGGATATCAGGAAAGGCTTTATGGATGAATTACATGTATAAAAGCTGAACGTTGATAGATAGAGATGTTGAAAAGAATTATTTTTGGTGATTCAAAGGCCTAAGCAAAGTCAGAGGCAGACAACTATGGTAGTGAATGTAGGAAGTTATTGCAAGTTTACTTTGACTGCAGTTTAGAATATATGCAGTTTGTGGTCACACTGTCGATGTAGGTTGGAGTCAGCTCATGTAGAGCTTTGACTGAAGACGTTTGAATATTGTGAATTTGGGGCATATCAAGTAGTAATCATTATAGATAAGTCATCTTTTAAGAAGTGAATTCTTGATATTAATGTTTTCTGGTTCCAGATCTTGACTTTATAAGGGTTTTCTGGGTCTGCCTTCATCAGATAAGCCGTGTAGCAGACTGTGGCAGCATTATGGGGGATTTATCTCCTGAGGTCCCCTTAGATTTGAATTTAAGCCTCAGTCTATCTGAATAGCTTGTGTCAGAAGTCATACAGCATTACTTGGTCACTAATATAGATATCTAAGACAAAGAAAATGTCCAAATACAAAGAAAGCACACATGACCAGGGATGGAAGCAAATAGATTCTCTGTGAACGTTTGATGTTCTGTTATGTGCTAGACAGTGTACTGGGTACTTGCGCCATGGGACAAAAATATAATTTTAACATTCTTGCAAATCAGGTATGTACTAAAAATTAACAATGAATGAAATATATAGATATTCTGAGAAATAATGGACACAGAGTAATGTCTAAATAAAACATAAAATGATCATAATTTAGTACAGAAATAAAAAATATATAAAAATCTTTAAGAACAAAGATATCTTTGAGAATGTCATCAGAAGATTATAAGTGGACCTGTCAACTGCTATTATTTTTTCTGGTGATAATATCTTTTTTGAGAATGTACATTGAGACCTGATGTTTACAACTAGTAAATTCAAGAGTTGGACAGTAAAGTATGATAGCAAACAACTGATTTCTCTGGACTACGCTGTTGGAGGACCGCTCTGCAAATGTGCTGGGTGACCAGTCCTAGAGCACATTGTGACTGAAACGTCGCTGGAGGCAAAAATGACAACACTGAAGTTGTCCTACTTTGTGTACATCATGAGAAGGCAGGATTCTTTGGAAAAGACAATATGCTGAGAAAAATAGAAGGACAAGAAAATGCAGGGACAGAGAAAAACGACATATGAGATGGGTTGACTCCTTTAAAAAAGCCACAGGCATGAGGAGCTGAGCAGGGCTGTTGGGGACAGGACATTGTGGACGTCACTCATTCACAGGGTCTCCAAGGGTCAGCGTGAGCCAATGGCATGAAACACACATAGAACAAGTGACCACACATGCTGTCTCTATTACAGGAGTTCCTGAGTTTTGATCAGCTGGTGTGAAATCTGTAACTAGAAGAAAACAATTACCAAGTTACATGGAATAAGCATTTTCTATGTTCTGGCTTAAATTTTTTTTCTCACCTCTAAAATAAAATTTTTGTGGGTAGTGTATTCAATGTACTTGGGTAGGACAAAGATATTCAGGGATAAAGTTGAAGCAACAGGACTCTAAGTTTATTCCCTCAAATTGTATGTAAAATAATAATATAGAAAAGGAAACAGGAGGTGATAGGTTTATTTCTGGAGAACATGAAGCAGTTTTTGGTATTTCAATATTCCTGCTGATAACTATTGGAAGACTATGATAAAATGGAAAAATCATGTGATGAAAGGCGTCAGGGATCTGGAGAATCATTCAAAACCAGATGATTAAGATTTCCAAGAAGTCAGAGCCTCAGAGTAGTGAGCTGATGATATATAAAAGCTTTTGGTTGGGAGCATTTTATAACATGGATTATGGTTAACATAAAATATAGGTTAATCCTGGGGAGAGGCCCGCTACTGGGAGAATAATTTAGCCAAGCATTTGACAACCCTCAACACTGGAGTAAGGAGAAAGAGACTGGACTTTTCTTATGCACGTGGCATATTTTCCTCAAGCTGTTTGATGAAATCAGAAGCTATATGTGTGAGGGATTCTACAAAGGCAAGCAAAAAACATGTAAAGAAACCAAGCAGAGTTTTATTCCATCTCCCAGTGGAGAGAAAATAAATGTCGTAAGACTAGGCCACATTAAAGAGACGAAGTTCCCAGTTAAAAAACCCATAGGCCTCGATTTAGGAACACGGGCAGACCAAAGGGTGATTAATCTTAAAAACATTTCAATGTGAGCAGTACTTCAACTCAGTTTCTTATTGAATTAAGATGATTTAATCCACATTCTATAGGCATAAGAAAAAATAAAGGTAAACCCTCTATTGTAGATGATAACAATCTCATACCCTTAAGTAATTTTATACAACAGTATCTAGAAATCAATAGAAAAAATTACAAGTCATGCCAAGAGAAAGAGCCATAAGAATGAATAGTGAAGAGCAAAATGAAAAAAAAAAAAAAGCCCATGGGAGCATAGGAGTGGATACATAGGTTATCTTGGTACTGAGTTTAGCTGACAAGGTCATTAAATAATTATAGTTAATAAATTGAACATAAAGGGAATTATGCACAAAGTAGAAAGATGTGGGAAACTTAAACAGAAGTGAAATTTGTGAAAATACAAATTCTACAACTAAAAGGATAAAAGGGATTTAGAAGTTGATTAGATGCAGAAGACAGCATTAATAAACAGTAAGTCAAAGCAGGAGAAAACATCTAAACTGATTCACAGAAAAAGAAATGAAAAATGAAGACAACAAAGATACGGCATTCCAGTATACCTGTAACTGGAGCTGCATCATAAAACATTGAGCCTATATGAGGACTTCAAACGGGGTCCCGTGAAAGGCGTGACACCAAGCCATTTACTGTAAATAAGGGATGATTACACAGATTCAGGAATGATGTGAATTGAAAAATATAAAAATTACTGAAGAGAGAGATACCACATTCACATGACTTTTACTATAGTACATTGTTATAACTGTTCTACTTTATTGTTATTAAATTCTTACTGTCACTAATTTATAAATTAAACTTTATCATAGGTATGTATGTATAGGAAAAGACATAGCACATACAGAGTTTGATACCACTTGCAATTTCAGGCATGCCCAGAGGTTGCAGGAACATATTCCCTAGGGAAAGGGAGGGCTACTGAATCGAGCATATACTTAGTAAGATTCAGCAGCTGCTCATGCAAAAACAAAACAAACTAGGAAGAGAGTTTCCCCAATCTGTTGGAGAATATATACAAAAGCCCCAGAACAAATATCATCCTTAATTGTAAGTTTTTGCCTTAGGTAAGAAAAAGATACCTGCTATAACCCCTTCTGTTCAATATTGTATGAAGTTTCCGGCAGATGCAGTGGTTACCAAGAACTTCACACTCTCTTGCCAGTCTACACTGTGTCTCCTGCATTCATCAGCTATTCTAGGTGAATTTTTTAAAATCGCGGTTTAGTTTTGCCTGCCAAAGGTAACCTGTCTTCCTCCAGATTTTGGGTTGGTTAGTTATCCTGATACCTCAGTTCTTTGATGGGTTCAAGAAAAGTTGTGAGTTTGCATCTTGTGTAGTGTTTTCTTGCTCTAAGTTTGAAAGTGATGGTCTTTGCAGCTCTCTAGGTCCCCATACAGAAATTAGACTTAAAGAGCATTTTTTTAGAGCATGCTATTCAATATGTCAGTAATGTGTATAGAAAGGTGCTCCTGTACCATTGCCTTTCAAATATTAACCTGTGTACATTTACTGGGGATCTTCTTAAAACACATATTCCAATTTAGTAGACCTGGGGTGGGATCTGAGCTTCTGCATGTCTAAGACCCCAGACACTGTAGATGCTGCTACTCACTGGGCCACACTGTGATTAGCTAAGCTCTACATTGTGAGTCAATAAGTAAATGCAAATGAAATGCAAATGAAAGGCAAACAGTGACTCTACTCCAAACCTCTGGAATGGTTAAAGTGTAAGGACGGACAGTACTGTGCTTTGACAAGGATGTGGAGCAGCAGGAGCTCCCAGACACTACTGATAGGAGAAAATCACTTTGGGGCATATATTGCTAACATTCCTTAAAGCTAAATACATGCAAATCCAATAATCCAGCAATTCCAGACTTAGGTATATACTCAGAAAAAGGGGGAGGGGGTACACATGCTTACCAAAGGATGTTACAAGAACGTTATCATCACTATCGAATTAGCCCTAAACTAGAATAACACAAATGTCTGTCAAAAGCGACTTAAGTCTGTAGAAAGCGACTTAAATTGTGGAATACTCACAAAATGGACTATTCCATAGCAATGAGATTGAACTACCACTACCCAGAATGATAAAGCCAGATATAAGATTATTTACATAAAATTCCATGTATATAAAGTTCAAAAATGAGACAACTAATTAATCTATAGTATTAGAAATCAGGACAATGGTCATCCTGCAAAGAATAGGTTGTGACCCATTTCAGGGGACAGGAGTTGGACTTCTGGATTACTTGTGTGTTTATGTTACTGATCTGGGAGTTGGCTGCACGCTCCGCTTGGTTTGTTTTTACTTTGCGGCAATTATTTCTCCTACAGTCTTGTGATTTGTACTCTTCCCTGTGTTTAAATACGAGTACTTGAAATTTTACTTTAAAATTATCCAATTAATGACAGCTATGGAAAGTGTTGTGTATTACTCTAAAGAAAAGGGAATGAGGGAAAAGGGGGGAAGGGTTTTCAGGAACATGTATAAAGGACAGATAGACAAAACCAAAGTGGAGTAGGATCGAGGGTGGGGAGGGGGGATGGCCGGGTTGGGGGGGGGGCAGTCCAGGGAGGGGGGGAATGGAGACAACTGTACTTGAACAATTTAAAAAAAAGAAAATAACATTCTTATAAAAAGGAAAAAAAAAGGGATGAAACCTTAAACGTGTAATGTCCATGTTCTGATATGACTTTGAGGGCAGATAAAGAAGGAATAAAATAGTTATTTTTCAGTTTTTCTCTCTCCTTCTGGAAATGCAGTTTTTCAAGATAGGTAACTTCTTTGACTTCTATGTTCTCTCCTGAATTCATACATTTTTATCTTCATGAAATATTTTAATACTGTTATGTTTAATTTCTACAGCATTTTACACATTTGAAGTATGTTCTTACACGTCATCTTATTTTTATATTTAAACTTAACAACCAATCTGTAGGAGAAAAAGGGCATTGATATCAGTTTTACTAGTTTGAAATTGTCCTTCCCTTGCAGATTAAAGTTTTTTTCCTTTTCCTCCAGGAGACGGACACAGACGAGGAGAGGGGAGGCAGTGTTTCATGTCTTTCCTTTAGCGATTGCTGTCTTTTTCCTGAAGACCTTCACTGAGAGGAAACTTTCCACTGTTTTCCTTTGGAGTGTGAATTCTGGGGCTGTATTCTATTTGCTCTCTAACTGTTGGATCTCAGAGCCTCTGAGAAAAGCTCAGAAAAGACTGGGAGGGAAACTTTCAAAGTAATCATTGTTATGATTTTATAACAATATTTATGAACTTTAAATACACCTAAAAAGCTTGTACAATGTCAAGACAGTATTGCCCTATATTACCACTGACAGTTCACATCTGTTTCAGAAAGATAAGATAAATATTCTTTCTCTCTCTCTGAACATAAGACAGAGAGATTCCTTTCAAAGACCTGAAGCAACGTGATCTTTGAACCATAGAACCCTTACACAGCAGCTTTCTTTTATCTGTTACTCTCTTTGTCCAGTTAAGTCTCATCTATTCTTCAGTTTGCTGTTTAGATACTATTTCAGTCTGTCTTCTTTGTCTTCCTAGCCATCCTCACACAGGGTCCCGCAGAGTGTCTCATGCATACTAAGTTTCCAATTAACGTGTTTTTGAATTAATGAAAAGTAATGATTCATGTTTTCTGAGTTTCCAAATTTTCAGAACGTTCTTTGGCTGCAAGTTGAATAGAAAAAATAATAAAACATCATTAAAAAGTCAAACTTGACAAGGAACTCAAAGAAATGTTAAATTGTTACCTATTAAAGGATTTTTTTCAACATGAAAGAAGTTAAAAATCTCTTCAGTGAAGAAAGACAAACTTCTAACTTGATATATGCTGTGTAGATGTTGGAAAACAGTATAGCTATCCTTAAGTTGACAATATAAAAATCAAGGACTCGGGGAAAAAGGATTCATTCAGCATCATTCAGCATCTATGTGTCTGAAAACTTTGGAGTCAGACAAGAGGGATGAAGTAAACTGTGTGGGTTTAGCTTTGTAGATATTGCATAGTACATAGTAATTTTGTAAGTGATTCTTTTCTGTCAGGAAAGAAAATTATGAAAATAAAAGTGGGGAGCCGCCCGGTGGGGAGACAATTACTAGCTTCAGCAGACAAGTGATATAATTAGCAAGCTTACATGTTTTGTTTATTTGGGAATATAATTTTATTAATCAAATATAAGCCATAATGGTGGTTACCTGGTGATTTGTAAATGTACACACCTTGCTGAATAGTAATTTGAAGTCCATTAACTTCTAAAACTGTCAGGCAGAAGTTTCATGATGAGTTTGCAGGAATACATTCAAAATGGAAGCATCAGCTCATTAATAGAGAGCGTTAGAGAAGAGTTGGCTTCAACGCTGTTGAAGGTCACAGAGAAGGGGTGGGAAGCCCAGCGGTGTCATCCCCAAGCCACTCTAGTTCACTATTAGGAGGAAGTAATCAGTGTCAATTACTTTTGCACAGCCAGGAGAAAAGTCACACACTGTTATCAAAAGAAATGATCTTAAATCCCAGACTGCATCTTGCTGCCTAAGTTCCAAGTGGGAAGTGTCACTGCCTTCGGGATAAGGACAACGTGCGTGGGTTCTTACAATTTCCAGCTAGACTTTATTTTCAAAGATGCTGAAGTTACTTTCAGAATATGAATACATGAATATCAAATTACTCGTTTTTAAAAATTAATTTTTAGAAGTCATAAAGGAAAGCCACAATATTTTCTTTTCTATTTAATACCATTTCTACTGCTGAGATATCCTCAAAGTGGCCCCTTCTAGTTTGCGTTACTAAGGAGGGTCTGTAAGACCTTCAAGACCTTAGAACAGCCAAGTCATAGGTAATAATAATAGCTATTATTTATTGAGTGCTTAGTCTGTGTCATGCATTCTTTGAAGCCCTTTATATATATATGTACATACATATAAATACATATAATACCTATACACACATAATGTTTTATATATATATATATATATATATATATATATATATATATATATATATATATAACATTAGTTAATCCTCTATACCACCCGATGTGTGTAATTTCCCAGATATCTGTAAAACTAGGTGGGGTCTTATGACAAAAGCTTGCCAATGGGATGTGAGATGAAGGGATATGTTCTACTTCTGGCCAAAGCCTTGAAGAGGCTGTTGTACATTCTCTTCAATTGCTTCCCCTTTTGCCAGCTGGTAATATCAAGGACAAGTCCCTGGGGTGTGGTGGAGCTACATGCTCAAAGGAACAAGCTTTATCAGTCATCACAATGAGAACTGTGATCCACAATCTCAATCCCTGCTCTGGACCACTGTTGTGTCAGAGCTCTTACAGGGAGGTCGGTTTGGTATGGTATTTTAGACTACTCCAGGTAGTACTAGAACACAATATTATTACCCTCATTTATAGGTAAGGAAACTGAAGCACAATTTTTTAAGTAAATTTCACAATTGCTAATTAGACAAATGAGCTTTTGAATACATGCAACTGATAACAGGATTTAAAAAAAATTTACTCTTTATTGTATATTTTTATATTACCTTTTAGTTCCCATATACTCCCGTACCCCCAGCAATCACCACACTGTTGTCCATGTTAATGAGTCCTTTTTTCCTTTTGGATCAATCCTTCTACCCCCAACCTCCCACCCCCAACTGGCTGTCAGCCTGCTCTCCATTTATGAGTCTGCCCCCATTTTCCTTGTTAGTTCAATTTGTTCATTAGATTCCACACTGAGTGAAATCATATGGTGTTTGTCTTTCTCTGACTGGTATACTTCACTTAGCATAATGTTCTCCAGGTCCATCCATACTGTTGCAAAGGGTAAATTTTCTTTTTTACAGCCGAGTAGTATTCCATTGTGTAAATGTCCCATGGTTGTTTTATCCACTTATCCCTTGATGGACACTTGGACCGCTTCCATATCTTAGCGATTGTAAATAACACTGCAGTGAATATAGGGGTGCTTATGTTCTTTCAAATTTGTGGTTTGGGTTCCTTTGGATATATAGGGTTGGCACAAATATGCCCCTTTTTACTATAAATTCTTTATTACAAAATCATAAGCATGTAATTCTGTAACATAAGAATATCACATTCAAGCACAACATATAACATTTTAGGTGAAATTTTCAAATTAAAACCATAAATTATTACACCCATATTATGACCCTACCAACCACACTCAAGCAGGTGATACTTCTTCCAGACCATGTATTCCCAGAAGTGGGATGGCTGGATCAAAAGGCAGTTCCACTTTTAGCTTTTTGAGGTGTTTCTACACTGCTTGCCACAGTGGCTGCACCCATCTGCATTTGAACAACAGGGCAAAAGGGTTCCCTTTTCTCCACATCCTCATGCCAGCATTTGTTGTTTGCTGACTTACTGATGATGGCCATTCTGACAGGTGTGAGATGGTATCTCATCCAGTTTTAATTTACATGTCTCTGATGATTAGTGATGTTGAGCATGTTTTCATGTGTCAATTGGCCATCTGAATATCTGCTTCAAAGAAGTGTCTATTCAGGTCCTTTGCCCACGTTTTAACTGGGTTGTTTGTTATTTTGGTGTTGAGTTTGTAAGTACTTTGTAAATTTTGGATATTAACCCCTTTTATCAGACATCGGCAAATATGTTCTCCCATTCTGTGGGTGGTCTTTTTAATTTGTTGATGATTTCCTTTGCTGTGCAAAACCTTTTTAATCTGATGTACTCCCATTTGTTTATTCTGCCTTTTGTTTCCCTTGCCTGGTGAAATATATCCAATAAAAAATTGCTAAGAGCAATGTCTAAGATTCTGCTGCTTATGTTTTCTTCTATGATTTTTATGGTTTCAGGACTAATATTTAAGTCTTTGATCCATTTCCATTTTGAATTTATTCTTCTATGTGGTATAACAGGGAGGTCTAGTTTCATTTTTCTGCCTGTATCTGTGTCATTTTCCCAACACCATTTATTGAATAAACTATCTTGTATGTTCTTGCTTCTTTTGTCAAATATTAATTGTCTATAATGGTGTAGATTTACTTCTGGGCTCTCTGTTACATTGATATACATTTATTTTTATGCCAGTACCATGCTGTTTTGATTACCATGGCCTTATAGTACAGTTTCATATTCGTTAGTGTGATTCCTCCAACTTTGTTCTTCTATCTCAGGATTGCTGTTGCTATGCAAGGCCTTTTGTGGTTGCGTATAAATTTTTGAAATATTTGTTCTAGTTCTGTGAAATATGTCATTGGAATCTTGATAGGAATTGTGTTGAATCTATAGATTGCTTTAGGTAGTATGGACATGTAATGATGTTGATTCTTCTGACCCATGAACACAGTATGTGCTCCCGCTTATTTGTATCTTCTATTTCTTTCTTCACTACATTGTAATTTTCCAAGTACAGGTCTTTTACATCATTGATTAGGTTTATTCCTAGGTATTTTATTCTTTTTGAAGCAATTGTGACTGGGATTGTTTTCTTGTTTTCTCTATCAGTTCATGATAGGAATATAAAATGCAACAAATTTCTGAATATTAATTTTTGTATCCTGCTACTTTTCTGAATTCATTTATCAGTTCTAGTAGTTTCTTGGTGGAATCTTTGGGGTTTTCTATGTACAGAATCATGTCATCTTCAAATAATGACTGTTTTACTACTTCCTTTCCGATTTGGATGCCTTTTATTTCTTCTTCTTGTCTGATTGTTGTGATTAAGACTTCCAGTACTATGTTGAATAAGAGAGGTGAAAGTGGACTTCCTGTCTTGTTCCAGATCTTAAGGGGAACACTTGATTTTTTTTGCCTGTTGAGTATGATTCTGGCAGTGGGTTTGTCATACATGGCTTCTATTATGTTTAGGTATGTTCTCTCTATTCCTGCTTTGCTAAGAGTTTTTATCATAAAAGGGTGCTAGATTTTATCAAATGCTTTTTCGGCATCTATTGATATGATCATATGATTTTTATCCTTCATTTTGTTTATGTGGTGAATCACACTTATTGATATGTACCAATCTTGCATTCAGAATAAATCCCTCTTGATCATGGTGTATGATCTTTTTGATGCATTTCTGTATTTGGTTTGCTAATATTTTGTTGAGGATTTTAGCACCGGTGTTCACCAGAGATATTGGTCTATAATTTTCTTTGCAGTGTCTTTATCTGGGTTTGCAATTAGAATAATGCTGGCCTCACAAAACAAGTTTGAGAGCCTTCCCTCCTCTTTAATTTTATGAAATAGTTTGAGAAGCAGAGGTGTTAATTTTTCCCAGAATGTTTGGTAAAATACACCTGTGAAGCCATCCACTCCAAGGCTTTTGTTGGTTGTGAGTTTTTTTATTATTACTTCATTTTCATTAGGTGTAGTCAGTTTATTCAGATTCTCTGATTCTTCCTGATTCAGTTTTGCAAGATCATGATTTAGGAGTTTATCCATTTTGTTCTGTTTGTTGGCATAGTTTTTAATATTTTCTTACTATTTTTTTTGTTTGCTGTCAGTTGTTATTCCTCCTCTTTCATTTCTGATTTTATTTATTTGGATCCTTTCTCTTTTTTTCTTGATGAGTCTGGTTAAAGGTTTGTCAATCTTGTTTATCTTTTCAGAGAACCAGCTCTTGGATTCATTGATCTTTGGTATCATGTTTTAAGGCTCTATTTCATTTATTTCTGCTCTGACCTTTATTATTTCCTTCCTTCTACTCACATTGGGCTTTGTTTATTGTTCTTTTTCAAGTTTCTTTAAAAGTTTCTTCAAGGTTCTTTAGATTGTTTGAACTTTTTCTTGTTTTTTGTATAGGCCTGTAATGCTATGAATTTCCTTCTTAGGGTTGCTGTCCCAGTGTCCCACAGAACTTGAATTGCTGGCTCCTCGTTTTCATTTGTTTCTAGGTATTTTTGACTTCTTCCTTGATCTCATTGTTGACCTATTCATTGTTTAATGATATGTTATTTAGCTTCCAAGTCTTTGTGTGTTTTTTCAGTGTCCTTGTGATTGATTTCTAGTTTCATAGCATTGTGGTCAGAGAAGATGCTTGATATGATTTCAATCTTCTTAAAGTTATTGAGACTTGTTTTGTGTCCTAACATGTGGTCTATCCTAGAAAATGTTCCATGTGCACTTGAAAAGGATGTATATTCTGCTGCTCTGGGGTGAAATACTCTAAAGATATCAATTAAATCCATTTGATCTAGTGTGTTAATTAAGGCCTCTGTCTCCTTGTTGACTTCCTGCCTGGAAAATCTATCCGTTGAAGTCAATATTGTGTTAAAATCCCTGATAACGACTATACTTCTGATGATCTCTCCCTCTATGTCTGTCAAGACTTTCTTCACATAGTTAGGTGTTCCTATGTAGGGTGCATAAATGTTTACTAGGGTTATATCCTCTTGTTGGATTGTTCCCTTCATCATCATTGTTCCCAATATCCTTCTTTGTCTCACTATATCCTTGGTTTTAAAGTCTATTTTGTTGGATATAAGTACTGTACCCGAGCTTTTTTTTTCCTTTTACTTTGCATAAAATCTCTTTTTCATCACTTTACTTTTAGTCGGTGTGTATCTTTTGATTTGAGGTGGGTCTCTTGGAGGCAGTGTGTATATGGGTCTTGTTTACTTATCCATTCAGCTACACTATGTCTTTTGGTTGGAGCATTTAAGCTACTTACATTTAAGGTGATTATTGATAGATACATATACAGTGCTATTTTATTGTTAGACTATTTTCCTCTATTTTTTTTCTTTCTCCTTCTTCTCTTTCTCCTCTCTCTCATCCTCCTCTTCTTCTTCCTCCTCTTCCTTCTTCTTCTTCAAGTAAGCTCTTTAACATATGTTGCATTGCTGGTTTTGTGTTAACAAACTCCTGTAGCTGTTTCTTGTCTGGGAAACCCCTTATTTCTCCCTCTATTTTAAATGATACCCTTGCTGGGTAAAGTAGCCTTGGTTGTAGGTCCTTGCTTTTCAGCACCTTCAGTATTTCATGCCTCTCCCTTCTGGCCTGAAATGTTTCTGTTGAGAAATCAGATGACAGTCTAACTGGTGCTCTCTTATAGGTAACGACCTGCCTTTCTCTTGGGGGTTTTAGGGTTCTCTTCTTGTCTTTAAGCCTTGTCAAGTTAATTATGATGTGTCTCGGTGTAGGCCTCTTTAGGCTCAACTTGTTTGGGACTCTCTGAGCTTCCTGAACTCGTGTATCTTTTTTTTTCACCAGATTATGGAAGTTTTCAGTCATTATTTCTTCAAATAGCTTCTCAATCATTTTTCTCTTCTTCTGGTATTCTGATGATGTAGCTATTGTTCCACTCACGTCGTTCAAATGTTGCTTAAGCTTTCCTCATTTTTAAAAGTTCTTTCTTTTCTTGCTGCTCTGATTGTTTTCTTCTACCTTGTCCTCCAAATCACTATTCAATCCTCTGCTTCATCTAATCTACTGTTTATACTTCCTGTGTATTATTCATTTCAGACATTTCATTTTTTATTTCTGAGTAGTCCTTTTTTGTGGTTTCTGTGTCTTTTTTTCATGCTGTTGAGTAGCTTTATAATCATTACTCTAAACTTTTTATTTGATAAATTGCTTGCCTCCATTTCATCTAGTTCTTCATCTGGAGAACTCTCTTGTTCTTTCATTTGGGATCTGTTTCTATGTCTTCCCATTTTAGCTGTTTCGTTGTAATTTCTGCCTTAGTTGTTAAACTAATCAGTCTTTAAATCATTCAGTTCTTAAACTAATCAAGCTATAATCAGCAGCCTGGCTTAAGCACCACAGGATGGGGTTGAGTAATTCCTGTGGGCAGAGCTATTGCTTCCCCTCAGGCTTATGCCATTCAGAGAGGAGTGCTCTTCCTGAGAGAGATGGCTTCTGTATTATGGGGAATGACGCAGCCCAGGCATCATGGCTGCTGTTCCTTCAGTTCTCTCCCCAGAGCCACCAACCTCAGATTCTCCTCAGGTGTCTCTAGTCCACTCTGCTCTCCCTCTGCTGGCACCCAGAGTAAGTGGCTGCAAATGAAATTTTGTGCTTTGGCCCTTTAACAGGCTCTCTGAGTCTCCAGACTCCTCTCCCTGGCAGACAGAAACCCTACTGCTTTTCACAGATGGGTGCCAATGGGTTGCTTTCTAGCTCTGGTGCTGTAGGCTGGGGAGCCCAGCTTGGGGTTTTGAACCCACACTTATCAGAGGAATGCCTCCCACCCCCCAGATGCCCTCCAGAGCTTCTGCTGCTGCCTGTAGGAGCCCACCAGTCCTCTCGCATCTCTGTACTCCCTCCCAGTTGTGGTGAAGTGACTTCTGTCTATCTGTAGTTATAAGGCTTCTCTCCAGCTAGTTTTCAGTTGGTTATTCAGGATACTTTCTCTACAATTTAGTTGTAATTCCAGATTGGTCCTGGGAGGAGGTTAGTGGTGCTTCCACTTAAGGATTTTTAAAAATTATTTTGCCATGCTCGCTACCACAAACCAGTGCTGTCTGGTTAAGTGATTTGCAGGTGACAGTACAACTGTTGCTGATGTAGTTGGAAGCATGTTGAGCCAGTTGGTACGTTGTATAGAAACTGGTGGACTATCCCATTGTAGCTACGTTGTGGAGCTACCCTCAGTGACATAGGGAGACAGGTGATGGGTGAGAGGTAGGAGGCCATGTGCAATGAGACTGCTTACAACGGGGAGGATTTCAATCTAAACCTGCCTAGTAAAACTTTTTTAAAAATAAAGAAATTCTCACTCCTTTTCTTTACCCTCTGCATTAGAGGAACTAACCACAAAACTGGGGGTAATTGGAGAAGTTTAAAGAAAAGAGACACCCAATGCCCCTCAACTTCTGGAACAACACACAGCTCTAAGTTGGAGGAAAGAAGAACTTTGAATGAAATTTAAGAGAAAAATGTTTTTAAAATTATTTTTATGATGATAACTAGGACAGAATTTAGATGTTGAACTGAATTTCATTCCATTAACCAAATGTGATACCATTAAGAAAAATTCAATAGAGAGCAAATTAAAAAGAGTTTGAGAAAACAACATCCATGATGAACAAACAGATTTTTGTTTATATTCTAATTGGGATGACCAAGTTGGTTTGCCTGGGATTGTTCCTAATTAACAATGATAGCCTGTGTCCTGGAGATACCCAAGTACTAGATAAACCAGGACAGCTGGTCATTCTGATTCCAGTGGGTAGACATTCCTTAAACTATTTACATCTATCTTTCACCTTCCAATTCAACATTATTTTTCTACACATTTTTCTTCTTCTTTCCATATTTCATGTTTTCTTACTCAACACCTACCATTAGGCAAACAGAAGCATCATAACTTCACTAACATGCTCTTTTGTTCCATGATTGTAGACCACTTTATATTTATTTTGATGCTTCCTTTCCCTAGAGTGTCCCTCCTCAAACATGCTGTTTGCCTGTCAGTACTGCCTCCTTTTTCAAAACAGCATAAAAATCAACTTCTTTATTAGACCTTTTCAATCTCCCAACCCAAGGTAAAACAGACAGCTCTTTCTTTGTACTCTATTCAGGCTTTCATTTAAACAGAAGTGACTATTGCTCTTTTTAAAAAAACATATCTAGATACCTCTCATCTACTGTCTCTCAAATTGGGGTCTATGGTCTGACTCCTGAAATCTCCAAATGTATTTTTAAAAGTCTATTTTCTTGCCCTGGTTGGTGTGGATTAATGGATTGAGTGCCAGCCTGAAAACCAAAGGGTCACTGGTTTGATTCCCAGTCAGGGCACATGCCTGGGATGTGGGCCAGGTCCCCAGAAGGGGGCGTGGAAGAGGCAAGCACACAGTGATGTTTCTCTCCCTCTCTTTTCCCCTCCCTTCCCCTCTCTCCAAAAATAAATAAAATTTTTAAAAAGTCTGTTTTCTTTGCAAAATTAATATGAATATTTTTATCTAGTATAGACCATACCTCTCTTATTCTGTGATAATTTGTAGTTTAAAATATTTTCTCAGAATAAAAGTGAAATTCCTTTATTGGGTTTTCATAATTTGTGTCTTGTGACCTATTGCACTGGTCCTTGGGATTTCTTTTTGCCTTAGAAGTGTTTGTCGATGTAAGCCATCAACAAACACTTGAATTCTAAATGTGATATTCATGGCAATTCTTACTTTCCACTTATTTATGAGTTTTCATGGAGCTAGCTGACATTTCCTGATTTCTCTCAAGAATTTGCCTGTTAGTTGGTAAATTTAGAGTGTTATTTTCCTTTAATCAGTGGCATTCTGTAGTGAAGATATACCTGAAGTAGTCTATTTGTGAGTTGGACAAGTCATTTAAGCTCAAAAGAGTTGGCTTCATTGCCTCATTGGAGGTGCTAGGACAGATGGGCTTTAAAGTTCAATCAAGCTCTAAATAGGTTGCTTCAAACAGTGAGTCCATAAACCTACTTGCTTGACTGATGTCAATGTTCTGCCCCAGGACTGTGAGGTAAGTAACTGGAATAAATATCCAACATATGCTTAATCCCATGGAAAATATTTTATAAGTAAGATTTTGGTGAGAATTTAAAATTACATGAGAGAGAGTTTATCTTTAGACTAGTGAGAGGAGTGGAAAGAACATGGTTCTAAATACAGTGGCTATATAATAACTTAGAAGACTGTAATAATAACTTACAAATATTTGAATAGTGTGAATTCTGGAGAAAATGAGCAGTCTATAGGGATATACATTAAAGAAGTAGGTTAAATCCAGGGAATGTATCAATTTCATTCAGAATTATCTTTATAAGAAGGGTATTGATATAGTTGAGGGCAGATAGGTCTTTCAAGGAAAGCCTACCTCCTTTATATTAAAAGACTAGCATCTCTTGAATGTATTGAGGGAATTGTATGTGAATTATAAAAATTATTTTTTGAACTTTAAAATTGTTAATTATTTGCTGAAAGTAAACTGGAAGTTCCTACCTAGTTTGCTTTATAAAGTGAACTTTGTACAATAGATAGAGCCTCTGTAATAACTTGTACAGGATATAGAAAATGAAGAAAACTTTCCTTTTAGTTTACACAAAGACTATGTAGACAGTCCTGAATAATCACCATTTTTAATAGTTTAATGTAATAATTTAGCAGCAAGACTATTATGCCCAGAAGTCAGTAAAAAAATGAATACTTTCCTTAGGCCAATGATTTGTTCTATACAATTTTTTTTAAAATGGCCTAAATTTCTATCATCCTTATAAGCAACTCTTCATCATGAGCATTGTTTTTTTTCACATGGTGACACATGAACATTAAGAATGGTGAAGGGTCTGGGACTTTGTCCTACTGTCTAGCTGATAAGTTAACTTGCCATAATTTTATGGATGCAGGCAGAACACAGGAAAACTCTTGGGTCAGAGAAAAGGGACTATTCTCATGACACAGGGTCAGTATGGGATTCATACTCACTTTGGATCCCCTTATGTCCCAAGGCCCATGGGGCAAAGGAGAGATGCCCAGGTAGATTCTCATAACAGCTTGAAAAATGTCCAGCTTAGAAAACCGAAATCTCCTAGTACAATGGACAGAGAGCAAATATATTGAACTTTGTCCTTTAGTCAGGCATTATCTGTATTATAACTAGATACAAAAAAAGTCCAAAACTAGAAACAACAACAAAAAAATACTTCTGTTTTCTGCTCTGAAGGAAGACACTTTATCTTCCAAGGCTGTTCACTTTATCAACACCCTTAAACACATGGTCTGAACAAATCGATTACTTCAGGTGGCCTTCCAACCAGGTATTCAAAAATGTGAGAAACAATGGAGAATTGTTTCCCAATATCTATGGGGAAGTAAAAAGAGGTATAATTATTTGTTTAGAAAGAAAGGAAACTATTTAAAACCACATAATTTTCTATTTTACTGTTTTCCAAGCTTTAGTGAAGATTACAAGGTATTATCTCTTTAAGAGAAAAACACTTCCAGAAATGAATATTTTCTTTGTTTTACTCTAAGAAATAATAAAACCCTGAAGCTGGTGGTATTAAATTTGCTTTGACAAAATCCATGAAGGAGGGACCAGTCTTGCATATTAAGGAATATATAGGGTCTGGCAAAAATAATGTCATTTTTTATTACATAAAAACCTTTTTTATTACAAAATCACAAGCATGTAATCCTGTGACAACAATATCACACTCAAGCACACCATGTGACATTTTGGGTGAAATGTTGAAATTGCCGTCCATCTTGTGTGAGACATTCATGTACCCTACTGACCCCACTCAATGTTACTTCTGCTGGACCCTATATTTCTTTAGCATGTTATAAAGGCTGAAAAAATAGAATATTAAAGCTGATGAATATACATTATGACATATCTATGTTATATAATATAACCTAAAAAAATTTTCCAAATGATATTTAAAATGATCATAACAGAAAAAATGATCATAAACTATTATCTGTCAAAATAGAATACAAAGCCCCATCTATTGTACATTATAATTTAATTAAATAAAATCTAAGTTTATGTCTACATGCATACACAGAGAAACGCACACATGCAGACAAGTTTAAAAAAGATATAGATCAATAATTTAAAAGCAAGAAAAAGTGATATTTGAGTAATATTTATTTTCTTTTCTATATGCTTACATAATTTCTAAATTTTCTATAACCTGTGTATAAATTACTTTTATAGACATAAAACAATAAAATTATTTTAAAATAAAGTTGGAATGGACTACAGATTCTATTCAATCCATTTCTCTTATTTTATAGATAAGGGAAGTAATGTGTAGTGGTTTGGCCAAGGTTAAAGTGTATATTCAGTCCATAGACTACTTCCAATTTTCTTGGTTCTTCACCCAGGAGTCTTTCAATTAGAACTCTCTTACATTCTTTTACCGTGTACTCTGTTGTATTTATATGCTAGAACATTTTCATGTTTCTCTTGAGAGTTACCTTTACTTTTTGGCTTGAAGTCTCTTTAAAATTTGAATACTTGTAAGTCTGATTTGCAAATCTGTGCAAGTGGAAAGATGCCTGGTCCTGGATTCTGAACAGAGTAGCCCAGACATCTCCAGCAGGCAAACATCAGTACACAGAAAGTCTGTGATTGGCTCTTCCAGGCACCTGAGGAGGTTAGGATAGAGAGGACAAAAAAGAATGAGTGGATCAAAAAACGATGGTACATTTACACAATGGAATTCTATGCAGCAGAGAGAAAGAAGGAGCTTATACCCTTTGCAACAGCATGGATGGAACTGGAGAGCATTATGCTAAGTGAAATAAGCCAGACGGTGAGGGACAAATACCATATGATCTCACCTTTAACTGGAACATAATCAACAAAAGAAAACAAACAAAATATAACCAGAGACATTGAAATTAACAACAATCTAACAATAGCCAGAGGGGAGTGGGGAGGGGATAGTGGGGAGAGGCGTTTACAGGAACTACTATAAAGGACACATGGACAAAATCAAGGGGGAGGGAGGTGGGTTTGGTTGGGGTGGGGTGGAGGGATGGGGGGAAAATGCAGGCAACTGTAATTGAATAACAATAAAAATTAAAAAAAAAGAAAAGAGAAAAAAATAAAACTGGCCTCACAATCAATAGCAGATGGGAATCTTAAAGGGTGCTAGTTCAAGTTGGGAAATTGACAGATTAGAAATAATGGATTTAGTTTGGAGTAGCCTAAAGATCAGTTTAAATAGCATGAGGGGAGAAAGTTTTTTTTTCTGCTGTGCTGGAAAAATGAATTCTAGTACAACCTAATCTTGAATGAAAAAGTTGAATAATCAAAAAAACAAAACAAAACAAAAAAAATGAGCTGGTTTTAAGAACCACCAGGGAACAGAATAACCTATAAGGCTATAGAAACAAACAAAAATATTCCAGATTTTGATGAAATCAAAGATTAACAAATACATTTTAAAAGTGATTTAGGGAAACACAAATTTTTAAACTGTTTAAAATAGAATAAAAGAACTAAGGACAGAATTCCCACTGATTTTCACAGCCAGATGTTATATGGGTGCCTCTTCTCAGCTCTGGTGCTCTGGGCTGGAGAGCCCAGCATGGGGTTGAGACCTCACACTCTTCAGGGGGAACCTTTGCAGCTGAGATATCCCTGCATAATCTCAGTTGCCGCCTGTACAAGTGGGGCACACCTTCCTACTGGTCTTGGTATGACTTCATCTGTGAAACCTCAGTTTTAAGCCTTCTGTTCAGCTGGTCTTCAGGAGGTTATTCAGGTTAATTGCTCTATATTTTAGTTGAAATTCCAGTTTGGTCCCGACAGGTGGTGTGTGCCTTCCACCTGCTCCACTGCCATCTTGGATCTCTTCCACATGTATGTGTATTTTTATTTAAAAGTTCAGGGGAGAAATTCTGAACCTTTGTGAGCTGGTCACTGAATTACCTCTCCTGGCTTCATTATGATTGTTATTCCTTATCCGATTGCATATTTTAAAGGAATAATCACACAGAAGTAATTTTAATATAAAATTTCTTGAATTTTTTGAAAGGCAACTTGGATTTCTCAAAGGGCAAATTTTTTCTACATCTTACCAAATTGGTAGTTTAGAAAAGTTAATATACAAATCATCAGTGTAATGTGTCTCAGAGTAGAAGTTTAGCATGCATTAAAGCATATGATAATATATACAGTTAATGGAATTTTATTTTTAGCATTTTTTCCGACTATACTTTAATGACAACATGCAATCTGGCCTTCCTGTGACACAACTCTTGGGCCAGCTCATCACTGCCAGGTTAGCTGATGATGAGGGTGCAGCTGATGGGCTGCTAATGACTTCAGAGTGCTCCCTTCTTCACCTCTGACTCTTTGTGTTCCTTCGTCCTATTACGAAGTTTCTGCCTCTCTAGGGCCTTTGGAGTCCTGGATTTAGACCGGTGCATCAGTATTTCCTCACCTTCCCCCCCCACCCCAAGGATATCCTGTGAAAACCTAGTAACTCCACAAGGCTGCTACCCAGCAGCTTTCAAGTGGTGTGCCACAAGAGGCACATTAGTGTGCTTAGAGAATTTTTAAAACGTGCAATACCAGACCACTTGGTCAGGGGCACTGACCTCTTTTCCCTTAGGTTGTCAAATTGAAAAATGAGAAAAGCCAACACAACAATAGCTGTCTGGTGTGAATGAATTAAAACTATACCTACTTTTTGTCAGATTGACAGAAATTATACTGTGGTTTTTTTGGTGTTCCACAGTTTTAGTAATTAGTTTATGTGTGCCATGAGATGGAAAAGGTTAACAGATAAAGGAGGGGAGCCTAGGGAGAGGTGAAATGAGGGGTAGGACTGGAAAATAAATGAGGCCAAATCTTTAGAATCCACTTATGAAAGATAGAAATGCTGCAGACATGAGTTAAGAATAAGACAATATAGAGTCTGTGGGATGGGGGTAGGAAGGAGATGGCAATAAATAAGTCTGTGCAGCAGGGGTGTCAAACTCATTTTCACCCGGGGCCACATCAGCCTGGCGGTTGCCTTCAAAGGGCCAAAATAATTTTAGGACTGTGTAAATGTAACTACTCCTTAACTGTTAAGGAGTTGAAATTACAGTCAGCCCTTTGAAGGCAACCACGAGGCTAATGTGGCCCCCAGTGAAAACGAGTTTGACACCCCTGCTCTAGAGAGCAGGAGCTAAAGGACTGAGTATCAGTGAACATTGGGCAATGAGTAAGTGTCATTGGTAGAGAGAAGGTAGGACAGTTTACTTTACATTTGACATCAAGATCATTGTTTTAAAATGGAAAATGTTCATACATAGCTTTACTTTTGTCAGAACTTGATGTGAGCAGATCATAATAATTGATAATGACTACACATCAATTTTAGAAGTATCTCTAATGTGAAGTACAGGTGAAATCAAAGAGAGAATCTAGTTTGTAGAAACATGGTTAGCTTTCCCAAGTATTTTATATCTTCCCCTGCTTCTTCGATGTTACCACATACGACTGATGTTGCAGGTGTTGAGAGGTGGAAATCACAAGAGCCATTTACTCTTATTCCACTTACTCTGTAAATAAGTTAGTTGTTTAGTATATGTTTCAGCTGCTGAATTAAGGATACCAGTCACTGTTTGTTTTATTCATAATTTTATCTCTTGCACATATTTTTACACTAGGCATATAATAAAAATATCAGTCAGGACCATGAGGTATATTTCAGTTTCATTTTCCTCCTGTGCAACCATCTCTAGCTTTTACTTTAGAAAACAGAGTAGTGGAAAGTTCCTTGAGAAAGAGAACAGGCAGATGCCTATTTCAAATTATTCCCTTGATTGCCTTGATTTTGCAGGGCAATGTAACAAGCTCCCAAATCACCATTTATTATCTTCAACAAGAGAACTATACTCTTACTGCGTGTCCTGTAATGACATGTAGCCTGAAGAGGCAATCCATTATGTTTCAAGATCAGTTTAGTTTACATATCAAACTTTATAGAATGACACAAAGGAACTTGACCCCCTGAACCTGTGAAAATTGTGACAAGCCTTAATTGACCTTGAAAGCATTATCTAGTTTCAAGGACATGGATCTTTATATTTTAACTGTATTTTTATTTTAGTTATTAATATTTGCCTTTGTTAGTTTGTACTTATATACGTTTATGTGAAATAAATGAAAGTTAATAAAATTTATATTGAGAAAAGTAAATAATGAGCACTGAGGAATATTTGTAATGTCTTTAAGCATGTACTTTTGTTATTTATGCTGTTCATGTAGAAAAACAAATTAATAGAGGATTTGTTTGTGATATAACTTTCATTAGGAGATTTGGGACCATTTCATTGTCTTTCCTATTCAGAAGGCAATTTGTAATATTTCATTGGATTTTTAAACTTCTCATTTCCCAAGATTTGGACTTACTCATGGGAACACTGATGAAAAATAAATTAATCATAATGATGGGCCTTCAGACACGTTGGCATCAACAGGTTATTCAAGCAGTTTATAGGAACTGTAATGACACAGTGGATGGATGATTTACTTCCTGTTCCTAGGGCCCTAATTTTGATTGATTTTTACCCTAAGCATAGAGTTTTTTTGTATATTAAATATGTAAGGCTTTGATGTTTGTTGCTTTTAGGAGAAAGATCTGGGAACACTAATAACTCTTGTCTGTACAAGTAAAAGCCAGGAAGATGATTTATTTGAAGAAGAGATTAACATATTAGCAACACTTTGATTTCCTTAATTACTTGAATTGTTTTTGTGTGGTATAGATTGACCAAAAACAAACACACAATAAACAAAACACAAAAACCTGGGCTCCGTGCCATGTCTGAATATTTCTCATCTCTGACCACTGGATTTTATGTACTTCCATTCACGGTACTATATTTTCTCATCTGCTTGTCTTAGTGTTCTAAGTCACATAGGCTAAAACAAGATTTCGGGATTCTATTTCCGGTGGACACATCAAAGCTTTAGAATTAAGTTTTCTGTTGTCTTGCATCTTGCCACACCCAGTGGGAACTCTCCTGGGTTATAAATGGGACAGTGTGAGTAGACAACTAACTTCTAATGGACCCTTCCTTTACAGTTCATGGAGGTGTGAAAACTTAAAATTCATAAAGGCTATAATGGAAGGCTGAACCTGGAGGGATAATTCTCTGTGAGGAAACACCAGTTTAAATGAATTTGTATCACCTTCCTTGTCACTCTCATAATCTAAGACAGCCTTAGATAATGCAATCACCACCTGAGATTGGTAGGGTTGTTTAATTTGTTATTTAAGCCAGGTGCATCCTCAATGAGCAGTAATATTTTGAAAGGAATCTACTTTTTCCTGAGTAGTAGTTCTCAATACCAGGCTTAAAATATTCAGTGAACCATGATAAGCAGATGTGCTGTCATCCAAGCTTTGTTGCTCCTTTTACAGAGTATAGGTAGAGATTTAATGTAATTCTTAGGGACCCCAGGATTTTTGGAACAGTAACTGGGGACTGGCTTCAACTTCAAGCCACCAGCTGAATTAGCTCCTAACAAGAGAGTCAGCCTGTCCTTACTGCACCCTGTAATAACCTTCAGTAGTTATCTTAGCTAGATCTTCTGGGTTACTTGCTGCAGCATCTACGTCAGCACTGCTGCTTCACCTTGACTTTCATGTCATATAGAGACAGCTTCTCTTAAATCTCATGAACCAACTTCTTCTAGTTTCATTTTTTTTCTATAGCTTTTTAACCTCTCTCAACCTTCATAGAATTGAAGAGAGTTAGGACCTGTCTCTGGATTAGATTTTGGCTTGTGGTAATATAGCTGGTGTGATTGTCTATCCAGACCCCTAAAACTTTGTCCATGTCAGCAATAAGGCTGTTTCACTTTCTCACCGTTTGGGAGTTTATTGGAGTAACACTTCAGTTTCCTTCAGACATTCTTTTGCATTCACAACTTGGCTGTCAGGCCAAAGTGTAAGCCTCTTGAGTCATCTTGGCTTTCTGTGTGCCTCTGTCACTAAGCTTGATATTTCTAGCTTTTAACTTAAAGTGAGAGACATGTGACTCTTCCCTTTGATTTGAATATTTTGAGACCATTGTAGGGTTATTAAGTGGACTAATTTCAATATGGTCGTGCCTCAGGGAAAGGAAAGCCTGAAGAGAGGGGGAGAGAGAGGGAAGCAACTGGTCAGTAGAGCACTCAGAACAAATACGTTAATTGATCAAATTTGCTGTCTTATATGGGCAGGGTTCATGGTGTGTGAAAACAGTTACAGCACTAACATAGAAGATTGGTTCTTATAGATCACTGTGACAAGTATAATCGTGATAAAAATTATGAAATGTCACACAATTACCAAAATGGGACACAGACACAAAATGAGCAGATGCAGTTGGGAAAATGGTGCCGATAGTCTTGCTTGATGTGTGTTCGCACAAACATTTAACTTGTTAACCGCCCCCCACAATACCTATGAAGTACAACCAGTGAAGCACAATAAAACAAGGTATACCTGTGTATTGCTAACTTGATTTCCATCTCAATTTCTATTTCTATAATGAGATTTATTACTTAAGAAAATTGGCTCACATGAAAATGGAGGTTGAGTAGTCTTTTGTTCTGCTGCCTGTAGGCTATAGACTTGAGAAAGCCAGAAGTATTCTTTGAAGGCTTCACAGAAACTGATGGTGTAAATTTTCATCTGAGTCTAAAGACCTGAACCAGGAGCAGCAAGGGAAGAAGATAAATGTGTCATCTCATCTCAGAGACGCAGAGAGTAAATTCAAACTTCTTCCATATTTTTGTTCTACCCAGGTCCCCAGTGAATGAAGGATGCCCACACACACTTGGGAAGACCATATCCTTTTCTCAGTTCACCAATTCAAATGCTAATCTCTTCCAAAAGTACCTTTACAATCATGCCCAGAATAATGTTTATAAGTAGATATCTGGGTGTCCTAGTGATGCAGCAAATTTAAACAGAATTAACAATCACTAAGACCTAAAGATTTTAAGTACGTGTAGTGTTTCCATTAATATTATTAAAACATTTAAAACTGAGCCAAATCTATAACACAATATCGGTATTATCTACTGAGAGTAGGAACACATGGATTTATCTGAATATCTGCTCATACCACGTTAGGTGATATTTTACTCAGGGCGTTCTGGCACTCCATCTAGTTCATGTAGACCAGTATCAACTTAGTGCAGGCAATATTTACATTTTTCCTTCAGAAATATGTTTCTCCTTTTAGTTTTCACTTCATATATGAACTTTCCAGGGTAACCTTTTGTTAAGATCATGCAGAAAACAGGCTTTGTTATTCTAAGGCCTGGTTTAGGTAGAAATATGCTCCCAGCATGATTCTTTTGAGATTCTAAACATTGGGTGTGTGTTGATCATTTTAACATTTCAACACATTTTTAGAAATTTAGTCCCAAAGAAAAATAGTGAAAACATTTCTTTTTCCTCTGCATGGTTACAATTAGGAAAACTGCAAGTTCCCTTATTACTGGTAGATGGCAGCCCAGCGCTGCTAATGAGAAAGAATAAGGACTGAGTTATAGTCAACCATTTCCTTGATTCTGGACACTGATCAATGTGCAGATTAGTGTAACAAATAGCCAAAATACAGAACTTTATCAGTAGCTCAACAAAGTTTCACTGAAATAGATAATAATAAAAAGGACAAAAGGACAGACAGTCTGCATTAGTGTCCAATTTTCACCTGTTGGGAACCGCCCTGCCTGGTTTCAGAGGCTGTAAACCCCCATGGTTAAGGCTGAGTCAGAGAACTTGGGACCATAAGCCACTAAGGAGACTAAGCTTTTCTCCCTGGCAGGGATGCTGCCTCTGCCCCCTTTGCTTTACACTGCTTGGTCCTGAGCCCAACCAGTTAGCCTATGACGGGTAAGATTTCTCAAGGGAGGGATGACCTAAGACAGGCATGGTCACGAAGGGGCCCTCAGGGAAGGACTTGGGGGGGGCTATAGAAAAAGGGGGTGATGGACCCTTGCCCCTCAGCTTTGACATAGCCTGAGTCCTCATTCTGTCTGCAAGAAGTCTCCCAATCTCTTGGCTGCCTTACTTCCCCTGCCTGACTTAAGCCTGAAACAATGACAGAGGGCAGTGCAGCCCTGTGCGGAAAAGGGAAGGTTCCCCGGGGCGATCAGGCCTAAGAAAGAATACAGAAACCCCCATGAAACCTGCTTTGCTAGGAATGCCCTCAGTTTTCTGATAAGGGTCCAAGCATGAAATGAGTTTGTTCCCCAAAGTTTTATAGCCCTTTAGCTAACTGACCCTGACTCAGAATAAGCCCTCAGAGTTCTTTGTATGTTATCTATTGTTTGATCCTTACTGCCTGACAATGATTGATAGCTTTACCTGTATTCCTGTGCAAAGTGAACCCAATAAAAGCCTATTGAGGAAAAGGCTCCTGGCCCTTCTCCTTTGAGAGATAGGCCACCTTTCCTCCCAAAGTAGATCATGTCTTGGTAGACTTATTCTTATCTGTGGCAGATGGGGCAAGGGGGCTGTGGGCAGAGCCCCCCCCCCCATTCACACAAAAATATTCTCAAATTATAGGGATTTAGAATGAGAAGACATGAATTTATGTCCTGTGTTCTTTTTTTTTTCATCTAGTACCTGTAAGTCTTTCAGAGAAGTCACTGTGAGCTTGATTATATAATCTGTAAAATGGAAATAAGAATGGGAACTTTTTTCACAAGCTTGTTGATAGGATCAGCTTAGTGGTTGTTGGAAACTATAGTTTTAAGCTTTTTCACCAAGAGTCCTTATTTTGAACAGAGAATTGATTCTTACCTTTAAGGGTAGAAATATATCCCCAATCAGAGTAACGCAGTAAAATGTCAAGTCTTTCTGTGTGGTTTTAAAATTAATATTTTCTACTTCACAGGGTAATTATATTTGTGTAAATCTGAAAGTAAAAGTTTAAGTGAATTATTCTGTAAATTTCTTAATTTATTTAGTAATATATAAAAATTCTGAGTTCTGTGTCTCGTTCATAATAGGAATTCAAAAGTTAGATGTTTTTGCCCTGGCTGGTGTGGCTCAGTGGATTGAGTGCCAGCCTGGGAACCAAAGGGTTGCCAGCTCAATTCCCAGTCAGGACACATGCCTGGGTTGTGGGCCAGGCCCCCAGCAGGGGGTGCACGAGAGGCAACCACACTTTGATGTTTCTTTCCCTCTCTTTCTCCTTCCCTTCCCCTCTCTCTAAAGATAAATAAATAAAATCTTGGAAAAAAATAGCTGTTTTTATTATTAATATTAATATGCAAGGGCCAAAAATTTTATAAGGCTGATAGTGTTTCATCTTCACAATACCGTTTGGAGTTGCATGAGATCTTCAATTCACATTTGAGAAAAGACAGTAACAATTAAGAAGTTGCCTCAGGTCACATAACTTATAAATGGAAGAGCCAGAATTTGAATTCAGGTTTTATTTTCTCTGGCACAAGTGAATGTGATTTAAGGAAAACTACTTAATGTCTCTGACCTTGTAATAATTAATGTGCTATTTTTTAATGTCTCTGACCTTGTAGTAATTAATATGCCATTTGGACAGATAGCTTTTCCTGGTCAACTATGACATTGTGCTGCATGTAAAAATTTAGGTAAATAAGACTACAGCCACATCATTAATTTTGAAGGATGTTGAATAAAAGTTTTTCTATTGACTGGTATCTGAAAACATAACACAAAATAACACTCACCTTCTAAACAGAGCTACTCAATGCTCCCTTACTAGGAGTTGACCAAGCTGTTCTTTTGAGCTTGCCACTAACAGTCTTTCAGTCTTTATTAGCAGAGTACAAATGGGGGATTCATGAAAGTGGCTCAAAAGCATAGAGAGAAAGTTCTTTGGATGTTGTGCTTCCCTCTCAAGCTAATAGGATGGCTTATAGAGTTCAGGGTTGCTTGTCTGAAAGACTCAAAGCACCTCAGAATAGATGCTTGCTGAGGTATAGAAATTCAGTGGAATTCAGCTAAGGTCCTTTGAATAACTTCACATATGCTGGAAGCACACAGGAACCAACCTAAAACACAGGCTGGTGTGTTTATTTCCTCAGGAGTTTTGAAGGTGAAAGCTAGCTGGAGTAGTTTGAACAAACCATATAGGGCATTATATTCTAAAGTAAATATTTTGACAGAACTTAAGGAAGATGGAAAGCTATAGGATTTTTTTTTTTTAGAAAGATGACATGATTTTACTTCAGATTACTCTGCCTTCTGCATGGAGATGAAGCTATCACATGGAATAAAAGAAGAATATTTTCAAGAGATTATTTTAGCAAATTGTGTGGTTTGTTCTAGGATGGTAGCAACCCAAATATACCTTTTTTCCCCTTCTTCCCATTTTTTAACACTCTTAGGAATTAGGTGAAAATAATCATATATTTTGGATAAAAGTGATTCTTACTAGAGTATTAATAATCAACATATTTAACAGAGGATGGGAAAGTGGGCTCTTATTCTTAAAGGGTGAAATGCTTTTGATATGACGGAACTTGATAATGCACAGAACTTCCTCACTCTCTACTTATAGAAAAGTAGGCATTTGTCTTATCCTTGGCAGTCCATGCTTGCTAGGAGGAACAGGAAAAGACCTATTGTTGTCCTGGGCAGGCAATTTGCCCTTGCCTCTCCTCCTGCTTTGAATACATAATCATCAAATATTTATTCAAAATTTGTTAAGAGACAAGATGAGAACTCTGTGAGAAATAGAGGATAAGATTATCCTAAGACTTTTACTAAGACTTATTTTTCTCATCTGCAAAATAAGGGTAATACATAATCACATTGCTGTTTTGAAGGTAGGTGTAATAATATAAATTCATCGGTATAGTGAGTGAATGCCAGCTATCATGACCATTAGCCTAAGTCGTCAGCCATGAAATGAAAATACTGTTTCTCTCTTTGCTAGTTAAGAACACTTGGAATCGTAAAATTCAAGGAGAGGAAGTGAATGAGTATTCTGCACACGACATTCTTTTGTTGCAATTTTTGCCACGCAGTCTGTCCTTCCACATCAGTGGTTATCAACCCTTCGTACACACTAAAATCACTTGGGGAGATTTTAGGAAACACTGATACCAGGTCTTTTCAATAAATTAATCCACAATCTTAGGTGATTCTTTGTGCAACAGTGTTTAAGAATCACTGCTTAAACTCCCCTGGATTCATTTCTGCACAGCATCTGAAAAGTGTCTGTATTTTAACAGAGGCACTTATCTTGTGAAGAGCTCACTCTCATTAGGGTTTCAAATGTAGGATGAACAATTAAATTTCAGAGTTTAAATATCAAAACTAGTAATAGTATTCTGAAGAGCAAATGAGGGGATTATTTCTGTGGCTTCTGTATGAAGTGCCCCTATAACAATACATCCAGGTTATCTACCTTTTTCACATTTTTGTTTTTAAAAATGCGAATGAGCACACCCTATTTACATCCTGAGTGCGCCCTCAAAATTTACTCAATGAAATGGGCATGAAATTTCAATGTCATAGATCATAATAAAGATATGCTCAGTTACCACAACAAGGAAGAGGTATTAATCTGATAGAGAAGACCTTTTAGAAGAGATTTGCTGCAGTTCATTTTTCACTTATTTATTCAGAAACAGTTCTGGTATGCTTTGATAGGAAAACCACCAAGAAGACAAATTTGGTTCTTGACATTATGGAATCCATAATTTAGGAATCTTGACAGATGTGTAGAATGAGTTAAAAAGTAAAACGAAAATCTAGGAAGAAAGAATAGCATGTGTGTTAGCAAAGATAAGCAAGTGCAAAGGGTTTTAGGGGGGAGCAGTATGAAATGAGGACAGCAAGTGTGAAATGAGAACTAGCTTTCATTGCTAATCTGTTTGTTTTGAGCTTGATCCTATGAGCCATCAAGGTTCTTATCAAAGTTCTCAATGCAGGAAGGCTAGGTAGGAATTTAGGTGAGATGGGAGGAATGCATACACTTCTTTTCACTGAAGAAGTGAGAACGTTTGGCAATGGTAGAAGTTGATTTAAGTGATTGCAGAAATCGAAATATAAAAGAGTTGATAAATGACTGACATGGTTGGGGGCATGGGAGAATTTAGGTAGCTTTTAGGTTTCTTTTGGGGACTTCAGAAAAAAATAGTGTGTACCATTAATGACAACAAAGAAGCCCAAATTAGGAGCTGGATTGAGAGGAAACTGATGAGTTGAGTGTGAAATGCCTGAGGGGCATTAACAAGGTCATTTTATTAGACATTGTTTGTATGTGTGTGTGTGTTTAGAGAGAGATATGTGGCCAGGAAATTTATACAGATTTCCTTAAAGTATGTCTTTGTTAGATATACAAATATTGCATGGGAATTTTCACAGACTCACAGGTATTGTGCTCTACTCTACATGTAGAAATTCAGGCCAAATTATCCTAAGAAGTTTTATTTAGATATAAACCTTATAGTATATCCGCCAAATATTAAACTGAACATGTACACAAAGAATTTGAGAAATCTATAAATATGCTAATAAGAAATGAACAAAAATGATGACCTTTATTCTACCTCCACATGGAAGTCTTAACCATGCTACCTCTCACTTGTTCAGACTTTGTAATTTTCCCAGAATGGCATTGAACTCCAGTCTCTTCCAGCCACCATGCTGGTTTTATCCCTATCTAGGGAGTTATTTCTCTCTCTTCGGGATCTCTCTATCCTCCTGAATTCAATGTTGCATGCTGTTGGAGCAAGAAAACGACCCTCTGAGAGTCATACTAGAGTATAGTCATTTCTCATTGGCATCATTGATGATGTGATATTCTTGTTTTTCACCTATTTTTGTGTAGCAATTTAGAATGAAAAAAATTATATTATTGTGGCATAAGTCCCAACAGAAGTGTTATACCTGGCTAGCACTACTTTTTATGACAGACTAAATGAATACATTCACATTTCACCTGGGTCACTTTTTCATAAGAGTGATTCCAGGTACAGTAACTTTTCTTTGCCTTTACAGACACTGAATTGTTGGCTCTAGTATGTATGTACCTACATGTGTCATGCATCTGAGTGTGTTCACATACATGTATAGAGTTGAAATAGTGATATGATTTTATCTGTGGTTAAATATTATACTGATCTAAAAATAAGTTCTTGAGTGAGAGAGATGGTATTCACAATAATATGACAGCACCTTTCTATACATTGGAAACATATTTTCAATATATTTGCTGATGAGGAAAGGTGGAGGGCAACATGGACAATTCTTATGGATTCAATTGATATCCTCTTTAGGTAATAACATCAGGATTTAAGTAAGAATTCACTCAAAGTTCTTTGAAGATTAAAAGATATTTCCAGAGAAAATATATGGGTAGATATAAATTTCAGAAGTTTCACTGAGGTAGATGATACCTCAGAATATTGTTTCTTAAAATTTCAGTGAAAAGCATTCTTATTGAAAACATAGATAGTTTGTCCACTTTATAGTCAAGAATAATTCACATGTAAGGAGTACAAGTATATAATGCATTTGGTGATTTTCTTTTTTGTTGTTGTTTTTAATGATTCAGTATTTATACATAAGCTTCATAGCAAAACAAAAGGCAGTTTAAAAAAGGCCTAGTGCAAGTCCAGAAAGGGGCCCATAAAGTGATAGAGTGATATATACAGTGGTTCTATCTATCTATCATCTATCTATTATCTATCTATTATCTATCTATCTATCTATCTATCTATCTATCTATCTATCATCTATCTAATCTATCATCATCTCTAGCATCTATTTATCTGTCTAAAGCACTGTGTGTGTGTGTGTGTGACCACCAAATCCCAAATCCCAGTGTCTCTGGTCCTTAGAAACCTGGTTTGGCTGGTGTGCTGAGGGCGCATGAGAGCGGGTGCAAGATAGGAAACACTATCAACTAAGGAAGCTTAAAATTTCAACTTCTATAACCTGTCTTCTTAACCTCAGGACCATAAATGGAATTTAGAGGAACTATAACCTTTTGAAACAGTATATAATTTTGAAGATGTAGTCAAATTCTCAAATGGTCTGTGAAAAAAAAAATTGTTCAAGTTAGATATAGCCAAGCCTACAAAACTTCAATATTTTCAATCAAGACTCTCATTCCCAGGAAGAGCCTGATAGTATTTGCTCTTCTTAGTTTTTCTCTTCAACTCTTGTTTCTCATTCTGTTTTTCTCAATCTTTATTTTAAATAACATTCCTGTTGTCTCTAATAGCATATAACATAATTGTTACAGTTTTTCAAATTAAATTATTATATTCTAATTATTTAACACTGAGATGACTTTCAGATTACCTTGATGGTTATTTTGGTTATTTCTGAACTTCTTAGTCTATTTACAGATAATTTTAGTTTACTAATTCAGATGATATTATATCTAGTACATATCAATTTTACTATTTTAAATACAAGGATAACTTTGTTATGAAGTATTTTGATGTATCTCTATGTTAGTTGTCACTTGGAGTAAAATTTAATTTTGCCACAAAGATGATTTTTCTCCCTTGTAACATAAAATGAATTATGATATGATAACAGAGAATTTATAGCATTTGTATTAACTGTAAAGATTAATGTTGTCATACCAAATTACATATTGGTTTGGCTCTAGGTAGGGATTCATGATTGATTTCTTCATGTTAAACATAAAATCAGGAAAAATGTAAGGAATTACAAAGTATATCATCTATACTCTAATTGGGAGCTTTTTATTCTTAATTTATAGATACTGTTGTGAGAACCAGCTGCATTTGTGCATTTTGGTTTGATGTATCTTTGATGGGGTAAGTCACAGTTACAATTTATTAAACTTTGATAACTTTCTGTTAGATTTGGAAGCTATATATCCTATTGTTGTAGTATATGTCTATGGCTCAGCATCAGTGTTCATTTAGCAAATGTGGGAAAAATATGATTCTTATAAAAATTCCAGTGAACTTTGATATATCACAGTTGTATGGATAAACTAGCAAAATTTTTGGAATCAATATGCTGAAGGTAACTGCAGTTTTAACATCATAGTTAACAACAGCAAACCAAGATAGCAGTGGGAGGATTTTTTACCTTGTCCTTGTTTGTGCTTACAACATTTATTGTTGTCACCTTCAGTATTTATGTTGTACCTACATTTGCAACTAGACCCTGAGCTCCTAGAGGGCCAAGTTAGTGTCTCTATATCTTCACAGCACTGAGTAAGATTATATCATGTACTTGCTACTTTTAAAATGTGTGTTCAATGGAATAAAATCGATTGCTGTATTCATATAGGACTCTCCTTTTCAGTGCCATGAGGAACAACAGGTCAGACTAATAAACCACGTTGAATTAGAATTTCACAATTTTGCACTTTTTGGACAGCAATGTAGAAAAATGGGTAAAAAACATAAAATGTGTTAAAACACTGGCTTTTATCATCTTCTCTTATGACATAAAAAATTAGGTTAGCTACCAGAGTTTTTGTATCTTTAAAATGGGATGCTATTTTAAAATGGGTCATAGCTCATAGGCCTAAATCATCTTTCTCTGAAGTCTTCACCAGCTCAGCCCACTTCCAGATGCCCTCGAAGACTCTCCCCTCTGCTGTCTAGTGCTGCTGTCTACAATGGAGATGTACAAGAGTCACTTGATGTCACTCATAATTTCCCTCTAAATTGGGTTCATATCATTGCTCTATCTTTAAGTAAATGTCACAGACTGACAGAGATCTCACTCTTAGGTTGCCAGATGAAGTGTGTATGGGCATATTAACCATGATAAGAACCATTTGTCCTCCTTTCTATATCTTAAAGAAAATAAAACTGCAAGTATCTAAAGTCTGAACATATTAGAAGCCAAGCCTTATGAATTTTTTGTATATAATTATGAAAGTACATGCTAGCCTTCACCTTATTTTTTAGGATACCAATTAATACTTCTTAAGACTGTTTTAAGTATGCTTAAAACACTTTACATACTTCCTGGTACTGAGTAAATGACCACAATGGTGGTTAATGTGGTCATATTTTTGACAATGCCTAATAGTGAAAAATCTTTCTTCAGAACAGTATATTTACTTGGAATAAGCTATTAAAATTCATTAAGATTAAAGCAGTTACTATGTGCTATACACAGTGTTGAACACTCTATGAGCATTACTACATTTTACAGTTGAGCAAATAGAGACATAAAAAGCTAAGTCCTTTATTCACAATCACACAGATAAGAAGCCTACAGCCTTTTTCTGTAAAATGCCAGACAGCGAATACTTTTAATTTGTGGGCCATATGATCTCTGTTACAACTACTAAACTCTATAGTGTAAAAGCAGCCTTGAACAATACATAAAGAAATGAGCATGAGCTGCCTTTTAATAAAACTTTTTTTTACAAACACAAGCACAGGGCTTGGTTTGGCTCATGGGCTGTAGTTAGCTGATACCTGCTCTAAAACAGCAGTTTTCAAATATCATTGCACAAAATAAGAGGGAGGTAATTGTCAAAGTATTCAGGGCAATTCTAGAGGCTTGTTCCTAGGAATCCTGCTTTATATTGATTATTCCACCTTTTATTGATCCCAGGGATGCCAAACATGAGTTGAAAAGGTCAAATGGGTATATTATCTGGAAGACTGAAAAGAAAAATTAAAATGTACTTCTTAAAATACACTAAGGCCCAGAGGGTTAAGACAAACAATCTTGCTTTCTATCTCTCAAGGCTTTCTTGACAAAGTTGAATGATTTTTTTTTTATTCAATCGTATGAGCATCAAAAAAAATGGCTCCCTTTTAGACTTCAGAAATTGTCTATGACCCTTAAAGAGACAGGACTTGACCTGAAGTTCTCACATCAAATGTGCTGTCCAATCTACTTGTAAACTGGGTTAAAACCAGAAATGGCTAACTTAGAAAACAAAAAGAGAAAAGTAGAAAAGTAAATCACCACCTTTCAGGAATTACAGCTCTCAGCTAGCTTTTAGAAGAAATTCCATAAATATAGAGAGATACAATCCAGACCAAACTCATGGCACTTGAAAGGCCAATGAGAGAACTCCCATTGCTAGGGCTGTGATATTGAAAGCTATGGAGTGCTGGGAATATAACTGTCCAGCTCTAGATGCTAGAAAGAGCCACCCCAAATTAAGGATGCTACCTATGACTCTGCTCGAACAATTATCCTCTGAGAGACTTGGTTCATCTTTGTTCACTGCTGTCCTTTAACTCTCAACTTTTACCTCAGAAAACAGAAAGATTTCTTTGCAGATAGGAAGGCTACCATAGTAACTACATTTTCCAGCACTTTGCTATTCTATCTTCATTGGCGTCAAAATGGTAGATATTGCCAAACCTATTAACATTTTCCTGCCTTTGCTGTCTCATTAGGATCTTTGACATGCGTGTCTGCAGCAATTCAGTGCCTTGAACCCGTTGAAAAACGTTTACTGTGAAAATGGATCCTATAATTAGATGTAGTTGGGATGGACTATAATTTTTAGGGTTTTTATTTTTATTTTTTTTATTAAGGAGAAAACTTAGTTACCTCCTTATTGTCATCCTAAACCTATTGCCAAAAATCTCACCATGTTCCAGAAGAGCTTGGGGAGGTTCCAGAAGTCTGTGGTCTGAAAGCTGTTGAAAATATTTGATGTACATTAAGTGAAGCATCACTCAAGCTTACCACTGACTCCTCTAGACTACGGCTTACCTGGGTCTTCTACTTAGGGCTAACACAGATAAAATCAATGTATTGGCCAGGCTGGACTCTTATCTGGAGCCCTGGGGAAGAATCTGTTTCTGTGCTTATTCATTCAGGTTCTTGTGACTTTAGAACAAGAAACTGAATTCAGTTTCCTTATTGGCTATCAGTTGAGAACTGCTCTTGGAGCTTAAGACTGCTTACAGTTCCTTGTCAAAGGCCTTTTCTATCTCAGCAATGGAAGTCTTCCTTGTGCTGAATTCCTCTCATGCTTCAAATCTCTGACTTTTTCTTCTGCCACTAGCTGGAGAGAACTTTTTCATCTTAAAGGGCTCATGTGTTTGGATTGTCCCAGGCAAATACTCCCCTTTTGCCATGTAATGTAACATAATGACAGCAATGATATTTCATCATATCATCTTATTGCATAAGTTTCTGTAGACATTCAAAGGGGAGTAGATTATACAAGGGTGAAGGTAATTGACTGTCATTCTTAGAATTCTGCATAGAGTATCGAAGAAGCACTTCACTCTGAAGAATGGCTAGGAAAACTATGGCCCGTGGTCCAAATCGGCCCAAATGACTATTTCTATAAATGAAGTTTTACTGGAACACAGTCGCACCCATCTGTTTACTGTCTGTGTCTGCGTTCACATTACCACGGCAGAGTTGGGTAGCTGTGTCAGAGGCTGAATGTCCCACAAAACCTAAAACATTTGCTATCTTTTCCTTTATAAGGAAAGTTTGACAACCCATGTTTTTGCATGGTATGCCTAACTTAGAGAGGTTAATTATCCATATCTTATATTTTGTTTGCTAAAAACAACAATAACATCTAATAGCCTATAATATTCTTTGTTCAGTATCTCCAGGCCATTAACTAAATTGTCATCCCTTCCTTCCTCATCATTTCATATCTAGTATTGTTCTCTTTGCCTCTCAGCCTGATGCTGTTTACTTCATTGTGGTTGACTTAAGATCGGACTTCTTTAGAAATCTGTTCGCCTTTGTAACCAATATATGTTTTCATTGAATTGAGAGAATCAGCAATACATCTAGACAATTATGCCCCATGGTTTCAATGAGGCCCCCACACAAACCTGAAACCACCATCTAAAGATACATCCTAGACATTCAACTATTACCAGGTGTGATGATGTTTTACTCTTGTATTCAAAAGCTGAAAATAGTCCCTGGGATGTCTCCCTGTTTATACTATAAAACTTGGCACAGAAGAGCTTTAAAAAGTGCTACTAGGCTTATAGAATAGCAAGAGAGATATGTGTCCCACATATAGGTAATACTCTATTTTAAAAAAATTAAAAATGTTTGTTCAATTAGAGTTGTCCCCAATTTTCCCCCATTACTCTCCCCTGCCCTACTTACCCCCACCTCCCACATTCAGCACCCCCATCCATTGTCTGGTAATACTCTATTTTTATTTGACAAACTTAAAACTATAGGAGAAACAGATAAAGAATTTGTGATTAATGTAGATAAACTCATCATTCAAAAAGATTATTGGATTTCACCTTGTGCCCCAGCCATACCTCTGGAGACTGATTTTAGAGACCTGATTTATAGTCACATTCTCCATGCCATGGTTAAAAGAAAATCAATCAGGCGATATCACAGGAATTACCAACAATTACCTCTATAGGTAGCCCAAAACAGTCAAGTGGGGGTAATAGAGAGCAGTAATAGACAATATCCTAGCCTATAGACACGGTCCCTATGCAGTCCTCAGTGAGGATTCCTGTCCTTAGATGCCTAGAAATTTGTCCAAGACTTTGAACAGCCCTAAAATGATCTGGGAAACAAATGCAAAAGTTAGAAAGGTTAATACACACTAGAAAAATCTTGTCTTAGAAAAGGAGTTGGGAAATTTTCTCACAGGAGAATGGATCACTGTTCTTGGCTAAACCTTGGAATTTTCATAATATGGTTAAGAGGATTTGTGTGTGTGTAGCCAACAGTTGTGCACTTTGTTCTTCTTCCCTTCAGCCATGTTGAGTCTTAAGTGCTATTGTTTATTTGCTCAGTGAACAAATAATATAGCAAATAATGCAGCAACTTAAGGTAGTCAAAGAATTCTTTATAACCCACATAGATACTACAGATACCAAGATTTGACAAGGATTCTAAATAGCATAGACCTGACCATGGCCAAAAAGGGAAAGATTTCCTTTTCATGAAAATGAAGGACTATAAAAATTTTTGATTTTTGCAATACCTCAGTGACTTGGGTTGTTTTCTACAACTGTTGCTTGTGAAAGAATCACAATGTTGATCCCAAGCCACCCTTATTATTTTTTTAAACCAAAGGAGCACAGTGCACTCTTCCAGACTTGCTTACCCTTAGACCATGTAATTCTACAGACTAAGAATGCTTATTTACATCAGTAGAACACCTACCTCACGTCCTTCGGGACACACCCATTTTTATTCCCCTTTATCTCAGTCAGCATTTAAAGCTCCAGCAACTGCTACCAGCGAGTTAACCTCCCTCAGTGATCCTATTCAGGATTCTAGAGACTTCTTATGGGCCCTTTCTCTCTGTAGCAAACCCTCAGAGATCTTTGAAGTCTCTGCCCAAATACTAGTCTGTCTGTGCAGTGTTTTCATACATGATATGAGGTTCACAGCTCCATCAAAATACTTAACTTTTTATTGTATTATATGCTGCTTTTATGTTTTTTTTCTAGGTTGTAGGCTTATCAAGTAAAAGGATGTCTTGTTAATTTTCATATCTTTAATACTTAATACAATGCCTGGCACAGAGTTGACGTTTAATAAATGTAGTATGACTAGTGTTTAAAAAATGGGTTTTTGAGTCAGTATGATCTGTGTCCCAGCCCTAGCTCCAAATATATTAGCTGTAAAATTTTGACCAAGCTACTGAATTTAATTCTGTTTGGTTTAATTCAATTTATTTTGTGATGTTTATAATGTTACAATTTGTTATAATATTTATAATATTAAACATCTTTAGGGTACCTTTTACACATTTGCTGAAGAATAGAAATAAGAATTCCACTTTTTGCACGTTTATTGAAAAGTAGAGTAAGCTTCATTTCCTGTTGCTTTCCAAACTCTCCCTAACGTGGACGAATGTCTATATATGGCTAACAAGTCACGAAACTCAGAGGTAACCCAATACATTACACATAAATGAAGGCCAACACCAGCATCCACTGTGAAAGGCTGCGTGTTCTATAGCTTGCCTCTCCTATGGCAGTTAAATGTGACAAGTTATCTGGTATCATTAATATTATATCTGTATTCGATGATTTCTTTGGCCCTTTCAATTCTTTTGGAGTATGGAAAACAATTGCTATTGAATTTTTGAGCCCCCTGGCAATAGAATTTAGTTGCAGCCATGCATATAAATATGTATTAAGCATATTACAAGCTCATACATGTTTATCTTAGATAATGTGACGATAAGGTGAAATATAAGCATTGCCACTATGGCCCCAAGTCCTTCTTAAGAGCTCAGGACATGACAGGAGAGGATTTATTACCATTTGGGGCAATGATCTGTTATGGATCATTGCTGATCATTATAATTCGAAAGTGAAAAATATATACAATTCAGAGGATTTGTTTCCCTTTGGTCTTATTTGTTACTCTCCTATTTGTTATATAGAATTTCCATAGATATTTATGATATATGCTGCTATAAATATGCTGCAGCGTTGAAATAGGTTTCTGTGGATAAAGTTCTCTTTTTCTTCCTATTTAATGAGAGTTTTAAAACATTTATGAGGAATAATGCATATAATATACTTTTTTTAAGAGTGTACCAGCTGTTCTTCACACCAAGTGTCTATAAATACATATTTTTAGCCTGTATTCAAATACTTTATTTTGTCTAGTAAAAATTAAGATGATAATTTAGGAAGCTGGCTCAGAGCAGAGGGAGGTACATTGGGTGTGGTATTGAGTTTAATATGTAACACTGTAATTCTTAAAATTTATTCTTGTTACATTCACCACTAAATAAGCAAAAGTGGGAAATGCTAAAATTATTTGTAGCTTGATGATCATGTTTCTTATTCATCCATATATATTACAGAGACTTAAAGTTTGCAGAATAGTTTCACGGATCTTAGAGAATTTCCATAACGACCTAAGTGGCAGTCAAGGCAGGTTTACCTTTAGCAAGTGGCTTCACTCTACCTCTCTCCACCACGTCTTCTCACTCCTGCTCCAGTGTCACTTGAACTCCAGTCAGATATACTTAGTGTACTGTGCTATGTACTACCTTAAATAAATTAACACTAACTATAGAGTTAATTTAAATATACATTATAACAACTCACATTGCTGCTCAGATTTTGAAATTTACTGTAACTGTCACTTGAAAGAAAAAATAAATATATATTATATATAATTATAAATAAAATATAAATTATTTAAATGGAGGTTCCCATAAATATAAAAATAAGGAAATATAAATGGAGGTCCCCCATGAATTTATATTTTATAAGCTACATTTATAAAGTAAGATAATTTCTTTTAAACGATGGTAGTCACATATAGATCTTATGAAATATTTATGGAATCTGTTTGGAAAGCTGAAAATCACTGGTGCAAGAAATCAGAGATCTAAATAAAGGGGGAGATATTCCATGTTGACAGATTGGAAGACACAACATTGTAAAGATATCAATTGTTTCTAATTTGATCTAGAAATTCAATACATGATAAAAAACAGCACTTTATCTCTGTGGTCTTTCTCTCAAAACCCCACAAATCCAGCTTATTCATAGGAAAACCATTACACAAATTCCAACTGAAATAAATTTTATAAAATACTTGATCAATACTCATCAAAACTGTGAAAGTCATCAAAAACAAGAAAAGTCTGATAAACGTTCACAGCCAAGAACTGCCAAAGGAGAAAGGACTACCAACTATAATTGATATCCTGACTGGAACCATGGAACAGGTGAGACTTTAGGGGAAAACTGAGGAACTCTGGGTTAAATATGATCTGTAGTTGATAATATGTATCAATATTGGTTATTTTTAATTGTGAGGAATGTACCATGGTAAACATAAGATGTAAATGATAGGGGAAATTGGGATTGAGGTAAATGGGGACACTCTTGTATCTTTTTGATTTTTCTATAAATCTAAAGGTGTTTTAAAGTAAATTTTTTTTAAGTAATCAATTTTAGGACATGATAAATGCTTTAAAGAACAATAAGGCAGGGAATATTGATAGGGTGTTGGTGGTTGCAATTTTACATAGTATAGTCAGGGAAGGCCTTGCTGAGAAGGTGGAATTTGCATAAAGATGTGAATGAAGTGAGGAAATGAATCTTTATATTTTAGAGGATAGTATCTAAACAGAGGGAACAGGAATTGCAAAGCCTTTGCAGCTGGAGAATGGATAGTGCATTTGGGACAGTGTGGCTGAAGTAGAGGGAAGTATTGGGGAAAGAGTTGGGGGTGAGCTTAGAGAGACAATAGTGTTAATGGTGGGGAGGGTATGGATCAAATAGAGCTTATGGACCATTGTAAAATTTTTGCTTTTACTATTTCTAGGATGAAAAGTGCTTTGAACAGACATGTAGTGGGGAAGGGAATGGAGCAGAGGGACTAATGAGAAAGCTGTTGTAATAATCTAGGCCAGGGGTGTCAAACTCATTTTCACTGGGGGCCACGTCAGCCTCACGGTTGCCTTCAAAGGGCTGAATGTAATTTTAGGACTGTGTAAATGTAACTACTCCGTAACTGTTAAGGAGCTGAAATTACATTTGGCCCTTTCAAGGCAACCACGAGGCTGATGTGGCCCCTGGTGAAAAATCAGTTTGACACCCTTGATCTAGGCAAAGGTGGTGACTTGCATGGGAATGTGGCTGTGGAGGTGCTAGAAGTGGTTGCAGTCTACATTTCAATGGTGGTGTTATTAAATAGTGAATTGGATGTGAAGTACGAGAGAATTTCACACTTTTTGAATAGTGGAGTTTCCATTGACTAAGGTTGAGAAGCCTGTAGGACAAATGGAGGTGGGTTGGGGATGGAGCAGGAGTTAGGTTTGTGCATGTTAAGTCTGTGATGTCTTTTCAATGCCTAAGTCGAGGTATCTAGTGGATAGATATGTGAATCCGCCATCAGGGGAAATGGCTGAGTTTAAGGAAAAAAGGTTTAGGAATTTTTAGACTTCAGGTGGAATTTAAAGTCATATATTTGAATGAGATTTCCTCAAAAGTAAGAGTTGGTAGAAAGGACAAAAGTTGTAGGAACCAACTCTTCCTTTAAGAAGATAGGGGTCTGAGGAGATAAAAGCAAAAGTAATTGAGAAAGTAACTAGATGAGTATGAGTAAGTTTTTTCAAAGAAGGGAGTGGTCAACTGTCCAGTGTTGGAAATGTATCGAGGAGAGAAAAGTCAAAGTCTGTAACATTGGTGATAGTAAAACTTTTGATAATAAATGCTTCTTTTAGGTTGTACATTACAGTTCAAAATCTTTTAAAAATAATTTTTCTCATTTTATTTTCACAACCATTCTAGGTTACAGACATTGTAAACCTTTTATTTTTCAGTTGAGGGAATTGAAAGAAAAATGAAACTCCTTTCCAAAAATTATTTGTTCCTAGCTCGCATAGTGCAGGCTTAAATATGTTCACATGGTTTTGAACCTGGTGATACAACATCTTTTCTAATGTACTTTATGACATGCATTTGGTGCTCGATAAGTTAATATTTCCTAATGTTTCTTTTTTCTTGTAAAGAATGTGGTTTTTCTAGTACCTATACCAAATGATAAAACACAAAATTGTTTAACACTTATTACTAGTCAATTTTTATATGAAAGTTAGTAGGCTTGTGCAAGGGAAGCAAAGTTAAGAAATATATAATCCATTACCTTGAAGAAATCACATTAGATTAGCAGAGAGACAAACATTCACAATACAGCATGCTAAGGACTATAATAGGGAGAGGACTAGGAGAACGCTGAGAAGAAATAACTAGTTTAGCTTGAGTGGTTGTACTGAAGTCAAAATTTGTAGGAGAAAGTCAAGATGATTGAAAACACAAGGATAAATATAGTGTTCTCTCTTTGAGCATACCGGGCCGTTCAAGCCTTGAGGTGGTTATGAGTGCTCACATATCCATCAAGGCTTTATCTGAGTTCCAGACACACCAAGGTCAGGACAACAAGGAAATATCACACATCCAAGCAAGCATCAGCATTGATGGATGGCTTAATTATCTTGGTCCCCTGATGAATGAATAGTGTAACCATTTCCAGGAGATATTTTGCAGTCCCCAGGTGACAATGACTTAGTTCAGTGGGATATTACAAACATGATCTGATAAGATAAAAACATTTCAAAAACTACAAAGCCTCAATGGTTTTTCCTTAGCAGGCTATAGTGTGGGCTTGACAATGTACTAGTGATATAACAGGGCAGCCAGCTTATGAATGGATGCCATTGGTATCTGTTTGGATATGCACTGAAAACACACATATTTGTCATTTGCTACAGCAGATGTTTTGTCAGACAAGTTCAGCAGAGAGGGTTGGCTAATTGAATGTCTAGTTTTAAAACGCATACATGCATGCTCACACGCACGCCTATAGTTAATAGAAAGTGAAGTAATGCTTTTGTCAGACTGGTGAAACTAAAATGTATTCAAATGACAGAAATTTCAATTAGCTTTCATTGAAAGAGCAAATGCATTATCTAGAAATTTAGAAATACACGTGCAATGACTCAGAAGGAATAGGTATGTGACATATCTAGGAGACACTTTTATGTTCAATTTCAATCACAACTTTTAAAGTATTTGCACAGTTGCTATAACAAACCCTGGGTCTTTTTTTTTTTTTTTTTAAATAGGGAGGGTAGATAGAAACAGTGCTGTGAAATTTCCAAACAAGTACAGACTTATTTGGTGAGCCTGGAGATATTTATATTGGATGTAATAAATTTATATGATTAGTGAATTTAGAAAAAGCCTACATTTCCAAAATACACTTAACCCCCCAAACCCTCCCTCATGTTCACCATAAGCCCTCATGAATTGGAGGAACTTCCCTCAAGCTGACCCTGGTCCTCGACATTTAGCTTCATGCTGCTTCCCCTGTTTACATGTCAGTATTTTCCTTTTCTAGGGATACTGACCCAACACTTTTTTTTTTTTGGTAATAATCCTAATCATTTGGACAAACTGGCAAAGTTCAAATGTTGATTGAGAAACTTATTAGCTATAATTTTCAGTACCACACTTAAATCTCTGTGCTTGTTTTAGTTTTTATTAAATATATTTGATATATAACATTGTGTAGATTTAAAGTATATATGTTAATTTAAAACATTTTTATATTGTACTATGATTGCCATTGTAGTGATAATTAGCATCTCATGTTGCATAATTATTTCTTTTTAGTTGTTAGAAAGATTAAGTTTTAGTATCTTAGGAAGTTTAATGCTTGTAATACAATATTGTTATCTACATACTGTGTTATCTCCAGGGCTTAAGCCTGTGCTTAAACGTCTGCCCTCTTTCCCCACCCCCACCCCCTGGTAATCACCAATTTACTCGGCTTTATGAGTTTGTTTTTTAAGTTCTACATATCAGTAATATCATAGAATATCTGTCTTTCTGCCTGACATATGTCACTTCGAATAATGTCTGCAGTGATCATCCACGTTGTTTCAAATGACACGATGTCATTGTTTCTCATGCTGAGTCATTACACCACGTATTTTTCATCCATCCATCCACTGATGGGCACTTAGTTTGTTGCACAACACTTTGGCTGTTGTGAATAACCTGCAATAAACTTGGGAGTGCATATATTTTTTGATATCCTGTTTTTATTTCCTTTGGGTTTAACCCAGCAGTGGATTTGCTGGATCACATGGTAGATCTATTTTTGAGGAATCTTCCTGTTGTTTTCCATAGTGGCTGAATCAATGTACATTCCCAACAGTGTACAATGGTCCCTATTTCTCAACATCCTCACCAATATTTGTTCTCTCTTGTCTCCTTGATGATAGCCATCCAACAGGTGTGAAGTGACATCTCATTGTGGTTTTGGTTTTCATTCCATTGATCATTAGCAGGGCTGAGCATTTTCCATTTGGACATCTTCTTTGGAGAAAGTCCATTTAGTTCCTCCGCTCATTTTCAAAATCAGTTTGTGCTGTATGAGTTCTTTATATATTTTAGATATTAAGCCATCTGATATATGGTCTGCAAAAATTTCTCTCATCCAGTAAGTTGACTTTTTATTTGGTACTTGTTCTTTTGCTGAGAAGAACTTTTATGTTTGATGTAGTTCCACTGGCTGATTTTATCTTTTATTTACTTGTATTCTAGGTGTCATATCTAAAACATCTATGCAAAAAACAATGTTGAGGATTTACTTTCTTACATTTTCTTCTAGGCGTTTTATAGTATCAGGTCTCATGTTTACGTATTTGATCCACTTGGATCAATTACAATTTTTGGAACAATTACAATTTTTGTGAGGGTGTAAGACAAGTGTCCAAATTAATGGTTCCACATGTGTTTATCCAGATTTCCTAGGGCCATTTGTTGAAGAGGCCATTCTTTCCCCATTGAGTGTTCTTAGCTCACTTACCAAATATTAGTTGACCATATATTCAAGGTTTAATTCTGGATTCTCTACCATTTGTCTGTGTGTCCTTATGCCAGTACCATATGGTTTTAATTATTATAGCTTTGTAGTACAGTTTGAAATTAGAAAGTACTCTTATACTTGTGGGTTTTTTCTTCTCTCTCAGAATCTCTTTGGCTATTCAAGGTCTATGTGATTCCATACAAATTTTAGGAGTTTTGTTTTCTATTTCAGTAAAAATATGCCATTGAAATTTTGGTGGGGATTGCACTGAGTCTATAAATTGGGGTATTATGGGCATTTTAATAATTAATTTTTATCCATTAACATGGGAAACTTTTAATTCATTTGTGTCTTCTTTAATTCATTTAATAAAGTCTTGTCATTTTAATAGTACAGCTCTTCCATTTTCTCTGTTAAATTTATTTACAGGTATTTTGTTGTTGATACTGTTGTGAATGGGACAGTTTTCTCTATTTTTCAGATGTTTTATTATTAGTGTACTGAAATGCAACAGATTTCTTCATTAATTTTATATTCTGCAACTTTACTGATATTGATTAGATACAACAGTGTTTTGGTTGAGTCTTTGCAATTTTCTCTATATAAAATTATATCATCTAGAATAATGACAATTTCACTTCTCTTCAGTTTGATGCCTTTTATTTCTTTGTCTTGACTAATTGTTCTAGCTAGCATTTCCAGTACTATATTAAATAAAAGTGGTGAGAGTGAGCATCTTGCTTGTTTTACCTGATATTACTAGGATACTTTCAGTTTTTCACCATTGAATATAATGTTATCTGTAGGTTTATCATATATGACCATTATCATATGAAAGTATGTTTCTCTTATACCCAGTTTTATCATGAAAGGATGTTGCAATTTGTCAGATGCTTCTGCATCTATTGGGATAATCATTTGATTTTTGTCTTACATTCTATTAACATAATATATTATGTTCACTGATTTGCATATGTCGAACCATCTGGAATTCCATGGATAAGTCTCATTTGGTCTTGGTATGTAATTCTTTTAACGTGTTATTGAATTTGCTTCGCTAATATTTTTGTGAGAATTTTTACAGCTATATGTATCAGGGATATTGGTCTATAGTTTTCTTACAGTATTTTTAACTATCTTTGGTATCAGAGTAATGCTGGTCTCATGGAAGGAGTTTGGTAGTGTGGTCTCCTCTTCAATTTTTTTGGAAGAGTTTGAGAAAGATTGGCAGTTGTTTTATTCAAATGTTTGTTAGAATATAGAATTATGAAGCTTAAAAAACATACTTTCATCTCTAAATCAAGAACTATTCAATAAACTGTTTAAAATCTGTTTCCACATTAAAAGTTAATAATTATAGAAAAAAAAAAGAATTTGCTAATGAAGCCGTCTGGTCCTCGGTTTTTGTGTTGGAAAGTTTTTGATTACTAATTTATCTTTTTACTCATTCTTTTGTTCAGATTTTCTACTTTTTCCTAATGTAGTCCTTTTAGGTTATGTATTTTTGGAAATTTACCTATTTCTTCTAGTTTATCTAATTTGTTGATGTGCAATTGTCCATACTACAATTGAATTTTACAGAATTTTACTTCTGTAGTGTCAGTTGTAATGTCTCTTCTTTCAATTATAATTTTACCTGAGTATTCTCTATTTTTTCTTAACTTAAAGTTTTGTCAGTTTTGTTTAGTTTTTCAAAAAAGTCTTAGTTTCATTGACTCTAATTTTTTCTAGTCTGTTTTATTTATTTCTGCTCAGATTTTTATCATTTCCTTCTCTTACTAACTTTGAGTTGAATATTTTTCTAGTTCTTTACAGTGTAAAGTTAAGTTGTCTGAGATTTTTCTAACTTTTATATATATGTATGTATTCTTAAATACTTTTAATCAGAACTGCTTCGCAGCAGCATTTCATAAGATTTGGTCTGTTGTGTTACCATTGTGATTAGTTTTGTGATAAGTTTTTTTATTTCCCTTTGATTTCCTCTTTGACCTACTGGTATTTTAGAAGTGTGTTTAGTTCCCATGTGTTTCTAGATTTTCCAGTTTTCCTATTGTTGATTTCTCAGCACATGACACTGCAGTCAGCAAAGATAGCTGGTATGATGTCAGCTTTCTACCATTTGCTGAGACTTGTTTTGTGCCCTACTGTATGATGTATCCTGGGGAATGTACTGTGCACATATGGGAAAGATGGGTATTCTGCTGCTGCTAGATTGAATGTGCTAAAAATGTCTGTAAGTCTATTTTATCTAAAGCATGGTTCAATTCCAATGTTTCCTTGTTGATTTTCTGTCTGGGTGATGTATGTCATTGCTGACAGTAGAGTATTGAAGTCTCGCACTATTATTGTATTGTTCTTTTCTCCCATCATATCTGTTAGTGATTGCTTAACATATTTAGGTGTTCTAATATTGGGAGTGTGTTTGTTTAAAATTGTTTATCTTCTTTTGAATAATTGACTCCATTGTCATTATACATACAGGTGTGGCAAAAATAGGTTTACAGTTGTGACTACATGAAACCCAGGGATTATCCTTATATTAGTATTTGTTTATTATATTACTTTACATACAAACAACAGTAAAACTACTTTTGCACAATCCTATATATAATGTGTTTATCTCTTATTACCTTTTATAGCTTAAAATCTACCGTTTTCTGCAGTAAGTATGGCTAATTCTGCTTTTGTTTGATTTTTCACCTGCATAGACGACTCTTCTTCATCCCTTCACTTTCAGTCCGTGTGCGTCTTTAGAGCTAAAACTCAGTTTCTTGTAGGTGGCATAAGCTGAGTCGTGTGTGTGTGTGTGTGTGTGTGTGTGTGTGTTTTAACTATCCACACTCTCTGTGTTTTGATTGGTGAGTTGTCTTTTTACATTTAGAGTAAATTTTGATATATAAAAACATACTACTGCCATTTTATCATTTAGTTTCTGGTTGTTTTCTCTTTCCATTGTCTGTTTTTCTCACTGTTGCTGCCTGCCTTTTTAAATGGCTGCTTTTCCATGGTTGTATGCCCTGTTTCCCCATTTGGTATGTTTTGTAAATCTACTCTAGATTTTTGCTTTTTGGTTACCATGAGGTTCACATAAAACATGTCTGTATAAAACTGTCCATTTTGTACTGGCAGCAACTTCATTCACCTGTAAAGCTCCACCCTTTTACCTCCTCCCCTTCTAAACATCTGATGTAACAATTTATCACTTTTTATGCTGTGTACCTGTTAATATTTTAATGTAACTAGTACTCTTTTCCTTTAACTTTTATGCTATACTTAAGTGGCTAACATACCATCCTAACATGGACTTACTGTTTTCTAATTCTGACTTTCTATTTTTTACCTTTACCAGTGTGTTGTGTACTTTTATGTCTTTGTGTTGCTGATTAGCCTGTTTTTATCTCAGCTTGAAAAACTCCTTTTAGCATTTCTTGAAAGGAAGGTCTAGTGGTGGTGAACTACCTCAGTGTCTGGGAAAGTCATTATTTCCTCTTCATATGTGATAACTTGCCAAGTAAGGTATTCCTGGCTGGCAATTTTTATCTTTTTACTGTCACTCTACTCATTCTATGTCCTGGCCTGAGGACATATAGAGGACATATTTCTGCTGAGAAATCCACCAATAGCCTGATGTGGTTTTCTTTGTAGGTTCCTTTCCTTTTATGTTTCCTGCTGTCTTAAAGATTATTAATATTTGACAATGCCGTTATAATGTGTCTTGGAGAAGGTCTTCTTCTTTGTCCTCACCTGAGGATTATTTTTTTCCATTGCTTTTAGGAAGTGAGAAAGGGAGAGAAAGAAACATCAGTGTGAGAGAGAAGCATCAATTGGTCATCTCTTGTGTGCACACAGACTGGGTATTGATGTGCCCGGCCTGGGGATGGCACCTACAATCTAGGTATGTGACCTGCCTGGGAATTGAACCCACAATCTTTCAGTTACAGGACAATGCTCCAACCAACTGAATCACACAGGCCAGGGTGGTCTTTTTGCATGGAAATAACAGGGTACTGTACTAGCTTTGTGGACCTGTATATCCAGTTCCTTCTCCAGGCCTGGGAAATTCTCACCCACTATTTCCTTAAATAAACTCTCTGCCCCCTTCTCTCTCTCTTCTTCTTTTAGAACATCAACTTATTCTATTAGTTGCCTTTTTGAATGAATCTGATAGCTTTTGTAGGGTGTTTTCACTTTTTAAACATCTTAGTTCTCTTGGTTCTAAATTATTTCCATATTTCTATCTTCCAAGTCGCTTACTCTTTTATACATTCTGCCATGTTACCAATGCTCTCTGCTGTGTTCTGCCTCTCATTTACTGACTTCTTCAGCTCCAAAATTTCTATTTGGTTATTTCTCATCATTTCAATGTATTTGTTGAGGAACTCCTCCTGTTTATTAATTTTATTCCTGTATTCATTATCTTTCAGAGTTTTCTTGTAGCTTATTGTAATTCCTCATAACAGCTATTTTGAATTCTTTATTAGTTAGATCACAATATTCCATTTCAATTTGGTTCCTGAAGAATTATCATTCTTTTTGTGATACCATATTTTCTTGATTTTTAAAAAAGTGTTTGTAGGCTTACATTTGTGCTTTCCCAGTTGAAGTAGCAGACAGCTTTTTAACAAAGGTTTTATGTCTGTGGTTCTTCCACTTCAATAGGCTGGCTATTAGAAACTTTATTCTGTCTTCCAAAAGGTGGCATTATTGCTCACATTTGTGTTTTCTCCCTTGCCCAATGAGCAGGCCTAATATGTCCAGATGCTCTCTGTCTATAGGAATTCACTCTTCATAGGAGAGGTCATCCATTTCAACCTCCTCTTCAAGAGCAGTCTGCCCTGCTGCTACCAGAAGTCTAACCCCTTGTGGTTTTGCCCTGGGAATGGGGGCTGCTTCAGTCAGTTCCTCCCTGTACTCTATTTTCAAACTCATTTCTAATCTACTCAGATGGTATGCTGGAACGTCCTCTCAGGCAAGTCCAACTTTTTCCAGTTCTCTCTTGTAGTAGGGTATTTGCCCAGTTTGTACTCTCTAGCAGTCTTTCCCCTCTGATTGTGGAGAGTGGAATTGGGCAGATTAGCCTACTCCCTTGGATCTAAAGTCCTTACCTAGGTATTTTTTGCTTATTTTTGGATACATAGGTGAGTTAGAAACCTTCTGAGTCCCTTGATAAGGTGCAGAGACACTTTTTTTTTTTTCAGTTATGAGTGTCTCATTAGTTGTTTAAAACATGAGAGAGAAAAAAGGAATGACTTATCCCATCACGATGCTGGCATTACCCTTTAAACCTGTTTTCTTATCTGCAAAATTGGATTAAAATATTACTTTTCTCATAGACTATTTGAAAAGATTAAACAAAACAAGGGAATAATAATGCATGCAAACAATTTAGCAGTGTGATCTATATATAATACTAAATGGCTAGTTTTATTATTTGCTTCTGTATTTTTGTCTCCATCTTATTTTTTCCTGAAGTTTGTTTCCTCTATGCTTGTATACAGTGCTGTATGGTATATGCTCTTCTTTGGGCTCACAGTTTAAGAATTGAGACATAGTGTCAAGAACTATGCACTTACCAAAGGATACAAACTTCCAGCTATAAAATAAATAAGTTCTGGATATCTAATATTCAGCATGGGAACTATAGTTAACAATACTGTTTTATATATTTGCTAAGAGGGTAAATCTGATAGAAATTGTAAATATGTGACATGATGGAGGTATTATCTAATGCTATGATGGTAGTTTTTTTGTAATATGTAAATGTATTAAATCAACACATTGTATGCCTTAAACTTTCACACTGTAAATATGTCAATTATATCTCAATAAAGTTGGATAAGAATAAGAACTTTGCATTTGAAAATATTGGGTTGGCCAAAAAGTCCATTAAGATTTTTCTGTAAAATAAAAGACAGAGTTTTCATTTTCATCAATAATTTTGTTGATTTGGTTATTTTGAGTATGTCGGCTATCTCCCGCTGTTGGCTTCTAGTGGGCAGAGGCCAGGGGTGCTGTGAAACATCTTCCGATGCATAAGACAATCCCACAGCAAAGAATTATTTGTACAAAATGTCAGTAGTACCAAGAAACTTCTCAGACCACTTTTGAAACATTCAATCAGTCACAGCACCTTCTCCATACACTGCACAAATCTTTGTGTGTGTGTGTGTGTGTGTGTGTGTGTGTGTTTCGGTTGGGTTTTTACCTTCCTTGAAATAATAAAGCATAACTGGTAGGTACAAAATAGACAGAGGGAGATTAAGAACAGTATAGGGAATGGAGAAACCAAAGAACTTATATATTGGTATGACCCATGGACCTGAACTAAGGGGGTAGAGTAATGTGGGAGGCAGTGTGCAGGACAGAGGGGGATAAGAGGGGAAAAAAAGTAGGACAACTGTAATAGCATAATCAATAAAATATACTTAAAAATAAAATGGCTACACAAAAATTCACCAATTTTGATGCTTTTTTATTAATTCATGCTGACATGACAGTGCCGCAATACAATCTAACAAAATTATTTTGAATGAAGTTAAAGACAACTAAGCACTACTACAGCCATCATATGGAAAAAATGTAACAGAATTTTGACCATCCAATATTTAAATCTCATTTCCCATATATAATCATTAAATAGTCTACTGCATGTCTTTTCTGAATTTTCCCAATATAATTAACTAATAAAAATACAAATAAGATATGAAACATATTATTATTAAAATGAACTAAAACTATATTAAATGTTTTAATGTCTTTTGTCTTTAAAATATATAGTACATATACTTAAAGTTAATAAATATAGATCCTTCATTTTAAATTGCTTCATAGCATCCCATGGTAGAGATAAGTCACAATTTATTTAACCAGTTCTCTATTGTTAATTATTTAGATAGTTATTTATACTGAAAATAGCATACTTCTGGTCAAGATGGAAGCATAGGTAAACACTACTTGCCTCCTCACACAACCACAGCAGAAAGTACAACTAGACTACAAAAGAAATATCACCCAGGATCATCAGAAAACCATGTAGTTTGGAAGTTCTACAATCAAGGAATTGAAGAGGTCACATTCATCCCGATGGGTAGGAGGGGTAGAAATACGGAGACACTTGGAGAGGTGTGGAGAGGCAGAGAGTTGAAGAGAGGCATGGAGGTGCTGAATGGGCAGTCCCACACCCATGTGTGGTGGATAAAAATCAGGAGGGATACCTCAGGAGTGAGGGATGCCAGCCTCACAGCAGACCACCCAGACCAGGGTTCCAGGGCCAGGAAGATAAGTCCCCAGAACTTCTGGCTGTAAAAACCATCGGGGGGTTGGGGAAGTGGAAGAAACTGAGGGATATTCAGGAGTTTCCTCTTAAAGGGCCCTCAATGGACTTAGAACTTATGCAGACTCACTCCCCCTGGGATTCAGCATCAGGGCAACTGATGTAAGGGCACCAGTGGCATATGTGGAGAAATGAAGTGTCTCACATCAGGGCAAGTTCTGGGAGAGAGCTTCTGCCCCAACAAACTACAGAGCCCAGACAGCAGCATGGTCTCCTTCCTTGCCCCTCTCCACACAGGGCCACAGAGCAGTGGATAGCTTGGTCCTGTAGATTTCCAAAGGCTCTCCCCTCTCCAACTTACTAGTGTTCTTTTCTACAATAGGCCACACTACTAAGACAGGGAGTCAAAGCAGCTGTAGCTAATACACAGAAACAAACACAGGGAGGATCCAAAATGAGGATCAAAATGAGGAGACAAAAACTATGGCTCAAATGAAAGAAGAGAATAAAACTCCAGAAAAAGAATGAAACAAAATGGAAATAAACAATCTATCAGATGCAGAGTTCAAACCATTGGTTATTAGGATGCTCAAGGAACTCATTGGGTACTTCAACAGCATTAAAATGACCTAGGCAGAAATGAAGTTTATACTAACTGAAATAGAGAAAAATAAACAGGGAACCAACAATGGTATGGATGAAGCTAAGAATGAAATCAATGATTTGGAACATAAGGAATAAAAAAGACCAACCAATTAGAATAGCAAGAAGAAAAGAGAATCCAAAAAAAAAATAAGAATAGGATAAGGAGCTTCTGGGATATCTCCAAACATACCAATATTTGAATCATTGGGATGCCAGAAAGAGAAGAGGAAGAACAAGAAATTGAAAACTTATTTGAAAAATTAATGAAAGAAAACTTCACTAAATTGGTGAAAGAAATAGACATGCAAGTCCAGGGAGCACAGAGAGTCCCGAACAAGATGGAACCAAAGAGGACCACACCAAGACACATCATAATTAAAATGCCAAACGTTAAAGATAGAGAGAGAATCCTAAAGCAAGAGAAAAGCAGAGAGTTAACTACAAAGGAGTTCCCATAAGACTGTTAGCTGATTTCTCAAAAGAAACTTTGCAGGCTAGAAGGGACTGGCAAGAAGTATTCAAAGTAATGGAAAGCAAGGACCTACAACCTATATTATTCAACCCAGCAAAGCTATCATTTAGAATGGAAGGGCAGACAAAGTGCTTCCCAGATATGGTAAAGCTAAAGGAGTTCATCATTCATTACCAAGCCATTATTATATGAAATGTTAAAGGGACTTATTTAAGAAAAAAAAGATCAAAACTGCGAACATTAAAATGGCAATAAATTCACAACTATCAACATTTGAATCTAAAAAAAAAAACAAAGCAAACAAGCAGAACAGAAATAGAATCATAGATATGGAGATCATTTGGAATATTATCAGTTGGGAGGGGGAAGAGAGAGATTGGGGGAAAAGGTGCAGGGATTAAGAAGTACAAATTGGTAGATACAAAATAGACAGGGGGATATTAAGAACAGAATAGGAAATGGAGAAGCCGAAGAACATATATGTTTGACCAATGGATATGAACTAAGGGGAGGATTGCTGGAGGGAATGTGGGCTACCAGGTAGAGGGGGGCAGAGGAGGAAAATTGGGACAACTATAATCTCATAATCAATAAAATACATAAAAAAGAAAATCACAAATAATTATTCAGTGGACATTCTAATCTCCACTACATAGCCCTGCCTAATTATTTCTTAGGATGACTTTCTAAATGTTAATTTCCTGAAAGTTTGTGAAGTATATGATATGTGTTGTTGCCAAAAATGCAAGGAGTTTGTCAGCACTATATATTATTTTTTAAATCTTTGTCTATCTATGAACGGGTGCTGATATTTCATTTTGTTTTTTATTTTTGTTCCCTTAAGTACTAGTTCAATGTAACATATTGGTTGAGATTTCATACTCCTTCTTTTTAAAATTCCTAAATTGCTTGTTTAAACACTAAAATTTACTACCTTACAATTGTATAGGTTGAAAGATACACATAGGTCTTACTGAGCTAATATTAAGATGGAGAACTGCTTCTTGATTCTCTAAGGGAGAAACAATTTCCTTACCATCTCTGGCTTCTGGATGTTGTGTACTCCTTTTTCTATTTTCAAAACCAGTAACGGTGGGTCAAATCTTCCTGTTACATCTCTTTGATGACTTTTTTTGCCTCTCTGTTCTACTTTTTAGGACTCATATAATTAGACTGGGCCCATCTAATTCAGAATGATATTACTTTATTAACTAAAATCTACAAATTATTCAGATTTCCTTAGTTTTTAACTCATACCCTTTTTCTGTTTCAGGATCCCATCCAAGATCCTTCATATTGATTGGTCATGTCTCCTTAGGCTCCTATAGTTTATGGTGGTTTCTCAGATTATTTTTTCATTTTTAATGACTGAGTGTTTGAGAAGTTCTACTCAGGTATTTTTATAGAAAGATAAGAATGAGATTATGGTTATTTGGAAGAAGACCATTAAGATAAAGAACTATTTTTCATCACATTTTATCAAGGGTACATAATATCAGTGTGATTTGTGACTGCTGAAGTTGACCTGATTGATCACCTACCTGGCTGTTAGTGTTTGCTAGATAAATCTTCACTGCACGTTTACTCTTCTTATTCCCCCTTTTTCCATCCTATATTTTTTGGAGGGAAGTACTGTGCTCATCCCATAACTAAGGAGTGGATAGTTATGTTAATTTCATTGAAGGTGGTGTATCTACAAAAATTATTTGAAATTCTTCTCAGGAGAGTTTTCTTTCTCACCCGTTCATTAGCATATTTAATCATATATATAAATTTATAGATATATAAATTATATAATCATATATATTATTGTGGATAATGTATGTTTATTTTATGGTTCAGGTTATAATCCAGTAATACTTTATTTATTTGGTTGTTCAAATTGTCAAATTGTCCCAGGTTGGCCATTGGAACTCTTTCATCATTGCGGTTTTTTTTATTCTCTTTCTCTTTTTTTCTTTCTCTTCTGTTTTTGCTTTCTTTTCTTTCCTTCCTCCCTTTCTTCCTCTTTCCTTGTCTCCTTTCCTTTCTTCCTTAGCATTTCTTTGCTTTCTGGTAATAGAAGAAACTCCAGGCTCATCTTCTACATAATTTGCCCCAGTAAGTAAGTCCTCTCTTTCTCCAAATAGCCTTGGTGTTTTGAATGGAGAGATATTATAACCTAAGAGGTTGGTACTAGATATACTTGTTGCTACTGATGTATCATTTATTTTAGATGCTCTCTACTGATAACACATAACTACATGTATATATTTTAACACTTCTATTTATACACATCTATAAATATTTCTATATCTAAGCACCTATCTGTATTAAGTTGAAACTGAGTTCATACTAATTTCTGAAACTCTAATTTGCTACCATCTGGTTCCCCTTGCTTACAGGTAAATTCTCACTGTAACAGTGAGAAACCTAGCTTCCACCACGTTCTGACCATGTGTTTAATTGTTCAGTTCCAGTATTCATGCAGGGCGGTATCAGATTTGTTAACTTCTACCCCATGGAAAACAACTTTATCAGCCACATTGTAGTACTACACAATTTCTGTTGCCTTTAGTCATAGAAAACATACCCATTTCCAGTGAGTTAGGTAAGCATCTTTTCCACATACCTCCTTCAGTGAAATTGTTTTGTATATTAGCCATATAATTATATTCTTTTATCACATTCTGAATTCAACCTCCAAAATTATATTTTTTAATTGCTTTGTTCTTTAAAGTTCTATGGGTTTTGATAAATGTGTAATGTTACATATTCATCATTATTGTGTAATATAGAATAGATTTACTGATAAAACCCCCTATGCTTTACCTATTCCTCACTTTTACAGTTGATTCTCGGCAACCATTGACCATTTTACTGTCAGCATAAATTTGTCTTTTGCAGAAGTCAAGTAATTGGAATCATACAGTATGTAATTTTTTCCAACTGGCTTTTTTGACTTGGAAATATTCATTTAAAATTTATCCATATATCTTCTTTGCTTGATAGTTCATTTATGTTTATTGTTGCATAGTATTCCTTTGGATGGATGAACCTCACTTTGTTCATTTATTAATCTGTTGGACAGCATTTTGGTCATTTTCAGTTTTTAGTTAGTAATAATAAGATAATATGTGTATAGCGTTAGTGTGAACCTAAGTTTTCAAATCACTTGGGTAAATAACTAGGAAGGCAATCTTAGGTCTATTCAGATTTTTAATTTCTCATGATTTAATGTTGGTAGGTTTTGTGTTTCTAGGAATTTATCTGTCTCATCTAGGTCGCTCAGTTTGTTGGTAACAACTGTCATACTGTCATGATCCTTTTCATTTATGTAGAATTAGTACTGATGTTCCCGTTTTCATTTCTAATTTTAGTATTTTGTCTTCTCTCTTTTTTAGTCCATTTAGATAAATGTTTGTCAATTTTGCTTATCTTTTCAAAGAACATACTTTTAGTTTTACTGATATTTCTGTTTCCTATTTTCTATTTTATTTATTAATCTCTGATCTAATTTTTATTTCCTTCCTTCTACTAGGTTTGGGTTTAGTTTTTTCTTCTTTTGGTTTCTTCAATTTTTATGTTAGCTTGTTGATTTTAGAGTGTTTTTGTTTTTTAAAGTAAGTATTCATAGCTATAAATTATCACCTTACTGCTGTTTTGCTGAATCCCATATTTTGTCCCAGCTTTTGTTTTAATTTTTATTTGCTTAAAGGTAGTTTTTCCTCTGCCTTTGGTTTCTTCTTTGACCCATTGGTTGTTTAGAGTGTGCTTTAGAGTTTAATCTCCACACATTTTGAATTTTCTAGTTTTTCTTCTGTTACTGATTTTTAATATCATCCCATTATAGTTAGAGAACATCTTTGTAAGTTCTCTACTTTATAGCTGTTGACTCTTCCTGTGTGGCCTAGCATATAGTTTACTCAGGAGATGTGTCATGCACACTTGAGAAGCGTGTACAATACTGTGTTGTGTCGGTCCTCTGTTTCCTTCTCTTTCCTTGTTCTGTCCATTATTGAAAATGGGGTATTGAAGTAAGTCTCCCACAATTATTTTAGAACTTCTATTTCTCCTTTTGATTTGTCAGTTTTTGCTTAATATATTTTAATGATTTGTAATAAAGTGTGTAGGTGTTTACAGATTATTATATCTTATTGCTGTATTAAACATTTTATAAATATGCCTTTGTTTATTTTAACCTATTTTGATTTAAGTCTATTTTGTCTGACGTTAGTATAGCCGCTGCTACTCACTTAGGGTTATCAATTGTATAGAATATCTCTTTTCGTCCTTTCACTTTCAGTCTGACTGTGTCATGGATCTGAAGTGAGTCTCCTGTAGACAGCACCTACTTGGATCTATTTAAGTGTTTCTACGAGTTTTTGCCTCTAGCAGCTTTTGCTGAGTGGACTGATCTCAACGGTGATTCTGTGTGTTCATCTGTCTCTCTAGGTGCTGCAGCAATGGTTGTTTTCTCACCCAAATTCTCTGATGGCCCTAACAAAATTCATTAATTCATAGTTTGTGTATTTGTTGTTAAGTATGGGTTTCACAGCTTCCAAACTCTGTCCATGTTGAAGGCTGAGTACAGAAATTGCTCTTTTTTATATTGAGTCAAAAGCTGTCTTCTTCTATCTTCTAGATATTGTCTTAAGATTAACTTTTAGATGTCTACCAAACAATATCTAAAATATTTTTGTTCATAAACTCTACCTGAAGTCCGGAGAAAAGATAATTTATAGTTGTAGTTCACTTACTACATACTCGATTGCTGTTAGAAATTAATGTGTTATTAGTCAAGTCAGCCTTTCAAGGTAGATAGTATTAATGCCCTTTTTTACAAATGTGGAGACAGATGCTTGAAGAGATGGAATACCTTATTCTGCTAGAAAATAACAGAACTATGATTAAGACCTAGTCTAATAGGGTTAGAACTCAACCCCCTGTTCTTTCACTTGCAACATGCTGCCTCCCAGTGGTCACATACATGTCAGCAGGGGAGTGTGAGTAGAGGTCAGAGGATAGACATAGGACTTCTTTCCTGTTTCTGCAGAGAAATCTGAGAAAGATCCCTGTTTTAAAATGTAGCTCAGGTTTAGTTTTATTATCCAGGTGTGGTAAGCCAGCGGGTCAGGAGATGACTGCCACTGAAAGGTAGTTTGTTCCTCACGATTCCCAAGAGGAGGGTGTACTTCATGCCACATCATGCAGTGCAATAAGAAGAAGAACCAGGTCTGATCAGGAGGCAGAAGAGTGAGGAGAAAGCATTGGCCAGAGTCTCTGTTGTGGTTTGTGTGGCGAGGAGTGAGTGAGGCAGTGTAGGAAGCTGAGCAGTTTTGGGATTACACAGTTTGAATAATTTGGGCAGGCTCTGGGCTCCTCTCTAGCTATTCCTCACCTGCTCCTGGGTGATTTAGGGCAGGAGGATAGAGCCCTGGATGGCAGAAGCCTGGTGAAAGGAAGCGGAAGGAGGGTTTGGTTTGGTTTGTTTGCATCTCAAAGGCATGTTCACAGACAAGAAATGTGCTGTCCTTAGGAATTGGCTAATTGGGGCCTGCAAGGAGCCCAAATTGTCAAAGCATCGTAAAAGTAACTGAAAAACAAAATAAAACACAACAAAACATATGATTAATATACCCCTCTACGTAGCTCCATAAAAATAGATTTACTTCATATTTCTACCATTTTTGTGATTTTCCTTTAATAAGACTGTCATTTTTTCTGACTTAGCCCTCCTTAATTCAGCTATAATTGGCTCATGGGACCCACCTGGTGGCATAGTCAACACTGCCCTCAGTTGGGAACCTATGTTGACTGACATCAGTGTAACTGTGGCCCCATCAACCAATGAGAATTGGAATTAACTGCCTGCAGTGAGTTTGAAGATTTGGGGCTGGTCAAAGGAAAATACATGACTACAAGGTGACTGTAGCACAAAGTGAACTTCATTGGGGTGGTGCTTTGACAGGGTGAGTGCCAGGGGAAAAAGGAAAGCTCCTCACAGCAGATACTCCTGAGACAGCAGCACGAAGCCACCAGCTGAAGGGGACGGAGGAGAGAGAGCTCCCAGGGAAGGGAAAAATTGGCAAAGGGGCTTGCTTACATGTTTAGGTGATGTTGCTCACCAAGATGGGGAGCCTGTGTGTCCTGGATCCTTTGAAGAGTAGAAGAGCTTGGCGTCTTGCTGGTCCCCATCTATTGCTGGCAAATGTTGGGTGCAGTTTCACAAGCTATGAAAATCAGGCAAGCTATGTCCAAACCAATGACTGAGGTCCTCTAACCTATTAACTCCTGCCTTCTGGTTGTCCCACATTCTTTCCTCTTCCCTGCTCCCTCCTCTGACACTCTGACAGGAGAATTGATAAAAATTAACTGACACATTCAATGTTATCACCTGCCCAGATCCTCCCCATTAGGGTGGGGAAATCTTGTTTATCTTTTAGGAATCTTTAAACATGTTCATGTGATTCAGTAAAATACTATATGTTGCTTGTCTACATGCTATTAAATGAAGTGATGGTAGAGGTGGAGTGAAAGTGTTGAGAGAGTTGATATATCGTTTAACCACAAAAGCATTCTGAAACCCAGACATTTGTATACAAGGTAGACATTGATAATTTGCATAAGGGAAATAGAGTGAAATATTAAATGATTCTGTAGAAGGAGGGAATACCAGCCAGTATTAGAAAGTAGGCATATCAGGAAAAGAATGTTAGTGTAGGTGGTATTTGAGTTTGGCTGGGAGGATTGGTGGTGTTTGGCTTCAGAGAAAGAAAAGCATAGAAAGTACAGGACAGAAATGAGAAGTTATAAATAAATGTACATATTTTTGTTTGGAGAATTAAAGAGATGACATTGGAAAAGTGGCATGAAGTCAATGTGGAAGGGTCTCTACCTTTGTAGCTATTTATGAACATGGATTATCCCCACAGGTTGAGTTATAAACATTCATGTCTCACCATCATTGAGATATGAATGTTTATCCCAACCCAAGCATGCCTTGTAAGAATGCTCAGAGCTTGGGGTCTTTTAAAATGTAGAGGGAATAAGGTAATATGATGTTGTACACAGTAACATAAATCTCAAGTTGAGAGGGATGGATAATGTTCTAATAGTTACTTGCTCATCTATAAAAGCATAAGAAGTTCAGCAATTATTACAATTACTTTGGGATTTAAGTTGATTAGATAATTCAATTATTGTAACTGAATGCAGGTCTGGCTGCCTCCCACTATGAAAGCCAGTATTTGAGAGGCAGGTGCTGATGTAAAAGGAAAGTGATTTATTTGCAGGTGCCGGCCATCTGGAAGATGGGGGACCCATGTCACAAAACCCATCCCCACCTCTCCGTGGAGGCAGAGCTGTTTATAAGGAAGGGGAGGGGAAAAGAACAAAGAGATCAAGGGAGGGGGTTGCAAAGTTCTCCACGTGCAGATGAGCACAGTTCCTTCCAATAAAAATAGTGATGGCCCAGTGTGTGTCATCCTGGTTTAGTCATCCTGGAATTCACCTCATCCTGGCTTGATGGATGAAGGTCGGCCCGGACCTGGGCTGCTTGAAGGTGAAGTCTGTACCTTTTGAAACTAGTTCCTGGGATTCTTATACAAATGTGCTATTCACCTATAAGCTACATATTAGTCAGAGTCAGCACTTACAGAAACGCTGTCAAAAGAATGGTGGGTGGGTTACAATTTCCTGCATTGCAATTTTCCACTGTTACTTTATTAGTCATTAGTTTTACCGCGGGGTTGTCAAGATCAGAATAGAAGGGATGGGGAGAAAAGGCATACAACTGTAATTGAATAACAATAAAAATTAAAAAAAGACATATTTTCCAGTTATCAAAATTTAAAAAAAAGATCAGAATAGAACAAGATGAGACTATTAAAGGTTCACCTAAATATTTATTGTTGGCTTGTTTCAACTGTTGTTCATTTAAAAAAAAATTCTGTTATTCAATTACAGTTGTATGCCTTTTCTCCCCATCCCTCCACCCCACCCCAGCCGAACCCACCACCCTCCCTCACCTCCACCCTCCCCCTTGATTTTGTCCATGTGTCCTTTAGAGTAGTTCCTGTAATCCCCTTTCCTCACTGTCCCCTCTCCACTCCCCCCTGCCTATTGATAGATTGTTCTTAACTTCAATGTCTCTGGTTATATTTTGTTTGCTTTTTTCTTCTGTTGATTATGTTCCAGTTAAAGGTGAGATCTGTTGCTCATTTTTATCTTTTACTCGCACTTACATAATGTGAAACCCTGTGTTCTGTAACAGCTGCCATGTATTCTTAACCCCTTCCTGGGGACTGAGAACATGGGGTGAGGACAAGTATTTGTGTCAGGTGGTCGAGGGTCAGCTCTTGGCTTTGCCCCTTTCTAACTGTGTAAGATTAGAGAAGCGAATGAAAACCTCTGAACTTAATTTACTGATCTGCGAGGTTGTGGACTGCCTAGGTGATTGTTTTTTGCAGATTTCGCCTATACTGCAATGCCAAATACACTTTTTTTGGTACATAGTTTGTTCTCATTAAATTTTTGCTTCACTAACAACACATATGTAGGCATGTTCACAATGTTAAAAATATGAACTGGCTAAAGGGAATCTGGATGAGTTTAGTCAGGCAGGACTTTTAGTGCCTCTCAAGTTATACCAAAATAGCTAGAGGCTAAGCACTCTGGAGGGGGAGGGGCAGTTACTGCTCTCCCATTCGGTGCTGCCCTTTCCTCTCTTCCAGGCTGGGGAGTAGTGAGAGCACGTGCAGGGGAAGCCAGAAACCATGAGTGCACCTTTGCAGGACTCCCCCTTTGTGCTTTTGGAATTTCAATGGCTGTCACACTACAGTTATCTAAGAAACATAATAAAACCCTTTGTTTTTTTGACATAATAGCAAAAGATCAGCTCTACCTAACACCCTTGGTAATTCTTATTTTCTTATTATTCAAAATTAGTGTGAAAGGTACATCAGGATATGTTTGCATGAAAGATTAATATAGAAGAATGAGATCATAATGGATTATGGACTAGAAAAAAGTGGAGAACTGAAATAATTTAATTTTGTACTTTTTAATAGGCAGGTACTGTTTTAAAAATAGACTAGTTTGCTATGGCTTTTACTATTTTGATTTTTCAAAATGATGGATAGAAAATACTTATAATTTTTACAGGCTTGTGGCCTGTTACTGACAGTTGCAAGTCCTGAAGTCACGACTATACAGTACACCACTGTCTATACAGTGAATGAGATAAGCCAGCTTGTCAGGCCAGATTCAGGCCCTTGGATGATAGATGAAATCTCTCTGTAATTTCCAGTTTTCCTAAAATTGTTCCATTCAATGTACTTTTCTTTTAGATAAAGTCTTTTTCCTTCTAGGCTTATGAATATATCATCCTTTAAAATTTCATTCTTTCCTCCTGAAACACCACTAAAATGATAGCAAAGCTACAAATCCACAGGGTCAAAAAGAACTGGAAATTGGCCAAGAGATTTCTACAAATGTTTGGAAGCCAGATATGGAAGGAAGGAAGTGTAGTTAATGTCTTCAGAATGCCAAAAAGCTACAAGCTATAGGTTCCATAGCCATGGAGTACAAGACTGGTGTCCAAAAGATGATTTACCTAAAGAAATATGGAGACCTCAGTACTTGGAGGTGCCCAGTGCTGGGAAGAAGAGGGTGGAACATGATGCTGCATAAAGGAAATCCCTAGAAAGTAGATTAAAAATAGAAAAAAAAGAAAGATATTTTGGAGTATTAATACACATGTACAAATATCTTATGATTATTAGTTACAGAATAAAAATTATTAGTTATACAAAGAAAATGGAAGAGATAAGTTATCAATAAAAATAAGAATGTTTCTCAGACTGAATGATATGAATTTCAGGATTGGTCAGAGAATTATAATTGATCAGAGAATATATATATTTATATTAGTGATATATATATGTGTATATGTGTGTGTGTGTATATATGTATGTATGTATATATATACACACACACAAACACCCTCTGGAAAAAGTACAACCATTGTTAACATAACGAGAACAGTTTGTGTGACATCAGTATAACCTGGCAGCCAAGGAGAGTGGACTGGAATACTCGTGCATGAACAATGATGACTTCACTCTACTAGTCAGTGGGGGTGGTAGAGTGAGCATATGTACTGTATGGCTATTGTCAAAATGACTGAGCAAGTAGAGCAATGAATCTGCATCAAATTTTGCTTTAAGTTTGAATATTCCTCCATGGAAAGTACTTGGATGATTCAGAAGGCTGCAGCTATGGGCAGCTGGTGATTGGCATCTTCATCACAACAAAGCACCTGCTCATGCATCACATCTGGTGTAGAGTTTTTTGGTGAAATATCAAATCACCCAGGTGACTCAGCTCCCCTACAGCCAAGATTTGGCACCCTGTGACTTCTGGCTTTTCTCAAAATTAAAATCACCTTTAAAAGGAAAGAGATTGCACACTGTTGATGGGATTCAGGAAAATATGACCGGGCAGCTGATGGTGATGGGAGAACTGTGTGACACCCCAGGGCGCCTACTTTGAAGGAGTCTGAGGCATCATTGTCCTATGTACAATGTTTCTTGTACCTTCTTCAATAAAAGTTTCTATTTTTCATATTACATGGTTGGATATCTTATGGACAGACTATATATCTCTATCTCCACAAACATAAATACACAAATAGATATGTATGAAAGCCCCTAATTTTCTAAATACTGAGGATAAACTGATGAACAGAGATTCCTAAAAATAAAAAAAAATCCTTATAAAAAGAATAATCCAAATGTCACACACTTCTGAAAAGCAAGAATAGAAACAAAAAGAAAATACCTAAAAATTCTGAGAGAAAATTATTAATAGACCAATATTCTTTGCCTGTGGAAACTACTAATCATGTTAGAAGGAAGTATAAAAATGTTTTTGGGCCTGCTGGTGTGGCTCAGTGGATTTAGTGCCGGCTTGCAAATGAAAGGGTTGCTGGTTTGATTCCCAGTCAGGGAACATGCCTGGCTTGTGGGCCAGGTCCCTGATAGGGGGCATGTGAGAGGCAATCACACATTGATGTTTCTCTCCCTCTCTTTCTCCTTCCCTTCCCTTCTCTCTAAAAATAAGTACAATCTTTAAAAAATGTTTTTGAATATTTGAAGTCTCAGTATCTATCTTGCACCCTTTTTATGAAAATATTAGAAATGGATTTCATAAAAAGGAGTGATGATGCTAGGGAGAGAGAATAGAGATTTTTTGCAGAGGCTGTAAGCCATGTGTGGGAGATGCTGTTGATTGATTCTTATGATGGTCAGATTATCTCCATAGTCCCATCTAATTCTGATTTATTAATAGCAAGCTATAATGTCCCATTTCTATTATATGCAGAAATTCAGGCTTTATTTTTCAGAATTAATACATAACTGTTGAAGTGGTTAAGAATCAGTAGTCAATAAATTTATTTGATAAATGATCCCCACATATAATTTATCACAAGCATTTTGTTGTCAGGTGCACAATAAATGTGTTTCCTTGATAGACAGTGTTGCTACAGCAACATTGAAGTGGGTGGTAGATCAAACAGAGGGTGTACAACATGAATAAAGGCCATTCTGTGACCTTCCACTCTTCAGAATCTCTAAGTAATTAAATAGATGCAAATGCATTTAAGCAAGAAAAATAAATTGTTTTTATCATGATAAAAATCCACTGATAGGTTCAAAGATATGTATGTCATCTCATAGAATCTCTTATTATAAGTAATGTTATGAGTTCTTATGAGTAATATTAGCAATAACACCATGCTTTTCTGGTCAAGTGCTTTATGAACTTTGTACTTTACTTCCTTTCTACTAAGAGACATAAATTTAAATTAATTTTTGCCCAATAATTTTTATGATTATGGTATAAAAAGTATTTTCCAGTGAAACACTTTTTGTTTCTTTTACATTAATATTATTAGTTTTCTTCCTTCTTAATTGCTTTTGAATCTATACTTTTGATGTGTTTGAAATAACTGAGGAACAGTCTTTCTTTCAACACCCCTCTCTCTCTTGCAGTATCTTTGCTTTGAATTCAATATTTTTTCTGTAATATAAGGGCTGCCACATTAGCAATTTTTATTCATAATAGTTTTGTATCACATTGGCATTTGTTTTCATTAATATGACAAAAACCTCATTATCAGAGTCTCTTACTAGCATTTTGTCATGGAAAATTGTTTCTTCATTTTATATTAGCATCATATTATGAGATAACAAATGACTGCTTAAAATCTTTGCAACTCCTCCCTTTGAGCCACAGAGCACTTCCGACACAGTAGGTAAGAGGATGTAATAGAAGCTGTACCTGCCTTTGTTCCAAGAGATTTGGCCACAACAGTAACAGTTATAGCAACAGCGTTTAAACATTACAGTTGTGTGCTTTGTATTGTATTTTCCTATTTTATCATTCTAAGAAGGATCTCTCTCTCAGACCCTAACAGCTGGTTCCTAAATGTGATTAAACAAAAAATGTTTATATCTAGGCACTGACACTAATAATTATGCATTTAACAAGGTTGCCTCTTTTCCTACTACACCACTGACAAAAACAGATAGCAAAACATATTTTCACCCGATTCTGTTGTCTAGACTAGTGGTATTAAGGAGAAGATCAAAGGAAAAGAGAGTTCTATGCTTAGGAAATAGAACCTATTTTTGTTGGTATAATTCACCCATTCATAAAGAGACATTTATGTGAATTGTTTTAATAGATCTCCAATGTCATTAGAAGTATGATTGTTACTATTGGTGTTTAGCTAGATATTGAGAAGGGGAGCAAAAGAGCCTAGACATTGAGCTTTATAAAATAAGAAGCACGAGGCTGCTTGTTTCACCAGGAAGCTGCACCTTCATATTCCAGGGGATCATAGCATCACTCCACCAAGGGGATTAACACTGCTCACTCTGGTACCAAATTTCAAGGTGGGACCTGGGGAAGTGAGGCACAGGTGCAGTAAAAGTCAAATGGCACAGGGGGAGGTTCTTGGCCAAATAGGCTGTCGGTCTAGCCTGGGGAAAGAAGGGATTGATTGGGAGGTAAACCCATCCAAAGCTCATGGAAGCTTGGGCAGTTGATTGGGTCTTTTGCAAAAGCACCTGGTCAATCCCAAACCCAAGCTAATATAATCCCAGGGGAACAAAGAAGCCCCCATCCCTGGACCTCGGCTTCTCTTCCTCTCTCCCACCTGGTAATGCATTTGCCCCAGTCGTTAGTGCACTCTCTTTTCCAGGAGCACTTGACCATGTGGGTCTAACAGCTACCAGGGTATACAAAAGGAGTAAGCTCTTTCTCTCTCTCCCTCTCCCTCTCACACCCAGTGACATGCTTGCACTTTCTTTCCATAGTCATGTGGCCCTTAGCAACTGCATGGCTGATAGCTGCATGGACTCTGCCCCTGGAATAGCTTAGAACAAGCTAAGGTACCTGGATGGGGACTGAGATTGCTTAGCAGCCACCTGTGAGCTCCCAAAGACTAAGCTTTAATATGAAGCAAAAATTCTGGACCCTGGCTTTTGTCTTGGCCTTGCTAAGGGCATGGTTGGACCTTTTTCATGGCAGGGCAAAGGGAGATGGGACATTGGAAACCCAGGGGGCAGCTTCTATTTCTATACAAATAAACCACGACACACCACAATCTCTTGCGCATCCTTGGAATGCTTTCCTTGTGAGCTTGTGGAAGAACCTAATTTCCCACCAACAACACAATTGTATTTTGATAACTCAAATTAAAAAAAGAACAGACAATTGACAGAAGGTATGAGAGAGTCATAAATAAAAAAGGCATTAAAATATTAAAAACTAAGATTTGGAGCCAGATACATATACATTCAATTCTCATGTTGGTCACTTAATGCCGTCATGCCATTGGTCATTTTCTTTATCTTCCTTTATCTATGGAATGTAGATAGCATTAACTCTGTCACAGAGTGATTGTTAAAACGAAAGGAAATTATAAATGTGGCACCATTGCCTGGTTTAAGTTTTAAATAAATGCTGTTTTTTCTTCATTATATTTTTAACTGTTAAAATATTCTAGAGCTGAAATGGTCCCTAGAGATCATCTAGTCCTGTATTCTAAGTTCCCACTAGATGCTTTGTTACTTTGGTTACTTACTTAGTAGCACATGTTTACTAGGAAAGAGACACTTTACTGTCCTATAATCCGGGTAACAGACTCATACTTGTACTACAACTGCACGTAGAGCTATTGTGGCAAGGATATTTTTTGTCAATATTTTTAGTTTATAGAGGCAAGTAAATACAAAGCAAATGCTCTCCCCAAAATTCTATTTATCTTAATTTCATTTTATTTTGAAGATAAATGTCAATCCTGAAATGGCCATATATAAAAAGCAGAGTGGAGAGAGGACAGAGCGATAATGAAGTCAAGTAACTTTATACATAGAAACAGCCAAGATACATAAAACCTACTCTTTAAAGAAGACACTATCATCAAACATGTAAAATGGTCATTATTTAATAAGCTTTTTAGAAAAATAAGCAAGCAGAAAAATGTGATCCATTTGATAAGGGAAATGTATTATATCTTGAATGAGGTAACATTTACACATAAGTATACATTTATCAAAACTCATCAAATTTTGTAGTTAATATCTGTGCATTTCACTGTACATAAAATTTAGCTTAATTAACAAAGTAAGGGGTCTAAGTTTGTGCTACTATATTTTGATTGCTATTCAGGAGGGAAATAACTAAGCTTTAGGATAACCAGGGTTGGAAATAGTTAAATAAAGATAAAAGATTTAGGATGGAGAGGAAGACGTCTAAAAATGCTTTGTTTCACATTTGCAAGTTATTCCTGTCATTGTGCCCTGGTCTCCTCAAAAGAAAACAATGCCTTCTTCAATTTTTATTTAACTTTTATCTTTTAGATTTCTTTCAGTAGTTAAGAAAATTTTTAAGCATACCTTTGTTTATGGTTTCCACATTTGTAGAATGTTTATAGAATACAAAATCTTAGAATTTTGACAGCCTTAGTATTCATTTGGATGGTTTGATGCTGGAGAACATTCTCTTAATGATTATACCATGTTCCATTTTCATGGTAACCTAAGGGGGGAACAGAGTCTTTTTTGAAATTATGTATAAAATTTGTTTTTTTTCCTAGAATCCTGACTAGTAGGATAGATAGCTGATAAGTGATTATGAAGGCTGAGAAGTTCCATGATCTGCCATTGAGAAGTTGGAAAACCCAGAAAAATCAGTGTGTAATTTAGTCCAAGTCCAAAGACCTAAGAACCAGAGGAACCGATGGTATAAATCACTGTGTAATTGCAGAAGAAGACAAACGTCCTAGTTCAAGTGGGCAGGCAGGAAAACAAAATGGTAATTTCCTCTTTCCTCTGCCTTTTGTTCAATATAAGACCTTCAATAGATTGGATAATGCCCACCCATACTGGGGATAGAAGTGTATTTTCCTGGATCTGCTAATGCAAATGCTAATCTCATCTAGAAACATCCTCACATACACACCCAGAAATAACATAGAATCTGGGGGACCTGTAGCGCAGTCCAGGTGACACATAAAACTGAACATTACACTGGGCTTCTATTCGATTAAAATCATTTGGAGGTTGGAGGGACACTGTGATGCTCCAGAAAAGTGGGTGTTACTTCCTGGAGTATAACTGTAATATGTTAAAGAGAGAGGCTTATTCTCATTGATAGCTGATATTGATTATGTTTGATCCCCACAGGATCAATTTTCCTTCTCTCAGGGTATATACTCCACACATAACACTCAAGCTTGTAATTGAGGGAACAGAAACAGCACTTTTCCTTTTTCATAAATGCAAAAAGCAGAGGAACACATATACCCCTAATCAAAGATGGAGAGCAGACATGAGAATGGATACAAAATGCATTTGAGCTCAGAATCATCACACACCATCTAAACTAAACCAGAGCAGTTGGGATAAATACAAGCAACCCTTTTAGCTAAATATAGTAGCATTTTATATTTAAACAACGAGCTTTGTATTGATTGTCTTTTCAAAATATGTTCATTTAAATTATAAAACTTTGCACTGCATTTGATAATCATGTAAGTGTTGCACAAAAGCAAATACAATATGCAAATACGAATGTTGTATTGTCTCATTAGCCATGTGTGAATCTTTATAACGATAAACCCCAAATCTAATTGGAAGTTTTTACATAATATATGTTAATTTGTGGATGAAATATCTGCATTATAATTATAAAACTTAATTTAAGTCATCCATCTGATAAGAACATTTATGCAGATTTATACATATCCAACTAACATCAAAGCTGAAGGGACTATTAAGCTAAGTTTTGCCCTGGTTTCCAATATTTAAATCTCAAAATAAAATTTTGATCTATAATAGTGAAGCTAAATAGTGATGCTAGGAGGAAGCATTACATAGTGGAGAAATCCCTTAATCCCTCTTTCTAGTTCTCAGAGTTGTTTAAATCTCAGATCTTCTGAGATGTTCTCAAAGATAATAACTTCCCATTTGAAGATACCTTTACCACATATTAATATTCCAAGGAAAATACAGATAATTATGCTCAATTTAAAGATGACAAACTTTTAGAAAACGGAGACTGATTTCTTCTGAAAGCACACAATTACTAATTTGAGAAACTAGGCTCAAATTGTAGTCTGCGTTGTTCTCCACCTCTCTTCTATTTTTATTTTTTATTATATTTTTTTCAATATTATTGTGTATTAGTTTCATGAACCACTTTACAAAGTGGTTCCTCACCCCCGAATGTTTCAAGTACCTGCCTGGCGCCATACGTAGTTATTACAGTATTATGGACTATATTCCCTGTGCTGCACTTTACGTCTCTCTGAATGTTACATGTCTACCAATGTGGATTCCTTTCTCCCTTCACTTTTTCACCCAGCCTGTACAACAGCCCTTCCCTCTGGCAATCCTCAGTCTTTCATCTGTATCTATGAGTCTATTTCTATGTTGTTTATGTTTATTTTGTTCTTTAGATTCTACATATAAATAGAATCACATAGTATTTGTCTTTCTCTATCTGACTTATTTCATTTAGCATAATACCCTATAGATTCATCCACACTGTCACAAAAGGTAAGATCTTATTCTTTATTATGGACAAATAGTATTCCATTATATATATGTACCTTACTTTTTATGGTTCATTCAATAAGTGGTTACTATCCAAATTTGATAACTCAGACAACTCAACACCAGAAAAACAAACAACCCAATTGAAAAATGGGCAGATGACCTGAATAGACACATTTCCAAAGAGAACATGCAAATGGCCAATAGACATGAGAAAAGTTGCTCAGTGTTACTAATCATCAGAGAAATGCAAATCAAAACCACAATGAAAAACCACCTCACAGCTATCAAAACGACCATCACCAATAAATCAACAAGTAAGCATTGGTGAGGACGTGGAGAAAAGGGAACCCTTGTGCACTGCTGGTGTACAAGGAATGCAGATTGGTGCAGCCACTGTAGAAAACAGTATGGAGGTTCCTTAAATTAAAAATGGAACTGCCTTATGAGCCAGGGTTTCCATATGTGAGGAAACCCAAAACACTAATTTAAAATAATATATACTCTCCCATGTCCATTGCAGCATTATTAACAATAGCCATGCTATGGAAGCAACCTTAATGCCCATCGGTAGATGAGCGGATAAAGAACTTGTGTATTTCTGCCTTTCTTAAGTGGCCGGAGCATGTTCTGTGCCATTTATGTTTAGTTTTGATGATATGATGCTTAGATTTTCTAAAGTAACTTTCTAAGAGCTAAAGCACATATACACCACAGGATAAAAAGAAATACTAGAAAAAATCACCTCTTCAGATATCCATTATTACGCCTTAGTTCTGAAATTTCATTGAACACTTATGATGTAGAATAAAACATTGTAGCCATTTTATACACATTTCCACATGTAATAAACATATAACAACCTTGTGAGGTAAAAATTATGTTTTTACCCTAGTTTTATTCAAATGAGAAAACTTAAGACACGTAGATATTATGAAAGTTTCCCAAGTTATACAAGTAGTATCAGGATTAAACCGCTTCCATGTGGACACATTTGCCCCAATTTGGGACACCTTTGAAATACGAGAAAGTTTAAAATGCATCTAGATTAATCTGTGACATTCAAAATAATTGAGAGAAAATAAAAATAGGATTTGTAATTGAAAGAGTTTAATGAATAATCATAAAGCTTGGTTCCATGTAAATTTCACACATGCTCTCTTTTCTACATTGCAGCATTTTAATAGAATGCGCTGCTTTAAAAATGTTGTTTGTTGATTAAAATGATTTAATGAGGGCAATGCATAAACATGAATGTTTCTATTCCAAATCTAATCCTATATAATAGGCTAAAAATAAATTAACTTTTGTTTAAAGCAAGAACTGCACTTGACAGTTTAATGGTGTTCTCATTTCTTAGAACTTTATGGAGGTGGAAATTCAATATAAATAACTGGACAAAATTTCATAAAGGCATTCTTTCATATACCAGCGGCATGAAACTCAGAGATAAGTGTTCCAAATTTCAAGCCAATTGCTCTAAAACCTTGCAAAACGTCAAAGTGTGAAAGCTGGTCATTTGCACTGAACCACTGCCAGCATATCAGGGTAAAACATATTTCTTGTTGAAATGTAAATGATTGGACCCTGAACTCTTTAATAATGTGGTTGGCATCATAGGATATTTGAGGTCACTCTCTGACCTCTGCTAAAAATATAAACCAGGGACAGTGGTCGACCTCTTATTGCCTGGAAATCACTCTTCTGTGGGGGAGAATGGCTTTAGAGTTGGAGATTTTGAATTTCATTTTTTTCCTTTTTACTGAATTTATTGGGGTGACACTGGCTAACAAAATTACACAGGTTTCAGGTGTACAATTCCACAACACATGGGCTGTGCTCTGTATCGTGTGTTCACACACCAAGTCAGGTCTCTGTCCCCCCCATTTTTCCCCCAGCAGTCACCACACTGTTGTCCATGTCCATGAGTTTTTACTGTTTTCCTCTTTTTTGCTCAGTCCCACAACCTCCCACACATAGCCCCCTCCATCCTCTTGACAACTGTCAGCCTGCTCTCTATGAGTCTATCTCTGTTGTGCTTGTTAGTTTACATTATTTGCTAGATTCCACATAGGAGTGTAATCATATGGTACCTGTCCTTCTCTGACTTAGCATAAAAAAAAATTCTGTGGTACATTTACACAATGGAATACTACATGGCTATAAACAAGAAGGAAATCTTAACCTTTGTGACAGTATGGATGGACCCGGAGAGATTTTGAATTTCTAATTCTACTAGAGTAGAACTAGTCTAAATATATATAGAATGCATGTCTCCATGACAAGAACGATTTATATAGAAGTAACGTCATCTTGCAAATGAGGTTTGCTTTGACTTACCTATCTTATATTGGATCTCAGCAGTTAACTTATGCCAGGTAAAGTATACTTCTTTCCATTTGCATCAAGAGATTAAAAATTTGGCATCTGATTTATGATTTCAGAAAATAAGTATATATTTTTAGACAGTTAAAAGAGTTTTGGTTCATTCTGCTCCTCTTAAATACTTTCACTCTACTTCCACAATTTTCAAGGAGAAGAATGTTCTAATTAGTTTGATCCTGTGATGCTGACTTGCCCATATTAACTTTTCACAGTAACTGTTACTACACTACACATACATCCTCTCTTTTCTTTCTTTTGTATCATCAGGCTCAAGCCTTTTACCTGCATAGTAAGACTCAGTCATCTTTCAGTTTATTCCAATTGAGAGGAATGAAAATATGAGTTCTGCACAAATGACAAGCTTACCTGGCCAGTTCTGACATTCTATTCTCTTCTCTGTCCGTTGGCCCAGAAGGTGATTAAATCCCCAAATTTAGGTTTAGTCTTAAGGGATAAAACGAGTTCTCATAGGCCTATATAACTTCTCTAACCTTGAAAAATAAAGAGGGTATAAGCCTAGATAAAATAATGATTTCTCCCCTTTGTCACATCTCTTATGCTCTTATTTATTGTGTGAATCATAAAGAAAAGGGGAGCTAAGCCAAGGTGGGATTTGAGTATTTCTGAGCTTGATACTATCTAATCACTCTTCACTCTCGCTATCATTTATATTTCCTCCACTGTGGTCTGTGCTACTGATCACGTTCTGCTGAGTCCTGTGGGGCAGAGGCATGTGCTCAATGTAGACATTTCTGAACTGTTTAGCTCACTCATGTTTACATGCATGATAATACTCCCATGTGGATAACTGCGTTTAGTTGCCTGGCTTGGATTTCTGGAGGGCATATTAGAATTTTGTGCATTATTATAAGTAATCAAAGCCCACCAATATGTTGAGACCTTCTGTAGAAAGGGGGTGAATTGTGACACTGGGTTGAATAAGAGTGAAACATGTAAGCAGGAAAAGTAGTGGGATTCACACTGGAGCTCAGTCTGATTCATGCAAAAAAAAAATCTCATAAAGTAACAGGAACAAATTCTCCAATAAGCACTCATTTTGATAGAGAGATCTGACCAGATCACTGGGGAGGAGTAAGAAGAGATGGTAGGAGGAGGTTGTCCAAGGCAGTGGTAAATAGTCTAGGATGGGATTGGCTGAGAAGTTGAATGCCTCCAAAGTACTTGGAATCCTGGGCCAGAAGATTTAAAATACAAGTAGGGCAGAGTCTGGCTCTCAGGCTCTCTCTCCTTCCTCGAGGATGCCTGGACGATCGTGCTGCAGCTGCCTGCGTTTCCCAAAGGATGGCGTTTTGGATGGGAAGGAACTGCGGGCACAGCCTAGGATCAGGCTGGCCTGGCAGAGGGTGGCAGGATTATACTTCTTTTTTTAAAATTTTATTTATTTATTTGTATTTTATTGTTGTTCAAGTACAGTTGTCTCCATTAGGTGTTCTAGGGGAGACGAATTCTGAGGCAGAAGCCTGCCGTTCTTCCAAAATTGTAGAGCTTTTGTATCTTATGTTGTTTTAGTTTGTAAAGTAACTCTAAAGCAGGGGTGTTGAACTCATTTTCATGGGGGGGCCACATCAGCCTGGAGGTTGCCTTCAAAGGGCCAAATGTAATTTTAGGACTGTAATTCCAACTCCTTAACTGTTAAAGAGTTGGAATTACATTCAGCCCTTTGAAGGCAACTGCAAGGCTGATGTGCCCCCCCTCCATGAAAATGAGTTTGACGCCCCTGCTCTAAAGAAATAAGATACTTAAAAACTAATGGGGAAGTGATAGGAGAACTCAGGTGTTAAAGAGTTTAGCCTTAATTGACAAGCTTAAGTGACTAAGGCTTGTGGAAAGCTGGGTGGTGGTTGCTGGGTGGAGAGGGGACTATGGGGACTAAATGGTAATGAAAAAATACAATGAAGATTAAATTTTTAAGAAATCTGTTGTTTTTGAATAGATTCCTTGGGAATTTTGCCCAGAGGGTGGCTGCAGGCAGCAGGACCCCACTGGCTATTAAAGTAACAATTTTAACTTTTGCCAACTACTTTACCTCTTCTGAAGTCAGTTTCTTCATTTCTGTTACTATAGTTTTAGATTAGCATATAAGTAAAATAAGTTAACAGTCCTTATTGACCTAATATATCATGAATCTAAATTTAGACTCCTTAAGGGGAATACTTTTTTATTTGTTCTCCCGAACTGTGAGTATCCTGCAATAATGGAGAAGTTACTTGAAACGTCGAAGAGATAAGAAAAGAATCAAAAAAGGATTAATTCAAAGAATCTTTGGACCAACGGCTGGATTAGAGTTCATCAACCTCAAGTGTGTGCCAAACTCTGGTTTAGGGTGCGGTTAGAGAATGATCAGGGCGAAGGAAGAGTGTCTCGGTAGAACAAAGGAAATATTGTGCAAAAAGGTATCTGGAAGCACTAAATTGCTATTGTCTATTTCTGCACTGTTACTTTTAATAGCTAAGGTCAGCCTGTGCCCTGGGTACTCTATTAAAAGGGCTTAGCCTTCAAGAAACTCAGAATGTTAGTCTTATTATTTCTATTTTCACTACTCTCTTCTAAGGCATTAAGGAAAGGAAAAGGTTTCTTTAACAGAACTCTTTTAAGAGGCTAATTGGTACATTTGACATTCTTGAAATCCTGCCTAGGCTGTTGATTCCTTCAGCTTGAGACTTTGATTTCTGTAAAAATGTAGTTCCCTGTGGAGATGTCTGGCTTTAGGTTGAGTGTTTTTGATAGTAAGTTTTTATATGGAGCCACCATGGAGATTAGGAGCCTGAAAAAAGGAAGCAGGAGAAAAAGAACATGGAAAGGAGGGCTATGGGTGAGGGCCATCCTACTTGGATTTCCCCGACAGAAATCTCCTCTTAATTGCCCCCTTAACAATGGATATAACTGCATGTAACATCACCTACACTCGTCACACTCCCTAAAGAGACTTCTAATTTTTTCCCCCAAAGAAAAATTACCACCTCAGTGTCAGCTCAATGAATGTATGCGTGTCTCTAAAGCCATCTTATATGTCAAGAATAAATCTTTCGTGTGAAACCTGCTTCCCGTTCAAGGTAAGGTTACAGCTGCAATAACATTTATGGGACTTACAAGTTGAACTGTGGCAGAAAAAGACTTCTCAAGGGGTGAATTCTGGCTCTATATTGGCCCTGTCTAAATATCCTAAAACCCAGTAGGGGATTGTGACTCTACCTATTACTTACTGTAAGGGTCAAGCAGATAAAATAGAACCAGTGATTTAGATTATTACTGTGAAAATGTGTGCAGTGGGTGTGGAGGGGAGGGAGAACTTAGTGAAATAGAAACTTATTTTTTTTCTTGATATTTCAAGCCTAGTAGATTAATCAATCAGGTGTATGTCCTGGGATCATGTAAGGTCTCTAGCACAGTGTTTCCCAACCTTATTTCTGCTATGACACATGTGACAGTAATATACATGTCCTTGAGAAACCCATGGCAAATTCAGGTTATATATCTATTGGCTTAAACTACATGCTATGTAGCACAGAAGATGAGCTGTCTCTGTCTTGACCTCATAGAACTGACTTTCAATACTGTGTGTGGAAGGGCAGTGGCTGAGTATCACCAGCCTGACGTAGAGCAGAAACCTAGTGAATACTTGCTGCGTCCATGAGTGTAGGCATGTCTAGGGTGGCCCCAACTTCATCAAAATGTCAACACCTCAGAGAACGTGGTTTTGTGACGCAAGCTGAGATAAGAGGAATAATGGAAGCTTATGCAGTGTAGATATGTTTCAAGAGAAGAAAGACTCTATATATTTGGGCCTTCTGTGTTGAAGATAATTTTTATTCTTTCTTTCAACAAGTGCTTATTGAGTACCTAAAATAAACAATGTATGCCAGACATCAGCAATAAAAAGATGAATGGCACAGCTGCATTTTTAAAAGTTCTCATTCCCTTTGGAGTAACTGTCACATAAACAAAGAATTGTTTAGTACAACAGCTCCTTTCATGAAAAGACAACATAGAGTACGTTGATAATTTAAAAATTAGAATAGCCATTACTGTTATTTAATAATTGCATAAATGGAGGAGAACAATGTTATTTTTGAGTTTCTTTCTAGTTTTTAATCCTATAATCCAGGATAAGTATGTACCAAGGACAAAAGGATTTTGATCATTAAACATATTTGCAAATGCAATTGTGTTTATACACAGAAACTGATGCGAACTATTTTCTTCAGAATTCTTTTGAAACAATAAAATTCAACATAGTCTTACCACTGAATATGCCACATTCATTATTCTTTGACCAAGACAAAAAAAAATGCTGCTAAGGACCGGGAAGATTTCATATCCTCACTCAGTAGATGATGTGCTTTTCCGAACTCTGAGTGGCATAACTTTTTTTTCCTTTGTGGGACCCAAGATGAATTTTTGAATGTCAGTGTGGCATTTAACATTTGAGAACCATATTTGATGAGTCTATTAGACCTTTACAAGTCTACTTCCTGGGGCTTTTCTCAAAGGAGAGTCAGATATTTTGCACTAGGCAAAAAGGAAGCATGAATTCTTGTAAAAGAGGGAGTGGTTAAATTAAAGGCATTAAATTAGATGGGATGAGGAAAGTAATGTAGTGAAAGTGGCCCATGTTAGTAACCTTGTACTAAGAGGGCCAAGTTCTATTAGAGTTCATGGTGGAAGCTCCACAGATATTACCAAAATGGAAGAAATCAGAGCTTCTCAAATGTGAGAGGTTATATCTGAAAGCTTGTTTTCCTTATTGTTCTTCACACACAATTTCCCAAAGTGAAAAGACTAGAAAGAGTGACATCGTATTCCTTCAGTCTGTCTTTATGTACCTTTATTGTATGGCTGTTTATTTATAGAGAAATCACAATACCTCTGCAAACTCTATTCTTCCTAAATAACCACATTTCCACAACAATTATTTTGAAAATACTGAATAGATTTTTAAAAATAGATTCTATTTTATTTCTTCCTATGGGAGCCATCACTTATACCTGTCAGAAGTGGGGACTCAGCAGGATTTAAATACAGCAAAAAAGCAAAAACCAGAAAGTGAAAAAAGTACATGCAAGAAGTGGAAAGGGATATAGCTACAGGTATGGAGAGTGATATTTACTTAGATTGGCAGGCATTATTGTATTCTGTGGCTATTGTTCAAACAAAGGTTAATAACTGGCCATTGAGAATTAAATTCCACTTTATGTATCAACAGTGATTTGGAATCCAGGATGTGCAGTATTAAATGTTGAGAAGGAATGGGGTGTTGTCTAGATGATGACAGGGCTCCAGATATGATGATGTTCAGGCAGAGACTTTAGTGTCTGCAACTAGAATGGGCAAAATCATGGTGGGAGCAGAAATTTAAGCTGGTAATCAGAATAAGGATTTAGAATCAGTGACAAAGCCCTTGCTAGAACAAGAGATACACACGAAACATTCTTATAATAATAACAAGCTCCTTGAAAAATTCAAGAGATGTCAGAAGAAATGTGACTAAGTTCTGAAAGAGACACATAGACACTGATTGCATCATGGTCTTCAGTGTGGAGAAAACTGTTTTAGCAACTGCCATTGGTGCTGATATTCTGATGTTACCTTCCCTGTAAACCTCTAATTAGAACATAAGAACAAGTGCTGTGGAAAAACCTAGAAAGGTTCTGCAGGGTGGCAGAGGAAGTGACCTACTCTACCTGTAGTTAGGGGGAGGTGTTATTTGTGTCTCTTAAAAATCTGTAAGAGGTTTTTGGAATAAGATGTGCTCAAGACAAGAACACAAGATGTGCAACTGTGTGGTTGTGAATAGAAAGAGGCATTTGGTGGAGCTGGATCTTCAACTGAGAGGGAAGGAAGGAGAAGGAAAGAAAAAGGAAGTGAGTAAAGGCAATTGTGTAAATCCCATGCAAAAGAGCATAGTTAGGTCCTATTAATACTGAAAACCTGGTAACAATCATGATCAGACTGCATTGTGGGGAAATCACTTCAGTCTCAGAGTTTGAGAGCTCTCAAGGAGAAATCCACCCTAGAAGAAAATATTTATTGAATTAAAATATGTATATGAGGAGATACAGAGAGACTGTTCTAGATAAATTCAATGATAAATAAAGCCATAGAGAAGAAGACAGTATGAGAAAGATAGTGTGGTAAGTATGGGTCATGTTGGGGAGGAATGGACAGCAAAGAAAATGCTATGAGAATGAGTGAAAAACTCATGTAATAATTACTTCTTGTTAACTTCTATTTAGTATTTGTTTCATGCCAAGCACTATGTTGGGCTCCTTGTGTTCACTCCCTCATATCTTTCAGACAGCTACCTTATGAGGTAAGCATTGTTTTCTCCAATTTTAGGATGAGACAATCAACCCAAAGCAAATATAAGTGTTAGAACTAGTATTAAATCAAAATGGTTTTGATTTCCAGTTCAGTGATACTGACCACTAAACTATTGTGGCTCTCATGGAACTGGAATCTTGTTGCAGAGGTAGTACTATATTTTGCCATGTGTAGTGAACACTTTTTTGCCCAAATTTTTGAGGGAAAAATAAGGATGCACATTATACATGGGTATAATGATGGGTATAATAGTCTTGTGTATAATGCACACAAAACATGGGTGTGCCTTATACAAGGTAAAATATGGTATTTATTCTCATAAATTGGGTTAGTAACACAATAAAGCCACCATTTTTGCTGAAGGAGATGTGAGCCATGCCATTCTAAGATCTCTGTTTGCTAATAGCATTCGACAGATTATTGTGAGGAAAAAGAATAAGATTGCTTCACTTTAAAAAGCCTCTTTTCCAGATGGAGTTGTAAGATCTAGACCATTTTCTTTTCTGAGCAAGAACACTCTAAAAGAATGATCAGAAGACTTCAGGTTATATAGTTTTGTATCTTTGTTTAGATAGAAGCAATGGCTAGCATTAAGTTTGAGACAGTGATAAAGTTGTGGAGGAGATGGATTAAAGGGAAGGGGAGAAGATGATAGAATTTGCCCCCCCATTAGGATAAGATGATCAAATCCATCCCCTTAGTGTGATTAATGGGAATGACACCCAAGTTTGTGAGGCTAGTAAAAGTGGTGAGTAAAAGTAGTTTGTTTTTCTGTATAATGTTTCTGAATAGAACTTTAAGTGGACCCTGGGGGTGGGGTTAAGGATATGATGGGAATGACTCTTCTACAATTTAGTTTTTTATTCCAGACTCACATCTCTAGAGGATTAGTAGAGTCTCCTGCAACCGGTAGGTGCTTGATAAATATTTTCCTGGTATATCTCAAATGTCTATTCAAACATGGCCCCATTGCCTTCTACCAAGAATGACTTCAATTATAATATATACTTATATACATATACAATTATATATATACAATTAATATATATAATTATAATATAATATATACCTCCAATTATTTGAATGGCCTACCTCAAGCCTGACATTTGGGATTCAAGTCTATTGTATATATTCCTGCATTATACCTAATAAACAACTATGTTTTTTTCCTTTTATCTTCTTTATTATTGCCCTGTATCATACATACAAAGTCTGTCCAGAAGGTACCCAGCCATGTAATATGACAAATAGAGACATTTATTGAAGATTATACAAAAAACATTGTACATAGGACAATGATGCCTCAGTCCCCTTCAAACTAGGCACATTGGAATCTCACACAGTTCTCCCAATAGCCATCAGCTGCCGCATCATATTTTCCTGAATCTCATCAACTATCTGAAATCTGTTCCCTTTCAAAGGTGATTTTAGTTTTGGGAAAAGCCAGAAGTCATGGGGTACAAAATCTGGGCTATAGTGGGGCTGAGTTACCTGGGTGATTTGATGTTTTACCCAAAAAATTGGCACAAGATGTGATGCATGAGCAGGTGTGTTGTTGTGATGAAGCTGCCAATCACCAGTTGTTCATAACCGCAGGCTTCTGAATCATCTGAATAGTTTCCATGGAGGAATGTTTGAGCTTAACACAAAATTTGATGCATATTTATAGGGAACCGTTCCACACATGGGAAATGTAGCTCAACTCCTACTCGGAAAAGCCAGTGGGAGTGAGGTTCAGCAGGTAGGACCCACGCCCACAGACAGGTTCTCCCATGGGGAATCAGGCCTGCATTGCACCTAGGCTGCTATGAGACTTGCTGTTGCTAAAACTCCCTCACCCTGGATTGAGGCAGCAAATGTTTACTGAGTATTTTTGACTTCCTAAAGTCTGTGCTAAACCACCCAAGTATGGAGTGTAACCAGTTCAACCACTTTTCCCCCTTGATCTGTAACATCCTTCTCTTTGAAGTAATTAGCAGCATTCTCTCCTTTGTTATCTGTAAAAGGTAATCACCTACAGTGGCTAGTAAATGAGGACCATCCTCCATGTAATGTGCCTAGAAAAGCAACAAAAGCCTGTCCAGGCAGGGGTGGGGCTCTCTTGGGTGCTCTCTGGCCCTCTCGCTCTCTCTCTCACTTAGAGAGCAGCTGTGCAGTCCCTTTTCTCCACAGGATTTCTGTAGTCCGTGTGCATTTGTCTATTGCTGCCACAACGCAGGATCCTTCTGGCTGGGATCCACATCACATATTCATTGCTCTACTCCCTCAGTCATTTTGAATGTGATGGCAACACAGTCCACATGCTCACTCAACAGCATCTACCGCCCCCACTGACTAGTACAGTGAAGTTGTTATTGTTCACGCATGTGCATTCCAGTCTACTTTCCTTGGCTGCCAGGTTACATTGATGTCGTGCAAACCTTTCTCATTATATTAATAGTGGCTGGATGTTTTCCAGACAGAAAAAGTCCGTATATATATAATAGATAACAGGTTTAACAGCCAAAATGCCAAGTTCATATACATGTTACTTTATCTGTTTTCTCATCTGTAAAATGGAGACGATAATATTAGTGACTATCTTTTAGGCTTGTTTTATTGAATAAATGAGTTACCTTCAAACATGCAAAATAGTAAATAATAAGTTTTAAAATCTATTAGTGCTTACAAGCTTGTCTCCCATTTACCTATCTTTTGGGCTGTTTTGAAGTAACCCCCTTTATTTGTGGTTTTGTGGCTCATGGTTTCAGTCACCTATTGTCAACACTGGTCCAAAAATAAGAAGTTCTGGAAATCAGCCGCCATCCTGCTCTGTCCCACTCAGGACAGGAAGCAGTCCTATGTCCTGCGCATCGAGGCTGGATGCGCTTCCTGCCCATTAGTCACCTAGTGGCCGTCTAGATTCTCAGATTGCCCTGGTATCTCAATTTTGTGTTCCAGGAAACCTTATTTTACTTAATAATGGCCCTGATACACAAAAGTAGTGATACTGGCAATTTGGTTTTCTCAAATTGCTTTCTTTAAGTGAAAATGTAAAAGTTCTTGACTTAATAAGGAAATTTAAAGAAATGTATCCTGACGTTGCTAAGACCTGCAGTAAACAAATCTATTTGTGAAATTGTGTAGAAAGAAAAAAAATCATGCTAGTTTACAACTCCAACTGCAAAAATTTTGGCCACAGTGCACAATCACCACTCTAACTAAATTGGATGGAAAAGGCATTAAATTTGTGTGTGGAAGACATGAACAGAAAAACATATTCTAATTGACAGCAACCAGAAACCATTAGTGCTGTACCAGAAAGCACGGAGCCTGGAAGCAGACTTCAGGAAGCAAGTGACACCCCTAAAGCTGTGACATCAAGTTACTGCAAGGACAGGGTAGTCACACAGATTCAGGAGTAGGTTTGGACTGGAAAACAGAAAAGGTGTTGGAGAGAGAGAGAAACCACATTTGCATAACTAATTAGAGTATGCTGTTTTAATTGGCCTACTTTATTAGTAGTTATTATTAATCCCTTACTGTGTTTCATATGTAAATTAAAATTTATCATAGGTATGTATATATAGAAAAAACACATAGTGTATACAGGGTTTGTCACTAACTACTGGTTTAGGCATCTACTGGGAGTCTTGGAATGTGTCCCTGTGGACAAGGGGCAGTACTGTAACAGTCTTCTCTTTATTTTTTTAAGCTTTGAATTTTATTACCCTCTAATATATTTATTTCTCATATCTATTATAGAAATTCTTATAGTTTGCAAATCTGATCTTCTTCCTCAAAATTCTTCAGAGACTTTAACTTAAATTCATTACATTATTAACACTAAATATATGAGAAGATAAGTAAGGAAGGACAGAAGTGCCTAATTTATGTAACATTACATTCTGGTACTTCGCATAATTCATCCTTTCCCAATGAAGTTTTTCCAGATATAATCACCCTTTTTGTTCTTTCAATGTATTTTGTACATTGTTTTCTCTAAAAGTTAGAATCTTCTCCATCTATCCCTCCCTCCCTCCCTCCCTTCTCCGTTACCCTCTTTTCCTTTCTCCCTCCCTTTTTAATTGTTTTCTGTCTGCTTGGCAAAGCATTCATCCTTGAGGCGTACTGAAGTACTGTTCTTAACAAGTCCCTACTGCTCCTAAACGTTTTCACTTGGCTGATGTGAAGTCCTCATCTTACTGAGTTGAACTATGTTTGTGTGCCCGCATTTGCACAAGGTTGCAAACATGAGTATCTTCTATGCTGAGCAGATAGCACAATGTCTAATATAAAGCAGCCACCAAATAAGTATTTGTTGGCTAAATGAATTACTTTACTCAATATTTCTCAATTTCTGGAGAAGAACACTGTCAGCAAGGGGCTGGGTAGCAGTTAAATAACTGTTATGGGAAGATCTGGGACTATCACTGCAGTTTCCAGATGTAGAATCTCACGTGTTACTCGTTAGTTGTCAAGAACTTACACAGACTAGAATGTAGGTTCTGTAATGTTGAAAAGTTATTCCCGACATTTGTACATTTTGTATTTCCTACACTAGTTTAGACTGAAATCTTCAGGCTTAACCATAAGCACCAGATTTTGCGTTTAGACTATTTATTATTAAAGTTTAAAATAAAGCACCGATAACCAGTGGCTTAGTAATTAAGATGCTTCAAATACTGTAACAATGTTTGCATTAACCAAATCATTAAGAACCATGTCAGTGTTACCAAATCTCCGTACTCAACAGTGCCTGAGCACTGGCTTCCCTTCTGTCTTTTTAGTGTTCTAGGGAATCTCAGACCACATAAACTCTGATCATTTGAGCTAAATTTTTGTATCATTAGCATTTAGGTCATTTTAATAACTTTTACTGAGAAAGCATTAGAAATTATTTTCCAGTCATACCTAGGTATTCACTGAACGAAGTAAAACACCTTGGCCTCCACCCTGCATGGCCAGAACTTAGCAATCACGGCGGATCAGAGCTCACACTAAACCATATTTTCAGTTACAAGGCCCTGTGTTAAGTGTATCACATTTACTCTTTCATTAACAGATTGCAAACTTTCTCAGAGCTCAGCCTGTTTTTATCCTGTTATAATTATTCGTAACATATTATTCTGACCACCATTTGTTTGCTTACCTCTAAAGAATAATATTTGCTGCCATAAAAATAGATCCAGGGTAAAAATAAATGTCTCAGATGAAAAGATTTGAATAAATAGCCACATTAATTAAAGCCTAGAAATACAATAAATCTTTAAATTGTAAAATTAATGTAGTATAGAGAGGAAGACTATTTAAAAAGTGGTTATAAAATTGCCTAAATATTTAATATTTGGCTATAGATTAAGTTTGGAACAAAATTTAAAACTATGTATCCATAGATATTCAGAGACTAAACTTTACCCCAGATCCATGTTGCTGTTTTTTGATAAGTTGGAGCTCTGTAGAGGAGAGGTAGAGGTCATATAGAAAATAAATTAGATTTTTAAATTATAGCAAAATTAAATTTAAGCTAAAGCTTGTATATCTAAGGATACACCTTTCCTAATGTCCCCTGACTCTGAGATTTCCATGATTTAAACTCAAATAATCAGAGAGAAATATATTTTGACTTTGGAGTCTCTGTAGACTTACAGTTTTGAGGATTTATATACCATCAAAAGCCATTCCAAGCATTTTTTCAAAGCAAATAGTCAACCTGTTTTAAGAAAACTCACTCTAAAAATTGACATTGGTAAGAGATTTGAATTAAGGTTGTCATTTATTTCCATTTTCAATCTGTGAGAAGGCATGGAGAATCATGAGGCGGAAATGCTAGAAAATGTAAAAGCTACTAAGCTATATATTATATGCTTTGGACTGTTTCTTTTAGTATTTTATTATAACTAAATTCTTTATGTGAAATAGATGTAGTTACTCATATATTCTAGATATACCCTATTTTTCTGATATTTGGAATATACTACATGAAATTGTATGGTATGGAACTGCCTAGGGTAAAGCAACTGAATTCTTTCCCAAATAACTCAAACAGAGATCTTTATGGATTTCAAGTATTTATAAAGACAGTCAGGATGAGAATGCATTTTAATTTCAAGTGATATGATATTTATTTAGTCTTTCTCTAGTCTTCCCTCCCTTATAACCTTATGAGCAAAATCACAAACAAGAAAAAATAAAATACCTCCATGTATGGCTAGTATCACCCTAACTCCTTACCTGAACACCATTCCTTTACTCCATGTTAAAGCTGTATTTCCCCCTGACATGTAAAGATCCTTTGAACAAACTACCACATGAAGAAGTTTTTGCATTTTCTGTAGACTTGCTATTAAAATTGGCAACTTCTTCTATCAGGTGGAAGTGTAGATGCTGGGACGCTACAGGAAACAACACAGAAAACCACCCCTGTCTACGTGAAGCTCACATTCTAGTAACAGGAGCTTAGCAGTAAATGAGGTAAATAAAATATACCGTAAGTTAGATGGTGATAAGTATTATGAAAGGAAGGGCTTTTTGGAGGTTTTGTATTTGAAAGTGTGGTCAGTAAAGTCTACACTAAAGAAAAAGGAATACTGTAGTAAAGACTAGCAAGAAGGAGCCATGTGGCTATTTATTTGGAAGAAGAGTGATCCAGGCAATAGGAACAGTAAGTGCAAAGGGCGGAGGGCAGAAATGTGACTTCGGTGTGGAACACTGTGGAGCTGCAGTAGAGTAAGAAAGGGATGAAAGGCAGGTGATGCGGCCAAAAAGGCAGCAGGGGCCAGTTTGCATAGGCTCAGAGAGATTACAAGGTGTTTGACTTTTGAGTGGAATGCGATGGCTTGAGGGTTCTGAGCAGAAAGAGTGACAGTGCATTAATTTTCTTTTAGCAGGATTACTCTGACTACTCTGATCACTCCTACTCTGGACGCAGGGCAAATGTGTCCAGGTCTGAGGATGCTGAAATGTACCAGATGAGAAATGCCAGCGGCTAGTAGTAGGCTAACGTTAGAGGTGATACAAGTATTGGATTTGGGATGTAATTTGAAAATAACGACTTGGACTGACAAATTACATGTGAAAGAAAAACTATTTTTTCTAGGTAACTAGAAGATTGTAATTAGCTTTCACAGACGTGGAAAGACTGAGCAGAGGAGCAGGTCTGAGGCCATTGGGGGAGTAAGTGGAGAGCGGAAATCAAGAGTTTGGTTTGTATTCATATGTTAACTTTGAAACATGCTTGTAAGAAATCTAGGGGAAGGTCTTGAGTGAGTAGCTGGATATAAGATTCATGATTTCAGGGGAGTGGTCCAGGCTGGAAATAGACATTTAAAAATGATCAGTGTTTTATAAGCATTGCCTTGTCTTCTATATTCTGTAACGTTTGAAGTCTTATCTTTCATCAGATGATAGAATATTTATAGTACTTTCTCCTGGAAAATGTTGATTGTCCTCATAACGTTTCTTTCCAAATTCTCTTCATTTTGTTGCTCCTGCAAATTTTAGTTGAGGAAACAGGATCCAGGGTGATTTAGGCAGGCCCAGACAGAACGTGCACCGGGATCGAGGGGAAGCCGGTTAGCGTGTCTATAAGCTACCTCAGGAAACATGTGCATGGGAAATGGAGAGAGTGATGCCTGACCTAAGTTCTTTCAATAAACGTGAGCTTCCCAGAAGTTCATAAATGAAAATAAACAAGAGGAAACCAATTGAGTATTCCTCCACTTGACCTTTATTGTTCAAACAGTAACCTCCCCCCCAAAAAAAAGACAAGGTAAAATTTGCCAGATTCAGTTCTCTTTCAGTGTCTCCTTTCTGAAAGGAAAGCTGCTCAGCGGGCGCGTGGCAGCACACACAGTTGCACCAGCTGGTGGATCTCCAGTAGATATGCGTATCCAAGCTCTGTTTCTGTTTCACCAAACTGCTGCTCCCTCTCCTTGCCTTTTAAGTTAAACCACTGTGTTTCTCTTTAATTTATTAATACATTATAATTTTATACATACAAACACATATTTATACATTTCATATACCCTCCCCCCCCCACCCCACACACTGTACACTTAAATTATTACAAGGACGCTGGCTTCTCTGACAGGGAAATGAACAAGCTCCCAATGGAAACATGAAGAGATCTACAAATCTATTACATCTTTTGGATAGCATTTAAGAGAAGCTTAACTTTGCAGACAGGAGTTACAATATTATAAAAGATGTTCCAGAGGTAAACAGAGAAATAAAGTAACTTCTAAAACGTGATAGTCCCATCTAAAGTGAAGATCAGTCAATAAAGAGCAGTGCATGTTTGCGAAGAGGCAATACTCCAATATTCTGAGTGCTGACAGGGAAAGGGGGAACAGAGAACTTGAGGTGACAAAGAAGCTTTCTTTAAAAAAGCAGTTACTGAAAGAAAATATGTAGGAATGAAATGAACAAAATAATCTCAAAATTAGATGTTTTGTCGATATGACAATACAAATATAAAATGTATTTATAGCAATAAAAGCAGCTAATATTTGCATAGTACTTTACACTTTGCACTAATACCACATAATTTATTTCATTTAACCTTATATACTTCTTCAAGGGGTACAGAGTTATAATCTTTCCATGAAGATGAAGATTCTGAAGTCCAGAATGGACACACAATGGCCAGAGATGATACCGTTGGCAAGAAGCAGCCAGAACTTGTGCACAAATCTCCTGACTCCCTATTCTGTGTCTTCATTGGGATCCTAATTATAATCATTTAGAATTTTTTTCAATTTAAATGTTTTCTTACAGACACGTTTGAAAGTTCTTTCCAGGTTGTTTATTATAAACACATAGAGAGGCATTACATTACCCTTGTTCTTTGTACTGAAATGTTTCCTATAAGCACACTCTATGACAGACTATATACAAATTAATTTCTTTATTTTATCTAGTTTCTACTCCGCAAAATGTCAAAATCACAACAAGAAAAGTTTTGTAAAATACTATCACCTAAGTATAAAGATTTAGTGAAAGACTAACTTGACATCTTACATTATTTAGTGAATTAATCCTTGAAATCATTTCTGGATTATTGGCTTTTTTATTGAATAAATCAGAATTTATGCACGATTAAGAGGCTTGTGATTCTAACTCTTATTGGAACAAGTACACCAAACAGCCAAATAATCATAGTTTGGAAGATTAGGGACCAGATGCAAAGTCAAATATCTGCTTCTGTAATGGGGTACAGCCAGAGCCCCCCAAGGTGGGGGTTTGTAATGGGATCCAGAACTTGGGGTGTCCAAGAATATAGGATATCCCCACCCCCACAAGTCTGGCTGGGGGATGGGACACAAGAGTAGGGCCATTGAGAGTTTTTTCGTATATCAGCAGCAGGGTAGCTAGCAAGATGGGCGCGACTTTGACCCCTGATGTAGCTGGGAGGCAGCTCCTGCACCGTGTGAGAGCTTGAGATGGTTGGCTCCACACCACAGGGCCACATCTGCCGGGACTTACCATGGCAGCCCAGAGGGCTGACAACTGCCCGAGTGCTGGCAGGTGTAGTCGACTGTGGGAGGAGTTGGGAATGGGGTTACGGAGGAGGTTCCAGGCTGAGATTTAAACTGAAGGTGGGCCACCATGAGGTACGAGGGACAATGCAGGACAATGAGAGGGGCCGATGTGAGACCATGCAGGAAGAAAACGGATGAAAGGACTCTTGCTGGTGGGTCAGGAGAAGGTGCCACGTGGGTTGAGATTAAGAACTGGAGATCGTGGTGGCAGAGCTGATGGTGGGGACTGCGGGAGACCTTCCCAGCTGAGCACGGATCACTGGGAGGAACTGGAGAAGTGAGCTGTGGAGTTTTATTTCTTTTTCTTCCAGAAGGCGGTACTTCTGATTGGCATGGTCTGAGACTGGCCTGACTGGGCAAAGGGGAAGAAGGAAGGACTATGTGTGTTCATGGTTATTTTAATGGACTTTGAGATTTTTAATGGCGTTACTCTGTCATTACTCTAAACCTGTATAATTTTTGAATAAATAGTTCCTTTCCTTTTCACCAAACTCTGGCATTGAGAGCCACAATTCCTAAGGGTGGTGGGCAAAGAACCCACCGTGACAGAAAGATCCCGGGGGAGGGGCTTGTTTTGGTAATGGTATCTGGGGCCCCCACCGGTTCCTTTCGTAACAGTGCAGAGAACAGGAAATTTCGTATTTAAGTTATTTCTAAATTATTTCCACGCTCACCTTTTAATGATGAGATTAATTTTCAGAAGCCAGAACCAGAGTTTGAATAAACATCTCTGAAGTTGTGCTTTGACTCTGTGACATGAACATGCCGTGAGAAAGTTGAAACTATGGTCACTCACTGCAGGCGGACATTTGGTCACCTGCACCCGCCTCTGGGGGGGTGGGCCCACAGCAATACAGGGGAGCTGAAAACTTCTGTCTCCCAGGGACGCTGTAGCCGTCAGAACGCCGTCATGGAATGCCCGACTCACGTATCTGCGGTAATGCCGGTGTAAATAAGCCTGCACTGTCAGCTTTATAAAGGCGTAGCACATGCAGTTATCATTATGTACAGTGTACAAGACTCGATAATGATAACAAACAGCTATGTTACTGGTATTTACTATAGTGTGCTTATGTTTATTTATTTATTTTTAATTTCTATGGTTATTTTAGAGTGTTTTCTTTCTATTTATTAAAGACATTGTTTTCTAGAAAACAGTGTGCCATGTTACGCCAGCAGTAGCCTCCTACGTTTCATGTTTACCAGGTCTCTTGATTGTATTAGCCGTTGCGCTTCAGTAAATCCCAGATTTTGTATAAATGTGGTGTAGGCTAAGCGTTCAGTGTTTCTAAAGTTACAGCCATGTATCGTAACGCCCTGGGCCTGCAGCCTCACTCAGCAACCCCTGTCACTGACTCACCCAGTGGAACGTCCAGTCCTTCATGCTCCATTCATGGGAAGTGCCCTGTAAAAATGTACCATTTTTTATGATTCATCCCACATTCCTACTATGCCTTTCTGTGTTTAGGTGTGGTGAGGTAACAAACATCATTGTGTCACAGTTGCCTCCAGTGTTCAGTACAGTAACATGCTGTTCAGGTTTGCAGCCTAGGAGCAGTAAGCTATGCCAAACAGCCCGGGTGTGCAGTAGGCCACACCATGTCGGTGTGTGTAAGTGCACGCTATGATTTTCTCACCACGGTGAAACTGCCTAACAACACATTTCTCAGAAGGTACCCCGGTCGTTAAGTGGTGTATGACTGTACTCAGAAGACCTCCTCTTCTCTTTCGAAGTACAAGTAATGATCAAGACCCAGCCTCCATACCTATGACGATTGCACAGTTACATAATTATGTAATTGTAGTAGGAGTGTGATTCTTGCAACAGACGGGTATATTTACAAAGGAAAAAACAAGTAAGTGGATTAGATGGCATATAGTAAATTAATCAATTGTAAAAAATATTTAGATGTGAGGGAGTTGAGTAAACTATTTCATAAATTCCAAATGTAAAGGAAAAAGAGAACACAAGTACTGATTTAATGAACTTTGCTGCTTAATGCATAACCATGACTAACCACAGCATGGGGGAGCCTTCTGTTAATGAGGGAAACTTTTGTTGATACAAGTGAGCGACGAATAATGTCTACCTTTAGGGCAGATGAATCTGTTATTTCAGTCGTGGTGAACACCAAAAAGGAGGGATGGGGCAGGAAATGTAATATAATTGCTTTTCTTAAAGGAAAATCTGCTCTCCCTTTGAGATGCAGAATTTCTTCTCCGGCTTCACAGAAATGCCTCTTTTATGCAGCGGGAAGCCAGGTGTGCCATAAAGTGAAAGCAGCTTGCGCTCTTCTTCTTGGGTTATATTAACTGAATTAATAAGCGGAGTGAGTCCTCTAACTACATCTCATTCTTAATACTAATTATTTCGATTTATGAAAAAAACATGCCATTGCCTGGAGTTCCCTTTTTATGTGTGATCTAATTTGAACACAGCAAGGATATAATATTAAATTCTGCTTTCACTGAATCTCGAAAACCCGGAAAACTCAAGAGAACTAAGGGATATAACAAAGTGATGGCTGAAGACTGGGGTGGGGAACGTGTGGAAGTGGTACGCACCCTCACGCCTGAGGAACCGCGGGGCAGTGGAAATGAGTGGGTTCTGAAGTAGTAAGATGTAGGTTTAAGCTCCACATTCTGCCTTGAGTATGAAAGTGGCATCAGTCCAGCTTCCTGATCTCAGAGAGCCCGATTTCCCTTTTATATAACAGGTGTAATAATACATTCAAGGATAGTTTAAGATTCATAGATGTCCCCAAGAGCCTCCTTTTCTTGTTTATTTATTTTCACTTAATTACCTAACTTATTTTGTGCATTCACTGCGTGTGTTTGGCAGTTCTGTCTGTGTCCTCGGGAAGAGAATGCAGTCTCACGTTTTTGAAGCCGGTGTCCTCCCACTAATTTGCTGAGTCCTGTAATAGGCCGTCGTCGCCGTGCAGAGCATTTATAAGCAAGTTGGAAATTAACCCTATTTTCAAACCACTTAGAGTTTCTGTGGACACATTTATTTATGTTCTTTTGAGCTAAAGTGATGAGGGAAACTGAGATTCATCTACATCTTAGTACCAGAACTCTCTCCCTGCAATCACTATGTGGTCTTAAAGAAGGTCTAGCAGTCGACTTGTGATGATAGCATACAGAAATTGGATAGTCTCTGATTTCTACTTCATCCTTGTTTCTACTGAGTAGGACCAGATGATGAGTCCTTAGATTGCAGATCTGGTTCCAGTAAGGAAAGCACCATTTGGTTTTATTTGGTTATTTTCTCATACTAAAATTTTAATCAAAAATAAATGAAAACTTAATAGAGATACTAAGGCTCAGCTGCTACAGTCAAAACCCAATGTAGTTCAAATTATTGAGTATGGTAATTTAAAATTAATTTCAAAATATCATGAATACTAATGGGACATCGAGTAAGTTAAAGAGATAAGACTTAGGGGTGGGTATATGATGATGACTTTTATGTCAAATTTCGGAAATCTCAAACTCAGCTTCCAAACTTGGTAGACCAAATAGGTTGGTCTCTTCACTAAGTCACTACACTGGTAAAAATGACAACTGTGTCAGCCTTAGGACATGAATGATAGGAGCCGTGGCATGCCTTAATTCAAGTGTGTGGAGTGAAATTGGAGTAGATTGCTTCAAATTCCAGCCTAGAGCCACCCTGGTACTTTTTATGGTTCAGGACAAGGAAACTTTAAAAGTGCATTTTGTACCATGTGGATGTGTAAGGTCACAAACCTGGATGTAACAATGATCCCCAGCTGATGATTCTAAACCAAGGCATAATGAATAATTAAGATGCAAGTGTCATGCTTGGCTATAATAAAGTCTCTTCTAATGGTTTCTCCAGGAATCCACGAGGAATGCTTATATATTTTGCAAATGCATTCTGGGTGTTACTTGTTACTAGTTTAGCTCTAGATCATTGCTCCATTTTTTCTTGTGGGTCTCTCTTCTCTAATTATGAACTGTGGCAACTTCTGCTTCGGCTGTGCCACTTTATGCCTTGTAAGGTGTGGGTAGGACCTTCTATATTTTTACCAAAGTAATTGCTGACAGCAAACTTGGCCATTTATAGAGAATTTACTTGAAGAGTTGGGCAAAACTAAATGGAATTGTAACTGCAAAGTTTGTCAGTGATAATTATTCCAGTTCAAGATCCTTCACAGGAATTTTCTCCTGAGTAATCTTTCCCTTTCAGTTAGTTTCTGTGTTGTAGGGGCTGGTTCATGATCTTATTGCTTCAGGGGAATGGAGTCCAAGTCCCAACCTCTGGGCAGTGGTGGCAGGTGGAAGGGAGACAGGGATTAGAGGATTGCTTTCCCAAAAGAAATGGTAATATGCTGGAAAGCAGCTCCACCAATAGTGATGGCAAATATGATGTTCAGTTTGACTTCATTGTTGTAAAACATTTCTTTTCACAGTAGAAGTTTGCTTTACTATTGTATAAAAAATAACTTTATGCAAAGAAGACAGATTACACTCACAAAGAGATTGAAAAATGTTAGACAAAATTAATTAAGTAGTTTCTCTCCCTTTCTAATCATCAAGACTTTGCAAAAATAATTGTGTCCTAGAATCATATCACCCACCCTATCACTTATTGGAAAGTAATTTCACATAATTTGTTTCCATAATATCTACTCAGCATTTAGATGAAGCTGTTTCTCCTTAGCTTCAATAGTCAATGGAGTGCCTCATAAATCTTCAATGTTTTGTTATTTTCTGAACAAACTGACTGGCTTTGGAAAATATCATATTTCAACAATTTATAGAATGAGTTTCCTGTTTTGTAATGAAGAAATAATACCTGCTCTTTCAGGTTTATTGTTTGACTGGTTAATCCTCATGCCCTTAAAGTCCATGTGTGTGGTAGTGTGGAGTCTTCAGCTTTGATTAAGAGACCTCGTGATCTGCTGGGTGTTGCCAGTGTTCCTCCAAGAAGAATTGTAGCCTTTCTTACCTCCCTGCACCCCAGCCCTGCACAGACATAACCGTCGCCACTACCATCTTGTCTGAAACTGGCAGATTCAGAATACCTGAAATGTCTTACTTTAAATTATAATGTAGTCCATAATTCAATTAAAGGTGTTTTTCGCCACATGAGAGATAACATTTGATGAAGTTATACCTCTTTTAAAAGGAGAGAAAAGTCATAGAAATCGCATAGAACTTAGAAATAGAACCAAAAGCCACAGCCAGCTATATTAGTCAATGGGTTTTAGTGTAAAATAAGAGTGGGTTTTTGTTGGTATGTATTAGTTACAAATCTATAATGTCCTAATAGTTACTTATAAATCTGAAAAGACAGAAAATCACAAAGGTGAATGTTCACGAATAGCATATTTTCATATACATGTTTAGCATACGTAGTACATAAATACACGAAGCACAAAAGGTAAAACTCACCAGAAAAGAGTGTATCTGATGGACTGTGCATGGTGTAGTAATAGAATTCACTTGATAATGATTCTGTTTACAGGACTTTAATAGCTACATTGATTATAGTTGGATAATGAATTGCTTATGTTAATAGTAATTGGAATTTGCTTATTTAAACACCTATCATTGTTAATTTCAGTTAAGATTACACTATTAAATGGCTCATATCAAGTTTTCTTTGGGGGAAAACACATTCATTTTGGTATGAAAATGGTTTTAATGCCAGATTTATTTTAAGCTAACAGGTTTATTTTAAATTAAAAGACAAAGCTGTAATTATGAAAAAATGCCTCTTAAGCAGATGTGCCTGGTTTTAGTAGGGACCCGGCACTACTGGCGAATATCTTATGAGTTTTTTTTTCCTGCTACTTTGTTTTTCATTAAGTGCTTTTAAATTGTTTTCATAAGCTATTTATCATAATAATCATATGAGAGAAGTTAAAATAATGTTTTCCATTTCATGGATGAATGTATAGGATTATTAATGGTTAAATCAGTTCCTCAAAGTGACGAAAGCACAGAGGTAGTTGGCGCGCATATACGCACTCTAGTTACTTCTGTAGACAGGTTAGCACAGTGTTTGGTACTGATAAGGTGACTCAAAATACCTCAATAGTGAATGTATTTTTGAAAGAGAGAATTAAACTACAGGCTCCTATTTCGTTGAAGTTTGGTGCTCTGGACTTCAGTGACTAATATGGGTCCCTGGTCATACTTAATTTGAGGTATCCTTGATAAAACATCTATATCCCGGCCGAGGGCAGTGGTCCTCATATGACTGTACCAAGGACTGTATACGGGGCTATGAAATTTCTGTATGGGACTGGAATATTGTTCTAGACCTCAGTCTCTTCATCTGTGAAATGTAAATTTAAAAACTGTCTTGCAGACCTGTGAGAATAAAATAAAATAAATAAAGTGCATATGCCGAGGCCTATTGCACCTAGGTGGCACTCAATAAATTACAGGTCCTGTTAGTTTCAGGGTAAAATCAATGTGAAAATTAGCGTTCACAATGCTTTGTGAACATTTTTTAATTATTCAGATACCAGTCATGATTCCCTATGACTGGATAACTTCCTACCCCTTTTGTACAATGTAACACTCTTTAAAGGCCACGTATACTTTTATTGTGCTTCCACGCCCCGTATCTACATTGTAAATTTATCTGCTTTTAATTATTCTTAACAACTTTACCACTCTGTTGTTTTCTAACCTATAAAGCCTTATTTAGTTATTTATTTAATTTTGACCTGAATTTACTTTTGTGAACCCTGTGTATAGAAAATATTATGTTATTTTTGGGGGGGGATATGTTTTACCTAAAAATAAAGCCTAAGTTCAAGTAATACTAACCTAATATTATAAGGAAACACTAAATAGGTAACTATAATGAAAGATAGAATGTGATATGTATAAAACTAGTTACATACAAGGACTGTCCAGAAAGTATCCAGCCATGTAAGATGAGAAACAGAGACATTCATTGAAGAAGATACAAGATACAAGAAACATTGTACACAGGACAATGATCCCTCAGTCCCCTTCAAAGTAGGTACCTTGAGACCTCACACGGTTCTCCCAATTGCCATCAGCTGCCCCGTCATATATTCCTGAATTTCATCAATGGTCTGTCTGAAATGTCTTCCCTTTCAAAGGTGATTTTAGTTTTGGGAAAAGCCAGAAGTCACACACAGTGCCAAATCTGGGCTGCAAGGGGGCTGCGTCACCTGGGTGATCTGATGTTTCGGCAAAAAACTCTGCATCAGACGTGATGCATGAGCAGGCATGTTGTGAAGAAGCTGCCAATCACCAGTTGCCCATAACTGTGGCCTTCTGAATCATCCCAATGGTTTCCAAGGAGGAATGTTCAAGCTTAACGCAAAATTTGACACAGATTCATTGCTCTGCTTACTCAGTCATTTTGAATGTAATGGCCACACAGTACACATGCTCACTCAATGGCGTCTACCGCCCCCACTGACTAGTACAGTGAAGTCATCATTGTTCATGCATGTGCATTCCAGTCCACTCCCCTTGGCTGCCAGGTTATATTGATGTTGTGCAAACTGTTCTTATATTAACAGTGGCTGGATTTTTTCTGGATAGACCTCATAAATATAGGGTTTCAGAGAAGCTGTACTATATTTCTGTCATATGAAGATACAGTTTAACAATATGGATAGAATTCTCACCACACACACAAAACAATGGTACTTATGTGGCAGGATGGAAGTGTTTGGTAGTGTTGTGATTGTAATAGTTTGTAATATACATATAAGTGTATCAAATCAACACATTATGTACCTTACACTTATGTTATATGCTGATTATATCTTAATAAATCTGGAAAAATATGAACAGAATTTCAGAAATTGGCCATTGCATCCAGGAAACCTAGGAATTTCTCATCTTTATTTTAAAAAAACATTCCTCAGGAGCTTTTGATGATTACCTAAGTTTGGAAATCACTGCCAGCCAAATTCATGATGGTCTGTCCTTGGCTGGCATCATTCCAAGGTGTTAGAAGATCTAAGAAAAGGGGATATAGGTCTTTATAAAGAAAAAAGTGAGTGTACATGTTTCTCAAGAGAGGATAGTTTATTATCATAGTTATTTATTAAGTTCAACTTATTTTTGTACACTTCTCCTCAGAGTCACAAAGTGTACATTCTAGACCTGGTATTTGCTACCTGTATGGCTTAGTGTAAATTAATCAGAAACTTCAAAACTTTTGTATGTCTTGAAAATGAGACTAATAATGCCTGTCTGAAGATGCTGACTCTCACTAAGTGAGCTAACTCTGTGTAACCAATGAACTAACATACAGAACATGATGGGTCACCCCTAGACCCATTTCATAGTTTCCCACCACTGCCTGTCCAAACACGGTTCATGTGGCTGGTTTTTCTCCATTGCTTGGATGAAAGTGAAGCCTCAAAACTCTCCTTGTATTAGTCAGTTTTCTCTAGAGAAGCAGAACCAAACGATGTGGCTTAAACAACAGAAAGGTACTGTCTCACAGTTTCGGAGCCTAGAAGTATCAGATGAAGTGGTTGGCAAGGGGGGTCGTTTCTGAGGGCCGTCAGGGAAGAATGCACTGCAGGCCTTTGTTCGTGGCTTGTAGATGCCCTCCTTCTCTGTGTTCACGTTGTCCTCCCTCTGCATATGTCTCCGTGGCCAAGTTTCTGTTTTTAAAAGGATGCCAGTTGTACTGGACTAGAGCCCAGCCTAATGACCTCATTTTAACCTAATTATCTCAGTGAAGACCCTGTCTCCACACAAAGTCATAATCTAGGGTGCTGAGGATAAGAACTTCAACACAGGAATTTGGCAGGGGACACAATTCACCCATAACACTTAACCCTCCTGTCTCTTCCACTTCTCTCTCTTGTCTTGCTTCTCTAAAAGTAGCTATTATCTTGAATTTAGCAATATAATTCCACTCCTTTTTTTATTATTTTACCAAGTATAGAAGTATAGCAAAAAATAGTTTATGCTTGAAAGATAATTTATCTTTTATAAATAGAACAATTATATAATTACATGATCTTTTATGATAATATTACATTTCCCAGGACTTGACCATATTTATATGGAAGCTACAATTTCTCATTTTCTTTGTAAGAAATTATATTAATATATTATCTATTTTATATTTGATGAGTATTTGGGTTTAATTTAGTCTCACTATTACAAATATGTTGCAATAAAATTCCAGAACACAAAAGATTCTTTCTGCGTTTTCTGGTGTGCAGATGTTACTGCAGATAGTCAGGGAGCAGCGAGGAGTCTCCCCTGTTGGCCAAGAAGGCACAGGGGGAGGCTCTTACACTGAATGCGCCAGAAACTGGAAAGGTGGATGGACAGGGCCTGAGTGCACCAAAAGATTTAGGAAGGTAAATGGATAGGACTTGAGCACACCAAAGCTAGAAAGATGAATGCACAGGGCCCCAGTGCACCGAAAGCGAGCAAGATAATCAGATAGAAAAAAAAGCCCTCCCCTCCCTATCCCTATGAGAACTGCAGGCTTGAGCAGGAGGGAGAGATGGTCTTTGGGACGAGAGTCCACCGTTCTCCCACACCCTGGGGCACCTGAATAAAACCTCCCTCCTTTTGCACCTGTATCATGAGTTTGGTCTTTGTTGTAGCAGGCAAGCAAATCTGTGTTGTCTGTTTGGTTATGCAGGGCCAAGAAATACTTCAGAATATGTAGTAAAGAATGGATTTACAGAATCATAAATTACATATGGGTTAGTTTTTGATCAGGATGGTAGAACTTCTAAGAGTATTATGGAATAAGGAATTTATTATAGCAATTAATCTTACATAATTTGGGGAAGTTCTGGTGAAGTAAAGATCTGAAAAGGATCAGGGAAAAGTAAGTAACTACTTCTGCCTGACATGGCTGAAAAAGGCAAAGCTCGTGGGGAAACTAAATATATCTAGCGGTCAGAGTGGAATTGCAAAGGAGTTGGGTATGGAAGTCTACAGATGTTTGCTGGGATTTCATGGGTACTGCCTCAGGCTTCGCCACAGTGTGTCCAGAGGGGCTCAGGAATGAGCTGGGCTGGATGAGGATTGAAGTAAGAGAGAGAACTGGAAAGCACTGTCCCCTTTCAGTCTGCCCCTTGCCGACTGAGCAGACGACACATACGGTTCTCATGTGGCAAACCTTCACAGGAGAGCACACAGGGAAGGGGGTTCTGAGATTCACATTCACAGAGTACTTATTGAAGCAGTATAATAACATTGCATTAACTTTACCAGATAATTCCAAATAATATTTCAAAATTGTTCCAATTTACACCTCACTGGCAGTATGTAAGTTTCTCTTCCTTTGCATTCTTATTAGCACTTTACTTGTCAGGCTTTTATTTTATGTATCCCATATATGTATATGTGTGTGTATGTACGTGTATGTATATTTATTTATTGTTGTTCAATTACAGTCGTCCCCATTTCCCCCCATTACTCTCCCCTGCTATACCCAACCCCACCTCCCACATTCAACCCTCCCCCCACCATTGTCCATGTCTATGTGGCCTTTATACATGTTCCTTGACTTGACCCTTCCCCTTTGGCCCCTGTGAACCCCCTCTCCCCTCCCCTCTGGTCATTCTCAGTTTGTTCTTTATTTCCATGTCTCTGGTTCTATTTTGCTCACTTATTTGTTTTGTTGATTAGGTTCTGCTTATAGGTATATTTTATCCAGGGTTTAATTTGGATTTTCCTGCTTTTTAAAGGTATTGAACAGCTTCCAAATATCAGCTGCATTTTTATATTTCCTCTTCTGGGAAATGCCTGTTAATGACATTTGCCCATTTTTTTTTCTATTTAGCTTATTCTCTTTTTACCTTATAATTTTTGAGTTTTTTATATTCAAACAATGAGTGGAATGTGTTACAAATATCATTTCTAATTTCCTTAGTAGTAATATTCTTATATTTATCTCTTATTTTTTTATTTGTTCTCTCAATGCCTCTATAATTGCTTATTCTGATACTTAAAAGATTTACTGTCACAACCAGCGTGGAGTGGGGGTTCCTGAGTGGGGTCGACGGGAGATGAAGGAAGACACAACACAGACAGTTTAAGGAAAAGTGGGGACCAGGTGGGGCATTGTCCTCTGATGGAGAGACAATGAGCCCTGAACATGGGTTTATTTTATAGGGGTTAGTTGATAAAGCTCAAGGATGTTTTGCAGACCCAGCGAGATGCCGCAGGCACAGATTCTTCCATTCCCAGGCTATCTAACTGATACATATGTCTGCTGCAAAAGTTACAGTGCATAGAGCTGAAGCTTGCGGTTATCTATCCCCTCTCTCAACCCCTGTGAATTCGGGCTGCCGTCAGCTGCTAGCCTGCTCTGCTTTGCAGATGCAAGCTATCAAGCGTGGCTTTGCCAGCACTTAATAGGAGCTTTGACATCAGCCTTCACCATCCTCCACAATTTACATACACTCCTCATAGCAAAATAGTCTTATTTTACAGCTTAATTCTTTTTTCTCAAGTAATAATAAGAATTTCAAACTTGCTCTCTCATTTTGAACTTGCTTTATGCTTGAAAAGATTGTAGTGGGAAAGGGGGATGGCTGGGTTTTTAACTTTCTCTTCTCGCCTTTTTTTCCTAACACAGATTAAGCTGTGATCACCCACTATTTTGGCTTCTGACCACCCACTATTTGCGTACTTTGAAGATGGAGGAATTTAGGGATAATTAAGAAAGAATCATGATTTCACTTGTCAGATCTTATTCTGATTTAGCATTGGGCTTCCTGGGCTTTGCAGATATTCAGTACTCTCTCTCTCTTGAAAATGCTTGTGTAGCCTTGGACTGTCCTTCCCAGGATTCAGATGATGTTTTTGTTTTTATTTTGTCCATCTGGCCACTCAGACTTGTTCTCTGAATCCTCAGGCACCTGGGAGTCCCTCATGTCTGTCATGTCACACCACTCCTATATCCCTGCACTGGACAGTCAGTTTTACCTCCACCCGCTCTGACCCATGGGTAAAATTCATGTTTGTTGCCCCACTGATGGTGGACATAAAGTTCGATTCTATTGCCATGTCATTTGTCTCCCTTTCATGATGTGGGCTGATAGAACCATCCCTTCCATTTTAGATTCCTCAAAAGTACCTGTCAAACATTATTCCCACAGGCCCCCGGTGGCTGGCTTTTGTTCCGGTTTAAAGCAGTAGTGTGCTGGAGCTTGTTCACACCACCTTGTAAGAATCAGTTGTGTGCAACTCTTCTCCACTCCAGTGCAGTGACATCGCATGTGTGATGAAGCTGGCCGTGGTGGGCACGATGGGTATTGGCAAATTCTAAAACCGAGTTTGTTTGTTTTTTAAGCCATTTAAAAATGGGGAGAAAAAGGCATACATCTGTAATTGAATAACAATAAAAATAAAAATAAAAATAAAAATAAATGTTTTGCTTACCAGCCTATCCCAATTTTGGCCGATGGAAGGGACTGGCAGAAAATCACAATATAGGGAGAAAAAGAGGTGCTTCTCTCCCACCCCCCCTGGCTTCAGTGCCCCAACTGGGGAAGGCATCCTCTCCGTTCTCCACAGCTCCTGTCAAGCAGGCCTGCCTCCACAGAGTCAGCCCTCACGAAGGATATGCTAACATTGTTTCATCCCCGCCTGTTTAGTCCTAGGGATTTCTCTGCTGCTTGTCTCTGGTTATCTCTGTGCGCTTTACAAGTTCCTGTTACACTGCCCACAGCTCTCTGACTGGTACCTTCATTAAATCTCACTTGAACCACCTGGTATGCATTCTGTTTCTTTCCAGGACTATGAATAATTCATCAATCATGACAGTTTTTCTGAAACTACCCAAATGCAGCCTCAGAATTTTGCTAAATATATTGCCCCAGGCAACTCCTACCCTTGTATCCGATTTGGCACTCAAGATGAATCTCCTTTAGAAACCACACCCTGGAATGTGGGATGATGGAAGTCAGCCTAATCACTAAGTATAAAGTCCTTCTATAAAGTTATGAGTGTTCTTATTTTCACATTGACTAATTGCAACATGAAACACCAAATATTTAGCTTTGGGCTCTGGTGTTCTTCCTAGCCCATGTACATGTAACATTGTTTTTTCTTTCTTCAAATCACAGTAGTTTTCACTTTACTTGAGAATCTGAGACACTTCATAGTCTTTACTCTTTCATGCGCTGCCTAATAAGTCACCTACTGACATTATTGCACTAGGGGCAGAAAAAAAGGGCTTATTTTGACTTTAAAAAACCTAGCTCTGATGGGAGACATGTTAGGAATGTTAATGTTTGCGTTCTCCTGCAACCAATTAGTCATTAAAAATCACATTGGGCCAAATAAAATTCAAGGTCTCACCTCTTCCCCCACTTTTTCCAATTTTTAACAAGGCAGAATTTTAGATGACGGAAATGGCATCTTTCAGCAGTTTTCCTTTTTAAAGTTTGGTTAACTTGGCAGATGTTAAGCTGTACATATTTTATTTCTGAAATTTAAAAAAAGAGTACTCTTCTTTACCCAAAGACCATATGTCAAGGGGAAATATTTTATACACTGATTGTCTCAGGAAACTCATTCTCTTTCCATTTTTACTGCCAGATTTATTTGATTCATTCTCAAATCAACATATTTCTATTTGACACGCTATCTTTTGAAATAACTCTGTCCTATTATCTTCCTAACAATTAAATACATCTGAAATCACAGAACGAATTCGTTATTTCTAGAGATGAAGATGGAAATTTTTTTCTTATTTCAACCCGGAGACCGTGGTCAAATACAGAACATTCTCTTGGTTTCTTCTGTAGCATGTTGCCTGCATTAAGAGATGAGTAGAAAGTGGGTCTAGTCCTTGCTGGGTGGCTCATTTGTTTGGAGTGTCATCCCATACAGCTAAAGGTTGTAGGTTTGATTCCTGGTCAGGGCACATACCTTGGTTGAGGGTTCGATTTCAGTCAGGAGCATACGGAGCAACCGATTTCTCTCTTTCTCTCTCTCTCCTCCCACCCTTTCTCTCTTCTCTTTCTAAAAAATCAATAAACATACCCTCAAGTGAGGATTAAAATATATGGTCCAGCACAAATAATGCTCCTTTTTTATTACAAATTATTTTATTATAAAATCATAAGCATGTAATTCTGTGACATAACAATATCACACTCAAGCACACCATATGCCATTTTAGGAAGAATATTCAAATTAAAACTATAAATTATTACACCCATATTATTACCTTACCAACCACACTTAAGCAGACATTACATCTGCTTAGGCCCTGTATATGAAAATGGGTCTATGGGATTCAAAGTCAGGGCCAGAATAAAAATCGTAGCACTGACTTTAGTAAGTACTTTGCAAATCATATCAATGCATGTTAATGATCATTGTTAATGATCAAATATTATAAAACAAATATTCTACATTGTTTTATTCTTACTTAAAAATATCCATTTTCAAACTATAAGAACAATAGTTTTTTATTGTTGCTACACATTCTATCGATTACTCCTGCAGTACAATTTAGTATTAGGGGCATAAAGGGTACCCACTTTGATAAATAGTATGTGCATAAAGACATTAATCTATTTGGTCCTCCTGGAAAATTCAACCTGCCACATTTGTGGATTGTGAAAGCTATATCCAATATTGATATAAACATATAAAACTATATCAGTTAATAAACATTCTACATGTTTATATTATATCATGTCTTTCTTTATACTAGTGATTAAAATTAATGTTAATTAATGTTTTAAATGTTAACTGAGGTTAGTTAGCTCCATTTTAAAAAATACTTTGGCTAGTTAGTTTGTGCACTAAATCCCAATTAGTATTCCAAACAGGTTTCCTTTTCATGAACTACGGGGCCCACTTACTCCCAAAGAAAGCCATTCAGGAAGCATGAGCCACCTCATATGCTATCATATACTTAGTTCTTTTTCTTTTTTTCCTGATCATTCCAAGTGTTTACCCATCCATGAGTTTATAAAGGTTATTTTATCATTTGGAAATTTTTTCTCTTCTTACGGCATTGTATGTTTTACTCATCCTAAAAATCTATCTTTAAAATTAAATTAAATTAAAATCCCACTTAGATTCTTTAATCCTTCAGAATGGGTTTATTTCTTTGAGTTCTCATACTGCTCTGAAAACAGTACCATTATAATAGCATATATTAGTGTGAGTTTTCTCATAGAGAAATCTGTAGTCTCTAGGGTAAGGTGTTCTTTTGGCCTGTCTGATAACTGACATAGTAAGAGAATGTAACAGCTGCTCAGTAAATGTTAGCTTAGCAAATTATTGAAAACTGCTTTTGTCCAGTTATTGGGATTTATATTAATGATCTCCCCTCAATAAAACCACAGTGACTCCTTTTCAAATGTTGCTAGGGAAAGGATCCTGGGCATTTCAGAGCCCATAGACTAAGAAAGTGTTAAGTCATAACTGGTAAATATAGTACTTCTGCATATTCTAATAAATTATTAATTAGATCCAAACCTCATTATAAAATTCTTTACAGGGATTCAGAAAAATGGAGCTTCAGCAACAATGTACTAATGTGTAATTCATCCTAAACATTTTTATTTGAACAGTAATAGTTTTAACATATCCTAACTGAATATTGGCCCAGAACTGACTGGTTCTATTATATTACCTCTTTTATTTTATTTTTTAAAAATATTTTATTTATTTATTTTTAGAGAGAAGACAAGGGAAGGAGAAAGTGAGGGAGAGAAACCTCAATTTGTAGTTGCCACTCGCACGCCTCCTACTGGGGACCTGACCCACAGACCAGGCATGTGCCCTGACTGGGAATTGAACCAGCAACCCTTTGGTTCACAGGCCCATGCTCAATCCACTGAACTACACCAGCCAGAGTATATTATCTCTTTTAGAAAAGGTGAGATTGCACTATTGGTAGGATTGCAAATTAGTGCAGCCACTGTGGAAAACTATATGGAGGTTCCTCAAAAAAATTAAAAATAAAACTAATTTATGACCCAGCAATTTCTTTCTGGGTATATGAGGTCTTACCAGAAGGTCTTACCAACCATGTAAGATGAAAAATAGAGACATTTATTGAAGAAGATACAAGATGCAAGAAACAATGTACATAGGACAAAAATGACTCAGTCCCTTTTGAAGTAGATACCTTGGGACGGCTCACAGTTCTCCTAATGGCTATCAGCTGCCCTGTCATATTTTCCTGAATCTCATCAATGGTCTGAAATCTCTTCCCTTTCAAAAGTGATTTTAGTTTTGGGAAAAGCCAGAAGTCTGAATCATCCAAATAATTTCTGTGGAGGAATGTTCAAGCTTAATGTGAAATTTGATACAGATTCATTACTTGCTTAATCATTTTGAATGTGATTGCCACACAGTACACATGCTCAGTCAATGGCATCTACTGTCTCCACTGACTGTTATAGTGAAGTTGTCGTTGTTCACGCATGTGCATTCCAGTCCACTCTCCTTGGCTTCCAAGTTACACTGATGTCAATGAAATTGTTCTAGTTATATTAACAATAGCTGAGATTTTTCCAGACACATGATATCTTACATAGTATACAAGAAATTCAAAACAGTAATTTGAACATATGTATCCTTATGTTCATTTCTGCATTATTTACAATAGCCAAGACATGGAAGGAACCTAAATGTTCATTGATAGATGCTTGGGTAAAGAATGTGGCACATACATACAATGGAATATTACTTGAACATAAAAAAGAATGAAGTCTTACTATTTGCTACAACATGGATGGACTTAGAGGGTATTATGACAAATGAAATATAAAACAGAGAGAGGCAAATGCTATATTATTTCTTTATATGTGGAATCTAATAAACTAAATGATGGAACAAACAAAACAAACGAAATCATAGATACTGAGAACAAACTGATTGTTGCCAGATGGGCAGAGGGGTTGAGGGCCTGGAGGAAAAGGTGAAGGGATTAAGAAGAATAAATTGGTAGTTACAAAATAGTCACAAGGATGGAAAGTACAGCACAGAGGATATAGTCAGTAGTATTGTAATAACTATGTAGGGTGCCTGGTGTGCAGTAGACTTCGTGGTTGGGGGGATTACTTTGTTGGTTATATAAATGCCTAACTACTATGTGTGCGCCTGACACAAATATAATATTGAAGGTTAACTGTAATTGAAAAAAAAATTTAAAGGAAAGAGGAAATAGAAACCACAGCTTCCTTCATATTATTATTCTTATCTAAAATAATTTTTATCATATGTTAACAAAATCACAGATACAAGACTTGATGACTTGTACCTGTAAATTCAAGTGACTGGCATGCTGGAAAGGTAAAGATAACAGGGAAACCTAACATCCCTAGCCAAGTTACTAAAGTAGCAGCTCAGGAAGTTTTCAGGTGAAACAAATATGAACTTTGTAGATTATTCTTCAATAGGAAACTGTACACTTAGTTGCATCCAGGTAGGATGAAGCAGATTGAGACAGGCCAATGGTATGGTTAATCCAAACCAAACTAAATCCAGAAAAGCTGAGTAAAGACATCGAAGAGGTGGAAAGCAATAAGGATTAACTGGAAATTCTAGGTAGGCCAATAATTGGCAGGTATTTTCTCTTGGGGCCATTTTTCTTTTATTAGTGCTAATAAGGGCTGTTGATCAGGGTTTGCAATAGAGTTTGCAGTGGGGAAGTAGAATCCAGCAGTGCCTGGACCACGTATCGTGTGCATAGTTGGAGTGACAAAGTAGGGAAGTGAGAGATTTCGGATATGGCCAGTTTCCTGAGACCTTTGCTACATTTTGAGCTGTAAGTCTGGCTAGAGAACAAGCCAAATGTTTCTAGAATTGGTCTGTTCCATACAGTAGTCGCTAGCCACATGTGACTAGCTAACACTTGGAATGTGGCTGGATTGAGATGTGCTGTAAGAAAAATACACACCACTCTGCATAATGCTCTCCAGTTCCATCCGTGCTGTCGCAAAGGGTAGGAGCTCCTTCTTTCTTTCTGCTGCATAGTATTCCATTGTGTAAATGTACCACAGTTTTTTGATCCATTAGGCTGTTTCCAGCACTTGGCTATTATAAATAGCACTGCTATGAACATTGATGGCATTTTTGTACACCAACAATGAAATATTAGAAAGAGAAACTAGGGAAAAAATTCCATTTACTATAGAATTACTATAGTAAATTACTATACAACAAGAAAAATATAGTACCTAGGCATAAATTTAACCAAGGAGGTAAAAGACCTCTACTAAGAAAACTATAGAACACTGAGGAAAGGAATTAAAGAAGATACAAATAAATGGAAGCATATACCCTTTTCATGGATTGGAAGAATTAACATCATTAAAATGTCCATACTACCCAAAGCAATCTATAGATTCAGTGCAATCCCTATTAAAATACCAATAGTATATTTCACAGATCTAGAACAAATACTTCAAAAACTTAAATGGAGCCAAAAAGGACCATGAATAGCCTCAACAATCCTGAGAAAGAAGGACAAAGTAGGAGGGATCACAATACCTCATATCAAACTGTATTACAAGGCTACTGTAATCAAAACAGCCTGGTGCTGGCATAAGAACAGGCACATAGACCAATGGAACAGAATAGTAAGCCCAGAAATAAACCGTGTTTCTATGCTCAATACTTTTTATATTAACTATATTTTGAAATAGTAGTATCTCCATTTATTGGATTGGGTAATTAAATTTATATGTTTGTTTCTGTTTTTAGTTTTTTAAAAATTAAAGTATAGTTGTTATACATTAGTATATTAGTCTCAAGTGTACAACATAGTGATTCTATATTTGCATATCTTAGAGTGTGCTCACCACACTAAATCTAGCAACTATCTGTCACTGTGAAAAGTTATCACATTATTATTACTCCGTTATTGTCTATAGCCCCCTCTACATTTTCCACCCACATCTCCACTCTCCCTTACCTCTGGCAACCATCAGCTTGCTGTCTTTCTCCTGTCCAGCATGGTGAAAATAATGCCTCCCTCCTCCAGGGCAGAGGTCAGGTAGGTGTGCTGCGCAGGCGGGTTCTCGAACTCGGGATCCTGTGCTGAATGGCAAATCTGCTGCTGTGCGGCTTCGCCTGGGCCTTTCCCCTTCACTCCCGTGGGGCAGGCGGCACCTGGAGGCAGTGCATACTTGGTGCTCTGCTCCTTGCTGTGTGGTAAGCATTCAAGTTCTTTAACCCAGTTGTCTCGTGTCTTCTGCTGCATCCATGAAAGCATACAACGCTCATTTGTTACCTTGTAAATAGGGTAAAATATCAAACCCTTCACAGTTAAAGATACTTTTACTTTTTTAACATTACTGTGTCCTTAGAGTTAAATATAATGTAAAATATTTTGAACTGAGTGATGATTAAGAGATGACAGAAACATACTAGTGGTAAGAAGTGCTTAGAAGGAAATTTATAAATTAAAAAAGAAAAATGTCTGAAAAACTAACACACTTTCATGTCAAGAAAAGAGCCATAAATCAAATGAATGAAACAGAATGATAGATATAATTAAAAAAGAACAGAAACATATGAAATAAAGACAATCAACATACTCTAAATTCGGTTCTTAGGATTAACAAAGGTAAAAACCTCTTGCAAGACTGATAACAATGAGTGGACTCACAAATTACTAATATGTGAAATGTAAACTGGTATATCGCTACAAATAGTACAGGTATCAGAAAGATAAAAGAAGACATTATGGATAATATCTACAAATAAACTTAATAATTTGGGTTAAATGGATAAATCCTGGAAAAACTACTAGTAGTATTAAGGATATAGAACAAAGGGAATTATGATACATTATTTTTGGTGTGTAAATTGGTTCAACAACTTTAGAAAAATGTCTGTATACTGTAAGAGCCGAACACAGGCTCACCATAGGAACATAGCTTTGCTCTGGTTTGGGTTGGTAACCAAAGTAGTCTTAATGTGTGTTACCATTTTTTAATGGTCAAAAAAACTAAGAACTACTCCGTGTCCATCAACAGTGGAGAGAATCAACAAAATACCACACAGCAATATGACAATGAGCGGAATACAACTGCCTGCAATAATATGGCTCTATCTCCCAAATATTATAAAGAAGCCACACAAAACATGTATATGCTGGAATACTCCATTCAGGTAAAGTACTGAAAAGCCAAATAGCGTGCTGCTATAAAAGTTATGATAGTGATTATTCTGGGAATGTTAGAACTGGAAGAAGGCGTGGGGAATACTTTTATGGTGCTGGGTTGGAACTCGATTACACAGGTGTGTTGATATGTTCAGTTTCAGAAAATCCATCAGGCTATTTACTTAAGATCAATTTAGTTTTCAGAATGAATATTTTTCTTTAGTATAAAGTTTACAAATCACCTACATTCAAGTTATTATGTTAGCTATTGGTGATGCAGAAAATGTGTAAAATAAGTTTTTTTTTTCATATCAAGGGACATGAAATTTAACACAAATATAAAAATAAACAAGATAACGATACTTTTATACCTTCTCCAAGAATAATTGTAGGAACACTATTTTAAATTTTTTTTTTCTTTTTTAGAAGGTTTTTAGAGGAGTTGACCTCAAAATGGAGCAGGAAGTTCAGAGATATTCTATATACCCCTTACATCCATACCTGCACATCCTCCTCACTATCAATATCTTTGTTACAACCTATACATCTACATGGAAACATCATTATTACTCAAAATCCATAGTTTACACTAGAGTTCATGCTGGTGTTATATAATCTAGGGGCTTGGACAGATGTACAATTACGTGTACCCACCATTATTGTATCATATGAAATAGTTTCTCTCCTAAAATACTGTGCTCTATTTCTTCCTCCTCCTTAACCCCTGGCAACTACTAATCATTTAATATTTTTTCCTTAGGAGAGACAGAGGAGGAAGAGCCTCCTCCTGAGGAGTCCCCACTGAATTACTTGAGTCTGACCCCTGTCTTACCACCCTCTCTTGGTTTCTTTCACTGTCTCCTCGCCCCCTTCTTGCCTGGGAAGTGTTGGAGTCCTCCATTTTTTAAAGATCTTATTTGTTTATTTTTAGAGAGAAGGGAAGGAAAAGAGAAAGAGAGGGAGAGAAACATCAAAGTGTGGTTGTCTCTCGCGTGCGCCCTACCAAGGATCTGGCCCCCAACCCAGATATGTGCCCTGACTGGGAATCGAACCAACGACCTTTGGTTCGCAGGCCAGTATTCAATCCACTGAGCCACACCAACCAGGGCTCCTCCACTATTTTTACTTCTTGATTTACATCCTCTATGTGAGTGGCTACATCCTGCCACTGGGCTTCAAGTCTTCATAAAAGGTGGTAACTGCTCTCTAATCTTGCTCTCTAACTTGGACGTTCAAAAACAGCCTCAAATTCCACTGTGCACAATTACACTCCTTGTCCTCCTAGACTCTGCCAGCTGAGTTAGGAGCATTTTTTTTTCTTGGTGCCTTTTGACTCATTTATCCACTTCTCCCAACCCCCATCCCCTGCCTATGGCATCCACCAATCTGTTCTCAGAATCTGAGCTATGAGCTGCATATCACTGCTCTTTTTACAGTGGTTGGAATCATACAGTATGTAGCCTTTTCAGATTGGCTTCTTTTACTTGGTAATATGTATTCAAGTTTCCTCTATGTCATTGTATGCCTTTATAGCCCATTTCTTTTAACATTCAATTGTTTGGATGTGCCTCAGTTTATCATTTTGCCTACTGAAGGATATCTTAGTTGCTTCCAAGTTTTGGCGATTATGAATAAAGTTGCTATAAATATCTCCATGCAGGTTTTCGTGTGGGCAAATATCAAGGAGGGTGATAGCTGGGTCATATGGGAAGTATGTGTTTGCAAAAAATCCTGCCAAACTGTCTTCCAAAGGGGCTGTGCAATTCTGTATTCCCACCAATGAATCAGACTTCCTGTTGCTCTGCACCCACTTCAGCATTTGGTGTTGTCAGTGTTCTGGATATTAGAGATTCTAGTATGTGCATAGTGGCATCTTGTTATAATTTGAATTTCCCTCACGGTATGCAGTGTGGAGCATCTTTTCACATGATTGCTGTCTATATATCTTCTTTGGTGAGATGTCTGTTCAGATCTTTTACCTCTTTCTTAATTGGGTTGTTTGTTTTCTTATTGCTGAATTTTGAGTTTTGAGTGTATTTTGGGTGAGGGTCCTTTATTTTAGTATATTTTGCAAGTGTCTTTTGCAAATATTTTATCCTCATCTGTGGCTTGTCTTATCTTGGCAGTATGTTTTGGAAAGAAGCCCTTATTTTTCATGTCATTTGGATGGATTATATTTTTTTCAGTTACTTAACCATTTGCTGATCCCTTTCAATGTTATAGATTCCGACAATTCTCTGGAAACCAGTAGATTCAGATACATGCAGCATTGTTACATTTTCTATATTATTGAGGGAAATTTCAGCAGCTAATGAGAAACAAAGTTATTTGGAATTAATCATCCTACAGTTTTGCAACATTGCTCACTCCATTAATGTTTTTGAAAAAGTATAGAAGGATATTGAGCACTTTGTGGCTAACATGGAGTTGATTACTAGAAATGCATGACTTACCTATTTCTCATTAGTACTTTGTTATTATACTCACTTCACAGAAAAGAAGACTGAGGCTCAGCTAGGGCAGTGCTTTGGCCAAGTCTCTAGAACTAGTAAGTGGGAGAGGAAGGCTCTGACTGAGGCAGTCTGGTAGCAGAGCTCACTGTATCTGCTCTACTGGCTCGTACTTCAACACTTGTGCACCAACCATCCTCAAAATAGAAAGCCAGCTATTTACTACAATATTGTATGCTCCTTATTTTGCTAGAAATTTTTGCCTTTAAAAATTACTTAATTTTAGTATTTTTTGAAATGCACATAAATATTTATTCTTGAAAAAAGTTAAGCACAGGTAGATCAAAAGGAAAACAAATGCAAAACCATTGCACCCTTAGTTGTGCAAACTTTGAGATATTTTTCTAATCATTAGAGCTTATTTATTGAAGTCTGATGAGGATAGTAGAAGCGTAATTGTTTCTCTCCAACCCCTACCTTTAACTATGCTACATTGAACATCTCTTTCCAGTGTTTAGTGATATTTTGGGTAGGTTTCTCTGCTTTGTAGTCACTTAAGTGAAATGTAGTCCCTCATATCCAGTTTGCAGACTGGTTCTGTTTGAAGAGTTTGCTTTTCCTGTCCTTTAAAGCTTATGCTTGAATTCTGACACGAGGGATCAGTGTGGGGACAGAGGGTAGATCTAGGCTTTCATTCTACTTGTACCATCTCTTTTTTTTGCACCTTTTGGATACCTGTTTCTCCTCTAGAATGGTATAGACTGGGAGAAGGCATGGACAAATGTATGAAAAGTCTTCCATTTCTCTTTCTATAACATGTTGCGGTTGCTTTCGATGCCCTCCATGTGTCTAGGCACTTAACATTGCCTCTCCTATGGGGCTCTTACGTCAGTTCTTGAGGAATCTTCCTACTGCCCAGTTTAATGAGTTGAGAAGTACAATGTATTGACTTCACCCAAATCTCCTTTGTTGTTTACTTTTTCTAACTTCAGGAAATCTTTGGCCCTACAATAAGTGTTCTAGGGTCAGAAATTGGCAAGGAGGATAGAACCAGGATGCCTTCCCATTTGCCTTTGGAAAATAAAGCAGCCTTGCCAAATCAAAGAAGCAAAACTGATTGATTGCTGCCTCTCTATCTTCTGTCTCCAGAATTCCACCCCCCCCTTATTAATTCTAAGACTGGGTGCTTAATAAATCTCATCTAGAATGAGGGAAGACTAGAGTGAGGCTGAAGCTATAATTGGTAAAGATGCAACTGTCCCTCATATTAGCTAAGGTAAGGACATGTTGCTTGTTCTTTTGGCCTAGACAGTGTTTATGTCATGTCTGTAGTCAGACACAACTATGAAATGGTCTTCCTCTTTCCTTGAGCTATTGCCACTGCAGAGTATCCTAGTGTGATACTGATGTTCTGTGACATGAGTTCAACAGAGAACTCCAAAGCCTCGCTGTGAGTGTCTGGCGAGCTGGTAGCAGCACCGCACCATAACTCATCCACCAGGCCAGCTAGCTGCTTGCTCAGTTTCTATTTTGTAGAGGACAGATCAGTAAGTTCAAAGTCAAAAGCAAACCTCAGCCTGTTAATAATACACCAGTCACTCTTCCTGGCAGGACTCACTGTTCTCTGTGAGTACATCTCTTCCAGCCCTCCTCACTAAAGGTCATGGTGATTCTCAACTTTTTAACTTTAGTTTTTATAGGCAAATAGGATTCATAAGGGGAAGGTAGAGACCATATTTTTCAGCCTAATAGCAAGTGGCCTAGGCGTGTGTCTAATCACTTTGTTCAGCTGCTCTCTTTGAAAGGGCAGTAAAAACCATTTATTCTCCAAGCCTCAAGATAATTCTTAGGATTGACATACTTCTAAGATAATAGGAATAAATTTGTTCAATTTCCTATTAAACAAACACATTTAACAAAACATATCATGCTAAAATAATATTGTATAACCTATTTGAATCAGAAATGTCTTATGCAAATCTTTCCATATACAAAAAAAAAACCTTTTTTATCCTTACAAGCTTAAGGAATAAATTTCTCAATTTAAGTCATTGTAAAAGAATGAAGCCTTTGAATTCACACGTCTTACTAGCTGTGCTATTTCCTGTTTTATCTCACAGTAAACTGGTTAGAAACCATGTAAGACCCCTGACATGAATTGAATTGACCAAAATTGTACCTTTTCTATATTTTCAATCAGTCATATCACCAAAGGTAACGTTTTTGAATTATGATGTTACAGCTTCCAAAAGAAGTGATTTTCAGGATTAAAGTTCAGTATTAAAGAAATGACTTTTACAGATGACCAAAAAGGAAAACTGTCATTGAATGGAATTGTGAATTTCAGATTTAAGTATCCAACTGCCTATTTGACATTTCTGTCTGAATTTCTAATATGCATCCCAAGTTTACTATGTTCAAAACTGAACTCTTTCCTTCCCTCCGCAAACCTGCTCATCCTACCTTCCGTATGTCAACACATGGAGTAGTCTCTCTTGATTCCTCTCTCTTTTTCCATATTCCACATAAAATCAGCAAATTCTATTGCTATTTCTTTTAAACTACATTCAAAATCAGACCACTGCCTACTATCTCTATGGCTACCATGTAGCTCTAGCCCTCTCAACTAGGTTTTTGTCAGAACCTTCTAACTGGGCATTCTTATGATTTTGCTGTTCTCCTCTCAGCAGCCAGAGTGATCATGTTAAAATATAGGTCAGATGTTGCTAATCTCTGGTTCCAAATCCTCCAATAGCACCTATTCCTAACTAGAGTAAAAGGCAAAGTCCTTATGAAGTCCTCCAACATCCTCCCCTTTGCTTTCGAAAGGCAGCCATCCTTTTCTTGCTCTACCAACTCAACTCAGCCGCACCTGCTCCTTTGTTGCTAGTAGAACTTGCTAGGCCTGGTCCTATCTCAGAATCTTTGTATTTGGTGTTTCCTGCGCCTGCAAAGCTCTCTCTTTCCACAGGGATGCATGACTTGTTGCTGAACTTCTTTAGGTATTTATTCATTCCACCTTTTCAGTGAGGTCTGGCCTGGCCACCCTATTTGAACTTGTACCATTCCCTCCACATTCCATCTCTCTCTCTCTCTCTCCCTCTTACTTTTCTTTGTGCTTTTATCATCATCTAAGATATTTTATTTACTCATATTGTTATATTTTTGTCTACCCCAAAGAATGTGTTTTATGAGCACAGGTGTTTTTGTTTATTGTGTTATGCATTCCTAAGCCTAGCAAAATGCCTGACACAATGCATATGGTCAATGAGCATTAGTAGAATGACATCATGAATAAATGAAAAAACCTCTTCCAGCAATTTGTAATTTTTTTATTTCTGAAACTCTTCCTATCTGTTTAAGTAGAAAATGTGTTTTCTACTTCTAAAAAAATCAGAATTCGTTTTTTGAATTTAAGTCCATCCCATATGTTCTTTGTCAGATTTTTTAAAAAGCAAAACTAAATATGAGACTCTAAGATCTCTATAATTTCCTTATATTTAGAAGATATGTAAAGTAAGATATAATTTTGTTCTGTTAGATTTTTAACATGCTGAACAATAATTTTCATGAAAATATTTATATAGTGTTCATTTCATTTTATTTAGATAAGGAATTTAATAGAATAATAATTTTCTTGATCATCAGTCCTTAATTTGTTCTTGCAATTAATGTTTGTGTTTTCTGAATAATAACTCTTAAATTCCCAATTCTTCATAAACATTTTTTGTTTCTCTAATTTTTAAGCTTTGATTATAATATATGGTTCTGCACATGCTCTTCGAGTACTAGGTCTTAGAAATTAAGTAATAAAGATGATTTTACTTGATCACACCAGACATATTTGTGGTTTGAATCTTGTATTTTATTTTTTGATACTAGAGTGAATTTCAAGAATTATGACATTTTAAAATATGATGACTCTTAAAATACCCTTAAAATATTTATAGATCATGTCCTTATTCTCCAGTGGATTCTGTGCAGTATTCATTCTTACACTATAATACTCTTCTGTAATACTTGAAAATTCAGCACAGATATGCCAATCAATGTCTAAATAGAGAAGCAGGAGTTTCTTCTGTAACTTCCATTAAATGAATTTTTAATGTTTAAAAACATATGAAATATTCAAGCAGTTGGGGTTCCTCCCAGATCCCTTTACTGCTGGTCTACCCATTCCCGGGTACAGATGTCGGCTGCTCACATCAGACCTCACTGCCTCATGGAGTAGCGTGGGCCTGCTCGCTGCCTTGCCTCTGAGGGAGACAACCCTTGTGGCACAATTCGCACTCTTAAGGCCTACCTGGCATCTGACCGCCACTAGATTTCTCCTAAGGTCACATCTTTGCTTGGCTTTTCCCATGGTTTAACTTCCTTTCTATACTCCATCAGGAAACAACTGGCAAAAAGTATCCTGTTTCAGACTCTGCTTCTAGCATACTCAACCTAAGATGAATCCTGTATGTTTAAATGCCTTTTTAAAAAATGATTGTTATTCAATTACAGTTGTCTGCATTTTCTCCCCATCCCTCCACCCCACCCCAGCTGAACCCACCTCCCTCCCCCATCTCCACCCTCCCCCTTGATTTTGTCCATATGTCCTTTATAGTAGTTCCTGTAATCCTCTCTCCCCACTATCCCCTCCCCATTCCCCTCTGGCTATTGTTAGATTGTTCTTAACTTCAATGTCTCTGGTTATATTTTGTTTGCTTTTTTCTTCTGTTGATTATGTTCCAGTTAAAGGTGAGATCATATGGTATTTGTCCCTCACTTCCTGGCTTATTTCACTTAGCATAGTGCTCTCAGTTCCATCCATGCTGTTGCAAAGGGTATAAGCTCCTTCTTTCTCTCTGCTGTGTAAGAATAAAAAAATAATAATAATTAAAAAAATTTCTTTCAATAATGTTTCATAGTCTTCCAAGTTTAAGTTTTGCATTATGTTTGTTCAATTTCTTTCTAAATATTTTATACATTTTTGATGGTATTATAAATAGAATTGTTTCCTTATTTAATTTTTGGATTGTTCATTGCTAGAGGATTAAAATGCAATTGAATCTGTAAAAAAAAAATTATTGTTAACTCCATCTTTCAACCATACTGAAATTTCTCTAGTTTCGGTTTACCATTTTTTCCTATGTCTGATAATTTGAACATATTTATGACATAACAGCATATTGTTTGCACCATAGGATAGTACTTAAAATCAAGTTTATGATCATTCTCTGATGTCCTATTTGATGCTACTAGGTGTACCTGCAGCATTCTTAATCTAAACTGGACATATCACTTATAGAACCAGAAGTAGTTTTCTATCTAGATTCTTTTTCATCCCAAAGTATTCTGATTACCTGTAATATGTTACACATCCTCATTAGACTTGTTTCTTGAAATACAAAGTAAGGCTAATTTTTTTCATATTTATTATGAGGATTACATGAAATAAAAAATGTGGAAACACTTTTAAATATAGAAATAATTAAATTGTGTAGAGAACATGCCTCTTGTCAGTGCAGAGAATAGTGTATTTCTCTATGAATATTTTGTTGATTTAAACTGTAATATAAAATATTACTCTGTCAAGTGACATCACCTCTACCAATTTTAAACTTTAAGGAAATAGCAAGTTCACTGTTTTAGAAGCAACTAGGTCACTCTCATTTAATTAGCTGCTATTCTTTGCCAAGGTATTATGCTTTGTGTAGTTGTAACTCAAATGATGGTGACAATGAATTCTATTGAATGAATATTCAATGAATTCTATTCCCCTCAAGGGGACCCCCAGCTACTTCTGCGAGTATTCCAGCTGATTGATTACCCTGATGGTGTTTAGGACCTACCCATAGACTGCAGTTTTAGATTTCTTCTCCAACTGCTTTGCCATGGCCACTTACCTAGATGCAAGTGTCCTCCTCAGCAACCGTCTCGGCTCAGGAAGGGGTCCTGAAATCCCTTAGAGGTCCCCTTATTGTTCCACACAATTACCTTCTGTGTGGTATGCAAAGCTGGTAGGAGATCTCACTGAAGGAGAGTTCAGGAGTAACAAAAGTGCAATCTTTGCACAGTCCTAGTTCCATGCCAAAATCCCTACCAGAGTGGTCCCTTGATTGTTTCTGGACTTCATGGCACCTGATCTCCAGCCACAGTGCTTTCAAAAATTACAGAATGGGGGCTCCTGTGTTGCATAGCTTTCTTTTTCAGCCAACTACTGAGACTAGTCTTATGTGCCTGGCATTCTTTTACCTTTTGAATGAGAAATAACTTTCCTCCCAGCATTCATTTCATAGCATTAGCTGACTTTGCTACTATTAGTTTTTTGTTGTTGTTGTTTTTTTGGGGGGGGTTGGCAAAGAGGTAACACACTCTTCCTCTGGGGACCTGACTTTCATCCCCAATTCAAATCTGTCTTACCCTGAGCTCCCAAGATAGGTCCCGATTGCTCCAGGAGATGAAGATTTCATAAGTCAGGGCCTGCCCCTGGTGGAGGGTAGACTCTTACGGGACGACTACCTCAGAAGTCACCCAAAGTGCCTTGTTGCTAGAACTGCCAGGTGACACTGCAGTGGTAGGGCATCCCTGAAGGAGTTGGAGACAAGGAGAGGTTTTGTAGGAAGTAGAACCACAGGAGATATGCAACCAGTTCCTGAGAAATTGCCTGAATAGAAACAGCTAAAAAATTTGTGTCCCAGTATGAAATGAAAATCAGGCCCTTTGTTCAAAAAGCAGGAAAAGAGCTGCAATTACAGATATAAATTAAAAATCTTTTTTCTTTTGTGACCTCTCTCAGCTGGTCATACTTTTTTTTTCATTTAACATTCTAAGTAAAGAAACATCAAAATATTCAGTTACTAGTATAAGTTTCACCAGAAACTTCATCAGAAGTTTATTAGGCCAGGGGGATTGCTAGATCCTACTTCGTTCACAGGTAACCTGTGATAAAATCCCAGCCTCCTTGCGCTGAAACTGCTAGACCCTTCAGGCAGCCCTCTTGATGGCTTTGCCTCTCATGTGTTCTATGGTTCATTCTTTAGAAAGACTGAGGCATCCCTTACCCCGGCAAACATTGGGAGAGTAGACTATCACATTGCTGAAACCTCCTGCCTTTACTGTTGTGTGTATCCCAACTGCAGGATACATAATTCAACATTTAAAGGAACCACCTTGAGGTCCAATAATAACAGGGATAAAAGGTAGCATCACACATCCTTTTATCAAAGCTGTGATTGGGTTGAGTGAGGGGAAATGTGGTTCTCCAACTATAACAACTGCTTTCTCCAAAGAAATCTCTTTATCATTCATCCCTTGCTTTATTCTTTGAAACCTTTTATACTCTTAGAATTAAAGAGGAGATTGAAGATTTTTCAGAACGAGTTCTTTTCTCTTTATATCCACTGAAAGTTTTTCATATGTTGGGGTTTCTGTTTTATACTCACATAAGTATCCTGATACCTTTTATTTATTTATTTATTTATTTATTTATTTATTTATTTATGTATTTGGTTCCTCATTAGAAATGTAGGCTTATAAAATCCCCTTCTAAGATCTTATTCATAAGCATTCAAGGATGTTACTTCTCCTACTAAATATTAAGTAGAAAACTAATTCTGTCATGTCTTTCTTTGGCCTTCATTCTATTATTTAGTCCTTTTTGATGATGTTGAAAATCAAAAATTATGATGTTGAGTTAAGATTTTATTTTTCTTGCAGAACTGGGTCATGGAATTCAGAAATACCTGCAACTTAATTTGACTCCATTAACTCCTTTCCTGGAAAGGTCACTGAAGGGAAAGTCACATAAGATTGGCAAACAAGCAAACAAGCAATCAAACAAAAACTCAGTTTTTATCATTTTTGGAGGTTGTGGTCACTAGTCAAAGTAAAGAACTCTACTAGCAGAAAAATAAGAAAAACTAGCCCAATATTTAAACATGAGTCTCTGACTTTACAGTACTTGTTGAATGAAAAGTCAAACTTTTAGGGCCAACAGAAAAGGAGTAAGAGGATAGAGTTACACACTGTAGGCCAAGTTATTTCTATGAGGTTTTGTACCTGAAAAAAATTGTCCAAAAGTTATTTTAGAATTCAATCAATAATATTAGAAGAACTCTTCTTTTGGACTAGAATAAAAGGATGAAGAAGAAGCAAAGGATTTTTTTTCCCCTCAGAAGTCAAGCAAGTCCTATTATATTTTCTGTAGCAATAAAGACATCATGAAATCTGAGATATTTTTCTATATCAGTAATAGTATGTTCATCAAATATATGTCATTAAAAGACAAAAGAAGTAAATACCACTTTACACTAAGTGAATCATTTTTGAGGACAAGTAAAAAGCCAATTACATTGGGGTTGTCTAAGAAAAAAAATAAGAAATTGCTACTTGTGATTGGACTAACAGAGTAGATCATATACAGAAATACACTGCTTTGGTCCATTCGGACTGCTGTAACAAAATTATATAGATTGGATGGTTTATAAACAATAGGAATTTATTTCTTATAGTTCCAGATGCTGTGAAGTCCAAGATCAAGATGCTGGTATATTCAGTGTCTGGTGAGGACCCACTTCCTGATTCCTGGTTAGCCATCTTTTTTGCTATAACCTCACATGGCAGGAGGGACGAAGGAGCCTCTGGAGCCTCTCTTCTAAGCACACTAAGTCCATTCACGAGGGCTTCAGTGCCAGGATTTGATCACCTCCCAAAGGCCCGACCTCCAAATGCCATTACACTGGGGATTTGGTTTCAATATATGAATTTGTGGAGACAGAAACATTCAGACCATAACATATATGGGGAAATTAAATGTAAGTTCAGCATTACCTCAATGGAAATGGGAATATTTATATGAGCTTGAAATCCCAAACAAAACAAGGGACTCACACTTATAATGAGTAACAGAATCTTAGCCCTTTAGTGGTGTGATAACTGAAAAATAAATCAGTGCTTGTGCTGGGAAGAGCAAGCAAATATTAAAACCTGTACCTGCTAAAGCTACTTGTACTGGTACAGATTTTTTTCCTTTTTGGTGTTGTTTCATTTTATATATGAGCTATAATACTTATAGTGTTACTTAGTTGCTTCTTCACTGGAACTAAGAACAAATACATACACATTATCCTAGTTTATATAAATCACTTGATTCCTATTTACTTTGAAATCTGTTTTTAAATTGCCTTCTTGATTTTTTTTTTAAATTCTAGGTGTATCGATCTGTATTTTCCTCTTACTATCATTCATCTTTTGGATGCTTGCCTTCTTGACGCCTATATATAAGGACAGTCATTCCTAACCTTCTCAGGAGCATTTTAACATACAATTGTCTTTCTGAATCAATGGCTTTAACTATCTCCAAATCTCCTCAGAAAATCCATTTTATTTCTATTAACTTTGTAATTCTCTTTAGAGTATTAAGGGATCCTGGAAATAGCTGATGAAACATAATTCAGATGAGCTATATTATGAATTTACTAATGAACAACTCAGAAGGAGAGTAGAGTTTCATCAATTCATGGTAGAGTATTATTTTTATTGTTGTGTAATGAGTCACTTAAATTTCAAACTTGAGCAGCAAAATAATTATAAACATTTTAGGATATTATCAGATTTTATTTTAGAATCATTCTTAAGTCAGTATGTAAACTGATGACTGGAAGGGTTTTCTGGCTTTATTGTATGCTATCAAAAAATGAGATAATAGAGCACAATGGAAGAGCTTAGAATTTGTCATCTCACAGGCTTGCCTCTGCCCCACAGCGGCTGTGCTGTATTAAGTGAGATAATTAATATTGCTGAGTCTCCATGCTTAATTTCTGGAATAAGAAAAACATATACTTTAAAAATTGTCTTTTAAGTCTTGCCTTATGGGAACTAGTAGCTCCTCTTGGATATTTATGGAATTGAATTTTTATAGTTAGTTGATATAGAAAAAGAAGGGCTGTTTCTAATATAAGATTTTTCAAGTAGCGACTTATTTTTAAAATGTACTTTACAGATAATTTACATAATATGTAAAACCATTAAATAAATACATACTAAAGTATATACTAAAATATAACCATTTTCATAGTACAGCTAAATAAATTTACCGAATGTATACATCCTTATAATCATTGCTTCAATTGTGATAGTGAACATTCATCATCACCAAAAGTTTTCTTCTGACTCTGTAATCAATTCCCCTAAAATCCCTGCCCCAGTAACCACTGATCAAATGTCTATCACTGTACATGAGCTTTGTTTGTTCTAGAACTTTATGTAGATAGGATTCTATAGTACAGCACCTTCTCTCTGGCTTCATTCACTCAGCACAAAATTTTTGAGATTCATCCGTGTTGCTGCTCATAAGTGGTTTGTCTCATTTTATTCCTGAGCAACATTTTATTGTAAGGATATGTCATGTTTGTTTAACCATTTGCCTATTGATGGACATTTGGATTGTTTTGCTGCTTTGGGCTATTATGAATAAAAGCGTCTATGAACATTTGTGTAGAGTCTCTGTGTAGTCATATGTTATTTTTATGGACATATAATTGTGTGGCTCAGACATCCTGTCAAGATAGCTTGCTCCAGGGAGTGCAGTTGCCTGAAAATCTCCAGCTGTCACACCTTTGATCTGCTTCGATCCTCAGTGGTCGTCACGCCATCACGCTTCCCCAAGGCTGTTTCTAGCCAATGACTAAGACCCCAGCTAAGCCATTTTCATCCAATGCAGGTCTTCCCTGGCAGCCCATATTTTCTTGGGGTATCCCATCGGTCAGGCAGAGACTTTCTCAGACTGCAGTATGAGATGATTCCTACTGAATTCATATTTTGTTCTCTTTTATTCACGTGCCACTCCTGTGTTGTGCTCTGAAGGCTCTCACCACACAAATTCCCCATTACCTATTTACATGAGTTTCTTCCAATAAATCTCTTGACCCTGGCCATCTTGATCTCTGCTTCTCAGAGAACTAAGTTATTAATCTTCTTGGCTAAGCATCTGGGGAGGGAATTACTAGATCATGTGATATCACAGGTTGGATTTTCTGAGAAAGACAGCATTTTTGGCATAAAGCCCCCTTTCTCCTTTATTAGGCACAGCTTTCACTGACGGTTATACTGTGATCGACCCTAGTCATAGGTTTTATAGGAATTGCAGGCTGGGGAGGAGGTGTGGGCAGCTTTTGAGGTAGTCAGTTTTGTCTTTTGGGTGAACTACTTATGCATTATTTTTCTGCATAGGCAGGGCGCTAGCTTAATTGGAAGGATGAGCCACTTTTGGAGGCCCAGGATGTTTAGAGAAACCTGGGAAGTAAACATTTGGAGTCATCCATCCAAATATCCCCATCTTATATGTCAGGATTCTTGGCGTTCCAAATCAGAACCATGATTTTGGGACAACACATGTTTGCCTTGACTTTATCTTCAGTTGTTTCATGCTTATTCACTGCAGAAAATGAAGACTTCTTTATAAGTTATCAGAAGAACTTTGTGACTCTTATACTCAGTTATCAGTTTGTTAATTGTCATCAACTTTTAATTATCTGCCTGGAAGGCATCAAGGCAACTTGGTAATAACCATCCAATTCCATTATCCTTCATTTATCATCACATGCACTGTTGCATTCTCCTCTACCACATTACCCAGCTCACAGCAGATGAAATTTTAACTGAGTTGCCATCTCGTGCCAGGAGCTGCCTTCGTACCACCTACCACCAGGATGGAGACTTCATTCCCAGCTAGTAGGTAGATAATCCAGTGCTCAACCCCATTTTATAGCTCTTTCTCACACCACTCTTAGTGCCAACTGTCATAGGTTGGATTTTCTGGGAAGCAGACACAGAAAAAGAAGAGTGCAAAGGTTTCATCGGGGAGTAACACCTGCGAAAAGAAACAGATTGAAACAGGATTGGTAGGGAAAGGTATCAGACAGCAACATAGACCTGAAAAGGTCCGTGATCACCCAACAGGATATTCCAGGTCAGGCACCCCCAATTAAAGGAGACTCATGTAGTACAGAAGTGGGTAGGCTCTTGTATTATCCCCTTGCTTAGTAATTGCCTGGGCAGTGAGAACAGCAGAATCTCAGATTGAAAGCTAAGGCAGTCCATTGCAGTGCTAAGAGCTGGAAACTATCAGCTAAAGAGGCTCTTTACAATTGGGCCATGTGTGCTTTCTTGGAGGAAAATCTGAGCAGCATATCGGTGCCTGCTACATGACTGTATGATTAATTCTGTAAGAAATTACCAAACTGTTTTCCAAAGTGGTTGTACTATTTTCCCTGTCAAAAACGATGCATGAGCACTCTAGTTGGTGCACATACTTGCCAAGACTTGCTATGAGCAGCCATTTAATATTGGCTATTAAAATGAGAATGTCATAGACTCTCATTGTAGTTTAGATTTTCATAATGAGCATCTTTTCATGTGTTTATTGGCATTTGTGTATCTTCTTGTGTGATATATCAGTTCAAATCTTTTGTCCACTCTAAACTGAGTCAATGATTTTCTTGTTATTGTATCTTAAGAGTTCTTTATATATTCTAGATACAAGTTCTCAGATTGCGATTATTTGTACCCAGTTTGAGGCTTGTCTTTTTCTTTGCTTACCGGTGACTTTTGAAGAGCAGGTGAAATTTAAATTTGATTAATATATATTATCAGTTTTTCCTTCTATGGCTAGTGCTTTTTGTGTCTTGTCCAAGAAATCCTTTTATACTTCAAGTTTATAATTTTTACTATCATTCTTCTGAGTTTTATATCTTTAGTTTTTATATACTCAAGTTTTACTACATCAAAACTAAAGTTTTATAATTTTAGCTTTTATACTAAGGATTAAGAGTCACTTTTACTCTAATTACATGTCCAACATTTGCTGTTTATAAAGGAAATCTAGTATCGTTTGTTGAGTAATGAATATCTAGCACTGTTTATTTCTATGAAATTACTTTTACACCTTGTTGAATGTTCAATTGACCGTATACATGTGGACCTCCTGTATTCTGTTCTTTTTCATCCATCTCTGTTCCTACTTTTACACCAATACCACACTATCTTGATTATTATAGCTCTGTTTTTTGCATGTTCACATATATTTTAGTACCAGGTTGTCAATATTTACAATTGGCTTTGAGTAGAATTTGTATAAATCTATCACCTAGTTTAGAGAGGATTGTCTATTTAACAATAGCAAGTGTTACTATCCTCAAACACATTACATTTTTCCATTTATTTTGGCCTTCTTTAATTTCCCTTAGGAATATTTTGTAATTTTTAGTGTAAAGATATTATATACATGTGAAACGTATGGTTAAGTCATGATTTTAATGCTGTTCTAAATTACATTTTAACTTGAAAGTCCAATTATTTGTTGACAGTATATCCAAACACAATTCTCTATGTTAGTCCTGTATCCTGTGATCATGTTAAATTTACTTATAATTTTAGCAGGAACTTTTTGTAGTGTACTTAGTGTTTTCTACATAAATTATTATTACTGGAAAATACAAACGGTTTTTCTTTGTCCTTTCCAGTCGTGTGCATAGTTGAACTGGCCAGGAACCCCAACACAGTACTGAATGGGCATTGAAACAGTGAGGATCCATGCTGAAATCCAGAGTTTAGGAGAAAATGCTCAGTCTTTTTACAATAAATATGATATTATAAGTATGAAATAAGATCCTGAGGCTACTGTGCTCTGCTTGGATCCCCTCTCCTTAAACGTAGACTGGGACATGCCTCTAGGCATAATACCTGCTGATGGCAAAGAGCTTCCTTTGCTGTTTTTTCTTCTCTCATATCTCATGGTCCAGCACTGCTTGTTCAGTGTCTGCAAGCTGTTTCCTATGTCATGTTCTATTTGTTCTCAGTGGGAGGGCTGGTCTACTATCACTGACACAGTTACGGCCAGAGGTAGAAAGCCCCATTTGCTTTTTTTCCCCACATTTTTTCATTGTTGTTCAAGTATAGTTGTTTCCATTTTCCCCCCACCACTCCCTTTCACCCCAGCCATCCCCACTTCCCACCCTTGATCCTGCCCCCACTTGGTTTTGTCTATGTGTCCTTTATACATGTTCCTGAAAACCCTTCTCCCTTTCCCCCCAATTATTGCCTCCTACCTCCCCTCTGGTTACTGTCCATTTGTTCTTAATTTCAATGTCTCTGCTTATATTTTTCTTGCTTGTTTGTTTTGTTGATTATGTTCCACTTAAAAGTGAGATCATATGGTATTTGTCTTTCACAGACTGGCTTATTTCACTTAGCAAAATGCTCTCCAGATCCATCCATTGTGTCACAAAGGGGAGGAGCTCCTTCTTTCTTTCTGCTGGGTAGTATTCCATTGTGTAAATGTACCATAGTTTTGTTATCCATTCATTTACTGATGGGCACTTAGGTTGCTTCCAGTACTTGGCTGTTGTAAATTGTGCTGCTATGAAACACAGCTTAGAGAGGGACATCTGTACAGGAGGAGGTAGTCCAGGGGGAAATCCCTGCAGAGGTAGTCTAGGGGTGCTGCATCAAATCCTTTTGTGGAATTCCTGGCACCTGAGAAGTCATTTTGCCTGGAACTAGTCAGATTTTACTTCCTGAAACCAAGTGCAGGATTAAGTGATTGGTAATATTTTTTTTCACCTTGTCCCACACTGTTATCCTAATCTCTGATATTTTGCCATCTCTTGTTAAGAGGAGGCAGGTGAAGATAGACATGATAGAATGGAGAAGAAAGTGTTTGTTTTAATGATTAGAGCACACAGTAGCTGTAATCCAATATGTGCTTCTCTATGGTAAAGGGCTAGATTCTAAAGGATGGGCAGCTTCACACATATTTTATTTTTCCAATCACATGAAAGTAAATAGTTTCAAAGAGACTAAACTAACCAGAGACAAAACAAAAAGGATGAAAGCTCATCTAATAACCAGTTTGCTCATCAAAACAAAGGACCATAGTCTCAAATCACTCTCTAGAGAAGATAAACATCTGGAAAGAGTCCAACCATTGTTAATATAATGAGAATGGTTTGAATGATGTCAGTGTAACCTGGCAGACAAGGAGAGTGGACTGGAATACACATGTGTGAACAATGACAATTTCACTGTAGTAGTCAGTGGGGGCGCTAGACACCACTGACTGAGCATGTGCACTGTGTGGCCATCACATTCAAAATGACTGAGAGAACTGAACAAAAAATATATATCAAATTTTACATCAAGCTGAACATTCCTCCACAGAAATTATTTGCATGATTCAGAAGGCCACAGCTATGGGCAACTGGTGATTGGCAGCTTCATCACATCAACACAAGCCATCAACATAGCTCATGCATCATGTTTTGTGCAGATTTTTTTGGCCAAACATCAAATTACCCAAGTGACTCAGTTCCCTTATGGCCCAGATTTGGTGCCCTGTGACTTCTGGCTTTCCCCAAAGTAAAATCCCCTTTGAAAGAGAAGAAATTTCAGAATGTCAATGAGATTCAGGAAAATACAACAGGGCAGGTGATGGAGATTGGGAGAACTGTGTGAGGTCCCAAGGTGCCTTCTTTAAAGAGGAATTAGGTGTCATTTTCCTATGTACAGTGTTTCTTGTATCTTGTATCTTCTTCAATAAATGTCTCTATTTTTCATATTGCATGGATGGATACCCTCTGGACAGATATAAATATGTTAAGTATAATTCTTTTCAGTACTTCTCATCACTACCCTAGATCTGACCACAATCATTCTTCACCTGGATTACTCCCACAGCCTTCATCATCTGCTTCCTGAGGTTGTATATCAGAACTCAGACAGTTGCACCTTGAACAACACAGGTTTGAATAACTTAGGTCCATTTACGCACAGATTTTTTTCAATAAACAGTTTGAAAACAACTTGCAGACAAACTTTGTAGCCCAAAACAGATGATGTAAATTTATGATATTGATAAATACAATACAGTGCTGTAAATGTGTTTTCTGTTCCTTATGACTTTGTTAATATTTTCTCTTTTCTACCTTACATTGTTTTAAGAATATAGTATAGAATACATATAATATACAAAATGTGTGCAAATCAACAGTTTTGTTATCGGCAAGGCTTCCACTCAGTAGGTAGACCATTAGAAGTTAAATTTTGGGCAAGTCAATAGGTATACACAAATTTGGACTGTGGGAGGGGTGATGTTGGTTCTCCAAACCCCTACATTGTTCAAGGGTCAACTGTATGTATCAGTGGTTTTTCAAACTCGCAAGTGCTTCTGGATCACTTGTGAATCTTGTATTTTTTATACTTAATTTTTTATTGAATTTATTGGGGTGACATTGTTTAATAAAACTACATAGGTTTCAAGTGTGCAATTCTACAACACATCATCTGTGTATTGTATTGTTTCTTCACCACCCAGAGTCAAGTCTCTTTCTGTCACCATGCATCCACCCATACCTTCTTCTCCCTTCCTCACCCACCCTTGGTGAATCTTGTTACATTCCGATTCTAAAACTGTGGTTCTGGTGTGATCTGATATTCCACACTTCTAACAAGCTCCTTACTGATGTTGATGCCACTGGACACAGGCCACACGCTGTAAAGCACCTATAGTCTTTCCCTGGGCAGCAGCATGACAGGTGCTGCTCCACAATTCCCAGTTTCTGTCAGGACTATTGGAATTCAGCAGTCATCCAAGACCCTCTACTACGTTCTGTTCTGAGTAAGTTTATATTAAGATACACAACCTTTTAGATTCTCAAGCCATTCCTTATTTTTATTACTAGCCAGGTGTACTGTGAAACAATGATTACCAGCAACTTCTTGTAACATCAAGTCTTCTGCTCAGTGGACTTGCCCATCAACAATAGCAATAGGTGGATGGGACAGGATCATTGGATTCCTATACTTAGACCACCACTTCCTCATCCAAGACCTGAATTATTGCAAGCATAATTCAGACTTGCAATCTCTTTTCTGAAGTGACAAAGGGCATTCCTCCATTAAGTACTAAGAAACTGAACACCACCAGGCCCTTTCAGGAGCAGCTCTGTTAGGGTAGAAATCAACTATTAGAAGTCTTCTGCTCAAGCAATTGCCAATTCTATCGACACTCTTACCAAGTAATAATCATACAAGTTTTATTTTTGTTTTTATTTATTTGGTAACTACTTTGGGTCAGGCATTGAACTTAGTATGTTTTATTTCATTATTTTTAATTAATTTTTTTATTGTTTTCGGAATACAGTTGTCTCCGTTTTCCCATCATGACTTTAATCTTCAAAACAATTCTATGAGGGTTTGCTTTTTATATGTGCTCTGTGGATGAAGAAAGTAGGCTTAGGAAAGTTGAGTAACTAACCTAAGTTCACACAGCTAATAAAGCAAAGCCTTGGAATTTCAGTATAAGGAACCCAACACATCCTCTTAATCACAGTCCCATAATACACCTTGATCTACTTCCATCAAGTCAATGAGACTCCTTTTCCCTGATGACAGTGGCATTGCTCCTGTTCCCAGCTTGTTTATTATTGCCTCACTATGTGGATTGGGAGCGTGTGTGTTTAGAGTGGGAGTGTGTGGATTGGGAGATCTTTGTTTTTCTCTGATGAGAATGGCATGTCAGGAGGCAGCTGGGATTGATATCTAGTCAGATAATGAGGGGATTTCTTTAAAAAATGACTTTATTTATTTATTTATTTTTAGGAGAGAGAAAGAGAGGGAGAGAAACATGGATCAGTTGTGTCTCACATGTGCTCTGACCAAGAACCAAACCTGCAGCCCAGGCATGTGCCCTGACTGGGAATTGAACCAGCAATCTTTTGCTTTGCAGAATCATGACCAGCCAACTGAGCCACAACAGTCAGGGCATGAGGGGATTCTTAATGCCAGAACTCCCATTCACTGGTCCTTGGTTGGGGCAAATTATTCATCCTTTCTAACTTTAATTTCATTAAATAAAAATATATTCCTTACAGAAGTTTTATGAGAAATAAATAGTGTAAGGTATATTAAATATATAAAGTCAATTAACAGAATAGGTTATATGTTTACCTTCATCCCTGTATGTTTTGTTTTATGCTTGAATAATCAGTTTCTTATAGACACATAATGCTATCTCTGATTGCAATATTAGGCTTAGCTCTTTTCTGCATAATTCTGCTAGACGTGTTTTGAGACTGATATATGCATGCTTATAATGGCTATATTGCCTTGTTTGCTGGTCCTTTTTATAATATGTAACACATTCCCTGTCACTTCTGGTATTATGTGTCTTAAAAATCTATTTATGTCAGTTATTAATATTTCCATTCCAGCTTCCTTTCATATATCTTTGGTGTATCACTTTCTATTTGTTTTTAATCTATCTGCTGTCTTCTATTTAACCTTTTTATCTTTAATCTGTTATTTATCTTTTATTTAAACTTTTAATTTAATGCTTGACTCATTCTTTGAACTATATTTTAAAAATCTTATCTGAGTTCATTTGTCTTAATAAGTGATTCAACATTTTTACTCTAAATTATTAGGACTTATTTGACATTTTATTTATATATTCTACTTATTGTAATCTTTTGATTTCCAACCCCCCCCCCCTTTTCTTTTGGATTGATGACATATTCTGGATATAAGAATAAGTGATTTTATTTTTATTTCTTAGGTTGCTGCTATTTATTGGAGATCTCTATTCACATTCATTGCTTCCACTACCTTATTAAATACATAATAATCTATATCTTTCTTTTTCCAGCTAAAGTAGTCTAGTCCTCTCTTATGTCTCTCCTTTTTTACCTCTAATTTCTGTCACCTAAAGCTCTTTGTCTTTAATTCAACTTCATCTGAGCTCCATCCAGCAGGTATCCAGCCATGTAATATGAAAAATAGAGACATTTATTGAAGAAGATACAAGATATAAGAAAGTTGTACATATTACAATGACACCTCAGTCCCTTTCAAAGTAGGCACCTTGGGACCTAACACCATTCTACCAATCTCCATCAGCTGCCCCATTGTATTTTTCTGAATCTCATCAACAGTTTGAAATCTCTTCCCTTTCAAAGGTGATTTTAGTTTTGGGAAAAGACAGAAGTCCTAGGGCACCTAATCTGGGCTATAGGGGGGCTGAGTCACCTGAGTGATTTGATATTTCACAAAAAAAAATCTGCACAACATATGATGCATGAGCAGGCCTGTGTTGATGTGATGAAGCTGCCAATCACCAGTTGCCCATAGCTATGGCCTTCTGAATCATCCAAATAGTTTCTGTGGAGGAATGTTCAAGCTTGATGCAAAATTTGATATATATTTGTTGTTCAGTTCTCTCAGTAGTCTTGCATGCAATGGCCACATAGTACACATACTCACTCAATGGCATCTACCACCCCCACTGACTAGTACAGTGAAGTTGACATTGTTCACTAATGTGCATTCCTCTGCACACTCTTTGACTGCCAGGTTTCATAATGTTGCACTAACCATTCTCATTATATTAAAAATGGTTGGACTTTTTCTGGATAGACCTTGTATATATAACTTTCAGGGTTTTTTTTTCCTTTGGTCTAGTCTTTATTAGAAATACTAATTCACATCATCAGGGGAGTTCTGGCCAAGATGGAGGTGTAGGTAGATATACTTGGCTTACTAGCACAAACAAAAGAAAGATAACAACCAACTTAAAAACAAAAAACAACCAGAACTGCCAGAAAATCAAACTGAATATAGAAGTCTGACAGCCAAGGAGTTAAAGAAGAAACATTCATCCAGAGTAGTGGGAGGGGTGGAGAGGGCCTGCAACAAGGCAGTGGGTTGTGGTCTTGGGCAGGCAAATTGGTAGCTGGTAGACTGGAATATCCTACATTCACGTATGGATAAGCTGGGAAGAACAACTGGGGAGCGAGACAAAGCATGCAACCCAGAGTTCCAGCACAGGGAAACCAAAGCCTCAAAACCTCTGACTGTACAAATCTGTGGGGGTTGCAGTGGCAGGAGAAACTCTTAGTCTCACAGGAGTCTGTTGGAGAGGTCCACAGGATCCTACGACATACACAAGCCCACCCACCTGGGAATCAGCACCTGAAAGGGCATAGTCTGCTTCTGGGAAGTGATGGAAGTGACAGAGAGTGGGGTGAGAGCTGAGTAAGCTAGCAAGCAGCATTGTTCCCTCTCTGAACCCTCCTCTACATACAGCACCACAACCCCACCCTGGCAAGTGCTTATGGCTCTTCCCTTTACAATGTAATAGGTGCACCAAGACAAATAAATATGGCCCACATGAAAGAACAGATCAAAAATCCAGAAAAAGAACTAAGTGGCCAGGAGACAGACAACCTATCAAATGCAGAGTTTGAAACGCTGGGAATCACGATGCTTGCAGACATTGAGTACGGTTGCAAAATAAAGGAAGAAGTGAAGGCTATAAAAGTGAAACAAAGAAAAATATACAGGGAAACAACAGTGAATGGAAGGAAACTGGGATGAAAATCAATGATTTGGAATGAAAGGAAGAAATAAACATCCAACCAGAACAGAATAAAGAAATATGAATTCAAAAAAATGAGGAGAGGCTGAGGAACCTCTGGGACAACTTTAAACATTACAACGTCTGAATCATAGGGATTCCAGAAGGAAAAGAGTAAGAGCAAGAAACTGAAAACTTATTTTAAAAAACAAAGGGATAACTTCCTAATCTGGCAAAGGAAATAGACTTCCTGGAGGTCCAGGACACTCAGAGTCCCAAAGAAGTTGGATCCAAGAAGGAAGACACCAAGGCACATGATAATTACATTACTCAATATTAAAGATAAGGAAAGAATCTTAAAAGCAGCAAGAGAAAAGAAGACAGTCACCTAAAAAGGAGTTCCCATAAGACTATCAGCTGATTTCTCAAAAGAAACCTTCCAGTCAAGAAGGGGCTGGAAAGAAATATTCAAAGTCATGAAAGGCAAAGAACTACATTTAAGATTACTCTATCCATAAAACTATTATTTAGAATGAAAGGAAAGATAAAGTGCTTCCCAGATAAGGTCAAGTTAATGGAGTTCACCATCACCAAGCTCTTATTATATGAAATGTTAAAGGGATTTATCTAAGAAAAAGAAGATGATAAAAAATATGAACAGTTAAATGACAAGAAAGTCACAAATATCAACAACTAAACCTAAAAAACAAAAACTAAGCAAACAAGTAGAATAGCAATAGAATCGCAGCAATGGAGATCACATGGAAGGTTATCAGTGGGGAGGGAGAGGAGGAGAATGGGGGAAAAAGGCACAGGGAATAAGAAACATAGTAGGTAGAAGATAGACAGGGGGAAGTTAAGAATAGTTTAGGAAATGGAGAAGCCAAAGAACTTATATGTATAACCCATGGACATGAACTAAGGCAGGGGGGAATGCTAGAGGGAGGAGTGGTACAGGGCAAAGAGGGATAAAGGGGAGAAAAAAATGAGACAACTGTAATAACATAATGAATACAATGTACTTAAAATAAAGAAACACTAATACATATCATCAAAATATTGAACAGCCTTAATTCACATACTATTAGATTTCCTGTGTTTCTTATTGCTTTATTATTTCACCTTAAAAGTGTTTTACTTTATGTAGAAAATGATCCAAGGCATTCTATGATTGAAAATGCTTTTATCACCATTTTACAAATCATAGAAAATTTGGTTCAAAATTATTTCTTCAACACAAAAATCTCCATTCTTTTCTTACATCTAAGGTCACTAGTGACAATTTTGATGCCACTCTGACACCTGTTCTTTAGATGTAACCTGCTTTTTCTTTTAAAAGCATTTAGAATTTTCTCATTTTCTTTGATATTTAAAATTTTTTCTGTAATATGTCTAAATTTGTACTTTTCCTTTTTTATTCTGACAGTTTAAGCTCAGGTCTCTTTTATCATTAATACAGGCTTTTTATGCATTTTTTCATCTATTTCCTCCTATCCATTTTTAATTTTTTCTCTTTTTAGGATGCCTAGTATGTATCCTGACAGTTTAAATTCTCTTTCATATCTTTCTACACTTATGATACATTATTTTTAGTCTCTTCATTCTTCTTGTGTCTTCTGGGTTAGAGTTTCAATTTGCTTTATCAACTCACTTTTTTGTCCCCAAACTTGATTTCTTCTCCTACTTTTCCTATGTATCACTGGCTTTAATTAAAATACTCAGTCCTGATTTCCATTAGTATATTTTATACTCAATGCTACAATTTATTTCATTTATGATTTATTTTTCTGTGTCATAATGCCAGTACCCTCCCTTTATTGCCTCTTGAATGTTTATTACATAGTCTAAATTACTGGTTCCTGTGTTCTAATAATTCTGATTTAAATAGTATATGGTATCCAGTGCATTTCTTTTGAAGTAAGGAACTTACTGCAGTCTAGGTGGTGGTGTTTGAGCTTTGTAAACTGTTCTCTTAGGAATAACATCTTCTCTCCCTGGTTCTGTGTAATGAGGAAGGGCCCAAGGCCAGGCCCAGTTCTGTCAGTCCTGCTGAGTTAAAGGAGAGAGCAGAGAGCTTCATTAAGTACAAAATCAATTTTGATCACTTCTATTTGTTATTACCCATGAGGAGAAAAATCTGGCAAGGACTTAAATCTTTAACCACTAAGCAAAAACTTTGCTGGGGAAGGCAGTCTGAATAGTTTGTAAGACGAAGGGGAGTGTAGAGGAGTCAACATTCAAGGAGAGCTGTTCAGTCTGCATCTGTTTTCACTCGCTCTTCACCCCTGCATTGCTTTGCTCATGTTTACCCCCAAGACCCCGGCACTGGAAAGTATAGCCTGGCACATTCCTGCAATGAAGGGAGTAAGACTGTGTCAAGTGGCCTGGGAGAGTATGACATGAGAAATTTTCAAAGCTTTTCCAAAAGTACTCCTTATATTGCTACCTCATTCACTCTTCTTTTTTTATTGCTTATATTTCTTTTTTTTTAAATTGTTTTTCAAGTACAGTTTTCTGCCTTTTCCCTCCACCTCTCCTCCACCACCCCAGCTCACCCCCCCTTGGTTTTGTCCATGTGTCCTTTATAATTGTTCCTGTAAACCCTTCACCCTTTTCCCCCATTATCTCCTCCCCTCACCCCTCTGCTCAATGTCAGCCTGTTCTCTATTTCAATGTCTTTGGTTATATTTTGCTTGCTTGTCTGTTTTGTTGATGAGGTTCCAGTTAAAGGTGAGATCATATGGTATTTGTCTTTTACCGCCTTTACCAGCCTGTAGCCACTCTCCTCCCATAACTTCTTAACTCCGACAACAGTTACTTCAACATAGCCTTAGACTCCTGCAAGATGGGTTGGGTATTTTTATTTGTTTTCTTTTTGTTTTTATTTTTAACTTATTCTCTGGAATTCATCTTTCCTTATTTTTATCTGTATTTTCTCTGGAGTTGATTTTGGGGGGAATAGCTCACAGCCTTGCTAGTTTCCCATCTTGGTGGGAACCAAAGTGTTTGCAACATTTCTGGATTCTTTGTTGAGGTCGCTATTTTGCTGGTATCTGCTGTCAGGTGGGGCTGTTGGCCGCTGTCCTCCATCCAAACTAATCCCACTTGCCAGCTCTGCCTTTTCCTCGAATCAGCTCTCACTGGTGCTGCAGTCTCCAGGGATAACATTTCCATTCTATTCTCTTTATTTTTATGTGTTAATTTTCCCTTGAGTGAAGAGGAGGGGTGTTAAAGGAATAATCCCAGGCCTGTTTCACATTCGTAGTGCATTGAGCACGTGAGTGTCTGCTGTGTGGGGCGGAGTGGGGGATGGAGCTTGAAGATCTCGGTTCCTGGTTCTTTGTCATTACTGTGGACTCAGAAAACAGTTGGGCAACTAGGAAAGTCCCATGAAATACGGGCATTCATAAATATTCAGAAAGATCTGGTGTCTATTCTCTGTGGGGATCTGTGGGTAAGAGGAATGGTCTGCCTGAGTGTTGCAGTGTTAAATCATAATCACTTACTGTGCACACAAAAAAGGAGAGTAACAATTGGCAAATGGCTTGCACAGCTGCATTATTGCCTATAAAAATTGGGAATGAAACAAACTCATATCTAGGGTAAATGAGATAGTAAAGCCCATGTACTGCTGCCTCCAAAAAATGATTTTTACTCATCATCAGTAATGAGAAAAATGTCTAAATGGCTTTAAGGGACACTTGAAATTTATGTGGCTTGACACTGAAAATTTTTAGAAACATCTAAAATAGCATGAAAATAACCAAGCCGTGAGGTTAAAATATACTTCAGTCCAACCTATAAATCCATGACAGGAGAGATTCATTTTAGAGCAACATTTCAAAGTGCTAGTTTAAACTCCAGTCATTTTTTAAGGAAAAAAACAGTAAAAATATCAAGGAAAGATACAATGGACACACTCAAGATTAAAACTTTTCTCACGAGTACAGAGGGAGCTGCTGTTGGGTATTAGGGTGAGCGAGGTCATAAACACAGTCATGTTGCTTGCTTCTGTCACTAGGATTTTCTCAATAATTACTTTTAATGATGAGTCTGTGTTTATAACTTAGTAATTCTAGTATCCATTTGGGTTTCAATTTCAACTGGAGCTTTTATTTGTAGCTGTTTTACCACCTGTTTGTTCAACTGTATAGTATAACTTCAGGTACATGGAATTTTTTTAAATGACAGTTTCAAATCAATTGGTGTTGACATTGAAGGAGTTGCAGAGTTACCAGCAATGGTAAACTTGCCAAAGTGAATACTTTACCTTTGTTTGTATCTTAGCAGGAACTTTAAATTACCACTGGAAAACAATGAATTTTCTACTACAGTAAACCCAGGTGAAGGAATGCTGTGAATTTTTTTAAACACATACTCTAAAAGGGAAAAAAAATGTATACATGAGCTTTAGTTTTCTAGAAAAGGGTCTTGTCGTTCTACATTGCTTTTTGCACTGTTCTATTCATTTGGCTTGCTGTTGAGTTATTGATATTGAACCTGTTTCTTTAAAATCAGATGCTTTAGTTTAGCCCATTATCAGCTTTCCAGCTCATTTTCTTGCTTTCTGGCAACTGTCATAACCAATTCCCCTTCTACTCAGTAGAGATGCAGGTATCAAGGAACAGTTGAGCCAAGCCTTGCTTTCTCCCCACACAGGACCGTGATAGCGGCTATCATCGGAGAAGGTGTGCATGTGTTGGTGGGGGGGGGCGGTGCAGGGGGGCCGGGACCTCAGGAAACCTTCATTTATGTAAACATGTCCCTGGCACAGGTAAGAGACTCTAAAGAAGTTTAAACCTACATCTTCCAAAAATGATGCTGATACATTTTGTTTGAGTAAAATACCAATATAAGTAGAAGTATAATTAACATTTATTTATTTAATAAACTTTTAAGAGTCATGGGTGTGCACAACGGGCAGGGAATTGACTGTGGGAGTGGGGCAGGGATGCGGCAGGGGAGAGCAATGGGAAAAAGTTGGGACAACTATAACTGAACAACAATAATTTTTTTAAATGGAAAAAAGAGTACCTATTCTATCTTCAAAGCCCTGAGATAGCCCTGTGGGTATAGCGTGTTATACAGGTTACTGTTTCTGCCTGCAAGGGCTTTCTGGTAAGGCAGATGAAGTAGAAGAACATCTGCAGTAAAACACAACCAGAAAGTCACTGGGCTTTTGTATTAACTCCCCTGATCTGTTTCTGGAAGTTAGTATAATAAAATGTTAAAATTAAAATATTACATGAAATAAAGTCTTTTGACACTCTCAGTACTCACTGATACAATGGTCACAGCATAGCCACCTGCTGAAATGGGCTTATTTCCAAGCCCAACCGTCAATCACTGCCACACATTTCTGAGGTTCATTACTAATATTAACTCCTAATATCTTCCAGTGCTTTAAACGTCACTTTCTCCCACAAGTTCTTATTCAATTTTTCTTACAGATGTGTGTGTAGGCTGAATAAGGTATGGAGTTTATAGTTAAAACCGTTGGCTCTGAAGCCGGGCTATCTGGTTCAAATTCCAGTTCTACCTTTTATTATCCAGTTTAACTTAGGCAAGTTATTAATTCTCTCTGAGCCTCAGGTTGCTTATCCAGAAAGGCAGATGATAATAATACTCCTGAATATACAAGGTTGTAGTGTACAACCTTATACATAAGAGAATACATCAAACACGTGAAGGAATAGTTGCAGGCGAAGTATCTCTTCTAGCTATCCATAGCAATAATAAGTGTTCCTAGTTTCCGCAGCTTACGTAGGCTGCTTGTATTTACATCAAGCTTGTTCTATGAGAAATGGGGTGTTTCGTTCCCCAATTTCTCTTTAACCCACCATACTAATTTCTTCTTTGAATGATCTTTTTAACCGAATGCCTGTGATCTCTTGACCTATAATTAATCGTGTCCGAACATCTTGTATTCTAAAGATGTCAAATTAGCTTTCACTCATGCATATGCTAGCTCTGACTGCTAGTAGCCATCCGGGACTGAGCACTGAGAGAAGTTCTAAAGCTCAGGATCAGAAATGGTTCTCCCAGGGGCATGGGGACAAGCACAAACATGGAGGGCTTATTTTCCACCCCTGAGGTCATGAACCCACCTCTTTTCTATTATATACATAGAGTAAAAATTATGAGGATTTAGAAACTTACATTATCAAACATACTTGTACTATAGATTATCAATCCTTTCTGTGTTCAAGTAGGCAATGCAGAAGATAGTATGTGCAGGGAGCATGATGTGTGGGGTATAGTAATTACTCAGTGTTCATATCTGACTCAGTTTAAGAAGATCTTGTAACACAAAGAAACAGAGGTGAAATATGACACCAAAGAATATGTGCCCGTGTCCTCATTAGGGGGTTTTAGCAAACATAGACACAGTTAAAGTTTATAGTGTAAAAAAAGCATAGCGCTGGCCAGTGTAACTCAGTTGGCTGGACCATTATCTCATAGACAGAAAGGTTGTGGGTTTGATACCCAGGTTGAGGGTTTGATCCCTGGTCACATACAGATAAGAAGGCAACAAATTGGTCTCTCTCCCTCTCTCTGTTTCTCTCTCTCTGTCACTCTCTCTCTATAAAAGCAGTGAAAAAATGTCCTCAGGTGGGGGGGGATGAAGAATGTAAACATAGAATTGTCTTATCAATTTATCAAGGACTTTAATGTTAACATCATCCAAGAAATGTAGAAATCTTTATTAATAACCCATTAACTTAAAAACAAAAATGTCACCCCGACTAGTATAGCTTAGTGGATTGAACATAAGCCTGTGAACCAAAGTGTCGCTGGTTTGATTCCCAGTCAAGGCACATGCCTGGGTTGGGGGCCGGGACCCCAGTAGGAGGTGCAGGAGAGACAATCACACATTGATGTTTCTCTCCCTCTCATTCTCCTTCCCTTCGTGTCATCAGTCTCATTTGCTTAATTTATGATTGAATGGTAAAATAACATAATTTAAAATTCAATAAATTTAAGATTTTAGGTAATTCAGACATGGTATCTGAAAATTTTATTGTGTGGAATGCTGAATATAATACTTTTTGTATTAATTATTAGGGATTTGAAGGTAAAACTATATATCCCTAAAGCAGTATATGAATTGGCAGATTATATTTTTGTTTCTCTGTTGAAAGATTTTTCTTGTCAAGATCATTAAATTGTAAATATGAAGATATTTTTATATTTGCTATTTATTGTTATATGTTGTGGACTTTTAAACATTATAGTTTTAAAATAAATCTTTTTAATGTTTCTATAGCCATGTCATTCTAAGTTCTCACTTTGGGGTTCTGATAGTGCAGTTTCTTTATGTGTATGTACTTTTTTTATCCTTCTCCTTTTAAGGTTTTATTAATTTTTTTTCCATATTGTGCTTTCTACTTTGCCTCTTATTCATTTGGCTTTCTCTTTAATTTTATTTGTGGCTTGATATTTAACTTTTCACTTTTGTTTTTAATATCCTAATCATGATTTACCTCCAGGTTTTTCTCTTATGATTACCAATTATTCTTACTCAGGATACAAGATCTTCTTTATTTTTCATCTCTCTATTTTTCGTCTCAGCCAGAAAGTAGCTCATTTATGCTGCAAGGATTCTCAGGATTTTCCTCCATACCACCAGCATGGATTAACTAGTAATTTAAATTTAATATTTATTTATGATTTTCCTTTCATTGTTACTAAGGATCATACTAACTATAAAGAACAGGCATTGCCTGGTAGGTGGAAGCCTTGGATCTTTATTCTCAGTGCACATGAACGCCCTGGTAGAGAGTGCAAGCTCGTGGGGTCATCTCAAAGCAGCACAGCAGTCTCTCTAAAGCACAGCTCATGTATTCGAACCCGTTAGACTGTAAGTATGTGGGAGTTCACTGGTGGATTTCTGATTACTGCATGTAGTTCTAGATATTATATGTTCTTGGTGTGATACGTTTATTGATAAAGCATGGAATTTTATCACTTTTATTAATTTTTTCAATTATTCACTGAAGTCCTTCGGAAATTCTTGTATGAATAAGTACAGACTTACACTTACTTGTCACTCAACTAGTTGACAGACCATTTGGAGACAGACACATTGATAGATAATTGACATTTAATTTTGTGGATGATAATATCTATTTAAAATATAAAACACCAAATATATGACTTTCTACTACATCCTGTGCAAGGAAAGGGATGATATGAAGGCTTGGAAATGGAGGTTACACCTGAAGTGAATCTTGGACAATAACAAGAATTAACCAGCCAATGATGCTGAAGGAGGAGAACAGAACATTTCAGGAAGACATATAGCAAAGGTACTATATCTAAGAGAATGAGAGATGAGAGGGGGAAATTAAGGGTCAGAGGGGAGTAGAGGGGGAGAGAGAGGGATGGAGAGAGAGAGACTGCAAACTGATAAGTGACTTTGAATTCTACATTGATTGGATTTAGTGCCCAAGTGTGTTTCTGTGTTTACTGTGGGCAGAGGGATAAGGAGGAGAAAATGTATCTGGATTAAAGTTTCCAGAACAGAAGATACGAAAAGTTTAATCCCAAAGTTAAACTCTTCAGCTATGTGTGGTATGTAACAATAATTAACATTTACCATGTATTTACTCTTTGCCAGTAATTTCACTTTCATGATGTTATTTATCACTAAGAAGAATTCCAAAGGCCAGTCTAAATAATTCCTGTTTTACCATGAAGAAAGAGAAACTTATCAAAGTTAATTACGTAGAGTTGGCAGAATTTGTTAGAGGGACTCAAAACCAATAAATCTAATTCAGAGCTATCTTTGCCTGTGCCTACATCTACTTCTGAACCTACAACAACCTCTATATTTGTATTCTTGTAGTTTACACTGCAAAAATACATCTTACACTGAGTAAGTATATTCTTTGCATCATGTAATACATAAGAGAAAACTGAAATTTCTATTTGGGGCATATTGGTCACTAGAGAGTAATCCTGAGCCCTTGGGTGGCACAGATAAGACAGGGAATCATGGAGTCACTCAGTTCTGGACACAGCAGTTGGTGATGGAGCTCAGTTGCACTTTTCCTGTTCGGATGGTGGCCACAGCTTGTATTCAGACAGCACATTGATAAAATGAAAGACTGGAAAGGAATTTACCACTTGCTGTCCCTGAGAGACCCTGAGAGACACAATCTCAAGAATGATTCAGTAAACTAATTTGTATTGGCCTGCTTAGTATTAAAAAATAAAAGTTTAGTAATATATGTATTTCCCCTTTATTTGCAAACAATTTTATTTAAAGTTCACACTCATGTGGAATTACACCTGAAGTCAGTTGTCATGGAAAGGATCACTGGGTTTTTTTACTCTAACTTTTTTTTTACTCAGTAACTGTATATAACTCAGTAACATAACCGTATGTGTACAGTTTCCAAACTCTACACGTAAGTGTTAGAGATTTAACAGCACCTGCACACCACTAGTCGCAGGAGCACTGTGTGAGTGTATTTATTCTTTCCTTGTTTCCTTAAATCTTTCTCATTTCATCCAGTCACTTGCCTGGCAAGTCTCTACTGTTGATTCAGAGAAGACAGCATCCGGGCATGTTTTGCCTAGAGCTCTGCTTATTCAAGATTATAAACATTCATAAGACAGTAAACCTGAATTTCAAGTAACAGGAGAAGTGTAAAATCATGTATAAATTATACATATGAACTACTTGGTATCTATCTCTGGAATATTAACCTAGATAAGCATGCAGCCATGAGTGTTGCTAGGAATGTACCTGTCATAAAATGGAGAACAAATGCTTTCACATCTGTCATGGAAAGAGACATTTTTATCAGATTTCTCAATAACAATCTGGAGGAACACCAGGAAGTGGTTTGGGTATGGTTGAAAAGCCGTATCAAACAGTGGCAGCCAGTGACATGCAGCAGAAGCTCAAGCGAGACAGGAAAGTGGAGCATGACTTGAGAGACGCTTTTGAAGTAGCAATGATAGCTAGACAGTTAGGAGTAATGATGGAACGCTCTGCCATGCCTGAAGGATAACCGAATTAAAGAGTCGGAGACATTAGATGTGAGAGAGCTCTATTAAGGTCATCTCATTTATTCCCCGCCAGCAGAGGATTGTTCCCTTTAGCATAGTCTATAGTGCAATGGAATAATGTTTGGAAAAAAAAGGAGATGAAAATGGTTTCTCCCAGCCTGCACTAGATAACCATTGCATACAAGGAGCTTTCAAACCACTCATCTTGCACTGTGTCCAAGTGAGCAAATTAAAATGATTAATAGGTTCGGAGGCTCCAGGTCTAAATACAAAAGGAGGAACCCTCTGTACCAAAGTTGTAGGAAAGGGCATTGGTTTGATGAAAAAAAATAAACACCTCAATAGGAATAGAATGAACAAAGGAAGGGTTATATACAAAGAAGCCCTTCCGCTAGGTGGGCAGGAGGGTTCAGACACCTATGCGAGCTTATCTGCAGTAAGTATTATTAAATCACTGTTTGCAAGTCTCTGAAGTTGAAACCTTTAGCACAGGGTTTTAGATAGAGAAAATGATTTATTCTCTTGCTTCAGAATTGTGTGCCTATAATACAAAGATCTCTAAAGGTATCCAGGGTATTAAAAGTTGAATAACAGAATTGTGGTTCTCATAAAGGGTAATTGCTGAGTCCTGACTGAATACAGAATATCCTGAGATCAGTGGGTAGGAAGTTAACTGCAAAGGGCAAAGTACAACCAAATGGGCCAGGAAGTGACATTTGGGAGTCCAAGACCGAGCTCTAGTCTCAGCTTGCTTTTCCAAAAGTATAATTCCATGTTCTCTAATTTTTTCTAATCTTTTCTTTATAGTGGTTACCCTTATATGTCATAGCATGTGGCAAACCATATTCCATCCCTAAAACAGACAAAAAAAAACACACAAACATGGTAAGAGCAGGGCACACTGGGAAGCCTTTCCTTACTAAGATCCCCAATTCACCCCAGCCACGAAGGCGTTTTATCACTCAGACCGTGTGAGAATGTGAGCCAGCACAGCACACATCGCCAGGTGATTACAAATCTCCCATCCTCAGTGAACCAACTGTGTGTATTTTGTAAAGCAAAGGGCAAAAGAAGACATCATCAGTATATTTCTGAACACCACCTTGTGAGCCTCTGCTCTGAAGGATCATCAGCTCAGAGCAGAGTGTTGTGGTCCCGTCTGCACAGACCAGTGTGGAGAGAAAACTGGCTGTCCTGAAACGGTGAAGTGTACCTGTGAATAAGTGGCAGGCACTTGCACACATTTCATGGTGCTGCTGTTCGTGTTTTTCTTTTGGCATCAGATGACTGGATCGTGCCTCCCAGTCTGTCACCGATGCGGTGCAGCAAGTCACTTCTCAGCTTTAGTCTCCCCTCCAGAAATAGGGGCAATTACAACAACTGCTCTAAATTTCTCACCATTTATGAAATTTATAAACCATAAAATGCCATATTTAAACTGATTACATTTGCAACTATTGTGAGTTGTGTGCTCTTGCCCATTTCCAGTATTTTTGCTGGCGAAAAAGCTACCTTGTTTCCTTTCCGGTTGTCGATCTGCTGATCCCCCGGCGAGTGGACTGCACACTTTACTCTGTGCTGCTGTTGCTCTGCTCCAAACTGGGTGGAGCACAGGATGTCCAGCTTCAGTCTACAAGATCTCTTAGTTCCAAATGCTCAATAAGCACAATGGGCTCTGTATTGGCCTTTTGTAGGGATGTTTATCATCTTTCTATTCCCCAACTTTGGCTTTTACTGAATTATACTATTTCTGAAAAATGGAACGGAGCTTCTCTTTAAACCTTTACGATGCATGTTTGGAGTATGCTTTCACCTTTAAAGAGATACTGGTTTTGTTCCTTAATTTTAAAAGGCATTTTTGACCATCTCTGTGTGTCATAATTCTATTTATCCTTTAAGAGCATATTAAAATACAGTTTTCTTGTGAAGTTTTATTTGATGACTTCACAGTGAGAATTTGGTCTCCAGTGTCAGAAGACATAAGTCTGAATCTCAGTAGGGTCTCCTCTGAACAATGACAATTTAGACAAGACGCTTAGGCTCTCAAAACCTGTTTTTCTTTTAGGCAAGTAAGTGTGACAGTAGAATTATACCTGCTTATGGGACCACAGGAAATAATGTGATCCAAAGTGCTGTGCACGGGGCCTGTTACCTAATAAGTGTCCAATAATATTATAACTGTATCCATTAGTTTCCTCTAGACCTCACCACTGTTCAATTATAGCGTTTGTAAGTATTTGTATATAAATACATATAACATAGCTTTCTTTTGTCCTCCTATAAATTGAAAGGGTGAAAAGACCAATACAATATTAAAACTCAAGAAAATATAACATTACCCTGCACCATGTGATAAACTCTGATGTTAGCAATGAATGTACATTGTTTCAAAGCTTAGGGTTGCCTCATGTGAATTCAGCTATGCCAGCCATACCTGTAGACACAGATATTAGATATGAAGTTATAGACAGACATAGGTTTTTAGGTACAAAAGTTCTCCAAGATTTGTGCACATCAAATATTGCTGCACGAATAATAACCATTCCACTGGAAACAATGATCTTTGGGGGCCAGTCTAACACAGAGACAGACAGCACTTACCACCTTGATCTGTGATGCGTGTGTTCTTAGTCCTTTGAGATTTACATTATAAGACAGTTTTCAGTCGATCGATGGTGTTTACCTCTCTGATTGTATTCAAGGAAAGGAGGGAATGAGAAAATAAAAGTCAGACAAGAGAAAAACGTTCTACCTTTCAGCTGAGCTTGTAAATGGAAAGCTAATGAGATGGTGTAGTAAGAAGACTGTTGCAGGCAACGGGGGTTTCAGGAGAGAAATTCCATTTACCAACATCAGAGTAATTTATGGAGGGCTAGCTTGGGCAGGGAGGGCACTACAGAGTATAGATTTCTACTGGAAAAACTGTAAAAAGTCTATCACAACTTTAGAAACAAGAACATAAATATTAGGAACAAATGCAATGAAGAGATGGTGGCGGAATTGCTGAAGGAAGAGGAGGTGGTTGTGTGTGTCGGGGCGGTGTTGCTGGCCTGTGATCAGCTTCACATGGGACATATAGAACTTGGCAATACGAACCCTGAGAGGCTACTGCAGAAGTGAACTGAGTGGTTAAGTTGAGAGGCAATAAAGGTATAGACAAGAAGTTAAGCAAAGCAGAGAGGCAAATGTGACACAGTGGTGTACATGGACAGATTTGCAGAAGGGGTTGTAATGTGTTTTTAATGTGTTTGTAAAAGCTGTGGAAACCTTGGCATGCTGCCCAAATCATCAAGGCTCTGTGCAAGGAGGTGGGAAGGAAGGCTTGCAACAGAGAGATGAACAGCGTGGAGAGTCCCATCAGAGGCTGAAGGAGAGACAAAGTTTAATAATAAGGGAATTAATTGGTTAGCTGTGCTTTTTCCCCTCATGTTCTCTGAATAGACTGGGAAAAAGGACTGAAAAGTGTATACAACTTAGTAATTAAGCTTAAAATATAATCATCTTGCAACTGAACCTGAGATGGAAAATGGCAAGGCCAAGAGGCATCAGATCATACTGTACTATTAGTAACTGTCAAATTTTCAAGGCATTATTTAATGATTCTTGCTTCTTAGGGACTCAAGTTCAAATCAATCCAGTGAAAGATCCTGGAAAATTGCTTGGTAGAAAAAGTAAATTAAATGCTATTTCCATGTAAAGTGGCAGCTCTTGAATAGATCTTAATAAGGTATCAACGCTATGAATTTCTCCTGACCAGACTCAGCCTTGGAAAACCTCATAGACTCAGCACCATCAACCAGTATATTTTCATGCTGTTATCACTTTGTGAACTTTCCAAAGACTCCTCTGAGACTGTATTCATCTCCTTTCAGTTTATGGGCTCATTATTTCACCTGATTTCATATCTCATGTACAAACAGTGCATCTATTCCCTTTGTCTTATTGTATGGATTATTTTCAAGTAATATTTCTTTAACTTACCAGGGCATATTTTCAGTTTCTGCTGTTGAGGATAACAACCAGTAAAACATATGAATTCAGATAAATAATTTCTCCATTTGATTTAAATTAATATTAAAATGTTACTTTACAATTAAAGAACTTTTCCATGTGTTATTTCAAAGCATGTGTATTATGAATTTCTAAAATATGTGTGATTCTAATATTGTAGATTTAGAATTAATGCATAACTTGTCTACTCTTTTTTCCAGCTAACTTATGGAGCTCAGGCTTGAGGATTTTGATTGTCAATTCAGTATTATTTCCAAATTCAATACCCAGAAAAATGTTTTTCTCAGCTCATATGACATGCCAGACACTGTGCTAGTAACAGATCTAGAAGATGTTTTGGTTCATAAACTCAGTGAGCTTACAGTCTAATGGGAAGAGGGTGACTGTTTCGAGTCTGTGTGTCAAGAACTTTGCTGGAGTTCAGTATGGAGAGACAGCAGGGACAACTAATGTCATCCAGAGAAGCATAAAGGGAGGCTTCCTGGAGACGGGCGCACAGAGCCTGACAGGGATTGTAAGTAAAAGACCAGTTGCGTACAGTTGTACACACGTGCAGGGTTCAGGAAATTTCCCCTATCGTAGTAGGAATGAGAGCACAGTACAAGAGAGGAGCAATGAGACAGAACATGGGAATGGGCACATTTTGAGCTTTTAGCCATTGATTTTCAGTTAGAACTTTTGTCTGCCATTCTCCTTCCACCATACTCTGCCATCCTGTGATTTATTTGCTAATTTGAAGAGTTCCATTGCATATACAGGAGTACTTCCACTGAGAAACTCATGGCTTTTTAAATTAAATGTCTTGGAGTGATATTGGTTAATAAAATTATATAGGTTTCAGGGATATAATTCTATCATACATCATCTGTGCATGAGGCCTGTCCAGAAAGTATCCAGCCATGCAATGTGAAAAACAGGGACATTTATTGAAGAACATACAAAATACAAAAACATTGTACATAGGACAATGATGCCTCAGTCTCATTCAAAGTAGGCACATTGGGACCTCACACAGTTCTCCCAGCATCTCTTCCACTGTTAAAAATCACGCTGATATACATTTTATATAGATAGATACATAGATAGATAGATAGATATAGCTATATAAAGGACACATGGACAAAGCCAAGGACAGTAGGATTGACTGTGGGAGGCAGGGATGGGTGGGATGAGGCAGCAGAGGGGGGGAATGGAGACAACTATACTGGAACAACAACAACAAAAAGAAAATGAGACATAAAAATTTTGAAATTAAAAAGAAAAAGACACTGCAAAATCCTGTGTTGGAATTGCCATCAGCTGCCCCGTCGTATTTTCCTGAATCTCGTTGATGGTCTGAAATCTCTTCCCTTTGAAAGGTGATTTTACTTTTAGGAAAATCCAGAAGTCCCAGAGTGCCAAATCTGGGCTGTAGTGGGGCTGAGTCACCTGGGTGATTTGATGTTTCACCATAAAGCTCTGCAAGGAGATGTGATGCATGAATGAGTGCATTGTTGTGATGAAGCTGCCAATCACCAGTTGTCCATAGCTGTGGCATTGCCCCTGAAAGCCTTCTGAATCACCCAAAGAGTTTCCGTGGAGGAATGTTCAAGCTTAATGCAAAATTTGATGCAGATTCATTGTTCTACTCACTAAGCCATTTTGAATGCAATGGCCACACAGTACACATGCTCACTCAATAGCATCTACTGCCTCCACTGACTAGTACAGTGAAGTCATCATTGTTCACCCATGTACATTCCAGTCCACTCTTCTCGGCTGCCAGTTTATATTCATGTTGCTCATACTGTCTTGTTATATTAACAATGGGTGGACTGTTTCTGGATGGACTTTTTCATATTGTATTGTATGTTCACTACCTAAAGTCAAGTCTCCTTCTATCAATATATACCACCACCACCCAATTTGCCCTCATTTACCTCCCCCTACGTCACTTCTTCTGTGGTAATCACTGTACGTTATCTACATTTATGGGTGTTTTTTTTTAAATTAATCCCTTCACCTTTTTCACCAAAGCCTCACAATTCCCCACCCCTCTGACAGCTGTCAGTCTGTTTTCTGTATGTATGAGTCTGTTTCTATGTTGTTTGTTCATTTATTTTGTTCATTAGATTCCACATATTATATAAGTAAAAACTCATGCTTTGAGTCATAATTCTTGGGTTATGCTCCTTCCCATATTTAATGACCAGTCCATCTGTGTGAAACAAATGAAGAATAACATGAGTACTTCAGTAGCTGCCAATACTAGCTATTAATAATTGGCCAGATTTACATTTCTTCTCCCTATCCTATCCCTCTCCTTCAAGCACAAACCTGCTTAATAAGACAAAATATACTGAGAAAAATTTACTACAAATGTAGAGTCCTGACTACTGACTATCACCAGCTGGTAAAATTCAGTAAATGGGTATCTGGACAATTAAGTAGCAGAAAACTCAGATAGCATTGAACATGTCTGCTATAAAATAGTCTTATCTTTCTAGAATAGGAAGCATTTTTATTTGTGATGAACAATTATAATTAATCAGCTTAGATGAAATTTAAGGCCACAGCTCTGCTACAGAAATAACATACTTCTTGATTTCTCAGAGTCTATAAACAGTTTTCATAAGGATGTTGTTAAGAAAAAGTATTATTCAGACCACTATGGAGCATGCTGAGATCATTTTCTTGGCAACTTCTCACCTTAGTTTTCCCAAATACCAATATTGAATTGGGAATGTGCCTTTTTGAAACTCATATATATTTCACTAATGTTGCACCTCTTGGCAGAGAAAAGTTTTATAAAGGCAGAGTATAGATTGAAAACAGTTTAGGAACATTTCAATTCTGTTTTCATTTAACAAGTTGCTTGTGCCAAAAGAAATTGTGTTTCTTGCCAATATTTTATTCACTTCCTTTTGCTTACCTCATAAAGTTCAAATTCTTTAGGATTATATACAAAGTCCACCATGTTCTTTTCAAACAGAATTATTGAATATTCTACCCATAATACTTTATGCATATAATTGTTCATTTAAAATAGACTTTTCCGTACTTCCATAGGCCAAATTCTAGTTATAAACTGTACCTCTAAGGAGAGCTCTAATTATGACATTTTCTCCCAACTCCACTCACAAAAATGAGGGAAAATGAAATACTCAGGTGCATACATCTGTGTAACATTGTTCAAGGTGAATATTTAAATAGGAGCAATAAGTGAATTATAAATGGAGTTGAACTAGAACAAGTGATCTCTATTAATTGATCTTTTCTCTCAGCACTCTTCTCTATCACTTGAGAGGTATCCAACTGTTAACAGGTCAGGTAAGACCCTAGCACATCTCAGGAAAGGGAATATTGGGCAGGAGATCAGAATAGGTCTATAATAGTAATACTAGCTGTAGGGTTAGACCTTTCTGGTTTTCAATCCCATCTCTGCTCTTAATAATTGTTTGGCCATGACTTTCTAAGTCTCTAATCTCTCTAAACCTTAATTTTCACATGATAAAATAAAGTTTGTACTTTGGCCAGTATTGGAAAAGAAAAGCCATCTCATGTCTTCCATGCTGTGTGACAGAATTGTGATATGGCCTTAACAATAACATTTCTTTGAATTCTTACAGTAACCAACTGAGCTGGGCACTGTAATTGTCTTTATTTAACATACCTGACAAACCCGTGGGATGAGCCAGTGACATGTATTCACAGAAAATATCAAACAAAGCTTTTGCTTCCTCAGAGGAGAAACCAGTCATGACAAAATATCATTTTGAAAAGTTCTAATACAGTTTAATAACTTATACAAGGCAGAGGTATAAACATCCTAAGAGTTTAGAAAATTTCCATTTTATTTATCCGTTCAAGAAATATTTATTTATTCATTTATTTATTTAAAGATTTTATTTATTTTTCAAGAGAGGGGAAGGGAGGAAGAAAGAAAGGGAAAGAAACATCAGTGTGTAGTTGCCTCTCATGTGGCCCCTACTGGGGACCCGGCCCACAACCCAGACATGTGCCCTGACTGGGAATCTAACCAGCGATCCTTTGGTTCACAACCTGCGATCAATCCCCTGAGCTACACCAGCCAGGGCCTCATTCAAGAAATATTTATATGAAACTGTAATATTAAGGAGAAATAATTTGTAGAACACTCATTCTATTTTAATTATTAATTTATGATTTCTATCACCTACTGGATAGGTGATAGACTAATACAGTATAGGCTTTCTCTAAGTATCTTTATACCCAGTTTTATGAGTGAACCCTGTGGGTTAGTTAGAAAATGTGAATATTTTTGGCATAGTTATTTGGAAAGGACATATGTATATTTACGCATGGTAAAAAGAAAAGGACAGGAAAAGGGAAGAAAGAGTGAGACTGTTTAAGAATACACATGAAGGAGAATAAGATTACTTGGGGAAAAAAGCAGAAAAGATGAGTTAACATTTGATAGAAAAAGGAGTCAAGTTAATAGTATAAGGAGACAAATACCATATGATTTCACTCATATGTGGAATCAAATGAACAAACTGAAATAACAAGCAAAATAAAGACAGACTCATAGGTAGAGAGCAGGCTGACAGTGATGGTGGCTTAGTTATGGGGAGGAGGGATCGAGCCAAAAAGAAAAATAACTCATGGACACGGACAACACTGTGGTGATTGTAGGGGTAGGAAGGTGTAAGGGGACTAAATGGTAATGGAAAAATACAATAAAAAATAAATTTAAAAAATAAAGTTAAAATCAAAATGTAGTATAAAGAGTTAAGTAATAACAAGAACAGTTTAATATCTAAGAAAGAATAAAAATAAAATAAAGAGAGAAATGGCAGAATAAGGGCAAAAGAAGGCCAAGACTCCCCTAGTGAGCATTGATGAGAGTTTCTTAAATGAAAGTATGACCCAGAATGAATTTTTATTTTTGGTTTAATGGTTATCTGTGAAGGAAGATGTTAACAATTGTTGAATAAAGAGCACTCGATATTTATTTTTAGTATCTTTTTAAAATCTCTTTTGGATCTTGAATTTCTGAAAAATTCAATTTTGATAACAATAATGTGTATTTAGATTATAGAAACATGTGTTTTATGAATCTGAACTATGGAAATTAGTGATACATATTTAACAGCCTACTGTCAGCTTCTCTTAAGCCAATGCTTATTTGTAGATATGCTCATTCACAAATATGTCAATGCTTTTGTTCTTAGATATTTTGAATTCAAATATTTTTAAAGGTCATGTAAAGCAGCCTATGATTATACATGAAGCTACAGTAACTATAAAAATCCAAATTCCCCTGGTTTTCCCCCCATCTGCTCATGCAGAATATCAAGTATTTATGAGGGGCTCAGAGGCTGTCTTACATCCACACAGAGTCATGTCATGTCCTTCAGGGTGCAGCTGCTGTTTCACTGTCTTCCTCTGGGGACCCACTGGAAATTGCCATGTCCTCCTGTCACCTTTGTCCCTGGCTACAATGTAGGCCATAGAATCTCAAAATGCCAAAATTCAACTCTGTTCCATTATGAGGTAGGTGAAAATACCTCTCTCAAAATTTCTTTATCATTTCAGATGCTAATCAGAAACACTGCTTGCATCACAATGAATATTTCACTTTTAGAAAATCGTTATGTCAATTTTTATTTTCATTCGGTTTCTACTTCTATGATCCCATGTCCCTACCTTTTGTCAGATGGTTCTCTGGAAGAGTAAACATGAATGCAGTGGGCATTGAAATAAGAGACAGATGCTCCTGAGAGCCACCACGCTGTTTCACCCTTCACCCTTGAGGACATACCTTTATTCCTTGGTCAGGCATATTGAGATTTGCTTCTTCTCCCCTTAGGTTGAATTTATTCTCAGGAAGTCCATTCATACTGCATGAAAACAGACTTTTGGCCAGTTTGCCAGCAAGCCTAGAAGAGGTTCGAGCTGATGCTCTCCTATAGTTTAAAGAAAACAAAAGTAGTAGTAGTAGTAATAGTAGTAGTAGTAGTAGTAATAGTAGTAGTAGTAGTAGTAATAGTAGTAGTAGTAGTAGTAATAATAGTTACTTAACCAAACACTTTATCTGCATCAGTGTTTCAAAAATATCTATGACTGAAAACTTTTAGAACTAGGAAAATGTCTTTCAGATTTTTGTGTTTTATGCAGAAATTTTTAATTTTATATCTCAAGCTCTTTAAATGTGGCTAGTTTATTCATACCCTACATGAGTGCCAAGTAGACAACATCTGTTTAGGACATTGCCCTGGACCAGTCCCCATTTCTACTCAACTTACTTTTCTGATTCTGGTTTCCCTCCCTCTTATATTTTGGATCCATACCCTGGCCTTTAAAACACACTCTCAGTTTTAGTAGCAATTTTACTCTTCCATGTTTGACTTCATGGATTTTACCTTCCCGTCTGGATTTTGACATTACTTAGTTTCCTGATTTTTATACCGCCTAAATTTTTATGGGAGAAAAAAGCAAATAATGATAACTCTTTCCTCTTTTAACCCTGGTCCCTCAACTTTGCTCGCAGTGGTGTGGACAAACGGGGCGAGACGAGTGGATCGCATAACAAGCACTGGCCTCATTCAATAGGCAGTAAAGCTGAATTCTAGAATGGTTGTACAATTTCTCCAGAGTGATTAGATGGCTAACTCTATGAAGGTAAAACTGTTCTCACTAAATTTTGTATCCTCTTATTATCCAACAGAGTTTATTCAGAGGTAAGGTCATTAACCAGCATTTGTTGAATTGAAAGGAATGTACATTATTAGTTGCAAGAAAAGGACTGTGTGTGTGTGTGTGTAATAGTGTTCCATCAGACTGAAAGTTGTAGGAGATGATTTCTATTCCATTTAAATGTCTCATTTGACCTATGTAGACAACAGGTACACTCTGATGGCTGAGTGGTATATCACGAGGACTGTTTCTTATAATATTGTCTGAGAAAGTTGGAGGGCACCAGGAAACAAAACTGTTGGAAATGGAGACAGAGCTGTTTTTTTAACGTGCATTGTGGTGTTTTCTGTCACATTGTATAGCTACGTTACTCCAGACTTCCCAGCAGCAACTTTCTATAACTTGGATAGTTATAGCCTTTGCTGTGTTTTGCTGAGATAAGATTGTCTTAGAGAAGCCTCAAGTTGGGACTGGGTATCTCTTGTGCCATTCATTTGGGAAAGATGCCAGAAGCCTGAAATTAGGAGGGAAGGCCTTAAAGACTTCAGAAAAGAACGCTCCTCTTTGAGTGCATCCGGTGTTAGTTGTTGAAGAAACAAGGTGGTACAGAATGTGTCAGACGGTAGGGGAAATGGGCTTGTTCATGAGAGAAGGCAGCTTGGTAATTCAATGGGGTATCTGCCGTGTAGGAGATCACATGTTCTAAAATAAGTGAACTATGCTTGGAAACTAGAGGACATGGTATATGTTTCTTTCCTTATGTTTTCTCATATAGATGCTGATTCTTTAGTAAATCTGTGTTTTAGTAAATCTTGGGTCTCTACCTCTCTTCTTTCCCTCTATGCTTTATTTTCTTCTTTCTCTTATGAGGATAATGCTGGAGCTACCAAATATTTCTGTTTAAAAATACCTGGAGCATAAATTAATAATCTAGTACTAATAATTGCTATTTTTGAGATCTGGGAGGAGTTACAGCATATATTATCAGAACCAGGAGAGCATCTTAGTTTGATAAACTTTACAGTAAGTCTGATATTCTCATTCCACCACTCCTGCCTGCCAGAAACTTTCCTCCCTGGACTGGTGAACAAGGGGAAGACCATGTTTTCTTAGATGCACCACAGTGTTAAAAGGCTTCCACACCCTCCACCTTCTGAAACCACTATAGCTGCTTATACTTTCAGAATATCCCTATATCAACTAGGGTATAATTAGAAACAGAACAGTAGGAGATAAATATTAGAATATTTATTGCAAGACACTGTCTTACACACTTGTGAGAGCTGGCAAAGCAAGTGTGAAATCTGGAAGGCAGACGATCAGAGAGGCAGGCTGGAGCTCTCAGCATGAGATGGAACTGCCATGAGTGGAAATTCTTTCTTAGGTTCGGCTCAGTTCTGTTCTAAGTGTCTTCCAAAGGATTCAATCAGGTCTACCCAGATTATCTAATATAATCTCCCTTACATAAAGCCGAGTGGTTATTGGCTTTAATCACATCTACAAAATATTTTCATAGCTACATCTAGATTAATAGTGTTTTTTTTTAAACTAGGGACTATAACCTAAGCAAGTTAACTAATAATACTGACCCTTACAATTGCCAAGTTAATCTTGACAACAAATATTATTAATCCATATTTTCTCATATGGAAATGTTCATTGCCAACTTTGGTTAAAGTGGTTTACATTGACAAAGATTGAGAGTATGGCTTTTTTTCATGCTATCTCTTGCCTGTTTGTTGTAGGGGGTCATCTGTACTTTGTAATAATTGAATCAGAGTGCACAATTGCATTTTAAAGTAAGGGAGAAGATCTGGATTAGATAGGAAGCCCACAAAGGTTTATGTAACAGGTTCTGAGTCATTTCTCAGCTACAAGAACCAGATAATTTCATGGTACTGGTTTACATAACTTTCTGTAATTTAGCATGTGAAAAAAAATTGCCTGTTATAGAAATTCATTAGAGTTACTTAAGCTTATAAAGTGGTTGCTTCAAGGTTTCTGAGTTTTGCTTCACCATTGTTCTTAGCATAAAGCAAACCAAGTGCTTACATGAAAAATGCCAGGCTTATTGCATTACAGGTTTTATGTTCTGTGACTTAGCCAAGTAATGATATTCTATTAACTTCTAAAGATTTCTTAGCACTAATTTCTTTGTAAATTAAGTAATAATCATTTACACTGAAAGTGACTTCTCTCATTCTTTCCCTACCTAGCAGTTAAAATATGGCACCAGAATATAGCAATGCCAAGGTGTTCAATTTACACCATGCTAGCGAAACTTGGAGGTTTTATTAAAAAGGCGATGTTCTCAGTGCCTCTAGCCATAGTTCTTAGAACTGGGAAGTGACTCCTGGGCTACGTTCTGTTAGAGATATTACCACTGTGTTCCTGTAACATTAATGTCTAAATATTCTGTCTGCAGAGAGCTGGTGATCACAGGGAAGGTTGACAGAAACTTTGGATAGTTTTAAAATCTATGTCTCTGTGTCTCCACAGTCACTACCATTTTCAAGTCTATAATTGTTTCTCTGCTGAACTACTGCTTTGTAACTCTCTTTCTGGCATCCACTAAAATGTAAATATGATCATGCCAATACTTTCCCTAAAGCCCTGCAATACTTTTTCAGGGGTCATTAACAGAAATTTTAAGGACTGGTATGATTTGGGTTCCTTCTACCTCAATAGTTGTCTTGGCAATTGCCACCTATGTTCAAGCTAAATTGGCCTCTAAGTGCTATACTTTCTATATAGTAGATGATAACATGCAATATGACATAAATGCCTCAAAGACAACCACCAAACAAGTTACAAGGTTACCAACAAGTTTTACAATTATGTCATATTCATATGTATCCTGGTGTGTATAATGTTTTAAAATTTTCTTATTTATTGGACCTCAGATGCAAAAATTAAAGTACTCATACACTTCAGCTTATGACATACTACATGTTTAAAATATTTTTTAATTTTTACTTTACACTTAACACTCAATACTATACTAGTTCGGTGTATAGCATAATGGTTGGACATTTATGTAACTGGACAAAGTGACCCCCAGCAGGTCTAGCATCTGCTTGACAGGACGCAGAGTTGCTGCAACGTTACTGACTCTGTTCCCTGTTCCACAGTTTACGTCCTCTTGACTATTGTTACTCACAATTTGGACCTTTTAATCCCTTTACCTTTTCACCCAGACCCCCAAACACCCTCCCATCTGGGAACCATCAGTTCTGTGTATTTAAGAGTTTGTTTAAGTTTTGTTTGTTCATTTATTTTGTTTTAAGATTCCACATATAAGTAAAATTATGTAGTATTTGCCTTTCTCTGTCTGACTTATTTCACTTAGTACAGTGTCATCTAGATCAATCCATGTTGTCACAAATAGTAAGATTACATTCATTTTTATGGCTGAGTAATATTCCATTTTATAGATGTGCCACTTCTTTTTCATCCAGTTGTCTACTGATGGACACTTAGGTTGCCTGCATATCTTGACTATTGTAAATAGTGCTGCAGTACACATAGTGGTGCATATATCTTTTTGAGTAAGTGTATTGAATTTCTTCAGAAATGCTCATACGTGAGATTGCTGGGTCATATGTAGTTCTAGTTTTAATTTTCTGAGGAATATTCATACTGTTTTTCATAGTGGCTACAGCAATTTTCAGTTTCACCAACAGTGCATGAGGGTTCCTTTTTCTTTACATCCTTGCCACCACTTATTATTCATTGATTTATTGATGATAGCCATTCCGATAGGTGTGAGATGATAACACAGTGTGGCTTTAATTTGCATTTCTCTGATGATTAGTGTCTTCGGGCATCATTTTATATGTCTGTTGGCCATCTGTATGTCCTTGCTGGACAAATGTCTGTTTAGGTCCTTTGTCCATTATTAATTTGATTATTTTGGGGGGTATTATATTGATGAGTTATTTATATATTTTGGACAGTAACACCTTATCAGATGTATCATTGACAAATGTGTTGTCCCATTCAGGAGGTTGTCTTTTGTTTTGTTGATGGTGTCCTTCATTGTGCAAAAACTCTTTAGCTTGGTGTAGCCCCATTGTTTATTATCTCCTTTGTTTCCCTTGCCTGAGGACACACATACAAAAAATATTACTAACAGCAATGCCAGAGTTTACTGCTTATGCTTTCTTCTAAGAAGTTTAGAGTTTTGGGTCTTCAAGGCAAATCTTTTAATTTCTTTTGAGTTTATTCTTGGATATGGTGTAAGAAAGTCATCTAGTTCTATTTTTTTTCATGTTTCTGTTCAATTTTCTGACACCATTTATTGAAGAGACTGTCTTTACCCCATTGCATATTCTTACCACCTTTGTCATCGATTACTTGACTGTATGGACGGGGGTTTATTTCTGGGCTCCCTATTTTGTTCCATTGATCTATCTGTCTTTTTATGCCAGTTCCATGTTGCTTTGATTACTGCAACCTTGTAGTATAGTTTTATATTAGGTAACATGATACCTTCCATTTTGTTCTTCTTTGTCAAGATTACTTTGGTGATTTGGGATCTTTGTGGTTTCAAATAAAATTTAGGATTATTTCTAGTTCTGTGAAAAATGCCATTGGTATTTTTGATAGTAATTGCACTGAATCTATTTATTGCTTAGGGTCATGTGGATACTTTAACAATGCTAATACTGTACAGTTTGTGCTTCCATTTTTGTATCTTCTTCATTTTTTCCTTAATATCTAAGAATTTTCAGAGGACATATATTTTAACTCCTTGTTAAATAGATTCCTAGGTATTTCATTTTTTGATGCAATTGTAAATGGGATTTTTTTTCAATTTTTCTTTCATTCTTTTATCTTTTTATTTTTTTAAATCCTCACCCAAGGGCATTTTTTTTTATTGCTTTTAGAGAGAAAGTTAGGGAGAGAGAGAAAAACATCAGTGTGAGAGAGAAATATCAATTGGTTGCCTTCCATATGTGTCTTTACTGGGGATTGAACCTGCAACCTTTCAGTTATGGGACAATGCTCCAACCAACTGAGCCAGACTGGCCAGGGCTGATTTCTCTTTCTGATAGTTCATTTTAGTGTATACAAATGCAACCAGCTCATGATGCATTTCTGCCCCTCCTATCAGTCTCAACAAGGCTTCTTCTCTATATCCTCCATTATAGGAGTTCTATTTAGCTAGTATTCAGGATGTTCTCAAGAGTGGTTTGTCTATAGTTTAGTAGTAATTTTGATGTGGTTTTGTGAGGAGGCAAGCACTGCCTTTACCTAATCTGCCATCTTGGCAGGAACTTCTGACATATTACATCTTTATTACTTCTTTTATGGCTTCCTTCTCTTGCTTCAGTCCCTTTCTATTTTTATACAAAACTACTCCAATCTGTTGATATGCAATTTGAATCTATTTATATCCTTGAGCCTATATGAATCTATAGAGCTGTTTTTTCTATGTATATATATTTCAAATTGTATAATTATGTCGGGATTTAAGATAATTGTTAGCTCTGCTTTCTTTGCAAAGAAGAGTTGAATAAATCCAGCTTCTTGGTTTTCAGAAAATATAACTTGTTTTAACTGCTGAAATCTGAGTGTGTCAAGATAGAATTAAGAGGGCTTCTCCAAGTATTGATTTTCACTTCCTGCTATAATCTACACTATATTTGACATATGCAAACATATCCATATTAAAGTAAATAACCCTCAATGATAAAATAAAACCTATATGAGCCTGATCATTAATGTGTACTTTTTAGAACCCTCCATGACATCTGTCTTCTTCAAGACCATCATTGTATTGTTCCATCTGTCTGGAGTTTTGGATTCACTCATACTTCCATCCCTCTTCTCTTCCTTTGATTAATACCTATGTATGCTCCAGATTTCAACTCAAACGTCTGGCTTCCAGAAAGACTTTAATGACTTTCAGACCAAGTAATATCTCCTTTACTTTGACATATGTTATCTCTACTTTTCCTTTCTATTTATTTTCATACTGTATGTTTCAAACATACAGTATGTTTCAATTTATATGTATGTTTCCAACTAAGAATATAAGTTACATTTTCAGAGTAAGGTAAAATACATGTATTTTTGTCCTTAAGTACCAGTGGTGTTCTTAGCTCTTAGTATGTGCTCAATAAATGTATGTTGAATTATCAGTGAAGAAGGCATGATACTAGAGAAAGTATTATAAGACTCATTGTTTACTTTTTTGATGATAAGACTTGCCTGAATGTTAGAAACTTGATACAACACTAAGGCAATCAATATTTTCTTCTGAAGTCCTTGATTATGTAAGACCAAAAGTGAATGAAAATGGAGGTTGGGAAGATCAATGTAATATTTTCCCGAGATATATCAACAAACACAGGGCTAATCTTCAATTGATTTTTACATATACGAAGTTGTTTGGAGTGTTCAATTACTTCTGTGACTTTGCTACTCAGGGGATAGATGTGGTTTTGGTCCAAGTCAATTTCAAAGTGAATCAAGTGGATCCAGGGACCCATTTTATAATTATTTTCTCTGTCCCAGAATGGAGAGTGGGAACAAATATACCTACTAACATGCAGAATTCTCAGTTGGTTCCCCAACGTATCTATTGATTACCATGAAAAGATCCTTGGGATTTTCATCTGCCATCCCTCATCCTTTACCTCAGCCAAATAGTAATCAAAGGTAATAACGCATCTCTAAGAATTATTTCATCATTGAAGTCAAAGTTGCTTTTTGGTGATCCTTTACATATCCCCACATAACTTACTTCTAGAGCCAGTGAACAAGTCAAATAAGTCTTACAACTAAGTAATTATTAATTCATCCAAATGGTGACACTGTCATAACTATTATTACATGTTCATATTAACAAAATAGTGGTATGCAGCTACTGATTTAAGCAATTATTTATATTCTGTGCAGTCAGTACACATCAGAAGCAGTTCATCTTTATCTCTCAGGGAAAACAATGTACCATCACTCTCTTAGCGCAGGATTATGGCAGCTCTTAGGTTCTCTGTTGTGGTATAATCTGTAAGAAATTTGCTCATCTTGATATCCCTTAAAATATACCTTTGTTCAGTACATTGATACTATTGTATTAATTGAACCTGGTGAGCAGGACATTAAAAACACCCTAGATACCTTACATACAACAGCACCAGAGTTTATGAGAAGGTTCAGGGGTTTGTCACATCTATGAAAATTCTCTGAAACTGGGAGTCCAGTTTTCTGATAGTTCATTTTAGTGTATACAAATGCAACCAGCTCATGATGCATCTCTGCCCCTCCTATCAGTCTCAACAAGGCTTCTTCTCTATATCCTTCATTATAGGAGTTCTATTTAGCTAGTATTCAGGATGTTCCCAAGAGTGGTTTGTCTATAGTTTAGTTGTAATTTTGATGTGGTCTTGTGAGGAGGCAAGCACCGCCTTTACCTACGCTGCCATCTTGGCAGGATCTCTGGGCATGCCAAGAGATCCCTTGTAAAGTGTAAAGCAAGTTGCTGTTCTTTGAATCACCTATTAAGTTGAAAGAAGAATACTTGATGAGAGATCCTTTGAAATTTAGAGGGAAAAAAAGAATGTGATTATCTGGCCCATTTACCAGATAATCTGTAAAGCTGGCAGTTTCAGCAGTCCCCAGAGCAAGAAAGGGCTCTGAATCACTTCCAGGCCAGAGTAAAAGCAGCCCTGCCACTTGGATCATGTAACCTAATAAACCAAATGGTACTTGTCTAAATCCTTCAGCAAGTCCCAGTAGGAGGATCACAGTAGAGACTCTCAAATGTCGGAATAAGGTTATGCTATCCAGTGCTGACAAAATTTTACCCTTAGCGTAATAGTTCCTGTCTTGCTATCAGACCCATGTAGAGGCAGAATGCCCAATCATGGGGCACTAAGTGACTACGAAACCCAAGATGTCTATTATGAAATATATGTTATCTGATACACTCAATCAGAAAGCTGGACATGTGAGAGAGCATTCTACTATATAAAAATTGTGCAATATACTGTGAATGTATCCAAGGACGTCTTGAGGGCACAAGTGAGTTACATGTGAATGTGGCTCATATTCCAATGGTACCTGCTCTCTCTGAACCTAAAACTAGGGCCTGTGTGAAGTTTCCAATGTGCAGTTAAAAGACCAAGTTAACCAAGTCTCAGCCTGGCATATAAATGAATTTGTGTGATATTTGGCACCACTCTATATTTCAGAGTCCTATTCTATCACATAATGAATACTATGGGGAGGATACTTACCAGTGGGGAGAACTTTGGGCAGTAAATCTTATTGTCTGCTTTGACTAGAAGGAGACATGACCCCTGAAGTACAGATCCTCACAGATTAGATTTATGGAGAATGGTTAATGAATTGGGTGATTTGCCAAAGACTTGGAAAGAACAGATGAAAATTTAGTTACAAGGGGGTCTTCAAAAGAAGTGTTTAGAGAACAGGCACAGTAAGACTATATCTGTGCTCATGTAAATATCTACTAGAGGGTTCCTGACAGAGAAGCTTATCAATGACAGGTGGACAAGATTATTTATTTTGTAGAGGTCAGTAAGCCTGTTTTCACAGTTGCTCCTGTGCTTGGACAATGTGCCTGTGTATAACCTGGAGATAGCAGCAGAGACAAAAGCTATGCAAGCACTTAACCACATGCACTTTCCTCACTAAGGCTGATCTGGTTATTGCAGCTGGTGAGAACAGACCAATAGCCTGTGTGGCACACGTTCATTTCCACTACTTGGCAATGGGTTAATGATACTGAATTACTTCCATCATGCAGGGGCAGTAGCTTGGCCTTATGGGAATGGATACATAAATCTGTACACATATTTGCCTTCTCTTCCTGCAGAAGTTTTGCCAGTATCACCTCAGAATGCTTTATTCATCTCTAAGACACCTAAAGAACATAATCTCTGTCCAGAGAATGAATTGTATGGTGGAAAAAATGAAATGCAGCTATGGTTCTCCACTGATGTCAGTCATTGGTTGTATCATGTGATAGAACAGTGGAAAGGCTTATTCAAGTCTCAATTACAGAGTATGGTGTGTCATCCTGCAGGATATAATAAATGCTTTAAAACAAAGGCCAGGATAGGGTGACCTCTTTCAGATTTTCCAGTTTCTGAGGCTCCATAAACCAAATAGTGAAATTCAAGATGGAACCTCTCATGATTGTACCAACCAATTTACTAAAATTTTTTTTTTCCTAGTCCCTTAGTCCTGGACTTGTTAGGTTTGGAAGTACTGGTACTCAAGAGAAAAGTAAGTTCTCTAGGAAACAATTTTCAACTAGACGTTGAGATTCCTTCTGGACAATTTTGCTCTCCTCAGGTTGTTGAATCAGCATGCTTCTGAATCACTCTACTGGCCAGGATTCCTGATCTCCGTAACCTAGGAAACCTGGACACTGGCTGCACCACGTGACCAGTAGGACAATGCTGGGAATGCAGAGACTTACATGGGTGCAACTTGGTTTTCCCATGTTCAGTCATAGTGACTAATGAGAAACTGCCAAAGTCTCCTGAAGATAGGACCTATAAGGACTCAAAAATTATAGTGATAGAAGTTTGAGTCATTTCTTTTAAAAAGAAAAGCAAATAAACAAAAGAGCTGAGGTATTGGCAGAGGGCAGGGGAAGACAGAAGGTGGGAAAAGGATGCCATGGTTACTGATTTAGGACTTACTACCCGCAACAAAGTGGGGACTGTTGCAGCTGTGTTGTTAGTTATTCTCACTCTGTCCTTTCGTTCTGTTAATATATACACCAATACTACTGGTGCCTAATATTTACTGATTTGATCATACGCTGCTTTTATGTGGTGGCTGATGTGACATTGCATTTTCCCTTCATTGGTGGAATGGCAGTTTCTTCGTGTAAATGATGATTGTATGGTAAATGAACATGGAGCAGAAAAGGTGGTGCTGCGCCCACAAGTTTTATACCATATTCCTTCAGCTCTATGACGAGGGAGGTTGGTTAACCTCTTATAGACTGTAGTGTGCGAACCCCCCTTTTCTTTGATTTTGGGAAAGGACTAACAGTAATTGAAACAATGTAAAGGGAAGACAATATCAAAGTGTGGTACGGCTCTCCTTTGCTCTCCCATGCTTCTCCATGGTTTTGTCATATTATAGTCGTCAATGGCTGTAAGCCTCTGTGGCCATGACTCCTCATGTGGGTCAGCTTCTCTTCCTTGGCTTCTACTCTTAATAGGTTCTGCTTTCACTTCTTGTCCCATCAGGCCAATGGTAGTATTGATGGTAATGCCTTATCATTGTTGATATTCCTTGGGTAATTCACCACGTATAATGGATTTTTTGATCCACAGAAATTCTATGAAAAGCCCCTTTATTAAATTCAGTTCATGTATAGTATTTAAGTATGCCATTGATTTATGCCAGTTCCATGACAATATAAAGGTTTTTACAATTTCTTCCAACTCTCTTATGTTTATATTTTAAGTTTCTACAGGCAAGAGATAATTTTCAAACAGTGTGAATATAAAATATAATGAGGTTTTGAAAATTTATATGGCACAATTTAATTAATTCTATGCCCCATACTATTAATTTTAAAATGCCATCTTTTATGATGCTACAGCTAAATAGGGTACTTTTTTAATACATATATAGTATTTAGATTTATTTTACACTGAGACATGGAAAGTAATAACCTTATAAAAAGGAATACATTTTTTAAAAGGAGAAATAATTATGTGGAACTGTTGCTAAGCTGTAAGGAGAATTTATCATTAGTTAAGAAAGTAACAACCAAAATCCTCTGGAAAGTACAAATATGACTTTCATACCTATGAAGTCAGGGTCTTGCTATTTTTCCCCGGTTTTACAATAGCACATCACAGCAGCTTTTTAAACCTGCCTTGTGACCTTGGGAAGGAGAGCAAACATGTCCTTTTGTTACCTAAAACATTTTATTCATTTTAAAATGGGCACCATGACACTATGGCTATTTTAAGCCTCCCATTGTTTGTCTAAAATAGATTGTTCTGGCAGAGTGTATGTTCTGAAAACTGTTTGCTTGGCGTGCTCATTACTTCATCCCTACTTTTAAAATGGCAATTTCTAAGCATTCTTTTGCCAAACAGGTTGAGTGAATGATGCTACTGAGGTGTATGGTTTGTGGGGTGTGGGCTGAGAGAACGCAGCAGTGATCTGGGTGAGGATTAGGCAGAGGGAGACAAGACTATTCCACTTCATGGCATAAATCAGGTTTCACAGAACTGGGGAGAATGGTAGTCAGGGGTAAGGACAACACGTTTGCTGTGCTTGTTAAGGTCGGGGGTAGACCTGATATATAAACAACAGGAAGTTAATTGATACAGACAGGATAAAACATACTCATAGGTTAATTGAACTGATGCTCATATCTATTCAAAATATAAAATATAATATCCTAATAAAACAAATTTTTATGCCTTTAATTATCTTAAAATCATCCCCTTTAAATAAGCCCTTTTCAGGGCTTCTCATTCCAAACGGAATCAAGTGGAAGCCCACCCTAACTCCATCACCCTGTTTACCAATATTCCTTTCCATGTATCTGTGGATTCCATTACTACTTTGATATATCTCAAGTGTTTCCATAGTTTGATAAACATAATTTATTTTCAAGCAGCATGTTGAGTTGAATTATTTATGCAATGTGTATTTGGTTTGTAGAATGTAACATTTTAGTCCAAGAGCCAAAGACTCATTAGAGTTCACTGGAGTGTGTGGGAGTTTGACAACAAAAGCTACATACCCCTGCTCTAGCCGCAGTGAGCATCGTCTGTGCGCAGCACCTCACCACCCTTCACAACTTTGCGCCTTGTTTCCCAGAATGTCCTTCGCTTAGAATATGAGCCTAAAGCCTGCTGTCCATCCTCCATATCAGCTCAAGCCATACATTTTTGGGAATACTTAATCCCCCAAGTTGTTCTTTTCTCTAATATCTCAGTTATTTCCTCATGGCTTCATTAGCTCAGGTAGCTATGTTATGAGTCACCTGTTTAAGCTCTTTACCGCAGGACTAAAAGTGACATCTATACTTTTGGCACCTAAAAAAATAGCTCACCTCACTGTGGGTGCTCAAAATTGTTTGCTTAGGGGTAATAATTTCAAACTGGGATTGGGATTCCACATAGATGCACTTCAGGAAAAATATAGCACCACACTCAAACATCAAAGTAAACTTTGATTCCAGATTAAAATGCCTCCACACCCTAATGGCTCGGTATGTCCTGCTCTGTATTCAGATGTTGCTAAAGGAGACACTTTCAGTCAAGAGAACTTCAGAAGTTTTGATTATGCCATATTTCTGAAAAGGATGAAGGAGGGAATCCAGAAGGCTAGAGTTTGAGGTCCAACCCTGCCATTATCTGCCTGGGTGATCATTGCAAAAACAAATTTCTAGTAATAACAAGTGCATTAATACCATCATCAATAATAATTATAACAGATGGAATGGAATTTGTACTATGCACCTGTATGTTCTGTCCAAAACTGCAATGGAGGGGGGGAGTGTAAAGAAATACTTTTTAAATTTAAAGATACCTAAGGGAAAAGTTGAGGAGATACTATCAGTTGAGAGATAACATTCTGATTTTGGAAAGATGATGAGTAGTGGCTAATTAGCACAGGAGAGAAAGCTGAAATCTGTCAGCTGGAGGAGTTAGAAACCAAGAATAAGTGAGCCTATTTATTCTGAAAAGCAGAGAGAATCTCAGGAAGTGGAGACAGCAGTTCCATGAAGGCAAGGATAACAGATGGGAATCCAAACAGGAAGAATGTTTTGAACTGTTTAAAAACACCTGTTGTTCAAGATTCCATATCTTACCCCACACAATGCAGTGACTATCCCTCCTCTAGAAAAGTAGGAAAATAGGAAGTCTTCACTATGGAAAATTAAAACGGATTAGCTCTAGACTTGAAAATATTGAGCAAAGTTGAAAGGGATTGATGTGAGTATATTAAAATGGGAGGATTAGATTAATGTCTTTTATCAAACTCTGAGAACTTCAACACAATTCTCTTTTTCAGCTTTCTAAAATCCTGAAAGCCAGGCTTGCACTAACAATTAGGAAGAACTGTCAGACCCAAATTTTTTTTTTAAAAGTCTTAAAAGCTCATATTTATGGATGATCAAATGAAACAAATTTGTGTCCACCAAATAAATAAAACCCATGAATAATTTAGTCTTTTTCACAGTACAGATATTATAATCAGTTGTTAATTCTAAAATCTTAAATAGGAACAGACAGTTAACGCATTTAAGGAACTCAACTTAAACACGGATACTAAGATAAAATGTGTAGGTATGTGTATATACAAAAAAGACTAAGGAAATATGGACAATTTAGAGAAAAGAAGACTTCAGAAACAACAAATACAACATTAACAGTAACTGTAATATCAAGAAATGATATGGCACCATGCCATATAAGAGTAGGATGCTGTAGTTTTTGAGAAATAGAACATTCAGAGAATTAAAACATATGTATTGAAATTTTTTTAAATGTAAATTTTAACAAAAACAAAATTTTGTTTGAAAACTTGCCTGAGAAAGTTGAGGATATGACCCAGAGGTGGAAGAACAACAGAGAAAAAAGAAGAACCGGTGAGTAAAATCAAGTAAATTAGAGATTTAAACTAGTAGTTTCCAAAAGTACAAATGCTTATCATCAAAGACACCAAAAATTTACAGTAAACTTTCCCTCAATAGAAGTGACATGAGGTTCAGATTGAAAAGACCATCCAAGGGGCCCCAAGAAATTAATAAGAAATTTTATCCAAAACAAAGTATATCACTATGTAATTTTTGAACTCTCATTTTGAGGGGAATGTCTACACTCTGTCATTGACCTGTCTAATGTCAAAGTCACATAAAATAATGGGAATTCAAAATGACACAGCACTGTTCCCAACTCAGTCTTCCACACTGAGACAAACACTATTCCAAGTGCAGTATAGAATGAAGATATTTTCAGATATACAAAACATGTAAATTTTACCTTCCACAAACATTCTTTGGAATTTATTGAGATAGTGTGTTGCATCAAAATAAAAGAGTGTAAATTAAATAAGAGAAAGTTACATAATACACCAAAGATGCTTATATTCAAGAGGCTCTAAGGGAAGTATGAGAATGATGACTAATATCTAGAAAATGTTCAACAGAGACCCTTTAAGGAAGACGGAGAGCTTTAAGAGGGATTCAGTCAAAGTGGAAAAAAATCTGTAAGTGCTTCATCACCTGGCCATATTAAGAGATTTTCACAGAATGCAGAGAAAGAAGAATGCTAATTAAACTAAGTACTCACAAAGCAATAGAAAACATTTCTGAAGTGCTAACATGTACCAGGTGACTATTATGTTTTGCTAATAGTACTAAACTTTGTAGCAACCTTATAAATTTGGCTATTTTATTATCCTTATTTTAGAAATGAGCAAATTCTTGAAAAAGTAAATGCTATAAACTAAAATACAGTCATGCTACAATATGCAGTTTAGCTATAAATAATATTTAGATAATTATGAAATGTAAGCATGAAATATTTAACAAAAATTATGAAATTGCTAAGATGAAGGTTGAGGAAGTATTTTTATGAGAACAGGACATAACATTTAAGAAGTATGAGAAAGATCATTTCTGATCTTCTATAAAAGGAGCTCAATAGATAAAATCTAAATTTGTGAAATCAGGAAGTAGTGGAACTTTAAATTATAGACAGGGCCTCCCCTAGGGGATGTGGGACACAATATTTTTCTGGGACCCTTTTTTATGTAAACAATTTGACTTAATATGTGTGACAAAGTTAAGGGTCCATGCAAGATATCAGGATTTGATCTGTTGCAGATGAAGAGAAGAGGTGTTTACATGTTAGGAAGTGTCTCAGTGTTCCGGTTTCATCCCTTTCTGTTTAGGTCCAGGAACCCTAGCATTGTGTTCTTTATTGCTATTCAGGGCTAATTTTGGATCTTCCCACCACCAGGAAAGAAAGCTAGCAATATTAGTATTACTCATTACGCAATGTCTCTTCAGAAACTGTGTGTATTGAAACAACATACATCTTGCTCTACAGTTCCCTAATTCCCCTTATTTAATGCTGGTTACACCATTACTTTCTATCAACACTGGTTTCCAATGACTCTGAAAAGCTGCCAGTGTGTTACACTGACAGTGATCATACATGAGAGTCTTATCTAGAGTGCACAAGAGTATGTGAATAGAAATTAGTTTCCTGGTATTGTTAAATTTACAATTCAGAATTATATTCGTATAGCATAAATATGTAACAATACCTTCAACTATGTCTTCTCTGGACTGCTTGAGACTACATTACTTATACTCTTAGGCTGTGATCTCTTTTGTGACACAAAGGTGTGACATTGGCCACACCTTTGTCTTCTATCCACCCCCTTCCCCAACCCCAACCAACAGAAGGTAAAAGAAGTGAGTTGGGTAGAGGAGGAATAGCCCGGTTCATAGAAGGGCTGTTTCTGTTTTCTAGCACAGATGAAAACTATCTCTGGAGTCTTGGTCCATTGGAAGAAATTAGAGGAAATTGATGGGAAGGGCTTGTCAGTGTCATGGAGAAACAGTTGTGAAAACACTTGGAGGAGTTGGCACAGCCACTCCTGCAGGACTGACAGTGAGCAGTGCCTATGGCAAGGGACACACGCATTCGGGGCTGTGGACCTAAATGGGCAGGATGATCGGAACACGGATGGGTCAGATTCATGGCACAGGCTCATAAGTGTGTCTCTAGGCCGAGCCTCAATAGGGGAGAGACTAGGTCCAGGGTCTAAACTTGTCCTGCATCTGACAGAAATGAGAGTCACCCCAATTCAGCGAGTTAGAAATATCATGACAGTTAAATCTCACAAGATGCCAAGAGAGAAATATTTGCATTACCTAGCAGGGGTGATCTGATGCTGGGCCACTTTCCTAGAACTAGATCCATGCTTGCATGGGTTAGGTGTGAGTGGTACCATTCTGTAACATAGAAGCAAATACAAGAAGAAACAGTTAAAGAGTTGAAATATTGAGCTGATTTGTTCTTACAGCAGGGTTAGGGAGGAAGGGTAGAGACAAGAGATCACCGTTTTGCATAATATGCTTTGTAATGCTATATTACTTTTAAAATTCTATAGATGCATTATTCCAAAAATAAAACAAAACAATAAAATGGCATATGAAAACAGTTTAATTTGAAGATTTTTTTCCAGCTCTTACCTGCAATATAAACTGAGCTTACAGGGAGCTTCATCATGTTTATCTTTAAATTGATGCATTCAAATGTATCATGGTTAGTCTCCAGGAAACCTGGAAGTCAGTGGCCAACAAAGTGAGTCTATTAACCTAAAACAGTTAAATGTAATAAAGAGGAAGAAGCTAGTGCTATTCTAAGTATAGAGTTGTTAAAACCAATACTGGGCCCAAATTGGGACTCCAAGGTTGCTCGCCTGAGGTGCCCTGCCTTCCAGGCCGTCTTCCCTCAGGTGTGTCTGCCAGCTGTCAATTAAACACCTCTAATGAGGACCCTGATAACAGCTTAAGAAATATTCCAGTCCCTTGGGTGTTTTAATTTTAATAAAATGTGTCTTATTATGTTAAGCCATTTTAAAACCCAAAGAATTAATATGAAAAGGAGCTCATTTTGTCATCGGCGATAGGGGAGATATTTTGTGGCTTTATAAACTCTCTATCCATCAACTTTCCAGTTTTGCTTTATAGCTGGCTGCATATTGTCAAGCTGATTCTAGTTATACACAACCTTGAAAAAGGGGTCAGCATTCTTAGGTAAAAATTACCGTATGCTCTTTAAATCAGATATTTTGATTTTATTTATTTCCATGAAGGCTATAGTGCAACTAAGGAGGTGAGAAGTATTTTGATGATGCACATACTATCATTTATTTCAAGGAACCATACAAGCCATCCCTGTCCACATTAGACCTCACTGAATAAATTTGTGTTAAAAATAGAGCATAAATTTTTCGGCTGTGTCTGCGTAAAATTTAACTGCCTAAATAATGTGTGCATGCACATTCAGAGGCACACACAGTAACATCTCACTAGCTCTGAGGTGTAGAGAAAGGACCATTCTTAATATGCTTAATATGGGAAGTTCAAGAAAATTAAAGTGCATCTTCTATCAGAAATAATTTGTGTTCTTAAAAGGTATTTCCAAATGATATCACTAGTCTTTTTCTTCTAAAACACTAAATTCGCCCTGGCTGGTGTGGCTCAGTGAATTGAGTGCCAGACTGTGAACCAAAGGGTCACCAGTTCAATTCCCAGTCAGGGAACATGCCTGGGTTGTGGGCCAGGTCCCCAATAGGGGCCATGTACAAGGCAACTACACATTGATGTTTAAAAAAAACAAAACAAAACACTAAACTGAACTTGGAAAACATTTCGATGATGTAATTATTTTAATACACGAGTTGGCATAATGTGCTGTAATTGACGCCCTCAGTGCCTTGTCCATGTGCTAATACTCAGGTGATCCCAGAGAACTCTCCTATTTATTTCTTTTGTTTGTTTTTGTAAGTTTTTGGGGTTTTTTTCCTCACTTGTGGGCTTCCAGTTTCACTTTTCACTTCTGTCAGTTTGTTCTCTTCTAGCTAGCATTTTTAAAAATTAACTATTTGGTTGAATTGAAATGCATTTTACTCTGCTTCTAGACAATGCTCTTGTGAAGAAGAAAAAAAGAGACACAGAGTCATGGACACAGACAGCAATGTGCTGATTGCGGGGAGGAGGGGGGGTGGAGGCTGAAGAGGGTAAAGGGGGAATAAATGGTAATGGAAAAAAATAGTAAAAATAATGCAAATTTAAAAAAGAAAAATAAATAATGAATCATTTGTACTTATTATAACCCATTAATTTCTTTTTTAAAATTAAGGCATTTATTTAATGTTATGTGATTTTATCTATTTTCATAGTAATTCAAGCACTGAATGTTAAAGTCCTGGTAATAAAAATTCAGTTAGTTTTGTTCAGTGTGAGAGTCCAAGTAATCACTGATATTGGACTCCTTTTCTTGGGAGTAGCTGGAGCGCTGTCATGCAGGGAGGCTGGCAGCATTCATCAGAGCATTTGAAGCTATCCCTTCATAATCCACAGGATGAGCTCTTGCTTTATAATTGCTGTGACTCTGAAGAACTTCCGGCTTGTAAGGAACATATGTTTGAAGCCATATCAGTGGTAGTTAACACTGATCTTCTCATTTCCTTCTACTGCCATCTGAGTCCCTCCTTCAAAATAAATTATCTTTTGAATGTCTATTTTAATGGTTAGTCCCATCCCCTCAAGGTGCTAAGCAATTTCAGTTAGAAATTAGAAAACTAGGAGGCAGAAGACCATTTTAAAGATAGTTTATTGCATGACCTCATATTTGAAAGGGCCCTGAAAGCCTCATCTCCAAGCAATCAGGGCAGTCATGTTTGACTTTATGGCTACCCTAGGCACAGGTCTTTGATGAATTAAAAAAAGTTGGGTTTTTTTTTTTATGAAATTGGCATCTGCTGATTCAAAGATGCTATGTGGACATTTTCAGCTTGTATTTGAAATAGAAACTGGATTTCAGTTCTTTGAAAATAAAGGCCAGGAACACAAATTACCACATTAATGACTTTGAATAATCTCTAGTTATACTTCTAGAATAATAGCATTAGGAACATTTTCTATGATAGCAAAACACTGTTTTACTACTAGAAATGATGGCATTGACCTTAACTTGAATGACTATTTAAAGAGGCTAGTGATAGATCAAGGACTGTAGAAGGGTTTCACTCCACAAGTCAGCTAGAGAAATGCCTCATACTCATTGGGAATGGATGCTTCTTTCTCTAGTCTTAAACACTGAAAAGGATACTGTATTCAGGTCATATTTTATCACCAGAATCCATCTAGTTCCTGAGACCATTTTGGTTCAACTGATAGGTACCATTTGCATGGTTTTGATATAAACATTTGCATTAATTTTATTCTGTGGCCATCTCCTCCTCTAAAATACAAAGCTATCACAAAAGGCATGACAACATAACCTGGATTCTCAGGATACTTAGTATTCTGAACAGTCTTTGAAAAGCATTTATAAGTCTTTGGAGAGCTTTCCAGTCTCTGGGGAGCTTCCAGACAATAAAATCAAATAACTTAAAAGAAAGAAAAGACTTCTTTTTCCTAAAAAATGTACAAAGTAAGGCAGCATAGAAGCAACACTTTCAAGAAATTTAAATAAAGATGACCCAAAGATTTTACACCGAGCAAGCCACCCTTCAAACATTATGGATGTGAAAACCAGTTTGCAACATTCAAAATCCCCAGAGTACGATGTGAATGTGTGCTGTTTCTGAGAATTTTACTGGAGAATGACTGTTATCTAACCATAGATTCCAGAAGAACTTTGAATAAAAAGCTGTTAGATTATTTATTATTTTAATTTTAAATTGAAGAGTCAAGACTCAATCAAGGGTAATCATAAATAAAATATATATAAACACTATTTTATTGACAAATAGAAAAAATGGTACTAAAATCAGAGAAGAAGGAAGACAGGAAGGGAAACATTTAAGTCACTGGTTTCTAGATAGCTAACATGTGGCAATCAAAAAACCTCAGTTAATATTGACAGACAGAGAATAAGAGATTAAATTAAAAACTGGTGTGAATGCAAGGATAATCACTAATACTCATGTATCAACTTTACCAAAATCAAAAGAGAAAATACACAGTAAAAAACTGACACATTTTAGAAACTTGCCTTTCCTACTTTAAATTATTTTGTATTGTAGGATTGAACAAATGGGTAAATGGATTGACATTTTTGGGAGCTAAGCTTTTCGAAAGCTACACAATAGATTATGAAACACATTACAGTTTGACAGTCCCTGCTGAGCATAATGAAGATAAAGAAAGAAAAAAACCTGAAAGATGGAATGTTCCTTGGTATTTAATGACACCAAGATTTCATATGAGAGATCTGAGGAGCAACTGTTGCATTTGTTTAAATGAAAAGGTCAGTTAGTGGAATGGTTGATTTAATGACACTAGATTGTACACTATTGGGATGTAAATAATTAGAGACAATAATTGAAGTTTATACTGAGAAAATTTTTGACAGCGAGTAAAAATAGGACATTAGTATTTTCTATATTATAGAAGTTTTATTGTTTTCTCTTTTTATTTAGTTTTGGAAGTCTAGTGTATCTCAGCAATATTGCATAAAGAGATCTAAGGAAATAAGAGTTTTTGGTTTATAAGGGGCCAGAATTTTGATGTGGAATTGTCTTTTCCTCAGCATGGTTTGTATTTTCTCTAATAATCAAAGTTAAACAAATCGCACTGTATAAGACTATATCAATCAAATGGAAGACAGACGGAGGCTGTGGATTGACAGTCCTGTCAACCTGGTCGTGTGCCTTTAATGGTCCATTTGTAGAGGTTCGAAGAATTATTTGTATGAGAGAGGCGATTCATTGACCATTGGTAAACATTCATCACTACAGAGCTGTAGCTGATTCCAGATAATTTTATTGCAATAACTTCGGTGTTTAAGTTAAGATGATCACTGTTTGCTGAATGCTGCACCACATAGGAATTTTATATCCTTAAGCATAACAAGTTTGGACCTTTCAATCGAGTGTATTTATTGCAAAAGCTTCAGGTTTACTGACTATTCATCTATGACTCCTTTCATAAAGAGCCACGAGTAAAAATGTATGAAGCTTGTAACCTTGGTGCTAATTTTTTTGTTTTGAATGATGGCTAATGCCATGTTTCTAGTTCATGTACTTCTTCCAACAATGATGCCTTTTTAATAATTATCAGTCTATTTTACATCTATTCTGACGTCGTCACTGGCAAACAGTGTCCTCGGCATTGTGGCTGAGATGAGACAAATTCACACAGACTACCAAGTCCTGCAGAGGAAAAGGGTCTGCAGGGCCACTCAAGAGGAGAGTGCAGACCCTAGCTTTGACAGGCTTTTATTGGCTTACTTTGCATAGGAAATACAGGGCGTATATGGAAAGCTCATCAATCATTGTCTGGCAGTGCTAATCAAATAGATAACATTCAAAGAACTCTGAGGGCTTATTCTGAGTCAAGGTCAGATAGTTACAGGACCATAAAACTTTGGGGAAACAAACTCATTTCATGCTTGGACCCTTATCATTTAAATTGAGGGTGTTAGCAAAGCAGGTTTCATAGGATTTTGTGAATTCCTCATCCTGGGGAACCTGCCCTTTCCAGCACAGGGCCGCACCCACCTCCAGCACTGTTTCAGGCTTAAGTCAGGCAGGGGAAGTAAAGCAGCTGAGAGATTAGGAGACCTCTTGCAGACAGAATGAGGACTCAGGCAATGTCAAAGCCGGAGGGCAAGGGGAGAGGGGCAAGGGTCCATCACCCCCTTCTTCCACAAAGCCCCAAGTCCTTCCCCAGAGGGGCCCCTAGTGACCGGGCCTAGGTTGTCCCTTCCTTGAAGAATGTTACCTGTCATTGGCTAACCCGTCAGGCACTGGGAGCCAGGCAGGGTGAAGTAAAGTGGGCAGAGGCGGTGCTCCTGCCAGGGAGATAAGCTTTATCACCTTGTTGGCTTAGGGTCTCCAGGTCTCTCACTCAGCCTTAGCCATGGGGGTTACAGTCTCTGCAACCAGGCAGCTGGTTCCCAACAGTACTTAACAACTAAATGTATTAAGTACTTTATGAAGCAGAACACTTCAAGCTATTCTTTCTCATTAGATTCAAAATACGTATTTTAAGATCAGGTCTCCTGTTACCCTACTTTTCCATCCAATGTCTTTTAAATGTTTATTTTAGTAACTTCAATCTTTCTGTGGTTACACTAAAATTATCAGTCTTTAGAAAAGGCATGGAGACCCAGAATTATAAAAGAAAAAAATCAAATATGGTTTGAAAGCACAGACAACATTACGACATCCATAAAATAGATGGTATGGTATGGGAAAATACCATATCTGGAATCAAAATGTCAGTGTTGTAATACTTTCTCGTGTGATGCTGGCTGATCTACTGAGGCCTCTAAGTGCCATAGATTTTCATGGATGCTTTACTGACTTGTCAGAAGAAACACATGACGTAAGTTCTATACAAATAATTTTGAAAATGCTAAAGAATTATATTAATATTTGCATAATATTCAAGGTCTAAAGTACCTTTCTCATAAATAATGTGTACATCAGTATACTTAATGTGTTTCAGAGTTTTGAAAAACATAGAGATGACAACAATTTGTACAGGATGGCAAACTTCAAAAAGATTTTGATTAATAACACTAAGACATAAAAAGTTCTCTTGTACAAAGTATAATCTGTTGCTGTGATAAAAATATAATATAAATTTAAAATTTCATTATAGTAATCAAATCAATAATGAACGAAGTCAAATGAATGACATTTCAAATCCTGTAGAGTGCTAGCTCTGTGTGTCTTTCAAGTTGGGCCACTCCCTCCACTCTGTCCACTCCATTCGGTATCTACTGCCCCTCGTTTAAGGTCCTCATTGTGTCTTGTCTGCACCGTTACTGTAAATATCCATTTTAGTTTCTGCCAAATTTTCTATGCAAGTTTATATCTTTAAACAAAAATATGAGAACATCTCATCTTTTACTTTAAAATATCTTTAATAGCATGTTGCCCATAATTTTAAAAATTAAAAATAAAAATCTTTTTTTGCCACATAAAATCCAGCCATAAATTATTTCTCCTTAATGTCCTTTATGCATCTGACTTCCTCTTTAACTTTTCATCTTTACAGGGGTATACCAGTGCTGCTGTTGTCGGTTTAGTCTGCTCCTTTGAACCTTTTTATACGCTGCTGTGATTACCTAGACTATGCTCCCCCTCTTTTTCTCCTAGCAAACTCTTACTCATATTTAAGACTCAGCTCAAATACCCCATCCACAGAGAGACTCTCTCTAACTCCACGACACTTCTGTTTCGTTCTCTGTTAAAAACTTAAATAGCATTTTCCAGAGTTGTGTTGTAATTTATCAGTTTAGATGATTTTATTTCTCATTAAAGTATGAGCTCCTTTGTTAAAGGTAGTGTTTAGCTCACAACTTGTATTTAATACCTAAAACCTAATTGGTGGATGGATGGGCAGGTGGGTGGAAGGAAGAAAGGAAAAACGGGGAGGTGATAGGAAGTCCAAAAAATTAGTCTCATTCTCAGTTCAGTTCTCTTATTCCTACATCTCTTGTATGACTACTAATTCTCTGCCTTTACTTTCCATTCATCACTGATCAAGGCAATTATTGTTTGCGCATCTACCATGCAGTAGTGGTAGCTCGAGCAATGTCTTCTCAGGCAGGACCAAGCGAAAACCTGGAGCCCTTACAGCAAATACCTGAGAGTAACCCACTTAGTGTTTGCTGTGGAATATTCAGAGATGCCATTATTTATTAGGATTTCCTTTTTGCTCATTTATATGTAATTAAAAATGTTTCTTATTTGTAATATGCATTTACACACTCTTTTGTCAACTTAATAAAATGTTTTCTCTAAATAATGCTGAATCCAGCTGAATATTATTATCAAGCTTCCTCTGTTCCGGCATGTGCACCCTCACAAACTGTAACTACTCAGAGAACGCCACATCAATAGGGCTTAATTATAACTATTACTATAATTCTCACTGCCCCAAAGCACCTAGTGCTTTTAAATCAATGAGAAAGGCATTGTATTTTAAAATAACTTTTATTGTCATTCTGGTTTACTGTGTTTCCTGCATTTAGAGCCAATGCTTAATTCTGCATATTTTCCAGCCTCCTGAAAATAGGATCAATCTGGCAAAAAGAAAAAAAAAATCATCAGATTTTCTGCCTGCAAGCCAATGCAGTCAAATCTTAACAAGGATCCTTGATTCTATAAATAAGAATTTCCTTACCAGCAGTAAAATTTCTAGAAGACTCCTGCTGTGTAAGCTAGAAGGCTTCAAGCTGAGCTCTTTTTTTATCGGCAAGTTGCCCTTAGATAAATTACACTGATGACTAAGTAAAACCAGGTAATGTGAGACTAGAGCACGTATAGCTAACATTCTTCACGTCATGCACCATTATCAGACTCAATGAAGCGTACTTCTGGTGATCAAAGAATAAACCTTGTCCTCACTGCTTTTTGCTGTGTTGAAAATTTTAACTGCTGGTTAGTCTATTTTTAAGCTATTTAAATGGAGCCAACTGCTTCCTATCTCCGAGGGTGCTGAGCTGAAAAATGACTGCCTGGTTTGCATGGTCTTAGAATCTAAGGACTCGGTGCCCCAGATTTCCTAGGGCACACCCCGCTTTCTGAGCTTAGCAGGTTTATGGCCTGGTTTGTGTTTCTTGCCTTAAATGGAAATAACTAGAAAACAAAACTGTGGGAGAGAGAACTTATATTAGGTGATAAAGGTTGAAAGGCTTAAATGAAAATTAGTATTTAATGCTAGCACGATAGGCCATACAAAGCTCTACTAGATTTTTGACTTGAATGGAATATGAGAAAGAGATATTTAGTAAAAAATAGTAAATGATACAATGTTGCATATTTTGTATTTATTATTGCTAAAAGATTGATTTGTTCTATCATTAGAGGCCCTAAAATTCTGTGTAAATGATAAAAATTTACCTATGGTCCAAGACCACAGATAACCTCTTACTTACAATCTCTGTGTGTTAAATATTTGACCAGTTTTCAGAGTGGTGCCAGGTCCAGGCAGACTCTCAGTAAATACATGGGAAGTGAGTAAGTAAATAAATGCTGGTTTCATGAGCACTGGATCCAAGAAGGGAGGATATCAGTACAAAACCATCACCTCTAAAATGCATGGAATACATAGACCTACTCTCAAAGCAAAACAAAAAAGCTTACAGTTAAACTGGGGAGATAAATGATATATTCATTAAATGACAATAGTAATTCAGGATAGTGATTCTAGGGTGGGTTAACATAAATTCTAAATTAGTCAATGGCTCTTCAAAATCCTATCATATCTAATGCCTTACTTATCATTCCTTATCTTGCTTATCACTGTTACTTTCTCACAGTTTCTTTGAGGAAATCTCTACCTATGCCAGACTAACTAATTTAGCCATTCCTGAGTTAACTCTTTGCTTTCTTTCCTTTTTGTCATTGCTCATGCTGTTCTTTCTACTTGGAATGCCTTCCCACTGTCTAATAGTTTTAATCTTACATGCTGTTACAGAATCGCCTCAATTCCTATCTCCCATAAATCTTTTTTTCTCACTTTCAGTCATTTGTGCTAATATATGTACAGCCATATATACATATATATGTATATATATTTACTTTTGTTTTTGATAATTCATACTGCAATAAATTGTACAATATTTGCATGTATTTTTCTCTTTCCTTCAATAAATATTTATCAAGCTCAGTACTTTTCTAGGCATCGAGGCATGGCATTGAACAAAACAAATAAAATCTCTGACTTCATAGGGTTTGTATTTCATTTGTTCTGTCTTCAAATGTTAAGATTTCTTAAGAAACTTTAATATATAATATCAGTATTAAAGTGCTGATAGCTTATTATAATAATATAATATGTCTGGATTTCATTGCAGCATCTTTAAACAGCAATGTCTTCTGAAGAGATAGTGTAGAAGAAGTTAGACTTGGCGTCCTGAAAGCATCCTAACTGTGACAAGTGCTGAGGATGAAACAAGCCGTAAAGGGAGCAGAGAGAGCTTCTTCATGAAGTCTCCTTTCAAATGTTTCAGGCAAATAGTTCAAAAGTGCCTTTTAGGGAGCAGTTCTCTTTTGGTGGGCTAATGACCTAATAGAGGGAATGATGTTCTGTCAGTCTTTAAGACACAGCCTAATGATCTTGCATTGTGAAGGCAGGGAGTATGTGTTGGTTTTACCATCAAATGCCCAGAGATTAACAAAATGATCAGCGCATAGTAAATGCTCAATCAGTGTATGTTGACCAAATTAAATTTTAAAAAACATTTTTGTCTATCATTTGTTCATCGTAATATTTAAATTATGAGTGTTAACAATGAACAATTTTTAAAAATTCAGTTTAAAAGGTTTTATTGTATAATAGGTAGAAGATTCTCTGCTAGCAGTAAAGTATTATTTTATTGAATTTTTGGTAATACTTTTATTATTCAACTAGTATTTATTGGTGACCATTCAATGCAGAATATCATGCAAGAAAATGGGTGTTTTTAGTGAAAATTAAAGCATGATCTGTAAGTGAGCTTAGAGTTTTGTGATAAGCAAATTTCAACAGAGAATCACTCAAACATTAATTACAATAGACATAAATGCTGTGATGAAAAAGATAAAGGTAATTCATTGAGTGTGAAGAACAGGAAGATACCAGGGGATAAAAAGGAAAAAGTTCTCTGAGAAAGTGCATTGAATTTGCAGCCTGAAAATAAGGTAGAATTAAGTTAAGTGAAGATATATAGAAAGTATTTTCTAGGAGTAATGGGGTAGTATGTTATACAATGATCTCAAGTTAGGAAAGAGTCTGGCATGTTGAATAAAATGAAAGAAGTATGTAGTTTTCTTTGCTGTGCAAGAATTTTTTAATTTGATATAGTCCAATTTGTTTATTTTTTCTTTTGTTTCCATTGCCCAAGAAGATATCATAAGAAATATTGCTGTGAGAATATTGGACAATCTTGGACACAAGATTGTACTGCCTATGTTTTCTTCTAGAAGTTTTATGGTTTCAAGTCTTACATTTAAATCTTTAATCATTTTTAAGTCTATTCTTGTATAGGGTAAGAAGTCAGTCCAGTTTCATTTTTTGCATACTCGTGTCTGTCCAATTTTCCTAACACAATTTATTGAATAGATTGTCTTTACCCCATTGTATATCCTTGACTCCTTTTTCACATATTAATCAACCAGAAAGGTATGGGTTTATTTCTTGGTCTGCTATACTGTTCCATTGATCCATATCTCTCTTTCTATGCCAGTATTGTACAGTGTTGATTACTATGACCTTGCAGTACAATTTGATAGCAGGTAGTGTGATTCCTCCAACTTTCTTCTTCTTTCTCAAGTTTGCTGTGGCTATTTGGAGTCTTTTTGGATTCCATATAAATTTTTGGAAAATTTGTTCTAGTTCTGTGAAATACACAATTGGTATCTTGATGGGAAATGTACTGAGTCTATAGATTTTTTTAAATGATATTAATTCCTCCTATCCATGAGCATCGTATATGCTTCCACTTATTTGTATCTTCTTCAATTTCTTCCTTTAGTGTTTTGTAATTTTCTGAGTATAGGTCTATTACATTATTGGTTAAATTTATTCTGAGTGAATTGGATTCTTTTTTGGTGTATAAAAAGGCAACTTATTTCTGGTATATAAAAATGCAACTGATTTCTGGATATTTATTTTGTAACCTGCTACTGTACTGAATTTATCAGTTCTAGTATTTTCTTGGTAGACTCTTTAGGGTTCTCTATATACAGTGTATTATGTCCTCTGCAAATGGTGACGGTTTTACTTCTTCCTTTCCAATTTGGATGTCTTTTATTTCTTCTTGTCTGATTGATGTGGCTGAAACTTCCATTACTATTTTCAATAAGAGTGGTGAAAGGGGACCAGTCAACAAAATGCAAAGAAAACCCACTAACTGGGAGAACATATAGGCCATGAATGCATCTAATAACGGGGTTAATATCCAAAATTTATAAAGAAATTATACAACTCAACACCAAAAAACCCAAAAGTCCAATTAAAAATGGGCAAAGGATCTGCACAGACACTTCTCCAAAGAGAATATACAGAAGGACAATACACATGTGAAAAGATGCTCTACATCATTAATCATCAGAGAAATGTAAATTAAAACTACAATGAGATATCACTTCACACCTGTCAGAATGGTTATCATCAATAAATCAACAAACAACAAGTGTTGGTGAGGATGTGGAGAAAAGGGAACACTTTTGGACTGTTGGTGGAAATACAAACTGGTGCAGCCACTTGGAAGTTCCCTCAAAAATTAAAAGTGGAACTTCCGTATGACTGAGAGATTACACTTCTGGGAGTATATCCAAAGAAACCCTTAACACTGATTTGAGTGCATAGATGCACAACTATGTTTATTGCTGTGTTACTTAAAATAAATAGCCAAGACTTGGAAGCAGCCTAATTGCCCATCAGTAGATGAGTGGATATAATAGATGTGGTACATTTACACAATGAAATACTACTCAGCCATAAAAAAGAAAATCTTACCTTTTGAGACAGCATGGATAGAGTTGGAGAGTATTATACTAAGTGAATAAGTCAGTCAGAGCAAAACAAATGCCATATGATTTCACTTACATGCTGAATCTAATGAACAAAACAAACAACCAAAGTAAAATCGGATTCATAGATACAGAAAACAGACTGACAGTTGTCAGAGAGGAGAGGTGCTGGGGGCTATGTAAAAAATGTGAAGGTGTTAAGCAAAGGGAAAAAATCATAGACACAGACAACAGTATGGTGACTATAAGAGGGGATGGGGTGTGGGAAGAAGTAGAAGACAGTAAAAGGGGGATAAATGGTGATGGAAGGAAACTTGTAGTGGTGATATGTACACTTGAATCTGATATACTTTTATTAACCAATGTCATCCCAATAAATTTAATACTTTTTAAGAAAAAGAAGAAATATGTGATTAAAGTTTAAAGAGCAAGATTGGTACTAGATGAGATTGAAAGCAGGTGGGTGGCTAGCAAACAATGCACAACTTTGTCATTTTTACTTTATCCAAAGAAGTATTAAAAAGCTTTAGGCAAGTTAGTTAAGTGATTACATTTGTATAATGAAAAAGAGTGGTAGATGGAGAGCAGATGGGAAAATATGATGGTATTCAGAATATAGGTAGTTTCTGTATTTTGTTGACAAATATAATAATTTTTACCACAATCTTGATAGTAGAGAAAAGGGAGAATTGATGATGTTTAATGGGTTGTGTATTTCAAGGCTACAGGATAAAGAGATGTCTAGGATGAGTCTGAAATTCTGACATTATCATTATGAAATGAGTATATATGAATTTGATCTGAAGCCTCCTAATGTTCATAAATTCAAATATCATAATTGCTGGAATACTTTTTGGGTCATGGGTATGGGCATATTCAGCTTTCCTAGGATAACATCATTTTCTACCCCAAATGGTCACACCAATATCAAATTCAAACAGAAACTTTAAAAGTTCCCCTTGTGCAAAATTCTTGACAGCATTTAGTATTATGAAGCATATTTTGGTTTTTCTGGTGGAATGGGTATAAAGTATTATCCCATTGAGATCTTGTTTGAATTTCCCTTTATTAAAGAGGTTGTGTAACATTTTATAAATTTGTTAACCATTTTTATGTATTAGCCATTTTTCTATGTTACTTTAGTATTTACTTATTTATTTACTTGTTTATTTATTTCATATTTTTCCATTACCGTTTAGTCCCCTTATGCCCCCCTCCTCCCAGCAATCACCACACTGTTGTCCATGTCCATGAATCCACTTTTCTTTTTGTTCAATCCCTCCACCCCCTAATCTCCCCCAATCCAGCCGTTGTCCTCTTCTCTATCTATGAGTCTGTCTCTATTTTCCTTGTTAGTTCAGTTTGTTCATTAGATTCCATATATGAGTGAGATTATATGGTATCTTTCTTTCTCTGACTGGCTTATTTCACTTAGCAAAATGTTCTCCAGATCCATCCATACTATTGCAAAAGGTAAATTTTCCTTCTTTTTAATGGCCAAGTAATATTCCATTGTGTAAGTGTCCCATAGTTGTTTTATCCGCTTATCTACTGATGGACACCTAGCCTGCTTCCATAGCTTGGTGATTGTAAATAACCCTGCAATGAGCAATGCGTAATTAATATGCATTGATGTGCATGATTGTAAATTAGTGATCTAATTTTATTTTATACACTAAGATAAGCAGTTAATCACAGTGTACCAATTTGTCTATGAATACCTCTAATAATACTATTGAATATCTATATTGGAATGGTTCTATTTTTTTCTAATATATTCCATTGTTCCTGTACAAATACTACAGTTTTATTTTTCTTTTCATTTTTTGTTTTGATTGTTGTTGTTCAAGTACAGTTTTCTGCCCTTTCCCCCCACCCCAGCCCTTCCCAACTCCCTCCCCTGTTTCTACCCCTCTCCCTCATTATTGTCCATGTGTCCTTTATCATTGTTCCTGCAAACCCTTCACAATTTTCCCCTGAAATTCCCTCCCCTTTCTCCCCCTCTGGTCACTGTCACCCTGTTCTCAATTTCAGTGCCTTTCGTTATATTTTTGTTTTCTTGATTAGGTTCCTGTTAAAGGTGAGATCATATGATATTTGTCTTTCACCGCCTGACTTATTTCACTTTGCATAATGCTTTCCAGTTCCACCCATGCTGTCGCAAAGGGTAGGAGCGCCTTCTTTCTTTCTGTTGCATAGAATTCCATTGTGTAAATGTACCATAGTTTTTTGATCCATTCATTTATTGAAGGGCACTTAGGTTGCTTCCAGCACTTGGCTATTGTAAATTGTGCTGCTATGAACATTGGAGTACATAGGTTCTTTTGGATTGGTGTTTCAGGGTTCTTAGGATATAATCCTAGCAGTGTAATTGCCAGGTTAAAAGGCAGTTCCATTTTTAGTTTTCTGAGGAAATTCCATACTGTTTTCCATAGTGGTTGCACAAGTCTGCAATTGCACCAACAGTGCTCTAGGGTTCCCTTTTCTCCACAACCTCTCCAACACTTGTTGTTTGTTGCTTAGGTTATGATGGCCATTCTGACCGGTGTGAGGTGCTATCTCATTGTGGTTTTAATTTGCATCTCTCTGATAACTAATGATACTGAACATCTTTTCATATGTCTCTCGATCCTTTATATGTCCTCCTTGGAGAAGTGTCTGTTTAAGTCCTTTGCCCATTTTTTAATTGGGTTGCTTGTCTTCTTAGAATGGAGTCATGTGAGTTCTTTATATATTTTGGAGATTAAACCCTTGTCTGAGGTATCATTGGCAAATGTGTTTTCCCATACGGTTGGTTCTCCTTTTATTTTAATACTGTTTTCTTTAGTCATGCAGAAGCTTTTTATTTTGATGAGATCCTATTCATTTATTCTTTCCTTTATGTCCCTTGCTCTAGGGGACATATCAGTGAAAACATTGCTGTGTGAAGTATCTGAGATTTACCTGCCTATGTTCTCCTCTATGACTTTAATGGTGTCACAACTTATATTTAAATCTTTTATCCACCTTGAATTTATTTTTGTGTATGGTGTAAGTTGGTGCTCAAGTTTCATTTTTTTGCATGTAGCTGTCCAGCTCTCCCAACACCATTTGTTAAAGAAGCTATTTTTACTCCATTTTATGCTGCTGCCCCCTTTGTCAAAAATTAATTGACCGTAGAGACTTGGGTTTATTTCTGGGCTCTCTGTTCTGTTCCATTGGTCTATGTGTCTGTTCTTATGCCAGTACCAGGCTGTTTTGATTACAGTGGCCTTGGCATACAGTTTGATATCAAGTATTGTGATCTCTCTTACTTTGTTCTTCTTTCTCAAAATTGCTGCAGCTATTCAGGGTCATTTATGGTTCCATATAAATTTTTGAAATATTTGTTCTATATCTGTGAAATATGTGATTGGTTGTTTCATAGATATTGCATTGAATCTATAAATTACTCTGGGTAGTATGGCCATTTTGATGATGTTAATTCTTCTGATCCATGAACATGGTATATGTTACCATTTATTTGTGTATTCCTTGATTTCTTTCTTCAGTGTTGTGTAGTTTTCTGAGCAGTTCTTTTACCTCCTTGGTTAGGTTTATTCCTAGGTATTTTATTCTTTTTTTTGTTGCTATATCAAATGGGAGTTTTTTCCTGATTTCTGCTTCTGATGTTTCATTGTTGGTATACAACAATGCCTTTGATTTCTGGATATTGACTTTGTATCCCGCTGTTTTGCCAAATTCATTTATTAGTTTGAGCAGTTTTTTGGTGGGGTCTATAGGATTTTCTATGTACTCTATCATGTCATCTGCAAACAATGACAGTTTTGTTTCCCCCTTTCCAATTTGGATGCCTTTTATTTCCTTTCCTTGTCTGATTGCTGTGGCTAAGACTTGCAATACTATGTTGAATAGAAGTGGCAAAAGTGGACAACTTTGTGTTGTTCCTGATCTTAGTGGGAAAGATTTTAATTTTTGCCCATTGACAATGATGTTGGCTGTAGGTCTCTCATATATGGCCTTTATTATGTTGAGGAATGCTCTCTCTACTCTCACTTTGCTGAATGTTTTTATCATAAATGGGTGCTGTACCTTATCAAATGCTTTTTCTGCATCTATTGATATGATCATGTGATTTTTGTCTTTGCTTTTGTTTATGTGGTGTATTATGTTTATTGATTTGTGAGTATTGTACCATCCTTGCATCCCTTGGGATGAATCCCACTTGGTCATGGTGTATGATCTTTTTAATGTATTGCTGGATGTGGTTTGCCAATATTTTGTTGAGGAGTTTAGCATCTATAGTCATCAGGTATATTGACCTGAAGTTTTCTTTCTTTGTTATGTCTTTATCTGGTTTTGGAATTAGGATGATGCTGGCTTCATAAAAAGAGTTTGGGAGATTTCCATCAGTTTGGATTTTTTCGAATAGTCTGTGAAGGATAGGGGTTAGCTCTTCCTTAAATGCTGTGTAGAATGCTCCTGTGAAATCGCCTGGTCCAGAGGTTTTGTGTGTTGGGAGTTTTTTGATGACTGCTTCAATTTCAACTGCTATTATTGGTCTGTTTAAGCATTCTGTTTCTTCTTCACTGAGTTTTGGAAGATTAGATTTTTCTAGAAATCTGTCCATTTCACCTAGGTTTTCAAATTTTTTGGCATATAGTTCTTCGAAGTAATTTCTTACAATCCTTTGTATTTCTGTGGTATCAGTTGTAATCTCTCCTCTTTCATTTCTGATTGTGTTTATTTTGGTCCTCTCTCTTTTTTTTCTTGATGAGTCTGCTTAAAGTGTTGCCATTCTTGTTTATCTTTTCAAAGAAGCAGCTCCTGGATTCTTTGATTCTTAGAATTGTGATTTTAGTCTCTATGTCATTTAATTCTGCTCTGATCTTGGTTATTTCCTTCCTTCTAGTTGCTCTGGGCTGTCTTTGTTGTTGTTCTTCGAGTTCTTGTAGTCATAGGGTTAGGTTGTTTATTTGGAATGTTTGTATCTTTTTTAGACAGGCCTGTATTGCTAGGAACTTCCCTCTCAGGGCTTCCTTCACTGTGTCCCATAACTTTTGGGTTGTTGTGTTTTCGTTATCATTTGTATCTAACAACTTTTTGATTTCTTCCCTAATCTCATTCTTCACCCATTCATTGTTTACTAGCATGGTATTCAATCTCCATGAGTTTGAGTGTTTTGGTTTTTTTTTTTTTTTTTTTTTTGAGGTTGGTTTCTAGTTTCAGTCCCATGTGGTCAGAGAAAATGCTTGATATGATTTCAATTTTCTTGAATTTGTTGAGGCTTGTTTTGTGTCCTATCATATGGTCTATCTTTGAAAATGTTCCATGTGCATTTGAAAAGAATGTGTATTTTGTTTCTTTGGGATGAAAGGCTACATATATCAGTTAAGTCCATTTCATCTAGGGTATTGTTCAATGTCACAATATCTTTGTTGATATTTTGTTTGGAAGATCTGTCTATTTTTGACAGTGAGGTGTTAAAATTCCCTACTATAATTGTGTTGCTTTCAATGTCTTTCTTGAAGTCCTCCAAGATTTTCTTTATGTATTTGGGTGCTCCTATGTTCAGTGCATATATATTTATAATGTTTATGTGTTATTGATAGATTCTTTCCTTGAGTATTATGAAGTGACCTTCTGGATCTCTCTTTATGGCCCTTCTTTTGAGGTCTATTTTGTCTGATATGAGTATTGCTACCTCTGCTTTTTTTTCCTGTCCATTTGCTTGGAAAATTTGTTTCCAGCCCTTCACTTTCAGTCTGTGTAAGTCTTTTGTCCTGAGATGGGCATTTTGTAGGCAGCATATGTGTGGGTCATGCTTTCTTATCCATTCAGCTATTCTATATCTTTTGATTGGGACATTTAATCCATTTATGTTTAAGGTTATTATTGATAGGTACTTATTCATTGCCATTTTTTCATACCTGTGTTCCTCCCTCTCTCTCTTTTCCTTCCTTTTCTTAAGGAAGTCCCTTTAGCATCTCTTGCAGAACTGGTTTGGTGGAAGTGTATTCTTTTAGACTTCTTTTGTTTGGGAAGCTCCTTATTTAGCCTTCCATCTTGATCGAGAGCCTTGCTGGGTACAGTAGCCTCAGTTGTAGGCCTCTGGTTCTCATTACTTGGAATATTTTTTGCCATTCTCTTCTGGCTTGGAGCATTTCCATTGAGAAGTCAGCTGCTAACCTTATTGGGGCTCCCTTGTATGTTACTCCCTGTTTCTCCCTTGCTGCCTTTAAGGTTCTCTCTTTGTCTTGGAATTTTGCCATTTTAATTATTATGTGTCTTGAGGTGGGCCTCTTTGTGTTCCTCTAGATTGGGACTCTCTGTGTTTCCTGGATTTGTGTGACTTTTTCTCTCATCAGATTAGGGAAATTTTCCATCATTACTTTTTCAAACAGGTTTTCTATCCCTTGCTCTTCTTCTTCTCCTTCTGGTATCCCTATTATAATGATATTATTACATTTCATGCTGTCCTGTATTCCCCTTAACCCCTCTTCATTCTTTCTGAGCCTCTTTTCCTTTTCTTTCTTTTTTGGGTCTTTTTTTTTTCTACGTTATCCTCCTGCTTGCTGATCTGATCCCCTGCTTCATCGAGCCTACTTTTGATTCCTTCCACTGTGTTCTTCAGTTCAGAAATTGTATTCTTCATTTCCTCTTGGCCCTTGTTGATAGTTTCTATTTCCTTTTTCATGTTGATATAGTTTGCAGTGAGGTCATTGTAGTTTTCCTGTAATTTCTGGTAGTTCTCTGTGAGCTCAGTGAGCTTCCTGATAACCATTGCTTTGAACTCAAAGCAATGATCGACTTGCCTCTATTTCATTTAGCATTCTTTCTGAGGCTTCCTCCTTTCCTTTCATTTGGGGATTGTTTCTTTGTCTTACCATTGTTGTGAGACTCTTCTTGTTAGCCTCTGCTTCTTAAATTGATCTTTTCTGACTCCCTGGGTTTCTGGTATGAACCTCTATGGTAGAAGACCTGTGAGATTCAGTGGTGCAGTCTCCTTCACCTCCTGAGCTCACTGGTCTTGGGCTATCGTTTATGTTGGCTCTGTGTATGTCTTTGGGTTTTGGTTGTTGTTGGGTCTTTCTTTGGTGAGTCATTCCCTCCAGCTGCTTAACTGAGTGTCACTCCATCCACCACGTCTTGTATTCTGTTGTGCAGGTGTGGACAGGTTGTTTTGAAGTTGATTCTTCTGTGTGTACAAGGTTTTGAGGCTTCTCACTTACTGTTGTTCAATTGTTTGTTCTGGGTAATTTCTCCACCATTTAGTTGTATTTCCAGATTAGTCCCCGATTGAGGTTAGTGTGGCTTCCACTCTCTCCTTCATCTTCTTCCATTTTTATCTTTTGGTGGTTCTTTGTTGGTTGGTTTCCTCTTCCAGCAGGTGTACTGGTGTTTACAGCTCCCACCTTGCAATTCTCTGGAATAGCAAAGTGAAATTTTTCTCACTGTCTCAGTTGATGGGATGATCCTTCTTTGGGTCTAACTCTGGTCTTTTCACAGCTCCAGGTTTTATAGTCCCACCTATGGGAAAAGAAGAAAAAAAAAGGGAAGGAAGGAAGAAGGAAAAAAAAATGGAAAGGAAGGAGGGAAGGAAGAAGGGATAAAAAAAGAAAGAAGGAAAGAAAGAAAAAAGGAATTTTAAAAAGAAGGAAGGAAGAAGGAATTAAAAAAAGAAGGAAGGAAGAAGGAATAAAAAAGGAAAGGAAGGAAGGAAGGAAGATTAAAAAAAAAGAAGTTCAGAAAGGGAGAAGGAATTAAAAAAAAAAAAAAAAAAGCCTTGTCCTGGCTTTATACCAGTCAAGCCAGTTCTTCTGGTCTTCCTGGATGCATCAGGCTGAGGAGGGATTGGTTTTGCTTTTCTCCCTTCCTGAGCTGCACTCTTCGCTGTTGTCCAGCCTCCAGCCCAGTTCCTCAGTTCACTGTCAGGCCCCCAACCCCTTCTGTGTCCAGCCTAGGCCTTCAGTCCACCAGTTGCGTTGTCCTTGAGGTGCTCCAATTAGGGGCAACTCATATACCACCTTCTTGTTCTTTGCTGTTCTAGATGCTAGGGACTCTCAGCGCCCATTCAGGGTAGTTCAGCCCCCACACTGAATCAAGTCTTTCTGGGGACTGCTGACTCCCTGAGCCCTGCAGCTTCTGTCTGTGGGGTATTTCCACCTTCCTCCTAGGGAGCCAGTCAGCCCTGCAGGGCTCTGGGTGTAGGGGCCAGGTGGGAGGTGCTCCATCCCCAAGTGCTTCAGGCAAGGGCATGGGCAGGCCGCCACCTGCACAGATCAGGGATCAGGTGTGAACCGTCCTGGGGGCTGTGCGGGTAGGGGCACAGGAGGCAGGTGACAGCTGTGGAGAATTCCTCAAACAGCTGCTGAGTGCCTCTTTTTTCTCTTTTTCTTTTTGAAAAATTCCTCCTATTCAAGCCCACTGGTCCAAACAAGCACCTGGCCTCTCACACAGCCCAGCCTGGCTCTCTCCCAAGAAACTTGCAACAGACCTGGTGGGCACTAGGCCTGGGGCTGCAGTGCCCTGGTTCCCTCACTAGTTGCAGGGACCTCATTGTCCTTAAGCACTCTCCTTACCATCTGATTTTTCAATGTTCTCTACAGTTTTTGGTCTCCAATCTTCATATATGCTGAGGTACCACTGGCTGTTCGCTGTGTTCCTTAGAAGATCGGCTAGGTGTTTCACCCGTGCTCAGGGGGAAGTGGACTCCGCTCCCACCTATCTTGCTGCCATCTTCCCTCTCCTAAGCAATGCAAATACTACAGTTTTAATTAATGTGATCTGATAGTAAGTCTTTATATTTGGTAGGGTAGACATCTTACTTTTTTGCAACAGAGGTGTCTTAGCTATTCTTGGTTCACAGGAATTGCTCAGAAAAGTTTAGAAGAAGCTTGCTAAAATTCTTAAAGAAATTTTATTGCAATTTTGACTGGAACCTCATCATTCAGAATGAAATTCCAATCAGAATTTTAGAATAAATTTTAGAATGACATTCTAAGGTATCAAGTCTTTCTATTCATTTTTATAGTGTAACTTATTTAAGGACTTTAAAAAAATTTTTAAAGTATATTTTATTAATTATAGTGTTACAGTTGTTCCAATTTTTTCCATTTGCTCCCCTAAACCCAGTACCCCCTTTCCATCCAGCAATCCATCCCACCTTTATTTCGTGTCCATGGGTCATATGTGTAAGTTCTTTGGCTTCTCCCTTTCCTATACTGTTGCTAACCTCCCTCTGTCTATTTTTTTCCTACCAAATATGCTTCTTGATCCCTGTACCACTTTCCCCTTTTTCCCCCTTCCCCCTCCCAGCTGATTACCCTCCATATGATCCCTATACCTATGATTCTGTTCCTGGTCTGGTTGTTTGCTTAGTTTGTTTGTTTTCATTTTTTAGATTCAGGTTGATAGTTGTTTGTTGTCATTTTAATGTTCATAGTTTTGACCTTCTTTTTCTTAAATAAGTCCCTTTAACATTTCATGTAATAATGGCTTGTGGATGATGAATTCCTTTAACTTTACCTTGTCTGAGAAGCACTTTATCTGCCCTTCCATTCTAAATGATAGCTTTGCTGAATAGAGTAATATTGGTTGTAGGTCCTTGCTTTTCATGACTTTGAATACTTCTCTTTTTTTTTTAGGTTGCCAATAAATGGTGATTATTAATATCATTACAAAATCCAGGTTTTTATAACATACTTATGATGCTTTTCCCATAATTTCCAGGGCCTACAACATTGTCTAACACATAATAAGCCCTCAATAAATGTTTTTATCATTTTCCCATATATATCTTATTCTTTTTTATTTTTTCATTGTTCGATTATAGTTGTCCCCATTTTTCATGGATGAAACTGGAGAGAATTATGCTAAATGAAATAAGCCAGGCAGTGGAAGACAAATACCATACGATCTCACCTATAGCTGGAACGTAATCAACAAAGCAAACAGGTGAGCAAAATAGAACCAGAGACATGGAAATAAAGAACAAATTGACAGTAACCAAAGAGGAGGGAAGAGGAAGATAATGGGAGAAATAAGGGGAAGGATCAAGTCAAAGAACTTGTGTAGAGGACCCATGGACACTTTGAATACTTCTTGCCAGTCCTTTCTTGCCTGCAGAGATTCTTTTCAGTAATCAGCTCACAGTCTTATGGGAACTCTTTTGTAGGTAAGAGAATGCTTTTCTCTTCCTGCTTGTAAGATTCTCTCTTTATCTTTAACCCTTGGCATTTTAATTATAATGAGTCTTAGTGTGATCCTCTTTGAGTCCAACTTAACTGGGACTCTATGTGCTCTTGAACTTGCATACCTATATCCTTTGCCAAATTAGGGAAATTTTCTTTCATTATTTTTTCAAATAGATTTCCAATTTCTTGCTCTTTCTCTCTCCTTCTGGCCCGCCCTATGATGTGAATGTTGGACCTCTTGAAGTCCAAGAGGCTGCTTATGTTACCCTTATTTTTTTGGATTCTTTCTTCTTCATAATGTGATTGGTTGTTTTTTGCTTCCTTATGTTCCAAATCATTGATTTTATTCTCAGCTTCTTCCACTTTACTGTTGTTTCCCTGTGAATTGTTCTTTATTTCAATTAGTGAATCCTTCGTTTCTGAATGGATCTTTTTTATGCTGCTGAGGCCCAAACTAAGTTCCTAGAGCATTCTTACAACCAGCATTTTGAATTCTGCATCTGATAGGTTGCTTATCTCATTTCGTTTAGTTCTTTTTCTGGAATTTTGAGCTGTTTCTTCATTTGGGCCATATTTCTTTGTCTCTTTGTTTTGGCAGCCTCCCTGTTTTTGTTTCTGTGTATTAGGTAGAGCTGCTTTGACTCTGTGTCTTGGTAGTGTGGCCTAATGTAATAGGTGTCCTGTAGGGTCCAATGGCATGGCCTCTCCTATCACGCAAGCTGGGTATGCAAGGTACGCCCTTCATGTGGGTTGAGTACACCCTCCTCTTGTAATTCAGATTTGGTTGCTTTTGGCAGATCAATCGAGGGATTTACCCAGGCTAGTCAGTGGCAAGGACTGGCTGTGACCACTGACCACCACCCTCCACCCTCCATGGAGGATCAGCTGTGCAGGGGCAGAGTGGTGGTGCTGTGACGTGGTCTGTAACTGTCCACTTTGTGCACTGGCCCTGGGGTTTCCCCAGTCGCGGAGGCCAAGGTTAGCCCTAACCTGTGTTTTGCTCAGGGCCACCCTGCCTAAGCTATAAAGCAATCTGAGATGGCTGTGGTTTGTGCTGGGCTTAGAGATTCCCAGGTGAGCCCAAGCTGTGAAAATAATCTGGCTGCTTCTAGTGCCTGGTCTGAAGCTCACTGGGGCCAGCTGTTGCTTGTTTGAGAGGATTTAGGAAGTTGTGTAGCATGAGCCAAGTCCAGCCATTCATATGGAAAAGCAGCCTGGGTGAGTCTGTAAACTGGGTGGAGTGGAATTACTGAGGATCTCCAAAGGGGAGTCAAACAATGTTAGCCAGGTTGATAGAGTACCAAATATGTCACCAGCCTGCCAGCTCCATGGCTTTTCAGGGGGAGGGCTCAGAGAGGAACAATGGCTTCTGCTCACCCTGATGCCAGACACTTCAGCCTCTCCCAGTATGCCACTGGTGCCCTTCAAGCTGCCACCCTGGTGCTGGAGCTCAGAGGGAGTGAGTCTGAGTAGGTAAGTCCTTGTGCGGGTTCTTTAAGAGGAACTGCTTGGAGCTCCTGCAGTTTCTTTCACTGACTCAGTCCCTGCTGGTTTTTGCAACCAGAAGTTTGGGGTCTTATCTTCCTGGCGCTGGGACCCTGGTCTTGTGGGGACTGGTGTGGGGCTGGGCCAGCTCTCCACTGAGATATTCCTCCAGAATTTTTATCTGCCACACGTGGGTGAGGGAACAGTCTGTTCTGCATCTGCGCCTCTCCTACCAGTATGGCTGGATGTGGTTACTTTAATTTTGCAGTTGTCAGACTTTCAGTCAGCTTGATTTCTGACAGTTCTGAGTGATGGTTGTTCTATATTCTAGTTGTAATTTTGATGTGGTTGTACAAAGAGGCGAGCCATGTCTGTCTACACTGTCATCTTGCCAAAATGTTTTAAATTAATACTAACATTTTAATACATAAAAGATCTTGCATATCTATAATTACATTTATTCTCAAGTATCTGATTTTTGGTAATTAACTATGTTGTTGTTATTGTTATGTTTTTTAATGATTTCATGCTTGTCTGGAAAGATGTAAATACTTTTTGCATATTGTTCTTTTTGCATATTGTTCTTAACCCAAACATTTAAAAGCGTCCACTAAGTTAAAAACTATCTCCCTAGATTCTTAGGTGTTTTTAATGCAAACAGTTACATCAGCTGTTACAGAGGCAGTTTTGTTTTCTTTCATTAAAATCCTTATAGAATGTTTTTAAAAAATAAATTAATTAATAAAAAAAAAGAAAAAAATCCTTATAGAATGTATTTATTTTCTTGGTCTTGCATTACTTACTAGGTATCTAAAACAAAGTACAATAAAAGTTGATAGTTGGGATCAAACAGTTAAAACATAAAAGTAACAAGAAAAATCACAAAATTTTAATTACAAAAATAATAGTTAGGAATAAATGTTTTCTTATTAAAGATAATTATGTGTTTCCTGTGGTAGGCTGAGAAACCTATTCATGTCCTAATCCCTCAAGCTATGACTGTTATTTCATATAGGAAAAAATGGTTCCTTGCAAGTATGATTAAGTTAATAAATTTAATATGGGAAAAGAATTGTTTGCTATAATTCTATTTTTATTATATTATGTGATTTTATTATCAATGTGGGCCCTAAATATACCTGAAAATGTCCTTATAAGAGACAGACAGACACAGACGAAGAGAAGGTAATGTGACAGCCATGGCAGATGTAAGGGTGGCGCAGCCACTGGAAGAGGAAAGAACAGGTTTTCCCCTAAAGCCTCAGGAGGGAGCGTAGTCCTGTCGACACCATGATTTCTGCCCATTACTATTAATTCCAGACTTCTGGCCTCCCAAACTATGAAAGAAGATATATCTGTTGTTTTACGCCACCCAATTTATGGTAACTCCTACAACAGCCACAGAAAACTTAATTTCTTAATTTTTATTTCTTACTCTTATTTAGAAAAATGTTTGCTGCAAGTTTTAATTAGATGCCCAGTATGAGGTTAAGAATGTAGGGCCTATTCTTAGTATGCTAAGAGTTTTTATATTAAATGGGTAATAAATTAAATAAAATAATTATTGGCATTAATTTTTTCTCTTTTATCTATTAACACAAACTACAGATACACACACAAGTATTCTTCTAAGATAAATTACATTTGTTTTCCTAAGATAAAGCCAACTTCAGCATGATGCATTATCTTTTTCATACATTGCCTGATGTGATTTGCTCTTATTTAGACTTTTTGTATCTATGTTTATGAGTGAAATCGAGCTATAATATTTCTTTCTTGTACTGTACCTATCTAGTTTTGGTCTATGAGACATAGTTGCTTAAAAAAATTAGTTGGAGATACTTGTCTTTTTTATCCTCTGGAAGTGTTTGTATAATGATGAAAGATCAGTTCCCAGGCTGTGTTTAAATTTATGAAACCCAAAGAAAGTGACATTAACAACCCAAACATAATTTTGATAGCACTGAATTCAACAGTGTGCGTATGTGTGTGCTTAATTGTACTACACGTAGGTCATAACTTTACTCCATTTAAGATATTAGGACTAAATGTGAATGTAACTTCCCAGGCAGCAGGTACAGTTAGCTGACTTTGCCTGATCTCCTTGTAACGTGATAACTGGATTCTGACAAGCAGACTACTGATGTTTGCCATGACCTCTGGATATACAATACATACTGATGATGTTGGCCGGGAGCATTATCTTTATGAAATATTTCAGCCGACTGTAATCATGGAGGGACAGTCTTGCATAATTTAAGAGCACAGACCTGAAAAGCTGACTTCCTGGGTTTAGATTCGAAATGTTTGCATTTGTGTGTGTGGCTTTGGCTAAATTATTTAATTCCTGCAAGACTCAGTTTCCTCATTTGTAAAATGGAGGTAATAATCCTAGCAATTATTTCACATGTTTGCTTTGAGGTTTGAGTGAGTGAGCATACGTAGACCCACACATTCCTTTTTGTTTCTAAGGAGGATTTTATAAGCTTTACTTAATATTATTTTTATTGTTTCACTTCATTTTTATTCTAAAGGTATTAAAACATTTCACATTAGTTATCCTGCGCAGTGTCTAAACCTTTGTGCACATGGTGGGAAACTGCTCATTTGATGTTTGGAGTGATTAAATTCCAGAGGTTTGTGAACTGATTATAGAGACACTAGGCTAGGAGTCAAAATGCGGATCAGAAGCCAGACGGTATTCCAAGGTTCCAAGATGTGTCTTTTTTGTTTGTTTGTTTTGAGTAGTGCAATAAAGTAAGTTGTAATCTTTTTGCTGGTGAAGGGTCTTACCTTCAGGTTATAAAAAATACACCACCCATTAACTCAATAAAGCAAAGCACAATAAATGAGGTATGCCTGTTTATTAAATAATAACAATGAGTAAGAACACATTTTTCTAAAAAAGAATTGGTTAAAGATTCCAAAACTTGAACACAGTCTATCACATTTTTTTCCCATAGAGAATGTTACTTTTTTGGTCAATTAGGGCACATCTGCCAAAAATATTTTTATTGCATGTAAATATCTCAGTCTCCTTTCATCCTAAACTGGCTGATGCTCAATGTCTAAAATTGGATATGTTCAAACTAACTTGCTTAAAAAGTAGGAAATATTTTAGGGGAGATGTGGCATCTAAAAATTATGTAAATTCTTATGAGCTCTTTGTGATATGATTAGTTTGAAAATTGCCAGTGTAGAATCTTATGCCAAATAGAGCAGAAAAAAGAATGTGATTAACATAGTCCTGAAATATTATACAGTCTTTAGATTTTACTTAAATAAGATTTTTATGAGTAATAAAATAGCATTATTTTTCCTCAAAGGAAGGAAAGGAAAGAAGGAATAGAAGAAGTATGGATAGGAGGAAGGAAGGAAGGAGGAAAGGGAGGAAAGAAATAAATCAGTTCCTCTGGTTTCATTACCAGTTGTAATTTATTTTCCCTTCAGACCAAATAAATAGTGTACATAAAATTAGATAAATTTCTACAGTTTTTAGCTTTATGCTAGTCAAACAAAAAATAATAGATGAACATATTGTCAACTGGACTAATAGATTTTGGTGCAGATTTTTTCTAGACAGATTGCACAGTTATAAAGTAGTTCATTGAAATGGAATAAGACTAACAAACTGACAGTATTAAAGATAATAATGTATGTAGAGTTCTACTTTGTCATTATTTAATACAGGTGTTGTTAAAAATACTATTACTTTTAATAATAACGTTAATTTTGGTAGTACAAGGAGGATCCTGAAAGCCTTTACAAACCAAAGGCATAATAATTAGGAGTCAGTTTTGGTGAGAACTATGTTGGTTTTAGAGAAATGAAGAATTTTCCCTAACTAGTCAATAAGAAAGTTACTAATTAATGTTTATTTTTGTGAATGCTTATAATCTACTTTCAAAAATGAGATAAATATACTTGAAAAGGGAAAATAAATGTTTGAGAAAAAGAGACCTCAGTATGCTCTGGGCTCAAGTCTAAAAAAAAGGAAAAGTATAGATTTTTAGTCAAGGAATTGGATGAGGGAGGTCAGTGGATGCTGAGGTAATGTAACAGAATTCTCGCTGAAGGCAAACCAAGCTAGTTAGATATCACCTGGGGATGCTGGGGGTGGGGAGTGGTGGTGAGGAATTTGGTTAGATATCAAGGATAATACGAAACTGAGGTTGGGGGATTCTGGCTAAACTTACTTAAGATTCTTGTTAAAATTAGGCAATGCAAAGATGAATAAGTCAAAAGTCAATGCCTAGTTAAGTGAGGATTCAGAGGAGTCTGACTAGAGTCTGGACAAGGAAACACACTTCGTCAATGATATTTATAAGTTTTTTAATTGCATTAGCCAGCTGGGGGAAAAAAAGAAGCCTGAGTAAGTTTGATTTAGTCTGAGCCCTGATGGACGACTGGAGTTGTATCTGAAGAGAGTTTATTGCAAGAGCAGTTAACAAACTCAACCAAAAATGCTTTTGGAAATGAAATACATCCAGGTGGATGGCCAATAATGACAGGGGCTATAACACGAGAGAAAGATAATAAGGAGTGGCTGAGAAAAGCAAGAGACCAAGTGAAATTAGATCAACAGAGTGCTGGTAAATGAATTCCCTAAAGGGTTATTTGTTCCAAGCCATACTTTGGAGTGATTTTGGTGTGATATATCAATATAAGAAATGTCCAAACCAGTAGAGAATTTTCATGAGTTTGTTTGAGTTTATTGAGCCAGAGGACACACCTGGAAGTAACATCTCAACAGACTAAGAAAATTCTCCAGAGAATGACAGTTTGCCGTTTCTCTTATTCATTTGAAATTAAGGAGGGGACATAAGGAAGATTGTAGGTCACAGCATTATGTGCTCCCTTGAGGGTGGTTATGCCTCTCAGGGGTCAAAAAAAAGAAAGGATTACTTTGGCATTTCAAAACTCTGTTAACTTTGATCAGCGGTGTCAAACTCATTTTCACTGGGATCTATATCAGCCTCGTTGTTGCCTTCAGAGGGCTGAAATAATTTTAGGACTGTATAAATGTAACTACTTAACTGTTAAGGAGTTGAAATTACATTCAGCCCTTTGAAGGCAACCAAGAGGCTAATGTGGCCCCCAGTGAAAATGAGTTTGACACCCCTGACTTAGATGCACAAAAGCAATGGATAGGGCTTGCGTAAGGCAAAGATACACCTTTTACTAAAGGAGTTATATGCCTGCCTTAGAATAAGCACCATGACCGGCTTACTTAGGAATTTATGATCAGATCACACTTTGAAGTTACTTTCAGTCACTAGACTTGTCAAATTCATTACAGAGCCACATTTTTGCCCACAGTTGCCCCTTTAGGTCATAAATAAGTGTGAAGGATGCATTGATGACCAATTTTTGGGTCAGATAGTGTGGTGTCACAGTACTACAAAGGATCATTCCTAGGAAGTCTCAGTATCAATGTCATCTTGTTGAAATGATGAACTCTTGGGGATGGGGCAATACAGTAACCATGGTATGTGAATTCAGACTGAATTTTTGCAGAAGGGAAGAGCTGGTAAATGGAAGAAGCCATGTCTTGCATCTTTCATTATGAGAAATACCCTGCATCATTTGTGTCCTGTGAGCTGTCATGGTCTGAGTTTTGTCATTTGTCTCATTTTTCTGTGTTTTGCATCTCATGCAACATTTATATTCTCCATAAAAAAAGTATTAAAAGTTATCCTATATATCTTAGGAAAATGATCTCACTTTTAGAAGATAGACAAAAGCAGAGACCTTGTATCAATGAGAATAACTCACTAGTTTATAAAAGAACATTTGGACCAAATTTTGTTTTGGAGGCGTTTAAAATTATATCTGTCCTTGACAAGTCAAGTTCCAAATGACCTTCTCTTTTTTAAAAATAAGGATAGCTGTTTTTAATATTACTGTTTTAAAGAATTGGGGTACTACTTAACAACATGATAGGTTGTTTCACTTATCTAAATCTTCTTTTTGAAGCTTCAAGAGACCAATTAAATACATTCTTTATTCATTGTGCCTAATTTCATAGCCAGTGTTTTCTAATTGTGTGTGCAAAAGATTAATTTAGAAGTATCAAAGGATCCCCACCCTGCAGCAGTATTACTCGGAGACTGACGTCCTGGTGCTAGCTGGTCTTGGAGGCGTGTTTCCCATGTTAATTATAGTTTTCCTTTTGAAATCCAGATAACTTCTAGGAAATACTAGCCTGCATGTGCACATTTCAGGATGAGTGAAATGCAGTGGATATCCCTACGGGACTGCTTCTTGCCCTAGAAGTCATTTTCTCAGGCCAGCCCACAAAGATCTTACTCACCTAAGAATAGTTGAAATGTGGGCTAGGGAAGAAGTATCCTTTCACTTTCAGAGCTGAAGAGAGTTCAGCCTCTCATTCACCCAGTCAAGATTTAGCTCAGACTCACAGTAAACACTCCAATAAAAAGCCAAAGTTAAAAGCAACACCCATTTTTCTTCTCCTTTCCGTGGGTTATCTGAGCCCTTACCCACCTTGAAGATTTTTCAAAGACAGCTCGTATGAACTCCAGACCTGCTATGTAAATCAGGGAAGTCTGGACTCCAAAGGAAAACTCATCCAATTCAGCCAATGCAAAGCAGAAGCCGTGGGACACAATGGTCCCCTGCTGGTCCCTAGCAGCAGAGTCCTGCACTGCAGGGTGTCTGTGTAGGCTTCTTTGGAATCCTGCTGATCACACACAGTAAATATCGATGTAAGCAATGTCCAAACGTGTATAGGATTTTTGAGTATAATTGAGTTTGAGTTAAACACAAGATGCACTGAGAAGCAAGATCTCAACAGACTGAGAAAATGCTTAGGAGAATGACAGTTTTGCAGTTTCTTTTATACATTTGGAATTAAGGAGGGTAAATAGAAAGATTATAGTATTTTTCCAGGCTGGTTAGAAATGGGTTATGAAGGTAAAATAAAAATGCACAAAATTTAAGATGGAGGAAAGTGCAGAAAATTTTGGGGAGTAGAGTAAAAAAAAGTTTCTTTGATTCAAGCGCAAGGTTAATTTAAAGTAGATGTAAACAATCAGCCTAGTTCTAATGTCTGGGAGCAGATGCTAAAGTCAGGGACAGATGTTGGAAGGCTCTGACTATAACACAAAAGAGTTTAATTTTATTCTCTAACTTAATTGCAAATTGTTTTAGACATTTGTGTGGAACACTAATATTATGATAATGGTATTGTAGGAAGCTTAATTCAGTAGTGTGATCTCAGTTTATTCTAATAATTATTCATTGAGTGCTATTTTCCAGATATTGGTTGGTGTTTCAGGTAATATACAATTGACTTCACGTTTAAAAGTTTAACCACGATGTGTTTCATAGTTACTGTTTAACAGGCATAATGCTGAGTGTTCAGAATCAAACAAGAAGTGGGAAGATAAAGAAACAATAACACAGATAATAACATGATGCTTGAGTTTATAGTTCCTATAAATACAATCAAATGCTATGGCAATTCAAAAGAAGGAAGAGATTATATCCAATTGGCTACAGAGGACAGGCAGCCAGTACTAATTTTCTCAAAGTTGCCATTTCTTGCCTTATCAGCAAGTTCCTTATCATTTGGTGAACAAAAACTCCTCTCAGCCTTCTTGGAGAATGGATGCTCTCGGCCCCTGTATCTTGTTTTATGTGGTAAGACCATTTTAGCACACTCATCTCTGAGTCCTTGTTCCCAGTGTTCGTGGTTTATCATGGAAATTTTGACATCCATACCAATTTAATAAGGTTTATAGTCTTTTCCAAACTTCTATCAGTGATTCCCGAGGGCATTTGAGCTGCATCCTGGGGACTTGGACAAGATATTAAATATTGTGTCAAAGGGGAGTTTTCCTATACTGACAAAATCTCCCTCATCCAGCTTCATATTTTGCTCTTCTTTATCCAGTACCCGCAGGCTTCACCCCCAGGCAAGTACCCCCAGTTCTTGCTAGTACAAATGTGTGCCAAATGTGTGGACAACTGAAATCCCAGAGAATTCAATGTATTTGGAGACTTCAGGGTTCTCTAGTCTACCCTGGTAACTACAATAGTAGATCCTGATTTTGTCATAGAAGGCTTAATATTGGCTGAAAATTCAGCTTTCTCTTAAGTTCAGCCATTTCAGTCCTTTCAATTAATTATGTCCCCAACTTTCAGCTCAATCTGTCACCTGGCTCCAGGAGATGAGTCTCTTCAAATGCTACCGGAGAAGATATTTGGTCTTATACTTTGCATTACATAGGGCGTTACTTCGCTTGGACTAATAATTTTCCCTATTCAAAGTATGGATTATGCTAAGAAATAGCCACAGTCTTTATAATTATTTTTATCTTCCTCTTATCAAAGGCCTAAACTATTGCACCAAATTATGCATCCCCTTCACCTGTATCCCCTTTTGGTATTTCACATGTCACAAGTGGTGGGGGTCTTCCTTGTTATATGGCAGAGAATAAACTAACTCTAGAATCCTATTCTTAGAGTCTGTTTCCTAGGACCATTTGTGATATGAACTACTTTAGCTGAGGTTCCTGAGAAGCAGAGCCTGTGAGCAGACAGACTATCAGGCAATGGATTTGTTGAATGTGTAATTTTAATGTGAAATATATGACAGAGTAAGGGGAGCAGAATAGGGCAGAGAAAGAAGCGAGACATACGAATTCAGCTTAAGTCAAGCTCAATCTGACTGCATGCGAAATTCTGAAGGACAAATGCTGCCAGAGTGGTCTGGTTGAGAGGAGAGGAGAGGAGGGTAGGCTTCTGTGCCTATTTCATTCAGTTACTGGCTGGGGACAGTTCGGGAATGCAGCATAACCTTTTAGGCATTTCTGGGCAACAAAGCTTTCATCAAGGGTCCAGACATTAAAAAACATAGTAAGACTCTTAAATACATCTACCAACAACTACTGGAGAAGACCAATCAAATTTTACCTCTTAATTTATACCCTATGAATTCTTGCTATTTGAGACACAGCACCGTATGTTATCTGGTAGTTTGGCATATTTACCACACCTTGAAGGGTAATATTGTAACCCTGCCTTATTGCTGCCACTAAGTTGACATGTTGACTGAACCTTAAAAGATCATTGCATAATATAATTAGTCCCTCTGTTTCTTGAATGTCCTGATAAGACACCTGTGCCTATTGAAGTGCTCTTCCTTTGTTATGAAATGGTCCTTTGAGTTGGGGCAATATTGTGTAGGATTAGGTATCAACACATGAGTCATTTTATAAGTTATATGTTTGTTCTGTTGGTGGAAGGCAAACTCATTTTGTAGTTCATACCACTTATGAGTAAGTATGAATTGTTACATCCTCCAGGTTGGAAGATATATATGATTAATCATGTCTTCTCATAGTTAATGATTCTTCTTAAGGAATTATGTCATGTCTAGGGCTCAACAGTTGTCTCTGCTGCTGGCAGTGGCAGTAACTAGATCAGCCTCAATAAGATGGAACTTATGCTGTTAAAAACTAGCACAGCAGTTTTCAACCTTTCTCTATCATATGGCACATATACTGATCTGACAAATAATAGGTATAATTTTGATCGGTTTACAAAAATAAATAATAATAATCACCTATACTTTTTGCTCCAAAGTGTCTTTTTAAAAAAATCAGGTGCCTGTACTTGTATATAAAGATTTCTGGTACTAAGAATTAATCAATCAAACTCATCCTTATTATGCAATGTAACCAAAAAGATGCAACTCTAATATGTGACCTATATATTTATGATTGAAGACAAAGTATTTACACCAGGTGGTTATTGTTGTGTTGGCTATTGTCATTTTTTTTAAAAAAATTACAGTCTAAGGGAAAAGAGGTCAATTCTCCTGACTCAATAACCATGTTTTACGTGTTTTAAAAATTCTTGCAGCACACTGGTTGCAGATCACTGGACTAAAGCATAGCCTTTATCACGGCCACAGAGGCAGCTATGTTCATTGGCCCATTGAGCCAGCGCTGATGCAGCCAAGAAGAGAGTCTGACGGACATCCACTGGTCCTACCCATCTGGTTTTAGAGAATTACCTCCGAGTTAGACACATTCTGAGGGCATTAATGTTAGACACAACTATTTTCATGCTTTCTGTCCAATTTCATTAGTCCATCCATGTATTTCTTTTTTTAATAGAATTATATTTGACATATGACATTGCATAAATTTAGGTTGTTCATCATGTTAATTGATACATTTATATATTGTAATATAATATAATTGCCATTGTAATGATAATTAGCACCTGTATCATTTACATAATTATCTTTTTGTAGGTGGCTGGAATAATTAAATTACAGTCTCTTAGCACATTTGTTGATTATAATATACTATGGTCTATATTTACTACATTGTGCATTAGATCTCCAGGGCTTATTCACTATATGTTGTAAGTCTGTACCTTTAAAAACCATCTCATCTGTCCTTTAACCCCATCCCCTGTCCTCTAGAAACCACCATTTTACTCTTTTTTTTTTTCCTTCCAGGTTTGTCCTTTTTGGATTCCACATGTAAGTGGTATCACATAGTAATTACATTCATCTGTTGTCTATCTTACTTAGCAAAATGTGCTCCCGGTCCATCCATGTTACTGCAAATGGCAGGATGTCCTCCTTTCTCACGGCTGAATGATATTCCATTGTGTGATGCATTTATATATAGCACATCTTCATTCATTCATTTATTCATGAGTACTTAATTTGTTTCCATAATTTAGCTCTTGTAAATAACGCTGCAATGAATGCAGGGGTACATATATAGTTCCAAATTAATGTTTTCATTTTCTTTGGATAAATATTTAGAAATGAAATTTCTAGATAATATGCTAGTTCTATTTTAATTTTAAGAGTTGCTTGGATGCGGAATAAAAATTATTGCATTTTGCAAGGTGAGTGACAACTTCATTGTTTGTCTAATTATCTCAACCTGAGAAACATTATTTCAACAGGTGCCAGGGAATCAAGGCATCTTTACTGTCATCCCAGCTTTGCTACCTTCTATATTCATCACGTACACCTTTTTGTACGTCTTGTATTGTTACTTTGCTTCTGATATTGTAAGATCCTATCATCCACAATTAAATTAAGAAGACTGGTTCCACAGACACATCTCCCACTGCCAACCTTGTCCTACAGAGGATAGCTACCGGTGAACTTCTCAACGATGCTGTTGTCTTCTTCATCAGTTAATTTCTTATTGGCTTAGTGAAGGGTCCCACCGAAAAACATATTCAGGTGGTGCATTCTCAGTATTTACATAGTAAATCCATCTAATATTCCCACTTTTCTGAGTTTTCTAATGTTTTCAGTACTACTACATCATAAAAGATTTCCATTTCTGTAACTTTTTGTTTCATGTTTTCACCCCAGTTGACTCTTAGGATTGGATGAGGTATCATTGTGAGTATGCTCAATCCTCAAGGAACAGATGCGTACTCCCTATCATTAAAGTCTTCTTTCTCAGCCCTATTTGTATTCTGCAACAACTCCCACAGCTCATCAAATCCACTTTGGCATATTCTTTTTCAATAATGTCCATACATATTAATCAGGTTCTACACTTAGGGACTGTGAGTGTTATTTCCTCCCAGAGAAGGCCTGGATTTCTTTGCTGGGGCCGTTCTAGGCTTTGAACCTAGAATTGGCCTGAACAGCAATCACGGGTAGGAGATGGAGATCTTAAGTAGAATAAGCAATATGACTGTGAGACACTTGGCACTTATTTCAATATCAGTTATTGTATCTACCAAGTGTAGCCTCTTCTGGAATTGTCAAGGCAACTTCTGTAATTCTGTAGAATTAGGAGTATTTACAGTTTTAATGCATATTCATTGAAACATTTAGATTCCAGATCTTGTCTCACCTTTTCCCCATCAGGGAAAGCTACCAGTTGATTTTTATATCAGAGACCTGTTGAATATAAGTATTAGATCTCCTTTTAGCTCTGTCAGATACTTGGTCTGGTTTTCCACACAATCTGCAGAAAATTAAAGTTTTCTTAAAAGCTACCATAAGGTATCCTCTAGCATTCTGAGCATGTCTTAAATTGGCAGCTGGCTGGGGTGACTGTTCCCTTTTTAAAAAGTATTTCAAAGCCAACAGCAGTAGTAAGTCAACAGTCTTATGTTTGAATTAGCACTGTCTCTATAGCATTGAAATGTCACAGCCACTGCTTTGCCCTCCCTCTCTACCCCCATCAATGTCACGTTATGCACAGATAAGATGCAATTCTCCTCAAACCAATCTATAGACTCAATGTCAGTGGGATTTTTTTTTCTTTTTGAGAAAGTGACATTCAACAGTCCATATGAGAACACAAATGATCTTGAAAATCCAAAACAATTTTGAAAGAGAAGGAATAATTTGCAATTTCAATGCTTCTTATAAGGCTAAAGTAATCAAAGCAATGTGGTATTGACATAAGAATAAGCAAAGATCAATAGAACAAAACAGAGCTCAGAAATAGACTCATACATATAGAGTCAATGAATTTTTTTAAAAAAATTGCTAAGGTAATTCAGTGGGGAAGGATAACATTTTCAACAAAAAGTATTAGAATGATTGACTATCCAGATATAAAAGGCATTGTAAAAAAATAAAAAGGTTAGCAGAGGAGATACTTGCAATATTGCCAACAAAAGGCCTATATCCATACCATCTAAATAAGCCTCAAAACTCAACAACAAACAAAAAATTACCAATTAAAAATTGGTAAGAATATTTGAGCAGACATTTCTCAGAAGAGGGTGTACAAATGGCCAATTAAAACATGAAAAGATGCTTAACATTATTAGCCATCAGAAAAAGGCAAATGAAAACCACGATGAGATGAAACAATAATCAGATACTCCTACAGGCCTGTTAAAGTGGCCAGAATGCTCAGCCCTGACACCAAGTGCTGGAGAAGACACTGAGCAACAGGAACTCTCCGTCATTGCTGGTGGGATGCAAAACAGTACAGCACATTGGAGGACTATTTGCCGATTTCTCACAAAACTGCGCATACTCTGACCATGCAATCCGGGAGTTGCACTCCTTGGTATTAACTCAAAAGAGCTGAAAATTTATACCCACCCCAAAACCTGCATATAAATGTTTATAGAAACTTTATTTATAATTGCCAAACCTTGAAAACAACCAAGGTGTCCTTCAGTAGGTGAATAGATAAACTGTTACATCCAGACAATGGAATATTACTCAGTGTTAAAAAAAATAGAAAGCTATATAGCCATGGGTACAAGTATCTCCTCGGCAGGGTCCCAGGGTCCCCTGAAGGGAGGAAGCCACTTTGGTCATCAGGTTGCAGAGGAGTAGAATAAAAATCTGAGGGGCATGGCAGGTCCTGACACAGCAGGGGTGGGCAGGGCGGAGGGCTGGGCAGAAGGCTGGAGAGTAGAGGAAGCAAGGTGGAAGGTGGAGAACTCCAGCTGGCAGCTTCCCCAGCTCTGTTGCTTGCTGTGCTGAGAAATCCAGAACCTGATGCTTAACAGCTGCTCCAGAGAGCAGTGCTGATGCGGGTGCTGGGCCCGGGGGCAGGTAGAGGGGCTGTGACCTGTAAGGGTGCACTGAAGGTGTCCCAGGGTGGGAAGCCTCTGTTGTTGAGATGTAACTGAGAGTGTGTGGCTCCCTCTGAGATCTGAGAACCATGAGGCCCAGGGCTGCCATAGAAGATGTCAGGGTATAAGTGTGTAAATGCATATGACTAAGTGAAAAATGCCAATCTGTAAATGTTTCATATTGTATGATTCCATGATTCCAGCTATATGAAATTCTGGATAAGGCAAAACTGGGAAGAGAGTAAAGGATTAGGAGCAGCCAGGGTTGCAGTTGGTAGCAGGTATAAGGGGTATGAATTGGCAGAGCACAGAAGAATTTTGAGGCATTGGAATGGCTCCATTTAATGCTATAATGATGGATACATGTCATACATAAAATGTACAACAACAAGAGTGAACTTTAATGTAACCTATGAACTGATGATTATGATGTGTCAGTGTGGGCTCATCAATTGTAACAAATCTGCTACTTATGGAGAATGTGAATGGGGGAGGTAGTGCATGCCTGGGGACAGGTATGTATGGGAAGTAGCTGTAACTTCTCCTTAATTTTCCTGTGAATCAAAACTGCACACAAAAAAGTCTTTAATAACACATAAGAAGTCCTGACCGGCGTGGCTCAGCTGGTTGGGTGTTGTTCTGCAAAGCAAAAAGTGGCTGGTTTGATTCCTGGTTGGGGCTCATGCCTGGGTTGCAGGTTTGTCCCCAGTCAGGGCACATGCAAGAGGCAGCTGATCAATGTTTCTCCCTCACATTGATGTTTCTCTCCCTCCCTTCCCCTCTCTCTAAAACTAAATTAATAAAATCTTTTTTGAAAAAAGCAAGATACTACTGTAGACCTGTGAGAATGGCGGGAGTTACAGAGACTGACAGTACCATGTGTTGAAGGGAATGCATTGCAAATGCATCTCTCATATAGCACTGATAGAAGGGTAAAATGGTACAACCACTTTCAAAACTATTTGGAGCTTCCTATACATTTTAAAAGACATATCCTGTATGCTATTTACCAATCGTTATCTCTCAACTCTGAATGCACCTTTCAATTAATGCTTTGTAATAAAGAATGGGATAACATAAATATTTTACTTTTAAAGTAAGCATGATATTAAACTTTCAATAGAAAGTTCTGGAGAGACATTTCAGGAGCCTATGCTTTCTGAAATTTCCCACTTGGGCCTGAGTTGGAGGTGAGGCTCCACAGATCTCTGGTTGCCTGGTGCCAGGAAAGGGGTAGAAGTGACTGCAAAGTGGCAGGAGGCAAAAAAGTTGATAAAAATGCTCTATATCTTCACTATGGGATTGGTTATATGGGTGTATAAAGTTGCCAAAACTCTTCAAACTGTTCACCCAAGCTGTATGCATTTTATGTTGTGTATATAATTTAACAGAAGTTACTTTAAAATATTTAGTATGTGGACATGTGAATATGTGAATAGAATTTTGGTTTGTGTTTCAGAAAATGTGAGTTTGATTCACAGCTCATTGTATAAATTTGACAAAATCCTTTGACATACATACCCTCTGCCCTCCTCCAACACCATCAAAGCACATTTTATCCAGTTCAAAGAGAGTTTATTAAGCTGTACTAGATTTAAACTAAAATTGGTATGCACAAAAATAAAAAACCTCAATCAAAACATAGAGAATGAATGCAAGAGTTAAAGCAAGAATCTAGAAGGAACAATTATTTGTGCATTAATTCATGAGCATTTACTGAGCAGATAATTTGTACTAAGCCTTGTGCTGGAATCAGGAGAAAAGGCCTCCGCAGTGAAGAAGAGTCCAGTAGATAGACAAGGAAAGCCCTGTATATGGAATGGAGTGATATGTTTTACTAATGAAGGTCATCCCAGGGTGCTTACTAATGTGCCACAGAGGGAGCAAGACCTGAACAAGAGGCATAAGAGATCATAGGGGAAAATATGGGCATAGATGAAATCACCAGGAAGAGGATTAAAGAAATTCAAGCATTAAAAGTAAAAATTAAAATACATTCTTAATAAAGGTTCAAGATGAGAAAGATGTAACCATGGTAACTACTAGGCTATAAAAGCTTGATATATTGACAGTGCTCAGATATAATTCGGAATCAGAGTTATTTGCTAAGTTTGGTTTGACAGTATGGTTTAAACTACATTGCATTAATCTAAAAAGTAATAGCAACTAATAATGAAGCTTAGAATGATGCAGTAAAAAGTGTTTTATATCTTGTTTTATGGCTGTAAAAACAAAAATTTCAAATATCCCATTTCATCAGACTTTTATAATCTCTTAAGGTGGGCAGGGCAGATCTATTTATTCCCATTTACCATTTAAGAAAATAAAATTTCTATTAAATTCAATGATTTTCCTCAGATCACACATCTAATAAATTACAGAAATAGAACAGATACCTGAGTCAGTTTTCTAACCCAATGCAGTTTCTACCTTATAGCCTAATACAAAACAATTTTTTCTACTTTGTGCTCTTATATGGTAATGGGAAATGTGAAAATTCTTCTTTCACTTTGAGGGATTAAGCACAGTAGCAGTGGACCAGCGTGAGGAAGGTGAAAATGAGGAACATCCTGAGTGTGAGCATGTGCAGAGCTTATTGTTGTTGTAGTTTTAATATTGCAACATGCCTCTGTCCCAGTGATGAATTTCAGATGATAATTATCACTGTTGGAATTAATTTCTATATGACTATAATATAACCATTTAATTGAACCGATTTGCTTTTACTGGCAATTATGAACTCTCACTATTAACTTAATGAATGAATGCTTTTCAATTATCCATATATTTTAAGTGATATTTAGAAGTTTGGAGCATTAAAAACTGTTCAGTATAAAAATATTTACATAAACTACATTAAATCATGCTCCCAATAACACTGACAGTTTCAATAATACTAATGCCAACCTCTTTATCTAAATAAAATGCTATTTCTTGTGGCCCACAGGATATATGCTCCTTCAAGTAAAAGTGATGGATTGGTCCTGGTCCATCTACTTTCATTTCTTGATCTAACTTCTGGCATGATGATGAATATTTACGAGAGGGATGGCCTAAGTTAGCAGTATTAATTTTGGCCCTGGTGAATCTAAAACGAGATAGATCTGTGATGCTAGCAGCCTCTATCCATCTTAGGTGAACATCAGAAAATATTATGTGGAAGACATTTAATCCATTTGGAGAAAAAATGCTCTTAGACCCATATAGTAATATAATTATTATGTATAGTATTCAATATACCTTGCCTTTCTATAGGAAATAGGATTTACATGACTCATGGCTAAATGTAAATTCATTGTCATGCCTTATATATGTTAAGGTCATGAGCATCTTAATTTGTTGGAGCCAATAGTAATTAATATATTATTTAAGATACTATTTTGTGTAGGAATTGGAAAGTGAATGTAATGCCTGAATTAGAGATTGATTAAACATAAGCTTAGAGAGAAATATCCAACATTCCTTTTCAATGGTATTAGTCATAATTAAAATATTTCATAAATTATTCCTCACTTATAAAGCTTCCTCACTTCTGCCTTTATTGCGGTTCTTGCCATAGTCATCCCTGCATTATTTTTATTTTGTGACTTTTAAAAAAATTCCTACCTGAGAGGAATCATTCAAAATCCAAACTGAGTCTTACTCTTTGTTGTATCTCGCATGATGCCTATCAAAATATATGTGAGTTTACTGCCTGTCAGTTTACTATGACTTGATCATAGTAAACAATGAATAAATGCTTCTTGAATAAAAAAAATGAGTGAATAAAAATATTCATTACTGAATGATATGGAATCGATCTGTAAGGGAATCTAATCCCTGATCTTATTCACATTATATCTGTTCTCTGAGGAATACATGGACAAAGTATATTTATTTAAGTGTAAGGAATATTTATCAAGCCCCTATTGTGTTTTGGTCACCATTTTGACATTGAGGATATAGTAGTAAATGAAACAAATAAATCACTAGCCTAATGGGGCTTATTTCCTAGTTGGGAGCAATAGAGAAGAAAACATATACAAATAAACTGTTAGTCTGTGAGACTGTGATAAGTGCGAAGGGAGAAACTAAGTAGGGCAGGCAGATGGGGAGTGAGAGGTTGGGAGCATTATGACTTAAGCCAGGGTGGTAAGGCAGAGCCTTACAGAGAAAATAGTTATTTTGAAAGACCTACTGGAGGTAAGGGAGTGAGTCATAAAGACATTTGACAGAAGACCAATCTAGACAGAGTATTCTTATGCAGCACCCATCCTCCTCCAGTGAGCATGGAACAGCAAGAATGCCAGTTTTCCAGTAATTAATAAAAGCAAATGTATGAGTAAGAGAAGATGATATTTGAGAAGCAATTGGAAGGTCAGATGCATAGATATGCACATCATGGTGAGGACACTGACTTCGCTTTGAGGAGATGAAAGCACTGGGAGCTTGTTTTCATAGGGTTACTCTGGCTACTGTGTTGAAATAAGACTGTAGATGAGGAAGGGCATTAATAGAAGCATCAATGTAAAAGACCTTTGCAAAAATCCAGTGAGAGATGATGGTAAAGTGGGTGAAGTTAATAGCAATGTAGATAGTTAAAAGCGGTATGATTTTAGGTATGCTTTAAAGGTAAACAGGATGCCCTGATGTCAGATGTGGGGTTTGAGAAGAAAACAAAAAGATACAAGGATAACTACAAAATTTTTGGAAGGAGGAACTGAAAGAATGGAATTGTCATTAATGGACACAGGAAAGACTTTTTGTGTTTTTGTGATTTTTGATTTTATTATTTTTAAGATGTTCATTAGCTCTAAGTGGAGGTGTTAATTAGTGTACTTTGGAGAACAGAAATGACATTACACTTGGGAATAAAAAGAAAATAGGGATAATTAACATTTAGATATCTTTTTAAGTCATGAACCTGTAGATCACTCAAAACGTGAAGGTCAAGGAGAAAGGACAAGGGGAGAGCAGAGAAAGGAAGGGAAGAGACAGAAAGCAAAGGGGTAGCCCAGAGGAGAGGAAAAAATAGAAGAGATGGTAAGAAAAATTAAGAACTAATTCCTGGAATGCTCTAACATTAAGGAAAGGAGACCAAAAAAAAGAGAATGTGCCCATATTAGTTTTCTGCTGCTGGTTTACAAGGTACTACAAATTTAGTGGTTAAAACAACAAATTAATTTTCTATGAGTTACGAAAGAAGCCAAAAATAGGCTTCACAAGGCTGAAGTCAAAGTGTCATCAGAATTACATTCCTTATGAAGTATCTAAAGAAGAATCAGGTTCTTTGACTTTTCCAGCTTCTTAGAGGCCACTGAATTCACTGGCCCACGGCCCATTCCTCCGTTTTGAAAGCCAGCAATTCCATCACCCTGACCTGCATTTCTGCCATCACATCTCTTTCTCTGATCTGATTCTCCCGTCTCCCCTTCTTATAAGGACCCCTGTAATTACACTGGCTCCACCTGGATAGTCCAAGATACTATGCCCACCTGAAGATTTTTAATTTAATTATATCTGTAAAGTCTCTTTTTCCATGCAAGGCAAACATATTCACAGGTTTTGAAAATTAGGCCATAGACATCTTTGGCAGGATTGTTATTCTATCACAATGATGAATTAACCAGAGAGGCAGAATTTGTACGTAGCAATGTGTTGTCTTGAAATTCAAGTAAAATACATGCTTAAAGTAGGAGAGATACATAACTGTGTCAAATGTTTATTGAGACCTCAAGAAAGAACTGAAAGTAACCATTGGATTTAACAGAGGAATTTGGGTAAAATTTTAGGGACCCAAGTCTTTTGGTATGGATTTAAATGAGTCTATATAGAGAGAATTTTAGGCAACTAGTCTGAACAACTTTATCAAGGAATTTTGCTCCAAAGGAAAAAAAAAACCCAACAGATATAGGGGAGAATAGTAGTAATTAGAGACTAATTTTTAATGGAGAAATAATATGTATAAATTATATGCATATGTAGCATGTATGTGTCAGCATAATAATATCTGCTATACTAATGATTTAGGTAAGAGGGAGAAAGTTAAACTGCTGCAGTCAGAGTCTTTGGGTAGGCGAATGGCAATGAAATCTAGTACAGAGGGGAAGGATTGACATAAGCATACAGCGTGAGCATAATAATGAGAGTGGGGGATAAGGTAGGTAGGTAAATATGGAGTGAGCATTTTTAATGTTTGCTTTATTTTTAACGAAGTTGAAAGTATTATTAGAATAAAAATGATGAAGAAGGCATTAGGATTTACAAGAGAAAGGAGAAAGCTTGAAAATGTCATCCACGAGAGTGAATGATGGCCTAGGGGGAGAGAGTGTGACCTCTGGACAGCACTGAGAGAACACTTGACGTTTGGTGTCATAAATTTATTATATTCTAGGCATGGTCTGTGTTTGCATGTGTGTCTAGTCTCATTCAGTTATATGGGTATGGAGTCAGAATAGCAAAATATTGAAAATAAAAGGTTAAAGAGATTAAGTGAAAGTGGAGAAGGAACTTTGAAGATGAAAGTGATTGTTGTGATTAGAAGATGGGACTTACTCAGGATAAGGAATAAAGAAGACGTCATGAGGTTGTGAGCAAATAAAATTTGATCAATATGAATGGACTGTGGATGGCTCTACTATGATTCTAGAGTGTATGAACTAGACATATGAGGCTTTAGAGGGTACGATGCTTAAAGCTGAGATTATGATAGGGTTTCAGCAATTGGTAATGACTGGATGTATATGGTATGCCTATGGAGGTGAAGATGTCAAGCACTTGAGAAGTCAGCAGAAGTGCTATAATAATTTGCATAGATAGTGAAATCAGCCAAAAGTATGACAGAAATGTTCAAGATAGTGATAAAAACTCAGAGAAGAAATATTTCAAAAACAAAGGTGTGATTTTATGAGTTTTTAAGATAATTTCTTCTTTTAAGTATATTTTATTGATTATACTATTACAGTTGTCCCATTTTTTTCTCCCCTTTATCCCCCTCCACCCTGCATCCGCCCTTCCTCCAGCATTTCCCCACCCTGCTTAGTTCATGTCCATGGGTTGTACATTTAAGTCCTTTGGCTTCTCCATTTCCTATACTATTCTTCTTCTTCTTTTTTTTTTTTTTTTAAGATTTATTTATTTATTTATTTTTAGAGAGAGGGGAAGAGAGGGAGAGAAACATCTATGTGTGGTTGCCTCTCATACACCCCCAACAGGGAACCTGGCCCTCCCTCAACCCAGACATGTGTCCTGACTTGGAATTGAACTGGCAACTCTTTGGTTTGCAGGCTAGCACTCAATCCACTGCACCACACCAGCAGGGCTATTTCCTATACTATCCTTAACCTCCCCCTATCTATTTTGTGCCTATCAATTATGCTTGTTAGTCCCTGTACCTTTTCTCCCCACTCTTCCACTCCCCCTCCCCACCACTGATAGGCCTCCATGTGATCTCTATTTCTGTGATTCTGTTCCTGTTCTAGTTGTTTGCTTAGTTTGTTTTTGTTTTTGCTTTTTAGGTTCAGTTGTTGATAGTTGTGAGTTTGTTGTCATTTTACTGTTCATAGTTTTTGATCTTCTTTTTTGTAGATAAGTCCCTTTAACATTTTATATAATAAGAACTTGGTGATGATGAACTCCTTTAACTTGAACTTATCTGGGAAGCACTTTATCTGCCCTTCCATTCTAAATGATAGTTTTTCTGGATAGAGTAATCTGGGATGTAGGTCTTTGCCTTTTATGACTTTGAATACTTCTTTCCAGCCCCTTCTTGCCTATAAGTTTTCTCTTGAGAAATCAGCTGATAGCCTTATAGGAAGGCTATCCTTTGTAGGTAACTGTCTCCTTTTCTCTTGCTGCTTTTAAGATTCTCTCTATCTTTATTCTTGGGTGATGTAATTATAACATGCCTTGGTGTGTTTCTTCTTGGATCCAACTTCCTTGGGACTCTCTAAGCTTCCTAGACTTGCATGTCTAGTTCTTTTACCAGATTGGGCAAGTTTTTCTTCATTGTTTTTTTTCAAATAAGTTTTCAATTTCTTGCTCTTCCTCTTCTTCTTCTGGAATCCCTATGATTTGGATGTTGGAACATTTAAAGTTTTACCAGGCATTCCTTAGCCTCTCCTCATCTTTTTGAATTCTTGTTTTTTCATTCTGTTCTGTTCTGGAAGTGTTTTTCTTCCTTTTGTTCCAAATCAGTGATTTGAGTCCTGGTTTCCTTCCGTTCACTGTTGGTTCCCTGGAGAAATATATTCCTTTATTTCACTCTGTATAGCCTTCATTTCTTCCTTTATTTTGTGATAATACTCAATAATTTCTATGAGCATCCTGATTACCAGTGTTTTGAACTCTGCATCTGATAGGTTGCCTATCTTCTTGTTGCTTAGTTCTTTTTCTGATTGTTGATCTGTTCTTTCATTTGGGCCATATTTCTGTGTCTTGGTGCACCTGTTAAATTGTGAAGGGTGGCACCTTAGATATTCACCAGGGTGGGGCAACCCACATAGCTGTGTTGTGGTGCTGTATGTGGGGGAGGGTTCTGAGAAGGAACAATGCCAGTTGCTAGCTTACTTGGCTCTCACCCTGCTTTTAGTTACTTCCCTTGCTTCCCACAAGTGGATTGTGTCCTTTCAGATGCTGATTCCCTGGTGGGTGGGGTTATATACATTCTAGGACCCCATGGACCTTTCCAACAGACTCTCCTGAGAGACAGAGTTTCTCCTGCTTCCCAACCCCCACAGGTTTATATAGCCAGAGGTTTTGAGGCTTTATTTCTCCATGGTGGAATCCTGGGTTGCGTGGTTTATCTTGCTCCCCTGTGTTCCTCCTGGCTTATCTATATACAAATGAGGGATATCCCAATCTGCCAGCCACTGCTTCACCTGCCCCAATCTGCTGCCAGTTGCCACCTTGCTGCACATCTCTGTTCAGGCTTCCCATCTCCACCCCTTCTACCATTCTGGATGAATGTTTATTCTTTAACTCCTTGTTGTTGGACTTCCATGCAGTTTGATTTCCTGGCAGATGTGGTTGTTTTTTGTTTTTAAGTTGGTTGTTATCTTCTTTTGTTTGTGCGAGGAAGTGCAGTGCAGTGCATCTACCTACACCTCCATCTTGGCCGGAACTCCATAGTTTTCCTCTTAAGACAATTTCAGTAAGTAAGGATTGTAGAGAGTAATCTACTGATAAATGATTTATGGTAGAGATTTTCACAAAAAAGACAAGGAAATGATTGAAAGTGTCTGTAATCAGAAGGGCAATCACTCCATTTCCTGGGGGTATTACAGAGAAAGATTACTATTTGAGTAGAGTGCAGAAGTGGTATATTCAGAGGAAGATCAAGTTGCTGTTAGAGCAAGGAGAAGGAAACATTCTGAGTATCAGCACTATCGGGGATTATGCTGATTAGTGCTTGTTAGTTCCAGTGGTGCACTGGAAATTTTCCAGAAGCTGGGGAGGACTTAGGAGATGCGTAACAATTGGGAATGTGCACACCTGCAGGTGGATTGTATTGGGAAAATAAGGGATGGCCAATATAGTGATAACTGAGTTTTGTAGTATCAGATGTAAAACATAAAGACTGGAAGTGAAGCAGACTATATGGGGAGAAAGGAGGACAGATTCCTTACCAAGAGAATATAGAATTTGGACACATCTTCACAAGCACCAGTGTGGAAGATAGAGAAAGACCAGTCCTGTTCTTAACTCCCAGCTCTCTGTTCCACTCCCACCTTCTTTTTCTTCCTTTTATGGCTCTTGAATTCTATCTTAAAATTTGCCAGTGTCACTGTGAAGCTGGAAAAGAAGCAATTTTTGTTGGAGTATGTATAACTTATGGACTCCTTGTTGACTCCTTTTTTTGATAGCTTGTTCTTTTCTTCTTTTGTTTATTAAGAACTGTTAAATTAGATGTGATTCTGTTGTTATGGTTACTATTGTTGGAGAGGGGACTAATGTTCCCTACTTTAAATAAGTGCCGCTTCCCACTTTGTTTAAAGTTGTTTACTTAGCTAAGATCAGGATACAATAGTGAAGAATCAATTGATATCAAGAAAAATTCAAGGGTATTTCTAAGGCAAACTAGTATTAGTTGTACTTGATCAGTTTAAGAGTCCTTCCCTTCTTTCTATTAAACTCAGCTGTGTTATTTATAAATAGAGATAACAATATTAATTAATAAGGCTGTAGTGAGAATAAATTATGTATTCTTTTTTTAAAGATTTTATTTACTTATTTATTTTTACAGAGAGGGGAAGGAAGGGAGAGAGAGGGAGAGAAGCTTTGTTTGGTTTCCTCTCACATGTGTGCCAACCAGGGTCCAGCCTGCAACCCAGGCATGTGCCCTGACCGGGAATTGAACCAGAGACCTTTCACTTTGAGTAATGATGTCCAACCAACTGACCAACACCAGTCAGAGCCTAAGTAAGGTATTCTTAGCAGAAGCACTCAAGTGCATTCATGATACCTATTAATATATGAGGACTGTTCAGAAGGTTTCCAGCCATATAATATGAAAAATAGAGATATTTGTTAAAGGTGATACAAGAGACATTGTATACAGGACAATGACACATCAGTCCCCTTCAAAGTAGGCACTATTGGGACCTCACAGAGTTCTCCCAATCACCATTAGCTGCCCCATTGTATTTTCCTGAATTTCATCAATGGTCTAAAATCTCTTCCCTTGTAAAGGTGTTTTTAGTTTTGGGAAAAGCCATAAGTTGCAGGGCACCAAATCTGGGCTATAAGGGGACTGAGTCACCTGGGTAATTTGATATTTCACCAAAAAACTCTGATGAGCTGTGATACATAAGTCGGCGCATTGTAGTGATGAAGTTGCCAGTCACCAGTTGCAATAGCTGAATTATCCAAAAGGTTTCTGTGGAGGAACATTCAAGCTTAATGCAAAATGTGATATAGATTCATTGCTCTACTTGCTCAGTTATTGGAATGTGACATCCATACAGTATACATGCTCACTTAATGGCTTTGACCACCCCCCCTCTGACTAGTACAGTGAAGTCATCATTGTTCACACATGCACATTCCAGTCCACTGTCCTTGGCTGCCAGGTTACATCGATTTCATGCAAACCATTCTCGTTATATTAACAATGGTGGGACTTTTTGCAGACAAACCTTGTACGCACATTAAGTAGCACCTTGGTGAAAGTGTAATTGCATGATCCCCAGTACCCAGTCATGGATCATGAATTCTAAAAAGAGTATCTCAGGAAAACATACACATATCTTGTCTATAATATTTTATTGTCACTAAGCATATCTATCACTCTCAATATATCTTAGGCTCCTATAGGAAAGCAAACCACATTTTGAAGTAATTTAGGAAATGCACTTATATTTGAATTCACAGTGAATTTTAGTAATTACTTTTACAAAAGGATTTTAAGGGAGTAATATTAATCCAGCTTTTCATTACATTTTATCCATTACCTCTGTAAAAACTCCCTTTCTGAAAATTTTATTAGGCCCTATGAGCAAATGATGGCCAGATATATTTCATTCAGGCTAACCTAATTTCAGATCTGTGTAAAGACTAGAATGATACAAAGAAAAAAAAAGTTCTATTTAAAAAGAAAATAAATAAAATTCAGAACACTCACTGTGGTGGATGCTTCTTGACTATGTGCCTGTTATTCATTCTCCCTCTTCCTTCTTTCTGAAATGTGCTTTCCCTTTAGGGGGCTATTACTGCCTAGATGTGTTACAGCAGTGTGGTTTGGATAGGAAACACACTGTGTCCAGTTCTAGGGCTGGCAATGATGAATGTAAGCAAATACCATTAGAAAAACTGAGAGAAAACTAAGACCATGACATTCCATTGAGTATAAATATTTGTCCAGTGTTAGTACGAACAGAGCAAACCTAAGGACTTCTAAAACACTTGGGTGATGCTGAATGAAATGTTTAAGGAATATAAATGAGGAAGTATATAGACCTGACTGCCGATGACCATCAGGCTGCAGTTATAACCAAAGCTAGACTTCAGATGCAATCTTTAGATGAAGACATTATATGGATGAGTTGGGAGTTGAAACAGAGGAATGGAACTGTGGCCCTAATATTACTTTATCTGGTACCCCCACTACCCCTGTAATTTTAGTTATAAAAGTAGTTAAATTGTATTATTTAAGTAATATTGAGTTTAGTTTTCTTCTACAGCTGAAAACATCCTGAGTAATAAGGTATTTTTAGCTTGTCTATTCAATCTTTGAAATTAAGTTATTACTTGAGCTTCATAATGAGGCATTTAATAAAATTACAGTAGCCTGGGATATCATCTAATTGAGGTTTATTCTATATTTCAATTTTACATATATCATTACTAGCAGCTGGTATAGCATATCGGTATCCAGCCAGGAGAACAAAACCCATACCAGGTAACTAAGTAGAAGAAATGTAATACAGAAAATCAATAATGAAACTTAGAAAAGCTGTAAAAGCAATCAGGAGAGAGGAGGTAACTGAGATGAGCGAATACAGGAAGGTGCTCTCGGTTTTTGGTTCATGAGTGACCGAGGAAGAAGAATGTGCTATCATAAGCTAGGAGACGAAGCCACACACCAGAAACTGTGACTCTGGTAAATCCCACGTATAGGGGCTCAACTCTGGGAAGAAGTAGCCTCTGCTATTTTGTCAAAAGTGGGGATTGAAGGAGGGGGAGAAACATTGGGCTTCTTTCTTTCTTTTACCCTCCAATCTCCTGCCAGTAGCTTCCGTTGATTGAAAAAATAGGCAAAGTGACCTGAAAAAAACGAACAAACAACAACAACAACACTTTCAATGGTCTGTTTCTCTGCCCAAAAGGGCAGAGTATGAAAGAGAAAACAAGCAAATGCCTGACACATAGAAATATAATTCACTTTCAAAGACTATACTTAGCTAGTACAAGGTGATATATTTGCTGTAACAGATAAATATCAAATCTGGTAGCTTAACAAATATGAAGTGTATGTATCACTCGGTTAAGTCTAACCATGGGTTTCAGATCAGTAGGATCACAGGATCTTTTCATTTGATGATACCACCATCCTCTAAGACTTTATAGTACTCTCCACCTAACTGGCAGATGAGAAAGAGATGGATGATCATTCATTGGAAATCGTATGTGTCAGGCCTAGGTGTGTGTATATATGATTTCTTCTCATGGTCTACTGGCTGGATCTTAGTCACCTGGATGCAAGGGACTAGGAGATGTAGTGTAGCCAGGGAACTGACCAGGTTCATTGACCAGCTATTTTCTCAGTCAGGATTTCATGATTATAATTTTTTTTTCTATTAAGCTGAAATCTACTCTGTAACTTTTGTCCAATGGTCTTAAACATGACAACTTCAATTTTTCTTCGTAATTTGATTTCAACTCTCTGAGTATTCTAGTCACTGTTCTCAGTATGACTTCTATTTTGTCAATATCTATATGAAAGAAAACATCGATGGTTTAAAGCTACCAGATAGACCAGGACCCAAAGCACAACTTTAACACTTAGTGTATAACCTTGGGAAAATCACTTAGTTGCTTTTTCCCCTACCCAACTATGTTGAGATATTATTGACATGACATGTAAGTTTAAGGAGCACCACACATTGATTAGATACACTTTTATATTGCAAATGAGTGCCACGATAGTTTTATCTAACACCTCCATTGTGTCACCTAAATGCCTTTTTGTTGTCATAAGTATATTTAGGGTCTATTCTCTGAGCAACTTTCAAGTCCATATACACTATTGTTAGTGATATCACCATGTTATACATTAGACCCCCAGACTTATTCATCTTATAAAGTCTGTAGCCTTTCAGCAACATCTCCCCATCACCCCCTGCCACTCAGGCCCTGATAACCACAATTCTACTCTTTTTCTATGTGTTTGTTTTTTTTTAGATTATATCTGTAAGTGAGATAAGACAATATATGTCTTTCTGTGTCTGACATTTCATTTCGCATAATGCTCTCAAGGTCTGTACATGTGTCTCAAATAGGGGGTTTCCTTCTTTCTCATAGCTGATTAATATTCCATTGTGTATGTGTTACATATACTAATACATATAGACATATATAACAAATAGTAGTTCATTGTATATGCAGCACGTTATTTCTAGGTCCTTGATTTTGTGTCTATCTTTATGCCAGTACCATACTCTATGAATCACTACAGCTTTGTAATGTAGGTTAAACCAGGAAGTGTGATGCCTCCAGCTTTGTTTTTCTTCTTCAGGATTGCTTTGGCTATTAAAGGTCTTTTATGCTTCCATACAAATTTTAGGTATTTTTCCTATTTCTGTGAAAAATTTCATTGTAATTTTAATAGGGATTTCATTGAATCTATAGATGACTTTAGGAAATATAGGCATTTTACAAAAATATTAATTTTTCTGATCGTTGATTATGTGATACCTTTCCATTTGTCTGTGTCTTTTTCAATTTCTTTCATCAATGTCTTGCAGTTTTCAGTGTACTGATCTTAGATCTCTTGGTTAAATTTATTCCTAAGTATTTTGTTCTTTTTTGTGTTACTGTGAATGGGATTATTTTCTTTACAGTCAAACCTCAGCTCTCAAACATCTCCCATCTCGAACAATTCAGTTGTAGACTAAGTTGTCCACAGAAAAAAACATCTTGGTTGTTGAACAAAACTTTGGTTCTCGAGTGGACAATCTTTTCATGTTGATACCTGTATGATCTGTTATGTGTCTCTCTGGCATGATTCTGTTTTCAAACAAATAACTTCTCGAACAGCCTTCCTGAATGAATTAAGTTCAAAAATTGAGATTATACTCTATTTCTTTTTTAAATATTGTATTTTTAGTGTACATAATGGTGACTTATTTCTTTTTGTCTTTTATTTTTTTACTGTTGTTTAAGCACAGTTGTCTATTCCCCCCCACACACTGCAGCATCCTTCCTTGCCCCCCACCCTCAAACCTACCCTGGTGACTATTTCTCTATGTTGCTTTTGTATCCTGCAAATTTACTGAGTTCACTGATTAGTTTAACAATGTTTTGGTAGAGTATTTAGGATTTTTAATATATATCATCTGCAAACATAAAGAAATTTTTACTTCTTTCTCTTTTGATTTGGATGCTTCCCTTTTTTTATTTTGTCTGATTGCCATGGCTAGAGCTCCAGTACTATGCTGAGTAACAGAGATGAGATTGAGCACCCTTGTCTCGTTCCTGATAGTAGAGGAAGAACTTTCTATCTTTAACCATCGAGTATGATGTTACCTGTGGGCTTGTCATACGTGGCCTTTATCATATTGTGGTATATCCCTTCTATATAAAATTTGTTAAGAGTTTCTATTAGGAATGGATGTTTGACACAAACATGAAACCACGTGGTCCTAGGCTTTTTGTTATTGTTGGGAAGTTTTAGATTACTGATTTAATTTCCTCACTAGATCCATTTTTCAATTGTTTTCTGTTTTCATTGCTCTGTTGTTCTTTTCTAACTCCTGAGGCATTTGTGAACTGATTATTTTTGTGGTAGTATACTGACTACCTTCCTTTTATATTTTGCAAATATACTACAGGTGTTTGCTTTGTGGTTCTTATGAGACTTAGACAAAACATCTTTTAGATATAACAGTCTATTTTGTTCTGAGAACAACCTCAGTGCACATGAAAACTCTACATATTACCTCCCTCTTATATTTTAACACCATAATTTACCTCTTTATACATTGTGTATTCGTTAACAAATTATAGTAGCAATAGATATTTTAAATATTATTGTGTTTTAATCTTACAGTTCATTTTTTCTTTTTTTATTGTTGTTCAAGTACAGTTGTCTCCATTTTCCCCTCACCACTCCCTCCTTCCGAATCCTTCCTGGCCTCTCACCCTCAATCTTACCCTCTTTGGCTTTGTAATCTTACACTTTAATTAAGTGGTTAAACATTATCATATTACAGTATTATAAACTTGACTATCTATTTACCTTTTTTTAGTGTGTTATATATTTATTTTCATATATTTTCACATCACTCATTAGCATCCTTTTATTTCAGCCTGAAGAACTCCTTTCAGCATTCCCTGCAAACGAGTTCTAGTTGTTACAGTTTTCCTCAACTTTTGAGAAAGTTTTTATTTCTCTATTTTTAAATGATAACTTTTCTAGATAGACTATTCTTGATTGATAGACTAATATTTCTTCTAACATTTTGAATATATCATCCTGTTCTCTCCTGCCCTGTAACTTTTCTGTTGAGAAATTCACTAATAAACTAATGAGGATTCCTTTTTAGGTTACATAATTTTTTCTTCGGCTGCTTTTAAGATTCTTTACCTTTGATTTCCGACAGTTTTATTATAATGTGTCTTGGAGAAGATCTTTTTTGGATTGAAGTTATAGGGTGATCTGATAGCTTAATGGGCTTGGATGTTCAAATTTCTCCCTAGGTTTAGGAAGTTCTCAGCCAATGTTTCTTTAAATACACTTTGCGCTCCTCCCACCCCTGACTGTTTCCCTTTCTTCTCCATCTGGAACTCTTTTAGTTTGCATGTGGGTTCCTTTGATGTGGTCCTATGTAGAGAGATCACCTAGGCTTTCTTTGCTGTTTTTTACCTTTTTTTCTTTGTTCTCCTCCAACTGTATAATTTCAAAGCTTTTATCTTCTAACTCACAGAATCTTTCTTCTATTTGATTTATTCTGTTGTAGATTTTCTCTTTTGCATTTTTAAAATTTCTTTCATTGAATTCTCCAACTCCAGAATTTCAGTTTGTCATTTTTGAAAATGACATCTCTCTTTGCTAAATTTCTCAGTTTGTTCATGTTTCTCTTCTGATTTTATTAAGTTTTGCATTGCTGTTTTTACCTATGAAGTAGCAGTCACCTCCTCCAATCTTTATGAACTGCCTTCAGGAGAGAAACACCTTCTGTCAGTCCTGGTAGTGATTCTGATGCATTCTGAACCTTGTATGGATACACCTGTTCCACATTTCTTGCTCCCTCTTGTGGCAGAATTCTGAAGCTAGCATGTCTTCTTTCAGTCCTACAGCACACCAGACCGCTGAAGACAGCCTCTTTTGTTTTGCTGAAGGTGGAACTACAGCTCAAGTTTATGGTTTATTTCTGACCCGCAGACCATGACCTGCTTTATGTGAATGCCACCTAGCCATTTACCAAGGCTCACTTTCCCCACTCTTTACCACAGGCTTGTGGGTGGGCTTCCAGATGGAGTCTGCAAAATCCGTGTCCTTTTAATGCCCTCAGAGAATCTTACTTGCTGCTCTCTCAATCTCCACCCTCCTTCCATTCACAGAGCTCCTAATTTAATTCTCTAGATGCTTTGAGAGAAAAATAAATCTCTTTGGCAGCATCCAGTACAGCTGGGAGAGACCTACATGCACTCAACTGACTTCCCTTTTCCTGTGGAAGAAATATAGCCTACAAGGCCTCCCTTAGCTCTACACTGTGCTGCCTTGGGGGATGGGTGACACAGGCAAAGTCAAGCTGTTTCTCTTACCCGTTCCAAAACATTCAAACTTGTGTGTGTTTATTCCAGTGCAGTGATGGGATTTCTCTTTGTAACTCTGGACTTCCACAAAAGCCTTCTGGTCTATGGGAGACTGCCCAAGTCAGTGTTCTCCAGGTGCATTTGGAGCAGAGCTCTGAGGGCCTGGAAGCGTTCACAGTCAGCAAAACGTTGGGTCTGCCTAGTACCACATCATAGGTGAGCTAGATTCTGCTCAGGTTTCTTGGCTATGACGCTTGACACCACAGTTCGTGTAGAGGCATTTTGCTTGTGGATAGATGGTAAATTTTTGTTTTTGAGCTGGGGGAGATAAAAATGAGGCTCATCTTATGCCACCATCATACTGATTTCACACCCACTTCTCTCTTTTAACAGTAAAATAATAGTCATTACAGTGACATTTTTAACTCTCAAGCTAGTCAACAATGAGCCTTCAATAATTTTTCTTTTTCTTTATTTAAATCATTTTTTTATTTTTCAGTTATAATTGATATACAACATTATCTTAGTTTTGGGAATACAGCCCAGTGATTAGATATTGTATAACTTACTAAATGATTATCCCGATAAATCTCACCCATTGGACATGGTACATAGGTGTTAGAATATTGTTGACTACACACCTAATGCTATACTTTACATCCCTGTAACTATTCTGTAACAACCAAATTGTACTTCTTAATCCTCTTTCCTTTTCACTCAGTCCCCTTACCCCCTCTCATTTGGCAACCATCAAAATATTCTCTGAATTTATGAGTCTGTTTCTGTTCTACTTGTTTATTTATTTTGTTTTTTAGATTCAGTTGTTGACAGATATGCATTTATTACTATTTTATTGTTCATAGTTTTGATTTTTTTTTCTTCTTAAAGAAGACCTTTTAACATTTTCATATAATACTGGTTTGGTGGTAATGAACTCATTTAACTTTTTCCTGACTGGGAAGCTCTTTATTGGTCCTTCAATTTAAAATGATAGCTCTGCTGGGTAAAGTAAGATTAGTTTCAGGTCCTTGCTTTTCATCATTTTGAGTATTTCCTGTCCATCCCCCCTGGCCTGCAAATCTTCTGTTGAGAAAGCAGCTGACAGTTTTATAGGGGCTCCCTTGTAGGTAACTAACTGCTTTTCTCTTGCTACTTTGAAGATTCTCTCTTTGTCTTTAAACTTTGGCATTTTAATTATGTTAAGTCTTAATGTGGACCTCTTTGGGTTCATCTTGTTTGGTAGGTTCTCTCTGTGCTTCCTGGGCTTGTAGGTCTATTTCCTTCACCAGGTTAGGGAAGTTTTCTGTCGTTTCTTTTTCAAATAGGTTTTTAATTTCTCACTCTCTCTCTTCTCCTTCTGGCACCCCCATGAAGCAAATGTTGCTACACTCAAAGCTGTTTCAGGGTCTCCTTACACTATCCATATTTTTTGGATTCTTTTTTCTTTTTGCTGTTCTGATTCCTTATATTCCAAATCACTGACTTGATTCTTGGTTTCATCTACTCTATTGTTGATTCCCTGTAAAGTATTCTTCAGTTAGTGTGTCCATCATTTCTGTGTGGCTCTTTTTTATGGTTTCCATGTCATTTTTATGCTGTTCAAGTTCTCACAAATTTCATTGAGCATACTTACAACAAGTCCTTTGAACTCTGCATCTAATAGATTGCTTGTCTCAAGTTTGTTTAGTTCTTTTTCTGGAGTTTTGTTCTGTTCTTTCATTTGGCACAGTTCTTATTATCTCCTCATTTCAGCACCCTCCTTGTGTTTGTTTCTAAGAATAAGGTAGAGCTGCTACGTCTCCTGGGCTTGGTAGAGTGCACTTATGTGGAAGCTGTTCTGTAGGTCCCTGTGGTACAGCCTCCCCTTTCACCCAAGCTGGGTACTCCATGTGTACCCGCATTACCCCATGTCTGCTGTGTACATCCTCCTGTTGTATTTGAGCCTTGAATGCTGTTGGCGCATCAATGGAAAGGATTTACCCCCAGGCCAATTGACTATGAGGACTGGCTGTAACCACCAACTGCTGTGAAGGATCATTTGTGCAGGGGCCTACACCACAGAACAGGATTAACTTCAGCAGGGCTCTGGTGTCCACTGAGTTCTGTCCTTGAGTGTGTTGTTACTTGTGGAGGTGGTTGGGAGGTGTTCTGATGAGGTATGAAGCTATCTACTAGGTGCATTAGCTATGTAGCCTCCTTGAAAGTGCAGGCCAAGGTCAGCTGCCACCTGTGCTCTGCCCAGATCAGCTAGCATGAGTTACAAAGTAATCTGTAGAAAGCCGCTAGTTGTGCTGGGCTTGGAGGTGCCCAGGAAAGGCCAAGCTGGAAACCAAGACTGGCTTCTGCTAGTGCTGGGCCTGCGACCATTTAGCAAGAGGTATGGGGCATGCTGAGGCCAGATGCTGCTTGTTTGAAAGATTTTAGGAAAGTCTGAAGCATGAACCAGGACAGGCCTTTATACATAAAAGTAATTAGAAATTGCTTATCCATCTGCAAGTTGAGTGGGGAAGGTTCTCAAGAAATCACCAGGGTGGGACAAACAGTGTGAGCCAGGTTGATGGAGACTCAGATATGGTGTCTGCCTCCTGGCTTTGTTGGAGGAGGGCTCAGAAAAGGAGCAATGGTCTCTATTAGCATTTTCGTCTGGCAGAAAGCTGTACCCTCTCCCCTAGGTCTTGCCCAGATGCCAGATAATTCAGTATCTCCATGTAGGTTCCTAAAGCCTTTGGAGCTGCTGTTCCAGCACTGGAGCTCAGAGCGAGTGAGAGGGTTAGTCTGTACACATGTTCTTTCAGAGGAACTGTCTAGGACTCTGGAAGCTTTCTGTCTCACTCAGCCAAAATTACCACTGGTTTTTACAGCCAGAAGTTATGGGCACTTCTCTTCCTGGCATGGAGCCCTGGGCTGGGGAACCTGTCATGGGGCTGGGACTCCTCACTCCTCATGAGGGATGTCCACACCTAGTTTTTATCCCTGCACCCACATATATGTGGGTGTGGGTCCAGCCTGTCTGCATCTCTGCCCCTCCTACCAGTCTTCATGTGGCTTCTTTAAATACCTAGTTGTAGGACTCCATTTAGCTAGATTTCAGGTAGTTCTGAATGATGGTTGTTATGTTGTTTAGTTGTAATTTTGTGTGAGGATGCAAGTACTGTGTTTATCTACCTGCCATCTTGACCAGAAGTCTCAGCAATTTGTTAATTATAGTTTAAGTGTTCCTGCTGGTACTGGCTCCAGCAGCAGGTTTCTGCTCCTAGGCTTCAAGTAAGTTTTGAATTTTCTGTATCCACCTCTATCTCCTGTTTTTGAGGGACTTTGCCCTCAGTTCTCTGGTGGATCTAAGAAGAGTTGTTGATTTTCAGTTTGTTCAGCTTTACTGTTATTGTTACGATGGAGTAACAACTTCCAAGCTCTCTATATGTCAAAGGAGAAATCAGAAGTAGTCTTTACTTTTAAAAGGCAAAGGAGCCAAGACCTGCCTGTCTTCTAAACATTAAGCAAAGCCATTTTTTTTACTGTTGTTCATTCATATCTCATTCCCCATAAATTACTGGCTTATTGTAGGTATGTAGTAACTTTGTAGCATTCATGAATAGATGAATAAAGAGTTGCTAACTACTTCACGTGTATGTTATAGTTCTAGGACTGAAACATATTTCCCTGACATATTGTGTTTTCTATAATAATATATAACAATTTTTAGTGAATATATTTTTCGTATTAAGATATCATAGTTAGTTATAGTTCTGTGTATCTCACTAGAATTTGGTTATGATTCTGACTTTCAGTTTCTGAAGCATAGTTTTGAAAGAGAAATGGATGCATCCTTCAATCTCCACTTATTTTTCCTGGCTCCATGTTTGCTCAATGCCTAGTTTTTCATTAGTTTTTTCCTATGTTTGCATCACTTAAATAACACCTTTAAATAAAAATGCTCTATATCCAAGTGTATTTTTAACAGTCTCTTTGTTTTGTCCTGAAATTAAAGCATCCTCTTTGTTAACTAAAATTCAAGAATACTGTACTACAGAAGGGTTTTAAGTAGTAGTGATATTGTAAATTTCATCACCAATAGTCTGTCGGTCAAGGTGAAATAGTTCAGGATTTGAGTCTTTAAAATATAGAAGTGTAAGAATGAATACAAGCTACCATTGATAGAATCTTAGAACTAGACAGGACTCAGAATCATTTATGAATTCACAGTTTATTTCACTAAATAGGAAACATATATGTAAGGATATTAAATAAGCAGTTCTAAGTTGCAGAAAATGTTAATGGCAAAATCACAACAAAAATCCAGGTCTTTCCACTTCCAATCAAATACCTTTCCCCTGTCCTATTTTATTTTTCTTTTATTATTTTTTAATCCTTCTACCAAGGTCTGCTGTCTTCTATCTGTTCAGTTTTACTTTTTTCTATTTAGTTGAGTACAGCAATACCTAATACAAGGTGGGTGATCACATATTAATTAGTGATAATAATGGCACTTGAGTTTTGCCAGGTTGAGTTATAGGGCAAGCTATTTATCTGGCTCACCATTTAATTTATTCAACCACACTGACTCAAAGGAGAGATTATGATTTTATTGCTTTACATTCTGGGTCCTAGTGAGCATTTTTATTAAAACCCTGGAGTCACATCACGACATCAGCCTCCATGCAGCTACACTTCACAGAGAAGCTAATGGAAGTTCCTGCTGAGAGTAGGCTAGGGCCCACAAATTCTTGGATGGTGTCTGTTAATGTTTTAAGTTATAGGTCTTGAGGAACAGCTTTAGAACTGTCCATTTTTAATATATTGGGACAGAAATCCTGATTTCAGTTTCTTGCTGTGCTGCTAAATTACAGAGAACTGAGAGTCAGTCAGTCACGTTCTTTCCCTGCTCGTTTTGCTGTCTTCACAATGAGAACACAGATGCTGCCCTCCGACTTACCTCACAGGAACGCCCTGAGAGCTCATGAGACCCCATGCAAAAGGCCCTGGGAGCACACAGAATGACATCAATTATTTCTTCCCATTAATCTCATGAGATGTAATTCATGACTGTATAATGTGGTCTTACTCTGCAGGTTTAGCTGTTCAGTGACAACCTACAAAAGGCTTCTCTGCTTTGTAGTTTTTCACTTCTCATAAAGAGAATGATAGTGTTGGAACAATGAAGAGGATTTCTCTAAATTCTTGCAGTAGCCAAGTCTGGAAAACTCATAGAAGAACATTTTATCTTTTAGAGCGGAGGCACCTAGACCAGCTTCTCATGGTACAGCTCTCCCATATCTACATCTCTGGCAGGTGGTTAATTAACCTCTAGGTATTTCTAGGGATGAGGACCTCTCTATTTTTAAAGGCTGTTATTATTGAACACTGGATATTGCTTACACTGGTGGAACAATCTATGACAATATTTTTTCCTGCCTATCATACTTTTTATATTTCAACATTTCATATATATCTGACATGTCTTTATTCTTATCTTGATTAAACATAATTTATTTCTTTTTTAAAGTATTTTTTATTGATTATGCTATTACAGTTTTCCCAATTTTTCTCCCCTTTTCCCCCCTCTGCAACCCTCCAGCATCCCCCCACCTTAGTTCATGTCCATGGGTTGTACCTATAAGTTCTTTGACTCCTCTGTTTCCCATACCATTTTTTCTCTCTCCCCATCGATTTTATGCCTACTAATTATGCTTCTTCTTCCCTGTACCTTTTCCCTGCTATTCTTCCCTTCCCCCTCCCCACTGAATTCCCTCCATGTGATGCTATTTCTCTGATTCTGTTCCTGTTCTACTTGTTTGCTTAGCTTTTGTTTTCATTGTTTTTTCTTTTAGGTTCATTTATTGGTAGTTGTGAGTTTGTTGTCATTTTATTGTTCATATTTTTTACCTTCTTTTTCTTAGATAAGTCCCTTTTACCTTTCATATAATAATGTCTTGGTGATGATGAACTCTTTGTACTTGACCTTATCTGGGAAGCACTTTATCTGCCCTTCCATATTAAATGAAAGCTTTGCTGGATAGGGTAATCTTGGATGTAGGTCCTTGCCTTTCATGACTTCAAATACTTCTTTCCAGCCCCTTCTTGCCTGCAAGGTTTCTTTTGAGAAATCACCTGATAGCCTTTTGGGCACTCATTTGTAGGTAACTGTCTCCTTTTCTCTTGCTGCTTTTAGAATTCTTTCCTAATCTTTAATCTTGGGTAACTTAATGATGATGTCCCTTGGTGTGTTTCTCTTTGGGTCCAACTTCTTTGGGACTCCCTGGGCTTCCTGGACTTCCTGGAACTCTTATTTTCTTCACCAGATTGGGGAAGTTTTCCTTCATTATTTGTTCAAATATGTTTTCAATTTCTTGCTGTTGTTATTCTCCTTCTGGCACCCCTATGATTCAGGTATTGGAACATTTCAGGTTGTCCCAGAGGTGTGTAAGTCTCTCTTCACTTTTTTTGAATTCTTATTTCTTTATTCTGTTCCACTTGAATATTTATTTTTTTTTCCTTTTGTTCCAAACCATTGCTCTGAGTCCTGGTTTCCTTCCTGTCACTGTTGGTTCCCTGAATATTTTTCTTTATTTCATTTTGGGTATCTGTTTTTTCATTTTTCGACCAAGCTCAATCAGGTCTGTGAGCATTTCGATTACCAGGGCTTTAAATTCTCGATCAGATAGGTTGGCTATCTCCTCACTGCTTAGTTCTCTTTCTGGAGTTTTGCTTTGTTCTTTCACTTGGGCCATATTCCTTTGTCTCGGTGCACCTGATAAGTTGTAAGGGGGCGGGGCCTTAGGTATTCACCCCAGCAGGGCAATCCTCTTTGCTGTGTGCAGCGCTGCCTGTGGTGGTGAGGTCAGCGAGGGAACAGTGCAGCTCGCCTGCTCAGCTCTAGCCCCACTTTCCAACGGACTCTCTCCTGTGAGGCTGGGAGTTTCTCCCACCCAGCAACCCCCACCATAGTCCACAGTCAGCTCTGAGGCTCAGTATCACTTTCAGTCAGCACCGTTCGCCTGGTCTGCTGCCTTGCCTCAGTTTTTCTGAGCCAAGTCAGGCCAGCCTGAGCGGTCTACCGCCTTACTGGTCTGGTTGTTCTGGCTGATCTGGTTGATTTTTTTTCTTTAATTCCTGGGTTTTCGGAGTTCCATGCAGTTTGATTTTCTAGAGCTCCTGGTTGTTCATTGATTTTAGGTTGGTTGTTATCCTCCTTTTGGTTGTGCGAGGAAGCAAAGAGTTTCTACCTATGCCTCCATCTTGGCCAAAACTCTTAATTTCTTTATTCCTTTCTCTACTTTTATTCCAGTTTATGTAGCTACTTTCCTTTCCTTATACTTTGTATAAAATGTGGTATTCAGAATTTGATCTAGCACTACAGAACATTGTGGGCATGTGTGGATGCCATGGGAGTTTGCCACTTGGCTCTCCTTTAAAGAAAGAACCTGCCAATCCTCTGTGAGATGTGAATTAAACTGACAGCTCCAACTAAAGCAACTTTGAGACCCACTGCACAATCTGAGCTGAGTCCAGGTTCTTGTTCAGCCTTAGCAAATGACTGAACTTGGTTAAATGCTGGGGGCTGGCCATTTCTGCTCAAAGCACAGCTCCACTATAGGCAATTTCTGCACCTGAGCTCCCTGCTGGTCTGGAGGGGGCTTTCTGAGTTGCACCATAGAGTAGAAAGCGTCCTACTCAATTCTCTTTCCATCTTCTTTTCCATTTACATATGTCAGACCAGCATTGCAATCCGCATGCTTACTCTGCATACTCCTTTTCCCACTCTCCTTTGTCTTTTTTTTTTTTTTTGCTTATTCACTTGTTTTTTAATTTAACACATTTAATGAATACTTATTTCATTTTTTTTTACAGGAGTAATTTTTTATTTTTTATTTTTTTATTTTTTAAATTTTTATTGTTATTCAATTACAGTTGTATGCCTTTTCTCCCCATCCCTCCACCCCACCCCAGCTGAACCCACCTCCCTCCCCCACCTCCACCCTCCCCCTTGATTTGGTTCATGTGTCCTTTATAGTAGTTCCTGTAATCCCCTCTTCCCACTGTCCCCACCCCACTCCCCCCTGGCTATTGTTAGATTGTTCTTAACTTCAATGTCTCTGTTTATATTTTGTTTGCTTTTTTCTTCTGTTGATTATGTTCCAGTTAAAGGTGAGATCATATGGTATTTGTCCCTCACCACCTGGCTTATTTCACTTAGCATAATGCTGTCCAGTTCCATCCATACTGTTGCAAAGGGTATAAGCTCCTTCTCTCTCTCTGCTGTGTAGAATTCCATTGTGTAAATATACCATAGTTTTTGAATCCACTCGTTTGCTGATGGGCACTTAGGTTGCTTCCAGTACTTGGCTATTGTAAATTGTGCTGCTATGAACATTGGGGTGCACAGGTTCTTTTGGATGGGTGTTTCAGGGTTCTTAGGGTATAATCCCAGCAGCAGATTTGCTGGGTCAAAGGGCAGTTCCATTTTTAGTTTTCTGAGGAAATTCCATATTGTTTTCCACAGTGGCCTCACCAGTCTGCATTCCCACCAACAGTGCACTAGGGTTCCCTTTTCTCCGCATCCTCTCCAACATTTGTTTGTTGATTTGTTTATGTTGGCCACTCTAACCGGTGTGAGATGGTACCTCATTGTGGTTTTAATTTGCATCTCTCTGATGGCTAGTGATGCTGAGCATCTTTTCATATGTCTTTGGGCCCTCTGTATGTCTTCCTTGGTCCTTTATCTTTTACAGGCATTATTTCAGACATTTCTTCTATTTCTAACTCTGTGCCAACATTTGATTTCTGGAGGACACAATTGAACATAATATAATGCCTACTTGGTTTGGTTTTTCACAGCATTATTAAAGCAACCTGTGGCCATAGTCAATGACCTACATTGAAGTTATAGTGTATGGGATATCTAGGAATCCATAGATTACGCTAGTGTCTGATATATTATTAGGATGGGCTAGAGGTATCACCCTGAGCACACTGGCCTCCATGTAAAATGGCCCAAATATCTTTCTACCCATCCCTGAGAAACTTCAGTCAGGGCTCTAGAGATTTAGTGCCCAGCATCAGGTCCTGCATAAATTCTGTATACTTTTTATAGGCTACCACATTAGTCATACCTTAGACACTCATTTATTCATTCCTGAGTTTCTTGGTAAAACACCCCTACTTACCTATGTGATTTCTGCTCTTATTATTTATCTTGCCATCTGTGACTTCACCTCACTATTATCCTCAACACTTATAATAAGAACTCTTCTGGCTTTGAACTTTGAAGCCCCCTTTTGAATAAAATCTGCATTTGTTCTAAGATGATCCCTATAGTATATAATTCTGTGCATTTCTCTATAGGAACTTTTCCAACTGGTCGCACTGAGTTCCTATAAACAACTTTTAAAAATTCTAAAAATCTTAAGTATCTTATTCAGCCTAAAATCTAAGCCATGGATCATGCTATATAACTCATGTTATAATCATAACAAGAAACAAAGAAGAACTTTTGTTTGGACTTGATAAGTAAAGAAGAGACTGACAATCATTGCTATGAATTGGGTCTTCCTTTTTGTCAAAGTCAAGCTTGCTGCTGCTGCTGCTCCTCCTCCTCTTTCCCCCCTCCTCCCATCTCCCTCTCTCTCTCTATTGCTCTCTCTTCCTTTCCCAACCCATCTCTCCCTGTCTCTCTCTCTCTGTCTGCCCCCTCTCTTCCTGTCTCTCTGATACATACGTGGCATTGGCTTAAGTAATTTAAAATCCGTCTTAATTAAAGTCCTTTTGAATTCATGCCACCAAACACAAGCCCATCTATGAACATCTTAAGGAATCTGTGCCCTCCATTAAATGTTGCAAATAATGAACATGAAATGTAAATAAGAACCATATTTTGTTATTTTTAAGCCACTAGAACATGGTAGTTGTTATAGCCAAGCAAATGAACTACATGTATTCTGATTAAAGCAGTTACCTATTGAATAGATGTTTTGCTTCTATATTTTAAATGGAGTTTCATATTTCCTGGAACTTGCTTGATGTATCTACAAGCTCTCTATGTCCTTATTTGTACTTCCTCCCCATTTTTGTGTTCTCCCTTTTGATGATTTTATCTCCCTGCCATGGCATTGCTCTCTGGTATATTTAACCCTGTCCTAGAGCCATACGACCTTGAAAACACCTTCTTTGAAATGTTACATTTGAGTGTGTGTTCCCCCAATTACTAACCAATAGTGCGTTATAGTGTGGTGGATGAAAAACATAGGTTTTAGAGTCAAACAGACCTGTACTTTAAATCTAAATTTATGACTGTTTTGTAACTGTGCAACTTTGATAAATGACTCCTGTTTTTTCACTTAAAAATGTGGAACATAATATAGTATACACCAAAGGATTGTGGGGGGATTTTATGAGATATTGTATGAAAAATGGCAGGTGCCTCTTAAGCCTTCTTCCATCAAAATAATCCTATTCTAATTATCAAATATTATACCTAGGCATCAGATGTTAATAAAATTTCCAAAATTGACATATTTACATAGCTTATAAGTGCCAAATACTTTAATTTACAGTGTGTCATTTTTTACAATGATTCTGTAAAAGACGTCTGTGAGAAAACATTTCTGAAATGCATCCTAAGTCCCAGGAATTGACTAGGCACTGGCCATCATTAGTGCCTTTTTATAGATACAAAATGTGAGCCCCAGGGAGGTTAAATAACTCACTTAAACTTTCTTGGCAATAAGTGAATAAATATGGGTCTCCAATATACATTTTCTAACTGCAATAATTTTACTTCTCTACATAAACTATTACTTCTCCTAAGTAAGACATAGAAGTAGAATGTTAAGGATATTTGATTTTAGGTGATAAAGTTCCATAAAGCAGAGTCAATATTGTGGTTTGGTAGCAGACAAGTGAACAAATCAACCCTTCCTACATCCCCAGCTATCTTGAAACCTATCAAATTATACCCCAAAGGTAATAGGTTCAAACACTGAGGTTTTGAAGGGAATTTATATGCCTATTGCATGGATTTCTATGTAACCATATAAATGCTAATAGATTGAAGCCTAAAGCAATCTCTGTTCCTAAGTTTCAGAAAAATTCAAGTATGTCTTCCTAAATTTCAAACAACATTGGGATTTATCTAAGAAAGGATCTCAAAACATCAAAGGAGAATTGACTATGTAGTAAAAAATGTAAATTGAATCTCCATGAGGGCAAGGTATTTGCCTTACAGAATATTTTAAGAACACTTACAAGCAATCATAAGATGACCAACACATACTTCAAATGCAGCACGTATTCAGTAAATATTTTATGTGACATTGATTTTAAAGTTAAAAAAATACAGTAGTTTCAACCTTAAAAATAAAGATAAATAAATAAATGAAAACTGAAGGGAGAAAAATATTTTAAAAAAGCAGAACTAGTAGCAACACGAGGTGCCGCTAAGACGTGAAGAAATGTTTAAAAATGTAAGAGATTGAGAATAGGAAAGCTAGTTCAACCACACCAGTTACTTCTTTTGCGGGATGTCTATTTGTGACTCACAGATAATTTATAGATCTATTCAATTAGCAAGTTAGACATGAGTGTGCCTACATCTGCCCGTGCAGCTGAAAGCAATAATCTCTATACTGTGCTGTTATTGTTGATAAAAACTTTCTATAGCAAATGAAAGAGAATTTAGTTTTCTTCAGAGTGGTTGAGGGTGAAATGAATCACAGAGAGGAATCTTTAGCGATTCAAACATGGCAAATAAATCTGTGGTCTGGAGTGGAAGCCTTGGGCACACAGATGCCACACTCAGAGGCACCAAGTGAAATATTCAGCTGCAGTCTTCCCATTTTGGTTTAAATCTTTACTATTTACAAAAAATGTGTATCAAGCATATGGTTTCTGTTTCCTACTTGTCCTTTACAACTTTAACCAAGGTTGTTTCCCACTTTCTGCAAGCTGAACTCCTCAGGAACGTGTGCCCGCATCATTTGCTAGTCCTGCAGGCAACGTTAGAGATTTAATGAAAAGAGATGCTCTAATTACATTTGTGAGAACCACCTGAACTTTATATTAGAATTTCTTTTAGGTTGAAATTACATGGTATTTGATTTTAAAATATGGTGTTGTCTCTTTGAACTGATTCCCAACCAAGTATTCCAACATTTTGGAAAATGCTATGTCATGGAAATCTTGGATGCTTTTTAGAGGCTCTTGAGCTGAACAAAATGTAAGTCCTTTTAAAATCCCAGCCCTTATCCATTACATCTCTTGCAGATGGATAACTGTGAGAGGGATGGCATATAAGAGTAGTTCAAGCATAGCCTATCCATTTTGTTGGCATTATAGCTTTTCTATTAATTCATACAGATATTAAATATTCAATGCCTACCTTATGAATTAGTAAATAGAGGATATATGAATATGTATTTCATTTTATGCTCCCTGGGATAGCCATATGAGACCAACTACTTTACTAGTAATGCAAGGGGACAGTCATTATGTCTTCATATTTCAACACATAAGAAGGCTTCAATATTGTGCTTGGAAATTATTAAACTATATTTTGGTATATCAGAAGAAAAATGTTTTGTGAGAAAGTAAACCTGTTAATTTCTATAAGTAAGAAAAAGGTGCAAAAGTATTTTCCTATAAAACTTTGAATTGTTTCTGGAGGGGAATATTACAACATATTTACGCTTTATAAGTTTGAGTCTTACGTGCATTTATGTTTCAATTTCTTTGAATCTCTAGATGTAATGTGTATGTGTATTTCTAATTTGTCTTCCTAATGTCTTGATGGAGAAAAAAGACAAAATAAAACCTAAGTCTTACATCATCTTGTTTCTACGTGAGTCATCTTATCTCCCAAGAGGTTGGAATTTTATTTAGCTTCTGGAAACCTCATTTCTCTCATCTGTAAAAATTGGGTTATTGGTGGATTAAATCTTTTGTTTTAATATGAACTAGAATATTCCTTTTTAAAAAAAATTCTCACCCAAGGATATTTTTTCCATTTCTTTTAGGGGGCGGGGCAAGAAAGACACATCGATGTAAGAGAGAAACATTGATTGGTTGCCTCCCTATGCAGCCAACCCAGGGATCAAATCTGCAACCTATGTATTTGCCCTGAGCAGAAATTGAACATGCAAACTTTCGGCATATGGGGAAATGCTCCATCCAACTGAGCTGCACCATCAAGGGCTAGAATATTAGTTCTTGATGAGTTGCCATGAATCCTAGAACTACTGTAAATGTACAACTACATTTTTATCAACATACATTATTTTTCCCCTGCAATTAAGAAGTCATATGAGGCAATAACATTTGCAAATGAAATGTTCTATAGAGCAGGTCATGGAGTTCAGTGTGTAGCAGGATGTCTTAGTTGCTCTAAAGAAAAGGGATATGGAATAAAAAACAAGCTTATACCAAAACAATGTTAGATGTTAATTGAAGCATGTGAGACAGTTGCCTTGTAATTATGTAAAATGAACTGTGACAACTCAAAGACAGCAACATCTGAGGTCTGTCCAGAAAGTATCCAGCACATAATGTGAAAAATAGAGACATTTATTGAAGAAGGTATAAGATACAAAAAACATTGTACATAGGACAGTGATGCCTCAGTCTCCTTCAAAGTAGGCATGTTGGGCCCTCACACAGTTCTCCTAGTGTCTCTTCCATTGTTCAAAACACTCTGCAAAGTCCTTTGTTGGAATCATCATCAGCTGCCCCATTGTATTTTCCTGAACCTCAACAGTCTGAAATCTCTTCTCTTTCAAAGGTGATTTTTTTTTTAAAGATCATATTTATTTTTAGAGAGGGTAAGGGAGGAAGAAAGAGAGGGAGAGAAACCTCAATGTGTGGTTGCCTCTCACATGCCCCCTACTGGGAACCTAGGCCACAACCCAGGCATGTGTCCTAGACTGGGAATTGTACCAGTGACCCCAAAGGTGATTTTAGCTTTGGGAAAAGTCAAAAGTTGCAGGACACCATATGTGGTTCTATGGTAGTGGTTTGAATCAAGTCATCAGCAGCTGCAGCACGATGTTCCTTCTGCTCTGGTAACAGAAGCCACTGAACAAATTTTGCCACACCATGTTTTGTGCCAAAATCCTGAGTTAAAATCTTGGCCATGGTAGTTTTCAGAATCCCCAGATCAACTTCTAGTCATCACACTGTCAGTGGCCGATCATTGTTGATTGCACCCCATACATGTTCATCATTCTCAGGTGTTCTGCTTGTTGCAGACCTTTCAGAACATGGATCACTTTCAACAGATTCTCAGCATCTTTGAAGTGTTTGTTTCACTTTTATTTGCACTGCACCTATTGTATTGTCCTTCAGAGGCTTCTGAATCATCTGAATAGTTTCCATGGAGAAATGTTCAAGCTTAACACAAAATTTGATGCAGATTCATTGCTCTACTTGCTTACTCATTTTGAATGTTATAGCCACACAGTACACATGCTCACTCAATGGTGTCTACCGCCCCCACTGACTGGTATAGTGAAGTTGTCATTGTTCGCACATGAGCATTCCAGTGCGCTCTCCTTAGCTGCCAGGTAAATGTTATTCAAACCATTATCTTATATTAACAATGGATAGGATTTTTCTGGACAGACCTCTTATAACCAACCAAAGGGTAAACATGTGATAGCTCTGAATATACTTATAGATATTGTAAGATATTTTTATGATGTAGCAATATTAGGATTGAAATTATGGCTGACTTGTTTAATGTAATTTTGAGTTTGTAAATCCTTCCAGCATGTCATTAAATATTCTAGTAGGTTTATAGTACTTAAAATTGTTCCATACACACAAGTTATTGAACCTACCAAAATATATGCACAGTTAGTACACACTACATAAGTAATTTTATTTTTTCTTTTTTCTTTTTCCTTCACTTTCATAAAATTTATTTTGCTAGCTTACATTTATGTATAATTTCCCTTTTCTGTCATTCTTTCTCTTCTCTTCCTCCCTGCCTCCCTCCCTCTCTTCCTCTCTTCTCAACTGCCAGCAATTTCTTTTATTTTTACTTTGCCCTTTGGCTATTTTATGAGAATTTTATGCTACCTCTAAATCTAAACTAGGTCAAAATGTAATAACTCACCTGTTCTTCATAATTGGCGGTTGGTGATTCTTTCTGAAAGTACTCTAATATACTTTGTCTGCCAGTACCTTCCCTCACTTGACCTTGTTAAACCTTTCACCTAATTAAGCTAAAAATGGAGAGCCAGCCAATGCAGTAATATAGAAATTCTGGATGAATGTGTTTCAGGATTGCAATTCTTTTTTAACCAAGAAGTGCTTGAATTTCAGCTTTGGTTCTTTCAAAGCACTAAATTGCTAAGAATAACTTTTGCTTTGAGAAGTTCAAACAGTCACCCATCCAATAGTTATAAGCGGAAGTGCATTTATTGTGGAGTAAAGAGCAATTGGTTAAAATAATAGATTTATAATTGCATATAATTACATGCCAATTGAAACTTCATTAGGTTTCTTGTGTCATGATGGAAGATGTCCCTGAGCAGTGTCAGCTGGGAGTTCTTATGAATCCCTTCTGTCTTTTTCTCTTTACACAAGCACAACCCACAGAGCAGGGTTACTATTGTTATGAGATAATTAGAACAAGCCTTTTTAAAAATTATTAAATAACTCAACTATAGCATGAACTAATAATTGATTTTTTTAGTATCCAAATCCGCCATACATAATACTCTTATTAAAACTATGGCTGATGTAAAGAAAAAAAGCTGTTGTTTTTAACATTGTTAAAAGTAATGTGGTGCATTTTTTTTGAAAATGAACTCTGCGTCATATTCAATGCCCCCTTTTTTGTAGTGTTTCACAAAGGGAGGTAACTCATTTACTAACACCCATGGTGTTCATAATACTTAGTTTAAGGTGGTTGAAAATCTTGATTTACTGTCTCATACATTAGTGATGGGCCTTCATGTTGGATGTGATTGGTTGCAGACATGTCAAATACTGTGGCTCTTATTGCCCTTGAGTGTTGTGGTGGAGCGTAACTGGGAACCAAGCATAAGAATGCGGATAGTACCTCTGGAGCCAGCTGCCAGGGGGCAGTTTTTCACAGATAGCTCTTAAACCTTAAACCTAACATATACCTCTGTGTGCTCAAGTAAATTGGGGCTAAACACAGCCAACCTCTTATGGTCATTTTGAGAATTAAATGGATAATGCATGTCAACTCATGAAAATTCTGCTTGCTACATTTAAATCACTTCAATAACTGTTAGTAACAATTAATATGGGGGAAATAGAAAATATCTTTTCACAAATGGTGCTCCAAAGCTCTTTTAAGTATTTGCTTTCTGAGGATATTTAGGATCTGAAAAAAATATATATATGATTTGCAATTTTATGTGTCATAATGATTATGATTTTATAAGAGACATACATGTACTTCCTTTTCACTTTTTAAATTTGTGATGTAGGTGACAGGATTACCACTATTTCCCCCTTTTTACTGAGGAGACCACTGAAGTTCTGAGAGATTAACTGAGTTACTTAAGGTCTTACATGTGTAAGAAGTACATAAAGAACTTTAAATAACACATTGTCAGTGTTAAGCCTTTGCACCTCCAACAGTGAAATACAAAAGAGGTGGGCAAAAGTAGGTTTAAAGTTGTTTGTATGGAAAATCATATAATAATTAATAAATAATCATACAATAATAAACTGTTTCACATAATCACAGCTGTTGGCCTGCTTTTGCCCACACCTGTATGATAAAAGTTGCACTTAGGCCGTAGAGAGAGGGGAAATATTACTTCTCCCTGTATTTAAACTTCCAAAATCAAAGTCATAATAGACACTCTCTCCTATCTGTAGCTGAATGTTCTCTGGTTTTCCTTATCTCAGTGAAGGACATTATACTTCAGTCCATTTACCAGATCAAAATCTAGGTGTAATCTTTAAGCCTCTTTGATTCACCCTCAATGTCTAATCCATCACATAATCCTATCCCTTAAATGTATATTTTCTTTCTAAATATCTTTTGATTCTGTCTACTCCAAATCATCTCTTCTGACAGTGCCTTGGTCAATACTACCCACGTGTCTCTCATATACTGTTACAACACCTCGCTGACGCCTTTATATACACTGTGTTCTTTCTCCAGTCTGCAGTGGACACAATGAGGCCATCTGTCACAATTGAAATCCTGTCAACACTTTTCAACTAAAAATGCGTCACCGACTGCCCTTTTTCTCTTAGAATGAACAGCAAAGTCCATAACACGCCTACACGGCTCTGTCACGTTTCTGTTTTTGTCTTGAAGCTTTCTTATCGCATTCAGGTGAGACTGCCTAGTGCTTCTCTCCCTCCAAGCCCAGCACCCTTTCTGATTTAATCTTCTGTCTGCAGCTCATCTTGCCACACCCATTGCAGGAGCCCCTGAATCCTACTTAAACATGTATCTCTTCTGTCCGTCCTTCGGATGTCAGCTTAAGCAGTGCTTCCTTGGGAAAAGCTCTTGGGATCCCCAAGACAAGTCCAGATATCTCTGTTATATTATCATCTAGCACATTATATTTTATCTTTATTGAATTTGTCTGTTTTAAAATATTTATTTTACTGGTTATTAATATTTAATATTCTCATCATAATCCTTGGGGTCAGTGTTGATTTTTATTGTTTTTACATGATGTAGAAATAGTGACAGGTAAATGGATGCTTAAAAAGTATCTGTTGACTGAAAGAATGGGGAAATAACTGGATGAGTCCTGTATATTGTTACATTTTATCCAAGCATTCACTGCTTGATATTTATTTTTTGTCATAGAGGCTTGATTCCAGAGATGCTTCACTGACCTGATAAGATCACTAATCTCAAAGACTTATTTGTTAGAGTGGATGATTTATCTAAAGAAGACTAGGTGTAGCTGTAATACCTCTAGTTCTGTATACGAACAATGACTTTGTGCAAGCGTTGTGTAGTAAATGGTTTCACCAAATATTACAAATCACAGGTAACACGTTTGTACATGTACAGGTTTTAAAATTATATATTGATACAACACATATGTGCAATTTTCTTTGTATATTTTCCTTTATAAAATAATAATAATGGTGAAAAATGAACACATCTTAGAAATCGGTTTGTTTCAGAGAAGTGTTCAAGTGTGTAGAGACCTTATCACAGTATTTAGCTCTTGTACTTAGTGTAGTTGTATGTAGGGTACTGGGATGAAATATGGAAATACTGAGTCTCAGTTCCAGTTTTGATCTAAAACTACTGTAGGATGTTAAGGAATTGACATTTTTGGAGTCACTTGTCTTATCTGTGATTTAAGTGTTTAGGCTACTAGGACTGTCTAGTCCCTGTGGCTTGGCTTGCAGAGCTATTATCTTTAGTTAGTTTGTTTGTTTGTTTTAGATGAACCTTTTTATAGGTTGTACTTTCAAATAAATCTACAAGCATTTGAGGAAATGACAAGTGAAATAAAGGTTACAATTACATACAAGTATTGTAAAAAGGTTGTAAAATATGTTTTAAAAAATGTGACTGTTTTATTGATATCTGAGAACTTTATTTTATTAATCAATGGTATTTAGCATAACTTACTTTCATTTTAGAGCATATAATTCAAATTTATTTAAAATATTACATTAGAATTTAACTTAAAATATGAAAAATATAACTTTAGGTTTTCTGGGTTTCCATGGATCAGGTCATTTTTTAACTAATTGTAAAGCTTCTCCAGTGGACAACATGGTTGAGCATGTGAATGGATATCTACTAGGGGGTTGGTCTTAATTCATTGCTATGAGATTTCAAACAACTTGAAAAATTAAAAATCTATAAGGCAATTAAAAATCAAATACGAATTTTTAAAAGGAAAGTTAGCTTTGTTAGATGTCTCAAATAAGAGCTCTTAATGTTGACACAGAATCACACTCTAAGTAAACATGCCATTTTCTGTTTATACGGCTCTTACTGCCCTTAGCCAGGTTACATAAAAAAAAAGAAGAAAATGAAAATAAAGAAAACTTCAAGAACGTAAATAAATGTAACACTTCTTTTTCACATGTTTTGTATTTTTAGAGGATGCAAAATCATTCTAGGATCTTCATTTTTTTCTATTATTATAAATATCTGTTAAAATGGCGCTTTCAATGGGCAAGAGTGACAGTTTTTGGTGGTATGTCTGCTAATCTGTCATGAAAAAATAATTTACTCTCATTGACCTTAAAGAGTAACCATGTCACTCATCATTCTTATTAATAAATGTAACAAAACCTAGAAAATTTGATTAAGATTGTTACCACTATTTAGCATCTCTGAGTTCTTTTCTCAAGAATTATCCCAGTGACAGCTTTAATATGTTTCTTAGTACAAAATTTAGTGCTTGGGATTATGCCCAGGACTTTGACAGCTATATACATCATGTGAAGGTTGAAAGGTGGGAGACAGAGTCCAGAAATAATGAAACCTAGACATGCACAGTCATCTGAAAACAATTCAGTTAGACAGAGTTGGGAGACAGCCGGAACCAAAACTGAAGATGCAAAAATTAAGGAAATAAGATAGGGTTGTAAATGAAAAAAGATAATTTCATGCTGTTGGTCTTACAGGGCGAGAAGCTTGAGTAATGATTGACAAGACATGATGTTAATTTGAGAAGACAGAGATGAAGATAATAGGATGTGGCCACCAGATTAAATGTATAGAATTGGAATGCTAGAACAGTTTTAAGGCAAAAAAAAATAAAAAAAGTTATCTGGATGTAACATCTTGAATTTTTGACATACTATGTAGATAATCACCACAAAATACATTGAAGAAGTACAAGGATATAAAATACAATAAAGAGTTTATGTTCACCACATTTTCTTTATCCAGTATCCATTGAAAGACACTTAATTTCCATGTCTTGGCTATTGTGACTAGTGCTGCAATGAACATAGGGGTGTGTATGTCTTTGTCCATAAGTGTTTTCAAAAATTTTAGGTAGGTACCCAGAAGAGGGATTGCTGGGTCATATGTTAGCTTTATTCTTACTTTTTTGAGGAGTCACCATGCTCTGTTCCATAGTGACTGAACCAATTTACATTCCCACCAGTAGTGAATGAGGGCTCCTTTTTCTCCTCATCCTCTCCAGCACTGACTGTGTCTTGTCTTATTGATGATGGCCATTCTAACAGGTGTGAGGTGGCATCTCATTGTGATTTTAATTTACATTTCCCTTGTAGTAGTGAATTTGAGCATCATTTTCATATATCTTTTGGCATTTTTATATATTCCTTGGAAAACTGTCTGTTCAGGTCCTCTGACCTTCTTTATTGAATTTATTGGGTTGGCATTGATTAATAAAATGATATAGATTTCAGAGTTATCATTAAATTGATAAAACACATCACCTGCATATTATATTGTGTGTCCATCACCCCAAGTCTCCTTCCCTCTCCATTCATCTCCCTCTTTACCCTCTCTACTTCCCCCACCCCTTTCTCTCTGGTTGTCACTATACTATGGTTTATAAGGTCTGTCAGCCCATTTTTTAATCAGATTGGTTTTGTGTTGTTGTTTGAGTTCTATGATTTCATTATATATTTTTGTTATTAGCTCCTCATTGGAAGTATCATTTGCAAATGTCTTCTCCCATTTGTTTGGCTGCATTTTTGTTTTGTTGGTGGGGGATATCTTTTATAGGAAAGCTTTTTAGTTTGAGGGAGTCCTATTCATTTATTTTTGCTTTTACTTAGCTTGTCTTTGGGATCAAGTTCACACAAACTCCTCTGAGACCAAGGTCCACAAGTTTAGTGCCTATGTTTTCTTCTATGTATTTCATTGTCGCAGATCTTACATTCACGTCTGAATCCATTTTGAATTAATTTTTATCTATGGTGGCAGAAAGCAGTCTAGTTTCATTCTTTAGCAAGTCTATTTCCAGTTTTCCCAACACCATTTTTAAGGACACTTTTCTTTTTCTATTATATGTTTTTGAAATTTATATAATTCATTTTTAAAAGAAATCTCAAACAGTGCTAGATACAGAGTAGCTCATAATTAGCCTGAAACATCTTGTCTGTCTGTTAAATAAATTTACATCATCTTTAGGATTACTGCAACGTTTAATGATGCCTGGATAACGTTTCCAAGATGCCTTATATAGCCAAATACGTCAATAAAATACAGGAAAGGAAGTGTGAAGGATTTATTCTGAGTTCTCTATATCTCACACATTGTATACACATTGCATATAATTGGGAATTCTTCCATGTATCAAATTGATAAGAGGCAGATTTATATGTTGTGCTCCATCTGCTGATTACATGCTGTTATTTGTTTGCATGCGACCAATTCTTGGTATCAAGCAAGATACCTACACACTTTTTTCTTTCTTCCTAAGGAGAATGTAGGGGGAGGTTGACTAAATGGGAGAAAAGCACTCTATATTGATTCACTTCTCTAACTTTAGTGCGTATTGTTTTATTCTCCTTGAAATGATAGACTCATTATCTTTGATAAATGGCTGGAAAAGTTGTTTAGGTTCCTTATGCTCCTGAAATAGTACATAGAAAGGTTTTCTTAACTGATGGCAAGCTCACTGAATCAGAGTATGTTTCTGTACTTTCAACAGTACTGATACATTTGTTTTCATTTTAAGTTGTAGCAACAGATTAGGACAACAGTTTTTCCCTACACTGAGACACACTCAGTGCAGGAAGAATGAGGATCATGTGACAATTTTTATCTGTTGTGTTTTTTGTGAGAATTTTTTCTCATTTCAGTCTAGAAGAGAGATGATTCCAAGTAGAAAACATGAAGCAGAGGAGAGAAAAAATTGAGCAGTCAGCGTGCAACACAGCAATGCTTTCGCATTCTACACTGTTTCTGAAGTGCAGTCATGCAACGCGTAACGATGGGGATGTGTTCTGAGAAAGGTGTCGTCAGGCGAACATGACAGTCTGTGGACCGCATAGTCTGCTGTTCTAGGCTACAGAGCGTGCGCAGCACCTGTGGCCAAAGCTGTTTGCAATGTTAAAGGAAAAGGCTAGACCTGACTATGATGTTGAATTTACAGCTCTGTCTGGATGGTTTAAACAATTTAAGAGTCATTATTCATTCATGAAGTGAGTAGTAAGCCTGCTGATGTGACAGTGTTACCAAACAAGGTCCTCTGCCCAATGCGCACAGGAGCCAAAACGGTGACACTGGCTTTTGTGAAAAAGAAAGAGCCTTTTAAGAGCCTTTATTATTTTTGGGTTGGCCTATGAAGAGACAGGAGACAGTGCCCCAGTTTGCCTCCTGAGTCCAGTGTTCAGGTAGGTTTTTAAGGGGCTGTGGGGGACAACTATGTAGAAGTGCTGGCAGTTTTGACTGAACAGTTTTGGAACTTGGCCACTTACGGTAGGAGGCTTTAGAACTGGGTCTTCCTGGACAGTGGGCCCTTTCCTTCTGAAAGGGCTCCAGTGTTCAAGTGCAGATCGTATCCTGATCCTGTTGTTCGGCGGGAAGGGTGAGATGTTGGTTCTGGTCCAGCTGGCACATTTGCGGTACTGTCTCCATAAAATAACTCGGGACTTGTATTTATTAATCACCGACCTGCTTTAAGGGAACAGGACATGTTTTAAGCTGGTAAATATGATTTCTGTGCTGTTTCAAAAGCAGCTAAAGAATTTTTGAAAACTAGATAATCTAATTGTGGAGGAAAATTATTTGCTAATATTCACTCTGCCTCCTTATGGATAAAAGTTCTCTGAGGCATTCATTTCCAGAATAGGGAGTTTTTGTCCATACTGAATATGATGTCATTAGGCAATTTTTATCTCCACTGTAATCTTATATGTGGTTCAGCATTGACTAAAATGTCATTATTCAGCACCAAATTGTGTAGAGTAAGACATAGGACAAAAGTCAATGACAATATTTTAAGTAATAGAGATAGGAAAGAACTTTAAAGAATAATCTACTCTAACCACCTTAATTAGGGTGCATACTACACAAATAGTACACAGACAGAAGAGAATTCACACACGGGGTGAAATTAAAGTGAAACAGAGGTGTGTTCTATCAATACTCATTGGTTAGAAAAGACTCACATGATTACAACTAAAGAAAGATGCCCTTGGCCAAAAGCGAATGGCAGATGAACCCATAACATAAAACTACAACAGCAATATCTGCCCTGGGCTTAGCTATCACTACACAAGATGGAAAGTTCCTTGGAGGAAAACACTGGACAAGAGAGAAGAAGGAGCATGATGGACTCTGTGGGGCTGGCCACTCTCTTGGCGTGGACTTCAGCTTCACATCCTGACAGAAGGAGCCCAATGCTGGCCTGCGTGAACAATTTCCATGCTTTGCTTGGGCTGGAGCTCCAGATGCTTGTGCCCAAATTAAGGAAATAACTTCATAGAAAGCAAAGAGGTTAACCATTTCTTTCTTCTGCTCTTCCTTTATTTACATCCAAGAAATTCATAATTATTTGTTAAAACTTTTTCTATCCTAGAAGGAACTAAGAAGGAAAAGTATTATTCTTTTCCTGTGAGTACTATGGGGTAGAGAGAGGCAGTTCAATTTTCACTAGTTAAGCTATAATCTAGAACTATGTTTTCTGGTCCAGAGTCTAATGCCACCCCCATGAAACCCTGCTGTCTCTGTTCACTTGCCCACAAGTTCAGAATACAGTTACTGAGTATAATACTCAGTTACTGAGTAAGTACTCTAGTATAATAGAGCTCTAAGAGAAATCAACGTCACTAATAGAGAGAGCTTCAGAGTCACTCGCCGATTGTGTAGTACATCTCTTGTTTGTTTTGTGGACAAAAATTCCAAGAGGGTTTGTAGTGTTGTCCTTAAATTAAGACTTGCAGGAGTTTCATATCATTGCTGGAACAACAGTTGTTAAATTATTTGTCTTTTTCTTTATGTCCTTTACCCTAACAATGGGGAGCAATCAAAATCAAAAGCCCTTTAACCAGCCAGATGGTCAAATGAGCCCTAAAGAAAGAAGATAAAAGACTCAGGCTTTCTTCTTTTAATTTGGAGTGTTTTTTTGTTGCCTGGAAAACATGAGCTTCCATATAGAGAAACTGTCCTCAGCACAAGGAGTTTCATTAGTATTAAATGAAACTCTTAGCCAGATTTTCCCAATGCAATGGTCAGATCATGTATTTTAAATGTCTTGCATTTTTTTTAAATAAAGAAAAACAGTGAAGTATGATCAAATCTCTGCATTATTAAGTTGTATGTTGCTTTATGCACAGCAAACATAACCAAGGTTGTTAGCTGTTGACTATGTGAAGTAGGTTTCCCATCATTTCCAGAAATAGTACTTGGAACAAAAAAAAAAATATTCAGCAGCCCCTTTAATAAAACTCACTTTTGCTTTGGAGTTCTTATGGCACAACATTTGCAATATAGAATTAATAAAATAAAACTGTCTCAGAAGTTGTTGTCAAAGAAGACATTTAGCCAAGTATGTGGAGACAAGTTGCACTGGCATTTTAAAGGGGATCAGAAATTTGTTAAAAACATGTTCACACATAGGACTCAAGGGAGCTTGTTTTGAGAGAAATTTGAAGAAGGTGTTTTCATGAACCACTTAAAATTCACTGTTTTGATGTATCATTCGGTATGTTGTTTTTGGGTTATTTTGGTTTCCCTCATGTGCTTTGTTCTTACTTCTCTTTGTAAGGACATGATATTTTCATTTACCATGTTTCTTGTGTTACTTAATTTGGGAATGTTATGAAACACATTTATCTGTTATAAGAATAACATCTATTTTCCAGTATACACATTTTTGACAAAATACATCTGTACTATATAAGCTTTACATATACATTTTTCCACTAATAATCAAATTTAATATTAATGCATCTCAAAACATCGCAGCTTTACTAATACATTCTCTATTGGTTTGCTTTAAACACATACAACTAGGTTAAGTCCATATTTTTACCTGCTGGCGTTTGTATTTAAGGCCAAAAACATACTTTCTTTATGTACATAACTGTCTGAATAGGCTAGGTTATGTTATGGTAACAAAGAAAAACAAAATTTTAGTTGCTTAAAATAGCAAAGGCTATTTCTTGCTCATAGTGTGTGTGTGTGTGTGTGTGTAGAGAGAGATGCAATATTTTTAAACTGTCCAAACTACTGATACAACATGTCAACAAAACCTTATTTGTGTCCCTAGTATCAAACACTCAAAATTTCTTGTGTATGTGTATGTGAGTTTATCTGTGAGTGAGGAGAAAGAGAGAGAGATACCATGGACTGCTGACATATTATCCCAGGGGCAGTAGGCCCAAAGAATACATCTAGCAAATGTGGCAAGTTAATACTGTATCATTGTTTATGCTCTGGTTCCAAATTTTAGGCCTTTCTGAGTTGAGTTTGGATTAGCCAAACCCTTTAACCTAGGCAAGTAAATCCAGCCTCCTCCTTACTCCCCTTCTATTCACCCCATTCTTAGCTCTTGGTGGGACACCTCCCAAAATGAATTTGGGAGTTTAGATTTGTCTGAATGCACTACTCAGGAAGTTCTAAAGAAAAAAAGGAGGGGAAGATGAATCCAAAAGTCCCAAAGTGGAGATACCAAAACAGTGAGAAGGCAAGTAACCAGATATGAATGACCAGGAAAGCCAATGGGCCACTTCCCTGTGTTTTTCCCCAAAGCTGCAACCTGTAGCAACAACTGAAGTCATGATTTCAACGTGCCGGTGATCTACATCAAAACTCCTGCTCCAGGCCGTGCAGACGTTCTGGGATTTGGAGTGCTTGTTGAAGTTCTTTGCATTTTGTTGGAATGCAGCTTATTAGAAGCAGGCAAACCTATTTACCTGACATGTTACCTCTTAACACAAGGGGCATACTTGATGTCCACTGGGTTCAGAAACTCTTGGCTGAAAGGAATGCAATTAACCTTGGAAACTCAGGAGGGCAAGGGGAGAGAAAAGCAAAGGAAGAATTCCAGAGCATCAAGAAAGGACTTGTATATCCCTGGGGGGTTAAGTTCTTGACTTTTCAGAATTAATCTTTATGCCAGCACTCAGGTACTTAATTTACCTGTTAGTTCATAGACGCATAGTTATTACTTTCTGGATGAAGAATACTGCATGTTTTAGATTCATTTTTCCCTGCAGTGTCCTCCATCCTCTTTGATCTCCCATTACCCAAGTACTTTTTGTTCAGAAGCTGTGGTTTTAAGCCTACTGGCAGGGCACTCCACCTAGTACACTCCTGCTAAGTAATTTAATTGAGATCAGATTAGTCTGAGGTGATTACCTAGATTAACATATTTATGTAACAGCCTTGGCATTCCTTGAAACATAAAAACAATGAGAATAGATCTGGAAAACAGAAGCAAAAACCACTCCCTCACACACACCTCCCTCTAGCCCTTCTCCCTTCCCGCCCCCCCAAAAACAAAGTGATTTGGAGAAAATATCATAATTCTTTTCTATAACTTACAGATGTCCTCTCAATTTTATATTTTATTATTAGAATTGTTAGATTTCGCAGCATACAGTGTTTTTAAATTTATAACTATAATTAGTATACTCTAAGCTGTGGGTGGTGATGCAGTAGAGAGATCAAATAAAGTTTTAAAATTCAAATTTTAATAGCAACAGCAGTTCATACAATTAAGCTCGCAATTCAGTGAACTGCATCTTTGACAACTTCCAAACTCTGACACATCATGGGGTGACTTTATAGCCTACTGTTTTCACATCCTTGTTGGTATTTTGAATTAGTCAAGCATCTGTTCCCCCAATGAAATCAGGTACCTATTGCAATACATTTATTTTCAGTATTGCAGTTGTGTTGTGGTTGCTATTACATAGTTATATAAGTGAACCATGTTTTTCTAATATTTTCTTTTAATTATGTTTTCCTCATTTGTATTTTAATGAAAAGTAGCTGTGAGGCATTGCTTTTCAAATGGATCTATTGCAATACATATTCTTTCAATATTTCCATTTACTTCCTTTCTCTCTTTTGCCAGAAGAATACCATGCAAGTCAAAGAGTGGGTTTTTCCTAAAACACAACAGAGTAATTGGCAAGTAGTCATTAACTGGCACTTTCAGTCTCATTTGCTAATGTCTGGGTTCTGTATCCTTTTCTCTTCAATGTGAGAAGAGAAAAGGATACAGCTTAGCCAAAAGTGAGTTAGCCTATGACATCTAGATAATATTTACTCAGAATTGTTTTAAATTACTTTAATGAGATCAAATATGTTAAGGATATTAGGCATATTAAGAAAAACAAACAACCCCCCCACTAAACCCATTTAAAAATTCACGCTTTCAAACTGTTAATGAAAAGACTTTAGTCAACATAATTATAAGTTGTGATTTTTTTAATGGCATAAGAATGAAAAAAGGTGAATATTTTCAACTAAAGTAAATATATTTCCTAAATTCTGAGCATTAGGAAGAAATAATATTCCTTGAAATAATATTCCCTCTTATATTAAGCTAAACAGCTCTTTGATTAAATACTAGATGTAAATGTTAAAGCTGGCAGAAAAATGACTGGTTTGAAAAGGTAACAGATATTCCCTTCTATAAATTTTGTTCACACATCATATGACTGTCTCATGGGCTATTGTTTAGTGCTAAGTCTTTTCTTTTTAAGGCTGATACATTTTTTTATAGGGAAAACATAAAACAGATACCCCCAGCATCCGAAAAAAAAGTTACTGAATAAATCCATGGGAGATTTGGAATTCTGAAATTATTCTCTCTCCACATAAAGATGACATTAGAAATTAATGATTGTGTAAATGCAAATGACTTTAAAATACAAGTAAATATCCATGGTTTATAAATTCAATAGAAAATTATCAAGATGTTTCACTCAATCAAAACTGGCTATTTAATATGGCTTAATGAACCACAGGCCATTTTAAACAGAGCTAATGCCCCCCAATTTATTTTCTGTAAAATAAGAAAAATCAATTATTTTATATTTGTTTCTAAGTGTTCACTAAAGGGCTAAGAGGACAGAGAGAACTGGGAAAAGTAACTGTCAGAATGGTTAATAATCTTATTAAAAACTGATTAGGCCCTGGCCGGGTAGCTCAGTTGATTGAAGCATTGCCCATACAACCAGAATATTGTGGGCTCAATCCATAGTCAGTTGGGGCACATATGGGAGGCAACCAATTGATGTTTCCCTTTCTCTCTCTTTCTTTTTCTCTCTCTCTCAAATCAACATATGGTAAAAAAAAAACCTGCCTAGGATGATGATATTACAGAGGTAAGAAACTCAGGCTCGCCTATGAGCATGTAGTCAAACTCAGGGAGAGATTCTACTGGACTTCAGGACTTCTGCACCTGGAACCCGCATGTGCTCTTACTCACTTGGAGGATTCTCCAAAGGAAACTGAAAGGAAGAAACAAGTGAAAGCAAATAGATGAAGATTGCTAAGGAGACTTTTCTTCTCTCTTTTCAAATTGAGGCATAGCTAAGGCAAGGGGGGAGGAATGGATAGGGAAAGCATTTATTGTGTTTATGATTCAAAATAAATTGGCAGCTCCTTGAGGAAGTAAACTGAGGATGATCTAGGGAGAATGCAAAGGCTGAGGACCTTAGGGATTCATTAAATGAGGTTTCATTAGTCGCACATGGCATGTTCACTCTCTGTATCTTAATGGGCTTTGGAGGAGGAGTTCAATAATCTTTCCAGTAGTTTTATTTCTTTTAGGTGCGTTGTATCAATTACTCATGTGGTATTGATTTTTGCGTAAGGCAGGCAGGAAGGGCCAAGGACTTGTTTTGTGGGAAACACATGAATAGGACAAATGTCGGATAAACCCAGTTTACATTTGGTACTTCCCTTGTTTAACCTTATTGCCTACGTCTAGATTGTTTTGTAAGATGAATGGAGACATATTAAAAAATGTAAGTGTACATTTGAATAAAAATCAATTTAAATTAGGCAGCAAAAGGAGTTCTGAGAAGCTGTACAAAATGAAAGTCTTTTATAGCCAGAAGGGAATGAGAATGGAAAAGTTATAGTAAGCAGAGAAGCAGGTTGGTTATACAAAAGTTACTTTCCTGCAGGGCACAGGTGGCAAACACAAGGCCCTCCACCTTGTTTTATCCAGCCAGGCACCTTGTTTCTACCAGGCAGCAGTGCCAAGCTCCTTGCCTCTAGTTAAGGAGCAGTTACATTTATACAGTACGAAAATTACACCCGGCCCTTTGAAAGCAACTGCGAGGCTGACATGGCCCCTGGTGAAAGTGAGTTTGACACCCCTGCTCTAGGGGAAAGGGGCTCTATCAGGCAGATTACCTAGTACTGATCAGGTGATTCCTGATTGACTGGTTTGAGATTCCATTTCTGGTTAAGTTGTGGTTTGGTGACGTGGGACTTAGCATAAATGGGGTCTGTTGTCCTGTTGTTAACAATTTCCTTTGTTTTGATCAGGCTCTCAGCCAAACCTGGAGATGTGATTAGAATTTAAGGCGTGGACATTACTCTGGTTACCCCCTGTAGAGGCCTCAGGGCTTTTCCCCCCAAATCTCTGTGGGATATTCACAGGTCGTGGTGTCAGGTGCACTTATTTTAAGTCAGTCATTGTCTTTGTTACTTTTCTGATGTTCTAATCTCAGGGAGACCATTTGTTTTCTTGGTGGTTAGTGGCTGAGAACATGCATTTACAGCTTCTGAAAGAATACAATGTACCAGGGAGACTACTTTGATTACTATAAGCAGGATGAGTCCCAATGTCTGAAACTCACTTAGGAGCTAAATCAATTGGAGTCAAATCAGTCAAAGAAAGTTCAAGGAGTCACTTTCTTAAGCCACCTGACTCCTTCTTAGTGTAGCTGAGTCTCAACTTTCTCAGAAGCCACAATCCAAGTATAGTAAGTGATTTGGCCACAACACAAACACCTCCTTGCTCAGCTAAAAGATAATCAAGATCTGTCTTATTAGTAAGAACAACTCTGGCCAGAGACTCCAGGAATTTTTGTTGGATAGCTATTGCTTTAGTAGTAGATTTGGGAATAGTGCCAGAGTAAAGTAGCATTGTTTTTCCTTGCATTACAAAAAGAGGGGAAAAAGCAAATAGTAGAAAGTCAGAAAGAATAAAGGTTTCATATTGGATATGAAAATCTTAAATTGTGCTCTTGGGAGAGCTGTCCACCTCAAGATGCCATCTGCCTCTGGGAAGGAACCTCTACAGTCAGTATTAATTTTGGATCTTCAACTGGTGTGTAGTTCCAAGAATCTGGAAAATGTTCTTTAATTAATTGAGAGATGTGGACCCAAGATTTAAGTCCCTGAATTTTGACTGCCATCTAGGCAGTGAAAAGGGTCTGGCGTTGTCCCTTCCAAGGAGGTCGCACTCTTTTTTCTTAGTGATTCCTAATCAGAAGGATAAGAGAAAATTGGAAACATGAGTGTGGAGAGTTGTAGTCAGATATTTAAGAAAACTAGAATTCAGGATACAGTTTAGTTTACAGGTGTATAACAGAAACAGAAACAAGGAAGAGGATTAGAATCTGATATCCACAGGTTGTTTTATAATTTTTCCTGAAAAATTATTTTGTTCTACAATCAGTCTTATTTTTATCAAAGATAGTAAGACTAATTTGCTGGCAAAATAATTCTAGCCTCTTTAAACTTGGCCTGGTTATTTACATAAGTGTAGAAAGAATAGTGATTTACCATATAGGCTCTTTTAAAACCTGCTTTGGCGCTGGGCATTGTGGGTCAATTGGCCAGAGTGTTGTCCTGTAGACCAAAAGCCGACGGGTTTGATTGCCTGTCAGGCCACATACCCAGGTTGCAGGTTCGATCCCTGGTCAGGTCACATAGGAGAAGGCAACCCAGTGATCAATCAATCTCTCTCTCTTTCTTTCTCTCTCACTTTGTCTCTCTAAAAGCAATGAAAAAAAGTGTCCTCAGGTGAGGATAAAAAATAATAAAAATTAAACCCCACTTTGCTGGAAATTTTCATGAGGAATCCTAAATTGGGATTTTAAAAGCGTCTCCAGACTAAGAAGCCAAGCCAAGAACACACCATCAGAATTTGCATAGAATACCTACATCTTTGGATGAAATCTTCTCTTCATAAGATAGTCAAGGTATGTTGAGATTCCTAGAGCATGACAGTCCTTACTTTGTTAGGCTGCCAGGAACCTTCCATGCATAGTGCTCTGTTATTGCTCTTGTTGTTGTTGTTTTTTCCAGGGACTCCGTAAGTCAACCTTAGCTCCTTAAAACTGTCTGGCCGTATCTGATTCTGTGCACGTTCTCAAATCTGACAGCACAGGCAAAGCCTTGGTAATACAACCGATGTTTCCAATTGTGTTCAAGGAGAACAGATTTTTATTGAACGGATGCAAATAATGAATTGCCATGAAAATAAGACTGATTAATAAATTTCCAAATTCTTAAGGGATAAAGTAGGAAGGATAAAGTAAATGTTTTTAATTTTTTCTACAAAGGTATACTTCACAAAATTATTGTAAGTCGTAAGTAGTTTAAGAGAAAGGAGGAAAATGGTTTCCTTAAGTCTAGGAAAAACAAAACATGAAACCATCAATGTTTCAAATAAAATATATTTTAAAAATATTATCAATGTTAATTTATTTATTCCAATGTATTAATTCTTACTGTCCTGGAATTCAGTTTTTCTATTGTTTCTGGAAGTTCTTAACTAGTTCAGATTCATCTTAAAGGTATCAGAAACCTGTATTCTATGGCACTTGTCAGTTTTTCCATGAATATTTGTGAAGATAAAACACTTTTGCAAAAGAATCAGAGTAAAATAATAATTGTTGGTAAATAACAAGACTTTTTATTAAACTTAAACTTTTTTCAATTACAACTTACATTCAATATTGTATTAGTTTCAGGTGTACAGCACAGTGGTTAGACAATCATAGACTTTACAGGGTGTTCCCCCTGATATTTCCAGTACCCACCTGGCACAATGCATAGTTATCATAATCTTATTGACTGTACTTCCTTTGCGGTACTTTACATCCCCATCACTATTTTGTCACTACCAATATGTACTTCTTAATCCCTCCACCATTTGTACCCAGTCCCCAACCCTCCTTCCCTCTGGCAACCATCAGACTATTCTCTGTATCTACAAGTCTGTTTCTGTTTGTTTATCTCCATTGTTCTTTAGATTCCACGTATAAATGAAGTCATGGTATTTGTCTTTCTGTGACTTATTTCACTTAGCAGAGAGCTTTCTAGGTCCATCCATGCTGTTGCAAAGGGTAATATTTCATTTTTACTATGACTGAGTAATATTCCGTTGTATAAATGAACCACCTTTTCTTTATCCACTTATATACTGATAGGAACTTCAGTTGCTTCCATATCTTGTCTATTGTAAATAACACTGCAATGAACATGGGGGTGTGTATATTCCTTTGAATCAGTGTTTTAGGTTTCTTTGAATATATAACTGGAAGTGGAATTGCTGGGTCATAGAACGGGTCCATTTTTAATTTTTTGAGGAACCTCCATATGTTTTCCATAGTGTCTGCACGAATCTGCATTCCCACCAATAGTGCAAATGTGAGTTTCCTTTTCTCCAAACCCTTGCCAGCACTTGTTTGTTGATTTATTGATGACAGCCATTCTGACAGGTGTGAGGTGATACCTCATCATGGTTTTAACTTGCTTTTCTTGGGTGATTAGTGATGATCATTTTTTCATTTGTCAATTGGCCATTTGTATGTCCTCTTTGGAGAAGTGTCTCTATTCAGGAACCTCTACCATTTTTTAATTGGATTGCTTGTTTTTGTGGTATTGAGTTCTTTATACATTTTGGATATTAACCCCAGATAAGATGTATCATTGGGGAATATATTCTCCTATTGAGTGGGTTATATTTTCATTTTGTTAGTTTCCATTACTCTGGAAAACCTTTCTTGTTTGATGTAGTCCTATTTGTTTATTTTTAATTTTGTTTTCCTTGCCTCAGAAGATATATCAGAAATAATATTGCTAAGAGAAATGTCAGAGATTTTAATTCCTATGTTTTCACCTAGTTTTATGGTTTTGAATGTTACATTGAAGTCTTTAATCCATTTTGAGTTTATTTTGGCATGGTATAAGAAGGTGATCTAGTTTTTTTTTTTTTTATGTATCTGCTCAATTCTCTCAATCCTATTTATTGAATAGATTGTCTTTAGCCTATTGTATGTTCATGCTTTTTTTGTCCTATATTAACTGACCATATAGGCAGGAGTTTATCTGGGCTCTCTATTCTGTTCCATTAATGCATGTGTCTGTTTCTATGCTAGTACCATGCTGTTTTGATTACTATGACCTTATAGTATAGTTTGATATCAGGTAGCTTGATACCTCCAACTTTGTTCTTCTTTCTCAAGATTGCTGAGGCTATTTGAGGTCTTTTGTGGTTCTATATAAGTTTTTGGATTATTCTAGTTCTGTGAAATATGCCATTTGTATTTTGATAAGAATTGTGTGGAACACAGTATATGCTTTCATTTATTTGTATCTTCTTCAGTTTCTCTCTTTAGTGTCTTATTATTTTCTGAGTCTTTTACCTTTTTTGTTAAATTTATTCCTAGGTATATTATTTTTATGCTATTATAAATTAAATTGTTTTCTTAGTTTCTCTTTCTGATAGTTCATTATCAGTGTATAAAAATGCAACCAATTCCTGAATGTTTGTTTTCTTTTTCATTCTTACTATCTCTTTGTTGAAGTTCTGACAGATTATTCATTCTTCCCCTATGTTCCTTTAGTATTTTATAACCATTGTTTTGTACTCTAAATCTGATAGATTGCTTGCCTCCAATCATTTAGTTCTTTTTTTGTGAGGATTTCTCCTGTTCTTTCCTTTGGGGCATGTTTCTTTATTTTCCGGTTTTGGCTGCCTCTCTGTATTTCTTTCCGTGTATTAGGTAGAGTTGTTCTGTCTCCCAGTTTTGGTATGGTAGCCTTATATAGTAGGTGTTGCGTGGGGCTCAGTGGCATGGTCTCCCTGATCACCTGAGCTAGGTACTACAGGAATGTCACTTGTATTGGTTATGTGAACCCTCCTGTTATACTTGAGTCTTAATTGCTGTTGGCCTATATGGGTGGGGTTGACCTTGACCACTGCTGTGTGGTGGCTGCCTCCATGAAGTGAAATTTGTCCCAGCAGTGTCTGGTGCCTGTCAAGATCTCCCTTTGGGCGTTCCATTTGTGAAGCCCATTCGGTCATGCTCTACTGTGGTCTGACCCATGCCACCAGGTGTGTTGGTTCTGAGGCCTCTTGTGAGGAACTCTCGTGCAGGTCAATGTCAGATACTGCTTGTGACTAACTCTGGGCTACTTTTTAGGAGCTACAGAGTAATCCTTGAATGGTGGCTTCTTCTGCTAGGTGCATGTGTGAAGGGCCAAGCTGCTTACCGATGCTGGCTTCCACCAATACCAAGCTTGGGACAGCAAAAGGCCCAAGGTACACTGAGATCTGCTTTCTCCTGCTGGCTGCCTGTTAGACTCAGTCACTGAAAGGGCATCTGTCACTAAGTTGTGTGAGGCAGATTCTCAGTGAGTTATTAGGCAGGGGCAAGTGGTGTTCACCAGGCTAATACAGATTCAAATTAAGCACCAGTGCTGGGTCTGAGGCTGCTCAGGGAAAGTCTCAGGGTACACGAAGGCCAGCATCTGCCTGAGGCCTGTAGACCTTTACAATGGGGTCAGGGTCTCAGGGAGCCATCAGAGTGAGGTCAGTAGAGTTCATCAGGCTAAGAGACACTAAGATTTGGCTGGGTGAAGAGAGGACTCTGCACGGGAATGGTGTCAGTCCGGGTACTTAGGGGAAAACATGGCTTTTGCCCTAAAGCCACACAACTCATTTTCTCCCTGTGTGTCTCTGACACCTCGGGCCTGCCCAGACCTCCACCACAGCCTTCCCGTAGAGACTGCACCAGGAGCCTAGCCTGGCAGCCGCTCACTCATTCCTCCACAGGGTGTAGCTTGGCAGGGAGGGGCCACAGGGAGTTGTGAGGGTGGGGCTAGTGCATCTCCCCAGGATGATGCCATAGAGTGGGGAGGGCTCTACCCAGCAAAGATGGCATCTGTGGGTGGTGTGGGAGAGGGAGTCAGCACAGGGAGATGTGGGTGTTCTCCTGTCTTCCTGAAGCCACACAACTCCAGTTTGCTTTGAGATGTTGTTCCTCTGCTGGAGCCGAGGGTGAGTGGCTGCAAGAGATTCTATGCATTGGCCCAGTAAGAGGGCACCTGGATCTCTAACAGTCCCTTGTTTCACCCTGGCAGGTGAAATCCCCGCTGATTTTCACAATCAGATGATATGTGGGTTCTTCTCCCCAGCACTGGGGCCTTGGGCTGGGGAGTCCGGTTTGGGATGAGACCCCTCTCTCCTCAGGTGGGACCTTTGCAGTTGCAAAGGAATCTCAACCAATGCACCTGGTGCAGGGCCAGCCATTTTCATGTCTCTGTCCTTTCTATCACTCTTGAGGTGACTTCTCTATTTCCTTGGTTATAAGACATCTTTTCTGCTCTTCTTTAGTTAGTTATTCAGGTAGATTGTTCTATTTTATTTTATTTTTATTTATTTATTTATTTACTTATTTATTTTACATCTCTTTTTTAAATTTTAATTTTGTATTTTTATTCAATTACAGTTGTGTGTCTTTTTTCCCCATACCTCCACCCCACCCCACCCGAACCCCCTTCCTCCCCCTAGATTGTTCTATAATTTAGTTATAATTCTGATTTGGTCATGAAAGGGGGAAAGATCAATGAGAGTTCATTATGACGGAATTGGCAAAAAATTTCATTATTTCTGTGACATAACATTTAAAGTAACTGAAATTATGACTAATATTATTACATGACATGTCAGATTTCTAGGAATTTTATTCACTTTCTAGAACACATATTAATAGCATACAACAATAAGTGAATAAGGTTTAGGATTACTTCTTATTTGATAAGGCTTTCCATGTAATTTAACATACCAAATACACCTAAACCTATTTAACCCAATTTTATAAGAAGAACAAAAAAATCCCTTGAGATGTTCCAGGGACCCTCTGGAATGATACAGTCGAAGGTCAAAAAAATTTAATTTAGCATTTGGTTCTTAGACATTTGTCAAAATATCAAAAAGTTTGAACATTTAGCTAAATAGGATGACAGATCACTATGAAATAATAATTATCTATGTAATCATAGAACATGGGTACATAGAACATGAATAGAACATGTTAAAGGAAGCACAGAATGTTACATAGGTGTGAACAAAACTTACCTCTTTTAATATTGAAAATATTAACATTTTCTTAAGTGATTGAAGACCTAGTAAAGGCAACATGAAGCCCAGTAAATTATTTTGGTATGACAAAATCTTTGCTTTCCGGGTAAAGGTAAAACAAAACAAAACAAAACAGTAAGAAAACCCCCCACACCTTTCACAATCTCTTATCAAGAGCAGACTAATAGTCCAGGGAAACTTTGTCCTTTTAGCAGTTAAAATAAAATATCTTAGTTTTACGTAAGTACACTATTGATATAATATTGTATTTTTAAAACTTTTGTTATTTCTAGTAGTATAATTATATATCTTAATTAGTATCATTAACCCTTAGAATCCCTAACTTCCAGTAAAACTAAGTAGCAATTATGGACTAGCAAATTTATAAATACATTTCATAATTTCTAGAAGTATGTGCTTCCTAATAGTAAATTTTCCAATGCAGCAAAAAACATACAATTAGACTCAAATATCTTCAGTTCCTCTATAAAAGGAAGCCAAAGGCGGAAAATTGTGTTCAGTGATTAGTGTTCCTGCATTTTATCTTATTTGGGGATGCTCTGGATATTTAATGACTATCCATCGTTTAACTTGTCGCAGGATAACTCTGAGGTCCTGAGTTACCAAGAAGTTTTGTGAAACTATTTTTATCTAGATATCCCATAAAGCATAATTACTGTTGAAACTCTTATTTATAAGCTTTTATCTTACATATATTTAATTTACTTGCTATTAACAATTATGTTTAGATTAGTCATGAAAATTTCTGAGACACTGTACAACTAACAATTATCTGTAATTATCTTTCTAGCTTATAAATTTAAAAGAGATAACATGAGCTTATTTGATTTTTAGTAAATGTAGGTGAAATAAAAGTACAGTATTTAATTCTAATAACTCTGAAGACATGCTTGCTTTATTTAAACTAATAAACTCAAACTAGCTTTTATTTACTGAAGATTATCCTAGGTCATGTGACCTTATAAACATTTGTAAGACAAAATTTTTGCTTTCCACATAGATTAAAAATTAAAACAAACAAACAAAAAAACACCTTCTACAATCTCTTATCAAGAGCAGACCAATAGTCCAATAATACTATGTCTTTTTAGCAGATGAAAGAAAATTAAGTTTTAGTTTTGCATAAGTACACTTTTAACATTCTAGTGTGTTCTTAGTAGTCTTTATATGATAGTCTCTATATTTCTGAGGGTGTATACTTGATTTATATGAATGCTTGTCTTTAAACTAATATAATAGAGGTCTTTTTATATTACATTTATAATTTTATTTTTTAAAGTATACTTTATTGATTATGCTATTACAGTTGCCTAATTTTTTTTCCCTTTATTTCCCTCCACCCTGTACCCCCCCTTCCAACATCATTCCCACACATAAGTTCATGTCCATGGGTTGTACATATAAGTTCTTGGGCTTCTCCATCTCCTACACTATTCTCAATCTCCCCTTGTCTCTTTTGTACCTACCATTTATGCTACTTATTCCCTGTACTTTTCCCTCCATTCTTCCCCCTCCCGCTCCTTGATGAAAAACCTCCATGTGATCTCCATTTCTGTGATTCTGTTCCTGTTCTAGTTGTTTAGTTTGTTTCTTTTTTTAGGTTCAGTTGTTGATAGTTGTGGGTCTGTTGTCATTTTACTGTTTATATTTTTGATGATCTTTTTCTTAGATAAGTCCTTTTAACATTTTGTATAATAAGGGCCTGGTGATGATGAACTCCTTTAACTTGAACTTATCTGGGAAGCAATTTATCTGCCCTTCCATTCTAAATGATAGCTTTGCTGGATAGAGTAATCTTGGATGTAGGTCCTTGCCTTTCATGACTTCAAATACTTCTTTCTAGCCCCTTCTTGCCTGCAAGATTTCTTTTGAGAAATCATCTGACAGTCTTATGAACACTCATTTGTAGGTAACTGTGTCCTTTTGTCTTGCTGCTATTAAGATTCTCTCCTTCTGTTTAATCTTGGGTAATGAAATTATGATGTGCCTTGGTGTGTGCTTCCTTGGGTCCAGCTTCTTTGGGACTCTGAGCTTCCTGGACTTCCTGGAAGTCTATTTCCTTTGCCACATCGGGGAAGTTCTCCTTCATTATTTGTTCAAATAAGTTTTCCATTTTTTGTTCTTCATCTTCTCCTTCTGGTACCCCTATGATTCGGATGTTGGAACGTTTAAAGTTGTCCTGGAAGTTCCTAAGCCTCTTCTCATTTTATTTTGAATTCTTGTTTCTTCACACTGTTTTGGTTGAATATTTCTTTCTTTCTTCTGCTCAAAATAGTTGATTTAAGTCCCAGTTTTCTTCCCTTCACTTTTGGTTCCTTTTATAGTTTCTTTATTTCACTTTCATAGCCTTCACTTTCTCCTCTATTTTGTGACCATACTCAACCATTTCTGTGAGCATCCTGATTACTAGTGTTTTGAACTGTGCATTTGATAGGCTGGTTATCTCTTCATCATTTAGTTCTATTTTTGGAGTTTTTGTTCTGCTCTTTCATTTGGGCCATATTTTTTTTGTCTCTGTGTACCTGTTAGGTTGTAAGGGGCAGAGTCTTAGGTGTTCACCAGGGTAAGGCAACTCACCTCATAGTGTTGTGACACTGTATGTTGGGAGGGGTCAGAGAAGGAACAATCCTGCTTGCTCTGCTCTCAGCTGGCTTTCAGTCACTTCCCCTGCTACTCAGAAGCAAATTTGGTCCTTCTGGTGCTGATTGTTGGGTGAGTAGGTTTGTGTATGTTCCTGGGCACTGTGTGTCTCTCCAACCAGGTCTCCTGTGAGGCTGGGTGTCTCTCTCACCACCACAGCTCCCACAGGTTTTTACAGCCGGAGGTTTTGAGGGTTTTTTTTTTCCCCGTGCTGGAACCCTGGGTTGCAAGGTCTGTCTTGCTATCCAGTTATTCGTCCTGGTTTATCTGTACACAAATATGGGACCACCAGTCACTACCTGCCCTCTAGCCACCACCTTGCTGCATGTCCCCTCCACCCCTACTGCCCGTCTCTGCCCCTGCTACCTGTCTGGATGAATGTTTCTTTTTTAACTTCTTGATTATTGGACTTCATACAGTTCAATTTTCTGGCAGATCTGGTTGTTTTTTGTTTTAAATTTGTTGTTGTGCTTCTTTTGGTTGTGTAAGGAGGCACAGTGTATCTACCTATGCCTCTATATTGGTCAGAAGTCTAAATAGAGGTCTTTACAAATTAATTTTGGCAATACCATTCAGAGGTAGAAAAACTATGACACACTTAGAGTATATATATATATATATATATATATATACTCTAATATATATACACACACACACATACACACAGCTAGACGAAAACAGAGATCTTGTGGCTTTTATTTTAAAATTTTAGCCAGGAGACAAGTACAATAATGCAAAACTCACTAGTTTATAAAAGAATAGTTGGATCAAAATTGTGTTTTTGGTAGATGGATAAGTTAAGGTTACTTGATTAAGTGACAATGGATTAAAGTTTTTTCTAATATTTTCGAAAGAGACTTTTAACATTTGTATTTGTTCTTGACACATAGAGCAGGTCCTAGAATAATGTTGTTCCATTTAACATCATTTTGTTATAACATTAATAAAATTCCCCAGGGACTTTACTCTTGTTTCTATCTATTAGGCTGTGGTAAAATTGTAATCATTATGCATCATTTTGCTACATTTCCAAGAACCTATTGACATTGGTAAGTGAGGACTTAAATGTGATTTTACAAAGGCTGTGGACTAGATTTTCAGCCACAGCCACAGCACTAGATTGTATTTAAAATACAATCTGTATTTTAAAAAGCTTCTTCTCCTCTTTCGTTTACCTTTCATCTTCTATGATTGTTTTACTTACCTCCTGGGGAGTTTATATTTCAAAGACATGGGAAGATTTGTATCTTTAAGGGACATAGAAAGAATGTAAGTTTTCTCCTATGAAAAACCCTATGAGTTTTAGGGTTATTCTGTCTCTTGTCAGAAGTCTAAAATAATTACTATTTATGTTTTTTCTTCATTTTCTTAAGAGCAGGACACTTTTGTTTCCAAAGTCCTGACCTTTTAAAATATCTGCAAGCATTTGGCGATGCATAGGAGAGGTTTGAAGGATGGCAAAGGTACATGAACTTAGAATTGTTTCTAGAGCTGCATTTCTGGTTTTGCAAATAATTGTAAGATAAGGACATAAAGTTGCTTTTATTTTTTTGTTTGTGTCATCAGTATACAATATTATATTAGTTTCACATGTACAAATAGTGCTTCGACATTTTTATACCTTATAATATTGCTTTTAATTCCTAAAAAAAATTGGATTGCAGCTTCAGCGCTATCATAGGGCTGAACTGCCCATCCAACTACATTATCCTCAATTTATTCCTTTATGTCAGCGAAGTCTTCAACTAAAATAAAAATCAAAAGATTCCTCTATCTACGTCTAGAGCTGTATGACTCTGGAAGGTCTTAGTGAATTCTTCCACAAAAGGCTTTAGAGTGGTTGTCTTTTTTTCTGAGGACATAGTTACATCTTAGCTTAGAGGATAAAAACACCTTTATTTATTTTTGAGGACATATTTTATTTTTTCGATTTACTCTTTATTATATTTTTTTCCATTAACATTTAGTCCCCTTTTACCCTGCCCCCCCCCCAGCTATCACCACACTGTTGTCCACATGCATGAGTCCTTTTTCCTTTTTGTTCAGTCCGTACCCTCTTTACCTCCCCCTCCTCAGATGTCATCCTGCTCTCCATCTATGAGTCTGTCTCTGTTTTGCTTGTTAGTTCAGTTTGTTCATTAGATTCCACATATGAGTGAAATCACATGGTATTTGTCTTTCACTGACTGGCGTATTTCACTTAGCTTAATGTTCTCCAGGTCCATCCATACTGTCACAAAGGGTAAAATTTTCTTTTTTACAGCTGAGTAGTATTCCATTGTGTAATTGTTCCATAGTTGTTTTATCCACTTATCTACTGATGCAAAATATTATTTTAAGTGTGTTGTCGGGTTTCAATTGTGACGAACAGTAAATATTCCTGGCATTGTTAAATAAGGCAAGAGACATCCCCAAGAGGGTGGGAAAGATACTAACTTCCAAAGACCTAGAGTCTCTTCGAGATAATTTTTTAAAAAGGAAAGACAATTCCCTTGAGCACTGGAAATAGTTAGTGAAAACCTAGGCCCAGACGGGGTACACTGTACTTTTCTGTCCAGCAAAATTTCGGGGGTCCCCAACCTGAAGGTTACCAAGGCAAGTTCTCAGAGCACAAAACAAGAAGAACAAGAAGACGATAGTTTTCCCTCAGAAAGGAGCAACAACCACTGGGTACCCAAAGGAAAACTCACAAGCTATGATTTAAAGATCTAATTCTTACAATATTTTTGCCTTCCAGTTCAAAATAGAAAAGAAAGGGAAAAAGTGGAATTTTACCATCCTCTCTCAACCAGGTGCTACAAATAGAGATCTTGGAGAACTGATTTTGTTATGAGTTCTCACTGTTTGCTGCCTTTTTCCAGTTTTCCCAAGATTCTGTCAGTATGCTCTGGCACAGGAGGGTAGCGTAGCAGGTCTTATCCTAATTACCATACACAGAAGAAGTGGGAAAATATTTTTTCCTTTACCATTCATAGTGAGTGCTTTCCAGACACGGTTTTCTCTAGGACACTTTTGTAAATGGATAAGCTTATCTAGGCCTAAAAACCTCTACTATATTTCAAGATTATCTTTGGTAAGGTTAATCTACTTGTTCAGCTATGAAACAACATTTTATTCACTAGAGGCCTCATACTTGACCCAGTCTAATTTCTAACTTGACCCTGAATCCAGCCCACTGGTTAAGTCGGACCCAGTCCAGAAAAAGGGAAGTGCTCAAATACAATCTGAAAGCTCAAAAGGCAGAACTTCAGAGCTAGGATCCGAGTGGGACTCATTCATGACCTACAGAAGCAGCAAGAAAGCAGTGAGCCTAAGGGGTTCAATAGGCACCTTTACCTACTTGTTTGTTGCTCTTGGGGGCCACAGGGGGGTCTCTTCAGTTCCTTCTTTTAAAAGATAAACTGAGTCATATTAAAATTTTTAAGAGTTTATTTGAGCAAAACTCGATTTGAGTTGGGCCACATCCAATGAAGCAGATAGAAAGGAGCTCTGAGGAGCTGTATGAAATGATAGACCTTTATGGGCAGAAGGGAGCAGGTACAAGAAAGTTACAGTGGGCAGATGAGCAGGTTGGTTAAGCTACTTTCCTTTTGGGGAGGGCCAGGGTTCATCACATAGACTACTTAACTAGTGCTGGTCAGGGGAGTCCTGATTGACTGATTTAAATGTTTATTCTGAAAAAACCAGAGCTGTAATTAAGTCTTAGTCTGGTGAGGTGGGTCATAGTATAAAGGACTCCATTTTGGTCCTGTTTTCTTGTTTTTAACAGTTGTTACAACTTTTCAAGGAGAGAATTTATGTGCATCAAAATCTTTTAAAATGTCTATCAATTCTAATTCTTAGATGTTATGCTAAAGAAATGATATATAAATACAAAAAGGGGGTAGGATTGAGAGTGGGAGTTGGGATTGGGTGGGATGGGGGGGGTTGAGAGAAGAATAGAGATGAGTGTACTCGAAAAACAATAAAAAATATAATACACAGCCCTGGCTGGTGTGGCTCAGTGGATTGAGCACTAACCTGCGAACCAAGGGGTCACAGGTTTGATTCCCAGTCAGGGCACATGAGAGGTAACCACACATTGATATTTCTCTATCTCTCTTTCTCCCTCCCTTCCACTCTGTCTAAAATAAAAAAAAATAATAATACACAAAGATATATAGAAATATAACTGCCATATGCTCATGCTTAGAGAACTTCAAAAATGGCTGAGTTATTCAAGAATAGCAGGTTGGTAAAATATATTACTGTGTGTGTACAGATGAGTTACTGTATCATTGTTAATTGTTACACAGCTGCACATGCACATATGAAAACACATTGCTGAGGGGAAAGGCTGATTTCAAACACTGTATTCTGGTTTTCAATAATCTCATACAAGTTTATATAGATTGGGAGATATGAAGTTTCCAACATAGATACCAAAATCTAACAGAAGTGTCTCTGGTGGTAGGATCATTTATTAGTTTAATACTTCTTTTTCCTTGAATTGTCTAAATTTTCTTCAATGAACATTGATTACATTCATTAAGGGTAAGAAGTAAAAATGTAAAAAGAAATTTCCCATTACCCATGAGTGGCAATATTAACTACGACATATAAAACTCAATACTTAGATATTTATTAGAAACTATGGCTTGCAAATCATTAGTTAAAATGGCATTTGTAGAATCCAGTGTCTTTTCCAAGGAATCTTGACTCCATATCCTGAAAGACTTTCTTATTCCAAGACAAAATTATTTTTCTGTACTAGTTTCTGTATCATCTTTTTATTCTGTATACTTACAATAAATATATTGTCCAACTTAAGATAAACATAAATTTTTGATACATTTTGCAATCATTTTAAATCTTATCTGTATTACTATTTTTTTCATAGTTTCAATATGATTCCCAGCAAACTCTGACAGAATACATTAAAAAATTCAGACTTTGATTGTGTTGTGAAATGAATATACATTTTAACCTATTGTAGGTCAAATAATTCCAGAAATTCTAGTAAAAAGCAATATTGATAAGAAAAATCTGAACAGGAAGCTTTAATTTAGTGACTTTAAATTATTCTGAGTTATATGATATTTGGATATCATTTCCTCTTTTTGCAAGCAGAGCCTTGGCAAGACAAGTGATAAAGTAGTTTGATGTAGTTAGTCCTTCTGACATTGTGCCTGGTCCTCCATCCTTTGGCTTGCTGCACCTGAATTAGGTCAAAGATCCTCAATTTGTGTGTGCCCGCTTCTTTGTGGGCAACCTGGCTATCTTTTTGACACCTCCTTTGTTACAGTGTATTCTAGTTTGTGTGTTTAATGCTGAGTTTCAAATGTTTCACAAAATATGTGATTCACCATGTTCTATTTTATAATTTTAGGGCATTTAAAGTTAATTCAAAGTGTACAAAACAAACTGTCTATCAAATAAGTTAATGATACAGTATTTTTATTTCTTCTTTGGTTATGCTTGGCCAATTTGTTATAAGCATGAAAGAAAAAACAAGCATGTACAGAAAAATCTGCACAATGTAGGTGACCATTTGGACCTAGAAGTATAACTTAAAATAGAGAAATTCAGCTAATTTTGTACTGATTCCTTGGTGTCTCCTTCTGAATATTGACTCTAAGTATTTAGGCCAAGGCTGATTTTTCCCTGAGATGAGAAAATACCTCTTACTTATTAACTTCTAAGTTGATAATAAAACATTTCTATTGGGACTTTGTAAAAAAGTCCTTATTTTTTTCCCATAAAAGACACAGTTTTCATTTTCATCAATAACTTTACTGATTTGGATATTTTGAGTATGTTGGCTATCTCCTGTGTTGGTATAATATTGATTGCTCTCAGTTAATGTCTCAATTTGATTGCTATCAACTTCAATTGGTCTACCCGACTGTGGATCATCAAGAGGGAAACCTCTAGCACAAAACTTCACAAAATGCTTTTGACACATTCGATCAGTCACAGCACCTTCTCCATACACTGAACAAATCTTTTCTTTTTGTGTTTTAGTTGCATTTTTACTTTTCTTGAAATAATAAAGCATAATATGCTGAAAATGTTCTATATTTTCTTCCACCTTCAATATTAAAATGACTATACAAAAATTCACCAATTTTGATACTTTTTTTTTTAATGCACACTGATAGAATAGCTACCCAACAGTCTAACAAAAGTGTTTTGAATGAAGTTAAAAACAACCAAGCACTTCTAGAGCCATATTATGGGAAAAAAACAAACAAACCTTTTGACCAACCCAATATCTTTAAGAGAAAGAACCAATAAAGTATAAGGACAAATGAGTCATAGAATGTGAAGTTATACAAATTTAAGTATGATTACCTTATCAGTTATTGCTAGGATTTTTTCTTTGTCTTCCTACCTATCAGATAGAGAAAATAATGTGTAACTTATACTATTGCAGAAATTATATGTTATTTCATATAAGGACACACATTATGTCTGGTATTTAGTTATTGTCCTGCTCTCTAAATGTCCAAAATGCTATGGGTGAACATGCCTGTTGGGAATGAATTTCCAGATATCACCAATATCATATTTTGTTGTATATAGCAGGGACTGTACAATTTTTTACTGGTGTTATATTAAATTTGGAAATTCAGGCCTGTTCATCAGCAGTGTTCCTGGCTCCTTTGGTAATTTATCTCTTTGGGTTCCATGAGACCTTGTCCTTTCTCATGGAGTCATCTAAGGCAAGTATTTTGACCTTTACAAGTGTAATTTTGCTTCTATAATATCAGAATAATATGTAATTTGAAGGGAAATTGAAATGTGAGATAACCTACATACAGTGGTTTATAAAATGTGAAGTATTATGTAATTATGCTGCCATGTTGCTGCTATTATCATATTTAATGCTTAAATCTTCTAGAGACTTATCAGACTCCTTGGAATGGGAATGTTAACGTGTATCAAATCAGACAGATTACAGTAAAGCCTAAAAAAAGAAGTAAATCGAACGCCAAAATGGTATATTTGTGACTGATTAAGCAAAACTGTTTTGTGCAACCAACTAAATATAATTTAAGACAGGGGCACTGATGGCCAGTGGGCAATGATGTCCTGCTATTGACTCATACTGGCTCTTGAGAGCTGACCTGCTCATCTCTTTCCAATTCCAAATTCTGTGACCACATACTGGTAGAAATCACCTGTAATGGGTGATTTCTGCCAGTATTTCACCAAAGAATTTGGGACACTACAAATTGGAACTTGTTTTGAGACCCAGTTGTTAAATACCTATCAGCATGCCATTGAGCAGAAGCCCTGTGTGTGTGTCTGTGGAAGCCTTGGCATTTGGAGATGATAAAATCCACTGGTAGTATTTGTACCAATAAGATCAGCTGAGGAGTAACTTTTTTTTTAACTTTAAAGTTGAGATGATAAGATGAGTTCTTTTATATCATATCATGAAATAGAGGATACAGCCAAAGGGTGATATTGCAAAATTGCTTAAAGACTTCTTGCCTTCAAAATAGTCATTAAGATTTCTGAGATAAACTGATTGTTGTATAAAAGCTTCAAGGAGTGATGGTTAACACTGTAATTGGTATTTAATATTTATATTTTGACACCAAATAATTTTCTTTTCATTTTGTATATCTAACACATTTTTAAGATGTTGAGGTATAATGTAAACTGCCTATTACTTCAATGTCAGTGCAATTTGTTTCTAATTCATCAGGCCTTGTGAATTTTTATGTTTGAATTTATAATTGAAGGCCACTTTCTGTGAAAGAAATACAAGGGCTAATATTTCCATTCCTTTTCTTTCTTTATACAGGGTTGGGCAAAACTGGTTTACAGTTGTGAGTAGGTAAAACACAGAATTTGTTCTTGTATTATACATTTTTTATATGGGCAACTATAAACCTACTTTTGTTCCCCATGCTCTGGTAAACCACCATTATCTAACTTCTCCTTTATCATTAACAGACTTTTAAAAACACTGACAGCACTAATATAACATAAATTATTTCAAAACCAAGATAGCAATCAGAAAATTTACTATTATTTAAAGAGCAATTATTGTTATTATTTTTAAAGATTTTACTTATTTATTTCTAGAGAGAGGAGAATGAGAAAGAGAGGGAGAGAAACATCAATGTGCAGTTGCCTCTCACATGCCCGCAACCAGGGACCCGGCCTGCAACCCAGGCATGTGCCCTGACTGGGACTCGAACTGGTGACCCTCCAGTTCACAGGCCAGCACCCAGTCCACTGTGCCACACCAGCCAGGGCTAGATAGATATTATTTTTAATTAGTCATGTACATTTAATAATGGCATAATAATATCACTTTAATGGATAGGAATGAACTTTGTATTCTTTCCTAAGGGTTGAATTATATTCATTTTCCTTATACCAAAGTTATTGTCTGGTCCTAAATTAGACACCTTAAAAATATAAGTTTCTTATATTTTTTCAGGGTCTTGACCCTAAACAAAAGTAGTTGTTAGGTACATTACTGGAGTGTAAAAATATCATTCACTCAGAAAATATGTCCAAAGTAATTATTATATGCTGTACTGATGCCCTTTATTTGAGAGTTCAGAGTATTTATATTGTAAATATTTAAGGAAGAAGGATCCTGAAGGAATACAAAAAATGTGATAACCAGGACTTTTTTATTAAAAAGTACAAAATTCTAGTTAAGTAACTCTTTTAGTCAGGATTCTCCATGGAAACAGGTGTGAGAGAGACTTATTTTAAGGAATTGGCTCGTGTGGTTGTTGAGGCTGGTAAAGCTAAACTCTGCAGGTAGTCTGGCCAGCTGGAGGCCAGAGAAGAGCTGCGGTTCAAATCTGAAGGGCACCTGCTGGCAGAATATCTTCTTCTTCCAGTGAGGTCAGTCATTTCTCTATGAAGGCTTTCTGATCGAATGCACCCCACCCACACAATGGCAGGTGATACACTTTACTCAAAGTCTACTGATTCAAATGCTAATATCATCTACAAATATGTTCATGGAAATATCTAGAATAATGTTTGACCGAATATCTGGGTACTGTGGACTCATCAAGTTCACAAATAAAATTAACCATCACAAGAGTGAAACCTTAATATATATTAAAGTTTTTTACATAAAAAGTTAAAGAAAATCATATATTTGGTTAATTGATTGATTAAAAGTTGTGAGTTGCAAATATGTGCCAAATATTAGAGACACTGATAGAAAATAGCTCTCAGAATTGGTTGGTCAGATAAAGTACACTCTGAATAGGACTTTGGAGTACAGGTGGGATTCTAACATAAAAGTAGAGTATTTTGTGTGGGATAAAGTATAAGCAATGTTAAAGGTGTAAAAATAGTTTCCAATTATCCCATTGGTGGATTATGTAATCTGGGTACATACCACCTCAACTGCAGTGAGTATCATCTTATTGAACTGAAGAGTCACGGGCATACACTTCAAAAAGGATCTATCATCTGAAATATATGCTTAACCATGTCCAGAAACATCCTAGTCACTATCCTGTTGACTTCCTGCTGAACAGATTGGGTGATTACAATTCCATTAAAAAATGAGAGCTCATTTAGAGAGAGAGCTATCACTACTAGCAGGATAAATAGTTAACAGTAAGTTTCTTAACAGCAAAAGAAACTCCATGAACTCATCTATAAATTAGGAATATTCATCTCATGGTTATTACAAATATAAATTTTAAATTACTGGTGAATTATTTTACTAATTAAAATATTATGTATTATGCTTCATACATTGTTCTATATGCTAGAAATATAAGAGCAAATAAGAGATGTTATATATTTATAGAGTTTATAGACTAGTTATATCATTCATTAAAAATATATATGCTGTAACATGAGTACCTATAATATAATTGACAATTAATAGAAGGCATCTATTAATACAAATTCTTATTTTCATTTTCTTATTCTGTACACATACAATATGTACACATACACAATATGTTCACATACACACATAAACATACAAATACAGTCTGTAATATCCCCTTGACCTCCTTTAGTTTGTCAGTTTCAAGGTTACTCTTCAAAGTACAAAAATATCTTCAAGCTGAATAGTCCTATTGCAGAATCACAGCTGAGGAGAAAACACAAAGCCTGACATTGATTTAATACCTGTTTTGCCCTTGAGTGTACGAATCACATTGCAGTGTGTTTTAGAAAATTATGTAGCGTGTTTATGATTCAGTGGCTTTGGTGAGAGGTTTTCCCAGACAAGCAAATGTGATTCAAATAATGCAAAATACAGGGATGACTGTGTGGAGAACATGTCCTAAAGAATTCTCATTCAGACAGGTTGTATCCCCGTGGAACACAGCATGTGGCAAACTTCAACCCCCAGCAGTCCACGAAAAACATGCTGTTCCTTTTCAGGTGTAGCTTTAATTGCTCCCCTACAGTTTGGCTGCACAAGGGACACAGAATACTGAAGAAAGTGTTTACAAACTTGGGTTTTCCCTTGACAGTCATTGTGGGATTCCTGTGGATATAATATAATTGGGTGAGAATTTAATTCATGTGTTGCTTACCTTTTCCAAGCCTACTTCTGTTAGGAATGCAACTACCAATTGCATCATATACAATACGTGTCGCTGAGAGAGTAATGCCCTGACAAGTTGCTCATATGTGTATGTACCAAAGTCTTCCCACCCAAAACTTTCTCTCCCTGGATATATTTCCAATGCAGATGACTGTTACTGTGGAATCCAGAGCATCATGTACCTGCAGCTACTTACCCTGGTGGCTTTATGTCAAACCTAGAGATTTGTCTCCTGTAGCCTTGTCGCTCATTTGGGTTATTCCCATTCACCTGAGAATAGTGATGATAATTTTGCTCAGGAAAATGGATATGATAGTAGTGCTGTTTTGTTGGGCATAATCCCTTGGGGACGTATTTTATCTGCATGCATAATAGCAGAGGGGTTTACAATATTGGCTTTGAATCATAGAGTATGGGTTTAAATCTTGACACTAACCCTCAGTAGCTAGGAAATTTCTGCCAGGTTATTTAACATCTCTGAATAATTATCTCATGATTATTGTATTACATATATTATTATATGCAATGAGAATTTAGAACTGTGCTTGATACAAATATGTGTTCACAAAATAGTAGATATTAATTTATTAGTTCAGGGACATTTCAGAGGATTGATGGAAGGCAATAATGTTTTTGTCAGTGACTATATGGGGGTAGGCAAATGTAGGTGTACAGTTGTGAGCACTCAAGAGTTTATTCTTGTATTATTTATTATTATTTTTAATAAACACTTTATTGTTCTATTATAGTTGTCTCAAATTTTCCCCCTTTGCTGTCCTCTGCCCAGTCCAGCCTCCATTCCCACAGTCAATTCCCACAGTATTGTCCATGTCCATGGGTCATTCACACATGTTCCTTGACTTCTCCTTCCTCTTCCTGCCAGACTTACTCCCTATCCCCTTCCCTCTGGTCACCGTCAGTCTGTTCCTTGTTTCCATGCCTCTGGTTCTATTTTGCTCATTTGTTGTTTTGTTCATTAGGTTCCTCTTATAGGTGAGATCATATGGTATTTGTCTTTCACCACCTGGCTTATTTCACTTAGTATAATGTTCTCCAGTTCCACCCATGCTGTCATAAAGGGTAGGAGTTCCTTCTTTCTTTCTGTGTAGTATTCCATTGTGTAAATGTACCACAGTTTTTTGATCCACTCATTTACTGATGGACACTTAGGCTGTTTCTAGCACATGGCTATTGTAAATAACACTGCTATGAACATAGGGGTACATAGGTGCTTTTCAACTGGAGTCTTGGGATTCTTAGGGTATAATCTCAGCAGTGGAATTGCTGGGTCAAAAGGCAGTTATACATTTAGTTTTTTGAGGAAATTCCATACTGTTTTCCACAGTGGCTATACCAGTCTGCATTTCCACCAACAGTGCACTAGGGTTCCCTTTTGTCCACATCCTCACCAGCACTTGTAGTTTGTTTATTCATTAATGATGGCTGTTCTGATCTGTGTGAGGTGGTATCTCATTGTGGTTTCAATTCACACCTCTCTAATGGCCAGTGACACTGAGCATCCTTTCATATATCTATATACCCTCTGTACGTCCTCCTTGGAGAAGTGTCTGTTCAGGTCCTTTGCCCATTTTTTAGTTGGATTGTTTGTCTTCCTAGTGTGGAGTCTTATGAGTTCTTTCTATAGTTTGGATATCAAACCCTTGTCCAACGTATCATTGCAAAAAATATTTCCCATATTGTTAGATCGCTTTCCATTTTGCTGTTGTTTTCTTTAGTTGTGCAAAAATTTTTAATTTGGTGTAATCCCATTTGTTCTTTTCCTTTATTTCCCTTGCCCTTACAGGGGTGTCAAACTCATTTTCACTGGGGGCCACATCAACCTTGCTGTTGCCTTCAAAGGGCCTCCTCCTGCCCTATAATTTCCTCCTGGCTCTATCTACTGATAGTTTCTATGTCCTTTTTCATGATGGTGTAGTTCCCAGTAAGTGCTTGTAGCTTCTACAGAGTTCCTCGTAGTTCTCACTGAGATCCTTGAGCTTCCTTATAATCATTATTTTGAAATCAGTGTCTGATAATTTGCTCACCTCTATTAGATTTACCACTCTTTCTGGGGATTCCTTCATTCCTTTCAATTGGGGGTATTTTTTTCTCCCCCTTTGGGTGACTCTCCTTGTTTGTTTATGCATATTAGCTTGATCTACTTTGATCCCCTGTCTTTGTGGTGTGACCTTCTGTGGTAGGAGACCTGTGGGACTCAGTGGTTCAGTTTCCTTGATTTACTGACCTGATGCTCTTGGATGTCCTTTATGCCATTTATGTAGGCTCTGTGGTTGTAATAGGGTTTTGGTGGTGGTTAGTAATTCTTCGGTGGGTTCTTCCCTCCAGCTGGCTGACTGAGAGTCACACCACCCACAATGTTTTGTATACTGTTCTACAGGTGCTGCCAGAACCAAACCAAACAACCTTGGAAACAAACCCACACTTACAAAAATAACACCTACCCACAACCACACTATCAATGGCAAACAAGCAAATATTAATAAAGGTGTAAAGAGATTGAGGCTATTATAAGAAAGGAAAAACAAATATGAGATGACTAAATGAAAGAAAAATGATTTTGAGAGGGTTGTAGGAGGAAAAATAAGAGGAGGGAATAGAATCAAGGTAAAGAAAGAAAGAAAAAAATCATGTTATAAATAAAAAAGAGAGGGAAGTAGGCAGAATGGAATAAGAAAAGAGAATAGTATAGTAATACATTTACACAAGTATTTAAAAATATATAATTGGAAAAATAGGAACCAAAATGGAGAAATTGATACTGCTATGGTGGATCTTTAACAAATGAGCAAAGATTAATGGGAATAACAAGATGAAATGGGAATAACAAGAAAAGAAAGAAATAAAAGCTTATGAGATGTCTAGAGGAAAGAAAAGTGATTTTGAGAGGATAGAGGGAGAAGGAAAACTAAGATGAAGAATAAAAAGCAAGCTAAAAACCAGGAAAAATTAAAATTTAAAATGAAAAAAGGGCAGGAGGAAGTCAAAATGGAGTAGGAGAGGGGAATGTTAAAATTTGAGATTTGAAATACAAAACTAGTGAAGATCTAGAAATAAAAATTGAAGAAATGCAAAAAACACCAGATATCAACAATCAATGAACAAAGATTGATAAAGTTAGAGAAACAATAACAGTACTTTAAGAACAGGAAAAGGGCCCTGGCTGGTGTGGCTCAGTGGATTGAGCGTGGGTTGCTGGTTTGATTCCCAGTCAGGGCACATGCCTGGGTTGTGGGCCAGGTCCCCAATAGGGGGCATGTGAGAGGCAACCACACATTGATGTTTCTCTCCCTCTCTTTCTCCTTCCCTCCCCCTCTCTCTAAAAATAAACAAATAAAATCTTTAAAAACAAAACAGGAAAAGGAATGTGAAATGACTAATGACAAGGAAAATTGTTTTGAGAGGCTACAGCAGGGATAAATAGTAATAGTGTAGAATAGAAACAAGCTGTAGCAAGAAAAAAATAAAATTTAAAACAAAAATAAGGGGAAGGAAGAAGGCAAAATGGAGTACGGCAAGGGAGGAGCAAAATATGAGATTTGAAATAAACTAAAATTTAAAAAAAACAAATGAAATAATAGAAAGAAACTTGAAGGAAAAGAAATGAATGTTAAAAAGCTATGCAGAAGAGAAAATAATGAAGAAGACCATGGTGGAGTTCATCTCAGTGGAGTTCAGTTTTGCCACTGTCTTCTCTCTCTGGATCCTCCCCTGGTGATGCCAGATGGTGTCCTAGTCTGACCCTATGCAGCCTGTTCGAGACTACAAGCGATCCCCAGTCTGTGGCTGTCTGCTTCAGGTTTGGCTGGTCCCCACTGTTCTACCCCACCAGCTTTCCATCAGCCCAGGGTCCAGAAGTGGTTCAGTTGATGACCTGAGAGGACTGCCAGTGCCTCCTCCACCTGCCTCCGGAGGGTGGGAACCCTGTGTCACCCCCGGGGGGCACTGTTCAGTCAGGGAACATGGTGGGAGTGTTTCTCCTCGCCCTCACCACACATCTTGGTCTGTCCCAGATTCTTTCCAATTATGTATGGTTTCTGGTGAATTAGCTGTTTCCTGTGAGGGGCCAATTTGTGAAAAAGGGGTAGCTCTCTACTGCTTGGTGCAGACAGCAGCTCTGTCTAGGTGCGGCTGGGCAGGGCCCTGAACACTCCTTTTCCCACCTATCTCTTATATCTTGTCCCTGATCTTGTGGAACAGTGTAGCTCATAATGTCTGGTAAAGGGCCCTTTCAGAGCTTTTTTTGCTTTGCCCTGTGGAAATGTGTCCAGCAGAGGACTCCTGAGGCTGGCCTCACTGATCTGCAGAGCCTGCCAATCCTGCAGTGGGGGTTGGGCTCACCAGTCTTTGCTGCAGTAAATCTTAGGTGTTCAGTTCCCTGCATCCAGTCCCCAGCCTGCCAATCCTTTGCTAGAGACACAGGCTGAACTCTCCACACTGTACAGTCCCCTGCTTGCCAGCTGTCCTGTGTTCGGTCCAACAGTCCCTTCAGTGTGATTCTACTCCTCCAAGTTCTTGGTTTGCAGGCTGCTGTGCATACGCACATGCATACACAAGCACCAGGTTCCTTAAAAGAGTTTCTGTGTGGCCCCCACACTGCAGCACCAAGCCTGGGAAGCCCGTTCTGTACACACTCCCCCTCCCCGCAAATCACTAAAAACCACTCTCAGTCAGTGTTGGCCACAACCTGTCATGGCTTCCAACAGTTTTAGGTAGAGTTTCTCTCTGGATCTCTCCTGGATGATGCTGGGAAGAGTCCCACAGTGATACTATAACACAGGGCAGGTGTCCTCGCCACTCCCTCCAGTTGTTCTCAGCCTCAGGCGGGCCTACTCCCTCCATGCTGTTTCTGTAGCCAGCACCTCCCCAGATATCTCTCACCACTCTTGGGGCTTGTGGCCCCTGTGCCACTCCACAGGTGCCCCAAATCTGCACAGCAAGAAGTGTGGGTTGAGCTATGGTAGAGGCAGTTGCTCTGCTAGGACAGCCTGGACTGCGAGCTCCCAAGTGCCCTGCAGGTGGACAGGCTCTTGCCCACTCATCACACTCCCCATACTGTTGTCTGTGCATGCACTCTCTCATTCTCACAGACATTCTCACTCACACTCTGGTGGATTTTTGAGTTGGTTGTTTTGTGGTTTAGCTGCAAAACTGGGCTGGGTCTGGGAACAAGTGGATTAGGCTTCCAGCTACTCTGCAGCCATCTTGTATCCTCCTGGTTTTTCCCTCGAGAAACTGTAGACAATCTTTTGCCTCACCCTGTACACAGAAGCTTAACCTAAAATAGGACTAAAAGAGTTTGTTCAGGAAAGTTTTGTTGGGATTAGATGTGAGAATCCTGGAGTTCAGATCAGAATTATATAGTTCCAATATGTAAAGCACATCATTTCAAGATACTTAGGCGATGCTAAATAAAAGCCTTTTAATCCTAGGCTTATTTTGGGTAATTTTGCAAGGAAGTAAAATGTTCAGAAACTTGGACAATTCATGTCCCTGAAAGTGTTTTATTCCAAATAATATCTAAATTACTGAGGATATTCAATAACTTTGTGATTTATATGTGTGAATGACTAGTGAATGATGTCATTATCCAAACCACACATAACAAATGTTTGTTTTATTTGTATATTTAGGAATATGCTGTAGGAAATAAAAAACCTTCCAGAATGGGTGATTAAGTATTTATGAAATCCTCTACTTCATAAATGCAATGAGAATAAGAACAAAAATTGTGAAAACATTATTCAGAACTCTGGAAATTACCCCTAAATTTGCAACAGTCTGGAAAGTTTACAAGCAAAAAGCCAAGATTATGGTAAAGACAGTGAGCATTTTAACTTCCCTTCTTTCCTCTCTCTAGCACAGTAGCATCTGTGAAGGTCTTCAGCAATTCCACTATGGTAGCTATAAGAGCCAGCCCTCTGGCAGTCTTTCACTTGAGGGGTTAGAATGGGTTAGGAGCACCCCTCCACCATCACCAATAAACTGTCACTATTTGACCTATCTGACAGAACCTAGAAAGGTTCATGCTCTAATTGGCTTTATTTGATCTGACTCAGAGCTCTGTCTGTGAAACAGCCCTAACCGTATGGGTAATTTAGAAAACAATTAGTGGCAATTGTTTAACGTTGCAGCCACCTAAACCAGTGCTAACAAGATTCTGACAACAAAAATTAGGATAAACCGGAGAATGAAATGTCCAGTGGGGCTCTGCATACTTCCTATATGTTTCTGAGAATACACATACCTCACATGCATGTTCAGTGCTTTCCACATGCCCAGGGTATAGAGAAACTGGGTATATAGAAAATGTAGTGCAACATAATAAAATCTGTGTGTGACCAGTGCACAGCTAACATCAACTCAATTGTGGGAGGTTGAAAATTTTCCCTCTAAGATCAGAAACACGATGAGGATGTCTACTTTCCCCTCCTTTCCTCAACAAAGTATTAAGTCCTAGCCAGGTTAGAAAACCATTAGGTAGGAAAAGAATAAATAAAAGGGATCCAAATTGGAAAGAAGTAAAACTACCTCTATTTGTGAATGACATAATTTTATATAATTGTATATAGAAAACCCCAAAGGCTCCTCCCCCCAAAAAAACTAGTAGAAAATAAATGAATACAGTAAAGCTGTCAGGCATAAAATCACTATAAAATATGTTGTGTTTCTGTTCACTAAGATTGAACTATTAGAAATATAAAATTTTTAAAAAATCCTGTTTACCCAACAAAAAGAAAAAAAAAACACCTAGGGATAAATTTAAACAAGAAGGCAAAACACCTATACACTGAAAACTATAAGACATTGTTGAAAGAAATTGAAGTAGACACAAAGAAATGGGAAAATATTCCATGCCAATAGACTAGAAAAATTAACATTGCTAAAATGTCCATATTACCTAGAGCAATTTATATATTCAATGAAATCCCTATCACAATTTCAATGGTATTTTCCACAGAAATAAAATAAATAATCCTAATATTTGCATGGAACCAGAAGAACTAGACAGTCACATGAAAAAGAGTAAAACTAGGGCATGATTCTAAATCATAGCCAAAAACTAACTCCAAATCGATAAAGGCTTGAATGTAACACTTGAAACCATAAAATACATAGAAGAAAACATAGGTGGTAAGCTCTTTGACATCCACCTTAGTGACATATTTTGTGAATTTTCCTTCAAAGACAAGGGGTACAAAAATAAACAAATTGGACTAAATCAAATCAAAAAGCTTCTGTACAGCATAGGAAACCATAAATGAAACAAAAAAGGAAAGTACCAAATGGGAAAACACATTTCAAATCATACATCTGATAAGGGGTTAATATGCAAAATATATAAAGAACTTATACAACTCAATAACAACAACAAAAAGAATAACCTGATTTAAAAATGGGTTGAGCATCTTAACAGACATTTTCCAAAGAAGACATACCCATGTCAACAGGTATATGAAAAGATGCTCAATATCACTAGTCATCAGGAAAATGTAAATACAACACAATGAGATACTACCTCACATCTTTTAGAATGGCAATCATTAAAAAGAAATAACAAGTGTTGGGTAAGATACAGAGAAAAGGGAAACCTCATACACTGTTGTAGGAATGTAAATTGGTACAGCTACTATGGAAAACAGTATGAAGATTTCTCAAAAAATTAAGAATAGAGCTATCATATTATCCAGCTATTTCACTTTATGTACTTTTCTAAAGATTATGAATATACTAATTAAAGAGATATGTGCCCCCATATTCATTGTAGCATTATTTACAATTGTCAATACATGGAAGCAAACTAAGTGCCCAATGATAGATGAATAGATAAGCAGGTTGGGAACACACACATATTGGAATACTATTCAGCCCTTAAAAATGTGAAATCTTACCATTTATAACAACATGGGTGAGCCTTGAGGATATTCTGCTAAGTGTAAAGCAATAGACAGAGGGCAAATACTGTATGATTTCCCTCATGTGTGATAAAAACAAACAAAAAGTGAACAAACAAACTCATTGAGGCAGACAGCAGATTGGTGATTACCAGAGGGGAAATGGGCTGGAGGGAAGGCCAAATGGGTAAAGAGGGCCAATTATATGGGGATGGATGGAAACCAGACTTTTCGTGGTGAGCTCAATGTATTGGTAGTATATATAAAGCCGTATTATAATGTACACCTGAAGTTTATATAATGTTGTAAGCCAATGTTACCACAATCAAAATAATAATAGTGATAAGTACTCAAAACTCATCATTTTATACATATGAGGTCTATCTGGAAAAAGTCCAGCCGTTGTTAACATAATGAGAACAGTTAGCATAACATCAGTGTAAATCGGCAGCCAAGGAGAGTGGACTGGAATGTGCCTGTGTGAACAATGGTATGTACTACTCAGTGGGGGTGGTAGAGCAGTTGAGTGAGCATGTGTGGTCACCACATTGAAAATGACTGAGCGAGTAATGCAATAAGTCTGCATCAAATTTTGCATTAAGCTTGAACATTCCTCTGTGGCAACTATTTGGGTGGCTCAGAAGACTGCAGCTGTGGGCAACTGGTGATTGGCAGCTTCATCAGGACAGCATGCCTGTTCATGCATCGCATCTTGTGCAGAGTTTTCTGGCAAAGCATTAAATCACCCAGGTGACTCCATCCCCCTACAGCCCAGATTTGGTGCCTTGCGACTTCTGGCTTTTCCAAAAACTAAAATAACTTTTGAAAGGGAAGAGATTTCTGACCATTGATGAGATTTAGGAAAATATGAGGAGGAAACTGATGGCAATTGGGAGAACCGTGTGAGGTCCAAGGTGCCTGCTTTGAAGGGAACTGAGACATCATTGTCCTGTGTACATTGTTTCCTTTATCTTCTTTAATCAATGTCTCTATTTTTCATATTACATGGCTGGATACCTATTGGACAGATGGGTCATATTTTACTATTATCTATGCTCTTGAGCTTATTTACATCTATTATATATCCATAATAAAAATACTGCATAAATGTGTTACTGTATATCTCTACTTAACTCTGCATTGGTTGGCATCATAATGTTAAATTTAGACCCATCTGGAATATTCATATCACAGGAACCAGTAAATACTATCAAGGCTCTTTTGTGTTGATTTTTGAGGCTTAAGAGAGTGATGTAGAAAATATTCATAACTTAGATTAAACTTAAATAGATGCCATGTCTGTGATAAGACACACCTTTAAAGTTTTTCTCATATAAAGACACACCATTATGTGTCTTACAGATAAGGAGACTGAGACCTAGAGCGTTAACTATTCTAGTCACTCGGGTGGTGAATAATGGTGACAGGGTTTGAATTTCAAAGCCTGCTCTCTTAAATCACAATGCATTTTTCTTCAGCCCTCATATAATGTTTTAAAGGATAGCCAAGCAGGTATAGATTTTGAGTGGGGGAAAAGAAAACATTATATACAAGAACCAAGAAAGAATCACTTCAGTGACTTATAAATATCTGAGTTATAAAAATCTAGTTAATGAACATCTAGTTCATAGAGGTCACTTAAGTCATTGATGAATGAATAAAATTCCAAAATACATATGAGTTGTTTCATGCTTGTCTTACTAATTAATGTAAAAGAAAAAAAAAAAGCAATATTCATGTTGCAAGTGCACCTGATCATCATTTGTAATCATGAGTTACCAACAAATACAAGATTTTGGCAAAAATCAACAAAAGCATTCTGTGAGAATTAACAGTCTCTAGGGAGCTCACAATAAAGAAAATTGTGTACTAGAGTGCCATCTAAAAGTTGTAGAATACATGTAATTAATAGGTGGAGATTTATCAACATGCCACCTTCCCCCTCACTAAGTCCTGTCTAAATAGAGCAATGTTGCTTCATTCAATGGCCTCTCTCTGTATATCTTTATATAGCCCTTGTTGGTAGCTTCTCACTGCTTGGCTCTTATTTTATCATACTAGTCCTTCCCTCCACAGTCTTTCTACAACCTCTATACCTACTGTCCCAGCCTAGCAATTGTTTTCTTAGTTCCTCCTCATGTCCCCTACATCCCATTCTGCACAATAGCTAGACTACACCTTTATAATTATAAATCTGACTCATCACTTCCTATTTAAAGTTTTCTATTGTCTTCTCATCACACTTAAAATAAAAGCAAACTCTTCCTTGGGCTCATGGGGCTCAGTAGAATCTACTTTTGAGACACGTCTTGTTTTCCTTCTTCCCTTATCACTTTCATTGTTGATTTGCTCTGCAGTCATAGGGCTTTGTGCTCAGAAAGTCTCAATTTGGTTTAAATCTTCTGCTCTTGCTGTCTTGACAGTCTTAATACTCTTAAACAAGGGGATCTACATTTTCATTTTAAAGCGGGACCTGCTAAGTATGAATGTGGCCGTTCTCTTCATGCTTTAGCCATGCAAACTTGCTTTCCTCAGCTGAACACTCTTCTATCTTAGGATGATTGCCATCCATCTTCCCTCTACGTAGAAAGCATTTCCCTCAGCCATATACCCAACTGTTTATTCTTGTCATTCAAGTCTCAGCTACATGTCAACACTTTTGTGAGGTTTTACCTATCACTCAATGTAAATAGGCAGCTCTTTAATACTTGTACTTCATCACTCACTTTTTATTGTCTCCATAATATTTATCCTTTGCTGAAATGATTTTGTGTCTTTATTTTTTAAACATTTATTTATTTTTAGAGGGAAAAAGAGAAAGAAACATCAATGTGCAGTTGTCTCTTGTGCGCCCCCCACTGGGGACCTGGCCCATAACCCAGGCATGTGCGCTGACTGGGAATTGAAGTGGTGACCCTTTGGTTCACAGGTCAGCATTCAATCCACTGAGTCACACCAGCCAGGGCTGATTTTGTTTCTTTAATGGTTTACTTGCTTACTGTGTATCCTTCATCATTCAAATTTTATCTCAATAAGAGCAGAGGTTTATCTATGGAGTTAGTACTCTACTAGCAAAAACTAGAACTCTAGGAAGCACATAGAGGTCATTCAATAAATATTGCAAATAAATGAATGACTCCATTCCTTCCTATCATCTGCCATGACATAACTCTAGTTGCTTCATCTGAAAATTTCCCGTTTGTGACATCATTGGTCTTCCGATCCTTCAGTGTTTGTTATAGTTTGTAATGGACATGTTTTCCCCTCCACTCATAAGTTCTGTTTTCTTGGTGATGTTATAAGACACTATAGAAGGCCGAAGATAAAGTGTGCAATGGCTTTGGAAAACAGAAATGGCATTCAAGTCTTGGTTTTCCTACCTAGAGTCACTGTAACAGTGGGCATGTTATTTAACTGTTCAAGGTTTCAGTTTCTGTATCTAGAAAACCTATTAATATTGTGCATATCATATGAAAAAATGTGTAAAAGAACCTAGGAGAGAATTAATGGACAGAAACTCCTCAATACATATTAGAACTGATTCTTATTACATTTTTCTTTCAATTACTAGAATCGTAGTTATCAATGAGAGGTGAATATCCTCATTCACCCATAACTTACCTCTACCTGTGACCTCACTAAATTGTTTGGTTAATTGTAAAGGATAAAATTATACATATAAATAATATGTAGATAGAGGCATACTATATATACTTAATGTTGACCTGTTTGTATTGTGTTAGTAAGTTCCATAGACATATATACATGATATTTTAATTCTGAGAAGTTTAAACATCACTCAGACCCAATATTTCATGTAATTATGCTTGCTATCATTCCACTTTTATAGGGAAATCACTTTTGAGTTTGGGTTTCATGTTACACCCAATTATATTTGCAGGCCACACAAAAATATTCTGTAAGTAACAGTAATATTCTGTAGAGACATTTTTAGATCTCTGCTATTATTTAAACAAGTTTTTCATTACTAAGTAAAAAACAAAGAAGTAAAACAAAAACATCAACTGGGTTTTCTGGCAATGCTTATTGACAAAGATGCCATAACGCTTTTAAAAAGGAGTGGAAGAGCAGAGTTGAGTGGACAGTTTATTGTAAGTCCCTGAATCAAAGCAAACAATCAGTGAAAGGTCAACATAACAGCCCATTGATCTGTACAAGCACATTTGCTAAACCTAGTAATAAATTCCCTCAAGAGCCACAGCAGTAATTCCTTCAAATGTTTGTGATATCTTTTTGTATGAGGCAGCTGCCCAGGAAGTACAGCAGCATTTGCCCTTCATCAATGTTAGCACAATGTCAGTAAACTATGGACCACCATAAGGATTTTCTATTCCCATAAATTTAATTTTATTGAGCTCACACTTTGAGCATGTGCCGTTCAGTGATCTTCGCTCTGTGGAAATAGTAACAAACGACACCTTTAATAATATACTGTTCCTGTCACTCAGGAGGGTAGTGTCTCCAGGGAGGAGCTATATGACAATGTGACAATTGCTATACTAGATGTATACAAAGACCACTATTGGAAAACTGGGTAATCTCTAAGTGATTCTCTTTTTATGGTGATGTGTTTTTAGAGTTCATAAAAAATTTTAGAGAATAAATTACTTTTGAGCTTGTCTTCAAAATATATGTAGGAAAAATACAGAAATAAACCTGACCCAAAAGAGGGAGGATGCGCTGAATAAAGGAGACAAACAAGTGCACTGTCAACAAGACAGAGGCCTTGCGTGGAGAAGCGCAGCACCCGTGGTGGTAGAGAAGCACTGTAGGCGCTCCGGCCGCCTGCTCATCACCCTCCCCCGTTACTAAGCTGTTCAATCACATGAAACAAGCTGTAGTAAGTGAGTAAACACATAATAGTCAATAACAACAAAAAGCAAGGTGTCAAGCCTTTACTACCCGAGCATGAATAATTTAAGTTTTCTCATCGAGCTGTCTTTTATTCTCATCTGCAGTGCACCTGGTTATCACTCAAAGCTTTCTAAGGTAAATACTAGTTACCATGTTTTAAATATATGGTATGTCTTTTTGGTTATTGGTTGGGTTGCCATATAAAATATAGGACATCATTAAATTTGTATTTCAATGATTTTCTTTTAGTTATTAATATGTCCCAAGTATTGTCTAAACATTTTGTCCATTATCCTTAGCTAATTTTACATTTTTATTCCTCTAGCTGTTTTTAATAACTTCTCTCACCACGGCTTTCTGTACTTTGATTATGATATGTTTGGAATGATTTCTTTATTATAATTTACTTTGGATATTCTCTATGCCCTCAAATTCACTGTTTCTTCTACAGTGCCTAGTCTGTTTACCCTTTACAGTATTTTAGAGATTGTGTTTTTTACCACTAGAAATATGAGGATAGTCTAAAGGATATGTATATCCAGAAAGTATCAGGAGGAAATTAGGATGTATTTTTAGCACCCCACTAACTGGCTTCTATGTATTATGAACAGTTGTTATTACAAAATCCTGGTGGTCATTGAATCATAAAGCACTTTGCCAAATAATTATGGCTAGTGCTCCTCACAGAATAATGTAAAAATCTATGAAGATTTTTTAATGTTGAAGGCTAAACTCAAACATTAATGCTCAAATCCATGGGCATATATTTATGGACACATATGACACAAATATAACCATAGATATGTGTGTGCATACATATACATACACACAGATGGAATATATTTTCTTCTTAAATGTGAGTGTGTACTTCTTACAGTGTGGCATGCATTGACATAGTGTTTTGTTTTGTTTTTTTTTAATGCTGTGTTGACCCAGTTTTCAGGCTTTGAGTATAGGCCAATGGGTTCCCCTTCTTGAAAAGCCCATTAAGTCACATGCCCCGTTTCTCTCACACTCCCAGGCACTATACAGCTGGCTCAGTCCCTCAGGACCATGCACCAGAAAACTAGTTACAACACACACACACACACACACACACACACACACACACAGTGTGAGTTTTGTCCTAAGCCTTGAATCTTTATAACCAGGCAAATGACCAAATTGCCAAACCTTGAAATCATAATTTTAATCAAACATGAAAAATAAAAAATACAGTGTACTTACAAGATATTTTTTTACTTCCTGCATTTTCACCTGCATATTAAACATGAGGGTATGTGTACCAAAGATGAGTATGGCATGCATTTCCCTTATCTAAAGGAGAAAAGGGACTATTTTCAGAATCTCTGAAAGAGATTTCAGTATAGAAGAAATCAAGAATGTAGTCTAGTTTTTTAGGTAGAAAGGGATTGAGTCTAGTTTTTTAAATAGAATTTACATCAGATAATTAGAGGCTTACAAAACTTTGAAGGAACAGCAGCAGTGAAGATAAAGGAAGGATGAAGGTAAAGAAAGTAACACCCAGCATTCAGGAATTTAGAAAAAGGGGCAACTGCAGAAATCACTTCTGACGAGCTCAACTGTGTGTAGCACCAATGTGCATGATTTGCCGTGGGATGTTCAAAGCTACTGGCAAACATGTTTTTTATGGTGCCACTGAAGCTGTCACATTTTTGCCAACAATATAGCTGAAGTAATGATTTCTGCTTGCCTTTTATTTTTCAAATCTTGTAGGGAATGCCTTGCATTGGCAATTGCAAATTTGAAACCCTGATAGCAGTGTCTGAAGTAGGTAGTTTTTTAGCATCCAATCTCTGTGATAGACAGGAGAGCATCAAAGACAATTGGGCTCGTCAACCTCTTTCCCTATCAAGCATCCATACAGCCTGTTATCAATATTTAAAGAAACATGGTTAACTAGAGTGTTTTTCTATACATTGTATAAACTAAGATACATTCACCTTCTTCCTGAAAAAGGAGAGGCCATAGCACAATCACTGTTTTCATCCAAATATGTTCATTTCACTCATTTTTCAGTCAAAATCCTCCTTTGGTTTTTTAGCACACTTTATATAAAGTAGTTTGGGGAAAAGGAGGAAAATTTTAAAAAATGGTTAATATATACAAATGATTGCAAAACAACATGGAGGAAAATATGCTTAGCTATTATAGACCTTGTTTGAAATTGTTAATGAGGTCATGATTGTTATGAATAATTGCTTTTATTCACTATCCCACTTTTCAGCTTTTTTGGTTCACTTTAGGAGATGATAAAAAATTTCATTTTTGGTGAATCTGAGTTAAGGTCAGGATTCCTATCTTCATTACTTCCTACCTATTTATAACTCTAGTAATTTCTACCTCCATTACTTCCATTAATGCGGGCTATGGGAATATACACAGGTGTCCTCTCTAGATTCCAGACATATCCCTCGTCAGTATTACGAAGCAGTGTCCATGCTTCCGCTTGATAATTAGGTGTAATACTCCAAAGCCACAGCATTTTGCTACTCATTTCAATGGCATAAGAGAGAAAGATTGTCTAGTTATCAGTCTTATATTCCAGTTTAATAGAAATGCTGTATGCATTATGGTGGAAGTAACCCTATACTGGCAACTACCATGCATTAATTAACAGTTAAGGATGAAAAGGAAATGTTTGTGATTGTGTTATTGAGCATGACTCAAGGAACCAGTGAAATTACAGTCTCTAAGTTTTGAAACTGTCATTTAACAAAGAACCAATATCATATATTGGTCAGTCTTTAAAACATAATAACACATCTTGAAGGATGGCACTGCAAACTTTCAAGTTACAGTGGCACCTCGGTACTCATCATTAATTTCTTCCAGAACTCATGACAAGTGCTGAAGCCAATGGGGACCAAGCGATGAGGCATTTTCTCTTGCGGAGCAGTGTCGCGAATCACGCAAGTTCTCGCAAGTACAAGTCCCAAGCAAGTACAACAAGTCCAGAGTAAGCACTTAGTACCGAAACATTTTTTTCTCATCAAAATGTGATGAGTACAGGGTTTGATGAGTTCTGAAGCCAACGAGTACCGAGGTGTGACTGTATTGCCTCCTTGTGGGTTCTGTCAGTAAGACTTGAGTATTCTATTACATCATTCTCACAGTTTAGAAATTTTTGCATGATTTGGAGTATGGTAATATTAGTGACTTTTATTGGTATATTTAAATTGCCTCAATTCTTACTTTTTTTTGGTAACTGGGAGGTAATGAATTTGTTTTTAATTGTTTTATTGTTGTTCAAGTACTGTTGTCTGCATCCACTCCCCACCTTCCCCCCCATCCCAGCCATCCCTACCTCTGTCCCCTGTTTCCACCCCCTTGGTTTTGTCCATGTATCCTTTAGAATTGTTCCTGAAAACCCTCCCTCCCACCTCCCATCTGGTTACTGTCAGATTGTTCTTAATTTCATCGTCTCTGGTTATATTTTTCTTGCTTGTTTGTTTTGTTGATTAGGTTCCACTTAAAGGTGAGATCATTTGGAATTTGTCTTTCATGGCCTGGCCTATTTCACTTAGCATAATGCAGGAGATAATGAATGTTAACTAAACTTATTGTGGTAATCATTTCACAATACATATAAGTACCTATTCTGCATACCTTAAACTTATGCAGTGTTGTAATCTATTATATTTCAGTAAAACTGGAATAATAAAATTATACTTTGAGAGTTATCTGTCTTCCATATAGGAAAAATAATTTAATTTTGTGGGAGTTAATAAAAATCATCAGTTTTCCATATTTCAAATACTGTGTGATAGTATTGATCCTTGTCATCTGCCAAATCTGCAGTACTACACTTAAATTTTTTTTGATTGAGAAGTTTCACGTATTTTAACTGATCATTGATAACTTAACTTCTCTTGACCCAGAATCAGGGAAGAGCATGGCTATTCTACAATATGCTGAGTACCTATATGACCATATAAATTCAAGTCCTAAGGAATGATCATAAAGTATATTGAAAGCCCACCGAGCTGATTTTCAGGTGGGCTCAGCAGCACTCCCTTTATCACTGATGTCAATAACCCCCCCAGTGACAGAGCTCAATTATAACCTCTGCAAATCTGCCTATTATTTCCTCCTATCATCTCCCTCAATCATCTAACAAGATGCTACAGGTCACTGTTTGTAAGTTTAGGAGTATATTTATGTTAAGTATTTATTAAAATATTTTAGGATTCTCGCTTTAGGAACACCAGCCTCCTCTTCATTAAGAGGCTCTGAATCTATAGACCGTCTTAGATCTAGGAAATGGATTAAATTCCATGACCTACTGTTAGAATAGGTTAAATGATCTGTTCCTAAGATCCAGAAGATGTTTTTAAAAATTTGATCATAGATCAAGTAAGAATTTAGATGGCTACCCATCTATTTCAAATTTAGGAACACCATAACTTATTCACCATCATCAAACACTCCTCAAATCATGTAATTAAGATGCCACTCCAGTCCTATTATCCAATATAGCCGCCCCGTATAGTATACCTTGTCTCTGGTGTTTGAGAGCCACAGTCGAACTGTTGCCACTCTGGGTACCATGACTTCCATTAAAATCAGGATCTGGTGACACCTCCTATTACATTGGAGGTGCAGCAGACAGCCGCCTTAGAGCACTCCTACCGATGGAGATCTCCTTAGTACAGTGTCTCACAATATTTTGGTGCAAGTAGTTGAAGGCAAAGGTAAAACGTCTCTTGGGCAAAATTAATCCTGTTCTGTACACTGGTAAAAATAAGGAACAATATTCATAAGGGGCAATGGCAATCCAGAATTCACATAATGTGTCATCTACAATTTCTAATATTCAACCACATTTGCAAATCATATAAAGAAAAAAGATGATTTATTGAGTAAAAAGAGCTTTAAAGCAACTATTATGTATATGTTAAAAGAGTTAAGAATTAAAAATAAACAATTTTAATTAACATACAAATAGGAAATTTCAGCAGAGAAAGAAAAGAAGATTGAAAAAATTATAAACTTCTGGAAACGTAATGTACAGCATGGTGGCTGTAGTTAATGGTTACGCACTTACAATTTTCTAACAGAGTAGTTATCAAGTGGACTGACCATAAAAATAAATAATAAGTAAATAAATAATAAATAGTAACTATGGGAGGTGACGAATATGTTAGTTCTATTGTAGTAATCATTTCACGATGAATACATACATGTGTATCAAAACATCACACCATGCACAATAAATACATAGAATTTTTATTTTCAGAAATCACAGTCACTTCTGCTCTTCTCTGCTTTATTTTTCTCTATAGTAACCCTTTATCCCTGACACACTACTTATATTGGGTTGGCCAAAAAGTTTGTGTAGTTTTTTTTTTCCATAAAATAAGGCACATTTTTCATTTTCACCAATAACTTTATTGATTTGGTTATTTTGGGTATGTCGGCTATCTTTCATGTGGTATTATGTTCTCAGTGTCTCTATTTGATTGCTATACACTTCAGCTGGTCTCCCCAACCATGAAGCATTGTCCAGAGAGAAATCTCCAGCACAGAACTTCACAAACCACTTTTGACACATTGTTAGAGCACCTTCTCCATATATTGCACTAAACTTTTGTTTCTGAGTTTCAGTTGCATTTTTACCTTTCTTGAAATAATGAAGCATAATATGATAAAAATGTTGCATATTTCTTCCATATTCAATATTAAAATGGCTACACAAAAATTCACCAATTTTGTTTTTTTTTTTAAATGCAAGGTGATATGACAGCTGTCACAATACAGTCTAGCAAAATTGTTTCCAATGAAGTTAGAAACAGCTACTAAAGAGTGCTACTAGAATTACCTTAAAAAAACAGACATTTTAGCCAACCTAATATTACTTCATTATTGCTTTGACTCTCTTCTACCCTAGAGTGGAAAAATTCCATAATAATAGGAATTTTTAACTTTTTTTCATTACTTTATTCCCAGAATCTACATTAATATCTAATATACTAGGTACTCAGTAATTATTTATTGAATAAGTGAATTATAGAACAGAAAATTACAGTAACAGATTAAAAGCTCACTGGATAATTTAATAGCAGATGGGAAATGACAAATATAAGTAAACTTGAAGACAGTTTTAAAAAATTATCCAATTTTGTCCATGTGTCCTTTATAGTAGTTCCTGTAATCCCCTCTTCCCACTGTCCCCGCCCCCACCCCCCCCCCGCCCCCCCCCCGCCCTGGGGGGTAGGCATACAACTGTAATTGAATAACAATAAAAAAAAAAAAGAAGAGAAACATGGGAAGAGATAAAGGAGAAGAAGTAAACAAAGGGAAATAGAAAAAAAAATTATCCAATTTGAGGAAAATAGAAAAAAATAGTGAAAATAAATTATCTCAGAGATCTGGGCTAAAATAAACAAAAATTTTTTTTAATTAATGAGAAGACAATAATATTGAAGTAAAAAAGAATAAGAAATAAAAGCAAAAACCTTTCAAGTTTTGATGAAAAAATCAAAATTATTAAGTGAAGAATCTCAGTGAAACCCAATATGAATAAACATGAAGAGAACCAAAGGTAATCACATCATAGTATAACTTCTGGACAATAAAGTTACAGAGAGAATCAGGGAAGCATCCACAGAAAAAGACACAATTTGGCAGGTGACAGGAATAAGAATTATACTATCTTATTGTAAACAAGGAGATCAGAAAAGAAAGGAAACAAAGGAATGGCATATTTACAGAGATAATTTTTTAAAATCTTGAATTGTATATCCAGTAAATGTATCCTACAAAAATTATTTCAGAGTGAAAACATTTTCAGATATATAAAAGCTGAGAGAATTTATTGTCAGTATTATTATACTACAAGAAATAATAAAAGGTATCTAATAACAAATGAGAACTTGAATATACTAGAGGACATGAAGACCAGAATTAATAAATGTAGGCTAGTATAAAACTTCTTAGTGCTTACTAGCTTCAAATTTCAAGTACTTCAGTACTACCTGGTGCTTTCTAACTTGGAATAAAGTATTGTAAAGCTACTGTTATACATTTTTGTTGCTTTATAATTGTCACATTGGTTAAAATATTATATTTGCCAAGATAAATGAGGAGATCAGGCAAAAATAATTAATTATTATATCATGTTCAGTTCAGCAATCTGACTAGCTATAAACAAAGGTAGAAGTTTAAATGCATATACTACATTAAAATAGATTTATTGTTTTTATAAAATGGTACATGGTACTTTAAAACATGATTGTTTTTATAATTGTCACATTACTTTCTGGTGAAAAGAGAAAGTAGTTTCCATTTGCTATTTATGCATGTGTTTCTTGATAATTACAAGTTGTGGGTAAAAATATGGTTTAGTGCCATTAGATACAAAGTATGACTGGCAATAATTACTGTAGTTTCTATTTAATATTAAACGCTGAAGTGCTGGAGACATTTGTGAGGCAGGAGGTAGTCAGGAGTGAGGAAATACAGGAGGTGCCCTAGGACCGACAAAGGACATTGATACGGAGCAGAGACCCTGTTCTGAGACTGGTTCCTCAGGAATGAGAAAGCTCCAGAGGCACTCCAGGGCTAAGGAAGGGACTTTGATACAGGACAGAGACCCTGTTCTAAGTCCGGTTGACCCTGCTTTCTGGAAAAGCACTGAATCATGGTAAATCATGATTGTACCTGTGCAGAAGATGCTGTATGACCCCTGCTTCATTATAATAGAATTATAATAAATTAGCATTTTTGAGCCCCATCCCCTAGTGGGTAATCAAGGAAAATCATGGGAGACAACATATACAGTGCTTAAAAGTAATGTAACTACTTGTTCATGTACAATGAAGGAATGCCAACACTAGCCAGGAAATATCTGTCCTGTAAGCATAGAATCCCTCCAGCTGCTGAGGGTCAATCTCTGCTCTGAGTTCACTGGCTCCCATGTTCTGTGGAGTGTACTATCACTTAATAAATCTGCTCTCTTTCTGCTACAAACTCTATGTTTAGTTCAGTTCATTTTTCACGATCACCAGGAACCTGGTTATCTGTGCCCACCTGTGATGTTTGTATGCTAAAATGATTTGATGAGATAAATGTGATTTAGAGACCTGGAAGAAGTGAATTACCTCATTCACATACCTAACTTTTGTTTTGTTTTGTTTTTAAATTTTTATTGTTATTCAATTACAGTTGTATGCCTTTTCTCCCCATCCCTCCACCTCACCCCAGCTGAACCCACCTCCCTCCCCCACCTCCACCCTCCCCCTTGATTTTGTCCCTCCCCCTTGATTTTGTCCATGTGTCCTTTATAGTAGTTCCTGTAATCCCCTCTCCTCACTGTCCCCTCCCCACTCCCCCCTGACTATTGTTAGATTGTTCTTAACTTCAATGTCTCTGGTTATATTTTGTTTGCTTTTTTCTTCTGTTGATTATGTTTCAGTTAAAGGTGAGATCATTTGGTATTTGTCCCTCACCATCTGGCTTATTTCACTTGTTTTGTTTTAATATTAGTACTCATCATGCTTCCTATTTATACTGGTGAGTCTCAAATTAAAATTGCATATGAGTCCAGAGACATGATAGTATTTAGCATTATTCGGTGGAGGCCAATTCTTAGAAACCATTTGATTTGCAGTAAGCAGTAAAGGAATAGACATTGAGTGAAGATTGGTTTACTAACCAACTGTTGATACTCAGTGCACACTGATCCTTGTGATATTTCCCATTAATTAATTTTTGGTTTAAATGTCTCTCATTATTTAATTGACAGATGAGAGAGAATGCTACTTGTGCTTTTAGCTCCAACATGAAGAGGTAATAATAGGTCCAAATACTCTCAAGGGAAGGAAATAGATCCATTGTTAAGATGAGAACCTCGCATTTTAGTAGTAGGTGTTTAATGGTAGGAGTTCGGAAAATCATTAAAAATCAGTACAAATCAGCACTTGGAAAAGAATCTTTGAGAAATTGGAAAGACAGAGGAAACACACAAAAAATTCTGCTCAAGAAACTTTCTTGATGTTCAGTATGATCGCCATTATCCCTTTTTCCTTACTGTTCAAGCAGAATGGGATTCCTCACATGGTTCCTGGAGGAAAGGGGGGTGTGTATAATCTATTGCCAACATCGACATCATGGCCATCATAGTACTCATCATCATTTTGTCAGTATTCACTTTAAAAATGTGTACTACATGGGGCTTTTGAACTTAGTAAATTATTTCATACACACTGATATTTGATATGACAAAAAGTAGTAATTGTAACATATCTTATAGGTTAATATACTTAATTGACATTTTGTAGTATGTCCTATAATGAGACAATTATTATTGCATATAATGCATGTCTACCATGGCTGGTAAATATGAAAAAATATTACTAATGACAATAGTACACCCTCTTTTCAGGACTATATCTGATTTAAACAAGCTATTTCCTATATTTTAAATCTTATCTATTTTTGCCTTTCTTTCAATCTTGATTTTCTTTTTACTTGCCAAATATTACCTTTTGTATTTAGACACGTTTGTCAGCACCTCTCTGTGACTTATTTAAGTTATGCATGCTGTTCATGAATAAAACATGTAGTCCATCATGCGGAAAAATGTTTTTTCATCATAACATCAGACAGTTAAGCAATGTCTTGCCTTTACTGTTCAATTGAATTAATGTTTAGACTAGAATTGAACTCTTGGTTAATTATACATATATATTTGCAACATAAACTTTATTTTTCCAATTTAATCTTTTATTTTTCCAACTTTAGGTTTTTTTTTTTAATTGTCACCTAATATACTTTCAAGTTCTGCTGTATTATTTCTCATGGTCAATATGTCGTATTTCTACTCATTGAATATTTTAATTCTAATATTTAATATTTCCTTTTGAAATTGTTGTTTTAATATCAATCTTCCCTTTTTCTTCTCTTTATCTTTATTTGCTTTTTGTTCTCCACTCAGTGGAGTTTGAGAACTCATGGGACCTTTTATAATCACAGCTGCTTTTTCATAACTCTTGTTTATCAAAGAATACATATTTGCTAAGAACTTGGGGGAATTTCCTCAGGTAACATCAATACTGATAGCTAGTATTGACACTTCAATATGTTGTAGATGTTACACCAATCGTTTTCTAGGCAATTCTCACTTAACCCCTAAAAATATTATGAAGTATTACTATAGGTGTTTATTTATTTATTTATTTACTTACTTACCTACTATAGGCATTTAAAGGTGAGGAAATAGTCTCAGAGTGCGTTGTAGAGCCAGGGCTATATTTTTTTTTCATCAAATTCTGTTTGATATTTGTTTCTGAGCACAGAGGAAGCCTATGTTACCCAATATACTTTATAGATAGTTTACAGGCATCTAACTGTATTCTGGCAAAGAAACGTGAGCAGGGGTGGGAAACGCCACTTTGGTCAGGTTGTGATTTTCTGAGGGTTTTTTATTACACATATTTCCCTTTCACAGTGGCTGCCAAGGCCACATTGTATAAAGACAATGCCATTAAATGGAAAATGGCTGGATTCCACGTTCTCACTTGGAAAAAGTGTTACTTGATAAACATGAAATAGAAGCTAATTACATTAAGCTGTTGAATTTTTGACGGTTTTACTAAAGTCTGTTCTGACTAGTAGCAAATGAGGAGTCCAGCTCCAGGCAAATAACCTGTGTGAAATCATTGTGACAGGCCATAGGCAATTGCAAAGGCGTTGCCTGCCGTGCCTCCAGGGGAAACGTGCGTCACAGCAGGCTCCTTAGGTTCAGTACTGAAGGGAGTTGCAGTTGAAGACACAGCTCCTTGGGGCCCGCAGTGGGTCCTGGCTCAGTCACCTCCAAGGGGGATTCCTCCTCCAGAGCTTCACTATCAGATGTCTCCGTGGAGATCTCCTTATCAGGAGGTCTTGACTGAAACACTTTTATCCATTCTTTCTCAGTACTTTTCCACTCCAAGCCTTTCCACCTCTCCCTCCTCTTTGTTCAGGGCTCCTCAGAACTAAGATAAGCCCCTCCATCTGCAGTGAGCCATTTGAACCTCTCCTGGTGCCCTTCCAGGACAGGAAATGGAGCACTATGGAGTCAGATCATTTTTTGTCTGTTGTAAAACAGAGATTTGTTAAATAATGTGACCAAGAATCATAGGGTTTTTTTTTTTTAAGATTTTATTTATTTACTTTTAGAGAGAAGAGAAAGGAGGGAGAGGGAGGGAGAGAAACAGCACTGTGCAAGAGATACATCCATCAGTTGCCTCTTGAACACCCCCAGCTGGGGACGTGGCCCACAACCCAGCCTGTGCCCTGACTGGGAATCGAACAGTGACCGTTCGGTTCGCAGGCTAGTGCTCAATCCACTGAGCCACACCAGCCAGGGAAAGAATCATTGTTCATAAGTGCCAAAGTTGTGACTCTAGCCCAATCCTGATTCTATAATCATTTTTCTTAACAACTTATTCTTTACTCTCTATAAAAATGAAGTGTTAAATTAGGGTGTCTCTAACTTTTACCCAGACTTACCTGTGTCTGTCATGGTTGTCAGAGTTAAAGATTTATGCAGATCTGGGCTTTGAAAATTCCTAGCAAGGTGAATGCCTTTAGCCACCTAAAATGTTCTTCTCACTGAGCTGATAACTTGTTTTTTAACGTACAATACGGAGAATAGGATGGCAGCATTATAAACAAGCATGCATTTCCTTTACAGCAAGACAACTACTTAATGATATTTCTTCCAAATAAACACATTCGACTCTAATTATGAGTCACTGAACATATAAATAGTTTTAAAGTTCAAAAGACAACAGTTGGAATGTTCACAAAAATACCTTTACTCTTTTAAAATAAAAATTCATCAGATATTTTCTTCTCTGTGATTTAAATCTCATTCTGTTCTGTCCCCTGTAGGTAGCATCATCCACTGTTACACTGCTCTGTGGTAGAAAAAAGAGTTTAATAATGTCTCCTTTCATTTCTTCTAAGACGAAAAACATGCTAACAGTGAAAAATGAGCAAAAATAATTTTGTTTCAGCCCACTCAGTTTATTGTGTTACAGAGACTGGGAAATATGTAGATTAGGAAAACATTCTGCTTCAAATGACAGAGCTAGTTATTCTAGTGCCTGTGTGTCAAATGAAAAAGCTTTTAGTCTTGTGAACCACATCTAATTCTGAAATAACATGACTTCCATCTAACAATATCCTCCCACCTGTGACCTTTCTTGTGTGTTATGCGCCACACAACTACAACGGGAACCGTAAGACTGGTGAACCAGAGAGAAAAGCAAAATGGTGAGCCGAACCCGAGTCATCTCCACTAGTTTTACTATGGCTTATCAGAATTCTCTTTCTCATAAAACATCTTCAAATGCCACATTAATTACTGGAATCTGCATTTCTGGAGATTTACTCAAGAGACATGCACATAATTGACTGAATATTTACTGGGAATCTATTGCACAATATACAGGGTGCTTTGAGGCAGGTACTGCTGGCCCCTGTCCTCCTGGACTTACACTTTAGGCATCAGAGGTGGGAGACAGGGAACAGGGAACATATAAGGGAGATGTATTGATAAGGTTGAACTCTCCTGTGAGCCACGATTTAACATCTTGGCCATAACTCTGGAAGGCAATGCTAACATGCTCTTGTAGACTGGGTTCTCTTTGAAGCAGGTCCTGAGATGGGATTTAGAATACGGAATTTTTAGTACATGGTGATCCTCAGATTCACATTTGTTGAAGGAAAGAGGAAAAAAGAGATATTTGGTAAAAAGAGAAGTAAAGTTGTAATATAAGCCTGTACCAGAGCTCGGCTGATACCCTATGGAGCTCCTGAACTGGGCTGGACCGTGGAGTTATCACAAGTTAGGGTAAAATGGCTGGGCCGTTATACCACAAAGTCATTCAGTGTGAACCAGCCTAGAAAAAGACATGCTTTCAGGTACGATGGCTTTCTGCATCTGAGGCAATTCAAGATGGTTTGCTGACAATGCTCCCAGAATCTGTGGTCCATCCCTTCCTAAAGGGGTGTGTGGATTGCACGTCATCATATGCATAACAGTCAACCCTTTCCTCTGCTTAAAGCCATTTCTTCATGTATTTTCAAGTAGGAGCTATTTCAGTGTTCAAATGGTTATCAGTCCCTGGGAAAATCTTAAAAGAAGAAACAAAAAGGGAAAAACTACAACCACTTCTGCTGCACCTGGTCTCAGGATCTCAACCAAAGCTCATTACTCTCCTCTTTCCTTAACCATTTTAGATTCACTTTGCCTCTTTAGATAAATATTCCTCAGACATGCCTTCTGGGCACCATACCTCTCTCAAACTGGGTCACTGCACTTGCCTATTTACCATCACAATGGGTCAAGGTAGTACCACAGAACAGCTCCTGAGTGGATCACCCTGGGGCCAACCATACTCCTCCCTTTTGTCATTATGTAGCATATAACCCTATAACCTTATGATGATCAGGGTCAATTACCCCCGAGGATGACAATTTGTTCCTTCTAGTTCCAGGACACAAATGATATGCCAAGGCCATAGCCATATCTTATCATTGAATCAGGCCCTAATTGTTTCATAGCAGAAATATTTCATATTTTGAACCTGGACTTCTAATTCTGCACACTGCAGAATTTCAAGAACAAGAAGCTCAGTTACTTAAGCAGATCATTGCAGTGATACTGAATGGGCTACGCCTACTTCCCACATTGGTTCCTGAAACCGTGTATGTTTCCCTTTGGAGACAGAGCTGTAGTCATAGTAGTTTCTATGGCTGTTGTAATAAATTACCAAAAATTTGGTGGCTTCAACAGCACACATTTGTTCTTTCACTGTTCTAAAGGACAGAAGTCTAAAATTAGCTTCATTGGACTGAAATAAAGCTGTAAGCAGGGCTATGCTTGCTCCCTCTGGAAGCTTCAGAGAGGAAATGTTCTTGCCTTGTCCAGAATCCGGTGGCTGCCAACACTCATTGGCTCGTGGCTGCATCAGTCTAATCTCCAACTCCAGTATCTTCGTATCTCTCCCTACTCTGCCTTCACATTGTCCTGTCCTCTGTGTGTGAGTCTAAACTCCCTCGGCAGCCCTCTTATAAGGACACATAGGATTGCATTGAGGACCTACTTGAATATTCCAGAATGATCTCTTGATGCAAAATGCTTTATTTAATTATACGTGCAATGACACTTTTTATAAATAAAGTACCATTTACTAATTCTAGGTATAAGTGGGCATATTAGGGGAATATTGTTCAGTTCACTACACATCTCTTTGAGGCAAGGTATATACTACTTCATACAGGATGACATCATGTTTTCCTAACATATCACTTCCAAACTGTGGCTTTGACGTTCTCCATAGTGGAGTAGGTAATGTGACTAATAAATCCCATGGTTACAAGACCACTCCAAAACCTGCTTTGGTGTAAAGTATGTTCCTTATGCCAGTGTAATGTTATGTTGGATCCCTTGCCAGTGGATCAAAAACAAAAGTCATCAAATAGTCACGCTGGCCCAGGTCCTATTGGAATAAAAAGAAAATTCATACATAACTATACAGGGTCTGGCAGAAGTAAGGCCTGCTTGAGTGTGGTTGGTAGGGCAAAAATATGGGTGTAATAATTTATAGTTTTAATTTGAATGTTTCACCTAAAATGTCATACGGTGTGCTTCAGTGTGATACTGTTATGTTACAGAATTACATGATTAGATTTTGTAATAAAAAAAGGGTATTATTTGTGCCGGACCCTGTATATTTACTCCTGTAAGAATAAATTGCTGGCCCTTCTACCACTCTTCAGAAATATCAAGGTCATGAAAGAGGACAAGGAAAGACTGAAAAACCTCAAAGACTAGTAAGGTTACAACAATATGTGCTGTGGTATCTGGATCGATTGGAACTAGAAGAAAAGGGGTTAATTTAAAAGCTGGGAAAATATGAGTAGACTGTGTGGTTAATAATACTGTACCAATGCTAACTTCTTAGTTTTGATAATTGTGACATAATTATGTCTATATTAGGGGGAACTGGGTGGATAATACATGTGTAATTCTGTACTATCTTTACAACTATGCTGTAAATTCAAAGCCATTATAAGACTAAAAGTAGTATATTTTAGGGTTACCACTGTCACCAACTGTCATAAGTTCAGTAGCAGAATCTATGGTAGAATTTAGTGGTTGGTATATTTTATTACCCTTAGGATCAAAAACTGTGGGTAGAAGAGAAGGAAGCAGATGTGGGTAGAAGGAGAAAGCAAAATGTGAGAAGTTGTTCAACTCTATGCAGAATTCTGAAGATAAGTTGATTTACAGGGTTCTCCCACTTTGAGCAGAAGTGACTGGGGCTTTGTTCTTTAGCCCCAACGAGTGACTGGATGTATATTGTCTTGGACAGTGCATGACCCTGAATGTGAATATTTCTGTGACTGAGGCTGTCCCTAAAAGCACTGATAGTTTACAGTTGCCTACTGATAACACACTAGTCTCTTGGAAAAAGTTCTTTCCTTGAAGAAGGATGAAGATGTAGCATCTCTTTGTCCAGGCTAATTACTTTATAGGCAAAGGAGATGCGGCAGTGAACAAACAGTGAAACGATGAGATAATCCATTGCCTCTATCACATGTCACACCACTCAGAAGCTTCTGGCCTCATACAGTAATGAGGTGGCCTTTTGAATCTGCTTCTAGAGCACCAGATCTCGCAATGGAGTACCATTCTCTAGGATGTAGTATACACCATTAAATCGATGACCATTATCTAATTTTTGTTTCTTTAATAGGCAATATAAGGTATCTGAAATAAAACTGGGAATATGAGTGATCCATTTATCATCCTTTCAGTGATCCAGCTGGGGAATTTGTGCTGCTTGTCCATGCCTCTGTGGACTCTGCATATGTAGAAATGCTGTTTTTCAGAAGGAACCATTCCACCAGTGACGCAAAATGAGTCCCACTAAATGCTGAGTAATAGCTTCCAAGAGGATAATCGACCCTGATCATCAAGAGGAGGTAGGTGATAGAGAAAATATGTTTGATGATGAGGCAAATTTACTAGGGCATTTCTTGTTTCTTCCATGCCTATTTTTTGAAAATAAATTGATAGATGGAACAACCATTGACTGAGAAAGGGTATGTGGCCAGCAGCTAAGACCCCTCAAATATGAGGGGCTGCATAATCACACCAAGCAAGCCTCCTAGATCACCAGATACTTGCTGAGGTCGGTGGGGATACAGAAAAGGTAGTAGTAAAAGAGAAAAATGATGTATACCACTTAGAGCCCCAACATCAAATACAGTGATGGGAGCTGGACTCCATTTCAATGACCCTTCTTTCACATGTGTGCCCAGGAAAAGAGACAAAAAAAGTGCTTGAAGAACTTCTCTCAGATACAGCAAACTAATTATGTAAAGCAAGTGCACTTATTAACTCAGAAGCAGACCAGTAGCTGTTGTATTATGCTTCCAAGATCCTTCCTCTTTAGTAGTGAAGCACTCATTCCCTCACCTCGGAGAGGAATTGCCAGTCTATGCTTCATAGCTGAATCTCTTTCCTGATTTACCCAGGCTCACCCAGTGGTATTTCTCCTCTATCAGGGAGTGCCACATTCAATGGCAGGGTAATGTATAGGTATAAAATCCACACATCTTGCTTTAATTAGGGACAACTCTGAGGGGTTGCCCTAGTGTTGTAATTCTCTGTGGCCCAGAGGCCCCTGTTGCCATGATGCTGAATCAGAAAGAGAAGAAATGAGACGAGAGATTAAGTAGGATCTCACCGGTCGTGAAATAAATTTTGGCTCTTACTCTAAGAGAGATGAGAAGTCATTGAGCATTCGGATCACTCTTGCTAATTTACAGAAAATAATCTCAGGGTTGGAGAAAGGGGATATGAGTGAAACAAGACGCTCAGTAAGAAGCCATTAAAATATTCAGACAAGAAATAATATGACTTGAACTAAAGTGGTTCAATGGAAGTGATGAATATTGAGTTGACCAATTTAAATAATATTTCAAAGCCTGTGCCAACAAAGTTTTTAGTGCATTGGCTATAAACTGTGGAACAACAAAAAAAAGAGTAATGGAAAATTTTAGGATGCTTTATTTTGCGAGTATGTATGTGTTTTATAATCAGGCAGTTTTTAAAGTCAAACACCTACCTGTCTATGTTTGTATGTTTTCTGCCCTTCCACCAGAATGGACAATGTGATTCTATCATTACTACCTAAATGTTGTCTGATAGGTAGAAGGAGAGGTAATGAAACATGAATGCTAGGACAATGTTTTAGTGATATGTCATACCCTTTATCCATGTTTCTGTCATCCAGAAGGACTGTAAAAAGGATTCAATCAAGTAAGAACCTTCAAGGCAGGTTTCTGAATCGAATTTTTGAGAGCTTTTTATTCCCAGCAGCACACTTATTATCCCTTTGTATTAGCCACTGTGACATCAACATAAAATGCACAGGAGATATTATCAATGTTACGAGACTTCTATGACTCATTTTTTGCTTTAAACTGATGGTCTCTCAACAGTTCTGTGTAGCAAATGTAAGAGCAGCTTGTGGCAATAGTGGTATCAGTTTAAGAAAGTAGGCAAATTGGGCCAGTCAGAAGATCAGGTTCATTGTGAGCCCTCACAGACCACAAGGAGCCTGAACACATGGGGCAATGGGCATCGAGAGAGCACCGGACAGAAAGGTGAGGCCAAAGGAGAAAAAAAAATATTACTCTCATTTACATGTCAGTTTTACTTGGCATCCCTGTAGTGATATGTGTAACAAAAGTGCCCAAAATACGTGTGTGTAAGTATACCTGCAAACTCATTGTGACAAACCTGGCTCTCAGTAAAAAATGACAACATCAGGAAGTGGGAAAATGGGAGTTATTTAGCTGTGGCTTAAAAGCAGAAAAGAGCATTACAGAGGAGACTACAGATAAGTCTCCTTTGGGTCAGAGAGTCATAACTACTAGTATTTCCAGCTACTCTGCTAAGATACAGAGTGGACTAGGGAAGGGGAGACTAAACATTTAGTATGATCTCAAGTTGGGAAAGAGTTGCTCATATCTCTTGAATTGGTAAGTAACCTACAGGCTCCTCAAGTATGTGTGTGTTTTTAGTCCAGGTACCTGGAAACAACTTACACAAAGATAATAAATCAGAAAACTGTATCCAAAATTATGAACTAGAATCCCTGAGAGAAAAAAAAATGTTATCCATCAAAGAATATATGGAAAATCATGATAATAAAAATGAAGCAAGCCCTGGCTGGTGTAGCTTAGTGGACTGAGTGTAGGCTATGAACCAAAGAGTCACAGTTCGATTCCCAGTTAGGGCACATGCCTGGGTTGTGGGCCAGGTCCCCAGTAGGGGGGGCACGTGAAAGGCAATCACACGTTGATGCTTCTCTCCCTTTCTTTCTCCCCCCTTCCCCTCTAAAAATAAATAAATAAAATCTTTTTTTAAAAAAAGAAGCAGATATCTGTTTTTCTGTTTTTTTTCCAAATAAAATGTAGTTAAAAATCAGAATTTCATCATTTTGATATAGTAGAAAAGGAACAATAGATTAGAAATTGGCAGGTGCAGTATGTCATCTGGCTTTGATGGATCCTGTTGTATGAGATGAAGTGAGTCACTTCATCTTCCTAAAGCTGCTCTCATTTGAAGAATTAAATAAATTTTAAAATTATTTTCAACAAAACATTCAGCAACTTTTTTTTGCTATTTCTGATATAATGAATGCAAATGAACAATAAAAGCTGTTGATTTTCTTGCCACCTCCTCACATATGTATAAAATGGTTATAACTGAGAAAATAGCAAATTATATTGGTGTTAATTCTAAACAACATAGGAGAATGAGAAATATATGATGGAGGAATGGGATATTAATGGAAAGAAGTATCTTATAAAACTAAAGAAAAATCAAAATTCATACAATGTCCTCTAAGTAGGTCTACATCACATTCTTTTATAATGATAAAACTGAAAAAAAAAATCTTTAATGATTAAATCAAAAGCCAACCAAAATCATTTATTCTTTTACAGAAATAAAACATTGTATATATAGGAATACACTGTTGCTACATTTTGAAAAAGTCACACTTTCCAGTGCAAAATCATTTGGTATAAATATCACTTACAAAACCAAATTCCATAAATCTCTATGACATTTTAGATAACTACTGTTCAAGTGTTCTTCTCATTCTCTACATGTGTGCTGTCCAATATGTGGCTATGAAAATGTATCAAAATTAATTTAAAACTTTAGCCCCGTGGTCTCCTGGCGATGGTTCATTCGGGCTAGTGGCTACCGTACTGACCAGCACAGCGGCCACGCGTTTTTGTCACTGGCAAAAACTTCATTGGCCACACCGCTCTGGCTTGTTAAAAGCAATGATTTTTCTATCTCAGCCTCATTCTTCTAAATAAATCAATTGGGAAAGAGGCTCATTTATACCCTGTTCAAGCTTTATTAACTAGAATTTTAAATTTTATAGATAAATAGAGCAAATTTTGATAAAATTATAGTACAAAGAATGCTCATCCTTAGTATGAGGCTTATGGCAAAAACAATAGCAAGAAGAAAACATAGTCTTAAAAAGTTAAAAATATTATGCTACATGACCCAGTGATTCCACTTCTGGGTATTATGAAGAAATCTAAAAACACTAATTCAAAAAGATAGATGCATCCCTATGCACAGTGCAGCGCTATGATAGCCAAGGGATGGAAGCAACCTAAATATCCATCAATAGACAAGTGAATAAAGAAGTTGTAGTACATATACACAATGGAATATTACTTGGCCATAAAAAATGAAGTTTTACCATTTGTAACATGGTTGGACCTAGAAAGTATTATGCCAAGTGAAATAAGTCAGACAGGGAGAACTACCATGTGACTTCGCTTCTATGTGGACTCTAAAAAACAAAATAAATGAACAAACAAAAACACAAACTCATAGATACAGAGAACAAACTGATGGTTGCCAGAGGGGAAGAGGTTTGAGAAGATGGGTGAAAATAGTGAAAGGGATCGAGAAGTACAAATTGCCAGTTATTAAAATATTCACAGGGACATAAAATACAGCATAAGGAATATAATCAATAACAAAGTAACACTGACATACAATATTAACTGTAAAAAGACATTTGAAATATTCACTGTGTTTTTAAGTTTTCAGTGCCTGCAAATTTGGAGTACCCTTTGTAATCAAAGATCTGTGATTCATGGGAGGGGTCGTTAATACAATCTCTGTCACATCTCTAAGTCAAGAAAGTAAAGGGCCCGGTCAGCTCTCAGGTGGTTAATCACACGGGGAGGTACACATACTGAGAGTTCAGGAAAATATAGCTCAACCTTGGGTCAGTGCCACTGATTGGCAACTGGCAAGGAGGTACACTTTCTAGTCGCAAAGTCCTTTCCATGTCTCTTTATTTGCACTGAGATGATTTTGCAATTTTTCAGGAAGTCCGTCAAATCAAATTGTAAGCATTAAGATGTGTTGTGGAAACTGAAGCCATGAGCATGTCTGTGGCATAGTGATACAGGAAAACAGACCTGGCTGTGAATGTGTTCCTTTGCTTTTCTTTCTCATCTCCTAGTTAGTAATTAGTGAGTGGGATGCAATGCTGTGGTGTACAGTGTGAGAGCTGGTCCTATCCTAACAATATTAGGATCATACAAGCTGACTTTGCGTGACCACAACAAACAGGTGTGTATAAACTTGGAAAACAGTATGTTAACTTAGAGGTCAGGGGGGAAAGTCTTCGGGAGATATTCTAAAGGTGGATTATTATTTGAGAACATATAAGAGAAATTACCTAAATGTGACAAGTAATGTAAGTTAGGTCTGTATTTCCAGAATCCTTCCTCATCATGGCTAAGGTAGAGATTTTTTTTTTTTTGATTAATGTAACAATAATCTTATAGTTTTTAGGGAAAAACCCTGAATGCTTCTTTTAAAACTGAAACAGCATTTTGTTCAATATTTTCAAAATATATTACTTAAATGAAGATGAGAATTCCTGAAAAGCACTTGTGTAACTAATATAATGTATCTTTGGTTCTAACATATAACATAATTCTCTTTCTCTATTCAATTTTACTATAAATTAAATCCTTGCTTTTCTGATTTCCATTGTCTTCTTGAAGTCAACCTGGTTCCTATGGGTTTCAGTGTACCATGTCCAGATTGGGTTTAAATTTCTAATTCAGGTATCACTTGATTGTTAAGAATGAATTTTCCCATTCTTCAAGGGAAGAAACTTTAGTAAGATGGACCAATGAGCAGTAGGTTTTGTAATGTTAAAAATGGATAACTGGAATTAATGGACTTACTTAGGAGAGTTGCAACTCATATTCTACATACATATTTTGTGAATAATGCCCCAAAGTCTGTATGATCCCATTCTTTAGGATTCTTCTTCTTTTGACAAGGAAGTAAGAAGGATGATCTCATGGTATAGAAAGAGGAATTTATACTATATCCACTTTTCTGTCATGATAGAGCTTGATAGTATCATATCCTGGGGTCAAGGTTTGCTAAGAGGAAGCCGGCTGCAGCTTCTTCTCCCTCTGACCCCAAGAATTAGAAGTAAATGTTTTTTTCTTGAGAGTCTGGGTATAGTCAGTATTTAGTTTCTTTCCAATGAGGGGTTTAAGCAAAAACAATGAATAAATAAGGTTTTGACAAAGGACAAGCTCATCCTTCCTTGAATTCTTTACCCAGTTCAGAATAAGCTAAAAGATATTGCCTAGGTCCGGTTAACCAAAAGCAAAAAGACTCAGTGGAAATCGTCATTGGGGAACTGATACTCATTACTACATGAGGAGCTCTATGAAGGGTCTGGATCTAGCATGTATCATGAATCATCTCTCAGTAAGTCACTTAAACCACACCTTTAAATAGTATGTTCTCTGAACCAGCCACTCCATTTCATATATATCTGTATTTTACTTATAGCTACCTCTCAAGCAAATGGGTACCAGGTGAGAAGTGGGACACACTCCAATAGACAACTAGAAAATGAATGGATTAATTAATATAGAACCTGGCAAAGAAGGGTGAACTGTATTAGTTTCTTTTTGATCCTAGAGTAAAACCTGTCAATGGCTCACCATATTTAAATAACTAGCTAGACTGTGCCTGGTGAAAAAAAAAGTTTAAAATAAAAAATTAGTAATAAAAATTCTGTACATTAAATTTGAATTGAAATTGTAGTATGAATTCATGATTTCCTTTTTTACAAAAATATGTATAGTATTCCTATTTCTGCCCACTGAAAATAGCTCGAAATGATTGACATCTCTACAGTAATAAGCATCTCTAAAGCTCAGACTGTGGTACATACATACCATTTCCCACTATAAAGAACCTGGATTGCTTGAAAAAAATGGTTAATTCAAAGTCTGAGACAGAAAATATGCAATATAAGCCTGAGAAATCTTGTGTTAGAAAGTGAGGGTATGAGAGTCTACAAAATAAAAACAGAAGTCAGCATGAAAGGGTATGGTCGAAGATGGAACAATTTAATAATTTCAGTTTATCAAAACATAATACATATATGTATATGTAAATCCATAAATTTATAATAAAATGTAAAATAATCCTCATTATTTATTAATAAATATGGTTAGGCTAACAAATTTTAAAAATTGAGGAAAAAAGGAATCAAACATGTACCTTGTATTTATTATAAAACTATATTTCAAAGAAACTAAATAATTAATGAGGAAAAGTTCTTAAAGAAAATGCTAGTTAAGGTAGAAGAAAGGATAAAACTAGAAAAGTTTTCTATTCACTCCTGACTTTATAATAAAAACTGACAGTAATCATTAATGGATGATAAACCTATTAGGCAGAAGTTGATGGGGAACTTTCTAATAGATGGATTGGCTAACAGTATATAATTCCTGTAAGCCATCTTAACATCGATATGAGAGGGAGAGATCAATGTCCTCAAGATGATGACATAGGCCATTTCTGTCTTCAGATGCCCTACAAGACCACCTAGGAACTCTCTACTGTGAGCGTGAGCCCAAGGCACCCTGCGCACCACCAAGACTGACAAGGACCATGATGGAAGATTATGAGGAGCAGCTACTGTCTGACGACATCACCCTTCCCCAGCAAAGGCCTCACCAAATGGAAGCCCAGAGCTTATGCTTTTTCCAGTGGGGTGGGGAGGCAAGGTGAATATCCAGCTCCACCAGCATTGTGAGGCATTTCCCAGGAGACTCATTTGGGTGTCACTTCACAGGCATTCTCAGGGGTCAGATAAAAATATGGAAGGTAGGCAGGGCTTTTAGCAACCAGTGCTCAGATCTTGGCAGGCTGCATTCTTCTTCGCAGGTGCACTTGAGCAGAGATCACAGCCAGCATCTCTGCCATCTGCAGAACCAAGCTGCTGTCATTATCTGGACAGGGGGTTCAATGGGAAATTCTGCCTGGTACAGATGTCCAGCCCGTGAGCTGTGCTGGCTGTGGATCTTGTTCTACGGCCCTCCCTATTCAGGGAAACACATCTGAAGACTTACTTACTGTTAAATATGACACCCAGCCCTGCCAGGCCAGGAAGCCTAACCAGAGGATCCGGGCAGCTGTGTAACCCATCCTATAGCCGTGCTTGCACCAGCACGTAAGCAGAGATCTTCACCAATGGCCCTGTCTGGCCAGGGCACCTGTTGGGCAGTTTTGCCTGATTAGGATCCCTAGCCCATAGACCACACTGGCTGCAGAGCCTGCTCTATGTCTCTGCATAGGCAGAGAAACACACTTGATGCCCCACTCAACTGCTCAGTACAGCTTCAGCCCTACCCAACCAGGAAGCCTGACCAGAGATTTTGAATAGACACAGAGTCCATCTTACGGCCATGCTTGGCAGGGAACCAAGCCCACAGCACTGCCCAACTGTGAGGTATAGCCTGTGGGTCCACGTAACCAGGGAGCCTGAACAATCACTCTGAGTAGCCTCAAAATACATTCTAGGGTACCACCCAGCCAAGAAGTCCACTTACAGTCCATCCAGCACATGGTCTTGCTCAACTACTGAGTGCAGCTTGAGGCCTTGCTCAGATAGGAAACCCAGCCAGTGACCAAGTCCAAAGTCAGAGAATAGCCTGTGGCCCCACCCTATGAGGAATCCTAGACCGTGAACCTGCCCAACTGAAGAACATAGTCTCTTACCTCATGCAAATGCAGGATTATAGCTGGAGGCCCCTCCTGATGAAAAAGATTAGCCAGTGACCTTGTCCAACAGCAGCATACAGCCAGTGGCCTACACAAACTTGAAACCCAGCCTGCAGCTTCACTCAAGTGGAGAGCATGGTCTGTGTTCCCACCTGACTGCATAGCACAGCTTGAGTCCCTGTTCAGGTGTGCAGCCCTACCTGAGGCTCTGCCAGAACACATAGTCCAGCCAGTGGCACCATCCAATCAAGGATCACAGACTGAGAGTCCAGCCAAGCAGGAATGATTGCGGAGCCAAGCCTGCAGCCCTGCCAAAATGATAGCCCATCAAGTGACACCATCCTTCCAGGGAATGCAGCCAGCTAACCCACCCAACCAGAGTTTATTGCAAAGTCCAGTAAGTGGCCCCACGTGACCACAGAGAACAGGAAGCAATTCTACCCCATTATGCTCACAGGCCCCATTTGAACATGATGCTTAACCCACTCAAATGTAGGGACCACAACATGAGCAGTGGCCTTGCCCAAATAGAGACCCTGATAGTAGGTCCCCCCTGCACAAGGATGCTACCATTTGAGCCATCTCGAAGCCCAAGCTGAACTGCCTGGTGAAGGACTATCCCTGCCAAAGGGAGTTAGTAACCCTGGAAGAGGAATGCTCACTCAGATATCACAGATACCAGCACAAAAAATAAAGGATCTTGAAAAATCAGGTATGTATTACACCACTGTAAGGAAACTACAGGCTAGTACCACTGATAAATAAAGATGCAAAAAATCTCAAAAATACTAGAAAACTGAACTTAATAGCACAATAAAGGGGTCATATACTATTAAGTGGGATTTATCTTTGGAATGCAAGAATGTTTTAAGATATGCAAATCAGTAAATGTGATACATCGTATTAATAGAATGAAAGATAAAAATTACATAGCAATAGATGCAGATACAGTTTACAAAATTTGACATCATTTATGATAAAATTCTCAACAAATTTGTTATTGAGGGAAAGTACCTCAACATCTTAAAGGCCACCCAACAATCCCAAATCTAATGTTATACTCCAGAGTGAAAGTTTGAAAGATTTTCCTCTAACATTGGGAACAAGAAAAGAGTGACCATTCCCATCACTGTTATTCAACATAGTACTTAAAGTCCTAGCCAAAAAATAAATAAAAGGCATCGGAATACAAAAAGAAGTAAAATTGTGTCTGTATGCTGATAACATGATCTTACATATATAAAATCCTAGAGACTCAACCACAATCTTGTTAGAATTAATCAATAAATTTAGTAAAGTTACGGGATATATAGTCAATATACAAAAATCAGTCACATTTCTATGCATTAACAACAAATTACTTGAACAAGAAATAACAAAAACAAGCCCATGCAGTGCATCATCAGTAACAAAATATTTAGGAATTCATCTAGACAAGGAGGTGAGAGATCTGTGCACTGGAAACCGTGCCACCGATGAGAGGAATTAGAGCATGCACACGCGTGTACGTGCACACATGCACACACACAGGAAAACGTCCTTGTACTACAGGATTGGAAGAATAAGTATTGTAAATGTATCCACACTGTAAAAAAATCAATGTTAAAGAAGAGAAGAGTGCTGATCCTAAAGTAAAATGTGAACTTGACCATACCCATTAAGGGTTAATTTCCCAGAGAAAAAGACTGCAATTATAACAGAACCCACCATATGAGCTCCATACGGTGTTGTACACAGACTGTTTAAACTGTGTTTAGTTCTGATTTGAGAAGTATAGCTTACTGTCCAAAGTTAAGCCATTTGGACCAACTGAAAAAATCTTATTATTGCCACATATGGGTGTCTTATCTAGATGGATATTCCTGAAACAATATTCTGCTGCCCAGATTGAACGGAATCAAGTGAACAATTCCATATCTCCCTGATCTGGAGAGAGATGCCATAATGTGAACTCAGAGCTTGGATCTGCAGTCGCCTTGGGTTAGAGTCTTGCCCCTCCCATTACTTCATTTCTTTTCTGGGTAGTTTGTTCTAAACCTCAATTTCTTCTTTATGTTCTTAACATGTTCTAAATCATAAATTAGTAATAAATTAGGTAATAAATGTAATCGCACCATATTTGTCTATAGTAGTATCTCTATATACATTAGCTGATAGCTAGTTATTGTCATTAGTAGTAATGTTATTGTTGCTAGTGAAAAGTTACAAAACATAGTGTGTATGTATGTAGGTGAGCCTATGTTAACATTTTCCTTCTCCCATAATCCTACCTCTGTGTAAATCCAGCTTTACTCTCTAACATTCAGATAGTTAAAAATGTTGAGTCCAGTAAAAAACTGTAAATTTCCACCTTCAATTGGAGATAGTCATATTACCCAAAATTGTATTCCTAGATGCACCAGTTTATCAGAACAAATACAATTTTGAGACAGCAAGATGCCTTTTCTCTTTATCCCTCTGCCCACAAAACTATTCTCCAGAATCTCTCCACGAACAGGCTTTGAGCTCCAGTGATCACAGTGTAAGAATGCACTATGGATGGATGTGGGTAGATGAATGATATTAGAATCTTTTCATTGTTTTAATATTCTCATAAATGATACAGCATGTGACAATCACAGAAGTAATAAGCTCCATTTTATTAGAGATGAAAAATTATTGACTTTCTGCCTATTTCTATACAGTTAAATGCCTTTTCACTATTTTTTTTCTCAAAAGTTTATGGAGGAATTGGGACCACAATTTTAGAAAAAGGTTTTTTTTTTTAATACACACACACGCACTTGTGATGGTTGGTTAATTTTATATATCAACTTGACTGAAACACGGTGCCTAGATATTTTGGGTAAACATTACTCTGGGTATGTCTGTGAGGATGTTTCTGGATAAGATTAACATCTGAATTGATAGACTGAGTAAAAAACTGCTAAAACACTCCTTGTGCTGCTTCTAGAGAACTGCTGTAGTACAGATTTTGGTGCTTTCAGAAAGGCTTCATTAGGAGCATTGCTTGAGCCGTCTCTGGAAAAGTTAGAAGTTTGGCACACCAAGCGTTCAGCGTGTTTACCGGCGGTGAGGTGGGGGGAAGCGTGGCACGGTTAGGAAACTGCAAGCTTTTGTGCACTGGCTGATCTTCGGGAAAGCACAGAGGGAAAAAGCTGCAGAGGAGGTAAGCTGCAGATCTCAGGAGCCCTGTTACACTGTGCTAGACACCTTTCTGCCGGTGATGGGTAGCCACTGGCTTGGTTTCAATCAGGGCAGTGACAAAATCGAGTTGTTCCCTAGAACAACGGCTCTGTCAGAAGTATAAAAAATGGAGTAGGGGGCAAGAGGGAAGGGTACACACACACTTTTTTACCTCAAATATATTTGCTTGCCTTTCTAAAGATTTTGAAGCAAAACATGGGTATCTAGATACTACAAATAGTATTTTCAGAATAAAAATAGATTTTTACACAGTGTTAATTGTAATAGCTTTTTGTATTTTGTTTTATCACAATATGCTTAAAACATTATTCTGGGCTACAAATGTCTCATCTGAGAAGCAGTATATTCTTGACTCCAAGTATGCCAAAACAATTTTCCAAATGAGAACCTAACTTAATGAGCTGCCCTAGTCCATTTGGGAAATCCTGGATTCATAGTGCAATTTTTAGAGAAATAATCACTAGTTTGTGTTTGTATGTGTGTGTGTAGGTAGCCTCCATTAAAAACCAGTCTCTATTGAACAGGAAAGCAGGGTCCTTGACTCCAGAAAATAATTTTATAAATATGAAATATCCGTGGGGAAAAAAGGAAAAAAAGAAATATTAGTGGGAAAATGGATCTTAAAGGATTACATTTAACTATTTAATTTGTGTTTCAAGTACAATTCCCACAAGGTGGTGCATTACTTTGAAAAAGTAAGGAGGAGTTCTTGTGAGAAAAAGAGGGTGAACAACAGCAATGAATTCAGAGGAGATAAAAGCCTGAGATGCTTTGCAACAGCACTTAAAACCTCATGTATATCACCTCCCAAATGCTGCTGAGAAATGGCCAATCCTTCATTTGGACCAGGGCCTGTGAGTTGAACCCAAGAGAAGTATACAGTTTTAGAGGTGATGCCTCTTGCAGTAGGTGTCAAGGAAATGTCTCTTGCTTATATCAAACCCATCTTTTCTTCTGGCTCCTTTTCTAGTTTTTTGAAAAGGGGCAGAGCACTGGGGTGGTGCATAGAGTATAAAGGCAAAATATACTGTATACCTTCCATTCACCTAAAAGATGCTCATTCTGTGCCCTTTGAGTATTTACACACTTCACCCCAACCTTTTCATGTGCTCCAAAGTCAGGCTTGAGTCTTCTTGAAGATAAGATAAATTGCTCAGGCCCTGAACGTTGAACTTTCAGTTTAGTGTGGGGAGTGCACAGTTTATTTTTTCTGAATCAACTCTATGGGCAAAACATTTTATTTGTAGGCAGTCCTGTCTGGATCATCTAAGAAAATACCTACTCTGAGAAACACTGTTTTTACTTCTTAAGTCATAGGTGTTCCCATAGGGAAAAAATGTCATTTCGTGTTGAAATTCATTTAATAGTACTCGGACTCCAGTACAGAACGTGCACTAAACTTTAGACATGCTGATTTTCTAGTGATAATGCTCCAACCCCCTAACACTAGCCATCACTGCAGGGCAAGCTTGATAAAGGAAAGTGTCATCATGGCTGGTTGCCCTACTATGCTTAAAACACACAAAGCATTCATTCTCTAAAGCAATGGTTGCCAGATAACTGTTTCTCAGTCACGTGGAGCAAAGTTACCAAAGCAGTTAATAAATGATTGCCCCCCGCCCATGAACTTCTGGGCCAGTCATTTGGACAAATGAAAGTAAAAAGACATTGGACATTTCGAAATATCTAACAAGGTCATGAGAGAAAATGTTGCTGCAACTTTGCATTGGAAACTCAACTGTGATACCATTTTTTCTAAGAACAAACATGGGTTTATAATTATTAATAACTTGCAATTATTGGAAACAGCTAATCTATGGAGACATTCAGGATGGGCACCTATGATTTCAGGCTTGGGTTTATAACTGCAAACTAGCAGGCTTCTAATTACATCTTGACGTCCATGAGATGGATCAGAAGAGAGAGAGAGTGTGTTGTGAATTTCTCAGAGCACTAATTTCAATTCACTTTAATTAAAATTTCAGAGCACTTTTAGAGACTTAGAACAGTACTGCGAAATGAAAACAATGAACTTGAACCCTCCAAAATCACTGATTTAAATGATGACATGTCAACAAAAATTTTAAAACATCTCTAAGTTAATTCTTTACCTAACTAAATGTTCACAATTTTCCTGTTAATTTTAATTTTTCCTGTTTATTTTTATTTTTGATTTATTCAATCAATTCATTTGATTGAATTCATGTTCATAAATACCCATTCCTTCTCTCATGTTTGCAATGCTACAATGTGATTAGATTATACTACTTGACTCACTGATTTGGGGCTTGACCAAGAAATGAGTATGGAAGTAATATGGGCCTGTTAGGGATAGGAACTTTAAACTGAATCATATATTTCTGCATCCCTTCTTGAGTTTCATTCCTGTACATGGGAAAATCATTGATAGTGGCTGTTATATGTAACAAGGTTACAGAAGGAAGAGACAAGTAGAGCAGATTTAAAACTAGTCCAGCCAATCCAGGCTAATACCATTTAAAACCAGGTGAACCAAGCTAAGTTCAGCTGAGCGGCAGATAATGCACCCTGGCATGAATGAGAACTAAATATTTCACTTTGGAAAACACTGCCATTCTCGGTTGTTTACTATCTGACTACATAATTGGTATGGATGGGACAAAGGTACATTTAGGAGTACGGACTGCTGATATAATAAGGAGATGTGACTGAAATGCTAAGCTGGGGCTAGACTGTTGTCCTCATCTGCCATGCCAAGTAGTTTTAAATGTATATGGCAAGAACTAGAGAGTTACTGGATTGGCATGAGCATGTTCTCCACCTGGATTTACTGATATAAGCAATTTATGTTCTGAGCATAGTAAAATTTAAAAAAATGATAATTAATTTAAAAATCCAAAAGCTTGCTGTAGGAAACAAAAGTTTTAGTAGAGTAGCAAACATACATGTGCAAACATACATGTGCAAACATTCTTGTGTCAGGTGTATCCGCTTCGGTTTATGCATCAGCCCAGAATGGCACCTTCACCTTGATTTCTCACTGCAGTGGCCTTGGCACTGCCTTCGTGGAATCCAACGGCTACTGCTAAAGCCATGGTTGTTATAGCTCAAGAAACACCCTGAGTAATGGGACTGGCAAAGAGAAACTGTTTTGCCTGTTAACTGGAGAGAAAGTATTCTTAGTTACTCTGGCTTTTTCTTTAGCCACCTGGGATTGTCTAGAGAGGCAAATTGGAAGTTCAGAGAAATAAATGATCCATAAGACAGATGTTGACCAAAGACACATAAAAGATGAGAGGGAAAAGACAGGGAAATAAATTCCCTTCTTGTTCTGAGACGGAGTTGTGCGTTCTGTCTCTCTGCAGACACCCCGTGATAGTACAGCTGTCTGCTACAGCCGGCCAGGAAACTCACCCTTTCGTGTGTGTGCTTCCTCCTCCCTATTAGTCCCCCTCCTTTTTTTTTTTTGTGCAGACTTCTATTTATTCATTTATTCTCTCTTTCCCCTTCTTTCCTCCCCACACCCCCTTAGAGGAGCAGGATGAATATACTGAGCTAAACAACAGTATTCATTTGGGCCTTCAGGTCAGAGAACAGTGCTCACTAATACGAATACTGTCATGACATGAGAACACATGAGTTGGAGTCTAAACTCAATCAACATGATTTAAACATTCCTGGATAATTCTCTTAAACTACCTAAGCCTTACTGGCCTTGTCTATCAAAAGAATTGATCCCTGCGTGAGGGTTGTAAAATAGCGTGAATTAATCTGTACAGAATACTTATTAAATAGTACTGCTTATGTTCTGAAAGTGTCCAAGTATGCCCTGGAGTGAAAGTTTGGGCATAATGTGGTACATCAGAGAAAGGCTTGGTAATAGCTAAACAGATACATGATTTGGATAAGTGATCAGGATTTTTTTTAAAGCAATGTAGATTAGTGCTTATTAACTATTCAGAATAATACAGACACTACTCAAAGCCCTTAATATATATTAACATATTTAAAACTTAAAAGAGCTCTACAAGAGAAGCACGAAAACTGGAGAACAGAGATGTGGCATATATATGCCCACATGTTAGAATGTGTTGGGTCCGAGATTCAAATTCATGATGTGTTTGTAATCATCATCATAATCTGACAGATACATTTTGAGAAATTTTGAGCACTTTAAATAGTGACGAAACTTGGCTAAAGTGGCTGTAACAAAAAGGCTGTCTTTATGCCCTGTTTCTGGGTTACCGTTTATCATCACGGCTTAAACCCCACTTCCTCACATGCGCCGATGCTGCCAGCAGTAGAACTGATCGTCTTAGACAGCATTGCTTAGAAGAGGACAGGATCTCCCTGTGATAGATTCTTGCAAATCAGTTGTTAAAAACAGGAGAAAAGATAAAGGTAATATTACTTGATATTTTAATGCAGGATTTATTTAATCAAAACCATGGACATTATGGGTCAGTGCTCAGTTTCAGGTAATTTATGCCTATATGTTTATAACTTTTAAAATAAAACTGAATATTACTAATAAATATACAGAAAACAATTTCTTATTTTAAACATATCAATTATCATCCCTAATTTAAAAAAAAACTCAGCTCTATTAAAGTATAATTTTATGCAATTCATCAATTTTAAATACAGAATTTAAAGGGTTTTAACAAATACACACAGTTGGGTATTACATTATATAAAATATTTTCATTACTTCAAAATTTTCCCTTGCTTTCCCTTTTGCTTTTAAGTAAAAGGCAGAAAAGCTGCACACTGATAAAAAGTAGATAATGGATTTATATGCAGAATATATAAAGGACACTTACATGTCAATAATTAGGACAAATGATCAAACTGTAAATAAGCAAGCATAGAAGAAGAGTTGGTATACTCCCCCAAAGTACATAACAATCTATTCTAAGAGAAGAGTCTAGGGCTTAGAAATGATTAATAATGTGATTAATAACTGTTCTAAGTTTACATTTGGTAAATGGTAGGTTTGGCATTCAAACTGAGGACAGTTCGAGAATGAAATATGTATTTTTTTTAAGTAAAAAGGAAGTGGTAAAGAGTAAAAAGAAAGGGTGGTAGGGAGTGAGGAGAAACGAAAGCCATAGTTATGGTGGCCATGATTTGAAGGCCTACAGTTTCATCTCACATTACGTTGTCCCCGAGGACGAGGGAGTAAATCAGTAATGGCAGCCTTGAACTACACCATTAAGTAGCACTTACAGAAACCAGAGAGAAAGCTTTCATTTCAATATTTTACCAAGACAAAAGCAATGCCTTTAAAAAATATGTCTCTTTCTCTGGCAAATAAAATGGTAATAGAATCCTATGATGTTAGGTAAATATTTCTGATGGTGTTGTTTTAGGTTGAGATATTCGAAGAATAGAGAACAAGCAAACAAAAGAGAATTCTAGTAACTTTCAGTTACCCTTCCTTCTTTCCTAAGATTATAATGTAGAGAAATTAAGGATATTTAAAAAAGGAAGAAAAGCAGGAGGTGGAGAAGGAGAAGAAAATTTCACAATGTATTTAGCCAGATGTATGCTAAAGAAAAATAAAGTGAAAATGAAGCTAAAAGTGTATTTGCCAAGTAAGAAGTGTGGTTCAGCTTTTTCAGGGGAGGGTGGTTATTTTTTAAAGGTGTTAAAGGAGACTAAATAAATCACAAAACACAGCTTCAAAACATTTTATGAGTGTAGCAACTACTGTCTGTGTGTATGTGAACAGAAATGTCCTGGGACAACTGGACCAAAAGATGGAAGAGCTGCATCTTATCTGGGCTGTTAGTTGTTTCAGCTTGTGAGCTTTGAGCTGTGGATTCCTTAAACTGAGTGAATCAAGTTCTTTAAAGAGAAGAGGTCCTGCGATAAAACCATCAACTAAGGACAAAGTGCTAAGAGCCTCACATTATCATAGTTGTTCACAGTACCTGGGTAGTGAGTCTAAGAAATATTCACACTACATGAAAGGTTAAAAAAATAGTTGAAATGGTTTAAAAATGGTTAACACTGATCAGATTAAATTCTTTATATGCAATACAAAGAGTCAATAGACTCATTTGTATCAGCACAAGTCTTCCATCAGGTTTTGACTCTTAGAAAGGAGTTTCTTTAATATTAAAATTTTGCATTTTTTAACATTTACTCTCATCAGTTTGTTTTCATTCTGTTTTAGTCTGTTCAAGATTCTATAAGTAAGTATCATAGCCTGTGTGGCTTACAAACAACAGAAAATCATTCCTTACAGTCCTGGAAGCTGTAATCAAGTCATCAGAATGGTGGGGTTCTGGGGAGAGCTCTCTTCCAGGTTGCAAGCTGTTACCTTCTCTTTGTACCCTCACACAGCAGAGCTCAGAGAGAGGAGGCCAGTGCTGATCCCATTATAAGGGGATTTATCAGGACATTATTTCCATTCATATGGGCTCTATTCTTATGACTTCATCTCATCTTAACTACCTCCCAAAGGCCATGCATCCTAATACTATCATATTGTAAGGTAGAGTTTCAACACATACATTTTGAGGGAACACAAATATTCAGTCCTTAATATACTTCTGCACATGGAGAACATATTGTAAGGTGAGAGTTGTCCTCATGGACAAGGGGGAGGTAGATTCTATCGATGGCCCTGGTGAATGTAGTTACCCAGAAGTTGTCTATCTTCCCTGGACTTTAGTTTTGCCATTGAAAGTATGAAAGGGCTGGATGGGATTATTTCAAGTTCCCTTCCTGGTCTGTATGAATGATTCTCATCAATATATAATAATATGAATTATAAATAGTACAATAGACAAGATTTTCAATTTGTAATAAAGGTTTTATTTCTCAAAGTCTCAAGACACACGCTATCTAAATACATTGGGTTGGCCAAAAAGTTCATTTGGTTTTTCCTGTATCATAGCTCTAGTAGCACTTAGTTGTTTTTAACATCATTAGAAACAACTTTGTTAGATTGTATTGTGACAGCTGTCCTATCAGCATCCATAAAAAAAAAAATCAAAATTGGTGAATTTTTATGTAGCCATTTTTATATTGAAGGTGGAAGGAAATAAGCAACATTTTCAGCATGTTATGCTTTATTATTTCAATAAAGGTAAAAACACAACTGAAACACATAAAAAAGGATTTGTGCAGTATATGGAGAAGTTTCTGGGATTGGTCAAACCAGTCACAGTGGTTTGTGAAGGTTTGTGCTGGAGATTTTTCACTGGACGATGCTCCATGGTCAGGTGGACCAGTTGAAGTTGACAGCGATCAATCAAGACATTTATTGAGAACAATCAATGTTATACCATGCAGAAGATGGCTGACATATTCAAATATTCAAATTAAAGTTATTGATGAAAATAAAAAATGTATATTTTATTTAATGGAAAAAAAATACAGACTTTTTGGCCTAACCAATATATTAGTTGATAATCACTCCTTTACAATGTTTATAAGCAAAGGGCAAATCAAATAAGGTCTGTGAAACTGGTAACCTTATTATGTTGCTAGTGCCTTGACATTTTGGTAGCTAGTTAGATTATTTTTGCATAAAACAATGTAAATAAAAATGCAATTCCATTTCTCAATCCTTTTAACTTGACTGAAGGCTGTGCCTTTACTGGCTTCTATGTTAGAAACCTTACATGACAAAGGAAACGAGCAAGTTGTTGCTAAATCAAAACTGATAGCATTGGATAATGGAATTTACTGACTAGTAATAGGAGAAAAAATCATTTGATACCATAAAATGCTTGTGACAAATATTCCTCAAGAATAACAACGCATTTGACTCAGCACTTTGTTTTGTTACAAAAAGGCCTAGAAGAACCTACTCCCCAAATCTGGCTTATGCTTCTTCATCTACAGTTTTGCTTTGCTCAGTGAATTTCTAGTTTCTTGAGAAATGTATGCTTGTAATTTAGTACTACAGAACTTTTCTCAGGAAAATTGAATAAGAGAGCTTAAAGAGTATTTAATATAATGCAGACAAATTTTTTAAAAGCCCTTATTATTGAAGAGAAATCTTTTTAATGCTCTTTGGTCAGACTGAATGTCTACAATGATTGGCTTTGATGAAAAAAAAAAGTGCTTGGCTCCTATCTATAGTAGAGAAGAAAACCTACCAATTGAATTATCCTTTGTTTAGAACTCAAACAAACAAGCTAATAGCCTCTCATTTAGCTAACAGGTTGTGCTTTGATTATAGGCCATTAGAAAATGAAAAAGTTTGTTTAGACTTTTCCTGTGGATTCAACTTTATATTAATGAGTCAAGTTCAGTCAATTATTTCATATGTTAAAACCTTAATAAAGCAATATGGCTTAACTTAAGCTAAACAGCAAATGGTTTTCCAAACTATATAAAAATTTTGTATTTCCTCAGTAAATATCTTTGTTTTCAAGGTAGAGCAAAAGTTCACATTTTGGTTCTGAATTCCACCAACAGTAACTAATAGGAGAAACATTTGAACTACCTCCGGGATTTAGTTTGTCAATTTACATTTTCTGAGGGAGGTTTTAGAAGTTCTCAGTTCTATACCATTATTTATTTTATTTGTCCTTCTGGTCCTTTTTAAACACAAGTGGAAAGAAGTTGGTTATGATTTGGTTAGATGTAGGAAAGATCAATGGGAAGAGAATGAATAATCATCAGTAGATTCATTGAGGCCTCTAGCCCGGAGTGGGCCATGTATGGCTGGAGGAGGTAACTGTGGGTTGGTTATTGCCCAAGGGGAGAAAGAGTTTGTCAAGTGGCAGTACCCACTCTCCTTTAAAGACAGCTGTCCAAGCAGAGAAGAATTTCAGTGTTTAAGTACTTAGAACAGATGTTCTACTTCCTACTCTTCTGATTTTTTTCCCAGTGGGAAACACTTTTTTTCTGGTTAGTCACCCCTCTCTACTTTCAAAAAGTTAAAGCAAGCTTTTGAGTATGATTTGAGATACATAACAAACTACCATATTTTGTCATGTATAATGTGCACCCACATTTTTGGTCCAAACTTTCAGGAAAATAATCTTTTGTTTTAAATAATTAATTATTTATTTATTTTAAAGATTTTATTTATTTATTTTTAGAGAGAGGGGAAGGGAGGAAGAAAGAGAGGGAGAGAAACAGCAATGTGTGGTTGCCTTTTGCGCAATCCCTACTGGGGACCTGGCCTGCAACCCAAGCATGTGCCCTGACTAGGAATTGAATGAGTGACCCTGTAGTTCAAAGGCTGGCACTCAATCCACTGAGCCACACCAGCCAGGGCTGTTTTAATTTTTTTAGTTAATTATTTATTTAGATACTTGTTTTTTGTATTATAAAGGAATTTTAGCATTTATTTTTGAACATACAGATATAGTTAATGCTTTCTAGAGTTACATTTTTAATTCATAAGCATAAATAAAAGAATTAAAAGCATTTATATAGATACAGAATTAGTACTACACATGTACATTGTGTATCCTTATTTTTTCCTCAAAAATTTGGGCAAGAAAAATGTACATTTATACATGGCAGAATATGATTTATTTCTCCATCTCTAGAGTCTTTCTTCCTCCCCGCTTCAGCCCAATATTCTGTCTACTGTATCTCTTAAACAAAAATAATTACAATAAGCCCCTGGCTGGTATTGCTCAGTAGATTAAGTGTGGGCTGCGAACCAAAAGGTCGCTGGGTTGATTCCCAGTCAGGGCACATGCCTGGGTTGTGGGCCAGGTCCCCAGTGGAGGCCACGTGAGAGGAAACAACACATTGATGCTTTTTCTCTCTCTTTTTGTTTCCCTCCCTTCTACTCTCTCTGAAAATAAATAGATAAAACCTTTAAAAAATAAATACAATGATAAAATCAAGGTCATGCCTTCATCATGCTTTCATTTCATATTTATTTAATACTTTACAATTTAAAAGGTGTTAATATATTACATATAGTATTTTTTTACAAAAAAAAGTCAAGGAATGTGTTAGTATAACTCTCAATTTACACATAAAGAATTTGTGGCTCAGAGATTATTAAATAATTTTCCAAATATCAGAGTTGTATGGTTTGTTATCCAGCTTGCATATGGAACCTAAATCTTCTGATTCCTCTTTTGTACCCCTTCTTCAGTACACTACTTTAAATGAGGCACCTTGTGAGCAGTGCATCCTTAGTATTCTTAAGTATTAAATTCTTTGGATGACACCTTAGAAGTGAAGAAGAAGGAAGGTGGTGAACTTCAGACTGCTTAGAAGCATAAAAAGTCATAAAGAAATCCTGGAGGAACAAACAATCTATATTTATTGGCAAAGCTTTAAAGAGAGATGTGTCAGAATAGACCAGGGGTGTCCAACTCATTTTCACTGGGGGCCACATCAGCCTCATGGTTGCCTTCAATGGGCTGAAATAATTTTAAGACTGTGTAAATATAACTACTCCTTAACTGTTAAAGAGTTGAAATTACATTCGACCCTTTGAAGGCAACCGCAAGGCTGATGTGGCCCCCAGTGAAAATGAGTTCGACACCCCTGGAATAGAGAGCTGTTCAAACATCTCTCTGGTATGGGAGGCAAACGCAAGAAAGCAGACATTAATGTAAAAGCAGTCAGTAATGCTTGATGAAGAAGATGGCACTTTTCTCGTAAGAAGAAACAGGGTTCTGACATGCAAGGTGGAAGGGTTAGGACATAGTGACTAGAGCGAATGGCATGAAGAAGTCTAAAAGTTATAAAGCAGTAACACGTAAATGCTGTCATAACCAGGATGAGGAGGTTGTAACAGGTTGTAAGATAAATAGACAAATAGAAGGTTTCATTAAGGCAGTAGCACTGAGATTTTAAACAATACATCAAAGATTTTAGACTTTAGAAATTCATAAGAAATTTTACCAACTTTTGATCACATTTTGATCTGACTTTTCCAAATTTTGAACTGATGCAGATATGTTAATATGTCAGGAATCCTGGCAAGACAAAAATGAGATTCGATTGATCCCCATGTAGAGACTGAAAGACCCTAGAGCCCAGGTAAATGCACACAACAGTCAGAGGGCGGTGCCCGGGTGCTGCCCAGGACACTGTGTGCATTGTGTTCAGGACGACGTGGTCCATATTTCACAAAGACAGGATGCATGGCCCAGGTTTTTATACAAGTCCAAGCCCTATTAGAAATAGACCTTGACATTTCAAGTTAGTTCCTTACCATTTTAATGAAGTAGAGGCAAATTATTGATATTTATTTACAACCCTTAGAGGTGTACTTGATGAGTAATACTGAGCTCCTCTTGAACTCTGAATGTGTGACTAGAACCTGCTGAAAACAGAGTATAAGTGTGGCCAATAGCTCTTACGGCAGTGCTTCCTGCAGAGATTCTAGTGTTGCCTGGAAGTCACGCAGAGAATTAAAGGACAGGGCCAGATCCATTAGTGTCATGTTAAAAATAAATATTCTACAGGGATAACAAATAAAATTAATACTATATGTTTTTTAGTTCTGGCAATAACTTGACTCAATTGTGTTAAGTAAATAACATAGGATGACCAGCTACCCCGGTTTTAGCAGTGAAAATCCCACAGCTAGAAAACCTGCCATCCCAGGCAAATCATGACGGTGGATCATCTTAATATTTCACAATAATTACAAGTAACTGAGTGTTTGTATCTAGGATGAAATTGGTCATTTTTTATTTTTTGTTATAAATGGTTTAGTGTATGCCCTGACATTTTCAGGTTAATCAAGCGAGAGATTTTAACTTCAAACATTTTGTCCACTTTTGAATGATCTGTTTAGCCTTCTCCTGCTACAGCTAACACAGGGTGTGTTATAAACTCCATGAACACTATATACGGTGTTTGCTGTTTTACATGTGTGGACACTATTCACTCTATTATTTTCATTTACGTATCAATGTAATCAAGGTAATCTGTTTTTTTTTAAGCGTAAGAGAGTATAGTGAACAGAATTCTAACCATGATACACAATTGTAGAGAAGAAAAATATTTCCTTTGTTTTCACTGGGGAATAATTCAAAGAAATCAATGTTTAAAAAGCTGAAATGAATCCAAAATCTTGGCACAAATGGTCTATTCCCTGTAAGGCAATGATTTTTCATACATCTTACATACATCTTGCTGTTTGGCTTTACAAACCACACTGAGATTGTTATCATTGAAGTTGTGGTATATCTGAAATACAGTCTGTTGATCTATAGAAAGCCTTGGCGTATGGATACAAGGTGTGTACACACACACACACACGCACCTTCTTTTTCAGAGCCCAAGGTCAGCTGTTTCAAACTAACTGCTCAGCGGGGCAAGTGCCTCTCTCCAACTTTTCTTCTCCTGTGTCTAGTAAAAGGAAATGCAGTTCCTTTAAAATAATCATCTTTGGCGGGGACAGGGGGAGGGTGCAGACAACTGTAATTGAACAACAATAAAATAATTTAAAAAATAATCCTGTTTGGAGATATATTCAAGAATAGGAAGAGATAGGTTTCCTTTACCAACTGCTACAATGTGTAGGTGACTTCCCTGGCTGGGAGCCCAGCTGGAAAGTATAGGCAGTACATCTGCATCTTAAGTGTCATTCTATTTTCTTTCTTTTCTATATGTTTTTCCTCCCTTGCTAAACAGAATATAACCTAAACATGTACATGAAATTAATATATTTTAGCTAATGATCTGATACTTATGTACCTTGAAATAAATTTTGAGATGGAGGCAGATGTGGGAGCGATGTGGCCAAAGCCTGCCAGCAGCCACCAGAAGCTGGAAAAGGCAGGAACAGATTCTCCCCCGACAGCCCACGGAGGAAGTGCGGGAAACCTTGCCAGCTTCCTTTGGAGTCTTGATTTCAGATTTCTGGCCTTCAGAACTGTGAGAGAATAAATTTCTGTTATTTAAAGCCTCCAAAAACATGAATTTTGAAAGTAACTGATTCATATAAGAGTCTAATGACTAAAATAGAAATGAGTGGGAATAAAATGGAAGTTAAAGGCATAGTTCTGCAATAAGGCATACCACACAAGCGACATGAAGTTGATAGACAAAGCAAATTCATTAAGTCAAGTTTGAGAGAAAGGTAACTGCTGTTTCCTACTGCCAGTGCCAGATTTCTGAGACATATCTGGGTATTAATACAAACATAGCCTTAATTTAGTTAGCTATTTATATGTAGACAAACCTCATGAAACACTACAAAAAACACAGACACAGGCAAATGTTTTATAATACTAATAATAGATACATGAAAATTGCTTTGGCTTATATTTTTTCTTCTATCATGAACTAATTATATGACCTTGAGGCATATCACTTGAATTCTATGCACATGTATACCCAGGTAGCTAAAATGAGTGTGCTTTAAGGTCTTTACTAGGTTAAAATACATACATACATATATATGTATTTTTATATAGAATTATATATAACATAACTTCTAAGGTCTTGGTCAGTTATTATTTAATTATGCTTCCTTGGATTGCAAAACAACAACAACAAACAAATTTCCAGCAAATCACCCTCTTTTATTGGCACCCACACGTCCCCAGTAGTGTGTTCTTGGGGTGATCTGCTGTAGTGCTCTAAATGCCACCTGCTTGCCTGCTGACCTCCATCCTCCGTCACACCGCAGCCATGCTGACCCCGGCTACATAACTGTTCTCAATTTCCTTTTGTTCTCTCTACTTCTCCTGTGTGTGTAGAGTATTTTCCTTATGAACAGGCTGAATGGCGAGATTCCACACGTGCTCCATCTTTCTGGACCGGTGTTCCCTCACAGAGGACACAACCTGCTGCTCAGAGCTCAGCTCTACTCCGGGACAGTTACCTAAAGCCGTGATCCTGGCCAGCATCGACCTTTGAGCAATGCCACTGCTCATCTTAAAAGACCTTAAGTTGAGATCAATATTTAGAGAAGTTCATTTTACATTGGAGATACCTATAAATAGCATCATATTTTCAGAGGTATTTGAGACCTGACAAAAGTTTATGAACTATTGGCTTACTTACCTCTGCTGAAATGAAATGTGGATGTGGGCCTGAGTCAGGTCTGTGTTCTCCACACCCTTCTGGATATGAAAATTTGGATTAGGGTCCATTTACCTTTGAGGTAGACTATTGTAGTATACAAGGTCTGTCCAGAAAGTATCCAGCCACATACTATGAAAAATGGGGACATTTATTGAAGAAGATACAAGATGCAAGAAACATTGTACATAGGACAATGATGCCTCAGTCCCCTTCAGTGAAGGCACCTTGAGACCTCACTCAGTTTTCCCAATCACCATCAGCTGTTCTATTGTCCTGAATCTCATTGATGGTCTTAAATCTCTTCCCTTTCAAAGGTAATTTTAGTTTTGGGAAGAGCTGGAAGTCTCAGGGTGCCAAATCTGGGCTGTGGGGAAGTTGAGTTACCTGGATGATTTGATGTTTTGCCAAAAAGACTCCACGAGATGTGATGCAGGAGTGTGTGCGTTGGTGATGAAGCTGCCAATCACCAGTTGCCCATAGCTGCGGTCTTATGAATCCTCGGAATAATTTCCGCAGAAGAATATTCAAGCTTAACATGAAATTTGATGCAGATCTGTTGTTCTGCTCGCTCATTTTGAATGTGACATCCACACAGTACCCATGCTCACTCAACGGCATCCACCATGACTAGTACAGTGAAGTCATCATGGTTAATACATGCACATTCTGGTCCACTCTCCTTGGCTGCCAGGTTACATCAATGTCACGCAACCATTCTCATTATATTAACAATGGTTGGACTTTTTCCAGACAGACCTTGTAAGTTCTCTTGGCTTTGCTTCTAACATCTTTTCCATTTTTTATTTTCCTCAGAAGTTAGCCCATGACTGAGTTCCTAGCACATCTTGTATGAGAGCACACAGAGATTTCCGATGCCCTTTATAAAGTCGCAGGTTCATCATTTGAATATTGTACCACACTATGTTGAAAAATATTCTTTCCGACTTCCCACTGAGGTTCAGAGGTTTTGGTTCTCTTGCAAACATTTATTCTAGAATAAATTAAAATATAAAAATATGTATACATTTTTATTTATAGTGTCATTAAACATATTAAATGAAAAAGTGATATTAATGCAGGTTTTATTACCTTTTATTTTTCTTTATCTACAATTCTGTCTCTCTAAACTTTAATATGAATAATTTTAATTTCCTCATCTTGATCCAGGTTACCCATGTCAAAAACCTGAACAACAGACCTGTAACTGGTTTTCATTCTTATATATTTTTCTTCATACTAACAACAGAACATCAATAGTTTTAGTGACTACATTAAATATGTATATAATTATGTATATATAGAGAATACATGTTAACATACATGCACATACATGTATAAAACTCCTTTTTCAGAAAATGCCAACAAATAAATATAATGTTAATAAAAGGAATATAAAATAAATATAATATCTATAAAAGGAAAAAAGGAATCACTATTTTGCAATTCAATAATTGAGTCATTCAGGTTCCATTATTATGTGTATGAGCAATCACATGAAAAGTGATTGGGAAACATACCTCATAGGTTAGTTGGCAAAAGCAAAAGAAAAATACATATTAACCTGAAGTTAACACCTTAGTGAGGTCTGGAAGTCATAACCTTAATCAAATGATCAAACTATAGTTGCTATAAAAAAAAAAAGAACCCTGACATTATATACCTCTGGATATCATATTATACTAAGAAAATAATATTTCATATAAAGTTTGCTTACTGCAAATACTTTACCTGAATCTAATTCAATTCCCTAGGCCAAACTAACTTCCAAGTTTCAGAGAATTTAGAGAAGCAACTTAAATGGCATCATGAGAAAATAGACAAATCAAGTGTAGGAGACATTCTTTAAGAAGGCTGAGCCATAGATAGGTGAATGGGTAAGGAAGATATGGTACACACACACAAAGATACACAATAAAATATTATTCAGCCATTATAGACAATGAAATCTTGCCAATTGCAACAACATGGATAGACCTAGAAGATACTATGCTAAGTGAAGTGACAGAGAAGGACAAATATTATATGATTTTACTTACCGTATTTTACTGTATATAATGTGCACTCACATTTTTGTGTGTGCCTTATACACAGGATTATTATACCCATGGTATGTAATCATTATACCCATGTATAATGTCCATCCTTGTTTTCCCCTCAAAAGTATGGGCAAAAGTATACATTATACACAGCAAAATATGTTATGTGGAATCTAAAAACAAATAAACAAAATTAAACCAAACAGAAACAGACTTACTGATATATAGAACAAACATAGTATCCAGAGGGGAAGGGCATGGGGGAAAGAGTGAAAAAACTGAAAGTTTCAAAGAGGTAGAAATTTTCATTTATAAAAGGAATAAGTCATATTGATGTAATGTACAAGGAATATGGTCAATAATCATGATATGGTGTCAGATGGCTACTATATTTATTATAATGATCACTTTTTAGGTATATAAATGTCAAATAACAATGATGCACACATAACACCAGTATAATATTGTATATTAACTATATATTAATAAAAAGAAAAAACAGGAAGAAAAGGTGCTCTGGACATTTGTCAAAGACAGTGTCAGAAAACTCACAGAATTGGGTATACCTATTTAGCTTAAAAGAGACTATCAGAGCATAAAAACCAAAAAATAATATGTAAATATTGATTGAATTTTTATTCAACAATTTCAATAGAAAATATATTTTGGGGACAATGAGGGAAATTTAAATGTGAACAAGGTTTAGAGGTTATTAAAATTTCAAAATGATATTTGTGTCACAAAATTTATAATGTATTGGTGACTATATATATAAATACACACACACACACATCTTATGGTTGTGTAGGCAAATGGTCTTAAATTTCAGAGATGCCTGCTGAAATATTTATGGGAAAATATGTGACTCATTTTCAAATTGTTTGGCATGTATAAACATTTCTATATGTGTGTCTGTGGAGATTATTAAAAGTATATATTTAACTATGTCTAATGCTGGTTAGTATTTATTAAAATTTAGACCACAAATTTATATTTTAGAATGTGTATTTTGTATTTCAATTGTGCTTGTTAATTTTTACCACCTCTTTTTCAGGTATATTTGTATTAATTTATTTTACCACTGGACTTATAAAAATACTTATGTAATAGTCTGTATCACAGCAGTTGCCCTTAGTTGTCTCCATGGATTTTTAACTTCCCTCTCCTCTCTTCCCTTCCTGTCTGTGTCTTGACTATAGGGGATGTCTCTTAATTCTTTGTGTATATACATGCATATATGTTGTGTGTTGACTAAAATGAGTTCAGGCATCATTTCTTAAAAGTATCATCTTTTTCTTCATAATCTCCCAATTAAAGTTATTATACTGAAATTTTGATACTCATAGTTCATTCACTAATAACAATAAGATAAACAAACAAACAAGCATCTAATGAGGCAAGGTTCTGTTTGTGGCTGAGTAGATGCCTTCCGTGTTGTACAGTTCTGAGAGGTGCCCAACACTGGGCCACGTGAATGGAGTAGGAGATATATAACCCACAAGGCCTTAAAACAAGCTACCATGTATGGCAAGCATGGCATTAAAATAATTCATCAAAGTGAGTACTTTAGATAAGAAGAATATTTCCCTAAATTCAAATTGAACTGTGTCCATTTATGGCTGATCATGAGAAATTAATGTAATTTCTTTGATAGTCTACTTATAAAGTGGTGGTAGATTATACCTTAGGGCTACTGTAATAACTTGCTTAATACTGATCATATGCTTTACCTTTCACTTGTGTAGAATTATATTTCTGAAAATATTATCTTGAATTCTTTGGTTGTTCAAATTTAAAATAATTTCCTATGCAGTAAAAGTCTAGTGTAAAACTTGTCAATAATCATAATTATATTATGTGGGTTTGGTATTATAATACACATAAAATGTAGCTACAACAGATGTCTATGTAATAGCTTCATATCTTACTTTTGATTAAATGTAAAGTCTCAAGCAGAAATAAAAAAATAAAAAAATTAAATAGCACTTTTGAATCAATTCAAAATAACAACAGTATTTATATCCATTCTTTTTTGTTTCATGACCTCAATAACTTTTTGAGCTTACTAATGTGTAAATGAAGATTGTATGTCACTGTCAGTTCTCCTCAAATAAAAATTAAGATAATTCTAGTTCTTCCTGTTAGTTAAATGAGTTACTTTTAATTTTTTTTTAATTTGCATTTTAAATCAAATACATATGTTTGCCTCACCAGTAAATGTCAGTTCCCATGGAAAATTCTCCATAATCCGAGAAAATCTTTCTTTAATATTGTTAATTGAGCATATATTTCAACCCAATTATAAATTCTTTAACGTGGCTGAACACACATAAAACTAGTGTGCATATGTTTTCCACTGGCTAAACAGTTTATGGTGTATAATTAGGCACTCATGGAGTGTTTGCTGATGGAAAACACATCAAGCATTCAAGTGGTTGCCTGCTCTTACCTTCAAACACTTCCCTATGGCTCCCGCGGCACCACACTCTTCTTGCTTTCCTTTTCCCTCACTGGCTCTTTCAGCCCCATTTGCTATCTTATTTACCAATGAAATACTGTGTAGTTTTAGCTAGTTCAGACATGGTGATATTCATGTACATTAGTTTAAGTGTAACTGAATCAATAATGTAAATCATAAGTTTGCAAATTGTGTTCCACATGAAGCTAAGATTTCTCACAGCTGCATTGGGTGTTTTGGGGGACTGAGTCAGACCACCTCTGCTACAACTCTAATATCTCTAATTTGACTGTATTTGTAGGTGACTGTGATGTCCCATAATAACACATAACATACATATAATCCAAGCCCACCTCCCCCAGCTACAGCCAGGTACAACACGCGCACATGATATGTCAGCAGAAGTCTCCTCTGTCTCCCAGGCACACACTTCCTCAAAGCAAAAGCATGCTATCAGAAAGACTGCCGCCTCTTCACTGACATTGGTTCAATAGTTCTCCTTGACCATTTAGCTCATTTCAGTTCTGAAATCAAAACACGTTTTCTTTCCTTTCCTTTCCCTTTCCTCTTTTCTTTCCTTTACTTTCTTTTGCTTTCTATTTCCTTTTTTTCTCATTCTCTGTCCCTCTTTCCTTCTCCTCTCCCTCCTTATCCTGCTCCTTCTTTACATGACCGGAATGACTCTTTTATATAAAAATCCTCACAGCCCTTTGGTATCTGTCAGTGCTACGCCAATTCCTCCCAAATAGGGAAGCCAGATTGGTGAAAACGAGTCGTAGTCATGATATCTATATACTCAAGTTAGTTATGCAGATTTAGCTGCCCCCTCAGCCATAAATCTCAAGTTTAAATATCACAGTTTTTCAAAAGCAAGGAAAGAAAAGAGAAAGGAATGGATCACGGGAAAAGATGGTGAGATGCAGAAGGTTTGCAGGTCCACAAATTAGTAATTTATAAATTTAGATATTATCTTACTTATACCTTTATGGGGGTGACACAAGAGATTTATTTGAATTAATGTATTTTTTCTTTAATTGTAGTTGAACAATAAAAAATAAAAATGAAATAAAATGTTTTTTCTTTCAGAAAAATTTGAAAACTAGTCCTCTAAATGAACTACCTTCAAATATGATAAGTTTATTCTAACTTAATCACAATACCCACCTTAGAGTTTCACTTACTGAACTGTGCCCTAATTGGCCTTTTCAACATTTTCTCTTATTTCCAACTTAAAAAATACCTCCATGTAAGACCTTGGAAAATATAGAAGCATTTAAAAGAAAAATAAAACAATTAATGTGCCTATATTGACTACCAAGGTAAATAGTAGTTTTATGATAAGTTATTTCACCAAAAAATCAGGATGTAACCTTTTCACTTACCATTTCTCCATTTTCTTTTTATAAAAGTATTTCTGAAAGCAAAATTTGAAAATGTATGTTATTTCATTGTGTAACTAGCCATTAATTAGTTATTTATTCAATATTTTGATAAAATTCATAATGTCAAATATGTTTGTTTATGCATGCATACCAGAAGTACCAACACTCAAAGAAAAGTTGACTGATAAAATAGTACACATATTTTTAAGGTTCTTGGTACAATAAAGGAATCCAATTTTCTGTGATCTTTATAAAACAGAATTATTAACCTTGGGCTTAAATTGCCAGTTTGTTGATGAAAGCAAAACCAAAGAATATAATTTTTTTCCTGGACATATGTAAAGCAATTATTTTCTTAATAACTAAAAATGTAGAAGGTAAATTTTTTGAACTTGCTTATCCAAAATTTATCTGCTTGCTTATAAAACTGAGAAGTGAAATTCTGCCTTATCACTAATCCATATTACTGTTTCTCATTCCTTTATTTTTTGTGTGACCACTTAAGTGCCTATAAAATCCATAAGTTAAATATGGGCGTCACCACAATTGTTTGAAAGATCCAAAGCAAGTGGAACTCCAAGTGTGAAATAGATTGACACACCTGCAGACAACATCTTAATGGTGTGTTCTTTAATGCCAGGAGACTAGGCCACAGCATTTTATTCATTTTCCTTCTGGAATTTCTACTGATATATTTAAGTGAAATGTGTTGTATTCTTAAAATTAATTCTTCCCAATTAGTAAACCCTCCCATACACTCATACTGTCCAAAATTTTAAAAAATAATAATAAAAGATCCTTTCTGTGGAAAATGCCAAGGACAAAAGTCCCATACAATTTTTGTTTCGGAGCAGAAAATATACGAAGTGCAAACTTTATAGCTTATGGCAGAATAGAGAGTAAAGCTCGGAGTGCACATCCATCTTGAAAGATGTCAGTTCAAGTCCATTCCCAAACATGATACTCACTCTTTTCAATGAAAAATAGTGCCAAAAATACTCCACCAAGTAATATGCATGCAACTTTCTGTTTTGTAACCCACTGAATGAGAGACAATACAGGATATGATTAATTTTTCTATGTTAGTAACCTTCTTTGATATTAGATATTGCTTTATTTCCTGAGCCAGAAGATCTAAGCCTTCACTTAAGAATAACACATATAAAAATGAACAAAACATACAATAATTCAGACTGCAATTTCAAAAAGCATGAATTTGTAAACTTCAATTACATAAACTTTCCATAATGTTTTTAAACTTAGCACCAAAGAGTCAAGGTGTTGGGGGAATGCTATTGTAGTGTTTTGAATATTTTTAGCTTACCTTTCTGAATTTTTCTCTGCAAAATTATCTTTATCAAATACTAAACATGTTGTAATTTGCACAAATGTAACACAAATCTGTCTTTACATTGCATTCCTTTCCAATGACTATGCAGTTTTCTGTCCCCTTTCACAGAAAAATTCCTTGAAATTTTGTCTCTACACTTTATCTCTAGACCCTTTTATAGCACTGCGGTCAGGCTCTAACCTGCAGTGCTCTACAGAAACTGCTCTTGTCAGGGACTCCAAAGATCTCTATGCTATACAATCCCACGGTCAATTTGTAATTATCATCTCACTTTTCTGTTACCAGCATTTACTTCAGTTGGTCCACATTACTCCTTGGACATTTCACTATCCTGAGTTGTCTCCGTATGTACCTGGTCACTCTTTCTTTGTTTCTTTACTCATTATTTTTTGTCATTTGACTTCTAAGTGTTGGAGGAACCAGGCTCGATCTTTGGACTCCTCTCTTGGTGACATGTAGTCTTTATAGTCATCTTACAGGTCTCAAATAGATGTCCCATATAGAGTATTCTCCTGAATGTCAAATTAATGCAATCCACTGCTTACTCAACATCTTACTTTAGATGATTAGAGACATTTCAAAATTTGTATCTCTGAAGATAATTTCTAATCTTCATCACCACTGCCCAAATCTGCTCTTCCCATGGTCTTTCCTTTATCAGAAAGTGCAAATTGTTCCAGTTGCTCAGATAAAAACAAAGACAACTCTGAAAAACACACACACACAAAGAAAAAAAATTTGGTACCATTATTGACATTTTCTCTCACACTCTACTTCCAATCCATCAGCAAATATCACTGGTCCAACCACTATCCACTATCATCTTTCCTGTGAGGAAATAGCTTTCTATCTTCCCCCCCCCCCCCCTTTGGTTTACAGGCTGGCACTCGATCCACTGAGCAGTACCAGCCAGGGCCTGTCTTTTCTTTTTCTTTCAATTTTGGCCCCAGAGTAGCCAGACTTGTCATGTCTGTCCCGTAAAGTTTTTTGTCCCAATGATTCCCATCTCACTCAAAGGAAAAAAATCCTTTAAGTTCACAGCAAGTTTCTTCTAGAGCTACCCTCTCATCTCGTTTTCTATTATTGTTCTGATTTCATTTGTACAAGTCACCCTCTGAATCACTCCACTGGAGGCAAACATATCTTTTTACTATTTTGGAAAAGGTCAGAAGTCTGGGGATTTTTTTTTGTTTGTTTGCTGACATGCCCCCCTGTTTCCAGAATACTGCCTGAAATATAGTTGATGCTAGTAAATATTTTCCAAGTAAAGAATAAATGAATGAAATGATGAATGAATAAGTAAATCTAATTTCACAGTGAATTTCTGCTTTAGTTGTAGCAAGTCAATTTTTTCAGATATAGATGGCAAACATAAATTTCATGAAAATAATGATATCTTTAATGTAAATAGATAAATGTTGACGTACAAGTTCCAACAACATTTCTATAGCCATTTATCAACCTAGGTTCAGTCTATAAATAAATCTGAAACAGCTACAGCTATCTACACAAGTCAAAGGAAATCATTACATGTATCCCAAGTCCCTGGATATTTCAAATAGTGTATTGAAAAAAGTAACACATGGATACTTGTTTGAATTATCAACTTGTGTGTGCAGATAGTATCAAACACTATTTTAGTTAAAATATCTTACTTTACATGTATTCTTCACTCCAGGCATAAACCGCTGAACTTAGAAAAACCACTTCCACTGCCATTAAGCAGCTTAGACCAGGGCAACTCACTGTGGTGGAGAGAAATGCGATGAGATGTCGAGGCTAATGTGTGTTTTACAAAAAGTAAAAATTTAAAACTTCAGTGAACACGTTTCACAGAACAGAACTTAAATGAGAAACTGAATTTTCATAAATGCTTGAGTTAGAGAAGGCTGAGACTTATCTCCTGACCAGTGAACATCCTCCAAGAATCTCTCCCCATCCTCGAGAGAATGAACTGACAAGTTGGACTGTGGCTGGACTTCCTCCTCTGTGAGCTCCTTGTCCATAAGTACAGCCTTCCGAAATGTCAAGGGACTCGCCTGTAGCTTGATATGGCACGCGTTTTCCAAATTGCGATTCCTCTGCTATTCCCAAATAAACTCAATTTCTGGTCATTTTAGCTTGCCTCAGTTTACCTTTCTATTTAGGTTGACAGTTTTCTGTTTCTTGGAAGATGAACCAAATTATTACATTTATTTGTTTGTTTTTTGCTGGCATGTCCATAAATTAATCTATACCATCAATTTTGGTCATGCATTTAAGGCCTGTAAATTTGAGATATTCACATAACCAAGTTTTTCTGACAATAAGGTAAAGTTTTAATATATCAAGCACTGTGTTTTTAAATTATTTTTTCAATGAGTGTTCATGGAATAAATCTATGTTGGAGGTTGACAGTATTTTTCAAATTTAAATAACTTTTATTTATGTCTTCCCACCTCTTAATATATTCCTACTCTTTCTAATGAAAGAGTCAACTTCTCCTCAAGTCATTTATTTCCACTGTCCCTCATAACAAAAATTCTGATCACAGTAGTCTCTTTCTTCAGCAGACAATCTTTCAGGTAAATACAAATTTCTATAGGAATAAAGGAGAAGCCTATTCACATTCTCTCTTTATGAACAGCCAGAGGTATAGTAGGTATAGGGGAGCAAATATATTAGGATTAACACATTTCTTCCTTTTTTATACAACACTAACTCAAGCCAAGTAGTGAACAACGCTAACCCAGAGACAGTAAAAGCACCAATGTTTAGATTTTTGTCAAAAGAGCCTAGATAATGTGCCCCAGTATGGAGTTCGCTTTTAGGTCCGCTTCTCCTACCGCAGTATTTGCTTATGACCCATAAGATCATGAATGCAACATTCCCTCTGACTCTTTCACAAAGATCTTCCTTGCTAACTTGTTTACCCATGTGATCTCTAAGATTCTGCCTGCTCCATCAAATCCACCTTCTTGGATCAGCTTCAGGTGTACTACCCAGGATTTAAAATACAACAGCAGTTGTCTACAAACTGCATACCTAAATAAACTGGCCCAATATAAACACACTTGGTGTCCTTCTAGAATATGCAGTTATGGCTACTTTCTAGTAGGAGAGACTTTTGGCCATGACTAATTAGAGTATCGCCTTTTTACAACCTATCTCAGGTTGTTAATGTTTTTGTAAATTCTTATGCTTTTAGATACTGCAATTTTGCTACATAGCATTAAATATTTTTAATGTTAAAGTTTGGTAAATATATTATTGATCAGAAGGAAATGATGTGTGATTGTGCTCAGGTAAAGTGTCTTTGACATGAACCATCAATCAGGATTAAAGCTCATGCTTGATATTAGTGGGCTGATCTAAAGAGCAAATTAGCTGGTGTTATTTATGGACTATCTTTGGTAACAATTAATACAGGACTTACTAAGATGTGTGACTTGTAAAATAAGCAAATTAGAAGGTTAACACCATGGAAATGGAAATCTTACTAAAAACACGTTCTTAATTTAAACAAGCAATATCCTGTTACAGCATATTGCTAGCTCCTGTGGGAATCAAGGGTGACTCCAATGCCTCTAAGACTGAGCCACACATTTTTGCCTTTTTCTTATTCCTCTTTCTTTTGCTTTAAGTGTACATATTCCCTGTTTTTGTGACACAAATAGGAACTGACACCATTGATCTCCTGGTAACAGCTTTCTCTGGGCCTGAATTACTTCTTCTAACTTTACTTAACAGAGAGAAAGGAGAAAAAATACTTTAGTTTCTTTCTTCTGGGGTTCCATTTGTTTGCATTGTTTTAGTAGTTTCTTTAGATATCAGGAATTGCTTAAAATGCACAGAACAGAGAGTTTTGCTTCTGGCCACTGCTGCACATTGAAAATGAAGTATGAACACTATCTATCCACCTATCCCAAGCGCGAGGGAAGAGCTGTTTCTCCAGTGCCTCGGAGTCAGACAGAAAATAAGTGTTCCCTGGTGAGGTTCTTACTCTGTGTAGATGTCTTGCTTCATTTTTAAAACAGACAAGCTTGGATTGAATCGGTGGTAAAATTTAGATGTCCTTCAGTGGATTTACACTTAACCAACAGGGAATTCACAGAGCAGCAATGTTAGTTAAGTATTTCTACACAATTGACCACTTTTAGAATATTATACTAAGTTTTAAAATGTGCAGTTAAACTATGTATGTGAAAAATTTGTTTGTAGTATATATTTTCTTAAGAGTTTTTTGATTAATGGAAATGACATGTAGGGGAGACAGTATATTTAACTTAACGTTTATAATTAGATATCTGTTTCAGCTGAGACCAAATTAAAGAAATAACATTACAAGCATATTTTATTATATTTTTATGTTGAATTTAGTTCTTGATAGATCAGTCTTAAAGAGCAGGGCTAGATTTAAATCTCTTTTAGATCCCATTCAATTACTGTAATGCTATATATAATAATACTCAAAATAAGTATTATTGAATTAATAAATTGAATATATAAATTAATAATAAGCAAATAGTATCATTATATAGGTTTTAGATGCATAAATATAAGGTATATGAACATATAAGCAGAATTTTTATAGTTTTCATTGTGAAAGCCAAAAAATACCATATATATTACTCAAATTATCTTAATTGGTTATATGTATATCCCGTGCTGCAATTAGATATAATTAGGTCTATTATGAAGTGGTTAGGAATATGGACTGTAGAGTGAAATAAGCCTGGGTTAAAGTCTTTATTGGGTCACTTTGGTTAGTTCACCCATTCATATGCCTTGTTCATAAAGTAGTGTTGACAACTTAAATAAATATGTTCATGTTTAGCACATTATATGCTACACCACAATAGAACCCCAATTAGCAATAGTTCTTAATGCTAACATAAATGTTAGTAAAACTTTATACTTTTACGTTTTTTTTTTAAATTTTACCTTTATCACATTTAATCCTCAGATTCTGCCTGAGGTGGATAAGATGGTGTTAACGGAGACATTCTGCAGACAGAAACTGAGGCTCATTGAAGTTAAGTGATTTTTTTATGATTATATAATTAATTAGGGTGGATTAAGTACCAAGTTTTATAAATTGTAATTCATTCATCCTCCTACTGGATATCATACTCTCTCTTCTGCTAATCCAGAAGCTCAACATTCCACAGCAGCTTTTATGTTAGACTAATATCCTTCGATTTAAAATTTCGGTTTGAATTTTTATTAATAATCTATTTCAGTTGCTATTAATATAATTCACTAGCAATAATCACATTACTAATTAAAATATTATGTCACAAGCCATATTTATGTTAAGCAAGTATTTTTTACCTCATATTTGATATATGACACAAGTCATATATTGACTTGCTTAATAATGAATTGAGAGGCCTTTAAATAAATAATCTCAGGTAATTTGATGCCCACAGAGAAAAACAGAAAATTGGACTCCAACCTCATTCTAACCCCAAATCAATTTTAGTGGGATTAGTAGTATTTATGCAAACCACAAAACTAGAAAAATTTTGATTATGAAAAACATATTGTTTATTTTGAGAGGGGGTCTCTTCAACAAGACTCAGAGTATATTTACCCAATTAAAAATCTGTATTCAAAAGGCATTTTAGAAAAGAAGAGGCAAGACACAGAGGAAAGACATTCAGTACCAACTACTGACAAAGAAGAAAATTTTGAATATGTAAAGATTTTCTGCTTATCAATAAGAAAAATTGAGGAAACTCAAAAGAAAAAAATAGGTAGGTGACTTTATAAGCACTATATAAAATGTCTAGAATGTGAACAATCAATAATCGGAAATGTCGGCTAAAATGACGACGAGGGGCTGCAGTGCACATCAGACTGGCAAAAATGGAAAAACATAATGCTAAGGCTTACTGATGATGGAGAACTCCTTTACACGTCCAGGTAGAGTGTAAACTGGAAAAGACTTTGGCTCATCTAATAAAGTTAGAAGTATACATCTAAAACCTAGAGAAATTTGTGTATGCATATATAAGAAAATACATCCAAAATATTTATGGCAGACTGTTTATAAGAGCTCAAAACAGAACTTCCCAAGGGGTCATGAAAGTAGCATGACTAAATACATTGTGGTATGTTCTTTATTGTATTTCTTATAGAATGGAAATACATAATGCTACATGAAACAAAACAGCAGTATTCCCAATACAATGTTGAGTAAATTAAACAAATTATAATATACACAGTATGATTCTAATCATAAGTAGTTCACAATAGGGAAAACTAAATTATATTGTTTAGAGTTATATTAACAATTGATGAAACTAAAAAGCAAGAAAATACTTATCACAAAGGTCCGAACAATAAATGTGTTTAAAGAATCAGTAATAGCAAGAAAAGAATGAGAAATAGGCTTGGGAAGCAAAACGATTAGGTTACCTCTTGTTTGGGTATCTGTTTTGATAATTTAGTTCATTTCAAGTCAACATATATTTAAAATTCTGTACTCAGAATAGAAATTAGATGATGGATATGTAGAGATAGATAAATTCTCAATGAACTTGAAAACTGGAAAGGACAGAGAAATGAAGAAAGAGTGAAAGATAATCTTTCAGGGAAAAAGATCTTATAAGAAATGCAAAAAAAATACATGTGTACAGGAGGAAAGCATTAGGATGACCAATTAGAATGGTCGTTTTTCATTAGGATGGAAATTTACTAATCCATGACATGTAGTCATATACAGTTTTACTCAACAAATACTTCTTAAGCCTCTGTTCTGAGGATTTGGATTAGGAAAACAAACAAACAAACAAAACAGTGAAGATGCAGACAGTTGGCAGGTCTAAAACACTTTGAATATAGAATTAATGAGGGGTTTGGTGGTGGCTTGATGTGTTTGTTGCAGAGGTGGTCGCAAGGATGATGTTCCTCCAGCTTTCTCTCTGCACCTCACAGGGAGTGGGGACCACTGATAGGGACAGAATAATTGGCAAAGCAGCAGATTTGGCTGAGGAGTATGAAGGAGGAGGCAGAGTTGTGGAAAAGATAGAAAGCTTTAGTGGAATGCCTGCAAAAATTGAAAAGTATAGACATCAGTTTTGTTATGGTATATTTGTGTCTGGAGATTTTATGAGAGGAACAGTCTAGAAATATACATAGAAGGATCATCAATATAGAAATGCTATCAAATATGTAAAACTGCATACAATCATATAGGGAAAGAGCGTACAGTTTGTCATTAGAAGACTGAAGGGTCAATATTTCTGAAGAAATCCGACATGTAGAAGTGAGACTAGGGATGAAGACTTGACAAAGGAGATGGAGAGAGAGAGAGAAAATGAGGACTGCATTTTCACTGAAGAGAAGAGTGTTTCTGGAATGAAGGGTTAAGAGTAGTTATCTGAAGACTTATTTGAAGATTTTATATCTAAAAAGTTGCCTAAATCATGAGTGGGATTCTGAACAGTTGATGTGGTAGTAGGTGTTTTTCCCTAGAGAGGAAACACTGAGAAGAGGAAGGGAAGTGGGAAACCATATGACCTGTCTCACAGGTATCTGAGCTTGAATTTTAGGTGCTATCATCTAAACCAGAGGGAGGCATTCTATACATGTGCAGGTAAGAAATCAGTAATGAGATTTGTATTTTGCATGTTTAATTATATTTATGGTTTTTTCTTCCACTTTTGTAACATGACTAAGAAAGAAGAGAGTCAGAAATTAAAGCAGAAAGAAAGTTGTAATAAGAGATTACAAATTTCTGCTAATGCAATATTACATTGTATCTCTATCAGTTCAAGACAGAGCTTGATGAATTTAGGACTCAGAAACTTTAAAGGATAGATTACTTCGAGTGAGTGAAAAATAAATAGTGATTGAATAATTGATTATTCTCCATTTTTCTGAATTATTCTGGTTCAGTGATGGGGTTTCCTCTCTAAGTTTCACAATGCATTTGAATAGTTTTCATTTTTTTTTCTCTTTCTTCTCCTTCTGACACCCCCAGGATGCAAAAGTTGGTACACTTGAAGTTGTCAAGAGGCTCCTTACATTATTCGTATTTTTTTATTCTTTTTACTTTTTGCTATTATGGTTGGGTATTTTGTTGCTTCCTTATATTCCAAATTGCTGATTTAATTCATGGCTTCATCTAGTCTACTGTTGATTCCCTGTAAATTATCCTTCATTTCAGTTAGTGTATCCTTTATTTCTGGCTGGTTCTTTTTTATGGTTTCCATGTCTTTTTTTATGCTGTTGAGGTTCTTTCTAAGTTCTTTGAGCATCCTTATAACCAGTGTTTTGAACTCTGAATCTGGTAGATTACTTGTCTCCATTTTGTTTAGTTATTTTTCTACAGTTCTCTTTTTTTCTTTTATTTAGGACATGTTCCTTTTTCTCCTCATTTTGGCAGCCTCCTTGTGTTTGTTTGTATGTACTTGGTAGAGTTGCTACATCTCCTGGATTGGTAGAGTGGCCTTATGTAGTAGATGTCCTGTAGGGTCTTGTGGCACAGCCCCCCTACTCACCCAGGCTGGGCACTCCAGGTGTGCCATCCCACATGTGGACTGTGTACACCTTCCTGTTGTAGGTGAGCCCTGATTGCCATTGTCATATGAATGGGAGGGATTTACCACAAGACCATCTGGCTGCAAAGACTGGTTGAGGCTACTGACCATCATGGAGGATCAACTGTATAGAGTCCACCTCACAGAGCAAGACATACTTCATTGAAACTCTGGACCCACTGAGTTGTTCCTTTGAGCATGTCACTTGTGGAGAGGGTTGGGTGCTGCCTAGATGTGGTCTGAAGCTATCTACTGTATGCACTGTCTCTGGAGCCTCCTGAGAGGTGCAGGCCAAGGTCCGTTGCCCCTGTGTTCTACCTAGGGACACCTGGCATGAGCTTCAGAGCAATCTGCAGATTGCTGTTCCTTGTACTGTCTTGTAGGTGCCCAAGTAAGGCAAGCTGCTAACCAAAGCTGGTTACTGATAGTGTCAGTCCTGGGGCCACTTAACAAGAGGTATGGGGCAGTCTGAGGCCAGATGCTGCTTGTTTGAAAAATTTTAGAAAAGTCTGAAGCATGAGCCAAGACAGGTCATTCATATCAAAAAGCCACTGGGAATAGCTTGGGTGGAACCACAAGCTGGGTGTGGTGGGATCTAACCATATGGCAGGGCAAACCATATGAGCCAGGTTGATGGAGTCTCAGATATATCACCTGCCTGCCAGCTCTGTGAGAGTTGGGGGTATTTCAGAAAAGGGAAAAAGGCCTCTGCCATACTTTTTTTCTGGCAGAAAGCTGCACCTTCAGGTCTTACCCTATGCCAGGTAATTCATTTCCTCCCCACATGTCCCTGGTGCCTTTTGAGCTGCTGCTCCAGCACTGAAGTTTAGAGGGAGTTGGAGTAAGTCCATGCATGGGACCTTTAAGATTAGTGCCTGGGACTCCAGAGCCCTCCATCTCACTCAGCCATAATCCCCACTGGTTTTTACAGCCAGAAGTTATGACAATACTTCCCTTCCTGGCACTGGAATATTTGCCTGGGAACCTTGTGTGGGGCTGAGACCCCTCTCTCCCAATTTTTATGTGCTGCATGTGAATGTGGGGCCAGCCTATTCTGTATTCCCACTCCTCCTACTAGTCTTTATGTGGCTTCTTTAATTCTGTAGCTGTAGGAATTCCATTCAGCTAAATTTTTGGTGGTTCTGAATGATGGCTGTTCTGTAGATTGCAATTTTGATTTAGTTATGGAAGGATGCAAGTACCACATTTACTGATGCCACCATCTTAACCTGAAGCCCTCTATTTCTCTTTTAGGACCAGCATAGCTACCAATAAAGAAAATAGGTTCTTTCTTATAACATTCATTTTACCTGTTCCTGATACATTTGTCAAATTTCCCTTTCCCTTCACAAAAGCAGATTTTTGGTACTATGGCGAAAGCATGGAAAGCTCCATCCATTTTCCACTTATAAGTAGGAAACACATTTAACTTCACAAGTTTTATGAGGCTTTGCTAATTAGGTAAGCTATAGAAAAGTTGTATGTGCTATGAGCCAAAGATTCACTTCTTCTAGTGAGTAAACACTCCTATTATTATCACTTTCCATCATATTATAGAATTATTGGAGGATTTTTTAAAATCAAGTTATGGGAGAAAGGACATGAAGAAATTGGTGGGATCTAAATTATCTTGCATTATGAAATACAACATGTAGTTTAAATGAGACAAATCAGGATGGGGCAATGACTGACTTGTATTTACATTTGATCTCAGGTCTTCTTAATCTTTAATCACTATGGAAGAAGACAGTTTTTGCTTTAATTCTTTTTTTTTCAGTCTGATAACAATGATGCTGAAACTTTTTCTCTAAATCTGGAACTTACTGATTATAAATATATTCACGTGTTGCCTGGTGATTCTCAAATTTGGCTCTACTGGAGAAAGATTTGTGCTCTCTTTAGCCTTTGCAATCCAAATTTTGAGGCTGCAGCCTCAGAATTCTTACTCACTAGATCTGGTAAGGAGCCAGATTTACAGGTAATTTTGAGAACAGTATATTTTGAGAGCTACACTTTGATCATGTTGTTTTTTTCATAAATAATTCCTGGATGGTCAGATTTATAAAATGCTAATAGAGTAACATAGCCCTCCTGAGTCATTCTGGTAAGTATTTGAAACATGGGCTCTCTTTATACTTGTTTCAGTGAGGGGCATGCCAGCATCCAGAAGTCACATCCTACCCCAGTCATCAAGTTTCAATGTGTTAAATATATTCTATTTCTTTCTTAAGATGAATATTATCTATACCATTTGTACAATATTATTCACTCAGAAATGTGGCTGCCACTTAAAAAAGAAAAGGGGTATCCAGACCTAAGGGTTTTCTGACGTGCAAAGTTACGTCTCTCTGAATGTGAAGGAGGTACATGTGCTGAACCTTTTAAGTTCTGTCTTGCTACAGCTCAGTCTCTTTATTCACGAAGCTCAATATTTTCTTGTTCTCTTAAATGTATGAGTTTAATTATTTAAGTTATATCAACCTCACTTTCTATTATATAATAAGATATTAAAAATTGCATTAATGCAAATTGCTATACATCACATACATACAGGATGATAGTTTATGTTTCCTGTTTGCCTATAAAACTTCCTGGATTCATTCAGTGTTATATGTTTTACCTATGAGTAATGAAGTAAAGATTAAAAAAGAAAGAAACATGAATAGCAAAACAAAAAGGTGACTATTGTTTAATTTCTGAAAATTAACGTCCATGTTTTCAAATAACATTTTAAAATTATTTCCATTGGGCTTTGGGAGGATTTGAAGAGACTCAATTAATAGCATCTCTTTGCCACCATCAAAGTTGCTGAGCTAATCTACAAAGTAAAAACAAAGAGTTAAAACTGTGAAGATACAAATATCAACTCATAATTTTTTATTCATAAGACTGACATTGGAAAGTCTTGATTTTATCTCTTCACAAGTGGAGTGCTAATACTGAATCTTAGAACTAGTCATAGTTATCCACCCAGTAACAGGAGAAACTGGAAACTGCAGGCTTTTCCCAAGTGGGGAGTCTGCCCCGTCATGAAAGCACAAAGCGGAACACATGTTCACTGCATGTGAAAGAGGGAAAATGAGCCAGACTACAAATTTCAAATTTACCCTTCTAAATTTACTAATCAGGTTACATCACACCTCCATTTTTAGGAAGGAATGCGTTAAAGACAGAGAGGAGCAAGGGACTGTATCCAATTGAAAAACAAACAAACAAACAAAAAATAAAAACCACATTAGGAATAGGGGGAAAAATTCCCTGGCTTACAGTACCCTAGATAAGTGTTCTTACAATGAATTGTGTATAATAACAGATTCTGTAGTCAACCAGACTAAGGAGATGAGCAGTTTATCATGATGTGGTCTGGAATCTTTGTTCAACAAGTTAGTTTTCTCCAATAAGGATTCTTAATAAGTCAGAAGAGAATATTAATCAAATCATTCTGTACTCAAGTTTAAAACTTTACTTTATATTCTATTTCCCATCAATAATTCTATCCTACCACATCATCCTAGAGAATCTATCAGAAATTCTTCAGTGAGATTAAGTTTTAACTGGACATTTTAATAATAATGTGCTAGAATAGAGATGTCCCAAATTTGAGAATAATTCTTTTCTGTTATCATATCTCAGGTAAATAAAAATTCAAATAGTATATCTCAGGTCAAATCATATTCCTAAGGCATTCAATTCCCAGAAAATTAAATCCAAAATCAAAGTATTATGATCATATAAATAAAACATCCAAGAAATATTGTTTCCTCATTTTTTAAATTCTTTTCAGTTTGTGCTACAAGCATTACCACTGTCTGAATTCAGTGGGGATCTACTCAATAGTTTTACCCTTTGCTGTTTTATAGTGTACTGAATATATTTTTTCCCAAAGTTCTAATGTGCTATTATTTCAGTATCAAGCCTTTACTTGCTTTTAAGGATTTTTTTCCTTTGTACCTTAAATATATATTTCTTCAACATTCTACTTCCAACAAGTGACACTATAACCTACTTAAATATCCATAGAATCCATGTCTGTTTCTTTTCTATGATTTACTTACTTTCAACATACATTCACTAATACCTGTGACTCTGGTCACTCTCCATGTCTAGTCAAAAACTAATTCTTGTTCCTCTAGTTATTCCCTTTTAATCACTAATTTAAATTCACCTTCTTCTCAAATCACCCAACTTCTCAAAACCTGAATCTTAACTCAGACTATAATTATTCTTCATCTGATTACTGTAAGAGAAAACCTTCCTTTTAGAAAATAAAATGTTCTCACCTCTATCCAAGGCATCATCCTTCACCTGGGTTATATTACATCCTCTTACCTGTCAAGAACTTTGATCTTGCAAGTATCCCCTTCTTCTGTTTCATTGAGTATTTTCCATTTCTCCAATAAAATGTTATAATCTTTTCACCTTTACCTTTGCTTCTCAAACTCATTGAACTATTGATTTCCCTGATCCGCAGTACAACAGAACATCTCAAATGAGTTTTCACTGTCAAGCTGTTGAGCTTCTCCTCACATTCTCTCCTGAAGTTACTCCAGTAAAATTCTTACCCCTGGCATTTGGGTAACTGCTCAGGTCACTGTCGCCCCTTCCCTCTCTATTGTCAAATCCAAACTCACTTCTCAGTGATTACTTAGTCTTCACTTTCAGCAACATCTGTCATACTTGCTTACTCTCTCCTTCATGAAAAATTGTGTTCATTTGATCACCCATACTGTCTCAAGGTTATTTTTTGTTGCCTTACTCATTCTTTCTTGGTTCTTTTCCAATTCCTCTCCCTCTTCCAAATCATTGCAATTTCCATAGTGCCAGGGTTCAGTTTTCAGACTTGCTCTTTTTCTTTCTATATTCTCTGTCATACTCAGTGACCTTATCTAGTGTCTGGACTTCAAACACATTATCTAAGAATTACTTCCATATTATATGTTCAACTCTAGTATCTTGCATTAACTTCAAGCATGTATTGACTGTCTATCTCATTTTCAACTGGATATATAGTAGGCATCTCTAACTTAATATTTCTGAAAAAGAAACTGCAGAACCAAGATAGACTAGGAAATGCATCTATTAGTTTTCTAGTCTCTTTTGTACAGGAAGACACATTAGAAGAAAATTGAAATAGATGTGGGAAATTCAATCCTCTGTATATTTTACCTATGTTTTCCTTTCTATTTTCTCACTAGATTATAAGTGCCATGACTATTTCTTTCCTTCTTGTTATATAAAAATATAGGTACTTGAGTGTAATATGTTCTTACTAAATACCAGAAATATAATTAGTCTGGGGTTTTGCTCACTTCATGTCAGTACAAGATCCTGTACTCAAAATTCATTAAGTTACAGAGATTAGCAATTAAAAATTATGTTTAATATTTCATAACAGAACTGTCACAAAATATAACAGAAAAAGCCAGTATTTTACAATTTTCACTGGCTACCCGGCCAAGTCTCTTAATTCTTGTCTGATTCCAGTTAAGTGAACCTGGAGATCAGGATGCCACTACAGAAGTGGTGGAGTGGAAAAGTCAATTATTGTAACTTCACTTCCAGTATCCATTTTGCTGTAGTTATTTCTCAGCTTGCCAGGTAATTATTTCCAGAACCCAATGAGACCTCTTTATCTTGATAATTCTCCTGGAATCTCTCTGCTCAGTCATTGAAATCCTCAGATTTCATGAATGCAGCACAGAGCTTCAGATAATATTTGGACAACTTAAAGCCATCAGTCCACTCTTATCAGGATTCTTTTGAGTACAAGTGACAAAAAAATATTGCAAACTAACTGAGGTAAGAAAGATCAAATAACAAAAAAGTAGCAGTATTTCTGTGTGAGATATTATTGTACTGAAAATATTTTTTCAGGACATTTCCCCTTATCCACTCATTTTTTATTTTTACTTTATCTGATATATATATATGTATAAATATATATATATTTATACATATATATACATATTATATGTATATCATATAATACCTGATATATAGATACAATATTAATATCTATATATTAATATGCACAGGTATTGTATGCATATTAATATATAGATATATACATGATATGTATATATCATATCATATGTATATGTATATGATACATATATATATGTATATATCATATGTATATATGATATATACATATATATATGGCATGTTTCCTTTCATGTCAGGTCTCTATCAGCTGGCAGCACTATTGGAAATAAATAGTTTCTTTGTACTAGTCTGAAAGGTTTTGAGAATTAAATATCATTGATCCTGCTTCTCTACTTTGATCACTCACTGTAGTCAAAGTAAGATATTCTGATTGGTGATCTCTGGATAATATAAGCTGCCCCAAGTGTCAGGAGCTATGAATGGAGTAAATCTCATAATATCCTAATTATCTTTTTTGATGGATTAGGGTAGTCTTATTTATCATTAGAAAAATAAATTTCATGTACTAGAACAAAAGAAAGTAGATATTGAACAGCCGAGAAAAAACAAACCAGTAGTTGTGTGTCACCCCCTCCCCCAGCTTCTAAGCACTGAACTGGATGCTTTTGTGTGGCCTTCCAGATCCACTCTCTAGAACACAGTGAGGACTTCAACAAAGACATGGAAAATATAAGTAAGCGCTAAACAGAAGTCAGAGAGCTGAAGAATGTAATAACTGAACTGAAAAAAAAACATGTTAGAGGAACTTGCAACAGACTAAATAATGCATAAGAAAAATCAGTAAACTAAAAGACAGGATGTTGGAAATCACTAATCAGAGCAGCAAAAAAGACAAAAAGTAATAAAGTGAAGAAAGGAACTCCTGCCTTTTGTGAAAGCATAGATGGAACTGGAGAATATTATGCTAAGTGAAATAAGCCAGTCGGTAAAAGACAAATACCATATGATCTCACTTATAAGTGGAATCTAATGAAAAAAATAGAACAACAGGTATGGAAATATGGAACAGACTGAAAGCAACCAGAGAGAAGGGGGAAGGGGGACAATCATGGAAAGAAGGGGAAGGGATGAAACAAAGAACATCTATGAATAACTCGTGGACACAGGCAGCAGTGTGGGAATTTGTGGGAGTGGGGATGGTGGGAATGGGTGGAGGAGAGCAAAGGAAAAAATTGGGTCAACTGTAACAGAATAATAATATAAAAGATTTAAAAACACCATAAAAATAAAATAAAATGTAAAATCATAATGTAAATCAAATTTCCTTTATAGACGATGATAAGTTGCAAAATGTTCAATTGTAGCAAAACCATTCAGTAACAATATATAATAAGTATATTTTGCTTCACACAAAAAAGTGAAGACAGTTTAAGGGACTTATGGGACAAATCAAGTGGAGTAATGTCTGTATTATAGTGGGTCCAGAAGAAGCAAAAATGAAAGAGGCAGAAAAGTTACTTGATGAAATAATGTCTGAAACTTTCCGAAACCTGGTGAAAGAAGCAGACATCCAGATCCAGGAAGCCCAGGCAGTTCCAAATAAGAGGGATGCAAAGAAACCCTAGCCAAGGAAAAGGTAGTAAACATAACTGTAATTAAAATGGCTAAGGAATACATAAGATAAAAAGACGTAAGATAGGACATCAAAAACAAAAAATGGTAGGGAGAGTAAAAACTTAGAACCTTAGAATGTGTTCAAACTTATGTTGTTAGCACCTTAAAATAGACTGATTTTATATATATATATATGTATGTATTTTACATATTTATGAATATATAATATATATATGTGTGTTAACCTCATAGTAACCATTAAAACCTATAACGGAAACACAAAAGGTAAAGAGAAAGGAATTTAAAAGGTAAAGAGGAAGTGATCGAATCACAAAAGAAGAGTGCAAGGAAAGAAGAAAGGAAGAAAGAGGAACTATAAAACAACCAGGAATCAGTTCACAAAATGGCCATAAGTGTATAACTATAAGTAATTACTTGTAATATACATGGACTAAATTCTCCATAAAATGGCTGAATACATTAAAAAAAGATTATCCATCTATATGCTACCTGCGACAGACTCATTTCACATATAAGGACACACAGAGACTGTAAAGGGATGATACAGGATATTCCATAAAATGGAAACCAAAACAAAGGTGGGGTAGCTATACTTACATCAGACAATACAGACTTTAAAACAAAAAGTGCAATAAGAGATAAAAAAGGCATTACATATGATGCCTTTTGGTCAAAAGTGGCCAATCCAACAAGAAGAAATAACATTTATCAATATTTATGCACCCAACATAAAAGCACCTAAATATCTAAAACAAATATTAACAGACTTAAAGGAAGAAATAGCAGCAAAATAATAAGAGACTTTAATATCTTATTTATATCAATGTATAGATCATCCAATCAATATGAAATCCGCCCTCATGACACATTAGAGCAGACAAACTTCACAGATGTGTGTGTCTGTGTGTGTGTGTGTGTATGGAACTGTCAAAAAGCAACAGAATATACAGTCTTCTCATGTATGTTTGGAACATTCTCCAGGATAGGTTGTATGTTATGCCACACAACAAGCGTTAATAAGTGAAAGAAGATTCGAATAATATTAATCATTACCTCAATGGCATGAAACTAGAATTCAATTATAAGAAGAAAACTGGAAAATTCACAACTCTGTGGAGATTAAATAACATGTTACTAAACAACCAATGGATCAAAGAAGAAATTAAAGGGTAGATAAAAAAATTACCTGAGACAAATGAAAATGGAAATACAATATACCCAAACTTATGAAATGCAGCAAAAACAGCTTTTAAAGCAAAGTTTATTGCAATAAATGACTACATCAAGAAGCAAGAAAAATCTCAAATAAACAACCTAACTTTACACCTCAAAGAACTAGAATAAAGAACAAAGAAAGTTCAAAGTTAGTAGAATGTAGGAAATAATATTAAAGCAGAAATAAATGAAATAGACCCAATCTCCATCTTACTGCTTATTTCTTCCTGTCCCTAAAGCTTGTGTGAACAGTACCAGTGGGCTGCCTGATGATAAGCATTTTTTCATATGTCTGTAAGTCATATGTATGTCCTCCTTGGAAATGTGTCTATTCAGGTCCTTTGTCCATTTTTGATCGGATCATCTTCCAGCTGTTAAGTCATATAAGTTCTTTATATATAATATTTTAGAGAATAAACCCTTGTCCAATATATTGTTGACAAATATGTCCTCCCATACATTGGGTTCCCTTTTCATTTTGATGATGGTTTCTTTAGCCATGCAGAAGCTTTTTAATTTGATGTAGTCCCATTTGTTTACTTTTTTCCTTCTGTTTCCTTTGCCCTGGGAGATATATCAGCAAAAATATTGCTAATACTCAACATCTAGCCATCAGAGAGATGCACATTAAAACCACAATGAGATATCACTTCACACCTGCAAAAATAGCTTTCATCAATAAGTCTACAAACAAAAAGTGTTGGAGAAAATGTGGAGAAAAGGGAACTCCCCTGCAATGTTGGTGGGAATACAGACTTGTGCAGCCACTGCGGAAAACAGTATGGAATTTCCTCAAAAAATTAAAAATGGAACTGCCTTTTGACCCAGTGATTCCACTGTTGGGATTATACCCTAAAAATCCTGAAATACCAAGTCAAAAGAATATATGCACCCCTATTTTCATAGCAGCACTATTTACAATAACTAAGATTTGGAAACAGCCTAAGTGTCCATCAGTTGGTGACTTGATTAAAAAAAACAAACAAGCTGTGGTGCATTTGCACAATGGAATACTATGCATCAGAGAGAAAGGAAGAATTCCTACCTTTTGCAACAGCATGGATGGAACTGGAGACTATTATGCTAAGTGAAACAAGCCAGTTGGTGAAAGACAAATATATACGACATCACTTACAAGTTGAATCTAATGAACAAAATAAACTAACAAGCAAAATAGAACCAGAGGCATAGAAACATGGAACAGATTGACTGCTATATAAGGAGAGGGAGCAAGTGGGGACTGGATGAAAGAAAGTGAAGGGATTAGTCAAAGAACATGTATGAAGGACCCATGGACATAGACAATGATGTGGGGATTGACTGTGGAAGTGGGGGGCAGGCTGGGTGGAGAGGGGCAAACGGGGAAAAATTGGGTCAACTGAAATAGAATAAACAATAAAATATTTAAATTAACAAAAGAAAAAGAAATTCCCTAAGAGGCATTGCAATTAGGGAAGAAATGAAGATTGGAAAAGTTATGTCCCTAATCTCACCCTATGGAGTTCTTCTGGAATGTAAAGATCCTCACTCTTCATAAAGTAACTCTTTCCAACTTTTTTCTCACTTCACTTATCATTAGAATTTAGAGTATGATTCCATATGTTTTTTTGAAATGTTTGTTCTATATCTGTAAAATATGTCATTGGTATTTTAATAGGGATTGTGTTGAATCTATAAATTGCTTTGGGCAATATGGACATTTTGGTGATTTTTATTCTTCCAATTCATGAACATGGTATATGCTTCCATTTATTTGTGTCTTCCTTAATTTCTTTTTTCAGTGTTGTATAGTTTTCTGAGTAAAGCTGAATGGCTGCAGCAATTTTGAAAAAGAAGAACAAAGTAGGAGGGATCACAATACCTGATATAAAACTATATTACCAGGTCACGGTAATCAACACCGTCTGATACTGGCAAAAGAACAGACACATAGGTCAATGGAACAGAATAGAGAGCCCAGATATAAACCCAAGTCTCTGCAGTCAATTAATATTTGACAAAGGGAGCAGAAGCATAAAAGGGAGTAAAAATAGTCTCTTCAACAAATGGTTTTGGGAGATCTGGACAGCTACATGCAAAAAAAAAAAAAAAAACTCGACCACCAACTACCATCATACACAAAAATAAAGTCAAGGTGGATAAAAGACTTAAATATAAGACACGTCACCATAAAAATCCTAGAGGAGAACATAGGCAGGAAAATCTCAGATATTCCATGCAGCAACATTTACACCAATATGTCTCCTAGAGCAAGTCACATAAAGGAAAGAATAAACAAATGGGACTTCATCAAAATAAAAAGCTTCTTCATGGCTAAAGAAAACATCGTCAAAATGAAAAGGGAACCAACTGTGTGAGAAAACATGTTTGCAAATGATACCTTGGACAAGGGTTTGAACTCCAAAATATATAAAGTGGAACTCACATGATTCCAGTACAGGAAGACAAACAATCCAATTAAGAAATGGTCAAAGGACCTGAACAAACACTTCTCCAAGGAGGACATACAGAGGGCCCAGATACATATGAAAGGATGCTCAGCATCACTAGCCATCAAAGAAATGCAAATTAAAACCACAATGAGATACCACCTCACACCGGTCAGAACGGCCATCATAACCAAACCAACAAAAAATAAGTGCTGATAAGGTTGTGGAGAAAAGGGAACCCTAGTACATTGTTGGTGGAAATGCAGACTGGTGCAGCCACTGTGGAAAGCAGTATGGAATTTCCTCATAAAACCAGAAGTGGAACTGCCTTTTGATCCAGCAATACCACTGCTGGGATTATACCCTAAGAACACTGAACCACCAATTCAAAAGAACCTATGCACCCCAATGTTCATAGCAGCACAATTTACAATAGCCAATTGCTGGAAGCAACCTAAATGACCATCTGGAAATGAATGGATTAAAAAACTATGGTAAATTTACACAATGGAATACTATGAAGCAGGAAGGAAGATGGAGCTCCTATTCTTTGCGACAGACAGCATGGATGGAACTGGAGAGCATTATGCTAAGTGAAATAAGCCAGGTGGTGAAAGACAAATATATGATTTCACCTATAAGCAGAACCTGATCAACAGAACAAACAAGCAAGCAAAATATAAACAAAGACATTGAAATAAAGAACAGACTGAGGTAACTGGAGGGGAGGGGGAGAGGGATAATGGGGAAAATAGGGGAAGGATCATCAAGGAACATGCATAAAGGACCCATGGACAAAGCCAGAGTGGGTAGGATTGAGGGTAGGAGGCGGAGATGGGTGAGGCAGGGAGGAATGGAAGGGGGAAAATGGAGACAACTCTACTTGAAAAACAATGAAAAGAAAAAAAGAACTTAGAGTATGCATGTCACTTTAGTGTTCTAAGAAGCAGACACCAAGATTGAACCAGGAAGAGACTTACTAGGGAAAATCCCTATGAAGGGCAAATACAGTAGATAGGGTGAGCTCAGAGTATCATGCAGATCTGACAACTGTGCATGAAGGGGGAGAAAGAAAAATGAGTAGAGGTAGGTTCTCAGATTGCAGCACAATTCAAAAAATTGTTTTATCAGATTGGTGGGGAGTCTCCTAGCCAATGTTGCCTGTTAATGGACTTCCGTACCTTATAGGCTTAGGCCAGTCTTAGTACACCTATCTTACTCAGATGTTGGCTGAGGACAATGAAAAAGAATGGTGGCCTTGGTGCAAAAATACGTGGTGTTGTGTCTAATAGTATGGAAGCTGGAGCTGTCGTCAGCACATGCTTCCTACAATAGTTTGTCCTGAAGGAGATCCAAAAGGGCATTTCCACAAATGTCACAAGGTTGTGTTATTCTCAGTGTTATTATACTTCACTGTGTTTTGTGGATTCACTGTACCCTGTTCACATCCTTGTAACATATAGTAGTTATATTAATTTGAGGGTGCCATTCATTTTCTACAGAGAACCCAACTATCTGATACATATGTCATTTTTATTTAGCTGATTTTTTTCAAAAAGGAACTGTCTAGTTGAATGGCTCCTTCAGCTTAAAAGAAAAACATTGGAAAAATAAACAGTAATAATTTCAGAAATCATTATTAAGCAATTCAATGAAGCTTTTTAAAGCTGTTATCCACTTTAATAAAAGAACAATGAAAATATATATTAATAAGACACACACTAAAGGAAGAATATTAATGTTGTAAAGCAATCTCAGGAACAATTAGCTGTTGAAAACTAATTAGACCCTTTAAAATGATTATTTTGAGTTAATGGATTTCATGCAACATCGAGACCTCTGTAATTAGTGTGGTGCAGTGCTCTGAGGGGAACACTGCCATGTTTATGCACATGAAAAGGATGGTGAGTACATGACAGTGACATAGGTGTAAATCTAACACTAGGCTTTGACTTGTGGAGAGGATAGTAAAGGAATCATCTCAAAGGAATTTATTCATACTCTGAAACAAATTTTTATTGAGTGGCTACCATGTGCCAGAGGAAGTCTAGAGACCTGGCTAACCTCTGTCTCACACGCATGTGCACATACACACACACACACACCACTGGTTATATGACGTTTATGTTCTAGTGAAAAGAAAATTCTAATGGAAATAACCTTGTCGTCTCAATACATGAATCATTACTAAGCTATCTGATGCCTTAGAAAACTGTCATTTAATTTAATCTTGGCATTATATAAATGAACAAAATAAAATAAAATCTTTTAAATGGAGATATAAAACTATAACTTTAATCTTCTAAACCTGTGATCAGGGGAGGATGTACGAAACAAACCAAAAGAATCTGAATGCTTTCTACAGGTTTTGAGCCTCAACTCTCCCAACTTCATTTTCCAAAGACTAGTAATGAGGTTACATGACAAATACCAATTATGACACAAACATGCTCTCTACTTCAAATTGTCTATAATTGTCAGTGCATTTTTCCTTGTGTGCTATGGAAATAGTATTTTTATGCCACTTATGAGCCTTGAGCCTGCCTTCAAATGCATTTCCTGAGCATTTATATTTATATATGATTCTTCCAAAGTTTATTTTATTCTTCATCTCTCTTCTCTTTCACTCCCTTTACGTCAGCTCATCTCTGACACAGTGTCACGTGATGCTTACTAATATTCCAGTAAATTAAGTAGATATCATTGACTAACGTGTACAAGGATTCTCAAACACAAGATAAATGGTCGACATCCTGTCATTTTTCTGTGTCAAAAGAAGGGCAATGCCATATTAACTCATCACCTAACAAATTCTCCTTCACTAAGCTGCCTTTTATTATGGTTTTTTATTGAGGATCATTAACAAAAATAGCTGTATGAAAATGTATTCTGCATTTTCTCTATGAAGGTGATAAGAACCATTACCTACTTTGTAGTTCAAATATTCTGTATTAGGTTCCATGTGAAAAATTGTTAAAAAGTTTGAGTTCAGTTTGTCTCTAAAAAGAAAATTGTGTCTTTTCCACTTTCTGACAAGTGCCATGCAATTTCTGGTGGTTTATTATTTTATTTTGGTTGCTCAGATTCTAATCCTATACTTCATTATAGCAACAATGTTAATCACATTGTTTAACATTTTGGTCGTACTCCATTTTTAGCTTAGTAAACACAGAGACTGGGGGCTTTTGGCTGGAAATAAAAATGGGCCTGGGCTTCTAGAATAAATCCTTAATATAAGATTATCTCTCCATCTATTTGATGAAATGGGATGGATAGATAGATAATAAATAAATAGAGACATTTTTATCTAGGATGTAGTTGAACAAAAGCAAATAATATGAATGGAAGGATAATACATCTGGCCATCATGGTTTCAGAAATTCAAGATGTAAAATGTGTCCACTTGTACTACCCCAAAGCCTGTGAGTAAGTCAGGGCATTTAAGGCCAAACAGCCAAGCAGGACCTAGGACTGCAGCACAGTCTGGTGGTAACTTAGACCCACGATTGCTAATTGGAGAGTATTTCAGATTTTTCCTCAAAGCCTTGGCCTTTTGGGGGAGAGAATCAAAAAGTATTCTAGAAAAATTAGGAACCATTTTAGGGTAGAATGTGTGGTACCAGACTGCCAAAGGAAACCTCTTGATAAATGAACCAGTTTACAAAAAGAAACAAAGCTGACAAGCCTACTAGTTATTAAGAATAGTTTATACAGAGCCTTCCTCATGGGTGTTCTTCAGAGAACAAAGCTACGGTCATAGCTGTGTTCCAGAAGCAAGCACTGCAGGCTAACATTTCCCTAACTTACTAGTATTTTTTCCTCCCATTTTTTTTAATCCTCACCAGAGGCCATGCTTATTGATTTCAGGAGAGGGGAAGGGAAGGAGAGAGAGAGAGGGAGAGAAACATGGATGTGCAAGATAAACATTGATTGGTTGCTTATCATACATGCCGAGAAACCCACAACCTAGGCACCTGTCCTGACCAGGTATCAAACCCATTGTCCTTCAGTTCATGGGCGGTGCTCCAACCAATATCTCATTTCCCCACCTACCAGTGCCTGACAACCACCAACCTAGTGATATGAAATCCGCTTTTATGAACCCATCTCTTTTAAATTTTACATTTAAGTGAGATTATTTAGTAGTTGTCCCTCTGTGACTCATTTCACTTAGCACAATGCCCTCAAGATTTCTCTGTGTTGTCATAAATGGCAGGATTTCTTTCTTTTTATGGCTAAATTATATTTTACTTACACATACACACCCCACATCTTCTTTGCCCATTCGTTCATCAATGGACATTTAGTCTTTGGGGAAAATTCACATGCCATTTGCTTGGGTTTCTTGGGCAAATATGGAGGAAGATGCTCATGGCCTCTGTCCCCACTTGGAAGTCTCACTTCTTGCTGACCCATTCTGCTGGCCTCTTTGAAGATGCCATATTCTGAACACTTCCGTGTTCTGTGATTCTCATTTCAAACGAGCTCAGCCCCTGAACTTTGATGTGGGTGCCCTTTGGTAGTTACCCTGACTGGAACTTTCCCTGTGAACTGCCTCAGGTTCTTCAGTTTGCTGAAGAAGTACTTCCAACTTCTCTTCTTGGGAAGGATGCCAACACCCAGACTGACATGATTTCAGAATATATCTTTATCTTTTAGAACTTCCCATCCTCGTGCTACATTCTTTAGCCACTTCCAACACTAAGCAGGTACAGCTTCGGCCACTGGGCGGCATTAAGATGTGTGTCTTATTGCCAGTTGAACAGCTAGGACTTCTACCAGCGATTTCCACAGGATATCTTCTCACATGCAGCTCTTTGCCAGAGCTGGTCTCTGAGATCAGTGTTAACCACTTACAGCCCAGATCCATGCCCTGTGTATGCTTACCTTGTTCCAGGGCCCGAGTCCCAACTCTCTGTAGCCTCTCCTTTCACTTCTTATTTGAGCCCTGATTAATCCCGCCATAACTCTATCCAATAATTAGGGCCCCATGGAGCCTTGTCAGCACTAGAAGTGGGAGTCCTTCCTGGAACTTTGAATACTTTAAAAAAAAAATTGTGGATTATGCACTTCAGGTCCACTGTGTTGTCATATACTTCTGAAATTATAATAATATATCCTTGCAGAGCATGTTATACTCTATACCTTTATGCCACATATCAACTTTAATAGCTCCCCCCCACTTCCCAGCTTAGTCACCATGCTGTTGTTATGTCAGAAGCCCTTAACTGGCCATATATTCTTATAAAATATACTGTAAGTTTCTCCCTATATATTTTAATTTACTTAAATAAATATCTACTATAAACCTCACTCTGCACCTATTTTTTATTTCAGAATGTTTTCATATCTATTCATAACTATGTGTTTTCAATTTATTGGTATATATTCACACTCTTTTTATTATGTGTTTACAATTTGCATTATATATCCCTTTGTTTCCTAATATTGTTTATTTGCATTTTTCACTTGTTGAAAAAATCTTACTAGAGTTTTGTGTACTTAATTAGTTTTTCCCAAGAATGAACTTTAAACTTGTTGATCCTTTGTTGTATAACTAATTTCATATTTTATTAATTTCTCTTATTGTCTTTAATTTTTTCTAATTTATTTGGGATTTATTTTTAATAGTATAACTTCTTAATTAGGACATTTATTTCATTAACCTTTAGACTTTATTTTTTTTATCATAAGAGTTTACTGTTATCAATTTCTCTTTAAGTGTAGCAATGTAGCTATATCCCACAGTTATATATAGTATTTTCTAAGCAGTTACTATTTATTAGGGTAAAAAATCATGTTACTTTTACAGTTTTATGCTAGTATTATAAGAATACTTTTAGGCACATCAAAATTGCCTTTGCAGTTTTATATCCCCAATTGCTATATAACACATTATTTACAATTATTGTTGAAGTTATAATGAACTAATTAAAATTTAAATTAAGTACTTATATTATCTAAATAGTATACATAGGTATAACCTATTGGTAAGATTCATATAAAAATAATAATGAAATACTCTTCTAATGGTTATTTTATTCCACCTCAATTAAAGCCAAAATATAATCTTGCAAAAACCATCTATTTCTTCAACTGACAATAGATAAGATTCCTATGGAAGAGAGCCCACACACACTCAAGTTTCTTGGAAAGAATATAAAAGCCTAGATCATTGGTTTGAAGTTTGACTTAACTGAGAAGGAAACTCTACTTTCAGGAGGGAAAATCTCTCTCCTGGATTTCCATATCTTCATCCTGGAGAAGGGTGAGAATAAATAGGTCTTTCATTCATGAACTGCCTCCTTAAATCCACTAGCAACAATGTACCTCAGGCTTAAGAAGGAGGTGTGTGGCCCCAACAGGTGTGGCTAAATGGATTGGGCAGCATCCTGAAACATGAAAGGTTGCTGGTTTGATTCCTGGTCAAAGCACATGCCTGGTTTGTGGGTCAGGCCCCTAGCTGGGGGCATGTGAGAGCAGCCGACTGATGTTTCTTTCACACAACAATGTTCCTTTCCCTCCCTTCCCTTGTTCTAAAAATAAATTAATTAAAAAAAAATAAGGAGGTGTGTGAACATCGACTGGTAGCATGGAGTGGAAGGGACAGGAGAGCCCTGCTTGCATGTGAATGTGTATTGAAAACCTTTGTTTGAAAGGCCATAAAAAGAACCATTCTTGTCCAGATACATTGTTTAGGTAACTGCTTGTGATGTGGTAACTTTCCAATTGTGATCTGGTGACTGGATCATTCTTATAATCTCAGCCATCAGCTCCCTCTTGTTCTACACATCTGTATCTCTCTTCATTCAGTTTTTGGTTTTAGAAAGTTACTGATTCCTTTGAGTATTGACTTGGTCCTCTTCAGCTTTTTCCTTTTTCCTCCAAATTCCTTCTCTCTTAGGATTTTTGCTGTAGGTAAGTATTTTCTAAAGATAACCCCACTTCTCCTGTCTATTACTTTTTAACCAAGCTAAGCTTGAATCTTATATTTTTATGATGATACAAGATACAAGAAGTTGGCACTTGTAAACTTCTTGTATATGTGAAGAAGCTTTTTTCTTATTTAAGATGCAATAATAACAGACAAAAGTCATCTCATTCATTTGAAAAATCCATACGTGATAAAAAAGAATAGCACAAGTGAGAAAATACGCTAAAATATAGTTCCCAAATTCATTTTATTAATAATCAAATGCACATATGTGTATGCATATGTATATATTTAGCACCCTTCCTAAAGATTCAGTAGTTTGTTAGTGTAAATTTCTGCTATGCTGCAGTTATCAGTACTGGGGTGTCCAGATAAGAGGTAAACATGCTCGTACAGTGCAGCAGTACATACAGGTCACTGTGAAAATACAGAAAGGACTCAGCACTAACAGTCGAGACAGGCTTTCTGGAAACAGCAACATTTAAGTTGAATCATAAAGACAATTTTCAATAAAAGACACATAAGTAGTTAATCAAGTGAAAAGAAAGATGCAATAAAAACAGTGCAAAGTTCTAGTGGCAAGAGAAAGCCAAAAATGTTGGTATTATAGAAAGCAGTTTAATTTGACAAAGATATTAAGGGGAAATATCAATGTTAGCAAGATATACATCTGGAGAAGTTAGCAGCGATGGGATTGTCACACACATTGAGAATAAGCAGTCAGGGCAATGGAAAAGCCATTGAAAAGGTAAGCTGTGGTTTCAGAAAAAAAAAACTGATAACACAAAAGGAGTTCAAATTTCCTTTTGAATAAAGTGAAAAAAAAGGCTTAAAACCATAACAAAATTTATACAGAACCCTAAATCTCTCAGTGATTTTCTTATAAGAATGATAATGAAAATATTTTTAAAAGAATTACAGAAAAGGTGGATAATAAATACTAGCAAATAGTGACCTAAATAAACTACATGATAATAATTTTCCTGAAAGAGAATACATTTTAAAGTGAAGTGAAGTGAAGACAGAAAGTATGATGTCTAATTTCTTGCTAAAATTCTATGCACACATTTTATATTTTGAATTACAGGCAATTAAATTTTTATGAAATATTAATAATAACTTTGTCCTAAAGTATGTAAAGTAAAAACTGATCAAACTATAAGGAAAAATAGATAAAAACCACAATCACTCTGAGATATTTTTAAAATGATTCTCACAGGAGAACCAAGATGGTGGCATAGGTAGACACACTGCGCCTCCTCACACAACCAGAACTGACAGAAAATCAAACAGCAAGGAAGTCCGACACCAAGTAGATAAAAAAGAAACCTACATCCAGACCAGTAGGAGGGGTGGAGACGGGCAGCCGGGGTGGAGAGGACTCTCCTGCCACGTGGGGACCGAGACTGGCAGAGTGTGGGACTAACGGAGCAGGCAGTCCGACCAAGGGCAGACCCTGCGGCCCCACATTCACGCAGATAAACCGAGAGGGCCGGACTCAGAGTGGCAGAGAAGGGGCAGGCAGAGCAGAGGGTAGCACCCTGCGGGCCCACATTCGCACACAGATAAACCGGGATGAACAGCAGGGAGCAAAGCAGACCACCTAACCCAGGGCTCCAGCGCGGGGAAATAAAGCCTCAAACCTCTGATTGAAAAGGCCCGGGGGGTTGGGGCGGCAGCAGGAGAGATTCCCAGCCTCACAGGAGAGGTCATTTGAGAGACCCACAGGGGCCTAGAGTGTGCACAAGCCCACCCACTTGGGAACCAGCACCAGAGGGACCCAGTTTGATTGTGGGTAGTGGAGGGAGTGACTGAAATTCGGTGGAGAGTGGAGCGGGCATCATTACTCCCTCTTGGCCCCTCCCCCACGTACAGTGTCACAGCGCAGTGACCAGCGTTACCCCGCCCGGGGAACACCTAAAGCTCCACCCCTTTAAGTAACAGATGCACCAAGACAAAAAAAAAAAGGCCCAAATGACAGAACACTTCAAAGCTCCAGAAAAAATACAACTAAGTGAGGAAGAGATAGCCAACCTATCAGATGCACAGTTCAAAACACTGGTCATCAGGAAACTCACAGAATTGGTTGAATTTGGTCACAAATTAGATGAAAAAATGAAGGCTATGCTAAGAGAAACAAAGGAAAATGTACAGGGAACCAATAGTGATGCAAAGGAAACTGGGACTCAAATCAACAGGGTGGATCAGAAGGAAAAAAGAAACATCCAACCAGAAAAGAATGAAGAAACAAGAATTCAGAAAAATGAGGAGAGGCTTAGGAACCTCTAGGACATCTTGAAACGTTCCAACATCCGAATTATAGGGGTGCCAGAAGGAGAAGAGGAAGAATAAAAAATTGAAAACTTATTTGAACAAATAATGAAGGAGAACTTCCCTCATCTGGCAAAGGAAATAGACTTCCGGGAAGTCCAGGAAGCTCAGAGAGTCCCAAAGAAGCTGGACCCAAGGAGGAACACAACAAGGCACATCATAATTACATTCCCCAAGATGAAACAGAAGTAGAGAATCTTAGAAGCAGCAAGAGAAAAGGACACAGTTACCTACAAAGGACTTCCCATAAGACTGTCAGCTGATTTCTCAAAAGAGACCTTACAGGCAAGAAGGGACTGGCAAGAAGTATTCCAAGTCATGAAAGGCAAGGGCCTACATCCAAGATAGCTCTATCCAGCAAAGCTATCATTTAGAATGGAAGGTCAGATTAAGTGCTTCTCAGATAAGGTCAAGTTAAAGGAGTTCATCATCACCAAGCCATTATTATATGAAATTTTAAAGGGACTTATCTAAGAAAAAGAAGATAAAAAATATGAGCAGTAAAAATGACAGCAAACTCACAGTTATTAACAACCACACCTAAAACCAAAGCAGAATAAAACTAAGCAAACAGCTAGAACAGAAACAGAACCACAGAAATGGAGATCACATGGAGGGTTATCAACAGGGGAGTAGGAGTGGGAGAGAGGGGGGAAAGGTGCAGAGAATAAATATCATTTATGCTACTTATAGGTGGAAAATAGACAGGGGGAGGGTAAGAATAGTGTAGGAAATGTAGAAGCCAAAGAACTTATAAGTATGACCCATGGACATGAACTATAGGGGAGGAATGTGGGAGGGAAGGGGTAGGCAGGATGGAGTGGAGTGAGGGGGGGGATGGGACAACTGTAATAGCATAATCAATAAATATATCAAAAAAATAAAAAAATAAAATAAAATGATTCTCACTAATTGATATAGGAAAATCCAATGTCAATAATCATGCAGATTATCTGAACAGCATAATTAATAAACTTGGCTTAATGGATGAATAGAGAATACCCACCAAACAACTGCAGAATATATATTCATTTCAATCTATTTTAAAAATCTCAAATAACTTAAATAATAAGAACAATTTATCTTATTATAATTCAATCAAGCTAGACACCCACAACTAACTTGCTTGATGAATTTGAACTTTAATCCATGATTAAAGTAATTCTTATTAAACTAGGAAGAGAAACTATATTATTCTGATAAAATATATATGTACAAAATTAAGAATAAATATCATAGTTGATATGGAAACTTCAAAAGTTTCCTTTTTGAGATAATGAACAAATAAGAATACCTGTTTTTGTCAATTTGATTTAACATTGTACTAGAGATCGTAGTCATAAGGGAAGAAAATTAAAGGTACAAGAGTTGAAATGGAAAAAAACCAAAATTGTTTTTTCAAATTTAATTTGCAATATAAACAAATCAACCATCTGACAAATTACTTCAACTAATAGTTTAACAATGTTGTATATGAAGCTGATTGATACAAACAACAATAGCATTTCCATGAAAATCATAATGAAAAATTATCACACCTGTTAGAATATCTATTATGAAAAAATAATGATAAATACAGGCGAACCTGTGGAGAAATTAGAACCGTTATCACTGTCAGGAATAAAATGGTATGCCCACTATGGAAAACAGTGTGGGGGTTCCTCAAAAATTTGAAAATAGAATACAGTATGATCCAGCACTCCAACTACTGGGCACATATCCAAAGAATTGAAATTAAGCTCTTGAAGGAATTGCTGCACTCCCGTGTTTATCGCAGGATTGTTCACAACAGCCAATAGGTGGAAACAATCACGACGTTCCCAGGCAGATGAGTGGATAAAGAAGATGTGGTATATACATACAATGAAAGGAATTCAGCCTTTAAAAATAAAAAAAGAAGGGAAGGAGTCAAGTCAAAGAACATGTATAAAGGGCCCATAGACAAGGACAACGGGGCAGGGAGGACCGAACGTGGGAGAGGAAGGGTGGGCAGGGCAGGGGAGAGCAATGGGGGGGAATGGGGACAACTGTATTGAGTAACAATAAAAAAAATTTTAAAAAGAAGTAAATCTTACCATTTACCAAAACATAAAAACAATCATAAGATATTATTCTAAGCAAAGTGAGTAAATCACAAAAAACAAATACTACATAATTCCACTTCTGAGGTATCTAAAATAGAAAATGTATAGAAGCAGAAAACAGAATGATGGCTTCAGGGGATGGTGGGAGAAGAAAATGAGAAGAGTTGTTCAGAGGTATAAAAAGTGAAGGGAAACAGAAGACTTTAGCAGGCGGTGGATATGTTTACCACCTTGATTGTGGTAATGGTATCACTGGTATATGTATTTGTCCCAACTCACTGGATAGTGTGCATGACTTATGTGCAGTATTTGCATTTAAAAATTGCATCTCTGTATATAAAACAAGGGGGAAGGGGTCTGGCGGAAGTAAGGCCTGCCTGAGTGTGGTTGGTAGGGTAATAATATGGGTGTAATAATTTATAGTTTTAATTTGAACATTTCACCTAAAATGTCATATGGTGTGCTTGAGTGAGGTATTGTTATGTTACAGAATTACATGCTTACGATTTTGTAACAAGAGCCTTTGTAATAAAAAAGGATGTTATTTGTGCTGGGTCCTGTATATTATAATAATATAGAATAATAATTATAAATATATAAGAATACACTTTTTTTCTGTGTTTCTGAGGCATCTTTATATTTATTTATCTTCACTGAGCTTGAAAGGTTGATCATGACCTTTAGCCAAGACAAGAATGAAATGGCTAGCTAGTGATTGACAGCAATGTATCACATAACACTGCTGCCAAGAATGGGCCGCATACATGACAGTGGTTCCATAAGATTATAATGGAGTTGAAAAATGTCTATTGACTAGTGACACCATAGCCATCATTACATTGTAGTGCAATGCATTACTCAGAAGTTTGCAGGGATGCTGGTGGAAATAAACCTACCTTGCTGCCAGCTGTAGAAAAGTATAGCACATACAATTATGTACCTCATGTAATACTTCATTATGAAAATAAATGACTATGTTACTATACTATACTTCTCTATACTGTACTTTTTATCATTGGTTTATAGTTTACTCCTTCTACTTATAAAAATTTTTGCTTTAAGACAGTATGTTACAATGGTGGAAGCCTCATACATGTGGTTTTTATTGCATCTCTTGATTGCATCAATTTCTCTTGTGCTAGATTTAATTTTGTATTTTGTTCATTATGGCCCGAAGCATACAGAAGCCACTGATAATGTTGCCAGGAGGAGGCCATTTAGAGTGATTGACCTGGAAAAATATTAAAAGTCATTAAGAACAATGAAAGTAAAAAAAAAAAAAAACCAGTGACGCTTATTGCACACTAGTTGGGTATGTCCCATTTCATAAGAGCTATGACCTTGAAGGACAAGAGCCAGGTGATGGAAGCTGTTAAAGCATCTGCTTCATTAAAGTCAATGAAATCAACAAAAATTTGAGAAGGGCCTATCCTCTAGTGACCTGGACCAAAGACCAGACACAGAAGTGTACCCCTCTCAGCATCGTGACAATCACAACCAAAGCAAAAATTTTGTGATGTTGAAAGAATAGGCTAGAACTAACAATGCTAAATTTACTGGTAGCTCTTGGTACTATATGACATAATGTAAAAGTGAATGGTGAGTCTGTGAGGTCTTATGTGAAGTTCAAATAAAAAATGTCTGGAAACTCTCAAAAATCTGATTATGGAGGAAAACTATTTGCCAGAAAAAATATTCAATATGGATGAAACGTCCCTATTCTGAAAACAGATGCCTGAAGGGACTTTCATCCACAAAGAAGCCAAGTCAATGCCAGGATTCAGGGCTTTTCAGAACAGAATACCAGTCTTGATTAGGGGCAGTGTTGTAGCCTATGGACCGAAACCCTTTGTGCTCTGGCACAATGAGAACATCTGGGCCCTCAAGCATGTCAGTCAGCACACACTTCCAGTGTACTACAGAAGCCCAGGTGAATTGCTGTGCCAAAGAAATGGAGAAGTACTATTTGGAGGAAAACATACTTCTCAAGATTTTGCCTATTATTAATAATGCTTCTTTTATGGATAAACTCTTCAATATCGAAGCAGTCCTTCTCCCTCCAAATATCACCTCTGATCCACCAATGAGTTAAGGAATTATAGCAGCTTTAAGGACTGTGACCTTTGCTCAGACTATTGCTGCAACTAAAGACACTGAGAAGACACTGATGCACTTCCACAAGGGTTACAATGTGTATAATCACATCAAGATTGTGTTTGGGCCTGGGGTAATGCCACCAAAAGAGTGTATAAATGGCATCTGGAAGAACAGACTTGAGAGTTTGTCCATGACTTCTAAAGATTTGGCAAGTAAGAAGATTGCAAAAAATCACAAGAGGGTGGTTGAGATAGCAAACGGCTTTAACCTGGCTGTGGATGTGGATGAGGTTGAGGAGCTCCTAGAGGTGGTTCCTGAGGAACTGACTAATAAGGCGTTGCTAGGACTAAAAGAAAAATTCATAGGTAAAGATGATGCAAGAGAAAAGGAAGTGGCAGAAGAAAAAGAAGAACCTCCAAGAAAATTCATAGGGAAGGGGTTCATACAGGATTTCCCAGGTCTCAGCAGCTATTGAAAATTTTGAAAACATGGAATGCAAACACTGAAAGGTTTTCATTAATAGAGAGGAAGGTTCATGGTACATAATGTGCTTACAAGCAAATCTATGATTAAAAAAGAAGATAAAAACCAAGCAAACCACTATGAAAATATTTCTGAAAAGAAGGATACCTCCTCAAGATGTTCAGGCAGGCCCTCCGGGAAGTTTTCCAGAAGAAGGCATTGTAATCATAGGTGACGAGAGTTCCTTCTGTTACTGCCCCTAAAGTCCTTCTATTGGGACACATGGTGGAGGTGGAAGCAGTGATATTGATGACCCTGGTCCTGTGTACACCTCAGCTAATGTGTGTGTCTGTGTCTTAGTTTTTAACAAAAAAGTTTAAAAGGTGAAGAAATATCAGAAAGAGAAAAAAGCTTGTAGAATAGTAAATGAAGAAAATATTTTTGTACAGCTGTACATTTGGTTCGTATTTTATAAGTGTATTGCAAAGTCAAACAGTTTAAAAAACTGAGATACTTACAAAGTAAAAGTGTTATCGTAAGCTAAGGTTAATTTGTTATTAAAAAATATTTTAAATAAATTTAGTATAGCCTAAGTGTACAGGAATGTACTGGGATTTCACATTCACTCACCACTTACTGACTGACTCATCCAGAACAAATTCCTGTCCTGCAAGCTCCATTCCTGGAAGGGCCCAATACAGGTGTGCCATTTTTATCTTTTATACCGTATTTTTACTGTACCTTTTCTACACAGATACACAAATACTTACCACTGTGTTACAATTGCCTACACTACTCAGTACAACAACATGCTGTACAGGATTATAGCCTAGGAGCAGCAGGCTATACTGTATAGCCTAGGTGTGCAGTAGGCTATACCACCTAGGCCTGTGTGAGTACACTCTATATTTGCAAAGCAACAGAATTGCAAAATGATGCATTTCTCAGAATATACCTCCATCATTAAGCAATGTATGGCAATGCAAAACTCCTCTGAGGGTACCCTACCCTAGCTTATCTCTATTATTCAGGGACTTATGGGTTGATAGTTTTCAGGTAGCTTAGCCAGTTAAAGTCTATTCTTAATTATGCCAGTAGAAGAGTATAAAAAATCCTAGTGGACTTGTGCCTAGGCTTCCCTGGAACAAAAATAGCAAACACATAAGTTAGTGACTCATAATCCAAAGATAAAGGATGTTCTCAGCTACTGAGAGAGGAACCAGGGGATTGTGCCTGGAAGTCTAGACTCCTAAGGAGGTGCCATTACCTTCTTTCCCCTGATCTATTTAGCTCTCCTTTAGCTTTATTAAAGCCTTCTGTGAGCATATTTTGCTGAGTTTCATGAATCTTTACTAATTCTGTGAAATTATTGTACTTAGTAATAAATATAAAAGTTAATATATTTCAGACTGCCACAAGGATAATTATAAAGTATTTAAATAATAAAATTTGAATAAACAGAAATAACAGTGTTATTTAATTGAAAGTCTCAATATTATAAATATGCTAATTCTCTTGTAGCTAGTCTATAGTTAATGCAATCCTTATAAAAATCAAAATAGGAGGTTTTTGCCAAGATATTTTATAGAGACAGGATTTATTCTCATATACTAAATAAAACTATAAAACCATAGAAAATATATGAAACCATAATTTTCAGATAAACAACAGGTGGCACAGGATGGGATCCTTAAAGGGAGGGGAACAAGCAAGATAGATCCTACAATTCACACATCGTTCTGCTTTTCTGGTGCATGAGACAGTGGACCCAGTGGATCCAAAATAGGCCAAGCGTTTGCATTTAGTTGAGGAAAACCAGACTAGATTTCAGGGAGTTGAAGTTAGCTAGAAATGGCAGGAGATAGGTTACCAGAGAAGGAGATATAAGTGTGTGTGTGTGCATGGGTACACGCACATGTGCTTGCACACACGCAGGTATTTTTTGGGGAATTATAGAAGGTTTCCCACAAGTGTTTGGGTGGGAATGACTGATGGGTGGAAGAAAAATATCTCAGGCTGGAGAGAGAACCACTGAAAAGCAGTAGACCAACACATCCAGAGTTCACATAGTGCTGAGAACTACCGGAGTTCCCACTAAAGTGGAAATAATTTGAAATATATAGAGTATTAGATAAAATTACCAGAGGCTTATTTTAGTAATGGAGATACTTAGCTATACACCTACAGCTGCTCTGAAACTATTGTAACAAAATTGTGAAGCAAACTTTGAAAGTTTGCACTCGATTTCAATGAATGTACTCTGTGCTTAAACAAAACTTACTACAATTAAACTAATACAACAAAAGGCAAAAACAATGGAAAATGTACACTTGTCATCCATTAAAAATTTTGAAGGATGCAGAGAAACAAAAATAAGCCTCAAAATAAAAGACCATCAATCAATAGAGACAGGTGTAGAAATTACATAGATGAACTTGAAAATTAGAGATGAAAATACAATATCAAAATATGCAGATAATAAAATGACAGATTAAATACAGAGAAACAGATGATAGCAAATTACTCAGAAAATGTACAAGCAAAAACTAAATGGAGTGCCATTTTTAAAGAACTAAAAACCAAAATAAAACATAAAGCTATTGCATCACAAAAAATTTCATTTAAAACTGAAAACAAAATAAAGATGTTTTAAGACAGAAACAACCTGATATCATTTATTGGCAGAAGATCAGCAGTACAACAAATACTAAAGGAAGCTGTTCTGAGACAAGGAATATATAATATGAAGAAAAATTAGATTTACATAAAGGAATGAAGGTTACAGAATTGTGCGGGTAAATATGTCACTTCTTATTTTAAAAAAATATTTCCTACAGATAACTGGAAGAAAATTACTCATTATGGCTACTTATCAATGTTAGCAATTCTGCTCAATTCTACCCAGCCCAAATAAGTATAAAAGTGATACACTAACATGTACAATAAATATAAAATTAGTAAGTTATACATTGCAATTATTTTATAACATTGAAAACTAATCACAAATTAAAAAGAGTTTACTCTTTTTATTTTTATTTTTTCATTTTTTAAAGATTTTATTTTATTTATTTTTAGAGAGAGAGGAAGGAGAAAGAGAGAGAAACATCAATGTGTGGTTGCCTCTTGTGCGCCCCCTGCCAGGGACCTGGCCCACAACCCAGGCATGTGCCATGGCTGGGAATCAAACCAGCAACACTTTGGTTCATAGGCCAGCACTCAATCCACTGAGCCACACCAAGCAGGATGAGAGTTTTTAAAAAATTCTAGAGTTTTGGGTAATAACAGGGAAGTACGTAATCTTCTTGCCTGCTACCACCACCAATCCTCAGATTAGTCAATAGTTTTATAAGTATGCGGCAGGCTGGATGTGAAAACTAGCCTTTTTTAAAAATGTATTTTATTGACTATGCTATTACAGTTGTCCCATTCCCCCCTTCACTCCACTCCATCCTGCCTCCCCTTCCCTCCCCCATTCCCCCCCTATAGTTCATGTCCATGGGTCATACATAAAAGTTCTCTGGCTTCTACATTTCCTACACTATTCTTACCCTACCCCTGTCTATTTTCTATCTACCATTTATGCTACTTATTCTCTGTACCTTTCCCCCCTCTCTCCCACTCCTACTCCCCTGTTGATAACCCTCCATGTGATCTCCATTTGTATGGTTCTATTCCTGTTCTAGTTGTTTGCTTAGTTTGCTTTTGTTTTTGTTTTAGGTGTGGTTGTTAATAACTGAGTTTGCTGTCATTTTTACTGTTCCTATTTTTTATCTTCTCTTTCTTAGATAAATCCCTTTAACATTTCATATAATAATGGCTTGGTGATGATGAACTCCTTTAATTTGACCTTATCTGGGAAGCACTTTATCTAACCTTCCATTCTAAATGATAGCTTTGCTGGATAGAGCAATCTTGGATGTAGGTCCTTGCCTTTCATGACTTGGAATACTTCTTGCCAGTCCCTTCTTCCCTTTAAGGTCTCTTTTAAGAAATCATCTGACAGTCTTATGGGAACCCCTTTGTAGGTAACTGTGTCCTTTTCTCTTGCTGCTTCTAAGATTCTCTACTTCTGTTTCATCTTGGGGAATGTAATTATAATGTGCCTTGGTGTGTTCCCCCTTGGGTCCAGGTTCTTTGGGACTCTCTGAGTTTCCTGGACTTCCTGGAAGTCTATTTCCTTTGCCAGACTGGGGAAGTTCTCCTTCATTATTTGTTCAAATAAGTTTTCAATTTTTTATTCTTCCTCTTCTCCTTCTGGCACCCCTATAATTCAGATGTTGAAACATTTAAAGATGTCCTGGAGGTTCTTAAGCCTCTCCTCATTTTTATGAATTATTGTTTCTTCATTGTTTCCTGGTTGAATGTTTCTTTCTTCCTTCTGGTCCACCCTGTTGATCTGAGTCCCAGTTTCCTTCCCATCACTATTGGTTCCCTGTACATTTTCCTTTGTTTCTCTTAGCATAGCCTTCATTTTTTCATCTAATTTGTGACCAAATTCAACCAATTCTGTGAGTTTCCTGATGACCAGTGTTTTGAACTGTGCATCTGATAGGTTGGCTATCTCTTCCTCGCTTAGCTGTATTTTTTCTGGTGCTTTGAAGTGTTCTGTCATTTGGGCCTTTTTTTTTTTTTTTTTTTTTTTGTCTTGGCACACCTGTTACATAAAGGGGCGAAGCCTTAGGTGTTCATCAGGGTGGGGTAATGCTGGTTGCTGCGCTGTGATGCTGTACATGGGGGAAGGGTCTGATAGGGAGCAATGGCACTTGATCCACTCTCTGCCAGTTTTCAGTCACTCCCTCCACTACCCACAATCAAATTGGGTCTTTCTGGTGCTGATTCCCGAGTGGGTGGGTTTGTGTACACTCTAGGACCCTCTGGGTCTCTGCAATGACCTCTCCTGTGAGGCTGGGAGTTTCTCCCACTGCAGCCTCAACTCCCACAGGTGTTTTCAATCAGTTGTTTGAGGCTTTATTTCCCCACGCTGGGAGCCTGGGTTGCGCAGTCTGTCACCTGGTCCACCAGCTGCTGCCTCACAGGGCAGCTGCAGCCTTGCCCACCCTGCTCCACAATCCGCCACCTCCCTGGGTCCGCCAGCCGCCACCTTGCCACAAGTCCTCTCCGCCCAGCTGCCCGTCTCCACCCCTCCTACAGGTCTGGATAAATGTTTCTTCCTTACCTCCTTGGTTGTCGGACTTCCATACAGTTCAATTTTCTGTCAGTTCTGGTTGTTTTTTTGTTTTTAAATTGCTGTTGTCCTTCTTTGGGTTGTGCGAGGGGGCACAGTGTGTCTACCTACACCTCCAGAAGTCCTTGGCTGCAAGTCCTCCAAAACTAGCCTTTCTTATAGAGGTGATGGAGTTTATTTGAGCTTTGAAGAAAAAAGAAAACAAAACTGGTATCATTGTGAGACTGTGTTTTTGTTAGGGCAAGGTATGGACCAGCAATACATTTAATGGGCCAATCCTAGAAATTAGTGAGCCATAAGAGTGACAGACAAGCTCTGTTCACCTCCTTGGCTAACTGGGAAACTGAGTATGTGCAGGGCATGTGCAGTGGGAACTGGGGAAAAGAGGGATGTGTGGACGTGAGAGAGCCCCGTGGAAAGGAAAACTCAGGGAGATTTGAGAACTTGCTGTAACTTTTATGTACTCACCAACCCACATAGCTATTAACTGGAGGAGGATAGAAGCCATATGGGCTTAAAGTGCTTGAGCAAAATCTTTTCATAAATCACTCGCTCACCAATATGCTATCCAAATTCAGAAGGAACTTCTAGAAAGCAAAAATAAAAATAAGAATCTAAAAAAATCCCAGCATATATATCAGTGAGCACATTCCATGGAAAGGACTGGTAAGTTTAAGGGTAAGCAAGTTACAAAAACATAAAACTAAACTTCAGGAAAAAAATCTAGATTTGCTATAATATATAAAATTGCATGTATGTTGAGACCTATATTAAAATGGGAAAATAAGACAACATTTAGGATCGATAATCACTCGAAACTAAGTCTGTGTGGGCCCAGATATTAGATTTATTTCATAGAAAATTACTTTACTGCTTTCTACAGTGGCTGCACAAGTCTATATTACCACCAATGTTGCAAAAGGGTTCCCCTTTTTCCATATTATTTGTTGATTTATTGATGATGGACATTCTGACAGGTGTGAGATGATATCTCATTGTGGTTTTAATTTGCATTTCTCTGATGATTAGTGATGCTGACCATCTTTCCATATGCCTATTGGCCATTTGTGTGCCCTCCTTGGAGAAGTGTCTATTCAGGTCCTTTGCCCATTTTTAAATTGGGTTGCTGTTTTTTATGTTGTTGTTGTATGGAGATACTTTAAAAAATTAAAAATGGATCTGCCTTTTGACCCAATGATCCTACTCCTGGGAATATATATGAAGGAATCCAAAATATTAATTCAAAAGAACATAAGTACTATATGTTCATTGCAGCATTTACAATTGCCAAGATATGGAAGCAGCCCAAGTGTTCATCAGTAAGGAATGGATAAAACAATTATGGGACATTTACACAATGGAATACCACTGGGCCATAAAAAAAAATGGCCCAGTGGTATTCCTTACCCTTTGTGACAGTAAGGATGGACCTGGAGAACATTTGTAAGTGAAATAAGCCAGTCAGAGAAAGACAATTACTGTATGATTTTACTTATATGTGGAACTGAATGAACAAACTGAACTAACAAAGAAAATGGGGACAGATTCATAGATAGTAGGATGACAGCTAGCGGGGGAAGTGGTGAGGGAGTGGAGGGACTGAGCAAAAAGGAAAAGGACTCATGGACAACAGTGTGGTGATTGCAGAGGGGAGGTGGCATAAGGGGACTAAGTGGTAATGGAAGAAATACAATAAAGTTTAAGTCAAAAAAACGAACAAAATAAAACTGAAAAAAATGATTTTGAAAAGCTATTAAAAATATATCAATAATTGTAAAAGATTATGTCCAAAGAATTAAAGGATAGTATCATGACAATTACTCAACAAACAAGGTATCTTAATAGAGAAATAAAAATTATAAATGAGGTCAAATAAAAATTCTAGAGTTGAAAAGTACAATGGCCAAATTTAAAAAAACACTAGGTGGACCAAAATGCATATTGCAAATCACATAAGATAGAATCAGCAAACTTGAAGATGAATCAACAGAATTAACATATATCAAAGAATAAAAAGAAAAATAGTTGAAAATGCCAAATAAATTTTTAGAGAATTCTGGGAGCAAATTAGCATATCAAAAAGATAAAAGAACAGAAACACATTTTAAAAAGTAATGACTAAATAAGCACCCCCATTTCACACACACACATACACACAGACTAGTTTGAAAGTAATCTCTGTTTTGAAAGTAAAGTGTATGAAGTCATGGAGTTGTTTTTTTTTTTAATTTCCCTGTTATAAATATAAATAAAATACACTGTATTTGCAGTGTATAATGTGCACCCATGTTTTTGGCCCAAACTTTCAGGAAAAAAAATCTTTTAATTTTTTAGTTCAATTATTTATTTATATATATTTAGAAACAAAACTGATTATCATATTCTGGGATATTATTTTGCATATGGATATCATTATTGCTTTTTAGAGTTACACTTTTTACACATAGGCGTAAATAAAAGAATTAAAAACTTTTATATAGATACAGAATTAGTACTACCCATGTATAATACTCATCCTTATTTTTCCCTTAAAAATTTGGGCAAAAAAGTGCACGTTATACACTGAAAAATATGGTACATTCTGCACTGAGGTCTTAAGGAATGTAAAGATTAAATTTAATACTATATTTACTGTACATACATACACCAAGGTCACTGAGAATATAAAAGGCAATGATAAATTATAAGTGCATGGGTCAAGGGGAGAAAATCACAGAAGCAGCTGACTCAGGCGAATTTATAGATTTTTCTTTTGTCAAAATAGATGTCCGCTGGTAAAATTTAAATTTCAATAAAAATATTTTTATTGTTCTAAGGTATACTACATAACTTATAAACTAAAAATAGAGAGCTCCTACCATAATGTATTTTTTCATCTATGAAAGAAAACACTACCAGTGATTAGGTTTCAGAAAACATGGTCCCAATTTTACATACAAATTAAGTAAGGAGCAGAAAAAAAATCACACAGAAAGTAGAACTAGAGATGATGCTTGAATTATTGCTTAAATTTGAATAAAACAGAAAAGAATGCATTCATAGTATCAGAAAACAATAAATGGTTATTTTATATTATTCATTTTTGGTTACTATATCCATTATCAAAAGAATAAATAAATTATAGAATAATTGAATAAAAGAATACATGAGTTTCTATAGGCTTCTGTTTAAAACACAAGCATCTCACTTAGGTGTGATATGTTTAGCATCTGAATGAAGTATTGGGGTCAAATGAATTAGCTTTTTTTCAGCTGGGTTTGAAGGATGACAGAGAGGTTGTCTGTCATCAACGTAAGATAATTTGATGCCTCGGTCGCAGAGTAGCGGAAGAGGACTGACAATGACTACTATGTTCTCATAAAATTTCTGTGGGGGACTCAAGTAGCAATCTTGCCCACTGATACTCTGTTCCAATTGTCATCTTAGGCGAGGGTTATCTATGAACTTGTATGTTAACACTTTAACTCCTCCTTTTGTGCTGGTGGGATAAAAGTTCTTTAAGCTTCTTCAATTTTTTAGTATCAGATACAAACAAGTATTTATTGTCTTACAAGATTGAGAAACTTTTTATATCATAACTTACTTTTATTTAAAAAGCTTGTATTTTCCAGCACTTCAGAATTTTTGAGTTATGTGTATATCATAGTATGATTTGAAATTTACCAAAATTATATGAAGTAGGTATCTCATATCATACAAACTATGTCTTTTATTTATAGTTTTATTAATGTATAATTGAATAAAATGCAGTGTACACATGTAAAGCTTACAATTTGATAAGTTTTACCTTATGTATATAACCAGGAAACAATCACCACAATTATGATAATAAACATATCTATCAACATCAAATTTTCCTTGTGTAATTTTTTGCATCTCTTTCCTCCCTCTTTTCCTTATCTCTACACAAATGCTTATCTGCTTTTTATCACAGCTAAATTACTTTATACTCTCTTTAAAAAAAGTTAAGGGACTTGGCAAAGATCAACATACCCTATACACATTGAAGTAAAATCTTGAATGATATTCTGATTTTTTAAAAATATATTTATTTACTTATTTATTTTTAGAGAGAGGGGAAAAGAAGGAGGAGGAGGAGAGAAACATCAATGTGAGAGAGAAACATCAATTGGTTGCCTCTCATAAGTGCCATGTCTGGGGACCAAACCTGCAATTCAGGCATGTGCCCTGACCAGGAATCGAACCAGTAACCTTTCGCTTTGCAGGGCAATGCCCAACCAACTGAGCCACACTGACAGGGCAATGATATTCTGATTTTTAAACTTGTGCTATTTTCATTATGTCATTACTTATTTTCATTATACTCACAATAGAATAACCAAAACCTTCCTGAGAACCTCTGCACAAGTACAAGGGGTGATCTCTCTAATGGCAAAAAAATTCCTTAAGAAACACCATCCTGTAAGCAATGGTGACCCAGTGAAATGACCTGAGGAGAGTTAAAACTGTAGCACTCAATGAAATTCCTTATGTCACTGCATTTGAACTTTTCCCCAGCCTCTCTGTTCTCCTCAAACTTCCTCTGACATTCTTCTTGACTGACATCTGATGACCTCACTTCAAAATTCAAGGGGAAAATAAAGGTAGACAGATTTAGAGAAATCTCTTTATCCTCTCTATATTCCATATATCTACCCAATAAAACTGTGTTTGCATTTTTGCCTTTCCTCCTACAATAATGGATAAAGTATCCTTGCTTTAATCAAAAGTCAACCATTCCATTGTACTTCAAATCTGTGTTTACTCACATATTTAAAGAAGTCATTCCTAAAATTAACCCCCCTCTCCTGTTAATATGGGGATACCAATTTAATTCCTCTATCCCCTTTCTCTCTGGAATACTTTCATTTCATTTCGTCAGCATCCTCTTTCTCTAATGTTCTTGTCACTTTAAAAATCCCTTCATTAACTGCCTTTGAGCACCATCTATCTTTTGAAAATATTGTGCATTTTGAAAAAAAAGGATAATCATGTTTTTATCCACATTGAAAGAAGCAATGTATAAATAATAGAAACTTTCAGTTCAATGTCACTATTGTAATTTTTAAATACAGTCCAAGGAAGTGGAATAAAACCTTATTTTACTTATTTAGGAAGAAAACATTAAACCCCGTGAAACAAAACAGAAGTTAGTGCTCTTGGTTTTTCACATCTAAACATCTTGAAAGCCTGATCTTTGCATGGCCGCCAGGTTGTTCTGTGTCATTTAGGGTAGATCCATGACACTTGTCCTGTCGAATACCTGCAGGCATGGCTGTTAACTGGACATGTTTTATTCGTACAGTACTTCAACAGAGAGATAGCAACACTGCCTTTGTGGTTTGTTCAGGAGGCTTAATTGATAGAAAGGCATCCTGGATGAATATGTATCTCCACTGCTATTCATCTTCATTCTCAGTAGCGTGGCCAGTGGGAACTGATCAGTGTCAGAACAATCCCCAGCGACTCACTGCTCCCATTATCTCTCTCCTTCTGGGAAGTTAATCAGCCTGGTTCACGAACAGATCTGTGAGAGATAGCTGTCAGATTGGAATGTGTGGTGTCAGCAGCAGGAATAGCAATCGCCCTTGTGTGTGTTATCTTTCTTAGGGCAAACACTGACATCACTCGACTTCCCTTCACAAGACACCTGGGATGCAGACCCAAAGACAAATGCTATTATCTTTGATGATTTAATAAAGGAACTCTTGTCCCGAGATAGCAAGTGACAGCCCCAAGGTCACTCTAATGATGAACATGTGGAATGCCCCTGATTCCAATACTTTGCTTTGTGCACTCTCGAAAGAGATCTTATCAAAACATACATTAAATCATGTCACTCTTTGTAGATATCTTCCCATCCAAATGTTAAACTCTTTTCCATAAACTATGAGGCTTTATATAAATTGGCTTCTGCCTACTGTCCACACTCGTTTCGTACCTCATATTCATTCCACCTTCGATGCCATGCTTTCAAACTTTCTCTCAATTTTGACATACATAAAAAAAGACAATGTTTTTCATGGAACATTGCAGTAAGGTAAAGAGACTGCTCATGACTAGTGGGTTTGGGCCCAGCTCAGGTCACGGCTGCCTTAAAGACTGAGGATACTGAGCTCTCTGCATATCTGTAGGCCATTTACAGGGAGTTATTTTGACTTGATCCAGTTGGGAAGCTCTACTCTAGTCTCGCTGCCCTTCTTCCTATTTCTTAAATGTTTATCGTGGTTATAGTATTTGTACCTGCTCATCCCTTTGCCTTGGATGCTTATTTTCTACATTCTAGCATAGATCTCTTTTGAGTCAAGTCTCAGGTCAAATAACTTGACAGAGAAGTATGTCTGAGCTTCGATCTAAAGGAGCCCTTAGTCACCCTCTGTCACATCCCCTGCAATGCCTTGTTTCCTAGTATTTGTGGCTATCTTAGTTCACCTTTGTTTACTCATTTGCTGTCTTTCTCTCCTAAAGAAGGTATGCTGCTGAAAGATGGAACCTGGCTTGTCTTGTTCACTGCTACAGTCCCAGGGCCTATTACATTGGGAACGATTAAAAGAGGCACAGTGTTTGTTGACTACACTGCATAAACTCTAGACCATCCAGAATTTCTGCTTTGAAATAATATTACTAACTTGTGCAACAAAAAAATGAGAGAAAAATGGAGTTCATAACAAAAGGTCCTCCACAGAAGACCTAATAGGAATGGATTATTATATCTCTGCATTGAGATGAATTATTTACTGTGCCATAGTATCATAGATCATAAAGTTTTCACTGAGGATACATCGAGAAATCCATCTTTCTATGGCAATTGAACATCCCACTCTCCGGGACAAATCCAGGACAAGTTTTCCTTCCGAAGATTTAAACACTTCTAAAAGAAACTTCACAAACTTCCTTGTTAGATTACTCGAGTGTACTAAGGGGTTCCATCTTCCCTTAGCATTTCTCATGTACTTTCACCTTTAGGTGCACATTATGAGTTTATATAAGCACTGTGAGCTACAAAAGGAAGTTTACTACAGTGGGATTCAAGATCCTTTGATGCTAACCTTGGCTTTGTGCTAGTTGGCACCTTGAATAATAATTTAAGAACACTCACCACCACTACCTCAGGATGCTCAACTTTTAGGTTAGTGATTAACTTACAAGTTGGAATGTTATGACAAAACATTGAGATAGTATACAGAAACTAATGTTTTATGGTATAGAGGAAAACAATGCTATTGGCATGTAAATAATACCTTTATTGAGTAAAAAAGAGCTGTTCCTCCTACAGCTCTGACTTTAATTCTAGCTAAATTTGTGGTAAAGTTCAGTTTCTTTTATTTTACCACGTCCTTCAGCTTCATGTGTTGAGATGTAGTTTGCTTTTCAAAATATTTAGAATAACTAATAATTTCCAAAAACTTAACAACTTAAAAATTGTCAAAGTATTTCATGGGAATGTTTGGAAAAGTCAAATAGTATCAATGAGAAAGGCTTATAATATAATAAAGCAGTACTTTATCTTAAATCATTCCATAGATTCTATTGTCCTCCTTGTCATACTATGCCATTCTAAATAGGCATATACTCTCAGTTGTTTTGTTCTGAAGTTTATATTCCTAATTGATATTGGTATATAAGTATGTATTGATCAATTAATTGGGAAAAACATTACGACTCAGGGATTTACTACCAAGGTGATATAGGGCTTCTTATTTAGCCTTACTCTACATTGGTTTTCTCATCTGTAAACGGGGATATTAATTTTAGTCATCAGTTTTATCTAGGTGAATAATGTTAACAAGTTTAAATTATACAGAACATTGTGTAACTCATAATAAGCATTCAATTGATGTTGGTTCTTTAAACTCCCTTTTCTTAAACCTCATCTTCCAATAAATCAAATCTTGGTATTTGGTTAAATTATTATTTTCTCTTTATTATGTTGACATAGTTATCCATTGTTCCACCCAGTGTCATGCTAAATGCATTTCTTTCTCATGCGAAATTTTGACATTTTTTTCTAGAAATATTCTGTTTCTCTGTCTTGTTTGTGGTATTTTCAAAGGCAGTCTAAAATGACTACTTGATAAAGTTTTTCCTTAATTTCCCATAGCTCTCTGAAATGTTTCTGAACTCAATCATCCACAAGATTATCTCTCAGAAATAAGTTAACAGATTTATTTGCTTTCTGAGGAATATCCATTCTGAAGCTCTCCAGCTTTCTGCTCCTGTCTAACCCAGTGACTTTTGAGAAGACAGACATAATCCTGGAATTTCCTATTTTACTGTCATTTCATAAACATTCTTAATTTCATTCCTTTTCCCTGTATCTTATGTCTTCTATTTCTCAATTTTACCCTAATTTTATTGAAGCACAGTCTCCAGTAGCTTCTAAGAGAAGTTGATTGGGATTTTTTTTTATTTTGAAAATGCCATTAAGATGAAAGACCTCAAGGCCCTATTATAAGGTGATATTTCCATGGTTACTGCCTTATTTTATTCCGGACTGTTTAGTGACTTCTGATTAGTCACATTTTGTTGTTGTGTGACTTTTGTTGTTATTGCTTGTGGGTAAGAGGGGAACTGAGAATCCTTGGTCTATAAACAAGCCTTTAGTTCAGCCCGCTGTTGTCTGTCCATAGCTCACTTCTCCCTCCTGTTGCACTTGCCGTATGCAAGCTCTGTTTGGAGTGTTCTACACTACTGCTTGTTAGGATGTTGCCATCTACTTTCCTCTTCTAGACATTTACCTATACAAATGCATGTGACTGATTTTATTACTGGCAGCAATAACGATGAGGAAACTTAAATTGAATTTCATTGGAATCTGGGATCTGTGAGAATAGTGTTCACTGATACCAGAATCACTTTGCTGTTTTTAAAATACAAATGAGCAGGGCCAATCCATAGAGATTTTGAATCAAGTGTTCTATAGGGAGGAAAAGACATTTGTACTTTGGGAAAAATCCCCTATGTTTATACTGTTCAAATGGTTTCTGTTGATATACTGTAAATAGCAGTTATTTTTGGCCACCATGCTTTCATGTGGTTTCATAACCATAACATGATTTTTTGTAAATTCATCACCAATTCTAAAGAGTCACAAATATTTTTAAAGAGCTCCTATATAAGCTTTCAAATCATATCACTTTGAATAATACTCTGTTTGGCATTAAATAACAAACCAGTGTTATTTTTGAGAAGAAATATGAATGACACTGACATTTCACCATTTTTAAAACACACGGCCAGCAGAATACATTTCCTAATTTTCCACTGCTAAGGACTTGTTTTGAAATATATATGATTTTTCCATACATAAAGCAAATGGAAAGAGAGTTATTTTAATGTGTATAGTGTCTATGCAGTAATTGTTAGTTTCTATTATTTTTAATTTTGTTAACTAAAGTTCCTAAAGGGAAGATACACTCAACTTGCCACGTGATACTTCTCCATATTCTCCTGCACAGGTGAACTTCCTGGCTTAATAACTATGAGAGATCAATTAATAATAGAAAATAGAGGAATGCCATCACTAAGATCACAAAACATGTTGTTCTTGACTTTACCCTCTCTCACAAGAACAACCAACAACTATTTAAGAACAAGACACAACCAAGAGAATTCTAGAACACAGGGATGAGCCTAAGTGTACAGGAATGTACTGGGACTTCACATTCACTCACCACTTACTGACAGACTCATCCAGAACAAATTCCTGTCCTGTAAGTTCCCTTATGGCAAGGGTCCAATACGGGTGTGCCATTTTTTATATTTTATACCGTATTTTTACTGTACCTTTTCTACACATAGATACACAAATACTTACCACTGTGTTACAATTGCCTACACTACTCAGTACAACAACATGCTGTACAGGATTGTAGCCTAGGAGCAGCAGGCTATATACTGTATAGCCTAGGTGTGCAGTAGTCTATACTACCTAGGCCTGTGTGAGTACACTCTATATTTGCAAAGCAACAGAATTGCAAAATGATGCATTTCTCAGAATATACCTCCATCATTAAGCAATGTATGGCAATGCAAAACTCCTCTGAGGGTACCCTACCCTAGCTTATCTCTATTATTCGGGGACTTATGGGTTGATGGTTTTCAGGTAGCTTAGCCAGTTAAACAGTCTATTCTTAATTATGCAAGTAAAAGAGTATAAAAAATCCTAGTGGAGTTGTGCCTAGACTTCCCTGGAGCAAAGATAACAAACACATAAGTTAGTGGCTCATAATCCAAAGATGCAGGATATTCTCTGCTACTGAGAGAAGAACCAGAGGATTGTTCCTGCAAGTCTGGCCTCCTCCGGAGGTGCCACTACCTTCTTTTTCCTGCTCTATTTAGCTCTCCTTTAGCTTTATTTGAGGATATGTGAGGATATCTTCATGTGATCTTTATGTGAGGATACTGTGGTTCCCCATGTGCAGAACAAAAACAGTGGCCACACTAGACCAGGAAATTCCATGCTCTGGCCTCATTCAGGTCCCCAAACAGCAAGCTGCAAAGCCCAGTGTCCCATTTTGCTGACATGCTAGAAAGAGAAGCTAATGCCGAGCCCCATTTAGTACTGAATATACTACCCAGTCCTGAACATCTAGTAAGCCTGACCACAGAATCCAGGCAACTGCAAAGTCTACTCTATAGTTTCACTTGGGCAGGGAACCAGACCAGTAGTCTTATCCAATTGTATTCAGCCACTGGCATGCCCATAATCCCTGTTCTCAGAGTTCTAACAGTAGGACAAACTGAGCATAATAGCAGGCTTCACCTGCCCAGTGACCTAACAGCAGACATAACCCCAAACCCCAAACTGAAGTAATTGGTATAACACTATGCCTATCAAAGCAAACCTGCAAAATCTATAAGAGGATCCCAATTATTCAAATGTACTGATACCAATGTAAGGAATCAAGTGAAAAATCAGATAAATATGATACCACCCAAAGAAACTAATGAAGTTGTGATAACTTACCTTAAGGAAATAGAAATTTATGAACTGTCAGATGAAGAGCTAGGAATAACTCTCTTAAGGAAGTTAAGAGAGCACCAAAATCAAACAAATAAAACAACAACAACAAAACCCAGACAAGTAAACAAAATTAGAAAATCAATCCGTGAACAAAATTAGAAGTTTGACAAGAAAATAGCAACCATCAAAAATAAAAGACAAACAATAAAAAAAGCAGACAAAAATCTTAGAGTTGAAAAAATCCTAGAGCTGAAATATACAATTGAACTGAAGAATTCATTAGAGAGTTTTAAAGCAAACTAATTTATGTAGAATAACAAAATGATCTTCCTTAATGATAGGATCCTTGAAATTACCAAGTCAGAGGAAAAAAGAAAATAAATAAAGAGTGAAGCATGCCAATGGGAATTTTAGAACACAATAAAAAGAAACAATATTTGTATTATGAGAATTCCAGAGAAGAAAAGAGAGAGAGCAAGTATATTTAAAGCAATATGGATGCAAAATTCCTGAACCTGGGGAGAAGAGGTGGATATTCAGATCTACAAGGTCAAAAGGACCTCAAATATGTTGAGCTGAATAGGGCTACACCAAGACATATTATAATTAAATTGTCAAGAGTCAAAGAGGCAAAGAAAGGATTTTAAGATCACAAGAGGATATAGAGAAGTTATACACAAGGGGATTCCATAAGACTACCAGCTATTTCTCAACCCCAAATTCTATACCTGGCAAAACTGTTCTCCAGAAACAAAGAAGGGATAAAGACTCTCCTAAAACATATAAAAGCTGAGGGAATTGATTCCCATCAGACCTTCCTTACAAGAAATGCTAAAGAGAATTCCTTGAGCTGAAGGGAAAAAATGCTCACTAATATATTAAGAAAAAAAAAAAAAGACCATGCAATCTCATTGGCAATGGTTTATATAGTCATAGATAATACAGTATGGTCATGGTGGTGTGAAATTCACTTATGCCTCTAGTTTAACAGTTTAAAAAATGAGTGTAGTAAAAATAACTTTAACTACAATAATCTGCTATTAGTTACACAATATGAAGCATGTAAACTGCAACAGAATAACCTAAAATTTGAGGGCAAGGAGTAGTAAAAGTGTGAAGTATACAAATTCTGTTGAAGTTTAATTTGCATTAGTTTAAAATAGGGTGATATAAGTTTAAGATATTTTATGTAAGTCTCATGACAACCACAAGGGAAAATCCTGTGGTTATTATACAAAAGAACATGATTAAGAAGCCAAAGCATACTGATACCAAAAGGTAGTAAGACACACACAAACCAAGAACTGCAGGATAAGAAGGAACACAGATCTACAAAACAACTGGATAACAATTAACAAATGGCAATAGTAAGTTCTTCCCTATCAATAATTACTTGAAATGTAAATGGATTAGATTTTCCAATTAAAAGATACAGAATGGCTGAATGGATTTAAAAATTATCCAACAATATGCTGCCAACAAGAGATGTACTATATATAGTCTTAAAGGCACACATAAACTGAGAATCAATAAAGAGATGGAAAAAGGTGTTTCAAACAAATGGTAACTCCAAAATAATAAAAGCAGGGGTACCTATAGTTATATCAGATAAAATAAAGTTTAAAAGGGGGGGGAAAGACCAAGAAGGTAGTTATATAACTGTTAAAAAATCAATATATCAACAGATTTATATATAATTGTAAATATATATATATACACCCAATATTGGAGCAACTAAATAGAGAAAAAAGCTAACAAAGCTAAAAAAATAAACAGTAATATGGTAATAGTTTGTAACTTTAATACTCCATTATCAACAACGGATTGATCCTCCTGACAGTAAATCAATAAGGAAATATTTGGATTTGAACACTACTATAGATTAGATAGACTTGACAGATCTATACAGAACATTATATTCAACAACAACAGAATAAACATTTTTCTCAAGTACATATGGAAAATTCTCTAGGGTGGGCCATATTGTAAGCCCCCCAAAATAAATAAATAAAACAAGTGTTAGCAAATTTAAGATTAAAAATTATACCAAGTATATTCCCTGAATATAGTAACAATAGCAAGAAACTAGAAGTCAGTCATAAGAGGAAAACTAGCAAATTTATGAACACATGAAAATTACAGGAAAACACTCTCCTGAATAACCAATGGATCAGAAAAGAAATTGAAGGGAAATACATAAGAAGATTTTTGAGAAACAAAAATAGAAACACAACATACCATAACTTGTAAAATGCAGCAAAAGTGGTTCTAATGGGGAAGTTATAGCAATGAATGTACATGAAGAAGCCAGAAAGGTCGCAAATATTCTAACTCTATATCTTAAGGAGTTAAAAAAGAATAAACTGAACCCAAATTTAACAGAAGAAAATAAATAATAAAGATTAGAGAAGAAATAAATAAAATTTAAAAAGTTGAAAATATTAACCAAACTAAGAGTTAGTTCTCTTAAAAGATAAACAGAATTGACAAACTCATAGCTAGAATAACCAGGGGAAGAAAAGAGAAAATATGCAGATAAAAAATCAAGTAAAAATAGAGCCATTATAATAGGCACCACAAAAATTCAAAAGATCATATGATGCTATTATGAACAACTATATGCCAACATTCTGGACAACCTAGAGAAATGGAATAATTCTTAGAAACATACAACTCACCAAGACTAAATCAGGAAGAAACAGAAAATCTGAATAGACTAAGTACAAGTAAGGAGATTTAAAATGTCCAAACAAATCCCAGGACCAGATAGCTTCACTAGTGAATTTCAGCAAACATTTAAAGAACTGACAGCAATCCTTCTCAAACTCTTCTAAAAAAAATTGAAAAGGAAAATATACTTTCAACTCACTGTATGAGGCCACTATTACCCTGATAACAAAACCAAGAAACAACACTACTAGAAATAAACAAACTACAGGCCAACACCCCTGATGAATATAGATGCAAAAATTATCAATAACATACTAGCAAACCAAATTTGCCAGCTCATTAAAAAGATAATTCACCATGATCCAGTGGAATTGATCCCTGGAATGCAGGAATGGCCCAACATAGACATATCAGTCAGTGTGGTGAATGACACTAAAATGAAAGAAAATAACATGGTCACCTCCACAGATGAAGAAAATGTACTTAGCAAAGTTCAACATCCATTCATTATTTAAATAAAAAAACAGTTCTTAACAAATTACACATAGAAGAAATATATATAAAAATAATAAAAGCCATGCATAAGCCCACAGCTAACATTATCCTCAATGGTAAAAAGCTGAAAGCTTTTCCCTCAGGAATGTTAACTAAAAAATGGTGCCTGCTAATCCTCTTCTACTCAACGAAGTACTAGAAGACATAAATAGAGCAACCAGAAAAGAAAAAGAAACAAAGGGTATTACAATTGGAAAGGAAGAAGTAAAAATGCCTCTGTTTGCAGATGACATGATTTTATACATAAAAAATCCTAAAGACTCGATCAGAAACATCCTTACATGTAAGCAATGAAATCAGTAAAATTGCAGGATACAAAGTTAACATACAAATAAAAATCAACAGTGTTTCCATACCTTAAAAACATTTTTTTTAGAAAAATAATCAATCCTATTCACAATAACATCAAAAAACAATGAAATGCTTAGAAATGAACTAACTAACGTGGTGAAAGAATTCTACTGTGAAATCCATAAGACATTGATGAAAAAAAAATTGAAGAAAACACAAATAAATGAAAGGTTGCCCATGTTCATATGTTAGAAGAATTAATATTGTTAAAATGGCAATGCTACAAAAAGATCTATAGATTTAATACACCTATCAACATTTCAAGGGCATTTTTACATAAATAGAGAGAACAAAAGTAAAAGTTATATGGAACCACAGAAGACCTTGAAAAGCCATGATAATCATGGGGGGGTGTGAAAGAAGGAGACATCACAGTTCGTATTTTAAGCTATACTCTAAAATCACGATTATCAAAACAATATGGTACTGTCATAAAAACAGACACATAGATGACTGGAATAGAATTCAAAGCTTGAAATAAACCCAAGCATGTACAATCAAAAAATATTTGTACATTGGGAGCTAAGAATACACAATGGAGAAAACCCAGTCTTCTCAATAAATTGTACCAAGATAATTGGCTATTCCCATGGAAAAGAATGAAACTGATCCACTACCTTGCATCACTCACAAAAATTAACTCAAAAAGGATTCAAGATGTAAATATAAGACATGAAACCATGAAACTCCTGGAAGAAAGCATAAGAAAAGAGCTCTTTGACACAGGTCTTGGCAATAATTTTTTTGAAATGATACAAATCTAAGCAACAAAACAAAAAATAAATAAGTGAAACAACATCAATCTAAAAAGTGTCTGCAAAGCAAAAGAAACAAAATGAAAAGATAACCTAAATAATAGGAAAAAGCAAAAAATTAAATAACCCAAATAAAAAATGGACAAAAGACTTCAATAGGTAGTTGTCTAAATGAGATGCAGAAAATTAAAACCACAGTGAAATATCACCTCATATCTGTTAGAATGGCCATCATCAAAAAGACAAGATGTGACAAATGGTGGTGTGGATGCGGAGAAAAGGCAACCCTTATGCACTGCTGGTAGGATTGCACCGTGGTACAACCATTGTAGGATTGTACCATGGTACAACCACTGTAGGATTGTACCATGGTACAACCACTGTGGGAACCATAGACCTACCACACGAGTCAGCAATTCTACTTCTGGTAATATAACCAAAGGATACAAAAAACTAACTCAAAAATATACTTTCACTCCCCATGTTCAATCAGCATTATTTACAATAGACAAGACATAAAAATGACCTAAGTGTCCTTGGATGCATGAATAAGATGCTCTGATATATGTGTGCACATGTGTGTGTAAGTAATGAATGTTAGCCATAAAAAAAGAATACAATCTTGCCACGTGCAACAATATGAATGGACCTTGAAGACATTACTCTAAGTGGAGTTAGAGAAAAACAGATATTGTATGATCTCATTTATATGTGGAATCTAAAATCAAACAAACAAAACAACAAAACTAATAAAAAAGAGATCAGACTGTGAATTGGAAGGGGAGTGAGGAATGGCAAAAAGTGACCAAAGGTGTAGACTTTCAGTTATAAGATAAGTAAGTACAAAGAGTGGAACGTACAACATAATGAGTAAAACTAGCACTGCTGTATATTTGGGAAGTTGTAAGAGAGTAAATCCTAAGAGTTTTCATTATATGAATAACATCTTTTCCTTTTTTATTTTCTTATCATTGTATCTATATGAGAAGAAGGATATTAGATTTCCACATATACTGTAATTTCACAATTTCACAATATATGTAAATCAAACCATCATATTATATGCTTTAACCTTATATAATGTGTATGCCCATTGTTTCTCTATAGAACTTAAAAAAAAAGAAAATAGAAGACCTTTTTTCAGCAGGCAGAATTTTAACCTTATTAGGAGTTTAAAAAATTCATTTTTATTCAATTCCCCTTTAGATTACAAGCTTTTTAAGAACTACTCATATATCTTTTATCTTTTTATCTTTCTTTCAAGTATCCAGTGCTGTATAAAAAAAGGGAGTGTGTAGGCCCATATTTTTTATTCAGGGATCACTGAACTTCAGGCAGTGAGGCTTACTGTCTCATGCAACTTCTTTGTTGGCAATTTAAATAGTACAACTACAGGTATGCTTTGAAAATCCAGTCTAAGATTTAAAGGTTGACTCATAACTAAGAAAAAAAAGCATGTTTAAAGAAGGAAAACAATATGGGCTTAGTGGATATCCAAACTGTATCGTGTGGGAGACAAAGTGAAGAAATGAGGGAGGCGAGGGATATTGTGAAAAACAGGGACTAAAGGAGAAAAGGTGGAGAAGCTTAATATAAGTTTTATGGTTGATTGTAAATAGCCAGGGTGCACATGCTCCTTCTTGGGCATGCAGTGTCTGGTAGTGACTTATAGAGTCCTCGAGACTGAGTTGACCCTCTATAAATATTTTAGAATAAATTAACAAATTATTCAAAATATATATTGATGAACTCTCCTGTACGTGAACTGTGAACTTCGCGCTTGTTGTCATTTAGTAATTTGGTGGTAAAAATTGGTTTTCAATATTCTTTTGGATCAATATTCCTCTCTACCTCATTGTTCTTCTTAAACAATACTAGACTACAGACTTCTCTTGCCAGTGAGTAAATACATCTTGCCAATTTTACAAGTTCTAAAGCTATTTAAAAGACTATTTTTATTCATGAAAATCAGACATTTGATGAGTAAAATTATTTTTTGTGTTTTAATAGGTTAGTAATCTACAGATAATAGATACCATAATTTGATGATTTATTTTTTTTGATTTAATAGTATAGTTATCTATATCTGGCCATTAAGTATAATTTGATCAATCATATTCACTATTGCACTAGCTCTTACAAAAATTATTTTCCTAATTTAGTTTCATGTCACATCATGCCATTAAATTACATTCTTCATGGAGAAATGTCTGTGCATGTGGCTGTTTAACCCACTTCCCAGATAATGGGCATACAATTTAGATTTTCAGTTAACGTTACAGTACCAGGTACTCTGGGTATCAAAGACAGACAGACATGAATGTGGCACTTTCATAGGGGACGTGATTTAGAATCTCGTCTAATTCTTGAAATCGTGGAGATGAATCAGCATTTGTAGACAAACTCTTCTCTATTCTTAGTTATTTGAGAGCCATAGCACTCACTTGATTTCCAGATTACAGTGTGGATGGCTGCTACTGTCCTCAGTCCTTCAGACTTATCAGTGCCAATGAAGATAACACAGAGAATCTGTACAAAAGCCCTTCAGCCAAATTCTTTTTGTAGGAAAAAGCAGTTATCAGGCCTGTGCACCAATGCTTTGTCAGGACAATTTCCCAGAAACCTATCAAATGGAATCTATTCCCCAAACAAAGGTCTGTGTTAAAAATATTTGAGTTAATTTTAATAGAATTATAAGTATACTGTGTTGACACCCCCTTTGCTTCTATTAGAAAACATTTGCTAGATAATGAAGTTTTAAGCAGTTTGTTATAAAATTATAGGATATAAGGACAGTAAATATCCATGAGGTCACATAAAAATAAACTGCTCTCTCACATGTTTATGTTGCCCTAATTTTCCTAATGTGTCCAGTGACAGAAATAATTTCTGACACTGAGCCTGAAATTTCCTTTCTTTGATATCCTTATATCATGCCAATTTTTTATTACAAAAGATTTAAAGTATATTTTATACAGTAAAAACTTATGTCCTTCAATTATCAGTAGACAAAATTGGCATATCTTTCTCACTATCACTTAGCTAAAATATGCAACTGCTGTTTTTATAAAACTGGACTCATAAATGGATATTGAAGCTTTCAAACTCATTGCTGTTGGCTGAGTGGGAAAAGCACTGTACTGGTCATCAAAATATGCAAATTATGACCTGAATCTATTGTGATTTACATGACTTTGAGCAAGAAATTCATTTCAAATTCCTGGGACCAAATTTAGAAGTTTTTTGGAGGGAGGAAAGATGGAAGGAGGGAGCCAGGAGGAAGGGAACCAGGAAGAGAGGCAGGGTGGAAGGGGGAGACAGAGAAAGAGGAGAGATTAAATTAGATGATATTTTTGGTTTTCATTAATACTTTATTTAATTTTTGGAGGAAGGTTTTATGCTATATATGCTGTCCTTCTTTTTTCCGGTAAATTTAGGGTGTCCATATGATCCAATGACCCATTTTGCTAAGCCTACATCTAATTCTTATATAATTATTAATAGTGCCTACTTTTACTCTCAAAATGTCTCAGTATAGATAATAAATTATATGCTAATCTTAGATTTGTAAACTATTGTGAGCTAGTTTCTTTGACATGCATTTCAGGTCAAATAACAAATAAACTAAAATAATGTAAGTTATTTGTTCTGTGCTCTAAACATCATTAGAATCTAGTTTTTAAAAATTTTGAAAATGAAAACACTTTATATACAATTTACATCCATGCATTGTGAAGCCTATATGTTAATAACAAAGAATAATGGAAGAATGTAAACAACAGCATCGAACCCTCCTCACTGTTTATAAAAAAAGAAAAACACAGTAATTGCAAGAAGGGTTTGTCATCTCTTTTCATTGCCATTGGATTTAAAAAATCTATACTGTGTTACCCAATTTCCAGGCATTATTCTATATACTTTTACTATTTTTTAAATTTTTTATTATGAAAAAAATCTCAACTTATACAGAAGTAGAGAGAGTTTTATAATAAACTTCCACATACCCACCACCTCTCTTCAACTACTGTCAAAGGTCTGCCACACTCATTTCTTTATTTACTCCTTTTGTCCCTCAGGTCTTTGGTTTTGCTGAAGCATTTATGGAGAAATCTAGACATAATGTAATTTCATACATAAATACTTTAATATTTACCTCTCTAATAAAAATAACTTTTAAAATCTCAAATTCCATTGGTAAGACTATAAAATGAAATCCTACAATGCTTTGTGCAGTTTTAGTGCTAAAGTTTTTCCTCCATAAAACAACCTCATACCAAAATCTAAAAAAATTTTCCATGATAACATGTATTCAAATGTTCCTATTTTAATTTTCGCAATATGGTCAAAATCAAATACTCAATCAATTTTATTTTACTCTGGTTAGAAACAGGAGGGAGGTATGTGATCTTCCACTTAACTTCCTATTCCTAGCAGGCTTCTCCTCCATTATTCTTCCTAAAGCCTGGCACAGACATTCACGTTTATGATGAAAACTAATATTTGCTTTTTATAAATGTTTTCCAGATGTCCTTTCACCATAAACGATCATACGTTAATACATGTTTTGTTTATAAAATCCTTAGCATATATTTTCATGTTTAATTTTAAACAGCACTCTGTGAGGTAGGGATTGCGCTTTCGTTTTATAAATGGAGGAAACCCAGACTAGGAGTTCCGCCTGTGAGGTGTCAGTGTACAGAGTTTCACAGGCCCACTCCCCAGCAAAACTAGCAAAGCTAGAACAAATTATTTTTTAAAAACATCAACCAATTAATTTCTCTCAAAATTGTCTAAAGGACATGTAGCACATAAAAACACTTATTCAAGAAAATCTACTAAAACTCAGTAGGGAGAATAAGATCCTTTGGCATTTGAGCCATAACTTTCTCTCTGGTCACACACAGCTCTGCTTGGCCAAAGTTGCACCCCCGCTCCACATAGGTGTGGCCAAGGGACTGGCTTTTCTCTCTAACTGATTCTTAATTAAGGCTTAAACAATATATCAGGAGGAGGAGAATACTAATATTTGTGATTCCTTCAAACTCCAAGTTAAGAGTACAGTTAAGAGGTTGGAGCTTCCTTTCACCATCTAGCTCCTACCCACAGGGTCAAGGTTCTTTCTACCACATGTGAAGCAAGGTGATAATAATGAAGCTTTGATAGCTTTCACCTCAGGTGATTCTTAGAGAGTAGGTTCTACCCAGAAGTGAGGTGGCCAGAGGCTGCTGCTCTGCACAGCAGTCCAAGTATCATCAAGAAATAACTCAGAAATTATTCCAGAGGGAGTAGAAGTCCATAAAAAGGGCATTCCAAAACTCTCCACAAGGGAACTGATTTTTATTAGAAACAGAGTGTGAGGAAGGTGAAGTCTAAATGAATTCTCAAAAGCAATAGCTATTCTTTTTTTTGTATTTTATTGTTGTTCAATTCCAGTTGTCTGCATTTTCTCCCCACCCCTTAAGAGCAACTAGCTAAACCACAGTCTAGCTAGTTCACCAGAGAGAAACTGAGAGACAGCTAAAGCAAAACATAAAAAAAAAAATCTAGAATTTTGTCCTCAAAAATTGCCTTTACTCAAATTTAGTTGGATTGGATGGCTGAAAAATTTTGCTCCAGAGCATTGTCAAAAACAGTAGAATATTAGGCTGATAATTAGTGGAACTTCACATACGGGGTGCTATACCAAATGATGCAGATAGCTTAACAGCGAGATCCAGGAGACAGACAGCCAAAGGGAACACTGCTAAAACCACTGTCATCCCAGGGAAACTGTGCACATACCCACGCCTGAGCCCTCTGGTTAGTGGCACTAAAGACTCCACAGTGTGGGAAGTGTATACTTCCCTAAAATAGTCTAACGAAGTCACTAAACAAGCAAGCGAACAACAAAAACTGACTCTGCCGAGGGGGAAAAGGAATTAGTATTTAGAGACTTCCCAAGATACTACTTAAATGTCCAGTTTTCAGTTAAATAATGAGACATACACACAGGGAAGCAGGAACATGTGACCCATGCACAGGGTAAATAAAAGTACCACAAAACTTCCTATAAGGGGAACCAGATGTCAGATTTAACAGAGAGACTTCAAATTAGACATTGTAAATGTGGAAAATGTGGCTAAAGAAGTAAAAGATGGTATAAAGACAGTGTAAAATCATATAGAAAATATTAATGAAGATACAGAATTTATGAAAAAGAACCTAATGGAAATTCTATAGATTTTACGAGTGCAATAACTGAAATGAAAAATCCACTATAAGGATGCAAGAGTAAATTTTAACTGGCTGAAGGAAAATAATCAGTGGCCTTTAAGATAAATCCATGATCAATGCAATCTGAAGAACAAAGAGAAAATAGAATGATAAAAGTGAACAGAGCCTCAGGGAAATACAGGACACCTTTAAGGACACCAAGATAATCATAATATTAGTGCCAGTAAGAGTAAAAGAGAGAAGCACAAAAGTATTCAAGGAAATAACGGCTGAAACCTCCACAATTTGCTGAAAAACATTCATCTACACATCCAAAAAGTTCAATGACCTCCAAGTAGAATAGACAGAAAGTAATCCATCCTTACACAAATCATATTAAAAATGATGAAAACCAAGATAGAAAATATCCTGAAAGCAAGAAAAAAAAATCATCATGCACAACAGAAGCAAAATAAGATTAAATGCTGACCTCTCCCCCAAAACAATAGCAGTCAGAAGGCAGTGTAAGGACAAATTTGAAGTGCTGAAAACTAAGGGCGTGGGAATTTCAGGCTTGCCTAATTCACAATAAGACCATAAAAGTTTAGAAATGGAAATTAAGCCTGGATTTCTTTCCCTAAATCAATGAGTTTAGTATTGGACACAGTGTCCCTCATCTTATTGGACAAAAATTTACTTGATGTACTAGATTAAAATGCATATTTCTGGACTGGCGCTTTAGGGATTATCATCCTGTAGATTTGGAGTGGGTGTCAAGAATTTGTATTTTAATGTGTTCCAGAAGTAATTTCGATCTGGGTGGTTTTAAAATCACGATGCAAGACACTCTGGGATGAAGAAAAAATGAGCATCGATCCTCACAGATGAACATTTGAATCCTCACTCACCGTCACCTGCCTAATTAACTGGGGCAAGGACTGCAAGTTTCTTCAGCTCTAATATTTGTTAGTGAAGACTGAATATATAACTTGTAGAGTTGTTGTGAGAATTAAGTAAGTTATTGTGCCTGAAGTTGACACCTAAATGTACTGGACTTTTGTCTTTCTTCCTATTTCCTACTTTATTTGCTCATTCCACTCTATTGTCACTTCCCTCTTCTAATGTTACCTTTCCCTAAAACCACATTTCCATCTCAGAGTGACGACTTGTCCTTCTGCCAGTGTATCCGTGATCAAGAAAAACATCTTCGAACTAAGACTGTCTGCTTAGATTATTGACATAAGGAAATCAGACATTGAATCTGGTTGAAAGTACAAATATTTTTCGCAGTGAAATGGAACTACAAATGCTTATTTTGTTTTAATAATTGCTATATTTGGCTAAATCATGTGTCAGCCAACTAATGGATAATTAATCTATCAGTGAAAACAGAAGAGCAATCAAAAGTCTCCCATAATTTTTTAAATTTAATTTGAGGTGTGTCCTGGTGTGTGTGTGTGTGTGTATGTGTGTGTGTGTACAAGAGCAGGTATGCTTGAACACTCTGATGTAGCATTATTTTCATCCAAAGTGATTTATCTTGGATCACAATAGGAAGTGACAATCAATATAATCAAAGTTCTTTGTTAATAAGGAGTGTATCACCATTCATATGTTGCTTTCATGGAAAAATCCCCACAGACAATGGACAACATACAGTGAGCCTCCAGGCCACTCCACGTGTGGTGTGACACAGGCTCTTAAATTGGCCCCCATTGTTTCTGTGTGATTACGTCAGCTCCAGTATCTGTAAAATCTTGCTTCTAGTCCATAGACTATAGCAAAGATGATAGGATGTACATGATTACTTGATGACAATGTTATATCACATAAGGTGATACACATTGTTCTGTAGTGAAGAACCACAAATCTACCTCCCTTGTTAGTTTTGAAAATGACACCTGTTATGTATAAGGTGGCTTCCTAAGACGGGAGACTTATTTGGCAAAGGACTCTGGCAACCTCTGGGAGCTGAGGGCAGCCTATGGATGACAGCCAGCAAAAAAACGACGCCTATATATCTACAACCACAGGGAAATAAGTTCTTCCAACAACTTGAAGCATCTTGGGAGAGCTTTCATCTGTTGAGCCTCAGATAAAACCGCATCCCTAGCCAACACCTTGTTTACAGCCTTATGAGATCCTAAGCACAGGATTCAACTAACTTGTGTCATGTACTGACCCACAGACAGTGACAAAACATACATGTATAATTTAAAGCTGCTAAGTGTGTGACAATTTATTATCTAGCACCATGAAATCAATACACTACATGCTTTGTTTTCTGTTCCCTCAATACAGGGTCCGGCAGAAGTAACGCCTGCTTGAGTGTGGTTGGTAGGGCAATAATATGGGTGTAATAATTTATAGTTTTAATTTGAATATTTCACCTAAAATGTCATATGGTGTGCTTGAGTATTATGTTGTTATGCTACACAATTACATGCTTATGATTTATAATAAAAGATTTTGTAATAAAACAAGTGCTGTTATTTGTGCTGGACCCTGTATTTGATTATATACCCTTAAAGACTAGACCATTTCTTCAGTATTTTGATTTGCTTATTTTTAAGGGTCTTAAAACAAAAATCCAAGGTAACCTTTACTAATATGCAGTATACCAATATACACATGTTCATCCTAACATATGCATGCTATTTTGTTATTTTCCAAGTGCTTTCATATACATTACTTTGTGTAACACACATATTGTGTGGCAAAGGCAGAAAGATACTATGCTATTTCAAAGGTAAGGAAACTGAAGTTCAGGGAGATAGAAGTGGCTCCACTTAGTACATAGGAAGTAAACCACCTATTGAGTTAGCAAAAGAAGTCAAGACAGGTCACAGGAGTAGTCTCTAATCAGAGATTGGTTGGAATAACAAACTTGGTTCCTGCTTATTTCACTTTACTACCAAACTGGCAAACGTGCAGTAAAAATATAGTCCAGTTAAGGAAACCAATTAATGAGCAAAATTCTCTGATGACTTAGTTTTCCATGAATGGGTAACCAGGTTTGTCAGCCAAAAATCTTAATACTAATTAAGGAACCTATCACGACAGAGAAGCTTAGAATTAAAGCCTCAGCCTTTTAAAGCATTTTATCTGGGGGGGGGGGTTCTATATTAGCTCTCAAGCATCTATTTTAATGCTATATAAACGATTCTTTGCTGTATCATGTTACATAATATTGGGTTCTATTTTTCTGGATTATCAGATCTAAAGACAGCTTGGCCCAACCTATCCAACCTAGTAAGGTTACTGTCTTATTTTGGTGTTCCAATCACACTGTTTACATCTATAAAAACAATCTTTTAAAAACCAAGTGAATAAAAATTAAGTTAGTATCTATCAACTTCTACATTTCGTTTTTTAACTATAACTTACATTGAATATTACTTGTTTAAAAAGTCCCTCCATATAATTAGTGACATGTGATTTATGATTTTTGAATCATTAAGTACCTTAAAGCAGCAGTAAGACTTAGAAATTTCAACTGCATACAATTTTCATTTTTACTCCATTTCTAGATTTAGAAGCTACTTGAATAGGAGAGATTAGAATTTTTTTTCAGTGACTCTATATCCCACTGAGCTAAGTGAGCATATTTGGTAACTGTGTAAACAATTCACTGTGCATTGTAATGGGTGACTTTAGTCTCTGTGGTGTGTACATGGCACTCCGGACCGTCCCAGTGGGAGAGTCACTATGCTCCCAAGAGAGGCTGTAAGTCAGTGTGTTGGGTCAGCGTGCTGCCATTATAAAGGACATATACACAATGTGTACACTTGCTATGGTGCTGGTAATGGAGTCTGGTACACAACAGGTGAGAGTAAATTTCCTTTACTCTCATGCTGCTGAAGCTACAAGGCAGTGAGGAAGGTAAAGACAATGTATGTATCTTAAATAATAAGAGAAACTCATAAAGACCTTTCTAACTTTGCTAGGTTTTAATTGCTATTATCTGTGACTTGTGCCAGCTCCTTCTGACTAACCCAATCTTTCTTTATCAAGGTACTTTAAATAATCTCTGCTGATTTCTTTTTTGATGAAATTTCCTAAAACCTATGTAAATAAGAAAGCAGACTGTGGTTTCATATCATTTTTAACATGGTAATACATTCTTCTGTTTCAATCTTTCAGTAATATTTTAAACACCTATTAATACTCCGATTATTATTGGGAGCCCAACAGTAGAAAAATAAAAGAGTATATGTTGTCATGTGTTAGACCTTGAGCCCTGGGCTGCTATGTCAGATGTAAATTTTTTCCTGTTCCACTGCACGTGCCAAGTGTGCTTAGTAAGAGTCAGTCTCTGCTTGCGATGGGAACAACATCTGGGATAGTCAAGTTTAACAGCTACAATGCAGAGTTTAAAGACACAGACACATGTAGAAATTTTTTGTTTCTTATTAAATTTCTCTGCCCAATTTTTTGAGTCCCATCCCCATTTTTCAGTCAAATTCCTCTTTCTTTGTGTCTTCTCTATTTCCAGAGCTTAATAAACTTAAAGGTCATTAAAAATTGAAAAATGAGAAAAAAATCTCAATCTTTCATATTTGATCTTTTGCAAAAGTGAGGAAATTTTGGTACAATGTAGCTAAAACAATATGCCATTGAACTATGTTAGAAGTTACCACTCAGCTGGCCTTGCAGAAAATCTGGGGCTGCTCAGCCAGCAAATAATCTGGTGCCTCTGAATAAGGTTGGGATCTATAGATGATCATGGCTGCATGATTGGCACCACTCTATTTTTGAGAATCAAAGTTGTTTTGCTTGTTTGCAAATAAAAGGCGCATGCTGAGAAAAAACTGTGGAAAAGTTTGAGCTGCCTTAGGAGATGTCTGAGACACCTAAACAAATAGATGAAGAGAGGGTAAAGAGAACAGTGAGAACATGGAGTGCAAATGAGATGAGCCCTAAGACTCTGTTCAAAGAAGGAAATATTAGAGGAAGAACAGCAGGAAGAACAGAACCTAAGTCTCATCATCTTTTCCTGCTTCCCACAGGTTCACTCTGGTCCACTCCAGCCCGAAACATGGTAAGCACTTTTGATGTGAATTTTGGAAAAAAATTATCACAGAAAGGAGACTATCAATAATTTAATAGTGTGTAGAACTGAAGGGAAGAATTTTAAAAATGACAATACTTATTTATATTTGCCTATCACAATGGCTAACGTAGATGAGAAATCCTAACAAAAGAAGCCTCTTAAAATGTTAAAGAATGCAGAACCTCACACTGAGTACATCTGTGTGGTACAGAGTTTCACATGCACTATATTATTTGATGTTTACGACTACTCTGAGCTGCAGTAATTTTCATCCCATTTTTATATGGTGCGGGTGTTCAGAGCTAGTCAGCCCAAGGTGTGCTTCTGTGGTATGTAGATTGTTCTGAGCTAAGGACAACTTTAGCTGCAAGTTCAGGCAAAATTTCTACTCCTCTCTTTACAACTTGGAAGAATTTGAATTAGGGGCCCTACCCATAACAGTGAATTAGCCAAGGTAACTTTTTTCACCTTTCTGTAGGGCAGGATAAGCTTCTATTGACTAAACATCTGTCCTTACTATCATTCTGCAACGACCCTTTGAAGCTACCAAGGCACCTATCTCATCCCTAGCTCAGATTCTTATACCCATCTCCCTTTCTCTTTCTGATGCTCTTACCCATGTGGGATCTCTGACTCTCTCATGTATGTGGGGTTCCCAAACACATGTATGTATAAATTTGTTCTTTTTAATTTGCCCCATGTCTATTTGATTAGTAGACCAGCCACAAGAACTTTAAGTATACAGGAAAGATTTTTTCTTCTCCACACAAAAAAGTAAGGCTCAAAAGATTTTTGTTTATCTTAGGTAAGACAATAAATTGAATTTCAAGTGAGTATTTGTCTAAAGATAAAGTTAACACTACCATTTAGTGAAATTCTTTGTTTTGCTCAAAATAGTTCAAAGAAACATATTCAATACTCAACCTGACTCAATTTACCTACCATCTATATTTAAAAAATATATCCACCCACAAAATATATATATATATTTTTACATAGCACAGAGTCATAAATATAAAGGTCTCAATTATTTGTTGGGAACTCTGCATGCCAAGGCTGGCTAAGATTCAGAGAAGTTAATGTAGGCTGGGATACGTATTACCAGAGATTCATGGATGAGTAACATGGACAGATAACAACCTGGAGACGACCTGAGTGAGTCACAGTGAAACAATAAAAGGGAAAAGTGATTTTTCAGTGATTTAAGTCATTTCAGTCTTACATGACCAGAGTACAGGAATTATGGCTAAACCACAATTTGACATTTATTTTTTAAACGAAAAATTAAGGTTTACCAGAGCTAATAAAAGTGGTAGAACTTTTCTACCAATATAACCCAGCAATTGGATTATTCATTCATAAATGAAGCTTTATTGGGCACTTACTATGTATGGACCATGAGAAGAAAATTATCTGCTGATATGAACTCCCCACAGTCAAGTGAGGGCCCAAATTTTATGAATGATGAGTCTAGAAGCCATTTGCAGACAGGGATTCCTCACATTCTCTGTATACTGGGAAAAACAGACAACTCTTGTTTACATGGTCTCCATAAACCACTGCAGGGAAACCCTGGTTTCATCTTTCTACCATTGGACATAGACCTGACCTTTCCAGTCAGAACTGCAAAAGTTGGATACCTCATTTACATAAAATTAACCTAATTGGGAACCTGGGTGGAAAGTTTTGCTATAAAAGGTGGCATCCCCTTTTCCTTGGGGAAAACAGTTTAGGTGTTACCTGAATCTGTGTCTCAGGCTGTAGGCCGTTTTGCTCAATTAAATGCTTATTATTTTTTTGTTACATTCTAAAATTACAGATTGGTAGCCTGGGGTGGTAAACACACAATACAATATACAGATGATGTATTATAGAATGGTGTACTTGAACCCTGTATAATTTTATCAATCAATATTAGTGCAATAAATTCAACAACAAATTAAAATTAAAAAATAAAATTAATTTTGGTTTATATATGTGACAAACCTGTTAGCCAACTATCACCATGATGAAGGACTGAGACTTGCTGTCCTTGCCATCAGAGGACACTACCTAGTGAGGGAGATGAGCACATAAGCTTCATTATTACGATGCGCTAAGTATGACAACAGAATATGAGGCCACCAAAAGAGCAGCGGCTCATTTGTACACAGTCAGGGACATTTTATGGGAAAAGTTAGATATAGGTATACACATTAGATATTTACATATAGATATAGAAGTATTCACCTTTTTATAGAGAGAGACTAAGGTGCAGTCAAATTAAGAGGATGGAGAGGAACATTCTTGATAAAAAGGATTTTTAAAGGAAAACATGAAAAATTCCTGTGTGAAAAATACAAATGTGATTTGAATCCTTGCTCTGTACTAAGTAACACTGCAGCCTGGGTTCGTTTCTTCACCTTTCTGAGCTTCAGTTTCCTCATCTAATAAATAGTTACAATAAAATTCTCTATGAAAAAGGCATGTGAGACACAACCAGTATAACTCACTAGAAAGTCCAGCCTATGGTGTCTGAAAATTGACGATTTCCCTCCATATATATTGCCTCCATTCATTTAACATCTTGTGAGTCAATATTGAGGAAAGACAAACTTATTCTCCTAAAAGTATTTAAAAATTCTGTTGGCTACTCATTGCTCTGCTAGATAGACCACCATTCCACGTTAGCATTATAATTCCTTTGCTGTTAGGCTTGTCCTTCTACCTCTCTTAGATGCAAGTAATAGTCTGGGTGAATATTTTATATGTCATGTGCAAATAGCCCCATCACACACTTTAAGTTTAGCATCCCTATATTAAAAGATGCCACAACACACTTACTTTGCTTCAGGAAATAGTATTTTGATACTAAGATACATAAAGTCTGAAGCAAAGTGAGAAGCTTACGCTTACGACAATCATTTGCATGTCAAAACCCAAATCGTGCTTCTTCCTCATTTCTATTGACAGTGATTGTGTCTACCTGATAGGAACACCTGAAAGAGCTGTGCATTTCAATTAGTCTCATAAATGCTTTCCTATAACAGAGGCTGCAAATTAAAATAAAATTTTCATCATGTATCTGCCCACAGGTACTAGAATAATAATAATGATTAAGGGCCTTAGTCTGCTTTTTGTTCTACAAAAGGAGCTTGACATCAATAGGAAAGAAAAATAAAAAAGAAACCACAAAACTTCTTTTATTTCTTTATTGACAGTTTTTATTGAAATGTTAGACTGCTGGGAAAACCTGGAAATCTGCCCACTTTCTTTATAGTCAGAGAGTACATTTTAAATTTTACCATCTACATGAAGAAGTTTCTTTTGAGAAAAACATATCTTTACACTTTTTTCCTACAAACAATGCTTCGTTCGTCATACATATAAATTTGAAATTAGCCAACTGAGATATGGATAAAGAATAAATAAATGAAAGAATACTAGTTTGATAGCCCAAAATCCCAATACCCATTCCCAACTTTGCTGTCACTTAATACCTCACTGACCATAGGTATAACACTTTTTTCTCTGTATCTCACATTTGCTACCCCACAAATCCAGTACAATGGTCTTCATTCCTTGTCTGTGTCAAAGATCCTATGTAGTTCAAATGAGCTGGGCATGCCTAAGTTTTGTTACATGCTATAAAACATGGTTTTATAGATTTAGTTAATATCTGAAAGTTAAAATTAATAGGTATTTGCTATGATAGTGAAATAATATATAAAATTAATACAAAATTTTGCAACTGTACACATAGCACTTTTAAAATTATAAATGGTGTTAAAATTTGGACCAGGTAGACATGATGGTAGGTGTATGAGCAGAAACTAGCTGGTCACAAGATGGTGGCAGATTAGGTGAAAGCTTCACTAACCTCCTCCCAGGACCAAACTGGAATGACAACTAAATTATACACAAATCATCCTGAATAACCAACTGAAGACTAACTGAAGAGAAGATTTATAACCAAAGACTTACAGAAGAAGCCACATTGAGACTGGTAAGAAGTGTGGAGGTATGAGAGGGCTGGTAGGGTTCCCATAGTGGCAACTGAAGTACCAGAGGTGTATCTCAGCTTCAGGGGGACTCCTCCTGAGAAATGGGGGATATAAACCTAAGGCAGGCTCTACAACTTACAGCACCAGAACCAGAAAAGACAGCCACATAAAATTCGGCTGTGAAAAGCAGTGGGGTTTCTATCTACCAGGAAGATGCAGCTGGAGCCTCTTAAATGGCTAGTGCACAAAATTTTGTTTGCAGCCACTTACCCTGGTCTTTGGAAGAGGGAGGGCAGAACAGATTCGAGACATGTGAGGAGTATGGGGTTGGTGACTCTTGGAAGAGAGCTGAAGGGTCAGCTGCCAGGATCCCTGCTCTGAATCACTCTCCATATTGCAGAAGTCATTTTTCTCAGGCAGAGCACTTCCCTACATGCAGCATCAGCCTGGGGAAAAGCAATAATTCCATTCATAGGAATCCCTCTTGGTTCATCCTGTGGAGTCTCTTTCAGTAACAAAGCCTAACTGACAGCCAGCAGGTGGAGGCTGACATCTGGCTTCTCTGAGACATTTGATGAACCACCCCTGAGGCCAGACCTGGTAAAAGCCAGCCTTGGTGCCCGGGTTGGTCCTTACAGTATCCACCGATGCCCAGCAGAGGGAGCCACAAGTTGTGGAACACTGTAGCTCCCAAAGGGGTTGCCCAGGGCCAGGCACAATCAGTGTCTGATATAAGTCCGAACCAGAGTTTTTGCTAATCTACCTAATACATAGAAACCAATGCAAAGAGGCAGCCAAAATGGGGAGTCAAAGAAACATGTCCCCAATTAAAGAACAAGATAATTCTCCACAAGAAAAGCTAAATGAAAAGGAGGCAAGTGATTTATCAGGTAATAGGATTCAAAGTAAGATTATCAGGGATACTCAACAGCATGAAAAAAGACATAGAAACCATAAAAAAGACCAGTCAGAAATAAGAATGCAATATTTCATATAAATAATATAGTGGAAGGAGTAAATAGTAGGTTAAATAAAGTAAGGAATCAAATCAGTAATTTGGAAGGCAAGGTAGAAAAAAACACCCAATCAGAACAGCAAAAAGAAAAATAATAATTTTAAGAAATGAAGATAGTTCAAGGGATCTTTGGAACAACATGAAGCATAACAACATCCAATTCATAAGTATACCAGCAGGAAAGGAGAGAGAGCAAAGGATTGAGAACCTATAATGATCAAAAACTTCTCTAACCTGATGAAGGAAAAAGACACAGAAGTCCAGGAAGCTCAGAGAATCTTGAACAAGATGGACCCAAAGAGGCCCACACCAAGGCACATCATATTTAAAATGGCAAAGCACAGAGACAAGGAAAGAATCTTAAAAGCCACAGAGAAAGGCAATTAGTTAACTACAAGGGAACTCCCATAAGTCTGTCAGATGATTTCTCAACAGAAACATTTCAGGCCAGAATGGATTGGCATGAAATAATCAAAGTAAAAAGCAAAGACCTACAATGAAGGCTACTTCCCCAGCAAGGCTATTATTTAAATAAGAAATAGCCTTGAAAAGGAAATTTTTCTGAAATATTTCCTAGGGCAAGAGAAACAAAAGAAAAATGAACAAATTGGACTACATCAAATTAAAAAGGTTTTGCACAGCAAGGAAATCATCAACAAAATGAAAAGGCAACCCACTTAATGGGGGGACATATTCACCAATACATCTGTTAAGGGTTTAATATCCAAAATTTATAAAGAACTTTAAAAGCTCAACACAAAAAACAAACAAATTTAAAAATAGACAAAAGGAGCTGAATAGATACTTCTCCAAAGAGTATATACAAATGGCCAAGACATATGAAAGGAGAGATACTCAATGTCACTAATCCTCAGAAAAATGCAACTTAAGACCACAATGAAATATCAGTTCTCACCTGTCAGAGCTATCATCAATAAGTCAATAAACAAACACTGGTGAAGATGTAGAGGAAAGGGAACCCTCATGCACTGTTGGTTGGAATGCAGACTGGTACATTCACTGTGGAAAGCAGTATGGAATTACCTCAAAAAATTTAAAAATTAAATTGCCTTATGACCCAGTAATTTCACTTCTGGGAATTTATCTGCAGAAACCTGGAACCAAAAATATATGTACCTCTATGTTCATTGCACCATTATTTACAATCACTAATATTTGGAGGCAGCTCAAGTGTCCATCAGTAGATGTGTGGATAAAACCACTATGGAACATTTATAGAATGGAATACTACTCAGCCACAAAAAAGAAAAAAATTACCCTTTGTGACAGTATGGATGGGCCTGGAGAACATTATCCTAAGTGAAATAAGCCACTGAGAGAAAGAGAAATACCATATGACTTCACTCACATTTGGAATCTAGTGAATAAACCAAACTAACAAGCAAAACTGAGACAGTCTCAGATAGAGTAGGCTGACAGCTCTCAAGTGTGGGGGTTGGTGGATGTGATCGAGTAAAAATTTTAAAAAATGAGAAAGAATTCATGGACATGGACAACAATATGATGATTGCAGAAGAGAGAGGGATAGGTGGAGGTGGAAGAATATGTGGGGAGGATAGATAGTAATAGAAAAATACAATGAAAATAATGAAAAAATGAAAAGCTCAGATTGAATGAATGAATGAGTGAATAAAAATTTGATTCAGGAATCCTTCCAGTCAACAGCATTAAAATTCAAGGGTCAACAAATTCAGCATTATCTTCTGTAATTACACTAACTAAATGACATTAATACCTTCCTGATAATGTGGCAAGAATGGGGAAAGTGAGTACACCAGTAATGTTCTTGTGGAATTCTCATTTCTGTTTTTTTTAAGATTTTATTTATTTTTAAACAGAGGGGAAAGGAGAGAGAAAGCAAGGGAGAGAAATATCAATGTGTGGTTGCCTCTCATTGTGCCCTCCACCAGGGACCTGGACCACAACCCAGGCATGTGCCCTGACTGGGAATCAGACCAGTGACCCCTTGGTTCTCAGGCCAGCACTCAATCCACTGAGCCACACCAGCCAGGGCAGTTCTGTTTTTATTAAAGGATATTACTGCTAGACTCTCATTTCACTTTTGCCTTGTGTCCTAACCTGAAAACAAGTAAATTGTACATCTTTATTGTAAATGAGGAGCTATGCCATTTTTGTAGTATTTCAAGATAAATGTAAAACAAATACACTTTTGAGTCACTTAGTCCAACATTCAATATTCGAATATGAGGTAGCAATAAAGGGACCTTTTCCTCTTCCAATTAATGAGTCCTGAAGTGAAGCATAGAGGGGTGTTCTCACTCCCCTTGATTTTGATCACCACATAATGTTGATATGAGTTTTAAGAGGAAAAATGGAAATCATCTGCTCCATGCAACGTATTATGTACCATATATGGCTTTAACTTTAGGCTATAATCACTAACATAATTTTATCATTCCATTGTCTTGACTATTGAAGCTGATTTAACTGTTTTAGAAAACTCTAGAGAAAGACAAAAAGTTACCCATGAATTCATTGTTCATAACAGTAACCCCCTCCAGCCCCACTACCACACTGACAAAGATTCTTCTTGACTAAACTTGAATCTGGTTTTTACTAAGACATGACCCTGAGCTCTCTCCTTGGCTCATTTAGTCCAGTATTAGCAAGACTCCTGTTGAGTCTGAAAAGATGTACTATAAACCCTACCCTTGGTATCTGATTCCCTTCCATCTCTAATAAAATTCCTTATCCCTCACCCTGAATATTTTACCACTCTCGCCTATCTTCAGCAATGATCCAGTCGAGTTGGGGTAGCCAGAATACTCTTTACCCATGGTGTTTCTTAGTACTTTTTCATCCATAGACCCTCACCCTGCTCATTGGCTATAAATCCCCATTTGTACATGTTGTGTGCAGAGTTAAGCTTTATCTTTCTCCCTTACTGAAAAATTCCCATTGTAGTAGCCCTCACTTAATCAACTTTTCCTGCCAACATTTTTACCATCTTTAACAAGTGTCAAAAATATATTTTTTGTTAAAATCCTTTCATCAAAATTTTTAAGTGAACAGCAAACTTCAATCTATATGCCGTAGATAGCATTAAATCATAATTTATTGTCAAGCCTCTTAGAAACCATTTCTTAAAATCCTTGCCTTGCTTTGTCCATCAATCCCAAACAATTTTCTCATGATCGTGATGGTGCCTGTTCTCTTTGCTCCGGGCACCTGACTGAGAATTAGACTACATGTTATGCTAACAACCTTTCTCTCAGTTTTTGGTTATGTTTCAGTGCATTTTATATTTGTTCTCAATGACAAATACTGCTGTGCCATCTCTGTGCTATCCAATGATCCAACGAACGATCACCCAATGAAAAGAACAGGGAAACCTAACTCTATGGAACAATCAGCCCTGGAAACCTGAAACATGATCTTGACATCATATGTAGCAGTGAAGCTCTGTCCTCAGATTTCAATAGTTTAGCTTGACCTCAGGGTTAAGAACAAACATATGGAGACCTTGTGAACCCAAACCATTTATCCTGTACACTTATATTAATATGTGGAGTAATATATGAGGGGAGACCCCCAAACCAGAATTTACTTATAAAAAAGTGTGTATTTATTCTTACATGTTTAAACTTCAGTCTCCTTCAAAATACTCTCCATTTGATACAATACACCTATCAAGAGTATTTTTTCCACTGCTCAGAACAGTTTTCGAACTCAGAGATTTTGATGTCATTTAGTGCTTCTGCTGTTTTTTGTTTCATCTCTGCCATGCTGGCAAAATGTTTCCCTTTGAAGACTTTTTTCATCCAGGGATGAAAAAGTTTCTCAGGACAAGATCAGGTGACTAGGGAGGATGGGGCATGGAAGTAATGCTGTTTTTGGTCAAAAATGGCCGAACACTCACTGCAGTGTGGGTGAGTGCACTCCTAAATCACCCCTCATGAAATGGGCAAACTCATTGAAAGAGTCTTCAAAATAAGCTCAGTGAAGCCAAATGCAGTCATTCACAGCAAAGTCAGCTGGTGCACTCATACAGATGGGCTCCTGGAACGCTGCCTGGAGCAGAAAGCTTGCACAAAGGGCCTGCCCTCCAGAAGATAGTTCCGGGTATTGTTATTTTTGGTCTGCCTTCATAAACAGCTAATAATCAAAGATGTCTAATATTAATTATTATCATAAAAGTACTAATAAAATAATATTGATATATTTTATTCCCATAAGAATTACTACAAGAATAGACTGGAATATTAAGTCTTATTGAGGATATCTAGTACTTGGGATTCTAAAACAGCTAGTAGGAATATAAAATGATACTACTACTTTGACAAAGTATAACTTGTATACCTCACGTTTATGTTTTTATGGCCTTAATATTTAATGCTCTTTATTAAACACAACAACAAAAACAAAATCATCTATATCAATCCATTGTTTTAATCAACCTGACTTTAAAACTCTTGCTAGGAAAGATAAAAGTTATAATATCTTTTTTTAATTGTATTTTTCTACTACTATTTAACCACCTCATACCCCCTACCACAATCACGAACTTGTCCATGTCCCCGAGTCCCTTTTCCTTTTTGCTGCATCTCTTTATCCCGTAACCTCCCCAGATGGCTGTCAGCCTGCTCACTATCTATGAGTCTGTCTCTGTTTTGCTCATTAGTTCAGTTTGTTCATTAGATTCCACATCTGAGTGGAATCATATGGTATTTGTCTGTCTCTGACTGGCTTATTTCACTTAGCATAATGTTCTCTAGGTCCATTCTTGCTGTTGCAAATTTATTTTTCATTTCAAGAACTCCACAAGAACTCATTTAACCTTAAATCTTTGAATAGATGGCATCAACTAAACCTTTACTTTCCAAGACTCTTAGAAATCCTTCCTTTAATACACACCCTCACCTTACTATTTCTATTATTTGTCAACTCTTATGTCATTATCTTTAACCAATCCTCACCAAGCCTAAGATGGAAAGATGACCTACTTTAAATAAGAATCAACATCTCATAAATATGCTAATTTTGTCTTCCATACTCATAGATATACTAAGACTTTATCAAATCCAAACTTTCTCTTACCATGAAAGAATAATTTCAGCTTTGCTTTACTAACTGGTTGTATTTCAAAGAACTGGCATTTAACAATCTTTTTTGCACTTTTTTTCTGGTTTTAGTGAGGCATTTTTAATGTGGCTGGAGTGGTGGTAATCAACACCACATTACAGTTATATGGGATTGTGACTATAGCCCAGCCTCAACATATGGTACCAACCGATATCTAAGTCTTGAGTGTCCTTCTGATTGCCACACGCTCACTCCCTCAGGTCCCTTATATACCCCCTTATCAGAAAAGGCCCTCCACCACCATCTTCTTGCTATCCCTTTACCCTCATTGATTATTCCTCACAGTCTTTATGACTATCTCCAATATTTATTTATTTATTTATTTTCTGATTCTCTCCAACTGAAGGTAAGATCCAAAATAACAGAAACCTTTCTGTTTTATTTGCTACTATAATTCTAGTGTGTAGTACAGGGTCTGATGGAAAGTAATGGTTTAATGTCATGAATGGATGCAAAAATGAATTATGTGGTAAGTGGTAAATGAGAAAATGGGTACAATGTCTAGAAATAATCATTACTCTGGAGTAATGGTTGAATAGGGGGAGGTAAGGAAAAGATTTAAAGTTGAAGGACCTAAAGGGTATTATGCTAAGTGAGATAAGTCAGTCAGAGAAAAACAAATATCATATGATTTCACTTACATGTGGAATGTAAAGAAGAATATGTGGAACAAGCAAAACAAAAACAGACTCATAGATACAGACTGATGATTGCCCGAGGGGAGAGGGTGTGGAACTGGGTGAAACGGGGAAGGGATTAAGAAGTACAGATTGGTAGCTACAAAATAGTGATGGGGAAGTAAAGTACAGCATGGGAAATATAGTCAATAATATTGTGATAACTATGTATAGTGCCAGTTGGATACTGGAAACATGGGGGGGGGAGACTTTATAAAGTATACAAATATCTAACCACTACACTGTGTACCTGAAACTAATACAAAGTAATATTGAATGTATACTGTAATTAAAAAAATAATAAAATTAAATTAAAAATAAGGTTGAAAAGTTTTTTTAAATTATTTTATTGTTGTTCAAATGCAGTTGTCTGCATTTTCTCCCTACCCCTCTACCTCACCCCAGCCAAACCCACCTCCCTCCCCTGCTTCCACCCTCCCCCTTGGTTTTGTCAATGTGTCCTTTATAGTAGTTCCTGAGAACCCTTCTCCCCACTCCCCTCTGGCTATTGTTAGATTGTTCTTAACTTCAATGTCTCTGGTGATATTTTGTTTGCTTTTTTCTTTTGTTGATTATGTTACAGGTAAAGGTGAGATCATAAAGTTGAAAAGTTTTTAAGAATGGGGAAAAATATTGGGGATACAATCGGTGAGAAGAACAAGAAGCAATTGATGAAATGTTTTGGTTCCAGTTGGAGAAATAACTTCCATTTTTAGGGCAAAGTCTAAGGGAATGACAGGTATAGAAGCAAATGGATTATGATAAGCATAATGGTTTACCATGTAACATGTAATAGTTTTGAAAAATAATTTAGATTAATAGAAGAGCTTGCTAAATTTGTGTAACAAATATTTTCCTGTGAAATTGGAAGTGATGTCATTTGCTGTAATCAAGTGAACATGGTGGTAGAATATGTGGGTCAGTAGTGTAGAATGGAGATATTTTGAAATAAAAATTTAATGAGTGGAAGAAAGAACTAATTGGGGACATTTTGGAAGATATTGGAAGGCATTGGGAAACCATGTGACTTTGGAGACCATACATTTTCAGTGTTATACTTAACTATGATTACTCTCCTATGCTGCTCAACATGAGAAATATAGAAATGAAATACAGGAGCTCAATGAAAAATAATTATTTTAGTTATGCTTGTTTTTAATAAATGATTGTGCTATACGTTCATTGAATATCAAACATGTTTTATTAGATTGATACTACTTAAATTATTTAAGTCAGATATGCTACCTACAGAAATTGTAAAGACTTTAAATATACAGAATTTTAGCCATCAGCACCCTATAAAATTTTAGTCGGGCCTCAATTTTAATGCTATTTTAACTTTTACAACTAAAGTATTAATAATTTTAACTTTGTTTATTGAAGGAAAGCTGAGAGAGTTTGAAATCTCAAGCATTTAGAACATTCTCTGCTTAGTCTTCAAAGTAGATCTTCAGCAAAACTCTTCTAGCGCAGTTATGATATTTTTAATTATATTAGATATTTTTAAAAGTCCAATTTAAATCATTCTTATTATATTTACTTCCTTTCAAAGATTAAAGTTCATAATGATGAGGAAATAGATATACCCCTCAGCAAAAGTTCAGCATAATGTTTCTATACACACACAAACACACAAACTCTCTTCTCAGTGGACTCAAAAAGAAATCCTAAGAAATGAAGTTATTGTAGAAGTTGTATTTGTAAAAGGTCTGCACATATGATCTATAATCATTATATTGCTTTGGTTACTAAGATACTGTTCTTAGCTTAATTCAAGTGCTTAAGGGGAGTCTCTAAACTGGGCATTTGACGACCTTTCATTGTGATTTATTTTTTCTACTTACTTATTCAACATGCTTGACTAAAACACTTGCAAATTTACTTCTACTTCATTAGTTTATGAATTCTTGGGAGAGGAGCAAAATCCTCTTTGTGTTTACATAACCAATGCCTAGCACTGTGGCTAGCTCTGGTGTGGCTAGTGCAATTAGGCATTCAATAAATATTTGTATTTGGGAGTTGGATAGAGGAAAAAACATTACAGGAATTGAATTATAGGTGAAAATTTGTCTAATAAAGGTGCACTTTTTACGCAAAGCTAACTAGGCATAACATCTGTCAATTTGCACTTACTAAATGAGAAAGTGTTGAAACATTTCTAAGAGGGCTCACAGAACAATTTGTAAAACATTTTGATTAAATGCAAACCCTTTGGAGCTCTTTAGTGAGAAGGTACTGTTGACATTACAGTAAAATTGAGCAATTATCAAAAAAAATAAAAAAAACACAAAAGGGGAAAGATCTGCCATGTCATGACTACAAGCAGTTGTGTACCAAAAATTGTGTCCGGATCAAGTAAACTGATAAATATGCATATGAATTTTGAAAACTGTTCATTTTAGTCATAATTATACTGATAGAGATCAGAGAAGACACTGTTTATTTAAAATGTATTCTTATTTATATATAGTTAAACACAGATAAGTTAGAAATTATTATATATCAATTAGCTTTTTATTTTAAGTGATTTTTAAATGGTAAGCCTGTAAACCTCAGTACGCAGTTGAGGCACCTTATATTGTAAATGGGTAATTGCCCTTCTAGACATAAAAAATATTTTGTGATTGTAGGAACGTTATTTTTAACAAACACTTATTGAGCACGATCATCGGAGACGCCGCATAGAGCAGAATTACGGACCCTGCCTCTGTAATAGCTCAGATGTCTTGTTCTCAAATAGATACTGTATGTGTTCGGCGGAAGTATGAGCCTTATGCTTAGGATTCAAATAGATATGAGTCTATGTTATTAAGTAAGCCAACTTTTCTCTCAAAATAATTCCAAGTAAATCTTAAGGAAATTGCCTATTTTCAAGTAAAAGCTTTTGAGTTTTAGTAATTTTATGGCCTCTTTCATAAACTTTCTCCTATTACCTCTATGCTATTGTTAGGTACGACACCCCAGATTTAAAATAAATTCATGCAGTTAAGGAGATTTGATGAGATGAGAAATGTATTGACATTAAAGCTAGTTTGAGCTAATGTGCAGCAATAATATTCCAAGTTTTACATCAAACCATTGAAAAAGCAAAGTAATTTATTTCTCAGTAATCTGTATTTACTCAGGTCTCATCACTTTTCAAAACTGTGCCTAAATTTGAAAAAACATATAGATTTGAAAAGATTAAAACAAAATAGATGAGATATATTGGAAAACTGGAATTCTGCTTAAAATTTAAGGTAATGTAAGTATTTCAAAATTGAAAATGAAAAGTTTTTATACATGTGGATGTTTCTAAAAGGCACTATGGGGACATATTCGTCATAAGCAGACTAGGAGCCTGACACCTGGCGGGGTGCATTATGACAGCTGCATTTCATTCTTATGTACTTTGTTCTATTTTGCAAATGATGCCACTTAATCGAAGGTTGATTAGCTTTACAATGTCCTAATAAATAGAGCATTTTCTAATTTCTTATATTCTTCACTTTAAAAATTAATTACGTTGTGAAAACCTAGCCCTGACTGAGAAATACAAACCTAAATTTAAGTTACGGGGTCTCCCAGTTTTTGCTTTTTTAAATTTTTTTTAATTGCTTAGTATAATTTTAGGCTCACAGAAAAATAATTGATAAGTACATTGACTTCCCATGTTACCCCTTTCCCTACACATGCACAGCTTTTCTTGCCATCAGTATCCCCAATCTTTAGTAGGTGAGCAGATAAATGAATGGTAGTACAGAACCGTACATTTGTTGTGATTGATTAACTTACACTGATGATGTCTTATCACCCAAAGGCCACGGAATCCCTAGGGTGTACTCTTGGTTGTATACTTTCTGTGTTTTTCAAGCCTCACCAGAGGACATATTTTCATTGCTTTTTTACTTTTTTAGAGAGAGAAGAAGGAGAAAGGGAAGGAGAAGCTTTGATTGGTTGCCTCCTACATGCTCCCAGACAGGGGATTTTACATGCCTAGGCCTGGAATTGAACCACTACCTAGGTGTGTGCCCTGACCAGGGATCAAATCCCACAACCTACTGTTTATGGGGAAGGCTCCAACCAACTGAGCCACACCAGCCAGGGCACTTTCTGTGGATTTTAACAAATGTGTAATGACAGACATCTCTCATTACAGCATCACACAGAATAGGTTTGCTGTCCTAAAAATCTTCTGTGTTCCAACTATTCGTTTCTTCCTCTTTTCCAACCACTAAACTTATTTTTTCCAATGTTTTGATCTTCCCAAAATGCCATAGCGTTGAAATCATATAGTATGTAGTCTTTCCAAATTGGCTTATTTCACTTAGTGATATGCATTTAGGTTTCTCCTATGTCCTTTTGTGGCTTGATAGCTCATTTATTATATTGCTAAATAACATTCCATTGTATGGCTGTAATATCATTTATTTATCTACTCACCTACTAAGGGACATGTTGGTTGCTTTCAAGTTGTGGAAAGTATGAATTGAGCTGCTATAAACATCGGTTCATGGGTTTTTATGTAAACATAAGTTTTTAACTTTGGAGGGAAATACTAAGGAGCATGATTGCTAAATTAGATGGTAAGACTATGTTTCCTTGTGTATGTTTACTAGTTTGCCTCCAGAGTAGCTCTACCATTTTGCATTCCCACCAGCAGTGAATGAGTTACTGTTACTAAAATATCATCCACTTTGAGAAAACTGAATAACTTATTGAATATACAAGTATGCTAATTAATTATATATTATTTTGGACTTGAAAGTTTATCTTATTATATCAGCCAATATGTTTTGTGTCCTTTAGTAGATGAAGAGCACTGTTTTCTATACATAAATCACTCTTCTCTGATACTATTTTACATGCCTATTCTAAAGGCTACTGCACAATAAGTGTGAGAACAATCACATCTCATTACATTCCACATGCCAATTACCACTTGTCATGGGGGGAAGAAACAGAAGTAAACCTCAGTTCCACTGTTTTTTTGTTTTTTTCTCCTCAACAGAGACGGCCTGTGAATACAGACCCAGCCCTTCGTCCCTGGGGCACACGGTTCCTAAATGCGCGTCTGTCTGGGCATTTTGACAAGTGCTTCACATGGACTATCTACGTTAATTTTCATGCCACCACGAGGAAGGAGGATTATTATTATTAAAATTAAATAAATGATTAAACTGAGGCATGTGGAAGGTAAAGCAAAACATACGCACAACATGCACACAGAATATTTTGTTCTTTGAAAAAAATCTCTGAAAAGTTTAAGTGAAAATAAGCAGGTATAGTGGTAACATAATGAATATTATATATATTGCATATACATAAAATCATATATATATATGCCCATATATATGGAGAATGTGAAGCCAGAATAAGAATTCTGACATTTACTAGCTTTTCTATTTAATAATTTAATATGCCCCTCTAAGCCACTTGAATATTCCTTATGTTATTGTTGAAAGAAAAATTCAAACACTGAATATAAAATGTATAATATGGTTTGTTGAATCCAACTGTCTTAGTTCTTACTGTGACTATTTATCCATTCACCCAGCAACCATTACTGGGGTGCTACTATGTCGGAAATGTTGGACACATGCTGGAGTTGTAGATGTATAGGTGCGAATGTCAGTCACTGTCATCACAGACTAAGAGCTTGTTTCCACCAGTGTGGTCCACAGATCATTAGCATTGGCATCACCGTCACCTGGTGCTTGTTATAAACACAGAATTTCTAGCCGCACCTCAGACTCACTAAGTTAGATCTGCATTTTAAGAAGGTACCAGGTGTTTAGCAAGCACATTAAACTTTGAGAAGCATTGTTCTAAAAGAGGGGCACATAGTGACAAAACAGGCTGTTAGTTCTAAGGTATTTGAAAGGTGTTTCTATAAAAGACAAGACAGAAAATGAATAATATGTGTCAAAGCTGCCAGTCCTCTTATACATTTTAATGTAGGGAGATATTTAGAGTACCTACAAGGAATTTCTTAATCAGAGGGAGATGGCCATAAACACTGGTCAGGAAATGATTTTCTTAGTATGCCCTGAGAAATAGATGTGAAAATCAAGCAAGAGACCAGGCACAGGGGAGGGTCAAAATGAAGGTGATTCATACAATGGAGGCAGTTGATGTGACAAATGTCAGATGTAAAGACATATTGATTTTATTTATTTTTTAATAATTTTTATTGTTATTCTATTATAGTTGTCCTAACACCCCCCCTTTGCCCTCTTCTGCCCATCACACTCCCACAGTCAATTCCCACACTGTTGTCCGTGTCCATGGGTCATTCATACATATTCTTTGACTAGTCCTTTCCCTTCTTTCCACCATTTATCACTGTCAGTCTGTTCCTTGTTTCCATGTCTCTTTTTCTATACTGGTTGTCAATTTATTTTGTTCATTAGATTTCATGTATAAAGGAGATCATATGGTATTTGTTTTTCTCTGACTGACTCATTTCACTTGGCATAATGCTCTCCAGATCCATCCATGCTGTCATGAAGGGTAGGAGCTCCTTCTTTCTTTCTGCTGTGTAGTATTTCCTTGTGCAAATGAACCACAGTTTTTGCACTGTGGTTCAAAAACTTCTTTCTGCACTCATTGACTGATGGGCACTTAGGCTGTGTACAGGACTTGGCTATTGGAAATAGCATTGCTATGAACACAGGGGTGCATACGTTCTTTTGAATTGATGATTTAGAATTCTTAGTGTATATTCCCAGTAGCCATACTTATAGATGAAATATATATTTTCTATATGGATCTATAAATGTATGGATAAATATATATCCATATAAACATATGGAAATATAAATATATAAATATTTATCCATAAAATATTTATATTTACCATCTAAATATATGATAAATATATATCCTATATATCATATATTAGATAAATATATATTCATATTTATATATCCATATCCATACTATTGAATATATACATTTTAATATACACAATATACATATAATATAGTATACTAATATAGATGTTGCTCAGATTAACTAAAGGATACACACACACATACACAACATATATAAGTATACATATTGTGGTTTTGTAAAATGAAACTGCCTTATGACCCAGTGATTTCACTTCTGGAAAATTCATATCTGAAGAAACATAAAACATTAACTCAAAATATATGCATCCCTATGTCCATTGTAGCATTATTTACAACAACCGAGCTATGGAAGCAATCCAAGTGCCCATCAGTAGACAAATAGGTAAAAATATAGTAGTGGTACATCTATACAATGGAATATTACTTGGTCATTAAAAATGAAACCTTACGACTTGTGACAGCTGAAGTGAAACGAGAGGGTATTATGATGAAATAAGTGAGTCTGAGAAAGACAAATACCATACAATTTCACTTATATGTGGAATCTAGAGAACAGAGTAAAGAACAACCACAATAGAAATGACTCAGCTACAGAGAATAGGCTGATGGTTGCCAGAAGGGAAGGGGTTAAGGGACTGGTGAGGGGATGGTAAAGAATTAAGGGAAAGGTGAAGGGATTAAGAAGTACAGATTGGTAGACACAAAATAGTCACAGGAATATAAAGTACAGTGTAGGGAATATAGTCAATATTTTAGTAACTATTTATGGTACCTGGTAGGTACTGGAGATATCAGGGGAGTAGTTTGTAAAGCGTATAATTGTCAAACCACTATGCTGTATACCTAAAACTAATACAAAATATTAAATGTAATGTGTAATTAAAAATAAAATAAATAAAAACTCTTTGTCCCTAAAAAAATGTAACAGTAGTATTTGTGTCTAATAATGCTATTATTGTGATATATATACATATATATGCACAGATACCTTATTATTTATAATTTATTCCTTAAGATAAAAATAAAATATATCTTATTAAATGAGGACAAATAAATTATATGACCTTCAGTTTAATTAATGTTTCTTTTCCTAATTAGCACACCACAGAATATATCAATGTTTTCAATTACCTTCACCATATTCAAAGCAATTATAATTCTCTTAGGCAATTTTAATTTTATATCTAATTGGAAATTAGATCATATTGCACAGCATTCTTCACAAATTACATTGTCCTTAAAAGGAAATGTAGATTTTCACATCCCCACTACCCAAGCTGAAAACCTTCCAAAGCAACGCCGTCCAAGGGAAATGTAATGCCAGCCCTAGAAGTCACTTTAAATATTCCAGTAGCCATAGTATGACCATAGAAACAGTTAATCCAGAATGGCTACTGTGATCTTTCTGCATAAGGAAAACAGAGAACCAGGCACCCGTGTTATTCCTAAGGGCCGGCTGAAGCTGGGGTTCAGGACTTTAGTTAAAGCTTTAGATGGGAGATCTTAGGTTTCAACAACATATGTTGGCAAAATGTCTGATGCTCCACCAGCCTTACCTAAAGCTCCCAGAAAGGCTTTGGGAACTGTCAACAGAGCTACAGAAAAGTAAGTAAAGACTAATGGACCTCTCAAACAGAAACAACCTTCTCTGCTAAAAAGGTGACTGAGAAGACTAACGGGAATAAAGCTCTGCTCCTGCTCAGATGGTGCCTACCCAGAAATAGAAAAGTTCTTTCCCTTCAATACTCTAGACAGTGAGAGTTTCGACCTGCATGAAGAACACCAGATCGCCCACCTCTGGTTGAACAGAGTGCCTTCCATGATCCTCGATGAGGAGAGGAACTGGAAAGGCTGTACCACCTCAGCCCCCCTTCACCTCTGAGATGCCCCCTCCGCCAGTAGGAGTGTGATCCATTGCAGTGTCTCCCAAGCATTCTGTTGACTCTGGATGTTGAATTGCTACCTCTGTGCTATGACGTAGAAATTTCGTTTCTTAGTGCTATATAGTTTGGGCCTATGTGTTAGTAGTTTGCATTAATGTAGCAATTCTTTAACAGAAAAGAAGAAATGTAGATTCCTTCTATAATTAATAACTTCATATATAAATAATGGAAATACATTTGAAAAGCTGAGAAATAATGTTATTGCATTTCTTGAGATGCCAAATATAAATGGTTAAATAATCGAGAAAGATTTTAGTGTCTATGTTCATCAGGGATATCGGCCTGAAGTTTTCTTTCTTTGTTACATCTTTATCTGATTTTGGGATTAGTATGATGCTGCCTTCATAAAAAGAGTTTGGGAGTCTTCTGTCTTCTTGTATTTTTTGGAATAGTCTGTGAAGGATAGTGGTCTTGGACAAGGGTTTGATCTCCAAAATATATAAAGAACTCACACAACTCCACTCCAGGAAGAAAAACAACCCAATTAAAAAATGGGCAAAAGACCTGAATGGACACTTCTCCAAGGAAGACATACAGAGGGCCCAGAGACATATAAAAGGATACTCAGCAGCACTAGCCATCAGAGAGATGCAAATTAAAACCACAATGGGATACCACTTCATGCCAGTCAAAATGAGCATAATAAGCAAATCAACAAACAACAAGTGCTGGTGAGATTGTGGAGAAAAGGGAACCCTAGTGCACTGTTGGTGGGAATTCAGACTGGTGCAGCCACTGTGGAAAACAGTATGGAATTTCCTCAAAAAACTAAAAATGGAACTTCCTCTTGACCCAGCAATTCCATTACTGGAATTATACTCTAAGAATCCTGAAACACCAATTAAAAAAAACAACAACTATGCAACCCAATGTTCATAGCAGCACAATTTACAATAGGCAAGTGCTGAAAACAGCCTAAGTGCCCATCAGTAAATGAGTGAATCAAAAAACTGTGGCATATTTACATACACAATGGACTACTACTCAGCAGAAATAAAGAAGGAGCTCCTACCCTTTGCAACAGCATGGATAGAACTGAAGAACATTATGCTAAGTGAAATAAGCCAGGCAGTGAAAGACAAATACCATATGATCTCACCTATAAGTGGAACCTAATCAACAAAACAAACGAGCAAGCAAAATAGAACCAGAGACATGGAAATAAAGAACAAACTGACAGTAACCAGAGGGGGTGGGATAGGGGAAATAAGGGGAAGGGTCATCAAGGAACATGTTTAAAGAATCCATAGACAAAGCCAAAGGGGGGTAGGATGAGGGTGGGAGGAGGGTGGGTGGGGCAAGGGAGAGTGGTGGGCTGAAATAAAGACAACTGTACTTAAACAATAAAAAAATCTACAAAAATGAATTATAGTAACTTCACCTTTTAGTCAAAATATGATATTGTCTGTCTCTTATCATTTAGCCATTCCAGCTAACATACAGTGAAACTTAATTGTATATTTACTTTTTATATTCCTAATGACTAAATGCTTTGGATTGTTCTTTCTTTTTAGCTTTCAATAAATCCCCTCTGATGGGTTGTCTTCTGCCTATTGCAACTGTCTCCATATTCCAGTTTTATTTGGAAGTTTATTTGTTCTACTAGGAACCATATTTGAGTTTGACTTCAAATATACTTAAATGTATAAGTCATCACCTAACTCAGGTTTCTCTACATTTTAGGGTTGCTTATTTTTATAAAATGTGATATGGCAGTATTAAAAAAGTCATGGTTGAGAATGTGCTAGAATCAAGACAAGCATGAGTCCTGATCATGCAGGAGCATCCCAAGGAATGAACTGGAATAACAACTACAATTCCATACACAACATCGTGATACTAAAGATTTAACTAAACCTTGTCAACAACAATCATTAAAGAATAATATTACAACGGAAGTACTAATAGCACTAGTAACATCAGACTTCTCACCACACTCAGTAGGGCCTGTACACCTGCCAAGCAATGTCTTCAATGTGTCGAGGATAAACAACTGTCAAAGCAGAATTATATATCCTACTAACAGATTGTGCAAGAGTGAGGGTGAAAATGACATGTTCAAACACAGGAAAACAGCATTAATCATGGATCATTCTTTAAGGACATAAAAAAAAAATGAATGTACTTCAATAAGAAGGAAATTAATCCAGAAAAAAGAGTGGGTAGCAATCAGTAAGGGTGAACAAATTGTCAAACGTGTTGACAACTCAATATAATGATTGTCTGTCATTAGTATTGATAATAATTTAATTATTATTTTGAGTGATTAGATTGTGGTAAGTAAATACAAGTTCAATCAAAAATTTTAAAAAATGACTTTGAATTTCCTTTTACTCATACTCCCAATTTCTTCATGCATGTACTTTACATAGTATAAAAAAACCTTATATATAAGGGAAGCAGCTTTGTTTTGTTTTGTTTTTTCCTGAAAGACTATGGATTGTATACATACATTGGAGTAATGCGATTACTGCAGAGCTTCCTGAAACATTAAAATAAATGTAGGATGAGTTCAGGAAGTTGGAAAACAAAAGATTAGGATTATAGTCCTTATTTACAATTAAATAAAATATTCCAGGAAGGTAAGAAGGCTGTGATGTAGTCAAAATAATATAAAAAATAATCATATTTGATATATTTATTGATATAGTATGTGTGAGGTGAAAGGAGTAGAGAAATCTGGAAAATTGTACCTTAGAATTGTATATACGGCACATACGCATTGTGGCTACACTTCAGTGGATGGGTGAGGAAATTAATATCAATATAATTTTTAAAATATGAAATTGTAGATTGATTTATGATAGGAGCTAGGTCAAAGGTGCTGAAATGGAAAAATTCTATTCCATTTAGAACTATTAAACTACCATCAAGACTGGTTCTAGCCTTCCAACTATGTTCTCTACTGTGCTTTGATCTGGTCCTGGAGAAATAAACTTAATGAAATGAAAACTAAATACATTTCCATTTGATTTATGAATAGCTTTGTGTGATGTGTGTGGCTTGTTCACTGACACTGTCATCTACCAGATATTTAACTTAACTGTCCTCTGATACTCTTTGTCAAAAGAGGTTCCAAAGAGTCTGTCCAATATTAGCATTTGAAGTCTTTTATAAAATGGTTAAGCAAAGATATAATGACTTAAATCCCTGAAAGTTTTACAGTTTCAATACTAAGGTATTCAACAAAGCACAATTGCCATATTTTGCCATGTATAACGCACATCCACATTTTTGGCCCAAACTTTCAGGAAAAACATCTTTCATTTTAATTTTTTAATTTAATTTTTTACTTATACTTAGAAACAAAACCAATTATCATATTCTGGGGTATTATTTTGCATAAAGGTATCATTATTGCTTTCTAGAGTTACACTTTTAACACATAAGCATAAATAAAACATTAAAAAATATTTATGTAGCTACAGAATTAATACTGCCCGTGTACAATATGAATTCTTATTTTTCCCTCAAAAATTTGGGGAAAAAAGTGTGTATTATACATGGATAAATACAGATATATATGTTATATATATGTATTTGCTTGTCAATTTACTAATGTGTAATAGTTCTATGAAATAATTCAGATGTTTGGGCTATTAACCATTTCATAAAATTACCCATTATTATTATTTATATTTACTTCCATTGTTGTGATTCCTTAGTGCATTTTAAAACTATATTAGGAACTCCTATTTTGTTTGAGATTATTTAAAAAAGGTATTTGACTAGGTGTAAAGAATGTTTTCTAATGGTAAGACCATGTGAAACATGTTCAATAGACTTGTTTTTCCACTTTGGGCAAAAGTGAATGAAACGGTAAGAAAAAAAAATACTCCAAAATAAAAGTATATCATAAATATTTAATGCCTACTTTGATTCTAAGATATCTGGAATTTTGATTGACACCACCAATGTTTTCCAGAGTAAGAACTGTTTTGTTTTATATTGGCATTAATTGAATACATGTCTTCCTCTGAGCTTGTCTGCCACACTTTCATATGTAATTGAAAGTAATGTAATATCAGATTCTTGAGTGTTTGTTATCAGCAAAAAATAATAACAATAACATAAATAATGCAATGCACCACACAGAATAACATGGATCTGTGGGTAAAGGTGAATGTTTCTATTAACATCAGCCAGTGTTTGCAGGAAGATGTTTATTGCCACCTGCTATTGGTATATAATTAGCTGTGATTGCAAACACGTGCAGGAATAATCATTTCTCTTTGCCAAAAGTTTAATACTATTTTGGTATTTTATTTATTAAAAATGTGGTGGATGATCAAAAAGCTCAATTAAATGAGGAAAAGCAATTTGGAACACACACAGTTACTGTGAAGAAGTCTAGATTTCATAATATTTTAGCAGAAAGTACTTTCATTAGCAGTGTAAGAGATTCTAGTATAGTTAGGTTCTCACACTTGAGGACCTGGGAAAACTAGCAAATTAAACACAAGTGGAGATTTTCCTTCACTTAATGCCATAGCTATTTACGTGAGTGTTTCTACGTTAAGCAAACATGCTCCAGAAGACGACAGAATCTTTAAAAGAACAAACAAAAAGTAGGCAATATTAAAGTTTCACAGCATCATTTTGACTCTAATAATGAAGTAAATCTCTCTGAGTTTTCTTGTTTGTATATGTTTCCTATACTTAATATAAAAATAGCAGTATGACAGCTGAAAAATTATCCTACTGCAGCACTATCTTTTCCATTTTTTTCCTTCAAACCTTACATAAGTACTCTCACAGGAGTCCAATTTTAGCTATTTTTAAAATGGCAACATTTCAAAAATCCTAGAGCTTTGTCCTTCTTGGATAGATATTATCCTCTAAATAATAAGATTCCAGTGAACTGGAACAATCTCCTGCAGCGGATATTTTAGCAAATAGACTATTTCCTGAAGCACAGTTGGAAATGCATCTAGCTGTCAGGAAAATCCACAGAGATTATGGCCAAGGTTTTGTATTGTCTAAGCTTCTATGTTGTCTATGCCCAGGTAGACAAAGATATATCATTTCTGGTATCTTCTGGTTGTTAACTGAACCTCCTTGCTATGGTTAGACAAGTGAAAATTCAGTAATAAGTGTTTTAGATAGGAGTTTAGTGTGCTACCCAATGGATATTTTTAATTGAATTCTTCCTGGCTTTGGTGAAATGGGCTTAAATAGCAACGTGCCAGTGGGTTTCCTCTGGAATTTCCTGAGATTAAAGATGTTTAACCACAGAACAGGTGATCATTGAAGTAGATCTTCAGTTGAACTGCAAGCACGTGACCTACAACTACATGAATTTTAAAGATCTTTCCAATACTAACACTTTATCTGTATTTGGAATGCTACTCAATGGCCCCATAAGGCAGAAACTTAGAAGAGAGGCAAACCAGTGCATACTAGAGATAACTTTTCTCTATGTGATATCAAATACAGTTGCCTTATTTATTGTTTCAACAAATATTTATGGAGTTCCTACTATGTGTCAGGGATTGTATAAGGAACTGGGGTTATACCTGTAATAAGATACACATTGTCCCTAACTTTGTATAACTTAGACCTAATAAAGAGAATTGATTTTAAAGACAATTTCATAATCATTATTGATTATGCTTATGATCATTAAAATGCCAAGAGTAGGCATATGAGTATCTATTACAAAGGGACCTGATTTTATTTCTTGGGAATTGGGGAAGGCTTTTCCTGAGTTGATGACGTTCCAGCTGAATACTGAAATAGGAGTCAGGAGGTGTCCAGGTAAATATGAGGGCAATAGTCACTACAAGGGTGCCAAAGTAACCAATGAAAGTCTTTTGGTCAGGCAAAAATGAAATACACTTAGTTGAATAGGGTGGGGACTTGCAGATACAAATACTAATGGAAAGTGATATACCAAGAACATCTGTCTCACATATATTCCATATGGTTCTCCATAAAATATAACATCTCGAGAAGCAAAAAAGCTTTGAAATAAAAAGATATTTACTTGAATGTTACCTATTCTCCTCACTAGTTCTGCTGCCTTGGGAAACACCTACCCTCTCTCACATGAATTAAGGTTTAAAATAGACTTTACAGAGTTGTTGTTCAGAAATAATTTGAGTAAGATTCTTTGATAGACAAAAAGTGTTTGTAAGAGGTTGATATCATTAATGGTACTATCACTAATATTATTTAACGTCAATATGTCTCTTTAGAGCAGTACAGGAAACCGAAAGTTGGAGAAACAGCTTTCTTCTGCTTTTCTGTTTTTGAGGAATTTGAACAATTAATTTATTTTTGCATATTTGAAATCCTTTGCCCACATGACCAGTACACACAGGTAATATCCTCATATTTTTCTGGATTCCATATTCTTTGTTATTGTACAAACGACTCTTTCTAACCTGGATGGGCAATGAGATTCCTTTTCCTTGGGGGGTATGTAGAGAGGAGGAAGGCAGAAAAAGTCCTGGACATTCCAAACCCTGAGTGATTTTGTAAAATTCGATCCTCTTATCCAGCTGTTGTTCAGTGGCTTGTTTTGTAGTCTGCTTTCATAATAGACATACACAATGCACCCACTAGAGGCTGGGAGACACTTCGGTAAACGAACAGGTCTGCAGAACAATTAGCGCCTTCGATGGCAAGCAAAAGTCTGTGGTGACAACTGGAGCGAATAAATTTTTCAGTGAGGTTTTCAAATTTGGAAGGAGGAAAATGAAACACAATACATATTCTTTTTATGTTTGAGCTTCTATGGAAATAACTTTATATTTTGCTAAAGGATTATAAAGCAGTTTCAAAATATGAAATCATGATAAGTACGGTTTTTCTTATGAGGAATTGAGAGATAATATGTGTTTCTTGTAATCATGGAGTAAGTTAAAATGAATAATGCAGTTGCATTCGGCCTTAAACCAGCAGGCCATGAGACAGATAGTTTACAAAATTATAATAGTTACAAGAAAATCACATAGAATCAAGTAAGAGGAAAAGGCGCACATTTTTGCAAATTTTTCTTTTCCTATTTGAACTTTTGTATGTTAAAAAAGTTGTTTTCATTAAAATGAGCATGTGTATAAATATGGTACATGTGCAAATGAATGCAAAAATTTAATTTCTAAATCTTTGACTTTAACTTCTGAGTCTCAATTTTAAATTTACCTGAAGGCTTATTTGTAACTACTTGATTTTCAAAGCTTCAAATTAAATATCCTCTAATTGTGGTGTTTATATTTTCATCTTGAAATGACTTTGCTGACAATAGAATGCCTATGAAGATAAGCAGGGGAACCTATTGCTAAAGGAAATCTGAATTCATTAAATTTTCCACATCAAGAGAGAATATAACTTATAGTAGGATCTCAGAGGCAGGCTGGAGAAAGATATTTACAGTTTTTGTTTGTTTGTTTGTTTTTGTCTAGACTCAAGTAATCTAAGGCAGGTGTTTTGTAGTGGGCGCTTGCTTTTGATGGAGAAGGGGTAGCTGTGAGTGTTCCGATTTTATGGTTCGCTTTTGTCTTGCAGAACTGTAGTTTTTCTATTTTTCTTCTTTCTGCTTCACACATGAATTGCTGAAGGTTAGTTATTCCTTCCTTTTTATATTTTCTTGTCTTCCAGAATCTGTTTTTAAGACAAATTTTGTCTTACTTATATACCTTTAAGGTGTCCTACCCTTAAATTATGCCTGTTTGTTTAAATAACACATATTTTAAAGTTTATTCTTCATAGTCTGTGTTTTTGCCCTGACATTTGTACTGGCAATTTTCGGATTTAGTTTGGACTTAATCATTCTGACTGACTTTTCATATCAGAATTATACTCCTTAACCACAGTTATCTTTTGTCTTTTGCCCATAGTTACTGTTTTATTTTGGGGATTTTTTGTCTGTTGTTTTGTTTTTTGGTTTGCCTTTGCTTATTATCAAGTCTTACGGTGAAGTGCACGTGGGCATATGCACTATGATTGGGCACAGGGATCTGATGCTTTTTCTCCTGTTACAGTTGTTTTTAATTCTAGGCATTGTTTTGATTTTATGTGAGGATATGGTTTCTGTATAGACTTCCTTATCCTTTTTGCTGTTTATGTTACTCTGGAGGAACTTTTAGGAGGAAAAACTTTGGCTACTGCTATTGTGTTTGTCTAACCAAGGTGACTTTCTTCAATATCTTTTCGAAAAGACCAAGTGTCTGAGTTATATGGCATGGGTAGGCTGCTTTAGAGAACAGGGAAGGAAGGCAGCACAGTTTGCAATAATATTGAGTGTATCGTGTAAATCCTCTGTAGTACTTGTCATGTGTACCAGAATCCAAGCATGAAATCGGGAAACACACTGAAACTCACAGGGAGCCAGGCTGAAACTTCCTCTGCTGAGACTTGAGAAATGCCAAAGGAGGTGCATCTCATGGCCCCAAGGACCAGAGGTAATATATCGAAGCAAAGAAGTCCATATGTGTTGAATAGTGGGGCCAATATGATATGTTTGATTGCCAGTGGTTCTGCATTTCCCTGTGATCGAGACTGATGGCAACAATAAAGTTTTCCAGTAAGTGATAGGATTTTCCAAGGTCCTTAATGGCAGTGCGACTGACACTGGGTGCCACTGTAACTGGAGGTTAGAATTCCCAGGTTGAGAATGCAAAAACCAAAACTTATTGTCACTGTAAGAGCTGTATTTCTATGGCTTAAAGGACTTCAAATCATCTTAAGAATAAGAAACGCAATGGCAGAGAAAAACTCAAAGGTCATTTGCAGGTTTCAAAGAGACTGAAGCTTAGACTGCTGTCCGTATCCAAACTTGACGACTTTATCATGACAATGCTGGACAGGTGACACCTGTACCAGACACACACTCCGCGGTTTTAGTAAAGATACCAAACATAATTTACCTTTGTCGCTACATGCAAATGTACTCAAAGTGCCAAAAATTACCCTCACGCAATTTACAACCAGATTTTCTGTATCCTCGCCGATTTTTTTGGTATATGTTTTCTATATTTAGAGAAGGTACTGACATCTAGAGCTGTAAATGTGAATTTGTCTGTCTTTTTGTAATTCAATTTTCACCCCACATATTCTGAAGTTTATTAGAAATGCATTTCCTGTTGTTGAATTACCCCTTTAACATTATCAAATAATCAGTATCATCAGTAACATTTAGTTCTCTGACATCAATTTTGTCTGATGTTAGCATTGTCATTTCAGCTTTATTTGTGATCGGTGTTAGCGTGAAACACCATTGCCCATTCTTTTACATTTAATCTAATTTTGCTTAAGTTTAAAATTTAAAATTTTTGCCCTGGCTAGTTTGGCTCAGTGGATTGATTACTGGCCTACAAACCAAAGGGTCCTTTGATTCCCAGTTAGGGCACATGCCTGGGTTGTGGGCCAGGTCCCCAGTAGGGGGCATGTGAGAGGCAACCACATATTGATATTTCTCTACCTCTCTTTCTCCCTCCCTTCCCTCTCTAAAATTAAATAAATAAAACCTTAAAAAGTAAAATTTAAAATTTTGTAGGTACCCTATAGTTAAATTTTGTTCTTTTGTACATCCACTAACCTCTCTCATTTAACTGAGGTCTTTAGACCATTTACATTGAATGCAATTGTTAAGATGTTTAGGTTTGCCCCTACTTTTTTTCTATTTATTTTCTATTTGTACCATATATTTGCTCACTTCTTCATCTTTTAATGTCTGTTTTTGGATTAACTGAATATCTTTGTAGTTCTATTTTATCTACTTTCAGTAATTATAATCTATAACTCATAATCATTTTATTGGTTTCTTTTTGGAGTATATTATTCATTTAAAATTTAATGTAATGTACCTCCAAATGTATTATATTACTTCCAGCGTAATATAAGAATATCAGAATATCTTAATTCTGTCTATTCTTTTGACAGTCATACTATTGTTTTTAAACATCTTACTTCTGAATATGTTGTAGACTTTATAATATATTGCCATTTATTTTTGCTTTAATATTTTATAAAATAAGAAAAATTGTTATATTTTCCAGTGTTCTCCATTTATTTTTAGTTAGACTTAGTTTTGGTATAATATGTTTTTTGCCTGAAATAATTCCTTCTAAATTTATTTTAGTGGAGGTTTGCAGGTGATGAATTAGCTTCTGTTTATCAGAAACCATTTTAAAAATATATTTTCATGAAGTATAGATTTTTGTATGACAGCTTTTATCTTCTAGCACTTCACTTCCAGAAAGACTTTAAATGTCTCCTGCATTATTGAATGAAGATGTATCTGCTATCATTCTGATCTTTGGTCCCCTATGCTTAATTTGCTTTCCCCTTCTGGCTTTTTAAACATTTTTTTTCGTCACTGGTTTTCAGCAATTTAATCAAAATATAACGCATGATATAGTTTTCTTCATATTTATTCTGTTGGGGTTTTATTGACTTTCTTTAATATGTGAGTTTATTTTGTTAAAGAAATTTGGAACTGTTTTAGCTATTATTGCTTCAACTACTTCTGCTCTTCAATTCCCATCCACATGACGACCTGGATTATATGCATATAAGGTCATTTGAAGTTTTCCGTAGATCTGGGGAATGGATGCTTTCTTCTTAGAATTTTTCTCATTGTGCTTAATTTTGGATAGAAACTAGGGCTATGTTTTTAAGTTTATTAATGTTGTTTTCTTCAGTATCTGGTGTTCCATTAACTTCATGTTAGTATTTTTTTTTCCTTAGTCCTTGTAGTTTCTATTTCACAAACTTGGATTTTGGTCTTTTTTGTTGATATATATATATTTTTTTCTGTGTAATATTTTTAGTGTTTTCTATAGTTTCTTGGACAACTGAAAGTTAGAATATTTGTTTTATTTTCCATGTTCACTAATTTTACTATCTGTATAATATCTTGGTTGATTAATTTCTATCTTCATAGTGGATTCTATTTCGCTGCTTTTTTGTACTTTACTTTGCTAAGTGTTAAGTATTTTTGCATTTCTAATTATTTACTTGTATTTAAGTATGGTGCACACTTAAATTACTTGGCAATAGTTTGAGCCTTTGTAGTATTTATTTTAGGCAACATAGGTAGGATTAGAGAAGGATTTAGTTCAAGGCTAATTTTGTATCACTGCTGGCAAATCCCGCTTAATGCTTTGTTCGACATTTTGTGATTCATGAAATTTTTTGGTTGTGCAAATTCGGAACAGAATCTAGTCCTAGCCCTGTATTACTTAAGAGGATTGTTCCCTCTAATTCTTTTGGACATTCCTTTCCCTAACCTTGTGTAGTTTCTACTTACTTGCACAGACTGTTAATCAGATAGAAACTCAAGGGTAATTCTCCTCAGATCTCTGGCGCCCCCTGTCTGTGGAGCTCTATTTTCATGGGCACTGTGCTTTATGAACTTACGAATTTTTTTAGACTGTTTTCTTTATCAATTATCACAATGGGTTATGTTGGTGTCTACATTTGTGAACTTTATTATCCTACCTTACCCTAATTAAATTGAAATGCAATTCAACATATATTGATTACTATTTCTTCTGTGAATAAGACCTTATGAGAATGTGTATATGATAAAGGATGCCCTGCCTATCTCATAGTCAAAAGAAATGATATCTACCCTCCAAGACACAAATCCACTAAATCCTCAAATCCCTTCCTTACTACAATCCATGTTTTCTACTTTCTGAATTCTGCTAGTTCCAAGTAACTATTGAAGGGCAGTTCATACTTTGCTCATGCAAACAAAATGTTAATTTTGAGTACATTTCTTCATCTTATCAATCTCTGTTTAGTGTGCACAGTATAGAGAGCAGAGACTGGAAAGCTGAAATCATATTTACTAGATCTGCACTGATATTAACATTCTGTCTAATTAGATGCTCTTAGTTTTAAAATTGAGTTGATTTTGAAGGGATAAAAATCTTGAGGAGTCTACTTGATTGTGTTATTCTTAGTAGGTGAAAGAAGATTTGGTGATTTTTTATGTATCACTGTTCTTACTATCTGTCTTTTGACTCATTATAAGACAATCACAACAAGCCTTTCTGGAAGGTTTCACTTCTGGGTTTTATTTTTTGAGAGCTGTTCCTGTGTGCTCAATCTAGTTTCTATTTCCTTAGTCCTTCCCCTAATTGTGTAAAGCACAAAGAGATTATTCCCAATGCGAAACATTGCTCCTCAGAATAAATATTCTTTAGCTTTACTTAACTCATCAATGGAACTCTTACTGATACTATCCCTTATATCACTGGACATGGGCTAGAATACCACAACAAAGAAAGTTTATTATTTTTATTTAAGAAATGTGTCTACTACACATCAGATATATGAACTTAAAAAATAGCTTAACTTCTCTGAAATTCTTTTACATTTTTCCTTATATAAAAATGTATTGTTTTTTAATCAGGCTGTGTATTTATTTCTGTAGGATAGTACACAAGGAATTGCTTAAACAATACCTGATGTGTAAATGTCACACAAAAATGGTTTATTTGCCACAAGCACTAAAAATATGCTTCCTAAGCAAAATAAATTCATAAACTGAAGATCTTTTGTAATATTAAAAGCCAAGAGCCCTTACAGTCTAGACAAAATTGTAGATATAAAACCTGCAAACCACCAGTGTAAAAAACAAAAAAACAAAAAACAAAAAACCTCTGAAAGAAGGCAAAAAGCAGGAGCAATGCTTTGAATAAACTAAATAACGGTCCAGCAACCCAACAGAACAAGGTAACCCATGCCTAATATTTCCTGATTTACAATCTAAAAACAGAAAGCTGCTCAGAGACCATCATTTTTCTCCAGATTAAATGAGGGTCTTACAATTATACTAGGCAAATCTGCATAGTCTGTTAAACAACAACTTAACAGGCCCTAGAGTTTTCTAATATTAAAGACAATATGTCTGAAATACCGTAACAAAAATGTATATAACAACAAAAACGAGGAATCACAACTTAAGAAAAGAGAAACAACTGACAACAACATTGAGATAAATCACATATTAAGATTATCTGAAAAAGCTTTTAAGGAGGTCATTTCAAAGTTCTTCAAGTACAAATTATCTTTAAACAATAGAAACAAAAAATTTCTGCAAAAAAACAGAAATTATGAAAAAAGAACAAAATAAACTTATAAAACAAAAAATATAATACCATATATGAAAAATGTGTTGGATGGGCTCAATGTTAGAGTGATAATAAGAGTAGAAAAGGGATTAACTTGAACATAGATCAATGGAATTTGACCAATATGAATGATAGATAAAAAGAAAATAAAGACAATAAATAAACATAGCTTCATGAACCTGTGAAATTATAACAATTATTTCTACTATCAAATTGCCAAAAAGAGAAGATAATGGGTCAGAAACAATACTTGATTAGGTAATAGCCAAACTTTTTCAAATTTGCAAAAAAGATACAATCCTACAGTGTAAAGAAGCTGATAATAACCCAAGTGGGAGGAAAACCAAACAAATGTATACCGGGCATGTCAAAATTAAATGTCTGAAACTCAAAGACAAGACAAAAGCCTTGAAAGCTTCCAGAAAACAAGGACACATTACCTAAGGTGAAATACCGAGTGACAACGGATATCCTATCTGAGACCATGGAGGCCAAGTAAGCCCCGATATTTTTCAAGTTCTCAAACACATATGTTTCAACCCTGAATCCTATATTCAGTAAAATTATCTTTGAGGAACAAAAAGATGATAAAGACAGTTTTAAACAAGGGTTGTTGCCTGCCTGTAACACACCTATCCTTAAATATTAGAAATTTCTTGGAACATGAAAAAATTGATTTTTAAAAGTGTACATGAGACATCAAGTTCTGATTAACATGTAAGAAGCTCAGACATCACCACTGCATCTTAACAAGTTAAAAAAAAAATGAACAACAACAAAAAAAACTCTTCATAGATCGGAAAGATAATGCCAAAAGGCAAGTCGCACCCCCTCCCCCCAAGTTAGAGAGACAGGCAGGCAGACACAAATCTTACAAATTATTAGAACAGAACTAAGCAGAAGAGAAACTTACTAACGGGTGCCTCCGTGTGAACCAGTGCTGGGGTAAGAAAACATGAACTGTAATTGACGAAGTGCTGGAGCCACAGGGTGTAAATCTGAGAGCTTTAAAAATTCAGGGAGAAAAGCCAATGTTACCACTCTGTCCTAACAAGAAGTGAAAAAGCTGAACAAAGTGGAAAATCAGCTCTTCCAGCATCTGTAAGAGAAGAGAGGACACAGGGCAAATCACTGCCCTCGAGATCAGAGACAGGCGAACAGAGACTCATGCTTCCTGGAGCAGACTCAGCAGAGGCTACCGCCCTACGGCACAGTAATAGCACAAGGAAATCTGAACTGTAATTGACAAATTGCTGCTGTCTCAGAAGAGAAAACTCTGAGAGTTAAAATCTGGAGGGGAACCCTATCAAAGAGGTAAACCACCCACAATACTATGAGATTTATCTGTAAGAGTTTGACCAGATACAGTAAATTTTGGAAAAACTTTCATCATCTTTCTCTCCAGAGGAAGGGAAAAGGAACCATCATGAAACATACCAGAACACTCTATTCTTCTTAACAAGGTCTGCTCTCAGGAGAAACCAGATAACCAAAGGCTGGCCTGCTGGGGTAATTATTAACTGAACCTAACTGACCTGGGAAAAGGTGAATACCCAAACACAAGTACTCTCCAATCATACTTTTCCCAACAAAAGAGGGAGAAAAATTGAAAACACTTAATAGAGTCCACAGTTTAGAGGCACAGGCACTGAAACGTAATCATGAAGAATTCTTCCCTGCTTCCCGTGCCTCACCACCACGTTATTGATGGTCTATTTACAGCAGTTCCTTTTGCCTGATGCATCATGTCTGGCTATCAAGAACATTATAGAGCAAACCAAAAGACAAAAACAACACACACACACACACACACACACACACACACACACCCTGAAGAAGTTCCTGAATAGGCACTAGGATCTTGATAGGTTTTGGAATTATTGGACCATATTTAAAAACAAGGCATTAATGGAAAAAGAAAACTACATTCAAGAACAAATGGATAATGTAAACAGAAAGAATGCTAGAAATACAAAACACAGTAATACAATGAAAACCTTTGATAGGCTCATTAATACACTGGACTCTGGGGGGGAACAGATCTCTGAGTTGAAGAATATAGTATCTCAAGAGAAACCACCAAAACTCAAAAGCAAAAAGAAAATAACTTATAAAACAATGTAACAAAGTGTCTAAAGACAGTGGGACAATTACAACAGTTGTGTAGCATATAAATAATGAAAATAACAAAGGAAACTGAAAGAGAAAGGAAGAAAGGCAAAATTGAAGTAATATCTGAGAATTTTTCCATGTAAATGTAAGACAACAAACCACAAATCTAGGAAGTTCAGAGAACACCAAATAAGAAAATTTGAAAAAAAATTCATAAAGGCACATTATATTCAAACTCCAAAAAATCAAAAATAGAAATGTTTTAAAAGTATTCAGAAGAAAAATTACCTTACTTACAGAGAAGCAAAGGTAAAAACTATATCTCTCTTCTTTTGAAAAACAGGCAAACAAGATGATAGTGAAATACTTAAAATGTTGAGTGGAAAAAAACAACCTAAAATTCTGTAACCTTTGAAATTATCCTTCAACATTAAAAGAGAAATAAAGACTTTCTCAAATAAACTAAAATTGGGGGAATTTGTTGCCAGTAGATTTTCCCTTCAAGAAACATTTTTTTAAATGTTTTTCTAAGACCTCTAGCTGTGTGGCTCAGTGGGATAGAATGTCATCCAGTAGACCAAAAGTTTGCGAGTTCAATAAGTTCAATTCCTGATCAGGTCACATACCTAGGCTGTGGGTTCCATCCCTAGGCATGTATGAGAGGAGACTGGTCAATGTTTCTCTCTCATATGAATGTTTCTGTTTCTCTCTCTCTCTCTCTCTCAAATCAATAAACATATCCCCAGATGAAAATTAAAAAAATTTTTTTTCAAAGACAAAAAAAATGATACATGCAATTTTTCCAAAATAATAATAGCAATCATGTATTTGATCATATATGCTTATATATGCTTATTATGCATATGTGTAAGTGAAATAAATGATAGTCCTGATAAAAGACAGGAGAGAACAGTTAGAAATTTGTTTTAAAACTGTAAGGTACTTGAATCACATGTGAAGCAGTATATAGGGTTATTTGAATGTGGACCTGAATTAGTTTTAAGTGTGTATTGCAAATTCTATGGTAACCACTAAAAATGTTAAAAAAATATATGTAATTGATCCAAGAAATGAGAGGAAACCAAATCATATAAAACATTTAACTAAAACCACAAATGACAGAAAAAGAGTGGAAGACAAAAATAGGAACAAAAAAATGACAACAAATAGAAACCAGCAACAAGTATCGTAGATGTAAATCTGATATATCAATAATCACTTTAAGAGAAATTAATCACTTGGAATAGAGGTACACTACACTCAAAATGCATTAAACTAAATACAATGAGTAAATCCTGAAAGAATTTGGTGGGGGGGGAGGTAGAGAAAGGGACATCTTACCTATAGAATAACAAGGAATAAAAATTACAGCAATCTTTTCATCCAAAAACCATGCAAGAATAATGAGAATAGAGTAAAATATTTAAAGTGTTAAATGAGAAAGTAGACTACTTAGAATTCTATATTCAGAAAAATTATCCTTCAAAAGTAAAGGAGACTTTTTCAGAAAACATAATGCAATGGAACCATTTGGAAACCACTGTTTTCCTTGAAGGTTGGATCTATAGATTTTGTTAGCAGTCACTTATAAAACAATTATATTTTTGAATTATCCTATGTTCATACAGTACTTCACAAATTTACATTTTTTAGTTTAAATAACTTTTTTCAATTTTTTATCATATTTTTCACATTACCATTTAGTCCCCTTATACCCCCTCCCCACCACAATCACCACACTGCTGTCCATGTCCATGAGTCCTTTTTCTGTTTTGCTCAGTCCCTGCACATCCCAGCCCCTCTTCCCTATCATCCTGCTCACTACGAGTCTGTCCCCACTTTCCTTGTTAATTCAGTTTGTTCATTAGATTCCACAAATGAGTAAAATCATACGGTATTTGTCTTTCTCTGACTGGCTTATTTCACTTAGCATAATGTTCTCCAGGTCCATCCATACTGTTGCAAAGGGTGAAACTTTCTTCTTTTTTTATGGCCAAGTAGCCATAATGTCCCATAGTTGTTTAATGTCCCATAGTTGTTTTGTCCACTCATCTACTGATGGACACTTGGGCTGCTTCCGTATCTTGGTGATTGTAAATAATGCTGCAATGAACATAAGGGTGCTCATGTTCTTTTGAATTAGACTTTTGGGTTCCTTTGGATATATTCCCAGAAGTGGGATCACTGGGTCAAAGGGCAGTTTCATAACATTTACTGGCCCAAAATTACAGCAGCCAGGAGACATGTATTGATATGTGAGTATATGCTAACCTATGTGTAGGTAGGTTTGCTAGAGAAAAGACAGGATAGGTTGCCCAGCTAATACTAAATTTATATAAACAACAAATAATTAGTTTAAATATGTCTCATGCAATATTGGGAATATACTTATACTAAAAATACCATTTGTTTATATGAAATTCAAATGTAATTAAATGTCCTATATTTTTTACCAGCTAGATATGGCAAGCCTATGTATAATTTATACACCCCCCATTCTCAGTTATGCCCATCTTGTCACAAAAATATGCCCAAGAGACTAGTCCCTAGTAGGAGGCATTAATTAGAATTATAAGGTTTTTTCCTAATAGTTCATGATGTTTTAAACCAGCAAGAAAAACCTCCCAGGTAATAATGAACACTCATACTCTGTGTTGAGCATAATCCTATGTAACATTAACTCTTGCTCATTTTTCAAAATTTATTTTTATTGTATTTTTCCATTACCATTTATTCTTCTTATACCTCCCTCCCTCCGGCAATCACCACACTGTTGTCCATGTCCACGAGTCTTTTTTTCCTTATTGCTCGATCCCTCATTTAAAAAAAAAATACTTTTTTATTTTAAACAACACTTTCCAAATTTTCTTCATTCTGATTTAACTGCATCCAAATTGAGTGGGAAGCTGTTAATTTGTCATTGCACACTGATCAACGCAGGGACTATATTGAGGTAGGTGTGCTTGCTTCTTTCAATTCCACACTGGTGGGTCACTTTTCTAAAAACCTGAGTTTCTCTGAGGTATGTACTGTCAGCTGTACCACTCATACTCTTCAGTCCTCCAAATCCCAGGTTACTTTTGTCCAGCCTGTGGCCCCCAGGCCATGTGCAAGCCTAGCATGGCTGTGAATGCAGCCCACCACAAAGTCATAAATTCGCTTAAACATTATGAGATTTTTGTATGATTATGTGTCACAACATATTTAATGTGTGGCCCAAGACAACTCTCCTTTCAGTGTGGTGCAGAGATGCCAAACTGTTGGGAACACCTGACTGGAGGATCTATCCAACACCCTGACCTCAGTTTCTTTGCCTGGTCACCTACTTCCACGGCCCTTCTCTAAGCCAGAGTTTCTCATCATCTTGCTGTGGCATGTGCTTGCACCGTTATTAAGAAAGCAGTTTATCCCAGATATTAACCTGACCCAGGGCAGTGTGGGACTGTGAGGGCCGAGTCAGGGTCCTGCTGCCCTGGATGAAAGGAACTGTCTCTTGCCCTCAGCTTTCCCTGTATATTTTTTGTATTTTGTATGTGTGTCCTGAATAGAAACATTTGGAAAGCAACTCTTTAGTTTAACGTTAACTGCCCCATGGCCCACTATTGATTTTAAGCATCCCACCCTCAAACCAAATTTCTCACACTTCGCACTCACATACTCTACATACCTTTTCTAACAAATTTAAATCCACTCCCAATGGACTTCACCCCAATTATATTTTCCATTGCCCTTCTGTTCTCAATATTTCCTTCCTACATAGGATTCCAGCATCTGACACTGTGATTGCATCCTTGAGTCCATCCAGAGTGGCCCAGTACCATTCTCCCTTGTTGTTTACACTTTACAAAATGTCAACCTTGATTCAAAATAGCTGAGCATGGCTAAAATCAAGAGATAAAACCAAGAGCACATGTCCCAACTTGAATATGTAGCCACAAGTTACACACGGGCTCTCAGCGCTGTCAGCAATCTTACTTCGTTTCCCTCTGAATCACACGCTCTCTGAACAGGTCATACTTCGCTGCCTTTTCTCTCTTCCAAACACCAAACTCCCTTCCCTTTACTTATTATTTGCTGTCTTCTGTTGCTTCTTAATCAGCTGATTGAAAATTATTTGAAGGGATGTATCTCATTTTTATTTCACCAACTAGAGTAACCAATCAGGATCCATGTAATTTTATTTTCTTTTTTGTAATGATAAAGTGTTTTGGCCTCTATATTAGTTTCCTGGGACGCTATAATAAAGTTCCACAAAGAGTGTTGCTTAGAACTACCTACACTTATTATCTCACAGTTCTGGAGACTTAGAACTTTGATCAGAACACAATTCAACCCATGCAGTTTCTAATAAGGCACAATTCCTCCACTTAGTATAGAATTCCAACCCATTACCCTATAGCTCTGAGACTATATCCAGGGGGAATTATACATAGTGACACCCATTACAAAATTCTTAATATCAGTAATACCTGTTAAGTAAATATTCTCCCTTGATACCATATATATCAACAACTACAATTCAATTAGAAACAAGTTTTATGTTATATGTTTCTAATTCAGTAACTGCTACTCTCTTATCATCTCTGGCTAGCTAGATTAAGCAGCCCCCCAATATCATGCCAAAACCCCCTTGTCTAGGTTGCTAATGTCCTCAACCTTGTTTAAAGTAAAACCTCATCCTAAAGTACCATTATGGTATTTTTAAACTCTTTTCAACTGCTTTCTTTACTTGATGGATAGAACATAATACTCTGGTTTGCCACCAATTTCAGTGTAGCTCTTAATTCTTTTCATTTTTTTTTTATATTGCTTAACTTTCCTTTTATGAACTCTAAGACACACCACTGTACAGGCTTTCATGCTTCTCTTTTCTTCATTTACTCTATCTTGAGATAATTGTAGACATCTGTGTGCCTGCCCTATTGTATTATTTATATGATCTGCCCTTGCACAGTCCTTGAGATAAAATCTATAGAAATCTCAAAACCAATATATCAAAAATTAATTTTTTATTTCTTCCCAAAATATACAAATCTTCTCTATTTCAGCAAGTGACACCACTATTCTCTCAGTTACTTAAGCCCTATTAAAGTCAAAAGCTTAATATTCATAAGGAAAATCACATCCAGTTTTTAGCACAGGAAAAACAGTTAAAACCAAAGATGCAGAGTACTAAAAGACAATATATTTTAATAAAGAAACAAATAAGAGCATTACATTGAAATGTGTACTAAACTGTTGTAAAGCTGATTGTTCAGCTGAAAGAGTGAAAGTCAGAAACTGAGGCATTGATGAAACCAAATTTGAAGTCAATGGAATAGATTAAAACCAAATATAGAAATTATTACATTTATTTTTAATGAGCTTATTGTCATTTATTTATTTTTTAAATTGTATATTATTGATTATGGTATTACAGTTGTCCCAATTTTCCCTCTTTGTCCCCCTCTACCCAGCACCGCCCACTCCCTCAGGCAGCACCCACAGCATTGTGCATGTCCATGGGTCATGTGTGTGAGTTCTTTGGCTGCTCCATTTCCTATACTGTACTTCACATCCGCATGGCTATTCTGTAACTACCTATTTCTACTTCTTAATCCCATCACCTCTTCACCCATTCCCTTACACCCCCCTCCCATCTGGCAACCCTCAAAATGCTCTCTGTACACGTGATTCTGTCTCTGTTTTCTTGTTTGCTTAGTTTTTTTTTAGATGCAATTGTTGATAGATATGGATTTATTGTCATTTTATTATTCATAGTTTTGATCTTCTTCTTTTTCTTAAATAAGTTCCTGTAACATTTCATATAATAATGGTTTGGTAATGATGCACTCTTTTAGATTTTTCTTGTCTGGGAAGCTTTTTCACTGCCCTTCCATTCTAAATGATAGCTTTGCCAGGTAGAGCAATCTTGGCTGTAGGTCCCTGCTTTTCATGACTTTGAATATTTCTTGCCAATCCTTTCTAGCCTGCAAAGTTCTTTTTGAGAAATCAGCTGACAGTCTTATGGGAACTCCCCTGTAGGTAACTGATTGCTTTTCTCTTGCTGCTTTTAAGATTCTATGTCCTTAACCTTTGGCATTTTAATTAGGATGTGTCTTGGAGTGGGCCTCTTCGCAACCATCTTGTTTGGGATTCTCTGTGCTTCCTGAACTTGCATGTCTATTTCCTTCACCAAATTAGGGAAATTTGCTTTCATTATTCTTTTCAAAAAGATTTCCAATTTCTTGCTCTTTCTCTTGTCCTTCTGGCACCCGTATGTTGCAAGTGTTGGAATGATTGAAATTGTCCCAGAGGCTACTTACACTATCCTTGTTTTTTTAATTATTTTTTTGATTAATTTTTTTGCTTTCTTATCTTGCAAATCATTTATTTGATTCTCGGTTTCACCCACTCTACTGTTGTCTCCCTGTAAATTGTTCTTTATTTTAATTACCATATCCTTCGTTCCTGAGTGGATCTTTTTTATGCCATTGATGTCCTCACTAATTTCCTTGAGCATCCTAAAAGTAGTGTTTTGAACTCTGCATTTAATGGATTGCTTATCTCCATTTTGTTTAGTTTTTTTTTTCTTGAGTTTTCATCTGTTCTTTCATTTGGGCTCCTAATGAGTCATTGTCTCCTAATTTTGTCAGCCTCCCTCTGTTTGTTTGCTTATTTGAGAAGATTTAGGAAGTTGTGAAGCATGAGCCAAGACCAGCCATTAATATGTAAAATTCAGTTAACTGTTTGGGTGGGCCCATAAGCTGGAAGGGGCAGAGTCTCAGGGGATCTCCAGGGTGGGGCAAATAGGTTAGCCTGGTTGGTTAAGTCTCAGATATGGCACCTGCCTGCAGGCTCTATGGCTCCATGAGGGGAGGGCTCAGACAAGTGACAACAGCCTCTTCCCACCCTTCTGTCTGGTTCAAAGTTGTCCCCCATCTCCTACCTTGATGTCAGGCACTTCATTTCCTCCCTGCAGGCCACTGGTGCCTTTCAAGCTGCTATCCCGGTGGTGCTGGAGCTCAGAGAGTATGCATCTGTGTATGTCTATGTGTGGATTCTTTAAGGGGAACTGCTAGGGACTCTAGAAGTTTCTTCCACTGACTCAGTCCCTGCTGGGTTTTGCAAGTTATGAGGACTTATCTTCCTGGCATTGGAACTCTGAGCTGGGGGGCCTGGTGTGGGGCTGTGACTCCTTACTCCCAAGATGTCTCTCTGAAATTCTTTTCACCACGTGGATGTGGGACCAGCCATGTCACGTCTCCATCCATCCTACCAGTCTGGATGGATGTGATTTCTTTAATTCTATAGTTGTCAGACTTTCATTCATTTGATTACTGATGGTTCTGAGTGATGGTTGTTCTATATCTTAGCTGTAATTTTGATGTGGTTGTACAAGGAGGTGAGTCATGTTTACCTATGCCACCATCTTGATCAGAAGTTCAGATATTATTGCATTTAATTTGAAGATTAAATGCTTTAATTTCAAGTCAAAAACTATAAACCATATTTTTAAAAAAGCAAATATATACACTATGCAAGTGTCACATCTTAAATATAAGCTCACCAATTGTAGAAGAACTAAAAAAAATGTACAATAGGAATACCATTTAAAAGGAAACTGGTATAACTATGTTGAAACAAGAAGATATAACCTCTGAGATAGTAAATATTACTAAAGATAAATAGAAAACATAGTTATAAAAGACAGTTACTTTAAAACTAAGATAAAGCAATTATAAGTTTGTATGTATCTTATTACAATGCCTTAAAATATATAAAATAAAAACAAAAAGCCAACCAATAAACAGAATTCCAAGTTACCCTAAAAAATAACTAAGTTTTCTTAGTAACAAGCATAGGAAATTATCTTTCCAAATATAGAAAACTTGAGCCATTCATTTTGGTTCAATGAGTTTTAATGTTTCAAACTCATAGTGAATATCTAATCTGAATAGAGTAGAATTAAACAGAGAATCAATAATAACAATAAAATCCCAGAATATTTGGAAATTAAGCAATTACCTTTTCTTAATTCAGAAGTCAAAAATAAAAACATAGAGAACATTATAAAATGTTTTGAAATAAATGTAAATAAAATATATATTTCAAAGCTTGTGACAAGGAAGGTTGTACAAGGAAGGACCTGTATGCTTTAAAGATAATGATAAAAATAATTATATAAATAAGTCAAATTAAAATAAAATAGCAAAAGATAAAAACAAAGATTTTTATATTGAAGAGATTAATACAAATGATATGTTTATGGGAAGACTTACCAAACTGGGTTACACAAATTCTCAATACATGAAATATAAAAATACATATCACCACAAGACAGTAAAAAGCATCCAAGAGGACAAAGTGAATAACTTCTCAACAAAGGAAGTAACTTAGATTAAGAAAAAATTATACTAGGAAAATATAACATAAAAACTAATAGAATAAATAGAAAAATCTGAAAAAATCCGATTTGTATTTTAAGAATTAGACTGTTAATTAAAAACCTTTCTTCATATAAAATGCCAGCAAAAGATGACTCGCTAATGGAAACAATTAAGGGAGGGAAACTGCTAATCTTGCATAAGTAGATCAACTGAATATCTACATAGAAAAATCAAATACAACACACAATATACAGAAAGAAATTCCACATGGACTGCAGACATAAATGGAAGAGGTAAAACAGTTTTTCAATGGTACCATAACAGAATATTTTTCTTACCTTGAAGAGCCAGAGGTGTAATATGTCTTTGATGGGACTGAGAAAGCACTAATAGTACAGAAAAGAAACAGAAAATCAAACTTTATAAAATTAAAGGCATAGTCATCAAAACATACCAATAAGGGAGTAAAAAAGCTAGTTAAATAATGGGAGAGGAAATTGCAATACATGTATTAGATAAAGGCCTTATGTGTAGAATAAATATGGAGCTAAAATAATAAAGAGTTTAACATCAGAAATTAGCAAAAAATATTGTCTTTCTTCAAAGAGATATTGAAAATGCCAGTAAGTTTATTGGAGAAATGCAAACTGAAACCACAATGAGATATGATTATAAACCCCTGAGTGAGAGAAAAAAAATCTACATCTTTTATACACTGTAGGTAGAAATATAAATTAGTATATGAGCTAGGGGACTGTTGGGAACCGCCCTGCCTGGTTTCAGAGGCTGTAACCCCCCTTGGTTAAGGCTGAGTCAGAGTTGGGACCATAAGCCACTAAGGAGACAAAGCTTATCTCCCTGGCAGAAGTGCCACCTCTGCCCACTTCACCCTGCTTGGCCCTGAGCTTGGCCAGTTAGCCAATGACAGGTAAGAATCCTCAAGAGAGGATCAACCTAAGACAGGCTCTGGTCACCAGGGATAAGCTCGCAGGGAAGGACTCGGGGGGCTGTGGCAAAAGGGGGTGATGGACCCTCGCCCCTGGGCTTTGAAATAGCCTGAGTCCTCATTCTGTCTGCAGGAAGTCTCCTAATCTCTTGGCTGCTTTACCTCCCTGTCTGACTTGAGCCTGAAACAATAACAGAGGGTGGTGCAGTCCTGTGCTGGGAGGGGCAGATTCCCTGGGGAATCAGGCCTAAGGAAAATACTACATTCCTGTGAAACCTACTTAATCTGTACCCTCAGTTTAAAAGATAAGGGTCCAGATCTGAGATGAGTCTGGTGCCTAAAGTTTTGTGGCCCTCTAGCTGATTGGCTGTAGCTCAGACTAAGCCCTGGAAGTTCTCTGTAAATCCTGTATTGTTTAACCCTTACGGGCTGACAATGATTGATGAGCTTTATCTGCATTCCTATGCAAATGAACCTAATAAAAGCCCATGGAGGGAAAGGATCAAGGCCCTTCTCCTTTGAGAGATTGGCCACCTTTCCTCCCCAAGCAGATCATGTCTTGGTAGTCTTTTTTTTCTTCATCCGGGGGGGGACTGCGTAAACCCCCCCCCCCCCGACAGGGGACACTATTTTGCAGAATCTATGGAAGCCGAGCATATACCAACCCTTTCACTCGGCAATTACTTCACTAGGTATATATGAAATTAAAATACACCAAGGGACATGTAAAATAGTATACATGGTGGCATTATTCATAGTAGTCCCATACTGGAAATATACTATATGTCTATCAACATTAGACTGGGTTAAATAAAATTGTATTGTATACAACAGTCAGAATGAACCAATTACAGGTACTGCTGTAATCAACATCAGATGAATATCACAGTCATAATATCTAGTGAAAGAAGCCAGCCTCAAAAAGTAAACATTACAAACTTCCATTTCATTAGAATTTAATATCATGAAAAACTACTCTATCGTGATAGAGGTCTGAATATCAGATATTTCTGGGATTAATAATTATTAGAAGGAGCCACAAGGGAGGCTTCTGCAATGTCAATGATAATCTATACCTTAATCTGATGAGATAGACAGATATCATTCCTATCCTCATTTTTCAAATAAATAAACTAAAAATCACAACTAGTAATTAGTTACCTGGGTCTCTGAGCCAGTGAATGAAGAATACAGAGTGACATAACTCTAGATTTCTGATATTAACCAATGGCATCTAGAAATACGGGCTGGGGGCATCTGTGTCAACCATGCTAATTCGGAGAGGCTGGTTTCTAGAGTGAAGACTGTAGTAGAGCATATGACTACCTGAGGAACTGGGGCATTTTGCTCCTGGGATCATGCTAGATACCAGATTTTTCTTCACCAATTGAGAATGATGAAAACATAATTTGGTATTCAGTGGTTTCCAAGTCATAGCATCTCAGAAGTAGTTATATATTGCCTTTCAATAATGTGAGAAAACGACTAGGAGACACACAGCAAGTATGGCTTTTATCATTACTTACGGGTCTGGGAAAGAAAATCTTATAAGCCACTGCCCTAAAACATATTTCCCTGTCTCTAAGAAAATAGTGTTTCCCTAATAAGGGTTGACACTTGAGTTAAGGATGCTTGCTTTATAGTGGAAATGTGAGCTCTGATTTTAGATCCCTGAAGATGTTTTGAATGTGAGTATACAAGTACTTGACAAATCTATTTTGTAAAAGTAAGTACTTTGACAAAAAGTACTCCTTTTTCCCCTTTTCTTACAGTTCATATTGACCTCAGTCTAGTTCTACTTTACAGTTTTGACTTTAAATTATGGTTTTAGCTCATAACCTATAAAGATGATCATCAGGATATCTGTTTGTTTTATAAAAAAGAGACATAATAAATGTTTTTATTCTTAAGAAAAAAGTCCTATTAGCACAAAGCTCATATTTTGAGATTTGTATTTGCAAACTTTTTAAAATCTTTAATCTCTATGCATTTTAATCCTGCATTTGTGTTAAGGCAATCTAAGCTGGTTTCATCGAAGTTATTTTGTGATTATATTGTTATGATTGAACAGAGAATTAAAGGAAGAATGGTATCATTTTGGCTCATTACTCAAATCCAAAGCTGAATGAATGCCTTTTCCTTTGTGAAGCTTTCTACAATTCTCTTAAGTAGTCTTATCAATGCTGTGTTATTGTAACACATTGAACACAATAGCATTTAACATTTAAAAACAGTATTGTAACTACATGTTTATATATCTTCCAAATCCAGCTCTTTCTTAAAGTACTATTTTATGTTTCTTTGTCTCTAGTTCCTATACAAGTGCCTGATTCACACAAAAGTTATTTCCAAATGGGCTGAGAGCATGATTAAAAGCTATTTCCTTCAAAAATCTCACTAGGGAAAGGATTGAGCACACTAGAAAAATATTAATATTTAATATACAAATACCAGGGACTGAATATTTCAGAAGAGATAGCTAAATATTAGAGCTATTAAGTCATATGTCCAAGGATACACAATTAGAAGGTGACAGAGCCCCGACAGGTACTTAGGTAATGTTCCTTCAACTTGTCTTCTGACATACACATTTCCAATAATATTTTCCTGAAAAGTCACACACTTCTCCCTCTATTATCTCTTAAGCCAACACTTTTATGTATTTTTTCTAAAGTGTATTCTTTTTTAATAGATTTACTTTAGTGAAACCATCCAAAGAGTCTGGAGCATGCTCAATTTAGAAACTGAAATATTTAAGATTACAAACATTCTTATAATGGTTTATTATTTTTTACATGCATACCCTTACTTCTAGTATGACGGTCACAATATCCCAATGACTGGGAGTATTATTTGCTTTTACTAGAGGAAAAATAATAAAGAATCTACTGTATTTGCCTGAGTCAAATAGCTAATTGGTAAATTTTTAGTGTCCAGTGTAAGAAAATCAGCAACTCTTACAGACTTTCTACCCAGACATACAGACACCTCTCTCCTTCCTTTTCTTTTTCTGTCTTGTTGTTATGCATCCTTCACTAGGCTTCACACAATGATACACTGAATTTATATGTTTGTGAATCAATTGCTTCACCATCATAATCGTCGTATAATCTCCAAGAGTTCAGTATGTATAAAACAGAACTGGAAGATATTCAAGTTGTCTGAGACATGGGATTAATATATTATTTCTTTGTTTTATTACAAATATTTACATTAAGAATAAAAATAACTATATAACATTATTCATATATTAGCATTTCTGAAGACAAAAAATTGTCTTCAAACCATTTCTGTTTCTACACTAAACACAAATTAGAGATTAGTCAATAAGATATTTTTAAAATAGGGCAAAACATTAGCTTACCTAAAAGCACACTTTTACGTAGTGGATGAGACGAAGCGTTATGCCTGTGCCTTACCATACATTTCATCACTTCGAGAATATCATCCAGTAAATTATAAGGACTGTGTCTAAGATTTCAATGGTTTTAATTTTCTGTGTATTTAAATATTTTTTTAAAAGCCTCTGACTTGAGTTAAGGATTTCATATACAGGGGTGGACAAAAGTAGGTTTACAATTGTTCATATGGAAAATGATGCAATAATTAATAAGTAATAATACAAGAATGAACTTTTGTTTACTCACAACTGTAAACCTACTTTCACCCCACCCTGTATGTGTCGGTACCAATGCTGTGGAAATGGCTAATTGTACTGAACGCTTAGTACTCTGTAACTCTTTTAAGAGGATTTAGTAATATTATTTTATTAAATTATATGTCAAGCCTAATAAATAAATACCAATGGTATTCCTATTTTATAGATGAAAAAATGAAGCCTGGGATTGAGTAGCTTGCTCAAAATCAGGCAGTTTTCTAAGTAGTATAACTAGAATTCAAACCCTGGAAGTCTAGTTGTGAAGCCGATTCCCTTAATAAATATGCTCTTTATCAAATATATTTGTTATTGTATAAACATAAACTTATAATAAATAGAAAGTAGTTATATATACCAAATGACAAAAAAAAGACCCCAAACTTCACATACATATATAACTTTCAGGCAAAACCAGTGATATCAGCACATAAAGAAGTGGTCATTAATAAATATTATTAATACATTCTGAAAGGCATTAATTAATTTTCAGAGTGCCTCTGAAGTGAAAGAAGATGCCAAGTAACACAAAGTTTGTTATGATGGACAAATATCCACTTTATAGAATACAGAGAGCTCTTAATTGTGAGCTTTCCAAATGACTCTGGATGTTACAGAGACTTTGAAATTGTAAATGGAGGATATATCAAAAGCAAATGCTTTTAATACATGTTAAATAAGAAAGGGACATATATCCCAAATGACCATCTTAAAATATTAAATAAAATGTTAAAAGAAAATATTACAATGTTAATTAAATTAAGTTGATCATTAAATTAAAACAGACTATAAAATTGTTAAATTGTCCACATCATATACATACTTTTATGATTTCTAAAACAAATAGTTACAAAAAATAAATAATACATCCTTCCTATAGTAATTTTATATTTCCAACATTGTCATCTGATTACTTAGAATAAACAACCTTTTTGTAGTGAGGGTTTTCTGCACTGTAATTACATTGACAACTTGCTGAAGTTTGAGAATTAGTAGAAAGCAGAAAAAAAATTTCCTCTTTCTACTTCTAATCCTGTTATTGTTTTATGTTTATTGTAGTGAGTTCAAAGTTCATGGGAAACTTGTTTATTAGTCCCTATTGAGAGGGATGGATGGGAATAAAAGAGAGAAGACCACCTGGACAACAGAATATCCTAACATTTTTCTTTATCCTGGTTAGTTACTTGGGAAGCATTTTAATGTAGTTATTAGAAGTCAGTGATTATATCACAGATGTTTTGAGTAACAAACATTTTCAGGTAGGAATCAATGGTTATTTGGTAGGATAAGGAGACTATGGTCCATGCCTTGCATTCCCCTAGACTAGTTATGCCAACCTTCTACTGACCAGATATCCTGTCAAGTTACTAGATCACACATCTCCTTTTATACATCTGTCTCTTACACCAGGAGGCTGTATGTGTCTCATTTTATATGTCAAGACTGGTCGGTGAGTTTGCTTGCTTCTTCCTTTATAATAGTTGTATTAAAAATAATATTAAGTATATAAAGTATAAAGCATTCTATTCTCTTTAATTAGAGTTCAAAGTAATTATTATTTGTAATTAGCACTGTTGCATTTAGATGTCATTGAAAATAGGGTTATATCTGATGTCTGAAAAAGTTTTTCTACTCTATGGGGATATATTGAACTTAGGGAATGATTGTTGATACTAATATTTTTAAAGGAAAAAAGATATCAAATATCTATTTGACACTAGACAGTTTTATCATTTAAAATATTGCCATAAAATAGTATACCAATCATAAAAATGCGTGAACTAAGCTACTATAAAGGACACAAGGACAAAATCAAGGGGGAGGGTAGAGGTGGGGAAGGGAGGTGGGACTGGCTGGGGTGGGGTGGAGGGATGGGGAGAAAATGCAGACAATTGTAACTGAATAAAAATAAGTAAATTTTTTAAAAAATAAATAAATAATAAAATAAAATAAAATAAAAATGAGTGAACCAAAATTCAAAATACGGTATGGCCACTCATGAATTGATTATTCACAAATAGCATGTATTATTTACTATGCATTGACTATAGTGTCAGGTGCTGGGATACAATGTTAGACAAAATGTAGGCAATGCAGTGGGAACAGCTCACTGTAGGAGACCGCAGCCTAAATAGGAAATCACGTAGTACTTGGTGATAAGATCTCTGACATAGAGGATAAACACATGCCCAGTGGGATTATAACTTAGACTTTAAAAACTATTTTTATTACATACTTATATGTCAATGAAACATCATTGAGAGCCCCACAGGTAATATATGCTTGAGGAAGAGTATAAAACTTGGGTTTTCTGCAAATTTTTTGAAAAGATCTATAAAATCTCAAAAGAATGTTGCATGATGGATTTTGTTATAATCAGTGGGAATTATTGTTTAAATTATGTGTAGAAATTTTCTTTTCCATTGGCCAAATAGACTCAATACTAGCAGTAGCCTTTATCTTTAAATTCTGCATATAATGATGTTTTATGTCATAATATATCATTGTACCCAGAATGTAAATATATCTGTAGAAATATATCATTATCTTTTACTGTTTATTTATATATGATCATTATTTCATACATATAATAATGATCATATATATTATACATATTTCTTTGGAATACCTGAAGAGAGTCAGTCTCTGAATACACTGTTCCACCTATCCCTCAAAATTCACAAATCATTATATGTAAAATCCACAATGTACAATAGGAAGAAAGTTAAAACTTGATAATGCATATTAGAATTTGAGTTGTTAAGGAAGCTCATAGCAGAGTTTGATTTTAATGTAACAAAAGAATGAAAAGAGCAGTCACTGAACCCTTTCCTTACATATTATTTGTATTAAATATTTATAGATATAATTTCATAACCAAAATGAAATATTTAGTTAGAGTGGCCTTAAATGACATCTAATACAGTATCAAAATCAGATGACTAAATTGAAACCCTGAGGCATAAACTGAAGTCTTCCATAAATCTCATTTCTTCATCTATCAATTTTTCTTTTTCCCTCAAATTTTCTCAACTTGAGTATCAGAAAGACTGATTTACAAGCCTGCTATTTGCATCACAATTATTGCATTAAATTTGCATGCTTAAATTCACAGCAAATGAGATTTAAATGATTCTTGAAAAACTTTGTAGACCTGTGTATGCTATATATTTAGAAAAATACATTTTATTTTAAACTGTACACACATATATCTCAATACATGAAAGGCACCAACCTACATGATTTAAGAGATGAAAAACCCAATTTACAACAGTGTCCTCTGTTTACTTTACACAGATGGCATATTCTTTTAAAGATGTAGTTGGGTTAAACTCAGTGACCTAACCATCCTCCCATTCTGCTAGAATAATGCCCATAATTGTCAGAAAAAGCTTACGCCACAGAAAAACATAATGCCGTAAGAAAGACCATATGTTAAAAAAAAAAAAAGTTTCCCAGAATGAAGACCCTGACCTTGTTACCTAGAGCATTTTATTTTTCTTGCTAAAAATATCTTATGAAATCCTTTTGATCTTTGGACATAAATAAGCCACCCTTTTACACCCAGCTGAAAGGCAACACAGTTCTCTTGAACTCCTGTAGTTGCAGCTTTAATCTTCATGTCGTGATTGACCTAGATGCTGGCAAGAGCCATTTCTAAGGAGTGGCTCCTGGAGTCCTAACTCACTGTTTCCTTTTGACTTCAGACATTTCTTTCCAGGTAAATATAGAGCAAAACTTAAATATACTCTGTAAATGGGGACAGACACCACCAAAGTACAATTATAGACAACAGTAATTTTGTGGATAAGTAATTCCATGGACATTCTTTTTCCTGCAGTGGATCTGAGGAGCAGTGATTCATTTGGTCTGTTTTCTGCTAGAGGATCTCGAGTGCTTAGTTCACACCCTCCAAGGATTCACTGACCGTCTAGGCCTCCCTAGGGCCCTGCATGTGCTCTTGGGGCCCTCGGAGATGCTGGGCACACAGCCCAGGACATCAAGGCAATATGCATCACCTAAGCCAAAACTCTCCGTCTGTGACACAATTTTGTCAGGTGGTAAAAATGAAAAGCTAAACCTAACAAAACATTTCTTAATATTTTTGATATAAGAACTACTCGTTACTGTCTTTAAAAGCCCAAGGTTTACTAAGAGCAAAAGAAAACTTCCAGGGAAAAGATGGAACACTGTTCACTAAGAAGTATGAACTTGTAATTTTTCAGTGGTTTCACTGTTGATGTCAGCACAAGCCTTTAAGGAAAGTTTACTGTGGCTTCGAGTGTTTTGGAGGCAGGAATATTGGGAAGACCATGTTTCTTTTCCATTCATTAATCAAATATTTAATTCAGGAGTTCTCAACCTCCAGGCCATGGCTGGTACAAGTCCAGGCCTGTTAGGAACTGGGACTGACCGCAGGAGGTGAGTTTGAATGTAATGCTCTTGAATCATCTTGAAACCATCCTCCCCGTGCCCTTTCTGTGGAAAAATTTTCTTCCACGAAACCAGCCTCTGGTGCCCCAAAACTTGGGCATCACTGATTTAATTGATGCTAGGTACAGTGTTCTCTAGCCAGTATTTGGTAATTATTTTCATATGAAATTTGGGATATGTTTGAAGCCCTGATTGGGCAATTGTGTCAAAGTATAATGTAAAGTAACAAGTACGTGGTCATATCGTGGGTAGTTTGTAGATAATTTACTACGATGTTTTGTACTTCATGTGTGGCCTTATCCTGGAGGAAAATCATCATTCTTGATAGAAAAGTAAAACTTGTTTTTTTTACTGGGAAAGTGCCAGTGCAAAGATGCGACTTCTGACGAATATGAGTAATAACACCAAAGTAGGCTGTACCTTATTTCCTACATTAGATACGAGACCCCCATACAGCACACCTTCCCAGTTGACTTACCTCATTACCCATGATGTCAAAGTCCTGTAAGTGGCTGGCACGGCCTTCCGAATCTAAGAGCTAGAAGGTGACTACTTGAGGCTGATGCATTTTTAATAATGGCAACCCTGAGATACCTCTTGGCAGAAA